>NC_044278.2:77428922-78678922 GCF_004027225.2 Strigops habroptila | reverse complement strand
TGAAACCTAAAAGCAAGCTTTTGTCTTCTTCTCTAGCCTCTGAAATTTTCCTTAGGTAAATGCTGATGGGATTGGAACAGGACTGGACATCGTTACATGCTAGTACAGGGAAAGTGTGATTTGAAGCCAGATCTGATTATGGTTATGGAAGACTTTCATTCTGTTATTGAAGTTTTCAGTACAATTTCCTAGGGAAACAAGGTTTATGCAGTCATACTTACTAGCTCTTTTTTCTTTTTATCTGTCTCATTCTTTTCTTTCCTCTTCTTCCAAAATCAAGTAAACAATAATCTCCAAACTGAAAAAATGTAACAGGTTTCTGAGCTCTCACAGACGAAGATGTTTCTTTAATAAATATGCAGCTAAAGTGACAGCAAAAGATATTGGAAGTGTTGATGACTGTGGGCTGTTGCTGACTGCAGCTAGGTTTCCCCATTACCAAACACCATAGAAGCCACACAGAAAGGCAAGTTTATGGGGAAAGTTTCAATCAAAGCTTGAAGTCAACTATGAGAAGCAAATCCATAGGAAGTCAGGCTTCATGAGTTCTGGTGCTCAAAGAACTTACTGGTCTACTTAAAATTAGTGAGAATTTTTTTCTTTGTTAGGCTCTGTAATAGGGGTGTTTGTATTGGGTTTTAATGAATTTGACTGAATTAAACTGACCACAGTGAAAGGTACCTCAACCTGTTTTGCAACTTTCTCTGAATGACTTATTGCATTTCTGCAACAGTTTTTTCCTGACAAATCGGCTTCATTAGCTTCATGTTCTGAGTATTGAAAATTCTAAAAACTTTCTAGGTAGAAGCTGCAACAAAGGAGGAATCTGTCCTCTAGATAAAATGTATCCTCTATATGTTTTTAATAGGTTTCTCCATGACAGATGTATCCATGCTTATGCCTATGCTACATGCAACAATGTAAATGAAGTAAGTTTATTTATAACACCCTCTTCCCCTGATATTATTTCAAGGTGATGTCACTTTTTGCAGCTGTCACTGACAGCTTTCTCAAGAAGGACCTTCAGAAAGAGCAAAGGCCTGGAAAACAGCAAGCATCAAAGGCTGGTAACATCAGGGAGCTGGTTTCTGGGGAAAGAATGGCAAGAATTACTACAGTAAGAATATTTGATTATTGCCATTAGTTTTGCTCTGTATCCTACCTGTTGGTTGTAATACACCTAAATATTTCTTTCTACTACAGATTTTACAAAACAGAAAATATGTATACAGAAGTGGGTTGGAAGCAGCTTCCTGAATGACTGTGTGTGTTTGTTTATGTGTATATGCATACTTTTTACATGCACGAACTACATGAAAATTACAATATAATTAAACAGATATGAAGAAACTGAAGGGTAACCAACTTACTGAAGTCTTCATTTCGGGGAATACATTTTGCCTTTTTTTTGGAAGAAAAAAGTTTTCCTGTTTCTTCACCGGATTTTGTGCATGTATGTGCAGAAGAGATGACAATTCTACACCAGGCAGATGAATAAGTTGCATTACGTCTGAATTAAAGTATTTTAGTAGGTTTGGCAAACAGAGTGCAGAGCTGCGATGTTTTCTTTTTTGTCAGTTATATTTGCTGCTTTGTTTCATGGGCTGAAATGACTGACTTACTGAGACTGTGGCCTCAAGTCCAGGAGCGAAGAAAGTTAAGATTTCACAGGTGCCTCTCCCTATTCCCACACTTTCTTCATGCTATGCATAGGCAAAATTCAGCCCCTCAGAAGGCAGTGGCCACACACCAGACCTGTTCCTACGACCCTTGTGCTTAGCTTAGCTAAGAAGCCTCCTGCTTAAGTGAACTGCAAAATCACTTTTACATTTGACAGGAGAATAACACCTCCTAACAAGCTGGAAATTCTGATTAATCACATGCTACATCTAGGCTGCCCAGCAGTTACATGGTTTTAACTGCTACAAAACCCTGTCCTTCCAAATGTTCATGCTGCAGATGTGGTCTACACCTACCTCTCAGCATGCTTCCTCACATCTTCTTTTTATTGAAATGGGTAAGAGAAGGTATGATACATATGCTGAACTCTCTCCAGTATAATGTTGGGATGCATGGGATGCAATTACAGTGACCGTTGAACTCGGAATTTTTGAAGTGTTCTGGTTTATGTTTTGGCCCAGCCTCTCCGTCCCTCCCTCATTTCAGGTTTACTTTCTTCAAGTAGCAGGTCTGTGGCTAGGTTTGCATGCTTTCCTGAAGTAATGTCTCCTGCTGTCAATCCTGGAGGCAGAAGAGTGGTCTGGATGGGCTGTGGATCAAAACTTATCAGATATTTTTATGTTCAACTAAAAATTTGTGGAACTGTTCTAGCAGGGTAAATTAGACAAAATATTCTATGTAATAGATTTTTAAGACAACTTTGTATGAAAGACTTAAAAGATACATGTTTGTTGAAGCAAAACAAGTATCACTTACTAGACTTTTTTTTAATCTTCTCAACTAACAATAACTTCCAAAAGTTATGTTACAAATAAACCCTCTCCCAAACTCTTTCAGTCTAATTCTGGACTCAGCTCTAGCTCTAAAATTCCTCTCTCTAGTTGCTCCCTCTTACCTCCTAGTGAATTGAAAAAATACAATTAATTATAATAAACCAAGTTTCAGAGCAATTTCAGTTCAGAAATAGGCCTGTAAGTAAGCAAATATAAATAACATGTTATACTAACATGCTAGGTGATTCTTCAAGTAGCAGGAATGACCACTGGTCTGTAATGGAAGACTGAAAGTTTCATGCTAGGCTGAAGAAATCCGAAGGGACAACACTCACATACTTTAAAGGACATTGCCTCTCCTGGATACAGAGTTACAACAAGGAATGAAAAACAGTGGAATGACATTTCTGTGATACTTTCCAAATATAGAACAAGTGATATATCCTAAGGTGAAATACCTGTGTGAAAGGTCATGGTACAACATGATGATTTTCCCCTTTGAAATTATACATGTAAGAGCAAAAAGCTTTTCAAGTGAGTCCTTTTTAAAAGGGCTTCTTAATTTCAGAAGCAGTGTATGTAGCTCAGTATAAGCAAAGAAGTGTTGCCAATATAAACACATTTTTTTCTCCAGTATAAAAGCCAAAAAGAAAACTATCCACATAAATCCCAAATAAATCATCAGTGTTCACATTTACTACTGATTTTGAGAGGCTCATTTTTCTTCTGAAATTTTTATGTGTACATATACTTGTGCGCTTGAACATGTATTCATATACATAGTTATTTGTGCATATCTGCAAGTAGGGATGATATATTTTTGTATTAATGTTTGAATGCTAGTGAAATAAAGTTATCCCACCATGACTTGCAAATTTTGATTTCAGACAACTGGTGATAAGTAAAAAATTTATCTCTCTTTTTCTCCTAAACACACATGCATAATTCTCAGTTAGTCCCCCCGCCCCATCCCAGTTATTTAACTTAAATATTGGGAAAATAAACCTGTGCAGAAGGTAGACCAAGGTTTTGTATTTATAACAGAGTAAGAATATATCTTATTTTTAGGAGCGCTAAGAATTTTGCAGCAGTTTGGTGGATGGAAGGAAGGGTGGAAGAAGGAAGCAAGGAATAGCATGCAATACAGGCCATATTGATTATTAGCCTAAATAATGTGAAAATACTAGATGTACATAAGAAAATACAGAATACTCTTAACTGTATTTGCTGGATAATGTAAAAGGTGAGTAGGGAGAGGAACAAAGGCTTCTATTATAAAGTAAAGTAGGAAAAGAATGTTTTACATTGACCAGTAATTTTAAAGCTTAGCAATTACATTCATAAAGAATAGCAAGGAAATGTAAATAGTGTCCTTATTAAATCATTGTCTATAATTCTTTATATTGGAAAATAAAATGGCAGAGGCATAAACTGACTGAGGTCAGAAGAGACATCTGGAAATCATCAGGTCCAACCTCCTGCTCAGAACAGGACCTACTTAGATCAGGTTGCTCTGGACCATATACGGTTGACTTCTAAATATCTCCAGTGATAGATATTCTACAATTTCTCTGGACAATCTGTTTGAAAATCCTCTCTATGAATTAAAAGAATTCCTTACATATAATCAGAATTTATCTTGTTTCAGCTTCTGTTCATTTCCTTTTCTTCTGTTGCTGTGCACCTCTAAGAAGAGTCTGTCTCCATCTTCTCTCCACACCCTTGCAAAGTAGTTGCAGAGAGCCATAAGCTCTCCCTTGACCTTGGTCTTCTCCAGGCTGAAGAGGCCCAGCCATCTCTGTCCTTTTATGTCCTGAGCTCTGGCGTGATTGACTAGGTGGACTCCCCTGCTCCAGTATGTCCATGTCTTTCCTATAGCGGGGACCCCAAATCTAAACACAGTACCGCAGGTGCAGACTCACATATGCTGAAGACAGTGAAGCGATCACTTCCTTCAACATGTTGGCTGTGCTCTAGAATAGCCCTGTATTAACTCTCTCCACAGCAGGACACTCAGATAGTTCAAGTTCAACTGGTTGTCAACCAGGACTCCCAAGTAGTTTTATTCAAAGCTGTTTTCCACCTGTACAGGTGTGCAGGGTTCTGTGTTTCCCAGATTCAGGATCCTGCATTTGCTTTTAAGGTTTATGAGGTTCCTGTTATCCTGTTTCTGCAACCTGTTGAGTACAATCTGAATAGAAACCCTGCACTCCAGTGTATCAGGTACTTCCCCTGCAATTTATAAGCTGTGAATACTGATATCAACAGTGAATACTCTTTTAAAAAAATCAGTGAAATTAGTTTGGTTTAGCTTAACAAAACTAACCAATCTGTTATCTTTTAAATGAATATACACTGTTGCTCTATTCTAGGTATTCAGGGACTGCAACTAGAAACTCAGCATTGCTTTTCTATTGTGGAGGTCAGTTTGCAGAAACAGTGGAAGAAGCAATAGCGTTATTGATAGAGAAATCCATGAAGAAATTGTGGCTATTAAAAAAATCCAATCCCAAACTCAAGTAGCTAGAAGAAGAGGAAGTTCTCATGCTCAGGGACTCAAGCAGCAATATGCAGGATGTGCAAACCTGGATTCAGTTCACCCCTCTGCATGAATGGTTTTAAACTACATCTCACACTTGTAAATGCTTGCCCTTAACTCTAAACTAACATAAAAGGGCTCTCTTAATGTCTCATGTTGGCACTGCTCCACTGTGTATAGTCAATTAAATATTTACTGGAGAGAGGCGGGCTGTGTGTTCCCATCTCCCGGGAGAGTGTCCTAGCTAGAAGGCTGGAGAGCTATTCTTGTTCTCCATCTCAATGACATTTTGAGCATTTTATCTAAAGTGGAACAGTGTCAACAGGAAAGGTTGAAATAAGCTTCTTAAGAATATGTTGTAGGCTAACTTTTCACATATTTGTCCAATTCAGAATGAGGATTGAAACAGCATAAAAAACCTTTCAAGTAAATTGCCTAATCATCAGGAGTATTTTCAAATGTCTCCATCAATCTCTCTGCCTGGAGTAACTTTCTATAAATTACTTAAACACAAGTTGAGATAACATGTAATAGAATGTCTCTGTTACCTGACAGCTGGGATATTTTGTAAGCTGAAAGACTGCTATTCAGGTCTCCTGGGGCAAAGGAAGAACTGAGTTGCGGAGCAGGACATTTTATAGTACACATTTTGTATCAGTTAAGAAAAAAGTAGAGATAATAAAGTTCATCTCAAGTCAATTCCTTTTTAGAAAAATAAATTATCATGTGTAAACCATGTGCTCACTGAAAAAAACAGGTTTTGTCATATATTTACTGTCAGAACATAAAACTGTCATATGAATGTTTTTCTATAGGTGTAAGTGCCTCATACCCAATTACTTCACATCATGAAGTTAGATTTACTCTGCCTCATGCAAGAAGGTAGAACTGTATTTCTTGACCAGAAACATTTTCAGTTTCAGTCTTAAACTGGCACCTTAGAACTTTTTCTGGGTTGATGGACTTGCAAATTGAATGATTACAGGAGATTCTGAAAGGGAAACAACCTCCAAAACAAACTTTGTGGCTGTTGTGTACTCTATCATTTTTGAAAAAGGCCTTGGAGTTTTCCATGGCTCTTGTGTTATTAGCAGTACCAGATTGGTGGTTTTGTCTGCAAGCCAGACTATAAATCATCATCAGTGTTAGGCATGATACTCACTATTAAAGCCTTGTTTTCCCTACTGAAATATCTTTTTGTGCTTATTTTCTCTTGATCCTTGGCATTCTGCTGACCATCAATCAAAAGAACAAGTTGGACATTCCTCTCTGTCTTGCCTCACTGAACCCCTGATTTTCTTGACCATTAACCACCCTCTGGAATGTACATTTACTGTCGGCATCTTTAAGACCTCATATTCTCCTCTCCCAGCTATGCTCCCTTGCTGGCACTAGATTGCAATATTTCCCATAAACTGAATGAAGAGCATGTCATAGGCTGTTTGACATGGTCTGGGAGCTCACAGAAAACCACTGATGCACAACCCATTTTTATTCCATAGGCCAGTGGGAGCCTAGAGGGATAAGAAGCCTTTCTGCTAGGCCAAACACACCACCTCACACACACAAAACAAATATTTCTGCCTTTACTGTTTAATAGGTTTCATATTCATGCAGAAAAGGATTGTAGACTGATGTTTATCCAAAGATGTATCTTGAAAGAAGTTTTCTTGAAACGTGCAAGCAAGCTTGATTTCATGCACCAGCTGTTCTCTTTCTTTAGAAAAATGCAGTATTTACTGGAGTGAGGAACAGTCTACATTTATTATTCAGGAGCCAGGAAGTTTTGACTTTTTCTTGAGCTTCTGCAAAACCCTTCAAAGGGAAGGAAAAGGAAAATGGTTCAACACAAGTTCAGTTAGATGGTTGAATAATTCGTAGTGATATTTCCCAGAAGGCTGCTAATTCAAAGACTTTCTTTTATAAAATAGATTTGTCAATAGGCTGGTTTTCCTTATTGGACAGCTTAGTTTCATGGACTGAAAGCTAATACAGGTTTTCTTCTATAGCTTTAAGAAGGAGAAAACATACACATACTATATCAGTCTGTAATGTTATCTTGGTCATGTTTCTTCATCACTAAAGCAACTTATTAACTTTGCCAAGTAAGAGGCTGTGAAAAGTTTCACAGATTAATTGTTCAAAGCATTCTAACTCATTCATGGTATTTGCCTGTCCGTACACTATTGATATAGATACAGTAGTTCTGATAAAAATTTGAGCCTTGATACTAAATGTAGTCTGCATCATTATGTGGTTCTTTGCATGTAGATTTCATTACAGTATTGAAGACTAAAGAACTGACTTTCATATGTAATTGATTTGGCATAATGTAGGTAACAGCAATACCCCATCTAGTTCTGTAAGAGATTTGGCACTTCTCTTGCTCAGAAAGGTCATATTTCTACCTATCCAACGAAGTGCAACTTAGCTAAAAATACTTGAATTATGTCAAAACAACAAATGAAATTAATTAGAATCAAGAACTGCAATAATTTTTGGTCATATGCCAGCACTAAAGAGGGAAGATGGACAATGAACTGGGTGAGTTACTAACTGTTGCAGTTTACATATACACTATCTGATGACCAAGCACAGTGGTAACTTCTAGAAGCTTTGTTCCACTCCAGCAATGCCAAGTAGCCATAAACCTGGCTTAACTAACCCGTAAGGCCATATTTATGACTGCTTTGCATTGGCTCAATTATAAGCAGCAGCTGTCATGTAGTTATGAGTTTGATCTGTGCCTTCTAGGCCTTTGCCTCTCACATTTGTGATTTAAGGAAATAATGTAAGTGTGTGTGCATGGGAAACGCACCAGGTGTTAAATATTCATTCTTGAATTAGCCCATATACAAAAACCCATATGTGGCCACACTGGGTTGTAATTTAGAGTGGGATTTCTGTATCTTTGGATATTTAAAAGTTGAATGCTGGGTTCATCTCCCTAAGTTCCTTGTGTAGTGAGTGGAGAGAAATAAGCAGGGGTTGTTCTTATATCTCTGAGTCCCTATTTTAGTTTGAGCTGAACTGCCTTTTAGAGTTGCCTATTACAGGGAACCTACATAAATTTATTCAGACTTAAATTTTTGATTTTTAGGTATCTAAATCTTATATTCTTACCCTTAGTTTCTTAGGACTATCACCTTACTGAACAGAAAAGCCATTAAATGGCCAGCACTAAGTTGGGTCAACTACAAGATCCTCTTGCAAGAGGAAATGTTTTATGCCACAGGATTTTTCTGTTTGCTTTTCTTTGTTCCTTACCAAACACATTTTATCCATGGAAGGAGCAGAGGGATTCCTAGTCCCTTCATCTCAATTTGTATCAGTCCTACTGGGAACAAGACCAACAGTTTAGTTCCTCACAGCTGTAAGTCAGTAAGTTTTACGTATGCTGTTCTTAGATGGATATCATTCATTAAAGGGTTGATATATTTTTTCAATATAGATATTATACTTTTCCTCCTTCATCACATTTTCCTTACATGGTGGCTCATATTCTCCTGCTCTAAAAATACTGTTTTCAGTGGTACTATGGTAAAAAACAGCTCTCATATCTTTTTAAAATTTCTATTAATAACAGGACATAAAAGAATGACCTAAATTCTCCTTATACATACAGAGCTTTGTCATCATTAATAAAGAAGGTTTATTTCTACAAATTACATTTTCTTGTAAATCCAATTTAATAGGAGAAAGTTGACTTCTATTAAAGATCCTGTTTTTCTTTTGAGGCTAGGAAAGACCATACTAATAAAATTTCCATGAACTTCTAGGCAAACTTACTTCCATATAAACCAGATGTACATTCTTTATTATACCATAGACTTGTTGACCTATTTGCGTGTAGATAAAAGATTAAACTAGCCAAATTAGGTAGCATTTACTTTTATTTCTTTTTCCATTACATGAAATAAAGTTAGTAAAGAAAATAGTATGTGCTCATTTAAGAAATCCTCTTCTATTTTTTAGTTTTCTTTAAAAAAGATCTTCCTAAAGGGAAATAAGCAATATACACAGAGCATGTCCTTTGTTGCATGAATGCAGGTGCTCCACTGGAATCAGTTCTTAATACTATTTGTTATATAAATATATATACTTTTTTTTTTTTTAAACTGGTTAATTAGAAAACCCAAAACAAACAAAAAACCCCCAAAAAAACAAAACCAAAACCAAAAAACCATCAAAAGTGGAAACAGAAAAAAAAAAAAAAATCAGTTTGTCAGGCTCAGGCTGAAAACTATCACATAGTCTTAACTGTGAAAGTGTTTTGGTAGTTTTACACTATGAATGGTATCCACTCAGAGAACAATCTCTCGTTCCCATGCCAGAAGTGACAGATTTGTTTGCAACTACACTGCTCAGTGATAGTCTCCTATAGAACAGACTGACTGTGTTAGCCTGTTCTTAGGCCCGCCTAGCAGGACCCAGAGACATAATAATAATATTTATTTGAGATTTTCTCCATTTTTTAATTTTTTTTTTCCTCAGGTCATGGTGTTTGAGGGTTTTCTTTTTGTTTGTTTATTTAAAGCACCTGAACTAACACAAGAGCTCATCAGAATGGAAAAATCTTTCCCCAGAACAAGAAAAAAATCCTATGTTTCATCCTGGAGAAAACTGATTGGTTTGTTCCAAGAGAGAGCCCAAGAGTTAAATTGTCTCCGTAATAGGGATGATTTGGGGATTAGGAACTGAACCACAGTAAAGTGGAAGGGTGAGTTACTTGCCTTTGTACATATAGCTGTTTCTCAGTCTGCACCCCAAGGAAGCAAATAAAGTTTCAGTCCTAAAGGTTACAGGTCAAAATGGTGCTCCAGGTAGAAAGAGGTATTTGTTATTCCTCAGAGTTAATTTCTATGCCTACGCTACTGACATTGGACTTTGCATACTTGCTATTTTCACTCATTATAATTCTTACTCTCCTTTTCTCCCCTGCTTGGTACCTTGAAAACATAGATTCCAGTTTGTGAAGAACTTCTTAAATGCAAATTCTTACTCTAAGTAGTCCCACAAAAATTTCTGAATCAGAAGCTGTGAAAAAATGCATCAGTGTCTCCTTCCTGTGGCACCAAAAATGCGCGGGTCTAGTAAGTTGTATCACTTATTTTGATTATGTAAAATACCTTTGATAAATGTGTGTATGATGTGTTGTTTGGTGTGTAGATTAAATGGGTACTTTTTTACATTTGCATATGGTGGTTCAATCAACTCATATTCCCCAAACCGAATCATTTCCACAGAGGGCACATGTTAGAGTAGCTTTCTCTATATTCCTAGAGTTATGCAGATTGATAACTGAGGATCCAGCCAAGACTGAAATGTTGACTAAAAAAAACAAAACAAACAAACAAACAAAAAAACCTGTGTGAAAAAGTCTGTTACATTTCAGTTGAATGAAAAAAGAAGCTGAAAATTGCAAAATTTTCATGATCCAGAGGAGAGTTTTCTTTGGGAGATAGTATACAAAGTTACATTTACCAGCTGATCCTGGTTTGCCAGATGTTCTAATGTTTGATGAATCTTTCAACCACAGTAACTGCTGGGTATTTAAACATTCAATAGGGCTAAAGGAAAAAGTGGATCCTTGGTGTTGTAGTTACTCCACATTCACTCAATTTGTTTTTCTTCTACCAAGAAAATCAAATAATTATAGCAAAAAGATCAAGTTATAATCTCAAAAAAGTCTAAATTTTTGTCTAAAGTGATTACCGCATTTCAAATTTTATATCTTAGTGGGAAAAGCATTACTATTTTGTTTTTCTTACCCTAATCAATGAGGCAGAATATTCTAAGAAAGCACCTATATAAGAAAGTTCATGAGCCAGATACCCAAGCACAATACATGAATCTGTAATTGATGAAAGATTCTGTAATATGACAGAAGATAATGCCAAGTTATGGAAACTTGAACAGATCTTGTGAGGTTATTTCCCCTCCCCGCCTCCCCCACCCGGAAGCTGTGGAACCTTTCTAATAAATAAGCCACTTAATGTATCTCCTGTTAACTTTGGTCTTCTTCCTGCTGGAATAGGTTGCAAACCAACAGCTAGTAGCTGCCAGCAAACTCTTATGCATACCTGTATTGACTGAACTAAGCCGTTGCTCACGAATGAGAAGAAATAGCTTTTGGGGGATCTGATGGAAGGTTGTTTTATACTCATGTTGGAGCTCTGAATGTTCAAAATAGGAAATATTTATGTGCTTTTAAAATCTTTAAAAATAATAGCGACATGAGGTAATAAAAATCCAGGGAAAATGAACAATTTATGACTAATAAAAGGTGGCCTTATTCTTGAAGATATGTAATCCTCTGATTATCCACAAAACATTGGATCAGATGTTCATTATTTGCGTCCTTACCATTTGCCAGTGTGCTGTTGGCAGACCTTTTAGCTGCATCAGCAGGAAAAAAAGGACATGAGCTGGAAAGCATTAAAAGATAATAGTCAACATAGAATTTAGGTATGTGATCCTCTTATGAGCTTCACATTGAGTTATTAAAATGCATTCATTAACTGCATAACAATGAGGTAGTAGGCTCACCAAGAAAAGGGGATTTTAATATGGTCAAATAGCTTTAAGAACTTGGGTTCAGGTTCTTTTTCTTTCAGGTTCATGTATAAGCAGCATTGAGAAATTTGCCCTTCTAAAGCTCACCTACTTGACTTGTCATTTAGACAATCAGGCTGATTCTCTATTGCATTACAACTAAGGCAGTCTTTTATGAACTTGATAGCATTTAGCAACTGCTTTATTTTCCACAGCTGTATATGGCTGCATTGTTAACTGTTTAAGAGACAGTAACCAACTCTTCAGATCTTATGAAGACACTTTCTGGTCTTAGCAAAGCAGGCAGTTCTCACCACCTATTAGATGAGGTCCCCTATCCACGAGTGTTACCACTTCTCATTGCTCACCAAACTAGCACAGAAAGGAGCCCCATGACCTTCCTATCGATTTGCCTGCAACAGAGCTCTGGAGAGCAGTCTGTTGATCAAAAAAAAAAAAAAAAAAAAAATTACGAGCAAACGAGAAAACACATCTTCATAGAATCATAGAATGGTTTGGGTTGGAAAGGACTTTAAAGATCATTTAGTTCCAAGCCCTGCTATAGGCAGGGACACCTTCCATGAGACCAGGTTGCTCAAAGCTCCATCCAACCTAGCCTAGAACACAGCTCATGTGAAAAGCCAAGAAGTTATTGCCAGTATAGGTGAAATCATAACAGTCTAATCACAGAATTATTATTAGTTCAGATCTAATTATTACAGAAAATGAAATAGAAAGAAAATTACCCCTAATTATTATTATTTATTATTATTATGTTGTTATTACTATTAACAAAAACAAAGTTAAAATTATTATGCATACATTTCCTAGCTTCTAACCTTTTTCTTGGTGTGATATTCACTCTTCCCTCTCCTTGGGGTTCTGACACTGGTAGCTTTGGTCTAGTATGGGTGGGGTACAGTGAGTTGGAAGCATCCCGATTCTTCCACCAGGACTATGATGTTGATGTTTTCATCTTCCTTACTGTAGGATAAACTTTTCATGTTTCCTAACACTGCTTTACAGCTTGCTCTTTCTTCACTTGTCTGCAAGTTCATGATGAATCCAAATTTACTGTATATAGTGCATTTTACATAATTTTTTGTTCTTTGTTACCACTGAACCTGGTTTTGTCAAACTCCAGATCTTCACTTTTTTAAGTGATCACTGGTGGGTTGTTTAGACCTAAGGGGTCTCCAGTGTCAGTCTGTATCCTGACTCTAATCAACCTGTGCCTGTATTCCTCTCCACTGCGTCTTGCGTCCCCACTTCTCAAGGCATCTGCTTTCATATCAGGCTTGTATTTCTTCATACATATTTTTGTTAGTCATAAAAAAATTCTTTTGCACAGAAGGCATACTTGTTACTATTAACTTTATAAAGTTTCGGTTGTACCATGTGAAAAGTAAAAAATCCAAATTAGAAGTAGCCAACTGATCATTAGAAAAATTGCAGTTACAGTTAAACCAAGTGAAAACAGAGTTCCAGGTGAAACAGGAAAGGTTCAGAAAAAAACAAACTGACAAGTTTCAGTCCTGAGGCCTTGCAAACTCAGTGCAAAGCCAATGGCCTACTACTAGCAATGGCAATACACTTTCTCCTGGGTTACAAAATGATAGTGCACGTCTGTGTTCAGGCCTCTTAAGGAAGTCAATAGCATAAGACTGCCACCTCCAGCAAGCTGTTTGTTTCTTAGGTGCTGAAGCTTGCATCAGTTTAAGGTGATAATTAAGTTTTTAAGCTAAGCTGAATGAATACAGGCCTTTATGCTCCCTTAGTGCCAATGTGATGACGACAGGAAATGAATAGCAGGGGATAAAAAAGAGACAAAATCTAAAGGATTATAGAAACAAATAGCAGATTCTTTTCAAAACAGAGCTGAGATTTGGCTCTTTTTAAGGTTGAGATCCCTTGATTTCTCAGCTACTGGCTACAGAATAATCCCCATCCTGCTGATTTGGTTTATAGAGGAGTAGGATCATAGCAAGCTGGAATGAAAATACAACAGCAGGGCAAACTTGAAAGCGTTTGCCTTCAGACTTTGCTATCTGGAGAAATATTGATCATTTATAAAAATGACATTAATTTCTCAGTCTCACATAAACTTGGTGAATGAATTGTGACATCCATTTTGCATTAGTGCAGATAGATGAAAATCTAAATATTTAGATGGTAGTAGGTAATTAAGTAAAGTCACGTGTCCATGCTGTGAGTGAACTGGAATCATGATCCTGTGTTCAGGCTTTTTTCAGGATGGAAAGGAGCCATTTCTTTACTAGTAGTGGCAGTCATGTATGGTATGCTGTCCAGTCAGTGTGTGCAGCCAACCAGATCATAATATGGATAAATGGAGTTTGGACCACCAGCCCCTGCCATATTAAACTGAGTAAAAGAAATAAAAATGTTCAACAAAACTGACTGTCTCTTTCCTTTTTTTCTTTTTCTTCTTTTTTTTTTTTTTAATCTGTGAAAGATATTTTTAAATTAGCATCCCTGTTTTTGGAATACTCATCAAATCTTTATTACTATCTTGCTAAATTCAGTGCTGTAAAGAAAAGTCAAAACAAAGGCAATCAATCAATTTCAAATAGCAAAAAGTGTCCAACAAAAAAACTTCCAAACACCTTTTTTTCTTTTACCTCAGAATTAAAACTAATCTATTTATGTTATCTAATTCAAGTAAAAAGAGTGATTATCCCACAGTATTCAGTGTTGTTGCAACCTCACCTTGAGTACTGTGTGTAGTTCTGGGCCCCACACTTTCAGAAATATGTGAAGGTCCTTGAATGTGTCCAGAGGAGGGCAACAAACCTGGTGAAAGAGCTGGGCGGAATGTCCTAGGAGGAGCCGCTAAGGACATTGGGTTTGTCTAGTTTGGAGAGAAGGCGGCTGAGGGGTGACCTCATTGATCTCTACAGCTTCCTGAGGAGGAGAAGTGGAGAGGGAGGTTCTGAGCTCTTCTCTCTGGAATCTAGTACTAGGACTTGTGGATAGGTTTAGAGTTGCATCAGGGGAGGTTTAGACCGGACATTAGGAATGATTTCTTTACTGAGAGGGTGTTCAAATACTGGAACGGTCTTCCTAGAGAGGTGGTCGATGCCCCAAGCCTGTCAGCGTTTAAGAGGCATTTGGGCAATGCACTTAATATGCTTTTAACTTTCGGTCACCCCTGAAGTGGTCAGGTGGTTGAACTAGATGTTGTAGGTGCTTTCCAACTGAAATAGTCTATTCGATTCTAATAGTGAATTTCAGAAAAACATTTGAAGTTTGACTTTCATTTACACTGAAGAGTTGGAAGAACATATGAGGAAAGAGATAAGGCCTTCAAAAAGGCAAAACCTACATTCACTTAGAAGTTCTTTGATATTGTGCAACAGGTTAACTGTCCTATCTTATAAAAGGAATAATTTCTATTGTCTCTTCTATGCATGCATTTCCTTTTATCGCTACAGCTAATGAAGGATCTTGCACTGACTTCAGTGGGTTGAGGATCAGTTAGCATGTATCCAGAAAGTTCAAATGCCTTTTTTTGCAGTGGAAATTGCATTTTGAATAGTTAGGTGACAAGGATCTGGGATATTTTATTCTTTTTTTAATAAGCTGTATTATTTACATTCTTTCTTTGTTACAGCTTTCTTTTCTCAATGCTGCTTCATTCTTGACAATGCAATGCAGGTCTGAGTAAAGCAGTGCTTTCTTTTATCTGTTTCTCTGAAGGTTGCTACTAGTCAGGGCTAATCCTATTTATTCTAATAGATGTCTTTGACTAAAAATACATTTCTCTTCCTTCCATGAATTTGATTTTGCTTTCTTCTGTCAATATTAGGTTGCTAGGTTCCATACATTATGGCTTTTACATATTAGTAGCAAGATTCTATTGCTTCTAGTCATTTGTTCTATCATTTACAGTTACGCATTTCTTTTTTAGAAAGTGCTTTAGCAAGTGAACAGCAATGCAGAGGCAAACAGAGAAGAAAATCCAGACTGAAAAAGAATGCAAATCATTAATGAAATGTTTGATTGTATGTAAATACTTCTTATATTACCCAGAAGTAGTCTGAAAGTACTATTGCACTTATCAGAGTGAACAAAGGAAGTATGGTTATATTCCAAGCTTACTTGTAAAAATCACTGTGTGAAATATTGTGAAAAGCTTTCTCTTTGAGTTTATAGGCCTCTAATGAAAAAAGAGTCTGTTTATCCAACCTCCAAAACAAAGTAGATAATATGTAATCTTACATTTGTACTGATTTTGCGTCAGTAAGAACCTGTTAGATTAGGTTCGTCAGAAATTTAAATTGCAGCTGATATAGTAATATATGTCCCTGATATAAACCCTACTAATAACTAGGAATCAAAAAATGAACTTTAGAAAAATCCCAATAGCTCTAAAAATTTGTATTACCTAATTGTCTGAATGTATGCTTAATAAAACATTTTTATATTCTTCATAAATTCAGAAGATATCTTTGTGTGTGTATATATATATATAAATATAACCACCACCAGTTTCATAACTTTAAATCTCTAATGGACTAATTAACAAAATTAACTTGCTAATTAACAGAGTCCTAATCTACTGAGATGGGATTGGATCTTTCTGCCCATCTGAACCCTGTGATCCAAAGGGGCCCAACTCCCTATTTCCTAGTCAGAAAATATTTATTTGCTCATCTTCCCTTCACATACATATGGCAGAGGAATGTGAGAAAATTAAGAACGTATGTTCTAAATTACAATATAATTTAGAACCTTCTGAGGTTGTAGTTAAATTTATCTCTGGCAAAACTGAAGGTGTTTGGCTTTCTATACAAAAATACGGAGTGCATCCTTCAGTAGTTTTAGAAATACAGCAAGACTTATTTCCATACAAAAATCTTCATTGGCTTGGCTAAATCGTCCACTAAATTAAACCCCCCAGATTTTAGTAATTATGTCTTACTTGACAAACAATGCTTTAAATGACAGGAAATAATGTTTTCTAAAATAGAACAAGTTTCCTGAGATCAAAACAGTTGAAAATAAGTTCTGGAGGGTTCACAAAATGCTTCCAATCCTCTCATCCATAATATGACTTGCCACATACTTCAGTATTCCAACACTCCTACCCTTTCCTGCCAGCAGATAGGAAACCTGTATTATTTTTATCTGCCAAGTCTACATTGAACTTTCCCTTTTTAACAAAATCTTGAAATTATTTTAGGCAAATTTTAAGTTTTTAATAAGTGTGTTCAGATTTAAGGAGAAAACTGACCTATGAAAGAAGAAGTAATTGCTACTTAAAGGAAAGGTAGATTGTAGCATTGTTCTTTCCCCGTAAGATACATATTATAAACCCCCAAACAGGTAAACCTGTTGAACTTGAGAGCATATTTTTGAGCAACAATTTATGTGACTAGGTTTGGTGGGATTATCTGAAGCTTTCTGAAGACGTATTTAGCTTCTTTGTAAAATACTAGACATTAAATAGAAGACAAATATTTGCATTTAAAATGATGCTGTGGTTCATGTAATTTGGAAGAAGTTAGGATTCTATGTCCTTCTGTTACATAATAAATTGCTTCATCTGACTGGACTATATCTCCTGTCATAAGGCCTTTCACTGTTTCCCAAACAGTTCATGTGTCTCAGTTACCAATGGCAAAAGTCTCAACAAGGCACTGGGCCTAGAAGATGGAACAGGAACCAAACACCTTCAGTGCACTATGACACTTCTTCAAATCACAATAGGCTGGCTTTCAGTTATGAAAACAATATTGTGCCAGTTGTCTGAAAACTGAAGAATTTGTTTTCCTGAGCTTTTCGGAGATTTTTTTTTCCTTTATGGAAAGCCAAATTTAAAAATAAAACAAGGTTTTCTCAAAAAAAAAACTAAAACCCAACCAACCAACCAACCCCACACAAAACAAAAGCCCAAAATCAAGAAAGCAGCTTTCTAATGAAGCAAACAAAATTAGGGACATTTCAGTTTCCTTTCATTTAAAAAAAATAATTTTGATTATGAAAAGTAATTAATAGGAATAAATTTTAATTTCTCACTGAACATAATATACTGAAAAAGGGATGTTATTTTATAGTTTGGCAAACACAAACATCTCTTTTTCCTATATATAAGCAGTAACTAGAGGTTGACAGTTCATTAAATCTTAGTGAGAAGTTTACCACAATGAGATTATAGTAAAAACCTTCTCAATGCCTGAAGTACAGTACTAGATACTAGACTTTTAGTATGTAGCTTGGCCAGAGGAACACAGAAAATTAGAAGCCATTAAAAAAAGAATTAAGACATTAAACCCCAAAACAAAACAAAATATCCCCTCTTCTTTCATTCTTTGTTTTCTTTCTAGTAAGATACACAGTCCTGAAACTTTCTTCTGGCTTTCTATGGTAATATAATAATGCTTTGCACTCGCCTTTCTCTTCTCACACAGATCTCAAGTGCTTTACAAAGATGAAGAATCCTGAGTGGCTCCACTGTACAAGAAGTGCACTGAGGTTAACTATACTATATTTCAGACTTCCTGCGGAATGAGCTGAAAAATCTGTGTGTAACTGTTTCCCACGTTACTTGTGTTTTCAGTTTGTTGCGTGATTGTTTGCAGGTAAGATTGACTGTTGCTGTTCCATACCATGTCCCCACACCCCCTCAGAAATGGAAAGGCTATTTCTCAGTGGAGCTCTGGGGTTAACTATTTTAATACAGCATAAACAAAAAAATAAAAATAACCAGCCACGGAAAAAAAGCATTGCATTTGAGGAAAAAAGGTGACATTTTGGTGCTATTTTTCAGTTCCTTTCTTAGGGCCATCTTCAGCTTTCAAATAATTTCATTGTTCATGTCTCAAGGCGAACTCTATACATGGACCAGAAAGGAAAATATGTATGTTTTCCATTATTATTCTGATTTGTTGACTTCTTTTTTACATTAATAATGTTGCTAGTCAGTACTAGCATAGATGTTTTTAAAAATGTTACAGTGCATCCTGGAGTATATATATGTTGTTTCACATAGCATGTAACATTAAAATCTTCATATGACAGATTTTCAGATGACAGAAAATCTTTGAAAGAAAATCTTTAGTAATTAGATTTTTACAGTGATATATCCTCAAGGCTAAGAATGACCTTTTTTTCTTTCCCTACAGGAGTCTGAAATGAAAATCAAACTGTACTTTTAGCATCAATTTGTAAGTATCAATCATCCTTCTTACTAAACTAACACTCGTTTTGATGCATATAATTAATTTTTAAAGATCTGATGAAGTAAAAACCTTAACACTTTCAGAAGGACTCTAAGTTCTAGAATTAAAACAAAAGTATCAATTAATATAAGCCTATATAGGCAGCTATTCCTGACTAATTTGCTTTTTTTCCTTCAGCAGGATAGAAATAATTTAATTTGAAATGATTTTGGTCTTTTTTTTTTTTTTTTTTTTGCTATACAGAGCTTGACTATTAATCAAGCCCAACTGTCTGAAGGGATGTTTTTAGAAATACAAACAGTTATTCAGTTTTGAAAAAAATATTTTGATCTTATGTTTTGTTATGGTTGTTTTTCATTTTTTCATACAACAAGAAAATAAAAATAGTTTTTTAAATTAGTATGTGAAACTGTATTTTTCCTCTAATTCCAAAGAGAAATAATACCTAAACTGTGCTCCCCAGCTGCTTTATTTCTGTATCACATTATTTTTTCTCACAGCTCAATTTATATACGTCTCCATTGGGTAAGTATATATTTTTCCTAAGGCAAAGGTGATTACATTGTTTACATGCTACTATCTTTGATGGCATTTGTCTCAGGAGTAATCTTTTCGGAGATAATTGAACTTCAACTGTCATCACCAAATATGCTTGAAGCATCTTTAAACACAGCATGGCATTCTTCAGTTATGGACTTGCTTTCAGACTTCAGCATCACACTTCTGGAGGTTCTGATTCTGCATCAACAACACATACCTACCTTTCTTTGCTACATAACCTTTTGTATGTTGTTCAAATAGTAGACTGAAAAGAATAGCAGCAACATTGCATAGCTAGCCAACAATGAAAAATTTAATTAGAATTCATTATCATAATTCTAATAATGATAAGATAATATGGTATTAAACAGGATATAATTATGTCATTTTAATGCTGAACAGTGTCTAAATGCAGTCAGTTTATATATATTAATGTATAAGCATATATGCTTATATTTATATATATGATATATATATTTATGTGTATATGAATGTATTTTTCTTATATATATGCAAACATATACATGTATGCTTCACCCAGTCACATGCACCCACATCATGCATACAGGGAGGGACTAGTCTGGATGCAGACACCTGCACCGTAGCTGTCTGTATGCAGCTAAATGAATCCTACCCAATATGCGTGGATGAGTACGTACCAACTTTTATAATTCTTGTTCTGTGGTGTGAAGCTCATTTACAACATTACACTTATGGACTTTGCAGCTTTGCTGTTTTAGAGTACTTTGGGATTAAAAGGCAAGATTCTGGAGCTCCAACATGCCATGCTTCCTCTACTATAGGACTCCATCAACTGTGCAACTTACAGCTACCTGGTAAAAGCTATGAACACTTCCATGACATAGAGAGAATCCAATCTCACAGAGAGAAAGGAGCAGGTTAAACAGTTTTTCCAAAGCAGAACTGCAAACATTTAGCATGTTAAATATCCCATGACAGATTTAATAGTTACAATGGCTGGTCCTCATTTCTGTGCTTAAATCAATATTTTAAGGATTGAATTTTAGAGAAACATAACAAAAATAGTAAAGATGCAAATCTCACTGAAGGATGGATTCATAACTGGTGAATATTTGTAGATTATTTCTTTTACCCAAATCATTACTCATCCCTACTTTCAGCTTTAGCTTTCAGTCAGGGAAGTAGTGCTTGTCTCTCCCCTTCCAGGAGGACTACTGAATACGCAAAATTAGATTCTTTGGAACAATATTTCTTCCTGCCCCAATTCATTTAACAACAACTGAATGTAAGAACCCTTTTTGTCTGACTTTTTTGTGTTTGGAACAACTACCTTTCCTTCATGTCCCCTTCCCTGTCAATTTGATGGGACTCTCAAAAACTGAAGCCAAAAGAAGATAATAATTTGCTTAGACATAACCATTACGAGCTTCAAACATAGCTTATAAATTTCATATAATTTGAAAGCTTTACTGGGATGATATGCACCTGCAAATTGTTAGCTAACACCCACAGACAGATTTTATGGCTCATACTCTGGTCTTTAACAACTCACAGTGCAGGCAGCTGGAAGAGTCTAAGAATGGTGAATGCTTGAAATTTGTCCTAAGTGGTGTTGACATTACAGTGACTGAAGGATGCAACATCTCCCCTTCCCCTTAAATGTTGCCTTATTTTCCACTCTCTCTCTCTCTTTTTTTTTTTTTTTTTTTTAAAGGAAAAGTGCCTCTGATCCAATCCAACAGAAAAACAAAAACAGACAAAATGGTATCTCTGGGATTGCAAATCATAGCCAACATTACAGCTGCAACATTATAAAACAATCCCAGAAGGACTGATGATTATCATTATCTGGCATCTATCCAGGTGTAATGGCCTCCTCCTCATCGGAAAAAAAGCTTAAATGTGTTCCACAAGTCACTCCTTTTGGATATCTCCAGTGTATCTGTATGAATGGGGATACTGAAACTGTGGAGTTTTTCAGCAGGGAACCACAACCTTTTGCTACAATTTAAAAAAGATTGAGCTATGTAGGAATTTTTCTTCCTTTTTTTTTCCTTTTTTTTTTTTTTTAACATGAGAAGACTGAAAAAAATGATTCTGAAGTCTTTTAAAAAAAAAATCAACAATTGCACAGTCTGGTTCTAAGGAGTGTAATACAACATAAGATCCGAGTGCTTTTATATGATGGAATTCTATTATTATGTTCCCTCAGAAGTATGGATTCTGCGAATTCTTTAATGCTGTATGTAGAATATAGTAAATAAATTCTTACATGCATAGCAGATGTTCTGGTTTGTATTAAGCTGTGTAAAATCAGTAGCTGAGCCGACTGCTATGGATTTTTATTTTCGTATCTGTTAAACATACATTTTGAGTTTATTTGGACATAGTCATTCCATATGTACAATATTTGAAAATAGCAAACATTGTAGAAAAATCTTGCTGAGCTTAATAGAAGCAAACTAACTTGTTTTCAAAATATGCAATAGAAATACCTTTTTTTTTTTCCTCAGAAGTTTAATACTGTGAAGAGAGGTTTTCAAAATCTTTTCAACTGGCATCTAGAATTTGAAAAGGAAATATATCACTTTTCTTGTACGTTATAGCTTTAAAGGTGATACAAAATCTTGCAATTCTTTGTAGCAAATATATTTTTCTATTTAAGAAATAATTTTTTTCTCAAAAGATCATTCAGGAAAAAACCCCATATGAAACAGACCACAACCATTTGAAAATCCTAGAATGGAACAGAACAGAAACATGTGAGACAGAGCAGAGAAAGAAGCAGGGGACAAGATGGAGCAGATGACAGCTCATTTGAGCTGAATAAAAGTTGCAATGTTTCTGCATTTTAAAGTATATTCTGTGGTGAAGGTCTAGGTGTGTCAAACAAATTGAAAATTTTGACCTCTCCAACAAATTACACTCACACCACTGAGAACCTGTTGTGCCACTAGTACTTCCAGATGAGTAGAAAACCTTCTTTTCTGTTTTCTTTTTTTTTTTTAATTTTTTTATTTTTTGTTTTTTTAGTAGCAACTGTGGAATTGGCAGTAGCACGGGGTTTATTTTAGTTCCAACTTGCTTTAAATGTTCTTTCAGTTTGTTATGTGGTACGGCATAGTTTTGTAGCTTAAACACACTTGGTAAATCCTCTCCTATTTGTTCAAATTGCCCTCCACCTACTACATGTGTAGCTAACCAACACTGAGCAAATACTTCCAACTGTCTTCATACCAGGCCAGAGGTCATCCCAGTCGGAAAACAGGGGCTTCAGATGGTATTTCCTTTACGTCAGCTAATTACAACCATATGTTTTCTGTGACAGAAAGAGAGGTATGTAAGTATCAGACCCATTAGCCAGGTTAATTGTTCCTTCCACAGTTGATACTCTAAGCGTAGCTTTTCTCCTGCAGCCTAGTATAGTCTGTGCTGCCTGGTTTTAATTATTTTGTTGTTGCTTCTGCCCCGTTATTTTGTTTATTGCCAGCAGTGATTTGTAAGGCGTGATATTGGGATTCAGCTATTTGTGTCTGATAGCTAGGGCAGTTTTCTCTCTATTGAATCTTGCCAGGCAATTCTTGGCTTTTGCCTGCTGTTGCCTTTGTTAGGATGGAAGATTTGGAGCATAGACAGCAGAGAATACAGAATCCAGGAAAGACACAACATGTATGCATCCAATTGGGGTGATGAGGAAGCATTTCAGAATTCATCACCAGGATTCCCCTTAGCCCACTAGATGAAGGAAATCTAGTCATCCAGATGATCAGTTTGGTGTAAGCATGTATGCATCAAGGAAATCTGCTATTCAAGGAAACAAAAATTATGTTTGGGAAAACCATGCTGAGCTTCAGCTTCAGAGTGTTCTGAATTTGCCCATTCTGCTCTTGTCTGAAGACACAGGCTCTGGTGTGGTAAAGGGTCCCCATTTTCCAAACCGTGGGCCCCAGGGAGGACCCACAGGATCAGGATAAGCAGGATTTGCTCTACAGTGGTAGCCTCATGCACACGCTGTAATACCAACATTCTTCACTTTGCCTTTTGCCACCTGTACTCAGCATGTTGTCACACAGTCATTAACTTAGAAAACTAACACAAGCCAAACAAAAGCCTCTAGAATAAATGAGTTGCCATAAGAAAACAATTAAAAAATCACCTGTTGTGAAAAAACATATTTAATCCAACATGGGTAAAGAGACCACCCAAGATTAGCCAAAAGTTGTGTTTTTCTTCTCCCCTCCTTTCCCCAGGCCTGTTATTTGCAATACAGGTGCATTTATATGAATGACTAATTGTGAAGGACTGGAATGATGATTTCATTTCAACATCTTTGACTGTCTGGATATTACATAAGATGATAAACAGTGATTAGCTAACAAACACATTTTTTAACAAACTAAAGAGCAGAATAAGATAGCAACATATCTACTTCTGTGGTTTAAAATATTTCCCTATTTTTAAACTAACTCATAGCTAAGACAATATGGAATGTGATTTCTCAAACCTGTGTGCACAAAATTATCATTATCCAGATAGATAATCCTAGCACAACCTTGCAACAGAGACTTCAAGATCAAGCCCTTGGAAATTCAAGCTGATTGATTGCAAAATTTATTATCTATACAAAATTTTATATTTAGGATAAAACCTCAGTCAGGCTTATAAGCACTTCAGCAGTAATACTTGAGCCCGTTTGGAAGCTAAAATGGTTATATACCCATGAAATTAATTCTGTTGAAGCTTAACCCTGAAATAGATAAAGACCTATTATACATTAGAAGTCTCTACACTTTGCATGTTTTCACACATATATTGCCTTCCACATGGAAATAACAATTGCTCCAGTGATCCAGTGTATCATTTCTGAATATAAAGAGGTACCAAATTCAATTTCTTATCCAGAATGTTTGTTGACAGCTCACCACAAACGCTATCCTTTTGCCATTAAATGCAGGTGAATCATCTGTTTTAGACTGGGATGGGCGTTTACAGTGAATATGTCACAGAACTAACTTACCAACTTTTAGATGCCTAAATTAGAGCTAAATTAAATTTAACTCTGTGATTTAAATATTTTTCAATATGCCTGTCATACACCCTGGAGATGAACAAGAGTTTCCTCAATTTTCATGTGCTGTGGAATATGCCTGAAATGATAGGAAAAGGCTTGCTCTTCTGTGCCAGTGCAATGTGGAGGATAAATCTGTTTTCTTCATACGCAGCTGGGACAAGACCCTTCAGTACTATTGTAGGTGTCTGAGGCCTGTATGAGACACAATGAGATGAAGGGCTGAAAAGGTGAATGGAGGAAAGGTTAGGTTTTTTTCAAGAAGTGGGATCCGGGAGAAAAACTGCACAACCATAAGTAATACTCTGAAATGAAATGAAGACTTGAAGGGAGGCTGACCCTCTTCAAGATATTGGTCTAAGAACCAGTGAAGCCAGGACAAGCTGGGTGAGGGAGATGGAAAGGTGGTTTGGGTGAGGCATCTGAATTCAGAAGCACACAGAAGAATAATGGGAACTTGGTGGACAGTTTGCACGTTGAGGATGGGTATAGTTCTCATGAAACATAATGGAGATTGGCTGCCACTGGGAAATAGTGGTGAACAGAGACCATTTTAAAGGCTGAATTGATTTCAATGAGTTGGTGCAGAGGGAAGAACATGATAGAGACCATTCAACTTTGTAAAAGTTGGTATGACCCTCAATATCCCATTGAACACAGTATTTTCACAGTATCTGATAAACCAAGACTGAAATCTTTTCATATGTAGAAACTTCAACCTCATTCCAACCCTCAGTCAAAGAAGATGGCTGAACCACAGGCAGCTCCTGGCTTTAAGAAAAAATTGCATTCCAGATTCCAGCTACCTCAGAGAAGTGCTCACTGAAAATATTTGCTTATCCTAGAAAACATGTATTTTTAAGTGGGATTACAAAGTGGGTACAAAAAGTAAAAGTGAATGAAATATAAACTTTCAGGTACAGAGAAACTGAGCATTTTGCTGTAGGTTGCAAAGTAAATAAATCTCTGTCAGAACCAGAAACTGGACTTAGTACTTTGTCCACAGACATTTCTCCTGATCGCTGGATTTCCCATAATTGCTTGAAAAAAAATAAAAGTAGTTACTATGCATATAGATAAGTTAAAAAAAAAAAAATTTGCTTTTTAGTTAAAAGCACTTCATATAGGTGAGCCATTTAAAAAGTTATAAGATCTCTCTGCTAAAGAATTTAAACATAAATATTTGTATTTGTTTGTTATCCATTTAAAAAGAGACTCCCTAGAGATTCTTTGGCCACCTTACTTTTGAGAAGCAAGTTTCGGCATCCTCATCTCACTAAGAGGCTGCAATTTTCAATGGTCTTTAAGTCTGAGAATGTGGTTTGGTTAAATCTTACCACGGACTGGTTAAATTTGGTTAAATCTTACATAGACTCAGGTGTTGGTAAGATTGCTGTTATTTTTTGTAAATGATGACACAGATGGCAAAATGCTCCATTGTGTCAGCCGAAGATTCAGCATAGGATGTTTCGATGACTATTGTTTCTTCATGTAAAAGTCTTTCCTGTTGCTTAGTGGTTTTAATTTACTGGATATGTTCTGTTTGAATTGAAGTGGGCTGAGAGACTTGTCTTGCTACTGGCAAGGTTCACTATGATTCCTGGATACAGATGAGCCAAACCCAGAACCTCATATCCAAATCTTTCCAGTATCAGGGAGAAAGGACCACATGTGAACACTCTGTTCTAAACCCGCTACTGTGGCTTTGATCCCAGGTCAAATCCAAAATTAGAAGGGGCCTCTTTTATAGCTTCAATTTGGACACAGCCAAATTCTCTTTTGATCAGATTGTGCTCCAAAAAGGAAGAAATTGTGTGTAAGTAAGTTTGCCACTGTTCTGTATGAAGACAGGCCTGAAACCTAACCTTAATTTTGCCTTAAAGCCAAACTCTAAACCATGCCCCAAATTAATACAGGCTTGAGCCTGACTTCCTTATTCTACCTGAATCCTTGGCTCATAAAAGTGTGTTTCTGAATAATAATTTATTTTTGGTTTTGGAATGCAATAGAAGATATCTAATATTGCAATTACTTGCAAAAACCCCCTATATGTTGGAATGCTGTATGTGATGCAGCACTTATCTATAAGGTACCCAGTCTGAACAGTGACTGAATGAGTAAAGACAAAAAAAAAAAAAAGACAAAAAAAAAACAAAAAACAACAAAAAACAAAAAAACAAACAACCTCCCTCCAGAAAAATTACAGAAGGATAAACATTTAAGTTTTTCCCCACTTTGTTGGGACAGCTCCAGAAACCAGAAGCAAATGAGGGAGAAGCAGCAGCAAAGACCACCAGCAAACAGCAGATGCAATGTAAAAGAGCAGGAGAAAATCACCCAGAAGAAGAGAAAAGGCTGCTCCTCTCAGTAGAAGTTTGTGCAAACATGAAAGCAACCAGCAAACTCTTCCAGCAAAGTAAAAGTTCAATCCAAAAGCAGTAAATAACTAAAGAGAAGGTTGAGAAAAAATCCTACTTTGGAACAGAAATGACCAGTAATATTTAATGTAACTCTTCTGAAATTTTGGGAAGGGGAGGGAAGATGAATGTCTTTCAATTGTACTGAGATACTGTATCGATAAACATGCTAGTGTTATTCTCCATTGCAAATACTTTCCATAAGCCAGAAGGAAACTGTACTAGTCAGGCTTTTTTTAGCTCATGGTGGTAGAATAAAAAGGATAATGACAATGCAATCTAATAAGAAGCATTTATTCAGTAATATCCCACTATCTGAAGGAAAGTTAGTCACCTGAACACAGAAATGTTCTAAAAAAAATTGTATACGGATAACTTACATGAAAGAATTGGTAAGGATGGACAAGAAAGAAGAATCTAGTACAGGTGGTGGAAAATGGGATAGCTACAGTAAAGTCAGAACGCATGTGTTCTCTTTTTTCTTTTTTAGGTACATCCAATTAGCTCACAGATTAGAGGAATATTATTAACAATACTTACATTGCAACTAAAGAAAGCTGAATTTACACAAAATGGTTTTGAAACTGTTATTTTGCAAAAATATATTGCCTTCTACTAAAACCCCCTTTTCGTTTTCCTAGGCTCAATTCCAAATCAAGTGATCACTTTTTGCCCTTACATCTACTGTGTTTTTATGAAAACAAAAAAGAAAAAAAAAAATAAAACTTGAGGCTTCATGAAGTTCTGCTAAGCTTCCACAAATAATGTGAATGTTTTATGAAATGTCAGGATGGTGGAAGACTATGTAGCACTCTCATGAACAAATTTTGCTTATTTATCATTCTAAAGGCTGCAGTTTCAATTTTTGCCATATTGCCACCCTCCAAAAAAAGCCCCCCAGGGACCAAAAATGGTGTTATAGTCAAACTTTCTCTGACAAAGAGTACTTTGAAAGGTGTTAAAATAGCTGATGGTTGCTTTTGCTTGCAAAATTGTTATTGGATGAGATTTCTTTTTTTGGAAGGGTAGTGTATTTCATTGTAATTATCAGGCTTATTCTCCTTTACTCTCCTTTTAAATTCGGATAAAATTGCTTTCTCTATGACGTCTCACCACAGCACTTCTCACTCACTCTATGCCTCCTTTTGAATTTGGCTTCAGATGTTGATAACATTTATTTTGATTCCTTGATGCCCTCCACTACTCAAGTTCTCTCTGAGTAGCTAGGTCATGTGTGGAACTCCTTAGTATGTTCACAATACAGATCAAACTCTTACCATTCATCTAAGAACTGTTTTTACCTAACCCACCATCTTTTTTATACTTGGCTAAGACTCTGTCTCTTGTGGCTGAGCCACACTGGTATACCTACACTGCTAGGGAATAAGGAAGAGAAAAATTTGGGTTCTGGATCCTGCTATTTGTTTAGTAGCTTATATTCTGGCACTGTTCTGGACCTCTCCAGCTACTCCAGAGGGGATTAATCCTAAAGCTATATAGATATGAGGCAGTCCTTAGCAGCCCAGCTACATGCATTGGCCTAGTGTGTCCCTCCTTGTTTAAGGATGGGCACCAAGCACTGCTCCTGCAGACTAATACAAGACTGCTCAGCCTGCTCCACAAAGACATTGATTAAGACTAAGTTTGCATGTACCTCAAGACCATTCTCTCCTACTATACACATATTTTTTTCTTCTGCATGCCTTCTTTTTATCACCAGGGAAGTAATTAGAGCTATAATACATAGAAAATGAGTCAGAGAGGATTACAAAGGGTTCTTTCTCCCTGCTGTTTTCCTTTATTCGTTTCATCTATTTCATCTAATTCCTGTTGTCCTCCAGGCATCTCTGAATTGTTTAGAGGTGTAATTAATGATGAAAATCCTTCCAGTTGTTACATGCATATGGTCATGCATACACACTTCAGTGCTCTTCAAAGGAAGAACTCTGATACAAATACGTATATACACACAAAAAGAAATTTGACCAGGTTTTCTACTGTCTGGTAACAACATACTTTTTTTTAGCCCTTTTAATATTTAACAGCAATTCAATGCATGTAACAGAACCCACCATACAACAACACTAACAACATGGCACAAAATAGCTGGATAAAGCGGCAATCAGAAGAGGAAATGAGTTTTTTCCAAGTAGGAGAAATGTTACAACCCAGTGTAGCTCAAGGGCAGATTGCTCACCCACATTGCTTCCTTGAGGGCTGTTTTGAGTTTTGGTTTCCTAAAAGGGAGTTTCCATATGGAAATTCAGTGAAGAGCAAAGCAAAACTAGCCAAGAAGTTTCTGAAATGACATGGCTTGAATGAATAAATATATACACTATTTGAAATGGAGGTCAGATATGAGAAGACTCATGTTTCTCAGATTAAAATGATAAATTGAGTGTAGTGTATTCTACATCTATGTTTACAAATATGACTGGATCAAAATTTTCTGCTAAGCCCAAGCATATTCAAAGAAGAAAGAGTTATTCTGATAAAAGATCGGTACTCCTTGTGTGTGTACAAACGATTAGAATGACACATTCTCAGTTGACATTACTCTGACCATTTTTCATGTGTTTACTTAATATGCACAGTAAAAGTCTGTGGGATTCTGGAAATAGGAGAAGATGTTACCTTCCTAGATAACATGATACCAAATTTACTTCTTACCCCCTTATCTATTAAAATGAGGCACATAGACCAGTTGAGACAGGTTGATGAGTGTTTATTTGCAGGGAACCTCTATTTCCTGGCATGTGTCCACTGCAAGAAATGTCTCAAGTTATTTTTCAAGCAATAGGATCAACAGCCTGGTGGCTTGGCAAGGGACTTTGGAATGGCAGGGACAGGCCTTAGAGGTCTCCCTGTCTTTAGGAGCCTTGCGACCCACCGCATGGGGCAGTCACTGCTGTCTTTTGACCTAGAGATCCTGATATCTGTAGTCTTGGTAGCCTGCCACAGTAGGTTTATGAGGCAGATTTATGTTTAAATAGTGTGCTTGTGAGTATTTTAAATTTCCACTTCTCTAATTTGCAGGATTCCTTTCTCATATTTGGTAAAATCAAAACAACAAAAAATTCAAAGCAATTGACACTAACCGACCAAATCTCTTTACTGAGAGCCGCCTGGTAAGTGTTCTGAATATCTGAATATGTAGGGATTTAACAAAAATTTCAGCTACTTCAGAATTCTGCTACTTCACCTACTACAAGGACCAGCTGCCAGGTCTCTGCGTTTGGAGTGATAATTATTTTGGAGCACACTATGTGCAAAAGAGTATATATTTCCTGTTCCTCCAAGGAGGCAATAACCAAATCTAGTCGCACCATTCTGATCCTCAGATAGGCATATATATAGAAAGACATTTTATTCCAGATTTAGGTGTTAACTGCATGTTTATGTGTCCTTGTTTTTCAGTACACACAATGAAAATTCTTACAGTGTCTAGCTTTTGCTTCTCATAGTTCTGAGGCCTGCGATTCTAGCAAATATATGATTGATTCCCTCTTAGCTAATGCACTGGGAATTATTTCCCTCAAAATGCCAGATGTACTTAATGATGCTTAGCTTAGTGAAATTATACATATTGAACAGGAAACAAAAATAACCCCCAAAAGTGTACATTTTAAATTAAATCAAGCCATCAACTACTTCCAGCCATCTAATAGTCTCCAGGGAAATTCCCATAATGTGGCCCTTATTGCTTAATCTTTTATTGTTGTTAAAACAGCATTTATATCTTTGTTATGATTGTGTATATGATTAACCCATAAAGGTTTCAAATATACAGGGCTGGATCAGTGACTGGTATAAATTGCCGTTTTTCCTTGAAATAAAAGAATTATTCTGGACACGATAACCTAGAGAAGTACTAAAGACAGACGGTTATTTCTCTTACTTAAAATCAAAGTGAAAATACCTTGAGAAGGAGATGAGAAATTCCTCTTCTCTTTCCTTGAATTTGCACCAACAGGACTGTCGTGGTTTGAGCCCAGGACATAGGAGCTGCTGAATCCAGAGGGAAAAAGAGACAGCAGAAAAAGTTGCAGAGGAGTATTGACTAGGATTAATTTGAAGGAGATCAATTGATATTATTCTGTAAAGATGTGGAATTTGGCCTTAAAAAGTAGGACAAAGACTGTCTTTACTGGAGCAGTTAAAGAAGATATGGACTTATTTTTTTCAGCTTCTGATATATGAAAATGTTTGTACCCTAATAGTATCTAGTACTAATAATATCTAGCTCTGCTGAAGTCAGTCAGGTTTGTGGTTCTGTTTTGTTTTCTGGTTTGTGTTGTTTGAATTCTACTTTTTTTTTTTTTTTTTCAAAATTCCTGTTGTACTGGCCCCACATGTTAAACACTGTAATATGGAAAAATAATCTTAAAAATAATACTATTTGTTACTGAAAGCTTCTGTAAAATATGGGAAGGAGACAAGACGTTCACTTCTGTCACCTAATGTATGTGACTGGAACTGATTAGCTGTGCAATGAAAAACCTATGGTAGGATTACTTAACATTTTCCTTTATCTCACAAAAGTTCATGTTGGAAGTAGATGACTGTTTATCCCTGTTATTTCTGTGAAATTCAGAGTGGTTCCTTCTGAAGTTTTGAATGGCTGAGAAGGGACATCTGTGAAGCCTTAGGTGGTCATCAATGTAAACTCTTCCTTTTATATTTTATCTTTCTAATATCTGTCTGGCCAAAATGACAGTTATAACTCTACATAACCATTTATTATTCTTAGTCACTGTTGTTTGGCCAAGACTTGTCAGTTACATTTAGGATTTATATAGTGTCACTGCTGGCAGCACCTAAACTGAGTATTAGTAAGAGGCAGAAAATCTTCATGCGGCTTTGAGCATTTCTTTTAATTATTTTTTTTTCTGGTCATGAATGAAGTTCAGTTTTGAATATGCATAAATGTCTACAAACCTTGCTGAAAAACACTATTTCAAAAGAATTTGCTCTGGTTCAAAATCACAGCAGATTTCCATTTGGATTCAAGGATGTTTGCACAGTGCTACATTCTACCCTGGAACTGAAGTTTCAAGAATTTTAATTTCTGCACTATTTCGACTTCTGCTTTAGAAATCACACACAAACTAATTTGGGAGGTCTTTCTTTCCCTTTGTCCCACTCTGAAGTCAAAATTCTGAATGTACCAACAGTGCCAGGATTGTGGAATATAAGTTCCAGCTATCGAATATCCTATGGGAATAAAATCTACAAAATTGCCTATAGCAGCTGGGAGGGAAGGGGCCACTTACTCTCTTACCTGTTCCATTACACTGACTTAAGCTTTAAGCTAGAAGTGTGCAGAATAAAAGTGGCGGCTTCCATGGTTGAAATGATGTGAAGATGAGTTTAAGAATATCAACTAGATCTGTTTAGCAACAATAAGCTGCTGAATGGATTTTACCCATTTCTGAATCTATTACCTGGTAGGGGGGGAAAAAAAAAAGGCAAGCTAATGGCTAAACTGCAATTTGCTCCTTGACAAATGTAATTAGGTAAATACTAAGTGACTATTAAGTGCTTTTAAAAGTCCTGCATTAACCGTTTGTGGTTATGACCATTCAGATTGGCCAGCAGTGTTAAGGTGTACACTTTGCACCTTCCTAGTATCAGGTCCTCTATCTACACACAAGAGGGCTGAGTCTGAACTTGTGACTGAAGAATTATTTCATAATGGATAGTGATTATGATATAGCTGAAAAATATATTAAAGACAAGTCTTTGTGAAGGTTTGTTATCTTTCAAATAATTGTTGTCTTGCAACAAGTTGTTATTTGCTAAAGTGACCACATACGTCACAAACTGGTTTTGTTTGTTCTAATACAAATAAAACCATATATCTCATCAAGTCCTGGCAAAGACAACAGAACTTTGAGCGTTCAGTATCTCTAATGCTAAGCTTTTCAATTTATCTTCCTTCTCCTATGTGAAAGTCTTAGAAAAAGATGGTGTCACTGGCATGAAACAAAATAGAGTTCAATATGCAATTTTTTTGAAGAAAAGATTTATAGATGACAATGACTGTCCTTTTATTCTTTGCTGGTTTTATAAGGACTTCTTATGATTTACCAGTACCTGAGGTTTTAAAGTTTCAGCTACTCTAGTTGGTCAAAACTCAACAGATTATTTGTTTGATTAATTCCAGGTTTCCAATACCTTTTGTTCTCATTTTTCTTTCTGGCAGTGTAATTATTAGTTACATTATAGATGAGTATGAATGGTTATATCAACATATTTCAGGTTTTAATGAGGAAAATATATAGGGGTATAATAAAGATAATGTGACCAACTATATTTGTGAACATGCCTCTTGATTTATGATGTTTTTAAAACTGCAGTGACAACATTCTTGGAAGTAAACATAGTGAGGTTTTGTTATGCTCAATGTCATTCTGAAGACATATTCCAGCTGGCCAGAGCCTGTGGCTGCAGCTGTCTCTACTTCATTACACCACTTCTAGCACCTGCAGCTTTAGGAAATAGCTAAGATTTTCAGCTGACATCTTCCAGGCATTTATTTATGCTGCAACTTAAAATGATTTAATCTGTATGCTAGAGGGGAGTGTTCTTTTGTAAGGGCAGCAACCGAAGAAAATGTGCTTTAGTAATGAAAAGCCATCATTTGTATCACCCTACACAGGAGAAAAATTGAGGTTAAACTAATGTTAATCTAACAGCAGACAAACATGATGAATTTCTGATATTTAGACAACTATTCTAGTTTATTTTTCCCTTTCCACTTTGGGGGATTTTTTAGGAGTCTCCAATTTGTGAGCTGTAGCATATTACACTGCTGCTTGTATTTAAACACAAGATAATAAATTAGAGACATTGGCACTGTCATACTTCAATTAAAAGTCTACTTTCCTTTTTCACTTGAATTCTTCTTTAAAGAAAGACTTTTTCTGACCTTTCATAAATATAGCATTATGAAAGATTTCTCACTGTTTACAGAAGTATATTCTCAACTTGAAGAACATGAATAGTCCTACTGCTATCTGTATCATGCTTAAAAATCAATCCAATTGTAAGGAGTACTTGGGAGGGAGATGCCTAGAGACGTTAGAGTGCTCTACTGTCTTTGTAGATACAATAAAATGAGATTCAACAGGGAATTAAGTTCTATTATATGAAATACTTCATAAATATTGTAGTAACTTTAGCAAGCATTTTAATTCACTTTAGTTTCTCTACACTTTAATGCAATATCTGGCCTTAAAAAAAACACATTAGAAGAACTGCTCTACTCTGGATTACTACAGCACAAGGATGAAACAATTTCCCTCTATGGATTTCTCTTCTAAAAGATCTCCCTGGCTACAGGTGTTTCGTATGAAGTTTAATATTACCTGGAAAAGTATTACAAAGTTATTCTGATGAAGAAAAGGGTGTAACCTCTGACCATTAGAAGAGATATTTTTGTTACCCTTTCTTCAGCTGTGGAGTGTTTATGTCCATTTTTGTCCATTTTCGGACAAGTTTAATTCTCCTTTCTTATATTCAAAAAATTTCTCCACCAAACTTCATTTTCTGGACTTTACGTAAAAAACAATCAGTGTCATAAATGTGCCAGACAGGAGAAGATGTAAGTAAAAGCTTAGGAGGACACGCAAAAAAAAAAACCCACCAAAAAAAAACCCCAAAAACCCCTAAACAAAATGTACAAGAAAAATGACAAATGACAACCCTTAATCATTTAAAAAATATATTCATTTAAAACATCTGATACCTTTCATTGTTAAGATAAATCCACTGAACCACTCATGTATAGTGATATTTGCAAACATTAAATGTCAAGCTATCTTTCCATTGAAATTAGAATGTTTAAAATTCTGAATTAACAATTAATTTCAATTACTTAAGCAAAAGAAACCCCACAAAACCATGGCCACTTCAACCCCTTTTAGCATTAGCCTTTCTTGAAACACAAGGCTGTACTAGATGACCTTCAGGGATCATTTCCAACCAAAGTTTCTGGGATTCCTCAAGAATAATGTCTTTATATGTGGCTGTATGAAATATCAAAACATAAGAGAATTCTAGGTTAAAACTGAGGACAAATGTAATAATGGTGTAGAAATGCCTCTTCAAAAACTTGCTATCTATTCCAGATTTCCCACATATACTAACAGAATTTGTTTACCAGGTGTATAAATGTTCTCAAAAGAAAGTTATTCCTGGAAATAATGATGTATTATGGTGTCTTTATGATACTACAGATTTTCTGTGTACTTAGGATGAAGAAAGGTTGCAGTATCTGGGACATTGCCTTGCAAAAGCTGTAGGTAATCTTCTACTGTTTCATAAACTATTATAAGTGATCAGAATTATTACTGTGCAGTAGGTTTTTTTGGGTATGTTTCCTGGAAGGCATGCAGGTGTGTGAGACTGGTCTCTGATACAGGAAAATGAAGTATTATATAGCATTCAGCCAGAACACATGTGGAGTGTTAATTACTAGATTCTGTGTGTCTCAGCAGAATTAAAGTCAGAACTAATTCTCCTAAAAGCACACAAATAAGGAAGAAGTAGATGCATGCATTTTTTTATATTATTTCATTTGTTGTTGAAGTTCAAAAATGAAGGAATGCTTTTACTAAGCACAGTTATAAGAAACGTAGTATGAAGATCTCTATTACAGTATGTGATGTGAATTCTGAAAGTGATGCAGCAATTGGTGTAGCAATTTAGAAGCTTAAAAGATTGTTTTCCTTTAATCCAAAGTAGACTATAGATTTTGGTAAGTGATAGGCTGAATATTTACTGCAGGAACATGGAGAACCCTTTGAATTTTCAAATACTCATAAAATTTTAATTTTTTTTGTTAGCATCCTATCTTCTAAATAATTTCTTTTTAAATAATTAAACATTTTTTAAAGTTCCTTTGAAAATTCTAACTACCCTACTATCTGTTCCATTTAAGCTTTTACCTTCAGTTTCATTAATTTACAAAAGAAAGTTTATTTTGTTTGAGGATGCAATTTATTTAATTTTCCTCCTATTATCCTTAAAATAATCACATCATATTGTATGAAACATATGCCAATGTCTAACTCCTGTAAGAATAAGCATCCAGGTACAATATCTCTGAATTCAGTGACTTTACTATAGGTCTTGTGATATCTGCTATTTTTCTTACAGCTCTTCCTCTAAGAATAAAATAGAAACCCTTAAGCTCCCCACTTCCTGACTACCTTCATGTAATTTTCTTTTTGCTCTCTGTCTCTTTCTTGCTTTATAATGCATAACACATCCCTCACAGTTGCACAGATTTGACAACCTATACCTTATATACTTCAAAACTAGAACGTGAATAACAACCAATATTATGAATTATATCTATAGCTAATATGATTTTTGTAAACTGATTAGCAATTTATGATTGGTGCAGCCCAGATACTGTAGTCATAGTATATATGTGTGGTAGACATAGTACGTATGTGTACATTTTTACAGAGTGTCTCACTAAAGGTGGACGATGATATGTTCAGTCCTTCACCTATGGTCTTCAAAATTTTGTTGCTTCAGTGGTTAGTATTTATGTCTAGAATAGGCTGCCGTAACATCCAAAGAGCCTTTTAAGTAAAGTAGATACTTTTTTGAGTTAAGGCCATATGGAGGGAAAAGATTGTTCTCCAAGGTGATATGTTACTGGGTGAAACTTGAAAAATTCTTCTAGGGAGTTTTCAAACACTGAAAGGACAGGTTAGATATATGAGGTCAGGTTTACTAACATATTTTAGGATTAGCCTTTCAGTAGACTCAAAACATCTCAAGTAGCAGTTTTACTTGAGGATGACAAAGTAGGTTGTAAAATCATAGAATCACAGCATAGGATGGTTTAGGTTGGAAGAGGCCTTAAAGCCCACCTAGTTCCAACCCCCTGCCATGGGCAGGAACACCTTACATGAGACCAGGTTGCTCAAAGCCCCATTCAGCCTGGTCTTGAACACTTCCAGTGTTCCAGTGCCCCAGGGATGGGGCAGCCACATCTTCTCCAGGCAACCAGTGCCAGTGTCTTACCACCCTCACAGTAAAAAATTTCTTCCTAATATCTAATGTAAATCTACCCTCTTTAGGTTTAAAACTATTCCCTACGATGTCCACTCATCATAGGGAATTCACTCCCTATGATAAAGGGAGTGAATCATTACACTCCCTGATAAAGACTCCCTCCCCATCTTTCCTGTAGGCCCCTTTAATACTGGAAGGCTGCTATAACAGCTCCCTGGAGTCTCAAGCAGGTCCACATCTTTCTCATGTTGGGGGCCTGTCATGGTTTAAGCCCAGCCAGCAACTGAGAACCACGCAGTTGCTCACTCATGCCCCTTCTTTTCTCCCCCCACTCACGGAGTGATGGGGAGGAGAATCAAAAGAATGTAACTCCCACAGACTGAGATAAGAACAGTCCAGTAACTAAAGTATAATACAAAACCACTACTGCTACCACCAATAACAATAATGATAAGGGAAATAACAAGGGGAGAGGATACAATTGCTCACCACCCACCGACCGATACTCAGCCCGACCTGAGCAGCAATCTGGACCTTCCAGGTAACTCCCCCCAGTTTCTATACTGGGCGTGACATGCTGTGGTATGGAATACCCCTTTGGGTAGTTTGGGTCAAGTTTCCTGTCTCTGCTTCCTCCCGGCTTCCCCTCCTCCCTGGCAGAGCATGAGACTGAAAAAGTCCTTGGTTGGAGTAAACATTACTTAGCAACAACTAAAAACATCGGTGTTATCAGCGTTGTTCCCAGGTTAAAGTCGAAAACACAGCACTGCACTGGCTACTAAGAAGGATTAAAAATGACTGCTACAGCTGAACCCAAGACAGGTCCTAGAGCTGAGTGCAGCACTCCAGGTGGGGTCTCACAAAAGCAGCACAGAGAAGGAGAATCACTTCCCACAACATGCTGGCCCCAAGGGTAGATCTTTTAGGCTAAACTAAACTTTTAACATAATTTTTGCTGCATAAAACACATTGCCTGGAATGGTTTTAAAATTATGCTGTGGTACAGAGAGTTTATCTGTGAGAAATACTGGGCAAATTTACTTGGCTTGGCAAAGTTACTCCATTTGTGTACAGGGCCTCCAATACAGCTAGAATCACCATCTTGACTACAGGGAGATAAATTCCCAGAGAAACTCTAGAATCGTGTTATGCTATCAAGTGCCATGCTGCCTTCTTGCATCACCAACCTCAGTGCTGGGGCACCCAATGAATGCACAAAGACGTTGAGGGAAATATATCTAATACAGTGTATATTTTAGGTGTCATAACCTCTTTAGCTTCTAAGTTCAGTAAATCAATTCATTGCATATTGTTTAAAGGAGACCAGATACTGCTCCCTTTTGCCGCTGATGGAGGTATGTAAACTGGACAGCCGGCAGTTAAGTCTATAAATTGAGAGGCCTGAGTCTACCCTGAAGCTGGTTTTGGTTATAAAACACATTAGGGAGTATTTTAATTGTTAAGAACCCTCTTGAGAGACTTCTTAGGAAGAATAGCAATGCTTGAGAATCTGTGGCAGGAGTGAAATTTTGTATGTGAAGAAACTTGACTCCTTAATCATCACAAAGATAGAGAGATAGAGGGATCAACAGGTGAGGGCTTGCTGTGACAATTTCAGAGGACTTCAGAGGATATACCAGCAGTCTATTCAGAGGAGGAATTAGAAAACCACATCTCATTCCCAAATGGAGGTACTCCTCTCAACTTGCTGAAGAGTTTGACAGTGCTACACACCCCTGACTGTCTTCTTGTTGGTTTTGCCAAGAGTTGTAGAAGATTTTGCTGTTTCTCATTGATAACTGTATCCTGAGTTCCAACTTTTTTTGAAATATTCCAATAATATTCAGATTGTTTCTGGTATATATTCCAACACCTACAATAATAGAATATTAAATAACTTGTCCCTATGTGCTACTCCTTTGTGAATGAGTTAGAAGACTGTTTACATGCGAGATATAAATGTGCAAATAAATATCATATTAAATTAATATCCTGTTTATATATATTTACACATTACATAATAGGATATGTATAGAGATAAGGTGATGTATTGGAATATCAATACAATATGTAAACTTCTATAAAATTATCAATATTTTGGTAAATGGGAGATTACAAATGTTATAAATATTTGCCATTTTCAGAAATTATTTATTATTCAGATTTTATTAAAATACTGTGCTGATATTACACTTGTGATTACTCATGAAAGTAGCATGACTGTTTGCAGTGAAATGGCTCAATCTGAATAATTTGTCGTATCCATAAGCGTTCACAATATTGAGAACTAAGGTTAAGATTTTTCAGTCATGTATAGCTACATAATGGCCTTTTCAGAAGTCCTTTGGCACAAAGCCGCCAGGTATTCACACTGAGACTAGGCACTGTATAGTTCTGAAATTCAGTAGAAGTACATACTTATACATAGAAGTATGCCCTAAAATTTGATCCTTAAACTAGATGAAGAAAACTTTTAAGAACAATGACAGTCCTATTTTTTCCTGTGTGCCAAGAACCAGTTTTTAATACTCTTTGGTAATAAACCGCCTTAGGAAAGGGAAAATCCTGTGTAACATGTCTCCAGTTGACCTACACCAGTGAAAAGTAACACTTCTTGGATGACAGTCCTCAGTATATAAACTTATTGACAATAAACCTGAATGTTGAATTTATTAAAGAAGTAAAACACTGGGACCTGAGCACTGGAGAAGCCTATGTAACAGTCTGGGTATAGATCCTGGACCTCTGACTTTTTTCAAGTCATCTTGCAAAGAAACACTGATTGCCACCATCTGTTAAGAAGTAGCTCTGACAGTTATTCAAAATGGCTAACTTTAGATGTTTGTTTTCTGTTTGGTCAGTTAAAAGAATTGTAAACCTCAGAACTTGATTGGTAACCTAAGTTTAAATCGTTTAAGTTGTGGCAGAAGTCTTTCCCTCTCCAGCCACTATAATGAGAATCTTAGAAAATTAATACACTATGTGGAAGCAATCTTTTTCAGTATGGTTTCTCATTCCATTTATAGTATTAGAGAGTGAATACCTCTTTACCTGAGTTGGATGAACAAAATTAGAATCTGTAGAGATTCCCTCAAAGACAATACTTTAAAAACTTGAAAGAGATATTGATGATGTAATGCAGATCATACATACAGTCTTTAAATAGATTTTTGTTCTTTTTCCAAGCCACAGTGTAATGAGAAAAAAACCCCACAACCATTTTAGCCACCTTACTTTGAAATTATTTTTATAATCGGTGCTTTTAAGTACAGGTTTTTTGTAAGATTTTAAAGGTAATAAAAAGGAAGAGAAACATCAAGTGATCACTGCAGATTATGATTACTTTTTGAAATATGTGAATGCTTTATTAAACGTTTGGAATTTTAAATCACAGAGGTTAGAGAATAACAGGAAGTATAGTCATGTTGCTGAAAGGGACGTATGAGTTATAACGGATCACAAGCTGAAAATGACCAACAAAATCAGTTTACTGCAGAGATTATAAACATGCAAGGCGAACATCATAATGAAACACATAAACATTGTATGCATTGTTAAAGTAAGTGATATATGAAGTAGTTAAATTCTGTTTGGCTTTGATTAGGCCTCGGATGTAATATTATGACCAGTTTTGGGCTTCGTGCTTCAAGTAGGATACAAACCAATTGGACTGCGTCCAAAAGAAAATAACAAGAATGGTTACAGGTCTAGAAAACATAACTTCTGAAGAAAAATTGAAGGAATTAGGATTGTTTAGTCTAGAGCTGAGGAGACTGAAGGGAGCTATGACAGCAGGCTACAGAGAGGTAAAAGTAGGAGATGGGAATAAACAGTTTTCCATGCCCAGCATGAATAGCAGCAATGTAAAACAGAATTAAGTGAAGCTAAGGCTAAACATTAGTAAAAATTTGCTAGCAACAAAGCTGGTTGAGCTGTCTAATAGGCTGTGAACGGCTAGTCTTAAGCAATGCCCCTTTATGTGCAAGCAAATAGTAAAACCTCTTTGTGGAATGACGTAGGTATATTATATCTTTGACTCAGGAAATGGATTGTGTAACTCCTTGTGGTCCTTTCCAACTCCATAATTTATGATTTTATGATTACTTATTTTGCAATCTTTTTATTAGATATGATGTGGGACATATTATAAATGCTGTATGTTAGATTATGTGATAAAACCTCATCTGCATGCCCAGAAAAGAGCACAGAGAAACAATGGCAGGTGGGGGACACTAGGCCAATCCCAGGATCTAGCAGCCCATAAAAGGTCCATCTCCACAAACTGAAAGGAGCATAAAGACATAAAGTCACATGGGAACCCAAATAAAAGACTCAAAGGAAGTGACACACTATCTGGGTACCTCCCAGAGGTGTCCCAGGAGAGCCTCAGCCCCAGTATCCTGGTATGAAACCCCTTAAGATGGGTCAATTGCGGAGCACCTCTTGGACCGAGGCAGTTGCTGCCTGGGGAGGAGCATTTGTCATTACACAGGACTTTCTATGTGATTGTTTAGGGGATGAAACAATGGTGAGGAAAGGGATGGTGGTTTGGAGAGGAACAAGTGTGGGGAAAATCAAAGAGTAAGGAGCAAAGAGGGGCAAGTCTTGTGTAAACAGTTGCTGGTAGTCATACTTTCTGATCATTCTCAGTGGCTGATCAGTGCAGTCTATCCTTTTCTTATTAAATCCCTTTCTAGATCATTTCCTGGGTGACATCTCCGTATTGGGCGTGTGCACATGTGTGTATGGGGGCCTGGGTGCAGCAACTGGAATCAGACCATTGGTTGGAGGATATGTGTGCATGCGGACAGGGAATGGAAAGACCAGTCTTAGTGAACCAAATGCCAGTAAGTTGACACCACGGGGCACAGAGGCCTGTATCTCTCTGCTGCTAGCAAGTAGAATAAGTCTGGGTGTCTGAGTGCATGATCACTAGTGAAGATCAAGCTAGACTAGCCAACAAATAGGTGAAGTGACCTAGGAGCCAGGAGGTGCGTGTCTCAAAGGTCAAGAACACAGGAAAAGCTGGCTATTGGTGAACATGGGAGTCCCAGTCAGGTCTGCCTGTGTGTCTGTGTGCATGTGAGTATATGATGGTCTATATCAGCAACTGGTGTGAGACTGTGGGCTCAGGAGTCTATATGTCTGACTACCAGCAGATGGGGAGACTTGGGTCCAGGGGCAGCTCCTGGGCAGAGTGAGAGATCACAACTGCTGCAGGGATCCACTTTGTACATATGTATTTATAAATATATACATATATTCTCACTAGTGAACCTTTATCCTGGTCAGTCAGAGAGGGGAGCAGGATGAGGTTGTTGTGCTCTCCATGTTCATGTGGGTGCTGAGTATGTCTGTGATCTGTGTGGCTGGCTGTGTATTTATATATATATGTGGTGTGTCTGCCTGCTTTGTGTGTGTATGCCTACAAGGAATGCATTGCCAGCCTTGTTATGGGTTGGAGGCAGGGACGTGAAATGCAGTGTCCCTGCCTTCATCAGGCCACTGCATTTGACCCTAGACACCAACAATCTTACTCCAATTCACAGAGCAAAAACTGTGCTCTTGCTACTTGGTTATGTGTGTGTTCTTGTTTACTGTGTTGATTGAAAGCAAATAGATCTTTATTGTATTAAGGTTTCTAAATGCCTGAGTACACTGCAGTGCTTCTTTCCTGCTTGGTTATGTCTAGCACATTTGTTTTTCACACATTCCCTTTTATAACTTCTTGACAACAGTGACCCTCTGCAGAGCTCCCTGAAAGGATGCTCCAATTCAGACTTCTGTTGCCTTTAGCTGTTTCACAGTCTGAACTTTATAGATGCCTGGGGATTGTCAGGGGAAAAACAGCCGCTGCAGAAAACAGACACAACTTTTTCACAAATATCATTCTAAAAAGAAGTTATGGCAGTAATGAAGGAATCAGTAACCTTTTTGATAAATTCGTAAACCTATCCTAATTTCCTCATAGCTCTGGACCACTTTTTGATTTACTGTCCTTGAGAATATTCAAGATTACTCTCAACGTGAAAATTTCAGAATCACAGGTCACCCTTTAATTTTACTTCTCTGTCAAAGTATTCTGACCCTTTCCTCAGAAGTCAGTTTATGGGGTTTTTTTTGTAAAAATTTCTTCTACTTTTTTAACATGTAGTTAATTTCTGTACATAGTCTGATGGGGAAGTGATATATTTTTTGTTAATAAAACACAAAAAATATACCGTATCACACTGGGTCCCTTTAGTTCAAATACTGGTCAATAGTATTTAACGCAGGCTTAATACATGACTACCCTGCTATACTTACCCGCACTGCAGCAATTTTTGTCTCATGGATACTTGGAGTACTGTACACAGTTCTGGTGTCCTCAACATAAGAAGGACATGGAGCTGTTGGAGCGAGTCCAGAGGAGGGCCATGAGGATGATCAGAGGGCTGGAGCGCCTCTCGTATGAGAACACACTGAGAAAGTTGGGGCTGTTCAGCCTGGAGAAGAGAAGGCTGCATTGAGATCTCATAGCAGCCTTCCAGTATCTGAAGGGGGCCTACAAGGATGCTGGAGAGGGACTCTTCATTAGGGACTGTAGTGATAGGACAAGGGGTAATGGGTTCAAACTTACGCAGGGGAAGTTTAGGTTAGATATAAGGAAGAAGTTCTTTACTGTGAGGGTGGTGAGCGTCTCGAGCAGGTTGCCCAAAGAAGTTATGAATGCTCCATCCCTGGCAGTGTTCAAGGCCAGGTTGGACAGAGTCTTGGGTGAAATGGTTTAGTGCAAGGTGTCCGTGCCCATGGCAGGGGTGTTGGAACTAGATGATCTTAAGGTCCTTTCCAACCCTAACTATTCTGTGATTCTATGATACCCAATGCTGACAGCTGTGCCTTTGTATTTAAATAGCTCATATCAGATTTTCATCGTCTGAATACTCTGAGCCATTTTAAAGCTTAGTGAATCATTACCATCTACCATGTCCTAGGCCAGAGTAGTTCCTCTACCTCACTGTGAACTGTGTGAAGAAATTCTCTTTGTTTTGTAAGTTACCTTCCAGTTTCATTTGGTGCCCTTTACTGTTTGTATGGAAGTGATAGTGAAATAACCGTTTCCTCTTCACCTTCTCCGTGACAGTTGTGACTCTACAGGACTTTACCTTATCCCTTCTCAGTCACCTCTTCCCCTGGCTGAAGCGTCTTAGTCGTATTTTCTTCATATGAAAGCAATTCCTTTCTTCAGATTGTTCTTGTTACATTTGCTGTATCCTTCCTTATTCTGTTGTATGTTTTGTGAGATGAGGTAAATGGACCTGCATGAGCACATGAAATGTGTGCACACCATGGATTTACACAGGGTGAATTCCACCTATGCAGAAACAGTGCAAAATATAAGTGCATAATATAACTTTGTTACATAATCTCATAATTTTAATGAGAATATTTAAATCATACTAATCTTAATTCATCACATCTGCATACTTTGAAACACAGAAAGAGTACTGGCATTTTTTTTCCTGAGTAAATAATACCTGGTTGGTAGTAGTTTGACTTTTTTTCACTGGAATGGATCTTCATGGTGGTCTACATTTTTGAAGTATTGCATCATGGTCAAAACCAAAACTGCCTCAGTAGAAAGACCTGACAGTTGGAGACTCTCTCCTCACTCCCTTTGCCCTTAAGGGTTTACTTATATTTTCCTCTTATAAACAGTTTTCTGAAGACTGAATACTTTGAAATGGAAGGAAAGCCTAACTTTACATCAGGCATACTTTTCCTGTGCTTTGAAGATGTAAAGTGATGCATATGTGTGTATTTTTATTTATAGTTTATCTTGGTTGGTTGCTTCAAATCCCCTCTGCCCCTTCGCTCACAGTCGCTTCACTTCAACCTCACTTTAGCTGCCACACATATATCCCTTCCTCTTATCTTATCCTTCTTCCACTGCTTCCACCACCCACTTTGTCCCTCTCCTCATCTACCAGCAACATCACCAGTCAACAAAGAAAAGGCAAAGAAAAAAGAAAGGAATTAATATGACAGCTGCAATACATTAATGAATGTTCTGTCTTTTATGTGATTTCTCTTGCCTCTTAACCCTTTTTGTCTTATGTGTTTATAAACTGTTTGGGTAAAGACTGTATTGTTTGCTGGCAAGGTTGATGCCATAGCCCTTCTTTGGAATGAGCTGCCTTTCTGTAACACAGGCTGTGGCAGTATTGATGTTTTGACTGACATGAAAAATAAAGTTGTAGTTTAGTTGACTAAAGATCTTGCTTTGTGTAACAGAGAAATAGCTATTAAGTGATCTCTGATCTCTGAACTCACTGCTATAGCTATGGTTTGTTCTTTACTTTTCCTTACTGGAGTTGACTGCCTACGCCAGCAGGCTTTCTAACAGGCTTGGGAAGACCTTAATACAGACATGGTTATGTGCTGAGCTTAAATGAAGGACTATTTCATTACATTTCCTGCATTCAGTTCACACCTCATAAACATTCATTACTATGACATTCAAGGTATCACCTTGATATTATCCTAGTCTGCTGAAGATGTTGCTGACATTCTCACAGAGTCTATAGAAAGGTAAAATCTCTGCAAACGGAGATGCTGATTCCTGTTTCCATGCTCACTTTAAGTCATCAAGTGCAACCCTAAGTGTCAATATAAAGGTCTGGAGTAGCCTGTGTATCTACTATGTTGGGGATTAAAAAAATTGAAGTTACTCCAGGAAGTTTTTGGGGGTATGGAATGGGTAAATGACAGACTTAGAAATTAATTGCTGTTTTACTGTGAAGGATGGTGGTATTTATTGTTTTATTACTGGCATATTTGGCTCTGAAACTTATTTTCTGTAGACATGGTTTAGCCTCCTGTGGGCTTACCAGGAGGAGGTGGAAGATGGAAAAGGCTAGATGTCCTGCAGGCTGCCACTCAGATCAGGACTTGCTCATCTAGCAGGAGTTTTTTTTCCTGTAATATAGTTATCTGCACTCCCCACAGAAGCATGTTCACTCTGACCTGTTCTGTCTGACCTCTAGAAATGGTAGAAGCATAGAATTGTAGAATCAGCTAGGTTGGAAAAGACCACTAAGATCATAAAGTCCAACCATTACCCCAGGACTGCCAAGTCCACCATTAAACCATGTCACTAAGGGCCTCATCTACGTGTTTTTTGAACACTTCCAGGGACGGTGATTCCACCACTTCTCTGGGAAGCCTATTCTAATGCCTGATCACCCTTTTGGTGGAAAATTTTTTCTGAATATCCAGTCTAAATCTCCCCTGGTGCAGCTTGATGTTGTTACTTGTGGTATCACTTGTTACCTGGGAGAAGTGACCAGGCACCTCCTTGCTCTGTCCTCTCCTTATTGCAGAGAGCAATAAGATCCCCCCTGAGCCTTCTCCAGACTAAACACCCCAGTTCCCTCAGCCATTCCTCATAAGACTTATTCTCCAGACCCTTCGCCAGCCTCATTGCCCTTCTCTGGACCTGCTCCAGCACCTCAATGTCTCTCTTGTAGTGAGGGGCCCAGAACTGAACACAATATTTGAGGTGCGACACTCAAATACAGTGATGAGTACAGGGGGACAATCACTGGCCTGGCCCTGCTGGCTACACTGTTGCTGATACAGGCCAGGATGCTGTTGGCCTTCTTGGCTGCCTGGGCACAAGCTCGCTCATGTTCAGCCGGCCATCAGTCAGCACCCCCAGATCCCTTTCCGCCGAGCAGCTTTCCAGCCACTCTTCCCCAAGCCTGTAGCATTGCATGGGGTTGTTGTGGCGCAAGTGCTGGACCCGGAACTTAGCCTCTCTGAACCTCATACAATAGTTTCAGCCTGTTCAGATCCCTCTGAGGAATGCTCCTACCTTCAAGTCTATCAACACTCCCTCTCGACTTGATGTTATCTGCAAACTTACTGAGAGTGCACTCTATCCCCTCATCCTGATCATTGGTAAAGGTATTAAACAGAACTGACTGCAATACTGAGCCCTGGGGAACCACTTGTGACTGGTCGCCAACTGAATTTAACACCATTTACAACTCTTCGGGCTCTGCCATCGAGCCAGTTTTTCATCCAGAAGAGTATACCTCTCCAAGCCATGAGCAGAGAGTTTCTCCAGGAGAATGCTGTGGGACACAGTGTCAAATGCTTTTCTAAAGTCTAGGTGGACAACATTCACAGCTTTTCCCTCATCCACTAAGGAAGTCACATTGTCGTGGAGGAACACCAGGTTTGTCAAGCAGGACCTGCTTTTCATAAACCTATGCTGACTGGACCTGATCCCCTGCTTGTCCTGTGTGTGCCACTTGATGGCACTCAAGATGATCTACTCCATAACCTTCCCCGGCATTCAGGTCTGTAGTTCCTTGGATCCTTCTCGCAGCCCTTCTTGTAGATGGGCAGCACATTTGTTAACCTTTGGTCAACTGGCACCTCCATGGTTAGCCAGGACTGCTGATAAATGGTTGATGGTGGCTTGGTGAGCACTCATTCGATCTCCCTCAGTACTCGATTTGATCCCATCTGGCCCCATAGACCTGTGTGTGTTTAAGTGGTATAGCAGGTAGCTAACCATTTCTCCTTGGATGGCAAGGGTTTCTTTATGCTCCACCATCCCTGTCTCATATATGTGTAATTCTGCCAAACATTTTTTTTTCACCAGCGAGTTTGAGGATTACTTTAAAAAAAAAGGACAGTCACATTTCCTCTTCTCTGGACTAAAATGTCTATGAATGTCTCAGTAGATTTTTTTACAGATACAAGGGCTGTAGCTTTCAAGGAAACAACTTTTTTTTTTTTTTGCTTTTTCCAAACAGACAAATATATGACATACACATAATAACTCAATATATACTATTTGAAAAAACAGTAGTTTTTAAATGATTGTGTAATAGTTATCCAGTTAATTCTAAACAACTATTTTTGAACACTCTATCCACTTTTTTCCTTCTTTATCTACCTATAGATAAATGGACTCTCATGGCTCCACTCATGGCGTCATTTGACTACTTTGCATACACAGAAAACTTCAGTGTAATTTGTCCTTTCAAAGTTCACAAATCTCTCACAGTTCATTATCCTTGCTCACCACTATGGGAATTTATGATGATGTCAGAAAAAATTCCTGAGAAACATTTCATGTACTGAGCAGAATACAGTATGAGGAACAAAAAACAGCTCTAAGCAGAATTAAAGGCTGTCAAACTGAGCGTGTACTTCAACAGGGTCAAGATTCTTTCTGCATTCAATAGTTGGGTAATCCTTCCTTCTATCTATAATTTTACTGAAGATAGTGTTATTTGTGGGTTTTGGTTTGGGTTGGGTTTTTTTTCCAAAACCTAATATGTAGGTCTACTTCGTGACAGAAGAATAATGATACCGTAAATTTAAGCAAAAGAGTGTTTATTTTTAGTGTTTGTTTTCCATTACTTACTTGATTCATAAAATTAATTTTAATATTATGCTGATCTTAAGTGGGATCAGTAACTCAGAGTTTCTTAGCTCTTAGGCCTCTGTCATTGTTGAAATGGTTAAACAGAACACATCCCAGATGTGTAAGAAAATCAGTTTTTAATCCTGAGAAATTATTCAGAATATGTCCAGCAAATATATATCGCCCTTCAAGACCCTTCTCTTTAATGGGCTGCCTGTTTCTCTGCTGCAGGTTATTAAGTATTTGCTGTCAAAGAATAAAGAACAAGAGTAGTTGTTACTTATGTCAAGTGAGGCAACTCACATTCTGAAAGTGAGACATATTCTTCTTTAAGATCTCAGTGCTGTGACCATCACTCACCCAGGATGTACCACAGGTGTGAAAAAGCAAAATCCTGGAGCTTTTCAAAATCAGTGGATTTACTGTCATATTGTGTGTGTGCAGTCTGGATTGAACAAAATAGGGCTCTTTTAAGGAGGGGCTGCAGGATTAAGAGATGAACTGAAATCTCATTCCTTACATGTTTGCATGCTTTCAAACTATCATGAAGACAAAGTCAAATGAAAAAACCCTTATAGCTTACTCACTTCCTAAAAGGTTTAGAGAAACTTTTAAGCAAAAAAGGATTTACTTATTTAGAGCTGGCAAAGTCAGAACCCAGCTATTCCCGAGTGCTGAACAGATGCCCATAAAAAGAGGAGTTCTTCCTCTCTCCACATTGGTGTAATTTATTAGTTTACTGACAGATTGCTCAAGACTGAGACGGTTACTTACCACAGCTATGACTTGGATTGATTTTAGCAATACATGGCTTGTAAAATTAAGGCCATTGTGTGTCTTCAAGTCATAGCCTGTTTGTTTACATAAGAATAAGAACTGTATATATTCCATTCAGTAAACTCATTTGTGAATGTCTCAGTGGTTTAGCCTTGTAATCCCAAAGGAGAAATGAGGATGTAAGAATTGTCTCTGTCCCTAGATCACATTAGACAGTGGACCACATCATATAAATACCACAAATCCCAATTGAATCTCATTTTTACTTATGTTTTGGTTACAGACTTTTTAAAAATCTTTCAAGTAGCTCTTATCCTAAATGAGTGCATGTATAAGACTTGTAAATTGTAGTGTTCTGTACATGAATGTCTTGTCCGCTGTATGAAACAGACAGGAAGCTTTTTTTTTTTCTCTGTTTGAATGGTCTGCTTTTATTAGCCCTAGTATATGTATAATGGTGAAATGAGGAAAAAGGAACAAAACATGTTAAGAAAGAGAAGAAGAATAATAAAAGAAAAAAAAGGAAAAAAAAAAAAAAGAGAAAGGAAATACCTGAATTCAAGAAAACAGGTCTAGAGCAATGAATGCAAATATCAATAGTAATGTGAGATTGAAATCTATTCTGCTATAAAGTTTTTAATCCTATTTCCATTATTTTTTGTAAAACTTATGTCAAAAATAAATTTGTATTCACATGTTTCTCATTGTTTTGAATTTATTAACTGAAAAAAAATTATATTTTTTGCAATTATTCTTGAAGTTTTATTGTTATTTTCATTAAAGGATGTTTGAAGACACATTATAATATCAGGGTCTAAGTACTGTGCAGAGTATAAATACAAACCAAGAAACAGCTGAGGATATACATGAGAACTGCTCATAGTTCTTGTCCACATGTTAAACAGTGGTTTCAGCAAGTCAGAGATTTAATTATATTAACGTATTTTGTAGACATCAAGGTTGAAGACAGGTTTAAGTGCATGAAAAGAATCGAGGAGCTGTTTTTAAAGATATTAAGGGCAGGATCTGCAGCCTGTGAAGGGCAACATCAAAGCAGGAAGTTGATGCTTCAATAAAGATAGAATAAATGGATGATGATGTAATTGGAAACAAAAGGAGCTGGTTTCCTGGCAGTGACTGAAGGTCTCTAGGATGCTTAAATGATCTTGGGAATCAAGTAGTTTGAAATATATACTGTAGTTATGCTCTGTATATCACCACAAGTCCATTAAGAATTGCAAAGAGAATGAGCAACTTTTCAAACTTCTTAGGTTACAGAGCACGTTCACTGAAATTCTACAGTTTCTGGGAAAGAACTCTAACCATTAAGCAGCACTGCAAAACACATATACCCCTGATTGATTAAGAGAAAGGAAAAAGGGAGAGAGAGGAAACAAACACTCAGAACTTTCTTCAGAAGAGGAAACCTGGATAATGAGTGATGAAGGCGCCAAGTGTTTCCTATTGGTTCCTTATAGAGATAAACAAGAGAGGTAGAAGTTTAACTAAAGTGCTCTTGGGAGGTCTTGAAATATGCCCAATCTTCACAATCTTCATTTACTGACATTAGTGTTTATCTAAAGAGGACTTCTTTCTTCCATTGAGCATGAAGTTCAGGAGAAATCGTAATGATCTTATTAATGTCAAGCTGTTACGCTGGTTCCAGTGTAATATCACTCTTTCCCATGCATCCAAAATGTTCTGATTGCCTCTAAGAACTTTCAGGTGATGTTTAAAGGGAGACAACTGCCTCAATTTAAACATGTTACACATGAGTAAGTTATTCCAAAGCTAGTGGAAGGTAATCAAACAATTACATTTTGTCTTTGTGGTTTTCTTCATAATCTTTCTAAATGAATTTTTATAAAGACATGTATCTTACTGCTGTCAAGCGCAAGAGGTAGCAAAAGACTGAGAAATAGCAGGACAGATGGAAACAGAAAAACCAGAGAAGCTGTGAAAGACAGACAAAAAGAAAGAGGATTAGGTAGCCACCAATTTAGGGATTAGGACCAAACCCCACACCTTACAGTTATGTATCTAAACCTAGTCCTGAATTCTCTCCTTGAATTTTGGAATACATTGAGTTCTGCGAAGATCGGTGTTGGCTCACAGGTTTCCGGATTAAAACAACAAGCAACATGTTGTTAGGATTTGGTAATCCTTAGAGGATTTCCTACTCAGGTGGGAGAAGCAATATGAAGAACTTTTTCTTGTATGTCATTATTCCTGGTTAGAAGCTTTCATAGTTCAGTAGCATAAGAACAACTTTGGGTGGGGAGGGGAGAAAAAGAAAATAAAGATCTCAGAACCTTCATGACACTCTGAGTAGCAGAGTATGGTGGAAAAAAGGCATGCAGACAGCTAAAATAGCGATACTAAGATTAGGCATTCCCAGAAGGAGCTTTCCACCCTGCTGTGGAAAGGAAATGGATGAAGGATTACTGGGATTAGTATTTGGTGGTGACTGAGGCGTCTTTAGTATCTCGGGTCCAAGCAAATTTTGAAAACAGATCCTTAATAATCTCCTCAAAGAATCTGTGTTCAAAATGTAACTTTTTTTTCACATATTCTACATAAAAATCCAATGCTTGTGCAATTTCACTTTGCAGCCAGAGACCAGTGTAACATTTTATATTATGAAAATATTAATGATCGGAAAGTTGGTAAGGGATTTCTGTAACAACTCGTTCCATAGTTCAATATACTCAGTGATTTTATGCAATTGGTACATATTTCTTTAAGAATGTGCTCTGAAATTAATTTCTAAAATGACTCACCCTCTCCAATCCATCTGCAAAAAATGTCTTTAGCCAGCAGACTGGTTACAAATGTTTGTGATTTTCACAGCCTTTCTAATTCTGTAAAAATTCTTCGGAGGCGCACAGCTATACCAGCACTCTAGTAGCTCTTTCTGCTGATGTTTTCATATTGTTCATTTAGAATGAACATGCTTTGCAATGTAAATATCCTCCAGATGTTTGTAGAGCCTTGAGCTGGCACTGGCATGATATTCTAACTTCAAATCAATGTAAAGTTATTTTTTATTTCTTTTTTTGATCTCTTTTTCCCCTTTCTTCCTCTCTCCCTATTCCTCTCTCCACTCCCACCCCTTTATTTCTTTATTCATTTTGGCTAAGCGTTTAAGTAAGTGGCAGAAATTTACTAAACATCACATGGTCTATTGCAAACAATATTCAGAGGACTTCTGAAGTATTTACATACTGTCTTTTAAATACTCTTTAATGATTTGAATAAGTGTACACATTTGGTTGGACACTAAAGAGCATTCACAGAGATCAAATATCTTCTTATTTCAAATAAATTATTTATGGAACTCTAATGTTGGTAATGAAGAAATTCAGGAAAAGGTTATTTTCTGTGGGGCTTTTTTCAGCAGTGACTATATATAAGCCTATCTTTCTGCAGCATGCACATTGCTTCCCTACACCTTAAGTAAATATTTACATTCCACTGTAGTACATATTTGGCATTGTCCATGCTAACCTTTACTTTTTTCTTGTAAAATGTCAGTGCAACATATCTCAACAGTAGCTTACGCAATCTTGTAAATGCTTTGAATTGAGAATGTTAATTTACTCTTTTTCTGTTCTCTTGAGGAAATATCTTCAGAACTTTTACTTTGCTTCTCCGTTTGTCTGCCTTGGTGGCTTAGATATAGAAGGAAGACCAAGTTATCTTTGCTTTCTTGCATCTGCTTGTTCAAATTTGAATTGCTTGGGTGTAGGGAGGGAGTTTATGCTGTTTGTCCTAATCATTTTCACAGTAGTCCTTTAGACTTTGACATTTGCAGAAGAGTTGATGTTTCTTTTTCTGTGTCATTTAACACAAATCTGATCTAGTTTCAAACATTTAGGTTAGAAATTAAATGCTAATCAGTATAGCTTCAATCATCAGACAATGTGAAAACAATTGATCAAAATTTGTAAAGAATGTTATAGAATATGGCATAAAAATAGGATGAATGATCACAGACCAGATTATTTTTTTCTACAACAGAAGAGAATGTCATATGTCTTGACTTGAATAAAATTAATGGCATAGCGTCACATGATGTTCTTGTAAGTAGCTTTCAGAAACATTACTATAAGGTGATGCAAAACTGGCTGAAAGCCAAATTAGTTATCAATGGCTCATTGTCAAACTGGAGGATGTATATATTTGAGTCTTCACAGTTTGTTTTAACTGTTTCTAAGTGATACTGTAATAGAGGATACTTTAAAAAAATCAGAAGATTATAGAGGTTAGAAGCATACCAGAGAGCTTAATTAACATTTCAAAAGGGAGTTAAAAGTTGAGAAATATTTTCATGAAGGATGTAGTTTGTCAAGAAATAAGAAAGTTTCTGTATTTGGAAATGAAAAGACACCAGAGAAGTGGCATTGAAAAGAACTGCAGAATGGAGTGGAACTCAGTTTGAACATCAACAGAAAGTTGTGCAAAGGGGTCTTAGAGAAAGGAAAAGATAATATGTTTGCATATGCATAGCAGGTAAAGACAAATAGTAATAGGTTTTAAATTACATCAAGAAAGATATGGGTTATATATAACAAGAAAGGATTCAAAGAAGGCCAGGAAATACTGGAATACATTGCCTGTGGAGACTTCAAAATTTCCACTACCTGGAGATCAGATTAAGATATCTGAAACCACCACATGGCACGCCATTTCTTGGTGAGTCTGGTGATTCTGGGAAGTATACTCTGAAAGGATGGCGTGCATCTATGTTGTTTTTAAACTGCAAATTCAGAAAACTTTATTTCATTGTTAATACTTGGAAGAAACAAGCAAAAGCGTATGTTAAATTTTTGACAGACTCAGTTTCTCAGTTTTCATTGTATAACTATTGCTGAGGCCCCATACTCTTCCTGCCAGTTTTGTGGAGCCCAGTCTGGCAGCTCAGCTACAAGAGTTAGGGTTCGGTTCCAACCCCAAGTTAACTTATTGTTTAGTCTCCTTTCTGAGACTGTAAACAGGGATATCAATGGATACCAAATGTGACTGTGGTTTTGGTAAACTAGATATTTATTGAGACCAGGGCTTCATTTAATGTAGGCTGAGAAACAGAAGATAGTAACACATTTTAGTCACCACCACCATCGGCCAGGATCATAACTGGGAATATTCCAAATCTTGCTACAAAATACTTGAAAGGTCTTGTTCCGTAATCTGCTTCTTTTATTGTTTTTTTAATTACACTCCACAGATTACTGTTGTGCTATATTATATTTCATAACTGTTAAATTGATGAAAAATAGAGGAATGTTATACCAATTCAGAGGCTAGAAATTGCACACAGTAGAAGGTTATACTTATGTGCCGGTATTTAAATTTAACAGGCTATGAATATGTTGGCATCTCCCTTGGAATAGCAAAATTTTTTGTTGTGGGTTTTTTGTTTCATTGGTTGGTTTTTTATTATAACTCTAGATAAAAGCTTTAAAATTATGTAAAGAAGCTTCTAACAAGTTCTGTGGCTAGAAGAATGTGAATTCCAAGTGTCTGCTTATAATTTGAAAATATATATCACTGAAATCAAATACGTTTTTCACAGCTGCCAATATTTTTTCTGCCTACAACTCCAATGACAACCCACTACTTGAATGACACAAGAAGTTAGTCACATCATACTTTAATATATTTTACAGTAGGAAAGCAACCTAATTTTTTATATTTCCTTTTCAGTTGACAGTATATATTGGCATGCATATAGTAAGTGAAACAAGGAATTCTAGGAAAAAATACTAAATTAATCTTTTGAGCTTGACCTGTGAGGGTTTACAAATAGTACCACTTGGCAAGCATGATCCTAAGGGCTTTATTTCTGTCACAATTCATCATTTGTAGAACATGGAGTTTCGTGCAGCAGTGGAGACTACTTCCTATTGAGAAGTACATTATTCCATCTTTGGTAATGGTGAAATCAGGTATTCTACCTCCCTCTTCTCATGGGGCAAAGGCTGTTAAATTTGTCATATGTGGTGATGTCAGAGGATACATGTGATTAAACAGAATGAGTTTTCTAGCAACCAGAAAAGGAACTGTTTCCTCCCTGGTAGCTGGAATGTCATAGGTTACACCTTTGTGTGTGGTGTTTTTTTTTTTTTTTTTTTTTTTGGTGCTTTTTTTAGAATTATTATTATTATTTATTTATTATTCAATTAAACTGAGAAGAGACAGTAAATCTAACACTTACATGTATAGACAATTCTTATAATGTACTAATTATAATTTATTTTAAGAATGTAAGAAAAGCTGTAGTGGGTCAGGTCGTACTTTTTATTTTACAGTGTTCTGTACCCAGTGGCAGGTCTTAAAGAAAGAAAAGATAAAATAGCACAACCTTTGCAGTGTATCTTGTCTGCTTCCAGAAATCTGCAAGCCAGGAACTTGATGAACTGGAGCCTAGAGATGTTCTTGATAGTCCTCAGTGAACCCATACTCAAGGAATTTTTGTAATTAGTTTGTGGAGCTGCTGAAAGAACAGAAATTTTGCTCTTCATGAGAAAGGCAGCCTCATTTCACAGATTTTTCAGTGATTATGCACAGTCTTAAAGGCAATGAAACCTCATGACTAAATATAAACATTACAGTTTTATTCGTAGAACTGGCATACATGCTTCATATATCCCATATTGGTTTTCTCTATAGTTGCTACAGGACATAAGAAACAGTGTAGGGATAAGTGGTTAAGCTTTATTTAAGGTAAGCATCTTTCATTTAAACATGTTAAAATAATATTTACATCCCGTTAAAGATGAGAAATGTATAAAAGCACTACTGAAATCATACAAAGAAAATACATGGAAATTTTTTTTGTGAATGCTGATTGTCTCTGAGAAGAATCACCTGCAACATTTCTAAATGTTCCCTTAAGTTGGGTCCTGATTATTTTCCTACTCTGTGTGTTTTCATAAATTTTAACTTCATCATTTTCAAAGGAGTCCTTCTGTGCTCTGAGATTACACCAAAGGATGGTTGCAAACTCTTGAAGACAGGGACTTTTGTATCTTAGTCAAATATGTAGTACAAATGTAAGTACATATAATGAATCAGCTAGTTACAGAATGAATCATCTTAACTATGTAGCAAATTGGGTGTAAACAGTTACTTTAAATCTTATTCTCACCAATTATACCTATTTAAAAATATGTTATCTTTTTTTAATATCCAAGACTTTTGTTAGCCATAATAATTTATTACATAATGTAGTTCAATATGCATTCATTCAGACACAACTGATCATCTTCTATTTTATTAAAAGATAATAGCTAATGTCTTGTTAGCTTGTCATGTATGAAGTTTTTTCCCATCATATGTATTTTGACGTTTTGATGTCTGAGATTAAAAATGCCTAAATCACACTTTTTATGGTAGCTTATTAGTTAGATTTCACCTGCTGTTGGAAACGACATGGACACATATGGAAGTAAATTTGCCAAAATATGATTCACATTTAAAGCTTATTGAAACATTACATAAATTACATATAGATACAGACATAGACACAAATATAGTTAAAAAACTGAACAGATTTTTTCTGGTAACCATCCTCCTCAAGGTTTAGAACTATAAGACACATCCTCTTTCAAATTGATCTTTTCAAGTACTGTGACAGAAAACAGACCTGTTTTTTGAAATCTCAGTTACTTCGATTTAAAAGACTTTTAGATATTGAATTAAGTAACATAAACTGAATAAATTAAATTATTATTTAATTGTTGATGGTTGTTTGAAATCATTTGATGTTCTTCTTATCAGTTTTGAGTTATTTATGTCTATAGTGGTTGAGAATGTGGTTACATGTAATAATAGCAGAAAAAGCCCAAAGTAGAAAAGAAATAGGAATTAGATTAATTCAACGATCACGCATTCCAGAGGGCATCTTGTAATGATTAGTGTTAAAATGGCAGATAAGATCTAGATATTTCTCCATAAATGTCATGATGGGTTACAAAAACTCCAGTGGAACCATTTCTTATTATCTTACTTAAAAGTTAAATTCAATAGGCTTCCTGTTAAGGAATGCTCCAATCTCTGCTAGAAATTATCTAACAACTTTTGATGATAAACTGAAATATTTTTATGAGGAAAAGGTCATAGCTAGATAATTTCATCCTATGTGGTGGGCATATCATAAGAATCACTTAAATGCATTTAATTAACTCTTTTTTAAAGAGCAATAGACAAGAATAGAAAAGATGGAGAAATGCTAATCTGAAAAAAATAATACATCAGTTAGGAATTTCATAGGATATATGTTACTGATATATCAGTTACTGGCTGGCTTATTCTCCAAAGCATCCAAAAATGTTCCAAAAATCTAATTTATTTTTTTTTTTACAAGATAATCTTCGTATTTGGGATTTTAGATTGCTCATGTGCCTGAGTTTTTCATTTTAAACCACTGTGCCGACTGCTATTATTTTTATATTATGGTTCAATCAAGCTATGTCTAAATCATTAATGAGGACAAATAGGAACAGAACATTTGACATTGAGGCCTCATTGTCTCAGACTAGTTCAAGTTTAATCCTGAGAGTTGAATCCTGCTAGTAGATAGAGTACTCTAGGTGATCCTCTGAGTCATATCTTCCAATAATTTCATCCAAAAGAACATAATTTATGTGCTCCAAGTCTGCTGTGTGATGTGAATCAAAATAGGTAATATCCTGGCATTCTTCTAATGGCTAGGAGATTTGTGTCCAAAATGTATTCCTGATTCTAACTGAAACACCGTGTAAAGAAACTCCCAGTAGTAAGTACTGAAAAAAAAAAAAATCATCTTCAGTAATTTTGTAGAGAAACTTTGGTGTTTGTCTATTAATGTTCTTCTAAGTTGAAAAGAGACCACTATCTTCTGCCTCTTAATTATTATCCAATATATTGTATTAGTTATTTTTCTTTTACTTGCATTTGCAACTATTTCACTGACTTTCTTCAGATGTTAATGCAGGAACTAACTGGATACTTATTATGCTACATAAGTGAATATTTTTAGTAGTATTGTATATGATTTCCTGACATTTCTGTTTCTGATTTAGTTTCTAGGTGCAACCTTCTCTCAGTTATTTCTTTCCAGTGTAATAAGAGACCAAAGGTAGGACAAGATGACCATGGTGACAACGGGAGCAAAGGAGTAAAAAGATATCCAGTACCAGGAGAAACCCCAGGAGAAATTTAATTAGTAGATTGTATGGATGAAACTTTCAAGCTGGACTTTGTGAAGTGGATATAACCATGGAGGAGACTGGAAAGGGGGCTCCAGAACTGAAGGAATGGTTGGTAAGAAGCAAACATAATATTTGATAATGCTCTGAAAGAAAGACAGTCCAAAGTTTCCATAGTAATGGAGTTTTCTCTATTATAACCAGCGGCATTGTTGTTGTGATGAATCCACCACATGCATGGATTACTCTCCATGCCACAGGTTAATCTATTCTCACTTTAAAAGATGAAAGCACATGATTTCTATTGCTTCCCTTCCTAAAAGTGACTACTCAGCTTTATTTCCTTATTAATTCAAAATGGTTACATGAAAACAAAAAAGAAAAATCTGAAATTAGTGATTTTTGTCTTCTTCCAATACAACTAGTTGCTTCAATATGCTTCATTGGAAGCCAATTGATAAAAAAACAAAAAAAATCAATACTTCAATACTGAAGTTCAAGGAAACAAGTGGACCTTTTGGTGAAGCAGTCCCAGGCAACAATCTCATGATTAGTTGCCCTGTTTGATTTTGGGTGTATAAACATAGATGAACTTTTATGTGTTCCAGACAAAACCTGGAAAACATGTTCCTTCTTCCAAGGAGAAAAGATTAGATTAACATCTTCAATGTAAATAACACAGAGATCATGATCAGGTAGTTTACTTCACTTGCCAATTAAGGTCTAAACGTCTCCCTGAAAAATACTAAATGTCTGCTTTTTTTCTTATCATTGAAAATTTTGGATACAATTGCTTCTGGCCAGACAGATAAGAAAGCTATCAACATCAAATTGAACTAGACTACATATGCAGATTAAAAGCTGTTGGGTATTTTTTATGATTATTTTTCTAAAATGTCTTTTTTAATTTGTCAGAACCATATCCACACTTCTAGACCATATCTAAGGAATCACTTTTGGTGAATAAATGAAAAACAATCAATGAATTAAAACGGGGTTTTTCTGTAGATTTTTGTGTATCTATGTTCTCTTAAGGAAGTTACAAAGTAGCATTTCAGCAATTTATGCAATTGGATTATTTATATTGTTTCCGAATTCTCTTATAGCAAGTAAAATCATTGTTCAGCTTTCCTGTTCTTGAGGTTACAGATTAAATCTCATCACTTCAGAACAAGCCTATCTTCTGGAAACCTGTGAGAACTTCACATCTTGAAGATCACAGTTCCTCAGCTCAAAAATTGCCACTCTTTCTTTTAGGGAAGACAGGTGATAATGCAGGCAGTGTGGCCCCATAGCCTTCCTTCCATGGGGAAACAGTAAAAAAAACCATACTTTCTTTGGTCCATGAACTTTGACCTACACATAAGCATAAGAAAATACTGCCCACTGATTTCCTTTTCTCAGCTCGCAACTTAGTTGTATTACAAACATAGGCACTAATCGGTATTGTCTGATACTCTGTTCAGGATATTTGTGTATTAGAAGCTTAAAATATGGAAATCATGTAATGAGGAGTTGGAGGGACTTCAGTTCAACATTTCAACTTAAAGATACTGTCCTATACCATACTGCTATCACCTGAAATTCCAAATCAGCTTTTAGTACAGCAATGAAATCCTTAGAAACATTACTAAAGGTTGCAGCTGATCGTTGAACTTATCACAACTTAGAAATCATCTCTGAGGCATGGTATTTTAGTGTGTGTTGTGTGAAATAACAGAGCAGCTGTGAAGACCCATCTGCATAACTGTGTAAAATGGAAAATGTTCGGTGTACTCAGAGTACAAAAAGTTCTTTGCAGTCAGTGCTTTGGTACTCTGACAGGATGAAATCCTTGTCTGAACTTTCAGAATTAATTTTTTTTTTTGTAAATGAATAATACAGAACGCGTCCTTATGTCAATGTGCCCCACCTAGTGGATGCAGGAAAGGCTGTGGATGTTGTCTACCTAGACTTTAGTGAAGCCCTTGACACCGTGTCCCAGAGCATTTTCATACAGAAATTGGCTGCTTACTGCTTGGATGCGTGTACTCTTCACTGAATGAAAAACTAGCTGGACTGCTTTGCCCAAAGTGTGGTGGTGAATGGAGTTAAGTCCAGCTGGTGGCCCCAGGGCTCAGTATTGGAACCAGTTCTGTTTAACATCCTTACCAATGATCAGGATGAGGGGATAGAATGCACCCTCAGGAAGCTTGCAGATGACATGAAGTTAGGTGGGAGTGTTGATCTTCTTGGACGTAGGAAGGAGGTTCTAAAGAGGGATCTAGACAGGCTGGATCAATGGGCCGAGTCCATTTGTATAAGGTTCAGCAAGGCTTTGTGCTTAAGTCATAACAACCCCATGCAATGCTACAGGCCTGGGGAAGAGTGCCTGGAAAGTTGCCTGGCAAAAAACGACCAGAGGGTGTTAGTTGACAACTGCCAAAATATGAGCCAGAAGTGCGTCCAGTTGGCCAAGAAGGCCAAGAGCATCCTGGCTTGTATCAGAAATAGCATAGCCAGCAGGACTAGGGAAGTGGTCATCCCCCTGTACTCGCACTGATATTCTTTGTTCAGTTCCAGGCCCCTCATTCCAAGAAAGACCTTGAAGTGCCAGAGCGAGTCCAAAGAAAGGCAACAAAGCTGGTGAAAGGTTTAGAGAACAAATCTTATGAGGAGTGTCTGAGAGACATGGTTTAGTGGGGGACTTGTCAGTTCTAGTTTAACGGTCAGACTCAATGATCTTAAAGGTCTTTTCCAACTTAAATGATTTTCATTCTATGATTCTATCTTTCCGTCTAATAACCAAACCAAAACAAAACTAGGAAGTCCATAGGGTTAAGATGTTTTATCTCAGGACTAATTTGCACTTTTTTGGTAGTCCTATAGGGGAAAGTTTCAGATGAAGTATGATTTCATTTCAGAAATACATAGTAACTTGAAGAAACAGAAAATTCATCAGTTATACTGGCTTGTTGTTTGGTTTTGGTTTTGTTTTTTTCTCTGAAAAATTGGCTGCATATCTTTAACTTTTAGGGGTATATATCTCAATAAATGAATGAAAGAAAAAAGGATCTGCTCTTGAGCTATGATAGTTAGGATCATTCAGCATTAATATGTTGTAACATCCCAGGAAATTTTTGAGCACATAAAGGGCATAACATACACTTTGCATTGGTCCTGTTTGACAGCTGAGCACAGCCACTCTGTCCTGGGATGCAAGAGAAACTGTGTGGATGCTTGCCATGCTGACCCATCTGGCGTCAGAGTTGGAGGGCAGACACTGGACACTTTCAGGAATATAGGTATAGCTGTGGATTTCAAAGGAACTAGAGAGTACTGGCTGTAAGTTATGATGGCAGAATTAGGTTTTCTACCTAAAACAGTGAGTATTTTATATTTTAGAATATCTATAGAAGGCTTTTTTTTTTTTTTTTCCTAGCTGTCTTCTGGTTTCAAACCATCCCAGAAGTTTTCTGTGGATAAAGGACCAGGTTTCTCACTTAGATTCTGTCCCAGTGAATGAAATGTTATTCATTCCACTGAACTAATGCTTTATGATAATATAGGAGAAATAGACTTGTCATGCACTAATTTTTACCATCTTTAAGAAGAGTACATTCTAGTATCTGTGTATTTTTCTTGATGAACTTTCTTACTATCTTAGATAGGGCTGTAAAATTACAACTTCCTTAACAGTAATATAGATAATACGGTGACTTCTACTAGGGTCTCTTTCAGCATTACACAAAGCAAACAAAGATTTTAGGGGGTGGGTTAAATTATCAACGGCTGCTTTATTTATCTAGTATATTTACTAATAAAGATGACCTTTTACTATCCAAAATAGTAATCCACCAAATTACAGTATGTTAGTAATCTTGCTTTCTCTGTAAAGTACCTTTATTATTTCTGCCTCATTTTTAATCTAATAATAGCAGATGTGCTTTTTAATTAAAGACTCCTGTCATCAGAGTGACATAACACTGGTAAAATTTTGATTATTCAGCAACGTATTGGTAACACACTATTTATTTAACTTTTATAATTGGAACATGGCCTCAAATGGCCAACTAAACTCTAAAACTTGAAAGTGTAGCATGCGAAGTCTATGCTTATCCGACAGATATATCCTCCTAAGAGGCACTGTATATTTGGTCATCTGTATTCAACTGTTTCCTTTTTTATTTGCTTGCATATTGGAACATTGAGTTTAAATCATATTATTTATGTCTTTGCATATTAATATATTTTAGGAAGATCTAAAGTCATGTTACTGTGTACTCAACTCTTGTAAAACTTGTGTAGTAGAAAGCTATGGAATATATAACAACTTTTGTAGTTCATAGGAAGCAGTCTGGAAGCTTTGTAAATATTGAAACCTAAGTTAAAACCAAAGTGATTCTGTTTAGTACTGTAGGGCACTTATCAATTACCGATGCAAACAGAAAATGTTTCTTACAGAACTCACTTCTAAATGAGCTTCTGTTTCTGGTTGAAAACTAAATCTTTGTAAGATTCAGTATTGCAGAAATCAGAGAGAGAAAGCTGATATTTTTTTTGCTTAAATCATTAGTGCTTTAAGCTTCCCTTACCTTTTGTCACTCCCACTGGTTTTCTTTACCAAACAGCTCTTCATGTGAAGGGTCAGTTTTTCAGGGTCTTATTGTGGGGATCTGTTTCCTACCTCCCTCATTGTGTTTATAGTGAATGCACTGTTTGTATATAGAGGGAGGACATCAGAAACTCCACAACTTACTGGAGTTTAGTCTATGAAGAGCTGGTTGTAAACAAAAAATGAGAAAAGACCAATTTGCTTTGCACAGGAATGTTGTGTGGTGGGTTGATGTCTTGTTTTTGTGGCTTTAAATACTCTTCTTGCAGTTTACTACTGCTTTTTTAACCATTCAAACAAACCATAAATACTATCTTTGTAAGGTATGATGGCTCATAAATAGTCATACACATTTTTTAGTTTCTGCTGTAATTATTTTTAATGTAAATCTGCCTTTTTGTAATTAGCACTTTTTGTAGTCATGCCTACTTGACTCAGCACAGAAGACAAAAATTAATTTAAACGCTCCAAACTCTAATACATATCTAATACAAAATAATCTGAGTGCTCCAAAAAGCTACTCTGTGTTCCAACTATTGCATGCATCTGCAACTGATGACACTGAAAAAAAAGGGTGTATGGACACATTTTGGGTATATCTGTAAGTGACTGTATGTTATTTATTTCCAGACTGCTGATGGCAGAGTATTTTGTTGCTGAAAAAAGTAACGTAGTTTAGAAATACAGGAGTAAAGAGCTCAGTGCAGAAAATTATGATTCACTTATCTTTTAGTTAAATGTTAAAGGCTTGAATTCAAAGTGCTTTTATTTTTTTATGATTAATACATAAACTGGTGATTAATAATTAAGCGGTATTATTATTCAGCCAAATAAGAGCTTTTAAAAATACTTTAGTTTCAGCATATTTTGAAGATTCTGTTACATTTCCATTTGTCTGTGGTGATCACTGCTGAATCATAGGATCATAGGATCATAGAATCATAGAATCATAGAATAGTTAGGGTTGGAAAGGACCTTAATATCATTTAGTTCCAACCCCCCTGCCATGGGCAGGCACACCTTGCACTTTCAAAATCCTTTTAGTATGATTTAGCTTTTTAGCAGCACATTATTGGATAAAGTTTGGAACAAAATAAGAGTCAGAATTTTGCTGGATTTGAGACCTTTCTCATACTTTTGAAGGTATTTTGTAGTTGTCCTAAGTCTTCAGCTACTGAGAAAGAAGAAGAAGGAAAAATTCAGTCTTTATTCAGTTTGAATACCTCTGAAGGCTTCATCTCTCTTTTCATCAGCTGTGAAGTGAGCCTGGATTGACATTTTTCTTAAAAGAGGCATTCAAGGTATAAAACTCTGTAATTTGCAGACTAAATTGTTAGCATTTGCTAGTTTTAGAGCTCATACTCATGTAAAAGACACATTCTCTCTCTGTAATCATACTCTTTAACAAAGAGTAAGATTACGTTATACATTTTTATGTACATATATATTATACATATATACATTTTACAATAAGTAAAAATTAAAAAATAAAGAAAAAAGCTTTTCTGTTGTGGATTTTTTATTTTTTTTTTTAATTAGTAGTATATTTAGCGTCTCTTCTCCAGAATACTATATTTCGGAACATGCAGCCATAACAGGTGACACATAATTTATAGCTACCCTATAAAAGAGGTTCATGTAAGCTCTGGACTGCTTCAGATGTTTCGTGCACCATGCTGAGGACGTGTCAGGAAAACTCTGAGCCAGATAAAACTGTTCTGGCAGCAAGAGCATACTTGTCATCACCTCTGTCTTCTCCAGTCATTTTCCAAGTCATGAGACCACTCGCTGCATATGTACGCCATGTGCACAGCAGAGGGGCTCTGTGCACGCTCAAAAAGCCAGACATTCCCTGGCAAGGAGTGGTCTACCTGTTCAAGATCAGGGTGTGCTTGACAGCATGTTCAGCATTCTTGAGAAAAGCATCATTTTCTGAAGATGAGTAAAAGAATGCACTCCTTACATACAAATGTGGTGTATTTCCACATTTTTCCTCCTCAACATTTTGTTTCTGTTGATTAAATTTCTAGTAAACTTCCTAGCTTCTGCAGGCTGCCTTTAGAATAGATACATGTTGATAAAAGGATAGTGCAATAGTGAACACTGAAAGTACTGGGAGATTCCAGGGACTTTTCATTGTACAGTCTCTATTACAGGCAGAACTAGATGTACCTCAATCTGGTAAAGTCAGATACAGCCCATTAAAACTCACAGAACCAAAAGAAGTTGCAGATATCTCAATACATTAAAAAACTGCCTTTTAAGATAGATTGGATCAGCTCTAGGATGTACAAATTCCCTGTCTCCTCTTAGTCTTTGAGAGTTCGTAATTCTTGGAAGTCAGTGTCTGGTCCTTTCTGAGGACAGGAATTACAGATAACTATAGTTTCACATGGTTCAGATCATTGACTGTGAAAAGCTCTTTATACCTCTAGCATACAGCTTTCACAATGACTCGTTGTATATTTCAGATTGTTTATTAACAGTAAAATCCCATTTGAGAAACTAAAAGACCTTTTTTTTTCCCAATAGACGATCTCTCTGTTTAGAATTAAAAATATGCACATGAACACACATGAACACATTTACAGAGCAAGAGCAAACACTTTTCTAGCTTTAAAGAGGAAAAAGAAAAGGCAATGAAAGTGAGAAAATTACATAGATTAGGTAAGGGATATGTGCTTTGATAGCTGGGATAGTGATGTCTGAATTGCCCCAAAATAGGTTGTTAATTTGAAAGAGCTTTGCAGCTGTGCAGGATGTGAAACACGTGATTGCAGTAAAGACAATAGTAATGAAATAAAAAGTGCTAATAGGCATGCAAAAAGACATGCAAGAAATGCCTGCTTCTACCAGGCATCTGCGAGAAATATAAAAAAAAGCTAAGTAAATTTTATTTTGCATGGTCTGTAATGGGGGCTTTGGCATTCTTGTATTTATTTGTAAACAGACGTTAAACAGCAGTCCAAGTGAGTCCGTTGTTTGTTTTGGAAGATAAAATGTTAAAGGCAAAGAAAAGTTTTTGTTTGGTTGGTTTTGGGGTTTTTTTAAGTGTTCTTTTCAATTTAAGCCCTCACAATTCACATACCCTCTGCTTCTGTCTGCAAAGCTGGGACAAAAGTTATTAGCATCACAGAGATGAAAGGAAGATTAATAGTTTATCCCAATGTCTACAAACAGATAATGAAGAACTTTCTATATATTTCCTTTCCTTCTGGAATTAAGAGAGAATTGTAAATGTGGCATATCTCTATCCAAAACGTTAAAACAGATTCTGACAGAAGTGATCAGGTGCTTCCTTTTAACCTTTGGCTGTTTAGCTATTTCTTTGAAGTCATTCCTGCTACAGGTAGTGAATGCTGAGTGAATGTTATTTTAGTTATTCCTCCTTCCCAAACAGGAAGCAGTTCTTTCATAACGTGCATTTTTTATCATCTGATTTATAGCCTTTGTTTGCTTTACCATTCTGTCCTTCTTTCTTTGAAGGAAAAAAATCTCTCATATGCACACATTTGCCTAAGTTGCTTCTTATTCTTTATAAGATCTGCAAAGCTTTTTTGAGGAAAAAAGTTCAGACTTCATTGAAATATAAGTGAAATATTCAAATGATCATATTCTGATTTCACCTTTCAAAGAGATAGGTTTATTTAATTACAGGAGTGCTCGGTGATTTTGTCTTTTTTTTTTTTTTTCTTTTTTTGGTCTTTTTTTTTTTTAGTTTAAATGCTTACTTTCAGAAAATTTGAAGCAACATGGGAGAAGGTACCTTTAAAAATTATATTGGTTTACTCATTTTAGGAATTACTTTGCGTTACCAAAGCGAACAGTCAATTCTTTCATTACCAAGACCTCTGTAATATTTTTTCCCATTGAAAACAATACATCTCCTCAACTACAACACATTCTACAAAAGACTTAAAAAAATGAAATAAACAATATTATTTCCACACAAATAAAGAGAAAGAAAAAGAAATACAAAGGTAGAGATATTGAAAGTATTTTAGAATTAAGGGGGGAAGGGGGCTGTAGTTTTGTTTGTATTTCTTACATATCCTATTTTTTCTATATTAAAAAGGTAATATAAAAAACATTCTTTCAAACAGTAATCTGATAACTATGCACTTTCAGTTTAGTATCTCTGTATTGTGTCATACCTTTGTTTTTATGCTATGACTGCAAAATCTATTTAGCATTGTGTGAATTCTGTAGTGTGTTGGGTAAGATCTTACAATTAATACAGACAATTTAATTCTGTGTCTTGTGGCACAGATGCCTAAATTTGTGGCACAGATAGAGTATTCATAAAAACTGAAGTAAATTACAAATTATACAAAAATATATCTATTATAAAATGTAAAGCTTAAGCAAATTATTTTTCTCATTGGAGTAAATCGTGCCTATTCTCAGAAGAAATACACATTACCTTATGGCTGTGTATCTATAGCCTACAATTAATTGCTCCCAAGTTATTTCAAAAAATAATCTCAAAATAACATAACGTGCATTTTAAAACATCTGTTACTGACAATGTCTTTTGGGGTAACAAGTACGCTAACTCAGCCTCTGGTCAATGAGAACTTAGTGTGCTAAACAACAATATAACAGCAGATGTACAATAACGGCCAGAAGGCTGGAATATTTTGGCTACTGCCTCTTCCTTTGTAACAGGAAATGAACAGTTCATGGCATAATCTGTCTAAATACTTCTTTGTCATTCTTTGCCTGACTTCAGCATGAATTCAATATGACAGCACTTTGTTCTCTTAAAATATCCATATTTCACCACCTAAGTTTCGATGTTTCTTTTGCACACTCAATGCTTTTGTACTGACTTACTGAAGGCAAATATTTTCTTTTGTATTTGAGTGAGGTTTTTTAGTTGTTTTTGCAGTGCTCAAACTAATGTTAAAGTTGTGATCTGAATTTAATGCTTATGAGACATATGTATGTAAGAAAAAAACCATAAAACCAGACCTAAAAAATTTGCTTCATTCTAGCTCTAGATTCCTTCTAAAAGATTAATTTTGGAAATATTTTTATGTTTAAGACAAATAATATTTCCTTATTTTTCTCAGTACATTGTTTTTCCACCAATTCACCAACATTTTTGTATGTTTTTATAATAGGTCTTTCCAAGCAAGTAGTTTTCTCTAGTCCTAGACTCTTACAGTGAATGGAATGTAAATTTTTGTACACATTGAGTGCTTGAAGAAGGGATTATCTAGAAGAAATGTAGCAAACTTCATACCAAATCCAAGGAATTATACAGGCAAATTATCAGGCAAAAACCTCCTGAAAGGAATACTATGAAAATTTTGTCAGATAATTTAAAAAATATTCTTAAATTTAGCTTTCCAGGTACATGCATAGCAAGATTATCATAATACTTTTTTAAATCTCCATGAATTAAAAGACAGAAAACCTTTTTTGTCCTGTTTATTTGTTTGTCATCATTGGTTTATTTTTTTTTTCCCAACCAGTAATAAAGCATATTTGATGAAGATGGAATTCTTGTTATTATTAAACAATGATAATGACATGGCCTATTGATTGATCATATCAGATTCCATTTAATGAGAAGAAATTGTACCAGCTTCTTGAGTAGAGCCACTTTATGGTATTTATAATACTAAATGGTATTTACAACACCATTTTTCTCCAGCACCTTAAATGCAATGATGTGGGGTGTTTTTTTCAGATTTGTTGGAGTTTTGATAGTACTAGTACGTTCTCTTTGCTATAGCAGTATTCAGCTGCAATCTCCTACATTCTAAAGCAACAACCAAAGACTTGCCTAAGATGTGCCATTTTGACATTTCAAATGCCCTACCTTCCACTTATGTATTATTTTTTTCTCTGACTATACAGAAAAACTTCAGGCATCTGTTATATGACTTAACATAAAGTGACCAGAACTAATAGCATCTCTAGGAGCTTTGCTTTTATACTGAATACATGAAGGAAAATTATGCATCATGACTGGGATGCAAACTCCTATAAATTGCAAAATTTAGATATATGGTATCTATGCTTTTTAATGCAGTTAGATGTCTCTTTCTATGAATAATATTTTGATCTCCCAAAAGCTGACTGTGGTTTTGTATCTCTAAGGTATGTCATCATAGACTGACACATTGCAGTGCAAAATCTATTCATAAACTTCAGAGCTACGTTGTCACTGCATATGGTTGCCCTAACGTATTTTTAATGGTAATAGAGCAAGAGCAGAATTTCTACTTTGGTTTAGGTGATGTTCAATCTGAAGTGCTTAATACTATAATCAAAAGGTTCAGTAGTGTTCTGGACATTATATTGTCTGTATTTAAGGCACACATTTTGACAAAAAAGTTCTTAAAAGATACTGTAATTCCACTGTAAAGAGACTACCATAAGACATCCTGCCATAATGCAAAAAATACGAAGCATACTTACAAATTTATCCAGACAGCAGAACTTTTGCAGGACTATCTAGAGGTAACTGCAGTTACTTGTGTTTGATTAGAAAGGCAAACTGTAAAGACAGAGCTACGTGTACTGTGGTTTAGTTTGGCTGCAGAAATCACAAGCAGATTTGTATTTCCCAAAGGATTTTTTTAAAGCAACTTAGCTGCATTATCCAAACAGGGATTTATCCAACAGCTAAGACAAATGGTATATCCTGGCACTGAGCAGCCTTCTGTTTGTAAAGGTGTATGATATTCATGTCATGCTCTCCTTATCCTACTTGATGGCAAACATCTGTACTGATATTCTGATTTGGAGATTATATCTGTATGACTATATATTTCTGCAGGACAGAACTTAGTAGCTCCTGCCTTGCCTAGTAACATCTTTTAAGATCTTTAAGAGCAGATTTCACAGTTGTTGCTAGATGCTTTTAGATGGAGCAAAGCTTTATTTCAGAAGAATATTTTAACAGTCAAAAACTTCGGGGCTAATATCTGGTATTTCCTTTTGATCAGCCAAAAAGACATGATCATCTTCATTGCAGAATGGCATAGAGATAAATATTTTTGTTTCAACTTTATAGAGCTTTCTGAAATTTCGCAATCACTAAAAACTTCTCCCATTTTCTTCTCATCACTCTTTACGACTCATAGCTAGTGCTTCCTGTTTAGCAGTATAATAAGCAGATGTTTGTTTTCTGTGTTTTTTTTTAATCCAAGCTCTAGTTGGAACAGACATACAGTTTAATAAGTCAAAAACTGAGCTATCATGATCCAGTTATAATGTTTTACAAAGCTAATGTAGTATCATATTTGTTTCTCAGATTTTTCTATTCTCATTCAATTTATTTTACCTGGATTTTGAATTGAGCTGTAGCGGTAACATTCTCAGTTTAAAATTATTAGTGTAGGCCATTTTGAATAATGCAATTCAAAGCTTTTATTGAATCCAAGAATATTCTCTATTTCAGCAGCATCAGTTTGAATCACAATAAAATGCTAATTACAATGCCAGTGTCTGAATCTTGGTAGTATCTATGTCGTCCTTTACCATTTTAATATTGTGTCAGTGCTGATTGCTCTACAGGTAAAAATTGCTGAAGAACTTGAAACCTGATAAAAACCTAGAAAAACTGTCAGCATACTTGCATTTGTATATACATGGTAATAAAAGTAAAATATATATTTAAGAATCAGCCATTCACGTGCAATTTTTTCATCTGTCACTCCTAAGCAGTGTAGTAAGGATTTCCCCATGGTGAACACTTTTAAATTCTAGTGGAAATGCGGTCACTGTGTTTGTTTTCAATTCCTCAATGGCTATTCTGGATTCTTTTTTTTATTCTGGATGTTCACCTATTTTATTTTTCACTGGTATTAACTGTGATTTCTGTTGGTAACAACTATGTGGTCTGAACAATTTGCCTTCACTAGTATAAGAACTACAAAAATGTTTAGAATTAGGAAGACTTAATGACACAGAATAGGAAACTTGTAAGAATTACAATGAGCTGATAACCTGCTGAGATTTTGGCATCTCCTCTGCTCTACCTCTTCCTAAAGAGAAGCAAACTGAGAAAAAGAGATGATAGAAATTAAAACTAAATAAATCAAAACCAAAGAACCCACTTGATCTGTTGGTTCATCTTTTTTCAGAACCAGGTGTCTAAATGCCACTGTTTTCATATGCTGGTTTGCAAACATTAGGACATGTACTCTTCATAGCAAGCTTTAATACTATACCAAATAGTCATTATATTCCAGATACAGCAATTTCCAGGAAATTCCAAGTTACAGTTAGTTGTTTCATTTATTCAAAGAACAGAAATAAGCTTAATATTGGAAACATGTAATTATTTGACAGATTTAGAAAAGAGTTCAAAGAAACTAAATACATCTCCATTTATAGCTTAAAACACCTAAACAGTATGCACTTACAAGTTTAAAAGTCCATTCAGACTTGCTTCCATTACTTTATGCGAAAGTAATGATTTCGCACAGAACGTCTGAATGGATGCACATCTATATCTGAGAAAGGAGTTATGTCATAGTCAGACATACAGCCTGGAAGACAATATTAGAGGGTTAGAGAAAGGGAGAAATAGAAATAGAAAGGGAAAGAAAGAAAGGGAGCCATATATGTAAGATGTTAGAACAGTCTTCAAAATTCAGTTGCAGATCTGATCTTTCTTTTCATTTTTATATGGTTCTAAATCAAACATCAATCCTCAACCCACTTTCCAAAATCTGTGGGTTGAATGTGGGAGATTCAAATTCTGAATCAGGGTTCTGTGTCCCAGAGCAATCATTAATGCTGAAGCATAATGCAACTAGGACAGTGTAAGAGATGTGTATTTATATGCACTGCTCATGAAAATCCCAAACAACACTAATGGTATTTTATTTGAGAGCCTTTGATGTTTATAAGAGATAGGCTTATGCCAAGTCTGGCACATTAGAGTTTGAATTGTATAAAAGCAGCAGCCACAGCAGCTTTGCTCTGCATGAAGGCTTACATGTTGAGAGAGAGATTGTGCTTACAGTTGTGAACAGTGTAAAAACATTTTCAGAGGCCATAATGCTGTTTCATGTCAGTTATTTGTTGAACAGGGCTGACTATCAACCAGCTGACAGTCTTCAAACTAGTGGGAAATGGAGCAATGGATTTCCTGCCTACTTTTATACCAGATACGTTAGTTAGCTATGTCCCACCCCTGAAAGACTTATTTATTGTATTTATTATTCTATTTTATAATCTAGTTAGAAATAAATATTCCTAGCCTCCATCTTATGTTGGTTTCCTTTGGGAAAAAATTAAAATCTTATATTCCAAATGGATATATTTAAGGATCACTTTTGCTTTAAAGAGGAGGGAGTTAGAAAACAGACATATCTGTTAATAGTTATAAATCTTTTATATATGGCTGAAAATTATAAGTAATACAATTTCAAAATGGTCACAATGAAATTATAGGAACTAAATACATCAGTGTTTTGGGGATTCTCCCAACCCAAAATATTTCCCTTTTTGGATCAATTTAAGCTTCTGAAGGCAATGCTTGAAGTCATCATCCCAATACAGTCACCTAAGTTTAGGCATCTAAAAATTAGTTGTCAACACTTAATTAAAGCACTAGTTCGACATTACTGTCTATGAAAATCCGGGGCCTGATTCAGTTGCTTATGCATAGATAGCTGGTAGCATTACAGATGTTCCTAGGTATAGAAGATCTCTGCGTAAGACTGGTGCCTAGCACATGGAGAGAAACACACACTTCAGACTGGCAGCTGAAAGCAAAGTAGAAAACCAGAGTACATCAACACTCTGCATTCACATGTGGACTGCTGAATCAAGCCTCATGGAGCATAGAGGGGTATACAAGTGAGCTATGCAGAATGTGGGTATTTTAGATACATTTAGGTATCTAAATCTGCTGCCTCTGTTGCTAAGATCCTCACTGATTATAATACAAGTGTAGGTGACTAGCTCACATCTAAAAGTCTGCACTTTGGCACTAAAGCTGAACCTACTCCATCTGACAAAAGGATGTATTCAGTTGTCTAAACAGACAAGTTATCTCATTTGAGATTCACCACAACATTACATTCAAGGTAGCTGCACACATCTGGCAGAGGGCAAACGAGAGCTAAATCTTTCCCACATGCAGGTGAAGATGAGGTGTTTCAGGGCACCCAGAAGGGCACTAGGTACCTCTGTTTATGTAAATTATCTAACACCAAGAAGTCTGCAAATTTCCTGTGTATTTTCTTGTTTAGTAGTATTTTTGAGGATAGTGTTTGAGTTGTGATAGGCTCTTTTTTTCTGTTTTGCAGAAGACATATCTATACATTTAATTGTATTTCATTTAAAAATACACATTTTTGCTAGCTTTGTGCAAATTTTGCCTAACCCAAAATATAATGGCAGTGGTGAAGTAGCCAATGATGAACCTGGTATCAGTAATACACTTTGAAGACAAAGAAGAAAATTAAATTTATATTTAACTGTACTGATTAGGGGAAGTCCATGGTTTTGAATTAATTTCCTCAGTAGGAAACAGCTTCATCATTATGTCAAGTTTTATAGTACTAAATCAATTTATCAGTGCAGTCATTTTTATAAAAGAACAAGGGTTACCTATAGTATAGGCCATGACAAAAACATGAACATATTCATAGAACTAGCTTTCTAAACAAATAAAACCCAATCATTTTATGCCAATCACTTCTGTTTTGATTTTTTATCAAATTCTTTATCACTCATGCTTTTATTTTCTAAAAAGCTCAAAATGTCCACCTTTAAAATTTCATGTCTAATCAGATTTCATGAAAAATCAGTACTTGGAAGAACTGAGCTTCAGTATTAAAAAAACAAAAAAATCAGATCACATTGAAAAGTTTGACATATAATATTAAATACAATACAACAAAATTGAAAATTAAAATATTATTACATAAAATTTAAAATTCAAGACAATTATAATATTGAATGTAAATAGTGTAACTATCCCAAAAAAAGCATTTTTATACTAGCAAGATAAACCAGAAAGTCTAAATGCTCTATGTTTCTGTTTGCCTTTTTCCCGCAAAGTTTATGTACTTTTGAATCCCCAAATTTCAATAGAACTACTTTTGCCAATAAATCCTACTTGATCCTGTCCTCACATTTGAATTTCTATCCAGAGACACTTTTCAGCCTTCCTAATAAAATTACTTTCAACTGGTGACTTCATATTAATTAAAGTTGAGATACCCAGTGCGCTTGTGTCCTAGATATAGAGAACTCTTTTCGGTGCTTACATCATTGTAACATACATATTCTTCTGGGAAGAATTAATGGAAACAGGAAATCTGCTAACATTTAGAATGCTAAATGAGATTACTGATTAAATTCCTTTCCAATAAAGGCAGCTTTTAATAAAAAAATATTTACAGTACCTAGAAGCACCACAGAGTAATGCAAAACACATTTTATAATGATGAGCATGATAAAAAGATTAGGTTAATCCCCAGTTTTATCTCTATTTGATTGTTTATATTAACTCATCAGTTTAAGAACTGGCAGGTGAAAATGTGATTTTTTGTTCCAGCTCAAGTGATTAAAAAGGCTAACTCACAGTGCTAGTGACTGAGCATCATTAAGTTGGTAGTTTTATATGTGTAGAATATTTTATATAAAAATACCCTTAAAAAGATATTGAAGTCATAAAAGCAAGTGTTAAAAAGTTAGAGAACCATTATTGTTGAAATTTCCTTAGTATAATCAACCCCAGGGAAAATCAATCTTAAAAAATTTCAGCTCAAATGGTAAAAGTCTTATAATGAACGAAATAACAGAGGTGGAGGCTTATAACGGTTAGTGCAGGCCAAAATTAACTGTAAGTTGTATTACTTTTTTCACCTATGACAGAGCCCTGATTCTTTTTAGAGTTCCCTGAGGCTGATTCTAATGAAATTTTAACAGTAATGCCGAAATCCTGCTTTATCACCATAGGCTGTGGCTATTTGATATAACTTAGTGGCACACTGTGGTAGTTTTTGTATCTGGGAGAGGCTTGTTCTGTAGGGAAAGTAAACTTTACTGTTGAGTCATGCTTTAGGTTTGGTTACAGTAAATCTTACTGAAACTTTCTTAGCTATTCTCTTGAGGTTTTTTGGTACCTTTATGGTACCAAATGGAAATCATGGAATATACCTCTTCAAAAGGCAGGTATGACCTGGAATCAAAATGGTAAGGGTCTGGAACCAGAAATTTAAATTTAAGTTCCATTATGATAGAGAAAGACCCTTTCTTTAAACCAACTTCTGTTGCTGTTTGTTTTGGGTTTTCTTTTTTTTTTTTAAATCTTTTCCTCATTTTTATTCTAATACTGAAATAGTCTGTTGACTAATAATTTCAGCCTCAGATAGTGACATGAAAAATACATCACTTGTATAAAAGTAACTTACTGTGGACTGCCTAATTAGAAGTTATAATTTCTAATAACAACCACCTTTTTTTTTTTGGTGAGCTATAGGTTAACATTTTTGAAGGAATATTCTGAAGAAAGTCTAAAGAATATTTCCAATTTAAATAGGATTATGTAAACCAAAAAAATGTTGTTTTATAAGCCAATTCTCCTGCCTGAGGAGTTATTGCTATAAGCAATTAAATAAAAAATAAGAAACAGTTCCTCACCAACCTAAGCTCCAATGTGGGCACATGACTTTCAAGAGTAATAAGCAGTAGCAAGTATTTCTTCCTCTTCCTACCATGTTAGCTTCATGGCAATATTTTCTTTCCCTTCCACACTGAGGCATGTAAACAGGATGGGTGGAGTAAATTATAAAGGTCTTGTAATTTAGCATGGCTCATGTTATCACTGTCCTGGTCACTGCTGATCTAAACTTGTAGTGAAGGTCATGGAATAACTTTCTGGAAGAGTGACAGGGGAGATGTTGGGTGGGGTTCAGGAAATTATTCACTTAAATTTAGACATCTATAATATATGTGTTTACACCTGTACTAGGACTGAGAGACACAGGTAAAACGGCAAGTAGTCATAAATAACATTCTTGGTTAGGATGAAATAAATTAGTCCACACGTCTCCAGTGAGGATAACATGATTAACTCACATACAATCACCCTGCTTCAGATACTTAAAATTACACTAAATGATCCGTGTTCTGGTTTCTGGTTTAGAGAACAGTCAAACTCTTATTCTCTTCCTTCTTTTATCTTCAGAGCACACAAGATCACTGCAACACTTCTGGGATGACCATGAAGGCTGTTGTGAAAAGCAGAGTATTCTCAGGAACAGTGTGGTCTTTACTGACAGATTCTTACCCAGGTAGGCTAGTAAAACTGTAGGCAAGTTACATCACAGGCATTGTGTCTCGTACCTGTCCTATGCTGAGGCAATGACTAGAAGAAAACAAGCAAATTTCTCTTGTCACTTTTTTTTTTCCTGTTTGCTTTTTAGAACTGTAAATCTCTGTATTTTTTAGGCCGACTTTAAAGTCATAACATCAAATCAGATGATACATCTCTTTGGGTCTGTGTCTTTGCATTAAACAGAATTTCAGTAAACTGATAATATTCAGTAATTAATAAAAATGAATAATTGTCACTAGAAAAATACATCTTGCTCTGCTTTTCTCTTTCCCTTTTTTTTTTTTCCTTTCCCCTCCTTCCTCTCCTTCTTTGCTGGAAACAGCAATCTCAGCCACAACAATTAATCTTGGAGAGACCTGATACAGACTAACTTCTTCACTTCTTCAGTTGGCCTGTGTTTAATTTGCTCCTTCTCAGCTGGTTTTGGCTGGAAATGAACAAAGATGAAGAGAAATACAAGTGCTTCCCATCCCCCAAACCTGTTTATGAAAGTAATATTTTAGACTTCTCTCTTTAAAATGTACATTTTCCTATGTATTGTTCTACCCCAGGTGCGTAGCTGACTTCCAGCCACAGATGAAGCCAATAGTTTCTCCCTTGCAAGTTGCAGATTCCCAGGTGAAGTAAATAGTGAAAATTAATTACTACATATATCTTTTCCTACCATCTTCTTCTAATGCCTTTTCTTCCAAACCTGTGTTTCCTCTCCCATATTTTCATCTTATTCTCTAAAGAAGTTTCTCCAGCTGCAAATATTTTAAATTGAAATTACAGTATAATAATGGAAATTACAGTAAGCTAAACCAGAAAAGATAATGCTCATCCAGGCTTTCTATAGATTCCTAGATATGCTAAACTTTGCATCTTTTCTCAAAGCCCAAATCCTACTGATACCTCGCTTGTGGTTTCTGCAGGGCCAGATGCCGGAGGTAACATGCACCACAGGTAGAAGTCCAACTACAGGAAGTACTTATAAAATCCACAGCAAACTTTTTTCCTTTAAGTATGCTGCAAGCATAAATTTCTTTTTTCTTTTTCTATTTTTTTTTCCAGAAAACATCTCTGAAATAGATAATAATTTTCTTCATTTTTGCAGAAACCCATGAAAGTATTGCCAGAGCATAGAGGGAGCTAGTGTCAGGGCTAGATGAGGCAACGTTTTATTGCCATGCTTGGATCAGAATTTCAGAGGATTTCATGATCCTGAAAGAAGCTCAGTCTGAATGCAGCATCCGGAAAAGGATGTGGTATGTTCTAACACACACATACACACACACCCGCCCCCATGCATACAGATACTTGAATATTACAGCAGAACCTCTTAGGACACGGAAGACTTCATTTGATCTCATTTGGCTTTGGGTCTGATCCTGTCCATATGACGAATATGGAGATTTCCACAGAAAATAAAGGAGAGTGAAAAATGGAGTGTAAATCCTATTTTTACAAAAAGCATTTTGTTTCCTCACTTTCAGTTTTGCAGATCAGATCCTGAAGAAAGGAGGGGTTACTGTCTGAAAGTTGATATCCCCCCCACTCCCTCCCCCTACAAAAGATAATTTACTGGGACAGATTATTACACCTGAAAATTTTTAGCACCCCCAAATTCCAGAGAGAACTACATATAATTTTGAAAACATTTTCTTAAAATACATTAAATGATTGTAGAAAGAAAACATAAAATAATAACTTTTTTTTTAAAATAAATACTCGAAGGATTTCAACTTCTAGCAGAGTTTCTTCAGTGAAGAAAGCCAACAAGTCCCATTCACAAAAATTCTTTACATTTCTTGTGAAAGAATTACCATTTCTAATTTCTAATTACTTTTGAAAAGCAGGTCAGATGCACTGTCTCCAGTGCTAGTCCTCTAATATTCATGTACTAAGCTAATTACCCGTCAGAGCTGAGAGTATTCAGCATTAGGATCTTTCCCAGGCTCTGGGCTGCACCCTTTCAATGTAGACTGCCAGTCTATCAGCTGTTCGCTGGGCCTTGAACAACAGCTGCCAGCAACTGCAAACATCCGGCCTCAACTGAGAGGCATAAAGAGCCAATTGATAGGAACAAACGTCAGGATGCAGAGGAATGCCTGCACAATTATAAATTAATTCTTTGAATTTTAATACATTCAATAGAATGAGAGAGAAGGAAAAGTTAAAAAAAGGAAGCTGATGTTAAGGTAAGTGAGTGTGGTACTAAGTTCTTGGTTGCCCTGAGATGATTGCAGTGATTTTTACTTGAGTTGTCTTGGATTTAATCCTTTCTGACCTTCATTTCCTATGCATCTACCCTTGCAAGCAAGTTTATACAATACTCTGATAAGCTGCTTAGCTAAACATCATTTGGCTGTAACAGTGGCTGATTTGTTTCCTTGTCAAAGGATAGCTAAACCAGTTATTCTGCCTCCAAAACATAAAGTGATAAACTAGATGGATATGTCAGTCTTTCATGACTGTGAACTGATACCCCTGCCAAACTGATTCTCTTGTTGTACTGCAATTAGTAATTTTTAAAATATCCTCATGATAGCTTAGCCATTTGAGCAAACGAGCACTGCTTTGTTGGGAGAGGTCTCTCCTGACTGAGTTAACAGTGCCAGATCAGATAGGATTTCTTAGTAAAATATTTCCACAGTCAATGTCCTTCTTACAAAAAATAACATGAGAAAAATAGGAAAAACATGTTAATTTCACACTGCTAGATATGACTAAGTAATTGTGCTATGGTTCATGATCAATTATTGTGACAAGTTGTCTCTTCCTACATTTAATGCAGCATTTCAAAATGGATCATTATAAGCCTGAAGTTCACGAATGAAGTATGTTCAGAGGAAAGCCACAGTTAAATGGTTGCATTAGGAACTCCAGCGGACAAACCCAAGACAATTCAGAATACACAGTTTTCTTCAATGGCTGTGAGAACTCAGAGACAGGAACAGCATGGGCTTGTAATGGAATGTCATCCTTAACTCTGAATTTCCTGGCAGTCATTCATCTGAGTCACAACTTTAACAGTGTTTAGTTTTTTTCATTCCCTCCCTCACCACGTGTGAATCCCCTTTGTGTGTTTTTCTTTCTTTTCTTTTTTTTGGTGATTGTTTTAGTAACAGTTTCTCTATATTACATAAACTTGCAGAAACATGTTCCACCAGTATTTCAAAAATGCAGGGTTTTTTTCTCGTGTGTGAAACATAGTCTGGTCTTCATTGATAGACAAGCCCAACCAATGCCTTTTTAGCCACATATGGGCTCTTGGCTGGCAACTTAATGTTTTCTTGCTTTGGATCTGGAGACAAGAAGAAGTATATGGCGTTAATACTTTGAGCAGGGAGCAAAGCCCAGCTTTATGCAAGCTGTATATGTAAGAGCAGAAAGGCGTTGAAAAAGTATTTGTAGGCCAAGGCTGATGTGGGGCTAGATAATCTAAGACTGAAAAACACATTTCTACCCTGCCTCTCTGTACAGAGGAATCATAGAAAGACATGATGCCAATCTCGGTGTGTTCCTGAAAATAGACTTCATCATCCCTTTTTCCAGTAGTGTATTTGGCAGCACCTAGCCATAGATTCACATTAACACTGTTATGTTGTCTGTTTTTCAAAGCAGTGGGTATCCACAGCTTACTAATTACAGTAAATCAGGCCATCTTTAGTCTAACTCTTTTCTTCCTGTTAGCAGGAGAAAATTCCGAAATTGTATGTGTGCCTTAAGTCAAGTTTTGGATTTTGACAAAATTCAGGGTGTGTTCTTAGGGTTCTTTTTACATTGTCAGTAGAAAAAAGATATTCTGGTCAGAACTTCACTGATTTTTTTTTTTTTTTTTCCTGTTCAGCTAAAATGAAGGTCTGAGACTGATCATGCTACTCTTATGCAAGCAAAACTCCCAGTGAAATAGGAGGTATTATTGCTCACTTGATTTTGGGTATCCATATTGTAGATCTTTATATCTTTATATCTATCTTTATATCAAAATGTAGCAGCTATTTCGACTCCTTTTTGTTCAACAGAATGAAATAGACCCGTTCATGGTTCAAGTTATTGAATTTTGCTACTTTGCATAGGTATCTAACTTTGGATAAGATGAATTGCTGCTGAAACACCTCTTCTTTGCTGTAGAAGACCTCTAGATGAGTAACTAAAATGGATCAGTTTACATTGCAGAGGGGCTGACTGCTTCCCCGAGTGCCAGTAAGAGCTTTACCTGTAAAAGAGGTCCCAGAAGCGAACAGAGCTGGTAGAGTCACGTTATCATACTGATCACATAACATGGACAGAAGTTGGTTGTATTTTTATCCCATGATGGGAATTTTATTTCGTGAAGCCAGGGGAAACTGTCGGAATTCAGCCTCCCTCAAGACTTAGTGCAAAGAATACAGCAATTTTTATTAGTATGCTGAGGCAAGTCCCTGCTTGTCTGTTTCTCCTTTTTCTCCCTGCATTCTAGTTCTTGCCATTAAGGTTATGGCATTTTGTCCAATGACTCTTTAATGCAGAAAGTATAAGGTCTCTGAATCAGGAAATGGAACTTAAGACCCCCTTCTGCCAGGGGAATGCAACTGTATTAACCACTGGACAATGCATGAGCTCTCTTTTGTGTTTCTCACTGATCTAGTTTTGTACAGTAGACCAATATTTAACACGGGAGTCTTCCCACTGCAGTCCCAGCTTTGCACACAGACTGGTAGTTAGGCAGTCTTTTTGAAAGAAGAAATGAACACCAACAGTCCAGGAAAAACCTGCAGCCTCTCTCCATCAGTTTTTTTGACATAGTGGTCCATAGGATAGCTATGTGGTTTTGCTTTATTTAGTGCTGTGAGTGTGCTCTGGTTGTGGTCTCTTCCTCCCTCCTCTCTCCCCCTCTTCCTTCAACATATGCATTTTGCGAGAGTTCGGCACAGGGAAGACTCTTTTGCTTGATGCAAACAGCCTGAAGCACGAAATAAGCCCCCAGATCCTTGGCTCAGACACAATGGCAACATCTCTAAACAAGTACAGTAGCAGAACTTTAGGCATCTGAGCTCGTAAACATTCCTGCATTGACCCCTGTGGTCAATGGCTGCTTAGGCAACTAAGCTAACTTGTGCCCTAAGTCAGTCATGATTTCCCTGTAAAGCCCACTCGCTTAGGTTGGTTTTTTTTTTTTGGTTTGTTTGTTTCTTTGTTTGGTTGGGGTTTTTTTTAATTTCATCCTTTGTCAGCAAACTAGTGGAGTTTAGCAACTTTTCGGAAAATCGTTTAATGTTTAGGAAACAGAGTGCAGTTACTGCTGAGACATGCATAAGTGTATTTGGCCTGAAAGAAGCAACATCTATTTTACAGATATAAAGAAACAATGCCGCAGCTTCCTTTAAATATAGCTTGTTACTTTAGTCTGACCCATTAAGTTTTCTAAACCAAGGCTTGTGGTATTTGGCATCCATTCTTCTGTTCTTTTGATAAGTACCTGAACAGGATGTCCTAGCAAATTAAATGAAAAACAGCAGTGGAAGATTTCCTCCCTCAGGAATAAGTATTAAGATTGGCAGATGGCTTAAGTGGAAATACACAGGAATGCACTTTAGCCAGTACTTGAAAATCGTTCCAGCAGATATTGCTGAGGTAGGTTCATGAAGCCCCATCAGACATCCTTCTGCATTGAATCAATTTTTAATGGCCCCGAGCAAGATTTTTAATTTATTCTACCCTGACTGTTTCAAAGCAGACTTCATATAAAACGAAAAATACATACATAACCTAAAGAAACAATATTTTAAACTAATTTTATACTACAGGAATGTCCTTACCATTTCTTGGTAAGGAAGACTGTTGATATAGCCTAGCTAATAATCATCTCCGAAAATTTGATGCTGGATTTCTTAAGACTTCAGGCAACTTGCAGCTGAGTTCAAATGCACATGTACATGTGCAGTCATTCATGCAAGCATCGACTTTAGCAAACTGATGTGTGTGGAGGTCTGTGAGTAATAAACTGCACAAACCAGATACTTAATATATTTGTTTATGGAGTTCTGATCCCCTCATGAGAATTGTGCACTTCAAATCTTTGCTTCGCAAAAACTCAAAGAATTAGATTCTCTGAGCAGTGTCCGGTGGCAAACAAGCAAAACAAATCAATGACAAACTGCCAGAAGTAATATTTGCTCTTTACTCGCTCCGGATTCTTCCAGTATTAGCTATATCATGGGTAAGTTAAAGAAATCTAGTATCTACTGGCCCTCTAGTGGTAAAACAAGAGCTTTTGGAAAGGGGAGGAAGGTTCAGATTCCAGCAGAAAATACACCAGGTCTTCTAATTGTGGAATAAATCAAAATAAGAGATAAGATATTGTGCTTTTGTATATATGATGTTGTATGTATAAATAAATGGATGGGTAGAAGCTAGTTTAAGTAGTTTTTACAGACTTATGGGGCTGGATCTTAGCTGGTTTGAGGGTTACCACATTCCATTACACGTGCCTGATGGCAGTACTACCATTGTTTTCATAATAAATAAGGCCTGGACTTCCTTGATTGAAGCATAAAAACTACTGTGCTGAACAATCTAACACTATAAAAATAAATATTGTAACTACTTGTCTTTCATAGATGTATATAAGAGGAGAGATGCATACCTGTATGTTTTCAGCAAAGAGAGAAGAAATGACAATAGGGTTTGGCATTTTTGGCCATTTTGAAATACTTTAACTCACTGTGATTAACTCACAGCGTAAGCCGAGAGGCAAGAGCTTTCTCTCTACCTCTACATTTCTGTAAAGGAAAGGGATACTGTTTACCTGTTAGCTATGGAGTCTTCTCCTGTTGTAAACTTCATATAGCTGAAGGGATCCTTTTTTTTTTTCTGGGAATCTGTCTGCAGTGTGATGGGACATGGTGCTCTGCACACTGAAGTGTTTCTCTGTTGTAAACGAGACCTTCTGTATTGCCCTATCACCTGTTCCATGCCATCTAGAAACTGTGATGCGAAATAAACCAGCATGCACAGGTGCTGCAATTTGCAGTTTAATTGCTGCCAGAAGCAGAACATGTAAGGGAAGCAACATTGACTATTAAATGGTTTAAATGTTGCAAAAGCAGTTCAAAGGGTAAATTAAGATGATAATATGAGTGCAGTTACTTATGGAAGCATTGATAGTAGGCTTAGTGTTGCGATAGTGGTAGGATTTTCCTTTTCAAAGAGTAAAAAAGGGTTAGATTTGTCTTCAGGAAATTTTGATGTAAGTAACTAGAAGGGGCCCAGATGGACTCAGAAAAGGTGAAAACATCACTGTAAAATGGCTGTTGTAGCCTGTGTTTGCTGTGAAATGTGAAATATTTTCCGTTTCTCTTTTTTTTTTTTAATGAGAATTACCTCAACCTCAGAGATCTACATGCAAGGATTTTTTTTTTTTTTTTTTGCATGAAAAATATGTAAAAACTGGTTATTCTTGTCAATGTGAAAAAGACATAGTTATACCCTGTACATGGATATCCCTGAGAGATACGCAGATTCATACGCTTAGCTGAAATAGATGAATGAATAGGCGAAAGGCACTAAAAATATGGCAACAATAGTTCTAAAGTTTAAAAATCAGCTGTGAAACAATTACAATGGAAAAAAATGTCTGCTTTTTGAACCTCAGTGTCTCTTGTGACTGGTTCTGTGACTTTCTAACTGCTAATTTTCATTAATTTTTTTCCATGGTCTCCATCTTGACATTTTTAACAACAGAGGGTAACAGAAAAATATGTGTAGGTTGTAGAATGCTGAAGTATATTTGAGGTTTTTGCTGCCACCACTTTTTTGTATCATCTCAGTTTTTAAGCTTATGTCAAACTCACAAGAAAATTGTCATTTCTACCCCATCCTAACTTTTCAGAAATATATTCCCAATACAGCAATCCACTAACGAAAGTAAGCTGAACCACATTGCTGTGACAAAGGTGAAATGAAATGTTATTAACTTTAAACACCTTTTTCTCAAGAAAGAAAAAAAAATAATCGGGAAAAACTCTATTTTGAGGAACGCACATCTGTAAAAGGACAAGACTTTCATTTGGCTGGAGTACTGAACTGAGAACAAGATGGCTGTGTCTAAGCAGCTGAATTGTTAAGCGTGAAGCAGTTGCATGTGTTTTCCAAAGGAACCTCCGGTTTATTTAAACTATAAAATCAATTTAATTGTAAGAAAAGAAGCTCTTAATAGTACTTTTAGCATTTTCCTAGTCAATAATATTCTCACTGCTCTGACATCAGGGTGAGCAGCATGTGGGATGGAAAGGAAATTAGCTTGTTTTTGCAGGAGGACATTTGTCAGCATAGACTAAATTCCTAAGAGAATGCCAGCGGATTTACCACCACTGGAAACAATAGATTCTCTCTCCTCAGCCACATCTCACCACAGATTCAGACTTTTTCATTTCTTGTGCTCCACAAGAGACCTTTTACAGTACTATATGTGATTTTTATGTCTGCAGTAGTATAATGACGTTCCTTTACAGTTTTGTGTCATCATAGGAAGATCAAATTGATGTGAATTGCCGAGGTGAGTATCTCCAGAGAGGACGCCTTTAACACTGGAGCGGGGGGAAGCACAGCGTCCAGGAGCCTCAGTTCGGAGCGGCAAGAGCCACCGAGGGAGCCTCAAGTCCTCGACAGGACTTGCCCAGGAGCCGGCAGCTCAGCTGACGCGAGCAGCTGACTCACAGGGGGCGGCGCCAGGAGTGACGGCACCAGCCCTCAGTGGGTAAAACCCATCCCAGGGAGCGCGAGCGACCAGGAGCGCGGCGAACAGGGCGGGCAAACAGGGTGTGGCACGGCAGTTCGCGCAGGCAGGGCGAGCGGGCAGCGAGCGGGATGGTGAGCACTCGCCTCAGGACCAGGGCCCGCTCTGGGAGCTCTGCCCCGGCGGTGGCCAGCGTAGGCACCCAGACAGAGCCGATGAGAGGGGAGGCTGCGGCGCAGACCTCGGAGTGTAGGAAGTGCCTCGACTGGTCTCGTGAGGCGGGGGTGCGCGATGGACAGGGCTGCACTCGGTGCGCTCTGGTGGAGGTCCTCCTGCAGCAGGTGGCTGAGCTGCGGGAGGCTGTTGGAGAGCTAAAAGATGCCAGGGAAGCTGAGAGGAAGCTGGGCTGCTTGCTCCAGGCTCAAACTGCGCAGGGGCTGCAAACGTCCAGCATTGCTCGTATAGGAAAGAAGGAGGGCAGCAACCCAGGAAGCTGGGAATTAGTCACGGGAAAAACGAACAAAAAAAGGAGGAAGAGGACAATTAACGACAAGGAGCTTCCTCCTAAATCTGATGTCCCCACCCAGAACCGCTTCGCGGTTCTGCAGGAGGCTAATGAGAAAGCACCCACCACACCTAATGAGCACCCTGCTGATGCACCAGTAAAGAGGATCACTACTGGTGCCTCCAGGAAAAAGCGGAGGGTCATAGTAGTAGGGGACTCTACTTTGAAAGGCACAGAGGCGCTCATCTGCCGGCCTGATCCAGTCTCGAGGGAGGTGTGTTGCCTGCCGGGGGCTCGGATCAGGGATGTTACTGAGAGGCTGCCTGCTCTAGTAAGTCCTGCTGACTATTACCCCCTTCTAGTCATCCATGTGGGTGCTAGAGATATAGACAGCAGTTGCCTGGAGGACATTAAGAAGGACTACAGAGCCCTGGGAGAGGTGGTTAAGGGCTCTGGAGCTCAGATAGTTTTTTCATCGATTCTCCAGGGCAAAGGGGAGGACCTTAAAAAAGCTAGGCGTGTCTGGCAGGTTAATAAATGGTTAGAAAGCTGGTGCCATAGTCAGGGGTTTGGCTATTTAGAACATGGGGCTCCATTTGGGAGGCCAGATCTACTGGAGGCTGGTGGAGCTGGTCTGACAAAGAAGGGGAAGAGCTGTTTTGGTAGGAGGCTTGCCAGGCTGGTCAGGAAAGCTTTAAACTAGATGTGTTGGGGGAGGGGAGCATTGATCCATCCCAACATTCCTGGTCAGTTGCCAGCACCTGTAATAAGTGCTTGGAGAGATGTAGAGATGTTCCAGCTGCCCCAGCCATTGAGTCGGCTTCATTTGGAGCTCGGATAAGGTGCCTCTATACAAACGCCCGTAGTATGGGGAACAAGCAAGAGGAATTAGAGATGTGTGCAAGGTTACGGGAATATGATGTCATTGGTATCACAGAAACATGGTGGGATGGCTCCTATGACTGGAATGTCGGAATGGAAGGTTACAGGCTGTTTAGAAAAGACAGGCCAGGCAGACGGGGAGGGGGCGTTGCTATCTATGTCAGTGATAGGCTAGAGAGTATGGAACTCTGTCTGGGGACGGGTGATGAGGTAACAGAGTGTTTGTGGGTCAGGATCAAAGGGAAAACAGCAACGGGGGACATTACGGTGGGGATCTGTTACAGGCCGCCTGATCAAGAGGACTCTGTGGATGAAGTGCTCTACAGACAGATAGGAGCAGCCTCACGCTCGCAGGCCCTGGTCCTCATGGGGGACTTCAACCATCCTGACATCTGTTGGAGGGACGGTACGGCCCGGCACAAGCAATCCAGGAGGTTCCTTAATTGTGTGGAAGACAACTTCCTCTTTCAAGCAGTAGAGGAGCCGACGAGGAGAGGTGCCATGCTGGACCTTGTGCTCACCAACAGGGAGGGACTGGTTGGAAATGTAACGCTCCAGGGCAGCCTTGGCTCTAGTGATCACGAGATGGTTGAGTTTGAGATCCTCAGGACGGTGAGAAGAGCGTGCAGCAAGCTCACTGCCCTGGACTTCAAGAAAGCAGACTTTGACCTCTTCAGGAACCTCCTTAGTAAGGTTTCATGGGATACAGTCCTAGAGGGCAGGGGGGCCCAAGACTGCTGGCTGATATTCAAGGATCACCTGCTACGTGCTCAAGAGTGTTGCATCCCGACTAGAAGAAAGTGCAGCAGGAGGGCCAGGAGACCTCCATGGATGGACAAGGAGCTGCTGAGGAAACTTAGAGGGAAAAAAGAAGCTTATAGAAGGTGGAAGCAAGGACAGGCGGCCTGGGAAGAATACAGGAGCATTGCCCGAGAAGCTAGGGACCAGGTTAGGAAAGCTAAGGCCCAGCTAGAATTAAGTTTGGCAAGGGATGTAAAAGATAACAGGAAAGGATTCTATAGATACGTAGCAAATAAAAGACAGGCTAGGGACAATGTAGGCCCTCTCCAGAAGCTATCAGGAGAACTGGCTACCATGGATTTGGAGAAGGCTGAGGTTCTTAATGACTTCTTTGCCTCAGTCTTCACCAGCAAATGCTCTGACCACACAACCCAAGTCTTGGAAAGCAAATGCAGGGACTGTGAGAACGAAGACCTTAGGCCCACTGTAGGAGAGGATCAGGTTCGAGACCATCTTAAGAACCTGAACGTGCACAAGTCCATGGGACCTGATGAAATCCATCCACGGATCCTGAAGGAGCTGGCGAATGAAGTTGCTAAGCCACTGTCCATCATATTCGAAAAATCCTGGCAGTCAGGTGAAGTTCCCAATGACTGGAAGAAGGGTAATATAACCCCCATTTTCAAGAAGGGGAAGGTGGAAGACCCGGGGAACTACAGACCAGTCAGTCTCACCTCTGTGCCTGGCAAAATCTTGGAACAGTTTCTCCTGGAAAACATGCTAAGGCACATGAAAAACAACGAGGTGGTTGGTGACAGCCAACATGGCTTCACTAAGGGGAAATCCTGCCTGACCAATTTGGTGGCCTTCTATGATGGAGCCACGGAACTGATGGACAGCGGCAGAGCAGTCGATGTCATCTACCTGGACTTGTGCAAAGCATTCGACACTGTCCCACATGACATCCTTGTCTCTAAATTGGAGAGACATCAATTTGATAGATGGACCACTCGGTGGATAAAAAACTGGCTCGATGGCCGCACGCAAAGAGTTGTGGCAAATGGTTCGATGTCCAGTTGGAAACCTGTAACGAGTGGTGTCCCTCAGGGATCAGTGTTGGGACCGGTCCTGTTCAACATCTTTGTCGGTGACATGGACAGTGGGATTGAGTGCGCCCTCAGCAAGTTTGCCGATGACACCAAGCTGTGTGGTTCGGTTGATACGCTGGAGGGAAGGGATGCCATCCAGAGGGACCTTGACACGCTTGTGAGGTGGGCCGATGCCAACCTTATGAAGTTTAACCAAGCCACGTGTAAGGTCCTACACCTGGGTCGGGGCAACCCCAGGCACTGCTACAGGCTGGGCAGAGAAGAGATTCAGAGCAGCCCTGCAGAAAAGGACTTGGGGGTGTTGGTTGACGAAAAGCTTGACATGAGCCGGCAGTGTGCACTTGCAGCCCAGAAAGCCAACTGTATCCTGGGCTGCATGAAAAGAAGCGTGACCAGCAGGTCAAAGGAGGTGATCCTGCCCCTCTACTCTGCTCTTGTGAGACCCCACTTGGAGTACTGCGTACAGTTCTGGTGTCCTCAACATAAAAAGGACATGGAGCTGTTGGAGCGAGTCCAGAGGAGGGCCACGAGGATGATAAGAGGGCTGGAGCACCTCCCATATGAAGACAGGCTGAGGAAGTTGGGGCTGTTCAGCCTGGAGAAGAGAAGGCTGCGTGGTGACCTCATAGCAGCCTTCCAGTATCTGAAGGGGGTCTATAAGGATGCTGGGGAGGGACTCTTCCTTAGGGACTGTAGTGGTAGGACAAGGAGTAATGGGTTCAAACTTAAACAGAGGAAGTTTAGATTAGATATAAGGAAGAAGTTCTTTACAGTGAGGGTGGTGAAGCACTGGAATGGGTTGCCCAGGGAGGTTGTGGATGCTTCATCCCTTGCAGTGTTCAAGGCCAGGTTGGACAGAGCCTTGAGCCACATGGTTTAGGGCAAGGTGTCCCTGCCCATGGCAGGGGGGTTGGAACTAGATGATCTTAAGGTCCTTTCCAACCCTTACGATTCTATGATTCTATGATTCTATGAATTTATAGTGACCACTATGTGCAAATGAGAGTGTTTTGAAAATGGTGGAGTTGTATAACAGTGGTACAGAATATTATATCTCTGGACATCTTGTATGCTTTATTATATGTGGTGTAAATTCCCATTAGCAGTTTCTAACATTAGAAAAGTCTTCTTAACAGAGCTTAGCATTAATAATGCATATTATTTGATATATGGATTATGAAATAGATAACGGGTTTTCTTTGAGACAAGCTGATTCTATTTCTCTGTTAAATTTCTTTCCATGATGTTTTTAAGGTCACAAGTCATATAAAATAATAGTACTCCTTTTTTAAAGAGAAAATATATTTTATATCACAACTAAAAATATTTTTGCAAAACTGTATGAAGTGTTAGCTCTATCAAAGTCAGTTCAATTAAGTTTTAAAGTAGCAATTAACAGACTTTAAGAACCAAAGAGTTTGGATTAGGATAGTTTGGTGTTTAGTCATTTATCACAGGTATTAAAATTGCTTGCCTTAATTAAGCACTGTCAGATTGGCAAACCTAGTGACAAGTGGTTAGCTGTGAAAATTTATCACATTCTATCTTCTTTGAAGCCTTAAATACCTTACAAACAAATCAGTACTTCTCTTTACAGCATCTTTCAGAAATGAAATTACAGAAGTCTGTAATTAATTTAGATGGGTTTAGGTGACATTTTCTGTCAAGTTTTAGTGTAGAGTCCGTATTATTTATGACAAATGACAGACATACCAGATGCTAGGATCCCTGGTTCCCGTGTAACTAGTAACCATTAAATTTAAGTTACAAGTGAGGTTATTGGGTCTGTTCTCATGCTTATGGTCAGGTGCTTGCTCAAAAACCTTAAAGGATCAAGATTACTCAAATCTCTCTCATGACTACTATTTTGACACTGACTTAAAGAAATCATCAGTATCTTCAAAACTTCTGCTCAAAATATGGAACATTTCTCCCTTAGCTGAGGTTTGTAAGATTTAAACATTTCAACATGGGCTGAACATAATAGCTGTCCTTACAGTCAGTGGATAGAAACAGGCAATTAAAGTGAAGTCCCTGAGATCTTAAATTGGAAGATGAGACAAAGTGTGCTCCACTGACAGTACAGTAAGCACAAGGCAACTGACATAGATGTTGATGACTAGTTTAGATGTTTAAAACTATGTGAGATGAATCCTCCCTGGAGGCCCAACTTTTAGTGTTTTTACCTACTTGTGAAAAATATGATATCTCTGTCTAGCTCTATTTTTGCAGTAATAGGCTCATATTACAACAAAGAATGCCTAGTCATTCAGCCATCTGTAATAAGGAATTTTATAAAACCTAGTACATCCATATTTAAAAAAAAAAAAGAAAAAAATTTCATTCTAATGTTTTCTTTATGTCTTTTTTTCATAGTTAAAAAGCGTGCCTTTATTTATGTACACTTGGCATATATTCACACATATGCACATGTATATAAAAAGAGCACTCACGTACTCATTCCTCAATTCAATTCATGACCATTTTTGTGCTATGTTATTTTCGTATGCTAAAATGTTGTGCTACCACCTAATTTTAAAGTTGTTTTTTAATTAAAGACTAAAAACTACATAATCGTTCATATTTTATTTAGCTTAGTACTACTTTCCAAATAAAACAGCAAATATCCTGAGCTCAGCTGAAATGGCTTCCTGTCATTTGGAATTTCATCAATGTTCATATCTGCCAACATACCAAAAATAGCTTATGATGGGTAGAATAATGATTGAACTGCCACAGCATAGTGTAGCATTTAATGGTGAGGGCTAAGTCCTTGCTGTTAAAACAGTTCCACACAGTAAGAAGTCTGAAGACTTTGCGGAGTCCATGGGCTCTCTCTGGAGTTCAGCTAACTGTCCAGAACAAGCAGCCAGTAGAGCTACGGTCTCACCACAAAGCACTAGAATGCAGAGAAAAATTTTGCTAAATGAAGCTGATGATTTCAGTGAGTTCTGGATGAAACTCATAATAAGGTAAAGACAAGTAGAAATGTATGAGTTGGCAGGTAAACCTATTTTCATACAGTAAGACCCAAACTGATGATTGCATAAGCAATTTAAATAACTTTCCACTATCATATCTATAAAATGCATGTAAACATTTTTCAAAACAAAAGGTGTTTTATGACATGCACAATAAACCGGTAACCCAGAAGAGGACAGGTATGCAAAAGGTGTTTCAGCGATAGAATGCAGCTGTCTGCTTTCCAAATTGAAGGCACTGCATATCACTGGCTATTATGAAACTGTGTGCAGTATTGGAAGATGTTGGGTTTGAAATATTGACATGCTAAATTTGAAATATCGACATGCTAATTCTTCTGCAGCTTGTGATGTTTGCACTTATTTTATAAACTATTTTCTAGAAATTACAAAGCTACATCTTTGATTCAATAAATAGCATTTAAAAACACCATGTATATTAAGCTTGTAACATCTTACCATCCCACCAAAGTGCAGAAATAGAAGTACACTGACGCTCAGAGCTACAGGGTAACATTAAATCTAAAGCTATAAATAGATTGAAGAAGTGACTTAACAGATTTGCCTGTGATAGTAACTAGAACAAGCAGTGATCTAATGCTGTAATTTTTCTATAGGATTGCTGCATCACTCCAATAATACACTGGAAAGATTTTTTCTAGGCAAGCTGTTATGCTTACAGATTTTTACACATGCTTTTAAAATCTTCCAACCTGAAGATACCTTCCAAAAAAAATCTTAGATTTCCTATTGTTTATCCTGATGGTTTTTTTACTTTACTTTTTTCATTTACTCAACCTGTTTGCCTATTACAAAAAAAAAAAAAGTAAGATATCTATATGTATGATACAATACTATGCATTCTATTCAGTTATTTAAATAAATGTAAACAAATCCATCACTCTTTTTTGCTACTGCTCATAACCATGAGATCTCATAGATTTTTGGTAATATTTGTAGTGTACTTGGGGCCTCTTACTTTGGTAGAATGTAAGATTAGAGAAAAGCTATAATCTGTGTTCTGCAGAAGATGGCTTTATGTTTCAGGCATAAATTTTTTATATTAGCTGATGCAGCATGTCCTGTTCAGCATCCTCTCCTGGAACAGGCAGAAAGTAAAGAACACAGATGAAAATCTGGGATAAGTAGCAACTCATTCAGTTTATGATGGAGATACAGACATTTTATTCCTTTACAGAGAAAAGGTGGGGGGGTAGAGGAAGAAGAAAAGAGAATAAAATTTATAATAGTGTATGTCCTCAGCAGATGATTAAAAGGGACATTATCCTTCCAAAGGAACTGAAAGAATAATTCCCTGTCAATATGGGAGTTTGGAGATCATGCAGTTGGAAAGGCCTCTCATCTCAGAGGAAGTAGAGGCCTGGGAAAGTTGGTGAAAAGAAAACACACGTAATATCAGCAAATTGAGATGTAGGGTGAAGTTACTGGGAAAATAAGAAGAAAAACATGTGAGTTTGTTAACCAATTTTGCTTGTAAGAAGAATAATTTACAAGATTTTTTTTTTTAATTCGACACCTGAAAAAACTCTGTATTCAGAAATAAATAATTTTTCTAAAAAGATCAGAAAATTACTGATTGAATATAGGAAAATTTTAAAGAAAATATAAAATTCTCATTAACAAAAGAGGTTTGTACTTTTCAAACTATTAATTGACAATAGGAAAGTCTGGAACAGAGTGGAAACATTGTGGGATTTAGACAGAAATTAAAAAGTGGATGCTTCTGAGGTGGTTGAGATACTTTAAATATAAGGTGGCTGGAAAAAAAAAGATAGAGATATCACAGTTTTCATAAATGTGAGACCCAAACAATGTTCAGTGTGCTTCCAAATGCAGCAACAGAATATGGTTCATCTTAGCAAATATGTACTCTGAAAAGCAGGACTAGATCTTTGTTTCACTCAGTGGCTCAGTCTGAATATAACTACAGCTATTGCTTAGATCAGAGGCACTTCCAATTAATGCAAATAATTAGAAGAACACACCTTTGCTGTATCAGTATTTTTGCGTGTATTCATTTCTGAGCTCTTATGCCAGGATGGTATTAGGAGACCTCAAGGAGTCAATGCTTCCCTGAGTACTTAGAGCCCTGTTAGGAAATGTAAACACAGGGAATTTCTGTATGGACAGATGAAGATGGGCTCCTGCTCCTCAGGCAGTGTTTGAAATGGCAGGATAGTGGAAATTTCTCCTGGATGCCACTGAACTACATTAATATGGCACAATGTCATAACAAATACATCTCATGTTACTGCCACCCAGACAGACATATACAATCTTTGCTGGGAGTCACGCCTACCCAGTTTATTGACTGGAGCTACCTATCTTTAGTTCAGGTTGCAGAACAAGAAAAAGACATCATGTCTTTTTATGTGCATGATATTCTGTGTAGACATCAGACTGATCTCCAGCTATACAGGTGAGCAGCATCATGTTTATTATTCACCTCAGCAATATACGTGAATATACTATTCATATACCTTAATATGTGTGTAATGTATAATATACTTTTATATATGTGAAAATGTGTGTGTATATGTATTCAGGGATATGTCAGCAGATACATTTCTGGCATATAGGTATACATCTTACCTCCAGTAAGCATTGAAGAGCAATTATATGAATCATTTTCTGTGATTCTTACAGAATGTTCTGTAGGATGTCCATGTAACATGTGCTTAACAACATTTTCCTATTCATTTATGGAAGAGGGAGTTGCTTTGTGATACTCAATTTCCTTTTTCATACTAACTGAACTGCTCATAAGCAATTGACACAGAAGGATTATCTGTCACCTCAGAGATAGACAAGGGCTAGAAAGACTAGCTAGAGAGACTTTGTCTAAGGAGTACTTGTTGCTCAGCAGATACATGCTATGTCAGCATTAGTAAGTGGTGGATCTGCAGAAGGAACCAGCTTGTGCTGAGGACATGGTCTGTCAACACTATGTGCAATTCAGGACATTTCACAAACTCTAGGGTGTTCCTGTGGGGCAAACATCCATTAACAGTTGGAATAAATTCATTTTGTTCCTTGAGCACACCTTCCATTTCACTTTCAGCTAAACCAAATCCATTTAGAACTCTTTCATATTAAATTGTGAGGACAGTGACTCCACAATAATCAGGAGATTTAGTTTCAAAAGTGCATTCCTGATCTGACCTAAAACTCAACTGTAGTTACACCCAGTCTATTCTGCACCAACAGGGATAGGCCTCTTGGCATATGCATTGTAGAACTTGAGTACTAGGCTGTTTAAAACTGGCTAAAATTAAACTCTAGCAAGGTCAAAGCTCTGGCCAATTGGGTGAAAGAACTGCATTTGTCAGTGCTCTAAGAACTGCTATAAAATTCAATTGAAATGCCAGGAAGACAAACATGAGGGTTTATATGACTATTATGCTCAGATGCTTCAACTATTTAAGCACCCAAGGTGGTGTGTGTGTTTATCCCATCACTCTCCAGTCCCAAATAAATAAGGAAAAAAAAAAAAAAAGGAAATGGGATTTGATCTTCAGGAGTGAGAATATAAATAATAGATGACTTGTAGTGTTGCCTCAAACAGCTATTCTCTTTCATTTCTGCAATTCACTTTTAAACTTTCTTTTAAACTTCCCATTATGTAATTGCTCTTTCAATTTTGTTTCTTCTACTCCCTTTCTACATTAATGGTTGGTAGCTGCTCATGCATGCATACTTTATTTCACTTTTGCATAGGAGATCCAACAATGACCTTCTATGCCAGAAAGAATTGCTGGACAGGTGGTTGAAGGTGTCTGTTTCTTCCTGCAAATATTTTTTTTCTTAAATCTCTGTGAGGATAGAGGAGGAAGAACAGGAATTAAGGAAGGACTGTTATAAACAAAACTATAGGCCTCCTCCATATGGGTGTGAACAGGTTTCCCTAGGCTTGGCCTTGAACAGTTCTATTCCCTGCAGGGCAAGTTCACGGAAGTGCAATGGCCTGCTATTAGAAGGCTGTGTTTTCTAACACCTGGGTGATGAATGGAGTTTCCAGCTAGCAATTAGACACCTCTTGCAGGCAGCAGAAGAGTCCCTTTTTGTACCTTGTTTGCAAAGGTGGGGGTGAGGACAGGGGCACCTAAAAAGCAGAAAGAAAAAACTTTCCTGTATGGTATTTCATGATAGCTTGCACTCCGTCAGGAAAAAAAACTGCGGTTGAAGTTAGTTTCATATTAAATTTCATAAGGGGACATTCCTGCTGGATTCTCAACTGATTTTTTCACTCTCTTAAAACTCAATATCATATTACAGGTATTGAAAATAAATGTGTTTTGCAAGCTAATGAGTAATGAGGCACTTAAGAGAAATCCCTGGACCCCTACATCTCTCTGGAGCCCAGAGAAGTTAGCATTCATTGACAGATCCAAGGGGATTTATTTAAGCCTAAAATAAGTATTTCTTTGGACTTAATTATAGGAAGTGCTTAAGCTGCTGAATTCAAATGCCAAAAGGGATTCATTTAGTCCAAAGTGAATCTTTTCCTGTTCTGAAATTAAATCTCTCAGAACAGTTTAAAACAAGCAAGAAAAAAACCCCACAAATGAACATTACCTGTTTTTATCATGCTCATGCTTATTTTCGAGCTTCAATTTATTCCTGTATACTAAAATCCCTCTTCTTTGGGAAGCAACTCTTGTTCACGTCCCTGATACCTTCTGGAACAGGTATGACAAGCACTTATGTTACAACAATAAGTAGTAAGCAGCTCAAAGAATTTAATAGTTTGAAAAATAAGGGGTTTATGGCTTTTGTGGGTTTTCATGTGTATATACAGTCCATGACTAACACAGGAATGATTGATTATTGGTGGTTAAATTACAGCTCTGTTTCAGTGTCTTCTATAACTCTCTCATTAGAACTTGCATGTCAGAAATTCTGACAAAGTGCCGTTTCAGGGAGTGCAGTGAAACTCATTGCCAGTAGATATCTGGCCCTGATCTCTTAGCAGGCAGAAAGTCCTGATTGATAGACTGTAATAGCCTGAAGAAGTCAGTATCACTTGCAGGCATGAAAGATCTGCATTGAAAGCCTATGTAACTGTACAGGAGCACAAGTATATCTATTTGGGGTAGTTATCAATATTTAGGCTGTGCTTAATGTTCAGTTGGATCAAAGCAAATACATTAAAGTATTATTGACATTTACTTACATTTCCCAAAGTATTTTGTGTGGAAACTGGGGGCTTTATACTGCATTTACCAAGATAATATGGCTTTGTACAGTAGCTGAGTTTTTTTACTGCAGGATCTGTTTAGTCATATAGCTTTAAATTCCATTGACGTCTTTTTTCATGGTGGTGATATATTTATTTTCTTATTTGATTTTAGCCTTGCATTCTAGCAAAGGATTACTGTTACTTCTCCATCACAATTTTTTCAATCAGACATATATGTACACATGTGTACATGTTAATATACATATTATACGGGGAGGTGTGTCAAATAAAAATATACAGGTGTTATATATATTTTATGGAATTCAAAAGATTCTGTTGTATACAAACCAAGCTTCTATCTAGAAGCTAGGATTTAAGCTGATAGAAGCTAATGAAGCACTGCTGTCATTGATGGTTTGTGTTTTCAAGAGAAGAAAAGTCTCCATTAAATACCACCACTGTTTGAAATTGTAATACTGAATATTGTGTTTAATATCATAAATATATTTACACTTTTTAATATTGTATATTAACCACTTATATAGGAATCATATATTAATTACATATTAATTCAATTAACAACATAGATTAATATTAGTTTTTTACAATCTCAAGCAAAAAATACTTGGGCAATAGTTTTTAAAAGTCAATTTAAGTTATTGTTCCTAACATTATTGTTCTTCTTGTTGCTTGTATGACCTAAATTTGAGTTACGGCTTACTATTTTACTATATGCCTTATAAAAAGGAGAATTTCATAAATTTTTTTGTTTTATACCTGTCTTTAGTACTGATATATCTTCATGCAAGTACTAAGGATTTTAGAGACCAGAAGAAGGAAAGAAGCACTTAAAGCTAGATGGAAGTAATCACTGGAGTGCGTGTTTGAAAAGACTGCTTTCTGTTTTGGACTTCAGAAAAGTTATGTTGTTTCAAGTTCTGAAGTGCTTTACTCTGTACGTTTGTAATATACTGGAGAGATCAGTGGTGTCCAACAGCATATATCTGAGCTTGCTTTTGCTTTCTTTTGACAAATCAAAGTATTAGAACTTAATCAGGAAGATTAAAAGTAAGTAGAAATATGTGATTTTTATGCCTTTGTTTGCCAGATACTGAGAGGCTGATGTTACTCCCAGACATTCCTGCTCTCCTACTTAAGAATTAGTATTTAATAATATAATCTGGAATTAGCAATGGAATAATTTCAGCTTGCAACACTGGGAGAAGCTGAGGCACAAGCAAGGGGAACACCTTGGAAGACTACCACAGCAATTGCATACTGTGTAAATGCATTTGTAAAATACATAAAAGATCGCTTGGCTGATCTTTGGTGCTCTTCATAAAATACACTATGTCCTGTTTCAGCAACAGGGGCCAGATGTACACGTTAAGCAGAATTTGACCCTGTTAGTTCAAGGAAGCTGGAACAAAACCTTTACAGAATTCATGTTTAAAACTCAGTGTAGCATGCAGATTCTAATGCAGGCAGATGGCTATTGACAGATCTACAGTTTTAATTATACCAATCTCAGCTGCATCAAAAAAAACAGATATTCTAAGCAGTATACTAACAGTAATCTAAGCAGAGCTTAGATTACTTGAATGATAAACAATTTTTTTCAAATCATTCAATTTGTTACATGGGCTACAAATATGTATAGCTGTGAGTATTGTTAAAATACAAACGTAAGTAGAACCTCTACTTTCAATTTTTTTTTTAAGAATAAGATTTGTCCAATTCTTTGAATTATAATTAATTTTTGAATGAAGCACCTTGAAATTTATCCACAGATATAATGTCTGTCAACATGCTGATTTGCAAAGCATCAAGTATAAACATCTAGATTTTGTTTCTAGGGAGTCTTGTAATCAATTTTATATTTAATATGAAGTTAGAAAAATGTGAGTGAATGTACCAGCAAAACAAAAATTCATGGATTTACTTTCAGCAACTAACAAAGAAGTACTCACTTTTATAGAATGGATAAGCAGTTCAGGATTCAGTACTGAAACACTATAATAAATGATCAATGTAATCTCATGGTTGTGTAAATGGACAAAACTTGTCAAGCTCTTCCAACTAATTTCATTTCAGGCTTACTTAAATGAAGCAGCTGATATTCAACCCTCCCTCTCCAGTACTCAGTTTAATTCACATTTTGATTATATGTACTCTATACATTTTATTGTTTTAGGAAGCATGTACTTAAAACAGTACGTAAAACAGCATGGTATATATATCTGTACTTACCTAGCATGTCAGTTATTATTATATGTCAGAAAGCAATAAAGTTGCTCAGCACATTTTAGCTACACTGAAATCAATAACAAAATTGCCCAGTGTCAGGATTTCACCTTATGTTATTTTTCTCATTGCTTTAGGTGTATTTTGAATAGGATTGAATGCACAGTGAAATCTGTATGCATCTTACAAAAATCCTGAGTTGTGAAAGGGTAAATTATCCACATGGTAAGTCTAATGATGAAGCTAACTTTAATTAGTATATATCCTTCCAAGTCAAACCTTCATGATAGATCTGCATATTCAGATCTGCTTTTACTGTCCTTACAGTGAGATTTCTGGCCAGAGTCTTCAGTCTTGTTTCTTTTCAGTCCGTAAGTAGGCTTTCAAGGAAAGATGGTTTCAATCATATAATTAAAGATCACAGCGTCAAAGACAGTTACTTGGGGAAATCTACAAAATAGTTTTTCAAATCAGTTTTGCCCACCATTCCAAAGTCAATTGTTTGATACTTCCACACTAACATTTGCTGATCAGAAATGACATTTTTAATGCTTTCTGATCCTTAATAATACACTGATTTTAAATTCCGTATGTATGATGTCCTAACCCTCTATAATAGTTTCATCAAGGTATTCAAGCCTATGTTCAAAGCAGCAGAAACCCGTTTTATCCAGTCCTTGCTCTTCACTAATCCTCCAAATAAAAAATAAAAGTGCAAGTACAAAGACTTTATAACACGTATTTGGAGGAAAAAAAAAAAGAAAAACAAAAGCTTCAGTCAATCTTTCTAACGATGTTTTATCTAGTTAAAATCATAGAATAGAATCATAGAGCCATAGAATCAACCAGGTTAGAAAAAAATTTTAAGGTCATCAACTCCAACCATTACCCCAGGACTGCCAAGTCCACCACTAAACCATGTCACTGAGAGCCTCATCTACATGGATTTTGAACACAGTGACCATTGAACACACAATCACACAACCTGTGTATATTGTAAACAATTTAATCGGGATTTAGTCAGGGTTGGGTTTGTTCTTTTTCTGGTTTGGTTTTTTGTTTTTTCCCCTAATTGCTTTGGAGTTCTTACATTTATTTATTCTTATGCAGATTGACGGCTCAGGATTTCCCATAAGAAGCCTGGCACACGAAAGATGGTACATCAGGAAATGAAAATTTAAATGTCCCTAAGGAAAACATATTCATTTGGGAATTTAGAGCAGATGTTTACTTTTTTTTCTGGTTTTAGGAATAACGTGTCTTTTGCATTGGTTTGCTTATTGAATACTGATATAGAACAAGATTGTTCATATAGTTTGTAATCAGAAACACAACAGGGGTTTAGATATCAGAAAGAAGAAATAAGAAAATCCATTTCAAACCTCAGAATAAAGAAAAAGATCTCCTTCAGTTTATACCTTTGTTTTTTTTTAAGAATAGTCTCCACTTTGTAAAATATTGTTTTATATAGTAAAGCCTAGAAGAGGAGAAAATCTTCATGACCTTTCAGTTGTATCATCAGGGATGGAGATTTTCTTCCTTGTTGAGCAGACAATTGTGTATCCTTAACGAGATTCATGAGCAGTTATCTATCAGGTGAGCAAGAGACCTGAGCATATGCATAGTCTGCCTCTGTGTCAGACTCCATTGATTCAAGTCTGTCTTTTGCTGAAATTATTGTAAAAACATCTAGTGAAGCCTAAGCTTCCATGTCCTTTGTGAGAACAGCAGACATTACTGAACCCAGTGACACAGGTGCCATACACTTTCATCTTTGTCTATTTTGTTACTTACGATTCTCAAAACAGAGACAGCTCTGAGAAGGTCAAGGTACTAAATGCTGCACAGGTGTCTAACCCTTTCCTCCTGCCCCTAAAGGAAATTGAGATTTATGTGTTGGAAGTACTCAGATTCTCCCATGTGTTTGTTGGGGTTTTTTGCGTAGGTTTTTTTTTTATTTTTTTTAAATTCTTTTTTCTCCCTCTGTTATGGGCAAGAAAGAGTATAGTGGTTCTTGAAAAGTAAACTCATGACTTTTTTGTAGATTTATCCTAAGCATTTATCCCATTTTTCTATCATTTATAACTAAAGGACCACCAGTAAGCTTAGTTCAACCTATTGGCCTTCATTAACCACATTGTAGGTTATCCCTCCTGAAAAGTCTTTCCTTCTTGTCTTATTCTGTGTCACTTCATGGGTTAAGTACCTTAGAAAATGGGCAATTTTTAAGAAGTAGATTATCCATTCATGGCTGCTGGTGTGCTTTTTTTTTTCCCTTCTGTTCCTTTCTTTGCCTTTTCAATGTAAGATGGAAAAGAACAAAGAGATTTGAAAGAAAGTCAAGCTAATCAGGTTGAATCCCCTTCACCTCAGATATGCAGGAGTTAAATTCTGCAGTTCAGGCTCTAAAGCTGTTCAATAAATTGAGAAGTGTATGTCGAGGGGGAAAAATGGGGGGAAGCCAAGGAGAACATTCTTTTATGGCATTTTGTAGCCTCTGGGAAAGGAAAGCATTGCTCTTTCAGAAGAGTCAGATTAGTGCTCTCCTTCAGGCACCTCATCTGGAGGAACTTTTCCATGGCTGACTATAATCACTGTCATCTGGAAAAGAAGGGAAATGCTGTTTTTGTAATGAACTATATGATTAATTTGGAGCTGTCCAACAGGGCGTGGGCTCATTGACAGTTTTTCATATTGATGCAGCCACTCTTCCTTCAGTAATAAACCTATTGAGACAATATGGAAAGGCAATTGTTAGTGCTGTGTGGTTTATGTAAAACATGAATGTGATATCAAGGGTAAGATTGCTTGAACAGTGAAAACAGAAAAATACATGGGCAGTTGTTTCCAAGAGTTTGTGCGCCATTGTGCTTGTGTGCTTTAGGCATGGAAAGAAATCCATTGAATTAATTGTGACAATTCATTCATTGTAAGGAGAAGAAAGTACTGGGATTTGGTTTTAATATTATTATTACCTAGCTATTATCTCTATGAACAACCTAGAGGACACTATTGCCTTAATTTTCCTCGTATCTCTAATGTTTTACACTCAGCTAATTCCACTCTTCATCACCAGTCTAGTAAGACAGGGGAACAGTTTAAATAGATTTCTTATTTAATTCAGTCATTATCAGATTTTTTGCCTTTGCACACAGAGAATAATGTCTTACTCCACAATTTCCCAAATACAACACATCATAAATAGTGTTAAGTACAATTCAGTGAAGTTTTGTGCTGTAACATTGCTACAGGTTTGAAACCTCTCTTCTGGAAATAAAAAGGATCTTGCCTTACACATCTAGAATCACTGCAACAGATCTGGTGTTTCTGTAATAGCAGGAGAGGCTTCTCTGACAATATCCTGATACAGTGACACTATCTGTTAAACGTATCATTTTCCAATTTAGTGCTTCATATAGTGGTATAAAAAAAGCAACACATTTGATATTCTACAGGCTGTTTTTGAAACAGAAGAATATACAGCTATAATGAAAAATAAAATATTTGGTTTATAGCTGACTGAAGTGTCCCATCTTGTGTCAGAGCAGGGTTTTATAAGATTTCTGGACATTTATTTAATTTGTCAGTCCAAAACAGACAAACCCTCAAAGTTCTCTGAACAATGAAAAAACCCACACACAGTATGTGTCCACTGTATATCATAATCAGGTCTTGCAATTTTCTGCACAGTCATAGAGAAGCATGTATTTAAAGTAAATGCAACTAATTTTCTAATGAGTTTTTAGAAATTCAGACTTTAAATGGTGTAAGTTTTATGGACAGATTCTAATTCTTATAATTGTTTTTTCTCTTCTCAGTGCAGAAAGAAATTCTGAAATGTAACAGCTCAATTTAAGTGAAAGCTGTGTTGAAACATAGTAAAATGTAGAGTTTGAATATTCAGTGGGCTATGTAGGCACATCCCTGCACCTGTCCAGAGCTCTGCTGAAGTTAATATACACATGCACAGGTTGAGGATTAGAGATTCAAATGATGACAGGGCTAATTCTTAAAATCTTAAAAGCCTATATTCCACAACACAGCTCCACACTTGCTCTCACTGGATTGGTTCTGAGTGAACATTTAGGACTGTAGAAGTGTTTCTAACTATATGAGTGATTTGGATGCAGGAGGAAAGCAATTTTTGATCTCAACAAATTTTTAATATATTGTTCAGAATTTCCAGAAATGTTCAAATTGAATTTCAGTATTTTAATCTTGTTATCTGGAGATGTGGGTTCACTTCATCTGTAGACTAAAATAATAAAGGAAATTATAGTGTTTTTAGCGAAAAAATAGCTAAGTACCACTGAAACTGTGATACAGTTTCAATAATGACAGTTACTGATAATTTTTATTAGCACTCTGCTGGATGTTTGAATATCTCTGAGCTAACTGACATGAATCTAAATGCCTGATTCTTAACTTCTATCTAATGATATGATTCCACAATGTAGCTACAAGGTTGCAATCCAAAACAGATTAGACAAATATATTTTTCCTGCTTTCCTAACAGTGACAATATTATCAAAGGCTAATATTTTCTGGAGAAAAAAAAAAAAAAAAGGAATTCTTTATTTTTAAAGTTAATCAATTGAAGGCAAATCTTCCGGCCTCTTAGGGGAAGACACAGAAGAATTATATAAATATGATGGTTTAAAGTATTTCGTCTTTCTAGAGTTACAAATTTGGAAAGAATCTGCTATTTGATTTAACTTATTCCTCACTGAGTCTCCTAATCATAGGATTGGCTTGTTGTTACATTATCTCTAGGTATGCAAAGTGTCAGTAACTTAGGTAAATGAGTAATTTTTGCTGGACAATTTAAATCAGTGATGTAAACTCAGGAGATGCTAGTCAGTCAGATGCTTTGTCTTGTGTAGGTTTTTCTTTAAGTACAGGTGAGTTATTTTATATTTGAGCAAATTTGTTTTAGTCAGGATATGCAACAGAGCTGATGGGAGTTAATTCAAACTCTTGTAACAAATGACATTTACAGCAAAAGTAATTAACAATTTCTCCCTACTACTATCATTGTCTTCCAAACTTACCACCCCCTTCAGCTCTATGATCACATCTCATTCACAAGAACACAATGCAATATCCATAAGCAAAGTTTACAGTAATTATTTTGCAGAAGTAATTTGAGAAGTGTTGAGGGAAAAATAACTCAGGCATCTAGAAGCTGTATTAGGTAATACCTCACTGTTGGTCATAAAATTTAGTAGTCTTTAAGAAGATGTCTGTATACACTAATCCAAAACCAGCAAGGCCTGTGAGTACACATATTATGTATTATCTTGTTTTCTAGCTATCTCCTAGGAGTGCTGATTACTAATTATTCCTAAAGTGCTACCTAAACTTCTCAGTAACTTCGTATCTATGTAACAGCTGAAGCTTTTGGTGTTTATCTTAATTGTGCTCTCAATGTCAGTGAGCCAAGGAAGATAGCTTTTAAGCTGAACTGACAATTTTATAAGATACAGAAAGTTTGGTACTTTATATAAGAATGATCAGTACAAAAATTGACAGAATACAATCATGTTCAACACTTAAAATGATGTCATGCTCATAATATCTCAAGTAATTCTGCATGGCACTGTACTGTGCTAGCTAGTTATATCATAAAAGCTACCTAACGCCAGCCTGGTGCCTATTCTGCTTATATAGAGCTGTAATATGATTGCAATACTTATCTTTTTATACTTAGTTCTCATTCTCCATTAGAACCAGAACTCGCTCTTTTGTTCTTTTAAGAGTATTGTTCTTAAAAATGTGTTTGTAATGTTTTACAATTACTGAATTAGATGACATCTGTTGGAGTTAATCTAGGTCATCTCTTTACTGACCTTGAAGGAGCTGGAGAATCTGAAACTTCAAAGAATCTGAAATATTTTAATTGCTCCCTATCCTCCTTCTGCTTCATCTGTAATAAAGCTTTCAGTCTACATAATTTCTGTCCTACCAACTTAGCCACAGTATCTAAACCTTGATTTACTGTAGGAGTTTACTTGCTCTAATATTGCCTGTGTCAGGTGATACCTACAATCTATTTTGCATACTCAGAGAGAAGCAGAAAGCTTATAGTCTAAAAAAATCCCACCCCAAAGTCACCATTATTCTAGTTTAAGGGATTGCTAAAGAAGAGCTGAAGGAATAGGGAATTAAACTAATGAAATAATTTAGAGAACTATTAATCATTCTAAGACATTATTTGACATTCATGGACCTCTGAACATTTTCAAAGCTCTTTTGCACCCTCTAGTAACTAGGGAAGCATTCAAAGTTCATAGCATTCATAGTCGAAAAAATACATTTCTCCTAGTGGCAGTGTATGTAGCTACTCAGCTCGTGGCATAGTCCTCAAACCCTCTGACCCACACCCGAGCTCACAGTAGGATTCTCTCATTGTTTATTTAATTCTAGGAATAGAGCCAATAGTACTTTCAAAAGCAGGCCTAGAAAAAAGCAAGGAGATGAAAAAGTTATCCACTCCTCCATGTCTGAAAGCCTATTGTCTAGACCTCCCACTCAGGCTGTGGTAAATGATGGTTCAACTATCTCCTCTGTCCAAGTCAGACTGCAGATTGGCAGGCATGTTGTCCACCTCCTTGAACAAATGTTTTGCAGACAAGTTGTGAAGACTCCAAGGTGGAAGCCATTCCATTTACAAAAAAATTTCAGGACAGCAAGCATACCCTAAGTACCACAAACGTATGTTTTCTGAATGTGTATTATTTTTTGGTGATACATAAAGCTTTAAATTAAACTTAAACTTAAGCTTAAACTTAAACTCTGTCTATCTTTCTAATTTATCATCTTTCACCTTTCCCAGCTCATTGTTTCTTTCCCCATCTTCCTTTTGCTCTCCAGGCTTTCTTGTCTTATTATTCTCTTTATTTCATGTAGATGTTTATCAATTTGCAAAGCAACAGTTGTTTCTGATGACAGACACATCTGTATATTCAGTCTTTGTATCTCTAACCTAAAATGTTTTTATCATGATAGCAAAAAATTTGCCCTTTAGTAAATGGCTCATGGCGCTATGCTGTTATAAATTTTTCACCTCATTTTCAGTCTATTTGGAATGGCAACTAAGATTATGGTGAAGTGGTGTTTTTATACAGGGTATTATAAGTGTGTGATGTGAGGCTATGTCCTAATTTCTGGTAGCTCCTAGGTAAGTAATCTGTCTCTTGATTGATGATGGGATAAGAATTTGGTATGTAACATAGGAGAGGTACTTGCGAGCCTACTTTTTTATTTTTCTGCTTTGTAATGCATATTTGCTTCATTTTTGTGGACTTTCTTCTTCCTTGTCCTAATTTTTTTCATATCAGTTTACTGCTTTGCATTCATCTACCATGCAAATACATTCATTGTGGTTTTTATTTCCTTTTTTAAGAAGTCTCTTTAAGTATGTCTGATTCTCTTTGCAGAATGTTTTATAACACTGTGAAATGTCTGTGGTATCATGGTTTAATCAATGGAAAAAGAAAAAAAATTCTCTTGTACTGTTCATATCTGAACTGTATGAGCCACACATCTTGAGTGACAAATCAAAAAGATCTCTTTTCTCTCCATTTGCCTTAAAACTCTGAGTTCAAACAGGATTTTACCAATGACACAGGGGCACAAGCTTGAAACCTCTGATGGGCTGAACAGTCACTTGAGGTGAAAGCTGAAATGTAACAATAAACCAGCAAAACTTAGACATGTAAACTTACATTATTACTACATCTGTCTCATGTGATGGAATTACCACAAGAGCTAAACCAGAAATTTTAGAATATCTAGTGACAGCTGCCTGGGGCTCTGGCCTCTCCAACTTCCAATTTCCAAGTTGTGTGCTTTCATCCTGTATTGCTTTACGGCAACATTGGCAATGCTTAGAAGAAACAATACCCTTTTTACAACCCACTCATATTTAAATGCAGCTCCCAAATATCTGCTTCACCAAGAGCATAAAACTATTGTGTTTTCATCATCCAGTTTCTTATAGAGATCCGGTCCTACTGTCAGGGCCCTGTGAGCACTCTTCACCCTATTGGCCCTGATGAACCTGACCTGGTATCCACCACCCAGAGTCCTGTGTCCCATTTTGGCTTGGTCATGACCTATCCCAGTCCCACCAATGTTGCCTGTGCTGGCCATAACTCTGCAGGGAGCTTGTCTCCTGGACAGGCCCCTCAGCTCCATCTTGTCTCCTCCCCCATCTCCAGCTGCTTGTGATAGGACACCCTAGCTGGCCCCTATCCTTGGTTCACTGTTCCCCAAAAGTACTGGGAGCTGTGAGTGGTCCCTCTCACTGGATGCCATCTAGGCCCACCTCCCTCAGGGCCTGCAGGTCTGTAAGAGAGATTGCAGTTGCACTGCGCGCTGGCACTGACACCAAAAATTGATAATTGCAGAAAAACACATCTTCCAAAAATCATATTTTTAGCAATATATTTTATCATTCTATTCATAGTTATTCTTTCCAATACTTCCGAAACTTAATCAGGTTTCCTTGGTACTAGCTTTCACAAACGTGGGAAAGAGAAAAGAACTAGCTCAGGACTTGCTTTGAGAAGATCAGAGGATATCTATCTGCTCTCAGAGGAGCTGCCAATAAGAGGAAATTATCATTGAGGATATTTTTTTTTGCAACTTGCATTATTTCAGAGATCTGGTCTTCCCGCGCTTCCCCAAAAAAAACCCAAACCAAAACAAAAAACAACAACAACAAAACAACAACAAGAAACCAAATCAAGACAAACCCAAAAAAACCCAAATAAAATATCTCCCAAAGAAAGCATGCTGACATTAGTAAGAGGCAGCAGTATATCACATAGGGGGAGCAAATGGGATGGTAACTACTCACATATAAGTATAAAAATGGTACCTTCCTGGTCAAGGCAGTAAGACTTCGAATCTCTGCAAATCTCATTTATCACTGTCCATCATATTCGAAAAATCCTGGCAGTCAGGTGAAGTTCCCGATGACTGGAAGAAGGGTAATATAACCCCCATTTTCAAGAAGGGGAAGGTGGAAGACCCAGGGAACTACAGACCAGTCAGTCTCACCTCTGTGCCTGGCAAAATCTTGGAACAGTTTCTCCTGGAAAACATGCTAAGGCATATGAAAAACAACGAGGTGGTTGGTGACAGCCAACATGGCTTCACTAAGGGGAAATCCTGCCTGACCAATTTGGTGGCCTTCTATGATGAAGCCACGGAACTGATGGACAGCGACAGAGCAGTTGACGTCATCTACCTGGACTTGTGCAAAGCGTTCGACACTGTCCCGCATGACATCCTTGTCTCTAAATTGGAGAGACATCAATTTGATAGATGGACCACTCGGTGGATAAAAAACTGGCTCGATAGCCACATGCAAAGAGTTGTGGTAAATGGCTCGAGTGTCCAGTTGGAAACCTGTAACGAGTGGTGTCCCTCAGGGATCGGTCTTGGGACCGGTCCTGTTCAACATCTTTGTCGGCGACATGGACAGTGGGATTGAGTGCGCCCTCAGCGAGTTTGCCGACGACACCAAGCTGTGTGGTTCAGTTGATACGCTGGAGGGAAGGGATGCCATCCAGAGGGACCTTGACACACTTGTGAGGTGGGCCAATGCCAACCTTATGAAGTTTAACCAAGCCAAGTGTAAGGTCCTACACCTGGGTCGGGGCAATCCCGGGCACTGCTACAGGTTGGGCAGAGAAGAGATTCAGAGCAGCCCTGCAGAAAAGGACTTGGGGGTGTTGGTTAACGAGATGCTTAACATGAGCTGGCAGTGTGCGCTTGCAGCCCAGAAAGCCAACCATAGCCTGGGCTGCATCAAAAGAAGCGTGACCAGCAGGTCAAAGGAGGTGATCCTGCCCCTCTACTCTGCTCTTGCGAGACCTCACTTGGAGTACTGCGTACAGTTCTGGTGTCCTCAACATAAAAAGGACATGGAGCTGTTGGAGCGAGCCCAGAGGAGGGCCATGAGGATGACAAGTGAGCTGGAGCACCTCCCGTATGAAGACAGGCTGAGAGAGTTGGGGCTGTTCAGCCTGGAGAAGAGAAGGCTGTGTGGAAACCTCATAGCAGCCTTCCAGTATCTGAAGGGGGTCTACAAGGATGCTGGGGAGGGACTCTTCCTTAGGGACTGTAGTGGTAGGACAAGGGGTAATGGCTTCAAACTTAAACAGGGGAAGTTTAGATTAGATATAAGGAAGAAGTTCTTTACAGTGAGGATGGTGAAGCACTGGAATGGGTTGCCCAGGGAGGTTGTGGATGCTCCATCCCTGGCGGTGTTCAAGGCCAGGTTGGACAGAGCCTTGAACTACGTGGTTTAGGGCAAGGTGTCCCTGCCCATGGCAGGGGTGTTGGAAGTGGATGATCTTAAGGTCCTTTCCAACCCTTACGATTCTATGATTCTATGATTCTATAATCTCTCCCTGAAGAGACAGAAATTTCCTATAGAAAATGCAAACTTCCCAGTTCTTACACAGTCATAAGGTGGATGTGCAAAAGAAAGAAAGGGTTTCATTGTAATTTCGAACACCTGTCCCAGAACTCCAAAAGGAAAATATTAAATTGAGAAGAAAGAACATGTGTGCCTGGCCATCCTGTGTTGAAGCACAGTCACTCCATGCTTATTAGTGTAAAAGACATCTCCAACTAATTGAAAGTAAAGAGCAGTGAATTAGTGCATATTTTAGCCAATTAAAATTGTGTTAAACCATTCTCTTTATTTTCACTGAATGTAGGATGGATTTCCTATGTCATCACCACAGCCGAAATTGTAAGGCTGTGGAAAAAAGTTTACACCTAAGGAAAAGTAATACAATTACACACTGGGATATAAGTAAACAGATCACAAATAATACAGTCAAACATGCTCTTGTTACAGAATCATCGAATCATTTATATTCGAAAAGACCTTTTTGATCATCAAGTCCAACTTCTAACCTAACACTGCCAAGTCCACCAATAAATCATGAGCCTAAGCACCACATCTACACATCTTTTAAATACCTCCAGGGATGGGGACTCAACCACTTCCCTGGGCAGCCTGCTCCAATGCTTGACAACCCTTTTGGTCAAGATATTTTGCCTAATATCCAATCTAAACCTCCTCGACCTAACTTGACAATCCAGGATGCTTTTGGCCTTTTTGGCCATCTTGGCATGCTGCTGGCTCATATTCACGTGTCTATCGACCAAAACCCCCAAGTCCTTTTCTGCCAGGCAGCTTTCCAGCCTAGCTCTGCAGTTCCCTGGCCAGCATTTGCAAATTTTCCTGATTTTCTCTCTCATGTGTCTGAACTTAGATTTTGGATTTCCCTGAGTGACAAATGTCTAGAAATTAGAAGTTACAATTTTTAACTTGAAGACATCTGATTTTTTTTCTGTGTGTTTAGCTTTTAAACTTTGCCTTGAAAGTTTTTAGATAAATTTGTTTGGGGGTGCACATATTTGCAGAGCAAGGGTATTTTCATACATCTAGCAAATAAAAGAAAGTTGTTTTCAGGTATCAAACAAAAGTACTGGAAGCATTTATTTCACCCGTCTTTACAACACGAACGACCACAGGAACAACCATGTTTCTGAAATCAGAGGTAACAACGTATCTGTTAAAAAAAAATAAAAATGTGGGACACATTGTCAAGTTATGCCTTTAGGTTTGGAAAAGATTTTCTGGCAAGTTAGGAAATCTGGAAAGCTCCACGAAAAAAGCAAACTGTGCTGAGATCTCTGGGCTCTTCTGTTATTTATTTACATCTGAGTCAAATCCCATTGTAATTCTCCTGAGGGTATTCATTTTCAATGTGCAAATCAGATAATAATAAATCAACCAATATAACATACAGAGGCCCTCAAAATAGCAATGTAGATCACATGAAAATAATTTTATTGAAGCAAGGACCCAATAAAAGAGCTAAGACCAGAATAGATACTGTACTTACTTTTAATTAGATAGAACTCTATGTCTTACATTACCCAAACTAACAGAATTTCTCTAAGTTATGAATCATTTATAGCTTCCTCTGTCTTGGGTCACTGCACACTCACTGTTCATCAAAATATATAGATGCATTCTTCTGTCACTCCCATAAATTTTTCTCTCACTAATGCTCCTTTTTTAGATTATCACTTCAAGACAGATTAAATTTTATCTTATCTATCTAACTTAACTGCACGTAATGGATGTCCAGAATATTTTAAATAAATATCAAATATATGATACAAATCTCTTTGCAGATACACATTTGTAAATGATCTTTTTTAAAAACTTTTGTTTCAGGAATGCTGAGCACAAAAACGAGGTAGAATCCTCATAACAGATGTGTTCTTGGCTCCAGCTAACTATTCACAAGGGAGAAATATATTTTCATTTTAAATGCAGGATATTGCATTGTTTCTGCTTAAGGCACATTTAGAGTTCAAGTATTTGCAGAATTCACTTCAGCTGTATTTTGCCTCAGTCTTTGTTAGTTTGTCTCAGCAGCAGACTGAAAATTAATGTATTCTACAAATATGAGTATAATATAGACAGTTCAATTCTGGGATTAATTTGTGTATCCAGGTTTTCTTAGTTCATGGATAAGTGTGTGTTTAATTTTTTTTTCCAGATGATCTGCTTGTGTCAGAGAGTTGGAACTAGATGATCTTTAAGGTCCCTTCCAACCCTAACCGTTCTATGATCCTATGATTCTATGACATCCACAGATGAGACAGACATTTGGAGCTTGATGCTGCTAAATCCAGTTGCATCCTATTGTACTAAATAGATTTCAGAAAAATGAACCTTAAATCCTCTGTTGTGTTGGAGATCCTTCATACACATTGAAAATGGTTCTAAAGGTGGCATAGCTAGCCACAGAGAGTTTCCATGCCAAGGGGATCCTTATATTTCATAAAACTGATGCAAAATGCTGTCCAATTTATTGCTTGTAAGCATAGGGAATTTTACTGTAAAAAAGGAATGACTGGATGTTCCTTGCATTTTCAATATGCACTCAGAGGTTGCAAAGGTTAAGGAGGCTAAGGACTCCTTTGCTAGTTTTACCCCAAACACCAAACTTTAAGATATCCTGTGCATTTGTCAGCTGCAGTCAGTCTGCTGCTCAACGGTGATCTTCATCAATCTTTTGAACCAAACCCCAAAAGATGTGTTAAATTCATCTCCGTGGGCATCAGGGCTCTCTATTAACTTAATTGATGCTGATAATAGCTGTGAGAAGTCATATGAGCAGCTCAATAGTAGCTACTATAGGTTCAATATTCCCTCAATCCTCAAGACTTCATTTCCCTTTTGGAATTGTGGGTGCCAGCTAGAGGATGAAGGCCCTGAATACTCTGCCTTGTAAAGGTGGCAATGATCCATATTTCACATACTGCGAATATGGTTTTACTTACTTTCAATTGCAACATAGTTCTTGCATACTGGTTAGTAGTGTTTCACACTGGACTTGGGGAATATAGAAAGTTCATAAGATTTACATGAGATTTGCCATTTGTAGTTCACTGATATTTCACAAGTTGCGTGTAAGTTTCTTTGAGGGTAATAGAATGCATGTTTGTGAATAGTACTGCACTGATTAATCTTCTATAGCATTTGATATGAATTTTAGTAGCCAAAAATTAGAAGTTCAATAGCCTACCTGTAGGTCTGAACTCTAGCCTGTAACTGTCAAGTGTGTGTGACACAGGAACCAACAGTCATTTAGAGAGACTACTGTGTATGGTGATTAATAGTTGATAAAGTACAACACAGTCATAGAAAGTACAACGTGGAAGACCATTACCAGTGCCACAAATAATTTACAGATTGCTTTGTATTATTACCCTTACATTCAGAGTCAAACCTTCAAATTCATTTGCCTTAAAAGATAAGGCATAAAGTATCTGTCTTGATTTTAATCATAACAGAAGGAATGAGAAGAGTACTTTCTGTCACAAAATCTGGAAAACTGTCTCTACAAATAAGATAACTTCAATTTTATTCTCAAATAATACTAAAACAAGCCTAAATACTTGCACCACATATGTCAATTATATTTAACTTTTGTAAAACTATTTTCTGCAGGGTTTGTGTCAGGAAATACAGAATTTAACTTTGTCTTTGCTATTACAGTCAAGCCTGTTAATAAACCTGTTAATAAATATATATGGCTCCATCTAGAAGCAGTAATGTTCCTTGTTCCACTTATCTCGGTGAAAGACTGCTCCAGAATCTTGCTCCTCTCAACACGGTTAGAATCTTTGCTCTAATTTCCAGCCAAAGCTTAGTCATGGCGAGGTTATACTCATTCTTTTACTATCCTTATCCCTTTATCATTGATATATCCAGGGAGAATAACAATGCAATCTCAAGGCCAAATTCTCTTCTGTTTTCATCTGTTCTTCAATGGGAGCCATTTTGCAAAGCAACAACAGCTCATTTGCAAGGCACACATTGTGCATTATTGTAACAGTGGCATAGATTCATACAATGTCAATCAATCTACCTTGGTTTTTATGGTAATCAGTGTAAGCTGGGTGGGATGTAAACTCCATAATCATACAATCAAGGTTCCAGTAATAAAGTTGTATCTCAGGAGCAGGTTCATGAATAAGTGATTTAAACTGAAGAAAACAGTTTGGTTTTAGGCTGTACTGAAAATTTCATTGAGTATTGCATGTACGTGAGTGGGAGCAGTACATAGTCTTAGCTAAGTGTAATAGAGCATGATAGCAATCTAAATTGAGTTGTGATGGCTGACAATGCTACTGAGAAAGATATTACAGGAGTCTTCCCGTGGAGCTTCTCTTGTTTCTTTTGACTACTGATTTCTGAAACAGCTGGGTGGTTTTGCAGAGTCATAGGTTGTTACTGTGTTTGTAACCTTATCCATATTAAGATAATGAAAAGCATAGTGCAGTATTTGTAGTGAAGAAGGATCCTTGGTTTAAATAATACATTATAATATTCTACCATCATAATGTTCTTTGTTTTATTCCTCAGACCTTCTAATGTTGTGCTGGCCTTTTAAATACTATTACACATTGGAAAAAAAAATAATCAGTAAACTGTCCTTTGAACTGATCCTTTAATCCTTTTTTATTTTTCTTTTTAAGTCTTTTCTGAGACAATAGAACTAGTTTACAAACCAGAAGTGTCTGGTTTATATTATTTTGGCTAATATGCCTTGTTTGGCATTCACCAGCAGTGAACTTTCCAGATATTTGTTTTTGCATTAGAATGCCTATCCTGTTGTTTTCCTTTAGTATTTGTGCTTTTGATTTTGTAATTGTACAAGTAATAATAGCCAACAGAAGGCTACTGAAAGTAACAGAGACAGGACCTACCTTTCTCTGACGGCTTTAGAGGTACTTTCCTTTAAGATGTGAGACATCTTTCCTGTGTTAGTCCTAACACAGGACTCACAAAATGCTTTCTTCTTTCCAGTGATTATAAAGGGTGTTTAAGGTGGCTGGTTCAGGTAAACTCCAAGCCAGATTTCAGATAATAGCAACCTTCCTATCTGCTGCTCTTTGGTTTCATAAAGAATTTCAAAACTATTTCTAGGTTTTCATTGATATTGTTGGTGTCTCCATGTCCAGGTCAGTGGCCATCAGCATTCATTTCTCTATTGTGCTGTCAATATTCCTATATTGGTCTTCTGAAGACTCACATTTACGGACTAAGTATTGGAACTAGATTTTCAGTGAGCACAGAATTCCCCAGCCTATACCATAGGTTAAATCTGTCTGTAGTGGGCAAACTTTTAAGACTGTAGTTTCTTGAGCACCTGAGGTGAAACCAGTGGTCCATCTAGGCATTGTCCTGTAGCTGGAAATAACCAGAAATAGATGTCTAAGGAGAAAAAAAAATTTAAAAAATAGTGATGCTTCTATGCTTGCTCAGGTATCTTCCAGTCTTCTCTTTGATCAAATTTCCCAGTGTTTTGGAAATCAGTCTTTGTTATCTAGAATAAAGGTTTCTTTACAAATAAGATAGGAAAATATCCAGACACTAACAGCTTCAAGCAGTCCACATAAAACAAAAGGAAAACTAAAACTACCTAGTCAGACTGAGGACCTTGTATCTTTATCTCTCTAGCTGGCCAGCCACCATAAACTTTGAGGACACTCCAGGCCTCTTCTGTTTATATTACTGACAACCACAACAATGTAACAGTTCTGTTACATGTATAGCAATGCAAATTAGTACCAGGATAATCTCAATTTAACCTCCAAAACCTGTTTTTCTTTAATACATCCCCTGAAAACTCAGTGTCGCTTTCTCATTGCCTTTAGTCAACTTGAATCACATATGCTGGCACTTTCTTTTCCAAGCTAACGCATAACTACAACTCTTCTTATGTAGCTTATGTGTCCAGTTTCACAAGACTTTTTCTGGTTTGTAAGTAGAGGCTACAAGGAATTACAGTTCATGCACCTGATGAATTTCATTCTTAGTGAATATCAATTTGGGTCCTCCTCAAAGTTCAGATTAGAAGTTTGAGTATTTAATTTTGCTATTCAGTATCTTACTGATACATTCACCTAACAATCTGGCATTAACTTCTGAGGAATCACAAGCTTCTACAAGCTCTTTGTATATTTTCAGGCATTTAAACAAAGTATGGATTTAGAACTTTTGAGTAAATGAGAAGTTTTTCTCATGATTTTGTGTCATGACAAATCTACTTCTACTTTGCTGTTTTTGAAAATTCTCTATGAGTGTACTCAAGAATCTGCACAAGATTTTGCATCCATGTTCCCAGGAACAATCCAGTATTTCTCAATATTCAGCTTCTGTGACTGAGGCTTCCGTTCATCTTCAGAACATGCATATCCTTAGAAGGTAATGTGATCCCTCACAAATCGACATTTGTTTTTCTCAAGTTTAAATCATTACGCCTTAAAAAGCTTTAGAAGCCTCTCTGCTCCTGCCAGATGTTCTTCCAATGTTTTATGGAAACAAATGAAGTCATCTAAGTATGCGAGGATGTCTGAAATTCTCAAAATGTGGCTTAGATCATTTAGTGCCTCCTGAAAAGTCCCGCATGTATTTGCAGTTTGAAAAGCATTCTGGAGGACTGAAATAATTGACAGGGTGTCATAAACGGTTTTTTTCCCCTTAATCTTCACCTACTGGTTTTTTGGTGGGGTTTTTTTTTTGTTTGTTTGTTTTCTTTCCTAATTCGATGTCATGCAGATTCTCAGACAAAACCAGCAAAATATATTGCTCTTGACATGGAGTCTGGCATAGAAGGAAATCAGTAACTACCCTGCCCTATGCCTTCTGTTTTCTTAGGTCAGTGCTTAAGGCTGAGGGCTTTTTTATAATTGCCATGACAATGAAAATTAACTAATCAGAACATCCTGCAGTATGTAGTTTAACTTTTTTCAGTGCTACCTGATGCATCAAAAGAAATTGAATTTCGCATTCTAAGTGCAAGTACAGGTATTGATGCAGCGCTTAGCATTTATCTTAAAAGTCATTGATCGTTAATTTTATCTATAAACAATTTCTAGTTCTTTTTATGTGATGTCATCTTGTCTGGAGACTCCATTTTCAGTAGCCTTTGTCCTTATATCAGCTGCAAAATTTATCTGACCAATCATGAAATGTCTCATTCATGAAATAACTTACCTCATAGGACCTATGAGAAGCCTGTGAATATTGTATAATTAAATATTTTCCAATTAGCGTCTTCACTATCAAACATCTCTAGAGTGGTAAACCTAATATAAAAATTCAGCCCACAGGAATTAACATCTTACAAGATTCTAAGTACTAGATTTCACATATGAGGTATTTTCACACAAGGAAGTTCATACCTTGCAGCTGAACACTGACACTCATGTCTTGGGAAAACGTACAGTACCTAAAAAATGTTAGCAAAGTATGATTTGATTTTCTTATGAGTCTATACCTTCCATAACACAAAATCTATCAAATTAACACAAAATCTAATTATCCCTGCAACTTCTAGTATTTGACTCAGGTAAAGGTGCTCTTAACATCTTGAAGCTACTTTCATCTGTTGTAACATCCAGGAAAATAGTAGGATTTCAGGGCCAGGTGCATATGTAATCTGTATAATTTTGATCTGAAAACTGCAACTCAACAAGTCTTTTACTGACAAGTAGACTGTTTAATGGCTGGGAAAGTAGTAATAAAAATTGAGAATTGTTGTGATTTCCACTTAGAAATCTATTAATTTTATTGGAAAGCTGAAGTAACATCAAAGCAAACAAAGACAGAACTCAAATTCATCTCAACTCTCTGTACCTTCCTCCCCAGTCTTCCAATTAGAAGGAAAAAAAAAAAAATCAAACAAATCAGTCATTTTGTCACAAGCCCATAATAACATAGCATAACTTCTTACTCGAGATATTGTATGAAAATTATTTTAAAAAAATATTCTGATATTGAGCTAAAAGCAGGTGCTCTTACTGCTCGGTCAAGAACATTCTGAATTCATCTTCTTTTAAAAATGACTACAACTGCTCCTGAGTTTTTATCAAAGATATTTTTGTAGGTGTGCTCTTGATCTCTTAGACAAAGTGCTAACAAAAACTTTGCATAACACAATACTCTGAATGGTATCCCTAGGATCTTTCTTGATATAACTTCATAATTTGACTGTTAGTAACTCCAGTTCATGTATTTTTTCAACTAGGTGCAAATCCATTATTGTTTCATCTGATATAGAATCCTAAAGAAAATTTTGTGAGATATACCAGTTCTACTGAATCACCTGTATACAACAGACATGTTGTAGTATCCAGAAAGGAAATGGCACACATTAAACAAGGCCATTGATTTATGTTCATAGAGTCTATTTCTAGTCACCTTATTATTACTGAGGTGTTAGCAAAATGGCTGTTCATTAAGTTATTCCATTGTTTCTATGTGTTCTAGACTTGGGTTGACTTTGTTTACCTTTGATTATCCTTTTCATTGATATTGCTTTCCTTATGTTCTTTTAAACATCATTATCTCTTCCTTAGCATTCAAAGAACACCACCAGTGTTCTGGAGGTTGTATTCAGTGGATTCATTAGTGCCAGAGGATGGATTTCATCAGCTGTTATTTACTGACAATGAATCAAGTTGTCGAAACACTTTCTGAGCCATTCTTTCCTTAATAAGTCACTTGTCTGTAATTTACTTTTGGCCTTAGTCTTTTTTTTTTATTTTATCCTTCAGTTCTCATGCTTGTCCTTTGTGCTCATCCTTAGATATATATATTCATCATGTTCTTTAATTTTCAGATAATTAAAAAGGTTACTGGTGCAGCTATGTTTGCTTTCTGCTTTGCTTTGTACCTGTTCTCAACATCATGATAGTTTTTAGCCATGCCTTTTCTATTGCCTACTTTGGACATTTTAGAAAAATTGCATAACAGTAAAATTTCTAAGTTCTGAAGTCCAGTACAGAAATAACTGGTATCTGATCTCTTTGAAACAAGCATTCCTCAAGCTTGTGAGGATATATTTCTACAACACAATATCTGCTTGCACCTGTAATTGGGAATTCCAGCACAGACAAGCATTCGTTTTTAGAAGAATGCAGTTTTAGTGCAAAGCCCTCCTCTTATTACCTTATAAGTAACACAAAACAGCATGAATAAAACAAGGAAATATGGATATATATCGATTATTCTTCCTTGCAAAAAACCTGAGACAGCTATCCTGATCTGCTCCTCTGTTGTTAAACCAGAGCTGTTTGGTGCAAATATTTGCTAATTTTTTGAAAAAAAATAGTTAGATGGAATCCTTTGTATCTAAGATGAGATACTGACAGTGCTATGCTGTAGTGTATAACCTTGCAGTTATATATAAAGTGTCTGTTAAGCCTAAGGAGCTGAGAAAAATTTAAATGAGATAATTAAAAGTAACATAACCTCATGCACACCTGTTCAATTACCACAGACTTCTGATTTATGCTGAAGTGTAGGGTCTTCGATTAAAATAAAGAAAAGTATTTACCATGATCAATGAAGGGTTCTTGGGACCAAATGAAGTGCTAACACAATTTGTAATAATAAAATGTATTTCCATACAATACGATAAATCTTCTGGAAATATAAATTAACACAGTCCCATTGAAGTCAATAGTTGTTCACTGGCTCCACTAGAATAATATCTATTTGTCCTGGGTTTCGGATGTAACAGTTATTTTTCTTCCTAGTAGCTGATACAGTAAACCAGCTGAGAACCTGGACTGTTGTTTATAATAGAAACCAATTGTAATGCATGCTAAAAATGTTACAGGTGATTGTCAAATAACGGATGGGCACACACAAACAAACACATGATCATATAACAGGCACCACAGGCTAACTTTATGCTGCCTTTTAAAAACTGACTTTGAAAAACCTGTTATAGGAGGCAGTTTGGCTAGCTTTATTGCTTCTAAGCTGAAGCACTTTCAAAATAAGTGAAGCACTCTAATAATTTTTAGGCACTCTTACTGTTTAACTGGTCATGCTCAGAAATTTTATGACTTCCAAATGGAATAATTCAGGGCACTTCAGTCTCCATGTCAATAATATTGAAAGTATACAGTCTTTAACAGTTAGAAAACCAGGACATGCTCTTTTAGCACACCTTTATAATTTTCAGCATAACAGAAGATTGTATCATTTAAAACTGTCTTCAACTTCACACAGAATATTTAAAACGTTGAAAAAGTATTCACTATTCACTGCTGCTAAATATGTTTTATAATAGAGATAGTAATCAAATGCAATAATATTATTTTTTCCTTTATTCCAATTCTTTCATTCTGTTCAGAGGAATTTATCTCCACATACAGTGCACAAAATGCTTATTTTATGTATTTCCTTAAATAAAAAATCTTCATGAAATTTGTAATAGAATCATGCCCACCATATAAATATGCAATTTTAATATAACCACACTCCTTCAACTGTTATGTTTTTAATGGTATTCTGTTCGGTAAGAGTCAGGTGGATGTTAGTTAAATGGGAAAAAGATAATGATGAAATAAATCCATTAATATAGTGAACTCCATATCCATGGATAGGTGACTATATACGTGGGTATTGGTGAGTTCTTTGATGTTGATATGCACACACACAAACACAAGCAAACAAATTAATAACACATGCTTGCAGTGTGAATCTGGCATGCATGTGGATGTAGGGCTATCCAGGATTTGTGGGTTGGTGACCTAAAATCTGATTTGTTAGGTAATGCCTGAAATATGACACCACCCTGATTATATTAACAAATGAGAAAATAAGATATCTTTTACTATGCCATTCTGCTGTATGTCACACCAAATATGATCCCTCAGGCTTTGATGAGTATTTTCAGACAAAAATCTTTCACAAACTACTTTGTCAGCAGTGCAGTACTATGTATTCAGAGAATCACACTTTCCAGATGATGTCATGATCAGCTCGTACCTTGTCTTTTCTTTATTCTTGTTTTAACAAATTACTTGCATATGGCTCTCATTTTTTAGAAAACTTAATGTCCCATATAACTTACGCATCATCAGTGTTACGTAGGCTTTCTGAAGGTAGTTTACTGACTTTTTCTAAATAAAGCACCCAGTAAAACTCGCCAGAAAATCTGATTATGTTGATACTTGTTTAAAGTCCTTTGGCTTTGTATTGAAGCAAAAGAGGAGTATGGACAATATACGTATAACTGTCTTTGCTCTGGTGGTAGTAATCTTCAGGAGAGGGACAAAATTACAGCTGGGGACATTTGGGGACATTTATTCCACAAATTACATTCCCAGAAATGTTTGCGTCTATGTCTACAGGGGTTTAAAATATGCTCAGAATACTTCCGCTCATCTAGTTACTGCTGCTTATCAAATTATCTGTTATGAATTGAGCACAGGTAATTAACATATGTGTACCTTCCTTTCTCTAACCCATTGCACCTCTGCAAGTGAAATGAGATAATTTTTTTAAGTGGTGCTAAGCACATTAACAATTTTGAAGATTACAAATCATGACTAAGCTGATCAATTGACAAATGATAACTTGTTAAATTGCAATAAATATGTTGATGGTAATCATGTGAATGTGCATTTAGAATAATAAGATAGGAGTTAAGATTAAGAAGTTAGGCAAAAACTGAACTAGCAAAAATTTAATTTTTAAATGGTAAGGTAGAACAGACAAGCAAAAGCATCTGGAATTAGATGTTAGTTTCACTGGAGCATTTGCAAACACAAAGGCAAGTTAATCAGACTTATCAACAACAGAAAGCTACATGGGGTCATACTGCCAGGTTTTTTTCTATAAACGCAGATGTGAACAATAGCTAAGCTCAGTTGTAGCTACATACTATGTTTAAGAAAACTTGGTTTTACTTGAATGCTTTGCGATTTTATTTGTCATATACTTATACAAACAATAAGGAGAAGTTATGTTTCATAGTTATGATGTCATCAGAATTATTTTGGCTATGACAACATTGCAGTACTTAGGCATGCTTATTGGTTCCTAGGTCTGGAGATAGCACTGCTAGAGCCTTATTAGAAGAAGACTTTGAAGACAGCAAACTTCTTCCTGTACATCATGGTTTATATACAAAGGGACTTTTTTCTGTCCTCTGGATGTCGGGATTTATGTATTCTACTAGAGAATGGATGAAAGACATTGTCCCTGCAGAGCACGCACTATCAGATCCGAATAGGTAAGTCTAGGTGCAACTACTCCTTGTTTAATTGAAATCAACAAATTTTCTTTTAGCACTTACAAGAAACTTAGGGCTTTGCTCAGTTGCTTACACTTAGGCAACTAGTGCTTTTTGAGATACTTTAGTGTATTGGGTCCACCTTCCATTTTAGAGGGGCATGGATCTCTGTAGATCCTGTATTGTATCCGCAAGATCTGTGCAGAAGTCTTGGATACCTAGACCATTCTAAGTTACACAGAATGTATTATATGTGAGCAATGAATTAAGCCTGTAATATTCTTTCCTATCTGAAATTATACCAGGAAAGACAATAATTTGTCTTTAAACACATTAAGAAGATGGCTCGTGTCCCGGCTGTAGATAGCTGACTATATATGCCTGTGTAGTCTGAGATGTCTAGCTCCCACTATGGTCAAAATGGAAATCTAATTAAAGAAGCCAATAGAATCTAGAGAAATATTTGACTTACCCTAACAAAGACACCTGTATTTCGTCAACTGAAAAGCTGTCTATGCCATCTACTGTATTAGCTAGGTCTCTATTGAGTTGATATCTATACATATATAACTAATATATGCTTTCAGTCTGTCATTGAGTGCTACTTAGATTACTCTAGACGGGTGCCTGGTAAAAGATGCAGACAGGAAAAACTAGAAAGAGGAGTGGGTTTAATATAAGGGATCATTACATTACAACCTATTTTCTTGCTATAATTAATATTTCTGGAGTTTTGATTCAACAGAAGATTTGAATGGAACTTGCTATCATTATTGTTAGAAGAGTGTTAGCTACTGGGAAAATTTAGGATGTTTGTAGAGTTTTAGAATTTCCCACAGTCCTTCTCAAAAACATTCTCTGATTTCCAGGTTTGTTCTGAATGTAAGACAGAAACTTCAGAAAGGGTAAAGTCAATCATTGAACAGATGTTAGTCTCAATCTCAACAGGCATTTCAGAACCCTGATGACCCTATTACCCAACCAACCAACCAACCAACCAACGAACCAACCAATATCTCTGCTGTATTGTATAATAAATGTGAATGAGCATAATACCACAGCACATAAAATTTGATGGATTAGGTTTTTTATATTTGAAAGAGAAAATAATACGGCATGCTGTTATAAAATGTACATTTACTTGATTTTAATCCATAGAATTATAGTTAAAAACCAGGAAAAATCTTATTTTCTGTAATAATTTTCTATCCTTATGTGTTTTATTTTATTATAACTTACTTATAACTTTATTATGACTTTATAATAGTGTCGTTGTGTTTTGTTTTGGAATTTTGTAGGGAAAAAATATCCACAAATCAGTGTATAAAAATATGATTTATTCTAGTAAATATCATTCACATATAGCTCAAGAATTTTGGAATATACCTATATTTGTAAACGAACAGATTCAAAATACAAGATAATATTACATATCCTTCTATTAGAGGCAGGATTATAGTTTAAATCCTTCATATAGTGAAAGTTTAATGTGCTGAATAAATTCTTCTACCTAAAATAGCAGCAAATCAAAACCACACTTGACGTTTCTTCCTGCTAGCCTAAAAACGTATGTTGAACTATTTAGGAACTTCTACATAATAGGAGGGAAAGGGAACCCCCTAGTGCATGAAGTAAGAATTAAACATAGATGTTACCTGAACTTGTATCGTACAAAGGTGTGTACAAAATAGTATTCAAGCAGGATTTTATGAATTAAAGAAATGAAATACCATATACCTATTTCTCACTAAAAATGTATTTTGATTTTGGCATAAGCTCAAAGCATGAAGACTAGAAACATTCATGGTGATTAATTCAATTTGTCCTTCTGAACCAACCAATATAAGTATTTGAGGTTTACTATCTTAGAAATTGCCATGAAACTTGACATTAGTTATTGGCTACAGGATGAACTCTAAAGTCATAGCAGTTATGTGAAGCATGATATACCTTGTTGTCATGAAAATATTTTAAATTAATCATATCTGGAAAGTCACTGTTGTGATATTTTGCCCTGTGTGAATACTCTATTCCACTGAAAAATGGCATCAAAATTATCCCTACAGGGAATTTCAAATATTGAAAGTATGAAAGTTTAAGTTGTCAGTTTCTGCTAATGAACCTCCCTTTGTGTTTCTCATATCTATTGATTATAGGAGTCTTGAAGGACTTGTAAGCCCAGTCTTGAGTCCTTACCTTTTCATGTTCACCCTAGTGTGTTCCTATTTCAAATGTTTCCTTCATTCCTCATAGTCCTTGATCCCTTTAGCAATACTTTTCTGCTTTTGTCTGGACTTTCTTCTTTCTAATAAACATTCAGCTATAGGAGAAGTACAGATGTACCAAAATCCTCTAGCTAATCACTTGCTGGAATCATTATCAAACACAAACATGCCCTCACAAAGGAGTGGAGATTTCTGATTTGGTAGCTGATGTAGCACTTTGCATTCAGCATGGACAGCTGTCAAAGACACTTTGACAGCTGTTAAAGAATTCCAGCGCTGAAGAATCATGCATCTCTATTAAAGCTTTTAGACTACTATGTATTGCATTGTCAGTCCATTTTATTCTGGGACTTTTTTACTGACTTTAAGGAAGTTATCCCTGATTCCAACAAAATTTTGAGGTCTAAATTAGCTTCTGTGTCTCTATCTATCTGTTTGTTTTAAATACATGGCAAACCCAAATACAATTCAATCCATTCTGTTTTCCAAAGGTACAGCTGCATTCTGTTTGCTTCCCAGATTGCTAATAGGACATTTCAGAGAACTTAGTGGTAAAGTCTAGTGCACAATTTACCTCATTTTGCTGACTTTTAGATCACTCATAAACTCAAAGGTTTTTATTGTCATTGATCTCAAATTCAGGATCAGTTCTGACATTTGTAAAGTGTAGTTTAACTAAACTGAAAGCTATAACATAAATTAGTGTATATCCTAACAAAGGAAAGTCTTAAAGGAAATACTTTTCTTCAGAGATTTTTTAATTTTAATATATACCGGCTTTTCTTGGGTGAGTTTAGCTTCCTGCTTTTCATCTGTATGTTGATAGACACTATACTATTTTTCTATTTCTGAGTGTCTTTCTTCAGAGATCTCAGCCTTTATTTCTACATTACCCTCCTCTGACTTCTGCTAGTTATCCTACTCTCTCCTCAAACTTTTTGAAGCTCAGGAAGACCGAAGGAAAATGTTGCTGCTGTCACATTTTAGTGTTGGGCCTGCTGAGAATAATGTATCCCTCTCCCAACATGTTCACCCCGTCCTTTGGCTGCTCCCTGTCGAGGGACATGCTGAGAAGGAGATGAAATAAACTATCATACTCAGTCATCAGTTTGGGAAATAGAACTAGGAGTAAATTTTAGAAATAGGCCTCCTGTCCACTCAGCAGTAAGAGAAAAGAACATCGTACTACAGGGAGCAGAAGTGAAATAGAGAGAAAAAATACTGAAGGAAGACAGCCAAGACAACCCAGTGGTGAAGGAGGCCAGTCAGGGAGCTGGAGAACTTAGAGGAAAGCTGAGCATCCAGCCAGAAGCCGTGACTGAAGCAATTCTTGTGGGAAAGCTTGACTGGGGGATTTTAGGACTCATCAGGAGACCAACAAGAAGGAAAGACAGGTGTAGAACACTGAACCTCATAAGTCATTCTGTAACCACATTCCAAAGAAAATAAAAACCTCATTAGTATTGGAAAATTTGACTTTTGCTGTGCTCACTTGACCAAATTAAGTACTCACATCAAAAGTATCAAGCTGTACTGGTCAAATGTATTGCATAACCTCATCCTGTGTCAAGTCTCAATTGGAGTAAACTTTGAAAACTCCATTAACTGCAGTGAAATTATATTTATATAAGCCAGCTGAAATTCTAGCTCTCAAAATGTGAAATTTATTTATTTGTTTTATTACCTTTAAGCTGACTGCTCATGGGTAGCAACAGAAAAGAGAATATTGTAAAAACTCACTAATGTAACCACATACTGAGGAAACTGCATTTTTAGCATGCATGAACAATCCCTACCAAGTGATTGGTTAATGTGTATTATGAATTCCTAAAACTGGTTACTAAGAGTGCAAATTAATGGCTATTTCATACAACAGATTCTGTGCTGAAACACTTGCAATATTGGAAAGTTTTAGATCCTATTGTCATGTATTTTCAATCTAAATCAATATGTAACACCCAGAGAGGATGGTATTAATATCGGCTAACCAACTTCAGGACTCGATTCATTTATCTAGTCATAGGTGTTTAAAGCCATTTAGGACACCTTTGTGAATCAGCCTGGCTTCAGGCTTCCATTTCAGAAAGGGCTGGATATCGTATGGATCCTATAATACATCTGCCATTCTCACACAAATGCCTCAAAATAACTGCAACCTCTCAGATTGCAGTAGATGCCTATGCTAAATAACCAAATCAGGCCCCACATGCCTAGAGTGGCAGTGCCTACGTGTGAGCTAGTGATCTTCCACTAGCTTCACAGTCAGTAAAGACAAATCAGTGCCTTTACTTCCCAGCACCAACAGTGAAATGTAAATGTCCTCTTCAAGATGACTGCATCCAAGAAATGTCAGTTCATTCTCCACTGACAAAAGGAGACAAAAGTAAACATCTCAGATCTTATGTCTACATTTTATATGGATATTGCCATCTAGCACCATAATGTTGCTCCTAGAAGAACCTGTGTCTTCCCCCTTTCCTTCTGTCTTGTTCATCACAGTAAAGATGATGCCACTCATAAAACCAGTAGTACCACTATGAGCTCCCACACCCCACCTGGCCAAAAATAAAGTGCCATTTTCTCCTTCATCTGCAGAATTATTGAAATACCTATTATCTTTGCTTGCATGGTGCTAAGAAGGCCTTGTGAATTACGGTTGTTTAGTTCCATATAGGATATGGCCTTACAGGAAAAGTATTTTGCTTTGTTTCTTATTGCAGCTGGACAGCATACTGATTGCAGTAACCTTCTTTTGCAGAGAAATATAACCGTTTTTTCATAACAGGTCTTTTTCACCTCACTGTTTAGTAAATTGGCTTTCTGAGGGACAAACAGAGAGTCACAGCAACTTGAGCCGTTCGCCAGAGAATACATCTGCTGCTTTTCTTAATAATGCCTTTAAATGAACATCTGCAAACCTCTTGAGACTATTGACTGATTGTGTCTTCCAAACTCTTAACACAGAGAAAATAAACAAGCAACCCCCCAATATTTTAAACCTTGGAAGCATCAGCTTCATTTCCTCAATAAGAAAATAAACGATAAAGCTGAAACTGATCATACTTTCAAGTAACTTGTCTATACACAAAAGAAGTCCTGTGACAGAATCTTGATATTTAAATTAATGAGAATACATAAATATGTATGTGCTCACATATGTACGAGTACACATTCGTAAATGTACACCATTGAATTCAGTGGATAAAGCTGGTTGTTGGAGATCTGTGTAAAGGTGTATTTATATAGACAAATGTATATCCTTTCATAATAGTAAAGCCAGTAGCTTTTTCCACCTCTGCTTCTTAAAAACAAGGCATTAAGCCTAGTGGGAAGGGTGGTCTGTGAGCACTGTAGGTTGAAACATCCTCTGATGCAGAGGAATCCCCATGCTGGGGAATCTACTGTATTAAAGAAATTTTTTAGTGTTTTGGCCAATATAATCTGTAATTAACATATTCACAGGATAACTGAAAATGAAACATGAATACAGAAAAGAGTTCAGATAGCAATGGATAACAATATCTGACACTCAACTATGACTGTAGCACTTCCTTCCAACGGAAGCATCCAGTCATTTCAACAATAAAAACTTACTTCAAAAATTACTCCATAATTAAAATGCATCACCAATGTGCTCTTCTTCATTTCAACAAATTCAGGAAAATTTGTTATTTCTGAATTGCAAATATATAGTTATATTGATGCAACTATAAAGTAATAACACCACCAGTCCTTTTCTTCCTACAAAGGACTAGCTTCTAATTTTCTGATAGTAGAAGAATGATTCTTATGACTCCACCTTCACCCAGGCCTCCAGGTTTTGAAGCAAGGACTTAAAACGCTAAAGGGGGTGGACTTTTAAAAAGATGTACTTTTTTGTAATTTATAACAAAAAAACACCCCTTCCCTCCTCCCCCCCTCCCCCCCCCCCAAAAAAAAACCCTACAAAAAACCCCAAAAAAAACCCCAGTAAAAATGCTTCTTCCCAACGGAAACATTAAATGTAAGTCTGGAATTCTGCATATGAATTTACTTTCCTGAATGCACAGAGGCTCAAGTTCAATGAGCGAAAGGCTGCCACTCATACAGCTGCATACACTAGGAATAAAGGCACTTCTTTGGGCTAAGGTAGATGTAGGTATAAATACCCTCAGGCTTAGCAGGGACTAAAATGCACCTTCCTCTAAGTAGTCTGCCTACTAAACTATGAAAAAATGTGCGCTGCCCTCATATTTTCATTTGAGTCATCTGTATTTTCATCTGAGCTCAGTGGAATTTGAAAAAATTAGGTTTTGTCGCTCCCTGCCTTGCTGAACAGCCTGCAGTCACTTGGTGACAAAAGTGCCACGGCTCTGTCTGCGGATCTCAAAAACCTTATCCATTTCAGAGTAAGCCTAGATGTTTAACTGAGCAAGGGAAGAGGCATCACAAGGTATACAGGACAACAAGTTCCAGGTGCTCTGGGAAGTTTTTGTCTAGCATATTATATGTTTAGACAAGGTCAGGCAGGTAGGCAAGCAACACGTTTCATGATTGCTCACTTGGACGTAAATACACACATTTAATCCAATAGAAATTTGTACTCTCAAACTTAGTGTTGAATCATATCCTCAGGTCTAACATCATTTACTAGATTGGAATAACTGCATGATCTTCAATTTCCATAGGTATTACAAAAGAAATCCATCAGCTGTGGTAACACATTCAGATCTTACGAGAAAAGCCCATGTGAAAATGAACAAAGGAAAGTTACATCGGTGTTAAAGAAACAGGGAAAGACAAAAGTTCGTCCATTAACATTTCTTTTTCCATTTCAGATGCTTTGCTAAGTCTGAAACTTCCCCTAGCATAGAAAAGAATTTTGAAAGTGAGAGGAGGGGAAGCAACACAGCCACTTCCAAAAGAATAGAATAAATGAGAAAAAAACCAAGCACTACTTTAGACCAGAGACAATGTTTAGGTTTCCATTCTAATGTTTAAATGAGGTAGTTATATTCTGGAATACCATACCCGAGAAAAATTTTGGAGAAAATAAAAGAGAAAGGGAAGGAGAGATTTTGGTTCCTGGTACAATAGACCTTTTTTTATATTGTAATTTTATTTTTTTTTTTTTTAGTTCTTCGTCTTATAACATTTTATAAGTAGAGTTTTCTTTGTGTATTTATGTGAATTAAAGATCTCCATGCACCTTAACAGCTCAGTAAAAAAAAAGACAATTCAGGTGTCTTTAGAATAAGTAATAGGCCAGATTTCATTAATATTATATTAGACTAATGACAGCATTGAGAGTTAATAAATAGGGATGCTCAATATAAAGAAAATATCTAATAAATCCTGAAATTTGAGCTAAACACATGTTTATTTGATTTGCCATACATTGATATTTCCATTAGAGGAAAAAAAAAAAAGAATGGATCTGATCTTATATTTTATTGCCAACATAATGAGCTATAAGAAAATTGTTTAACCATAAAGCTGACAGAGATAATGCCACTGTCTTCACAGCAGTACATGACTGTAATTAAATAATTATTTATCTGTTTGTCACGGAATCACAGAATGGTTGAGGCTGGAAGACACCAGCGGAGTTCATCTGCTCCAACATCCCTGCTCAAGCTGGGAGCACAATACCTAGAGCACATTAGTCAAGATTGTGTCCAGACAACTCTTGAATATATTCAGGGAAGGAGACTCCACTGCCTCTCTGGGCAACCTATTCCAATGCTCAGTCACCCTTGCAGTAATTTTTCTTCATGTTCAGGTGGAACTTCCTCTGGTTTAGTTTACACTTGTTGCTTCTCGTCTTATCAGCTGGCAACACAAAGAAGAGTCCAGCCTCTTCTTCATGACACCCTACCTTCATACATACTTATGTACACTGATGAGATCCCCCCTGAGCCTTCAGTTCTCTAGGCTGAACAGGCCCAGTTCCCTCAGCCCCTCCTCATATGAGTGATGCTTCAGATCATTAATCATTTTAGCAGTCCTAGTAGATCTCCCTAATGAAGTCCAGGGTATCATTTACCTTATTGGCCAGAAAGGCACATTGCTAGTTCATGGACAACTTGTTTCATCATTCCTGTTGAATGGGAACCAACTGTTCTGAATGAGCAATTAAGCTATTAGGCAAAATGGATTGAGATGCTCCTTTTTTTTCTTTTTTTAATTTCTTTATGCTCTTTCTTCTACTTTTTATTCTGCTGTAAATTACCAGTTCCTGACAACAAGAAAAGTGCATAGATGAAAAACAGGGGGCAGGTGAATTTAGTCAAAGCTAATCTCATCTAATCAAATTGTGTTCACTTTCTCTAAACAAAGGCTTCAGGCACTTGAAGAAGCCTAAAGGGAGTCAGAGCATGAGAGCGATAATTCACAACACTTTTCCACTTGAAAATTCCATTTAAGAAACTTTCACCTATCTTTTGTACATAATGAAAAGAGGAACTATATTTGGTTAAATTTCTAGTTTGGAATAAAATGGAAATAGTGGGTTTGATTAGTTTATTTGGTACAGTTTTCATAATCTTCATTATTACCTGATTGTGGGTTTTTTTTTTTGTTTGGGGTTTTTTAACTAAAGGAATCTTTTGGTGCCATTTATTCTAGTTTATCATGTAATGAGGTTGCAAATGCAGAATTAGGACTCATAGAGCCACAACTGATTTATTTTCCAGGGACTTTCACAGCCTCCAGGCTAAACATCTATGGAGACTACACCCTATTCTAAGGACTTACTTCCTCTTCGGAAGCAGCCATGTAATGTTGAAGTGACATTGTACTCTACAGCCTTTGAAGCATGTACCATTGCCGAAGCAAAATCAGAACTCCACCCAACAGATTGCGTACTTCAGAGCGCCTTGCAAGCATGGCTTATATGGATACTGCAGAAGCTTGGGTCAATGTAACACACATAACCCTCCCTAAAATGTTTAGACATGGTTATTGCAGTGGAGATTACAACACTTTTCTTGGATATGCTATTCTAAATACTTCATAATTTTAAAAATCAGACTATGAATGTAAATGAGATTTTAAATAATGAACACTTCTGAAAAAAATCAACATCCCCAGTCTCTTAGTGCTTGTCCATTTCTTACGCTTTACTTCAAAAAACCAAACTGCTTTAGGTTTTTATTTTTGCTGTCATACAGATCCTATATATAAACCTTTTGGTCAGTAGAATTCATTAATTTATGGTGTTTAGGGTACCCAGCAAAATAAGTATCAATCCCTTTATACACAGCACCAAAATGCTATCTATCTCTGAATAAAATAATATAGACTACCTCTTCAAATGACCTTCCAAAAACAGAACAAAAACTGATGTGAGCAAATATTTAATATACATGACCTCCCATGGCTCCCTGAAAATTGAGTGATTATTTGTATTATTGCTGAGTACGGTGAAAAGTATAATATCCCAAAGAAAGGATGCTGTTGTTATTAAAAATCTGTGATCCAGGGTCCTCTAGAAACATGTTGTCTGCCAATTACTCAGAAAACAGAATTGATTTAACGCAGAAGTTACGGAAGTCTGTGAAACTGCAAAATATAATTAAGCGGTAGGACAAGACAGCTGTTCAATCGCATCTATCAATTCCACATTTTTATCAGTAAACTGGCAGGGAGATTTGGAGTTTCTCTGGTATCTTAATCAACTTCAGAAATTACTAGTTAAAGGGTTAGAATGGGGAGCAACAGGTAGGAAGAGCTAGCAGTAGTTTAATGAAGTAGAGTCAAGAGAAGCAAAGTAACTGAGAAAATGGTAGGAAACAGGAACAGATTAGAAGAGATCAGTAATTGGAAGTGTAATAGTGGGGAGGAAACTTGATTTGAGTGGTATGTGCAGACAAAGAGCTGTAAAAGAACTACTGTAACGCTTGGGTTTTTTTCTCTTTTAACACAGACATTTCCTTACACACAATTAAAGTAGATTTAGGGGATTAAGAAATAAATGTCTCAGAGCCTGTGGGAATAGAGTTGTCAGATCTAGTGTCTTGGCCACATTCCAGTTTGGATATTACCTCAATTTTTTAAAGCTGCATATGGTAACTCTCTGTACTTCCTGTCCTAAACTGCCAAGTAGTCTTACTTTATGTTGTCAAAACAGCTGCTTATTCTTTAGTAGTTTGTGAGTCTTTGGTGTAAAAGATGGTATATTCAAGAGTCTGGATCAAATAAATTGCATCAAGTTGCCAAAAGGAAGTTTTATATGGCAAAAGTTGTAAAGGTAAAGCCTTCCCAGAAATCCTGCTGCAATAGGTGTGTGGAGGTCAGGGAAAGGAACATATTCAATGCATTTGAATCAGCTTCTGGAAGCAGGAGTTCTATTTTAGTTCTCATTGCACTTGATGAACTTCTTTTTTGGGACAAGGAAAGGGATTTGGAGTCATGGTGATGAATCCAAGAGGTGGCATTTGCATATGTTGTGAGAGTGGAATTTGATACAGCTACTTTCATCTGCTCAAAAGCATAAGGATTCTGAGTTTCTGAGTTTACACATCTGAATTGAGAGGGGGAGGAGGGGAAATCAATGCTGAGACAGAACATTGACCTCCTTAAGTCTTTTTCTGAGCAATGAACTGGGTAATGAATTGTGATATCATCTGTACAATTGTCATTAATGAGAAATTAATCCTTCCCTTAGGAAGTAAGACCTGCTGGATATCATTAGTCAAAGTTGATAGACTTGCTTGCCAGGACAAATTTCTTCTGGCTATATTTGCACAAGCACAAACAGGCATCTTGACTTCTGTGACTGCTTGGCCAGTGCAATAAAAATAATTATAATCTTGGTAACTAAAAGAGAGGAAAGAGAGTCATAAAATAATTACCTCGTTTTTATTTGCACTCAAGACTCTTTTATAGTTGATTTCCTATCTGTATTTAACAGTTTCTAGTAAGTTGATTCTCAAACTCATTATTCTTTTTCTGGGCCTTATTTGCTTTTATATTTTCAAAGAAGTGAAAAAAATATCATCCTACCAGGAATGCTGTTGCAGACTCTTATTTCGTTGTAACTTTTGTTCTTGCCTAATAGCTTTCTCTTCTGCTTCATTCCTCCTAAGGTTGATGAGTACTATAATGGATAGTTTTGAGGGTTACTGGGTGAAGGTAAAGTTCAGGCAGGTTGCCTTTGAATGACCCCAGTGACAGTTGTAAATGGGGTAAACAGTTCTAATAAGGAGTTCAGGCATACAATGGCCCACTTCACTATTTGGGGGGTTGGGGAGGGAGGAATGGTCTTTATTAGCTGAAGAGGTTGTGCTGCTAAGCAGCTTGCAGTTCACATGCTAACGGTTAATTTTAATGGACGGGTTGTGACATTATTCTGAAAGAAGTTAAAATAACATTTTCACAGCCTGAGGTAATATAAAAAGTCTTGCTGTAATAAAACACCCCACTGAAACAATAGGAGGAAAAAAAAGAACTTTTACATGATAGAAATAGATACAAAAATAAGAGAATTCATTGTCATGCATTGCAGTTTGTGCTTAATTAGAGATATTCTAAGATTTTTTGCAATACTAATGGTGAATCATTCTATGGACAAGGTTTATTTAGTATTATAGAGGCATTAGTTAGCATACCACTTTCCCTTGACATATGCAACTGCAGAAAACATGCAAATGCTAACACCCTTTAAGACACTGTAAATAAATGTTTTCATTTTTCTGCTTTAAATGGTTTTTTGGTTGTTGCAATAAGCATTTAAGATTAAATGAATCATTCAGAACTGATTTTTCTTTTAAAACTGGGTGGAAGAGTGAGATTCTTTGAAAACTGCGTGAAAATGTTGAAGCATTAGTGCTGGCGTCAGCCCCACTGGGATTTTAGCAATTTCATGTGTAGATTGTTTTCAGTGATGAATGTAAAATATCAGGAACTATGTAACATGAAAAGGTTCCATGTACTTCCACGCAATGGAAGCGTAGGTGGAAATGAAAATGCACTTTTGTTAAATATTTTAGTAGGAAGAATCCTAAAGAGATTTTTTTTTCGCCCCAAATGTTATTCAGTCTTTGAAAATAGACACAAATATAATCATATAACAACATAATTACTTTACCACCTCATTTTATGGCAGGAGTAGGATTGTTTGGATGCCCTAAAAAGTTATTTTGATGCCTATGCATATTTGAATTTCTTTGAACTGGAGTTCTAAAAAGGCACCGTGTCATTGCAGTTTTTTAATCCTAAACTTGACTCCAACTTAGTCTAGCTTTTGTCTGCAACCATTGTGCAGTGATTGTCTTGACAATGAACACAATCTACTTGCAAGAGAGAATCATAAATACGTGCAAAGTATCAAAATTGGGTCAGAATAACAATGTTTAGGATATTTCATTGTATGAATTCATGAGTAATATACGAATGTTTGTGGGAGCTATGTAATTACCTGTTCCATTACCAGAAGACTGCACCATTATTATCTGTATTGATGTGGGCAGGAGTGCACAGGCAACATAGTTAAGAAATACATGCTATTTTTGTGATCTAATTTACCGAGGAGGTGATGCATGCCAGCCATAAAGGAACAATTGCCATGACTTGTTTTCTCAGCCAACTGCATGTTGTTTGGCAAGTTAACAGGGGAGAATTACATGGGTTATATATAATGGAATGTCTGAACAGCTGCTGTGGTGAGAGCAGTCGACAGGTTTGTCAGCTTTTAGAGTAATTAACCCAGCAGGAAATCCGTTCCCAGGTGGCTACTGGAAAGTATCAAGTCTGGTGAGGCAATGACGGGTGAGAAAATGAGAGTGGAGATGCGTACAAACATCTCTCTTTTTACAGAACAACAAACACTTCCCTGAAATTTATGAGGTTGAAACATAAGAACAGAAATACTGGTTCAGTCCATTCACCATTGTAGACCCAAAGCCTGTCTCCAGCCCAGGTCATAAGCAGGTGGTTAGGGAAGAAGGCAGACAGGACAGGTGAATGGCTTCCTAACATGCTCTCAGATTTCAACTGATTTCATTTCAAGGGATTCCTGGAGTCCCACATGGCTTCTCTCCTTAATCACCCCCAGTGCACAAGTCTTGAAGTGGCCATCCAAACTTCTCATGAGCCTTGTAAAGTCTTCGCAACTGGAATGTCCTTTGGCAGGGAGTTCCACAGCTTTGTTGCCCACTGCATGAAAAAACAATTCCCTTTCTGAACTTGCACCTTACTTGTCTCTACTGATGGTCCCTTATTCTTCCACTGAAAGGGATGAGGAACTGTCAGCTCCTATCCCTTCTTTTGCTCATAATCATGAGTATTTGTACTACTTTTATATCCCGCTTTTTGCAAGCTGTGTCTTTCCCATGCTGAAGTATCCCGTATCATATTACACATGGAAGTAATTTCATTCTCTTTTTATTTGCTTTGCCTTTCTTTGAAGCTAGTTACGGAATGAAATTACATTTGATTGGGTAAGCGGAGCGATCACAATCTAATCTTTGCTCACTCTATGTAAACTAGCTTATGTAAACTGTAATAGATGAACTAAGAAAGATATGCTGGATGATCTCTTTGGTGATTAGTTACAGAGAAGCTAAAGAAAATAAATTAATCCAAATGCCTAAATGTAATCCTTTGCTATTAATTCAGTCCAAGTCAGTACACTGTAGAGGACCTACACTTCATAGCACCATATTGATGCAGTAGTAATTATCTATTTTCAGATGGCTAAGTGCCGGAGAGGGACTAAGAAGTGTACAGGAACTTCTTTTACAAGAAATCTATCAAAACCAGAAGTTAACTATAACTGGAGGCATTCATTTTTCAAATCGTGAACAAGCATGGTTAACCAAAAGAAGAATTTTATATTATTGTTCAAATAAATGCCTAATCCAGCTAAGCTACCACCCAGTATAGGAAACTGGAAAATACGAATCTTTACAGATGATTCAGGGATAGAAGCAGCTCACTGTGGGTAGGAACCAGTGGGTGGAATACAGGGGAAAAATGGATTCAACTGTGCATGCAAATCAGGGACAACTTGGAGAGAATTTCGAAGAATTGTTGTTACCCACATTGTTTAATGAACAATTTAGTAATTGGTCTCAAGACATTTACATCATTTATTCCCAATAGAACCTATAAAGCAAGTTCACATTTCAAAGAAAAGATAATATAGTGTGTTCCATGGTCACACCAATGGAGATGGCAATCATGAAGTGAAAATCAGGCATACAAAGGATTCTGTGTAATGATTTTTAATATAAGGCAAGTTAAAATGCTTTCAGAGTTCTTCATAAAAAACTTCTTAATGGAAAAGAAAAACCTTGACAGATACAGTAAAACCAACTACCATATTCTTCATTCTTCTCCTACATGCATACGCTCTTCTTTAAATATAAATACATGTGCAAGTAATAGAATTGTTAATATGTTATCAATGAATATTTAATGTTTCAGAGAAGTGTTACAAATTAGCTATAATTAACAACATTACTTCCACTAATAGGGCATGTTTGCTTTGTCCTCTGACTTTTTTTCAAGATTTCATCAAAATAAATTCATTAAAGAATAGTTTTCTACCTTATATTTTGAATATGTTCCTACACATTATACCTAGCCATTGTTGTTACACAGAATAAAACTACATACATTTTTCAACCAGAAGATTTGGATGAAACATAGCCCTTGATTTCAATGTTCTTTCATACTTAATTTCAATTTCAGTAAAAACTACTATACCTCTGGGCCAAATACTAAAATGCAACTGTCATTGTAAATTCACTTTATAGGAGTTATTAAATATCATTTTTTGAGTGGTTAGTATTGGTACTTGCCCAGAAAGCATCATGAATAAAGCAAATTCTTAGGTACCAGAACTAGTAACTCTGTATTTTGCGACTGAACATTTAGGCCATTGTTTATTTATGGGTTGCTGTCATTACTGTCATTAATTTTTAATATTTTAAGTTTGTGTGGCTATTCTTAGGTACCTGCAATATACCATCAAACATGCATAAACACTATTGCAAGAGTAATTTCAGGAAAAATACTAATATATTTTTACTTCACCTGGAGTGCTAAGAATGAAGTACCACCTACTGTAGGAGAAGATCAGGTTCGAGATCATCTAAGGAACCTGAAGGGGCAAAAGTCCATTGGACCTGGTGAGATGCATTAGAAGGTCATGAGGGAAGTGGCAGATGAAGTTTTTAAGACACTATGCATCAGATTTGAAAAGTTGTGGCACCTTGGTGAAGTTCACAATAACTTCAAAAAGGGAATCATAACTGCCATTTTTAAAAACAGGAAAAAAGGAAGACCCAAGGAATTACAGGCCAGTCAGTGTCACCTTGGTGCCTGGCAAGATCATGGAAGAGATCCTCCTGGCATCATCTGCCTGGACTGATGCAAAGCATTTGATACTATCCCACAGGACAGGCTTGTACCTAAACTGGAGAGACGTGGGAACTTGGTGGGTAAGGAATTGGCTGGGTGGTCACACTCAATGAATTGTGGTCCATGGCTTCATGTCCAAGTGGAGACCAGTGTTGAGTGGTGTTCCATGGGGGGAGGTACTGGGACCAATATTTCTGGTGCTAAAGTGCTAACATCTTTGTTGGCAACATGGACAGTGGGATTGAGTGCACCCTCAGCAAGTTTGCCAATGATACTAAGATGTGTGTGGTGTGGTTGGCACACTGGAGGGAAGGGATGCCATCCAGAGGGACCTTGACATGCTTGAGAGGTGGGCCTGTGTGAACCTTATGAATTTCAACAAAACTGAGGTCCTGCACCTGGATTGGGGAACAAGTAAGGACTATTTCCAATTTCCCGTCAGTTCTCAAGTTTCACAGACTTTATATGTGAGATGGGACACATGATGCTGTGTAGAAAAAAGACCTCAGTGTTTCTCTGTGAATGCAGTAGGGCATGTACAGCAGTCTAAAGGCTGGAAGCTGGAATAGGTGGAATCACTTTGCTGTAATTGTGGTTCAAAATAGATTGGTTTCTAAGAAAACTGGCTTCAAGTTCTTCTCAGACAGATTTCCCTTACACATTAGACAAAAGTCTAAACCAAGAAGGGATATGATTACTTCAATACTGAATATTGCAAAACCCAGTTTTTTTGGTTCCTGTCCCATAGCCACATCCGTATTTTAAATTAGGTGCATAAGCTGCTTTTACAATGTAGAGGGAGAATTAGATGCCTCAAAAACAGATCCAAAACAATCAACATGCTAGAAAAAGAGATTCAGGCAACAGCAGGCAGCAGCATTAAACTACATGCCTTACAGACTGTTAGGCAACTCCTTTTCATACAAATGTTTCCTTTACACTTTTGTATCATGCCATCAACAATATCATGGTATCTAGACATTTAACTGCATTATGCCATGTAAATTCACTCTATATATCAAGTGTCAAATCAGAACCAAATACACTGCTCAATTTTTAAATAAAAACATGCATAACCCATAGCTAATTATTTGTAGAAAATATCACACCACTATGGGAGCCTTGAAGTAGTTATGAACAGAAAATAGGGATATTGAATGTGAAAACTTTTCTTCTGTGTCTGTAGTCTATTTTAATGCACATTACTAAACATCCAGTCCAGAAATGAAGCACAAGAGCTTATAAGACTCTACTTCATCCTGCTGGTTTGGTATTCCTGGCAGAAAAGTAGGAAATGAAATGTCTTTACACTCTGTGCATGAAAAGTACTTTAGGACCCTGGAGCTCTGATTTATTATATTCTTTGGGGATCTTTGTTTTCTTACTAATTTTTCCATTAGCAGCTCAGCAGCTTTTGGAGAAACTTTTTCATGTTATGGGTGTATTGATTGCTGTTTTACATGAAAAATATCCTCTTTTCTGTTACCACCTTATCCTGCTGTGCTAGGCAATCTTTAGCAAGCTGTATTTCATTTCTCTTTTCTGCTCTATGTTGTGCCATATTTTATTCACGCTTCATACTTCTATTACATATCTAATATTTGTTTACTCAATAAGCTTGGAGTTTTCAGTATTCATACCTCAGACACTCATAAAATGAATTCTAAGAATTATTGGACTTGCAGTTTTGTGTTTCAGGGCATAATACCAGAGTCTATGTCTTTAAAAATAGCTCCACTTCAACTTCCTTGGCTTATTTAATGTTAAAGAATCTGGAAGATGCAATCTCTGAGGGTAAACTGGGTGGAGATTCTTGGTGGAACTAAAAAAAAAAAAAAATCAACCCAAACCAAAACCGATACTGCTTTGACAGGAAAAGAAACCAAATAGTGGCAACAGAAAAAGCTGACAGCTGAATGCAACACAGCTAGAATATTCTACAAGAGTTAAACTCCTTGTTGGTTTGCTTCCATGCTGTTTAGACAGTGATTTAGGTGAGTCTGGAGAGAAAAATACTAGGAAGAATGCCCTGGGCAATAGTGCAATTTGGAAAACTGAGAGTATGCAGCCTGCAATAAAAAAACCCCATTAATATCCAGAGCGGGCTTACTAAGTGAGATGTTTTGGAGTAAACCTTTGGCATCTGAGTATGAAGAAGATTCTGAATTCTACACAGAAATACAAAATAATATTGAACATTTACCTCAGGACACAGTCTCTCAGGAAAAAATGCTGAGCCTGGGGAGGTGCTACTGAGCAGAACTAATTGACAATTCAGTCCATAAAAAAGATTAGGATGACCTTTTTAATTTTAACTAAGCTTCTCTTTTCATTGAAAGGAAAAAAAATTAAATCAGACAAAATGACCGCGAAGTAAAGAACACTTGAAGGATATATGTGAAATCACTGAAAAAAGCCACTGTTAAAAAGGAGGTATTTAAAATAAATCTTGTGTGAAGGTACAGTTCTTCACATGATGTTCAGCTGTCTCAGCTAGATGTATCAGTGGTTATGAGAAGTTTGGTGTCACTTGGGCTGTGTTGCTGATGTCCTGAATGACATCTTTGTCTCTAAACTGGAGAAACATGGATCTGATGGATAGACTACTTGACGGAATTGGCTGGATAGTCACACTCAAAGAATGTGGTCAATGGCTCGATATCCAAGTGGAGACCAGTGATGAGTGGTGTTCCTCAGGGGGTGGTACTGGGACAGGCACTGTTTAACATATCTATCATCTATGACATGGACAGCAGGATTGAGGGCACACTCTGCAAGTTTCCTGCTGACATCAAGCTGTGTGGTGCGGTCAATACACTAGAGGGAAGGGATGTTAGCCAGAGGGACCTTGACAGGCCTGAGAGGTGGGCCTGTGCAAATCTCATGAAGTTTAACAAGGCCAAAATGCAAGGTCCTGCAGTTGGATCGAGGCAATCCGAAGCACAAACACAGGCTTGGCTGAGATGATTGGATTGAGAGCAGCCCTGAGAAGAGGGAGTTGGGGATGTTGATTGATGAAAAGCTCAACATGACACAGCAATGTGCACTTGCAGTCCAGAACACCAACCGTATCCATCATTAAAAAGACAGTCTTTTTTTACTTTGTAAGTTTCAAATATTTTGCTAATAAAACGGTATGCTAGTTGGTTATCACTAAGGAGTATAAGAAAATCCAGAGATTAAGTAGCTATTAGTGGCAGTGTATAATCTTCTCTTAACAACTTCCTCTGTACCAAAACACAGTGCACGTGGGAAGGAAAAATATTATGTCACTCTTTTGAAAGCTTTCCATGAGGAATGCAGGAAATTATAGGACACTGAAGCCTCACACTTATACAGAGCAAAACAGTCAAAACAAGTTAGTAGAATGTCGTGGTTTGAGCCCAGCAGGTAACTCAGAACCACACAGCCGCTCGCTCACTCCCCCCCTTCCTCCCCCCGCTCCCGGAGGGATGGGGAGGAGAATCGGAAGAATGTAACTCCCACGGGTTGAGATAAGAGCAGTCCCGCAACTAAGGTATAATACAAAACCACTACTGCTACCACCAGTGATAATAATGATTAGTGAAATAACAAGGGGAGAGGATACAATTGCTCACCACTCGCCAACCGATACCCAGCCCGACCCGAGCAGTGATCTGGGCCTTCCGGGTAACTCCCCCCGGCTTATATACTGGGCATGACGTGCTGTGGTATGGAATACCCCTTTGGCTAGTTTGGGTCAGGTGTCCTGTCTCTGCTTCCTCCCGGCTTCCCCTCCTCCCTGGCAAAGCATGAGACTGAGAAAGTCCTTGGTTGGAATAAACATTACTTAGCAACAACTAAAAACATCAGTGTTATCAGCGTTGTTCCCAGGCTGAAAGTTAAAAAACACAGCACTTCACCAGCTACTAAGAAGGAGAAAAATGACTGCTATAGCTGAACCCAGGACATAGAAGAATTCTATTGCTCCAATAAAACAGAATTGGTGGACACTGAGGTAAATACAATCCACTTAAGTGTGAGTCAATAGGGGTTTTGTAAAGGGAAATGTCTTGCAAAGCCCTTGGAGTTCTTTAGAAGGATATAGATTATATAATTGGACTTCAGAATGGTTTTGGCATAATCCCTCACTAAATGACTTTAAGTAAACTTTGCAGTCATGAGATAAAAGCTTAGCTGAATAGTCATTTCAAAAAGAGGAAATAGAAAGTATAGGTTAATACTCTTGTCTTTCCATGGATGGAGCTTATAACTGGAGTTCTGCCCAGAGCTGTGGTCTGGGATATAGGCTGTTGAACTTACTCATATATATGCTGGGGAAAAAAAGAGTGATTAGTGAAATGACAAAATTTGCTCATACAAAATTACTCATCATACTGAGGATGACAAGAGACCGTGAAGAATTGTGCCAGAATCTTATGAGACAGATGAATCAGTAACTCAGATAGAATTTAAACAGACAAATCTGAAGTGGTATTAAAAAAGAAAGCAATCCTTGTTTGCTGGACTTACATATGAAAAGAAGAGCTCTGAGATGATCATAATCAGAAATGAAATGTAAAAGTTAGGCTGATTCATTATAGCTTTATCTATACTTAATAAAATCAAAATATCCCAACACTGGCGGATATGACACAAGAGCAAGGGAGGCGTGTGCCCTTCATAAAGGACAGATTGAGTCCACAAAGGATATCTAGAGCATTTCCAATAAACAAGTTTTGTAGGCATGTTTTTTGGCAACTGAATTTCTTCAGTTGCCAAACTGACTATCTTCATGGATCTCCTTTGATTTTGGCTGATTTGAAGTTCACACATGAACACATACAGCTAGGAATCTTAATTTTAATGTTTCTAGTCATGCTGTATACCTCCCCATGTTGTCCGTTTATGACCTTTTTTTGTTTTTAATAAATGCAAAGCTGTAGTCTTCTGGAAGTGATATGTCATTTGCCTGTGTCATCTTTGCCTGTGCACCTCAGCCTGTTTGGGTCTCAATTAAAAAGATTCATCTTAAACGAAAAAGAAGTGACTGCTGTGCAAATGATCCTGTTCTGCACGAAGTCTATTCAAGATAAAAACAGAAAGCAAAACTTTCTGGCTTTTCTAAAATTCATTAGTTAATCTCTAATTTTTATTTCTATTGGTGATATCCCTTGTTGCAGTGACAGTGATGGTAGAATGATAACTAAATCTCCAGAAAACACTTATCCCGAAGAATCTTGGAATCATCAGTTCATTCAGTAATGACAGATTTCTAAGCTGTTCCTGAGACATTTTCTGAGAGCAGTACTGTATGCCACCCACCACAGAGGATTTCACTGCAATAGCAATTCCAATAATATCTAATAGTATTGCTGGAGCTGATCTAGGGGACTGCAGAGGTATGAAAGGAAAGAAGATAAAAGTGAACTCCCATGTGAAATCAAGTATTTATGATATGTGGCAGATAGTCCTGTTTGTTGTCAGGAGAAGTGCTATGTCTGGAAAGAAAATGGCAGTGTTCTCACAACCAGCAGAATACTGAAAGCATGTAGAAAAAGTAGTTTATAGCAGCTGCTAAGGTACCTGCAAGATATTGCATGGAAAGAAAGGAGAAAGGTAGAGTATTACCTTCTCTAGGGAAATTGCCCCATAAAAAAAGTTACATGTGACAACATGAGGGCAGAAGGTGCATATCTAGTCTCTCTGTTTAAATCTGCAGTTCGTATCCCTGATTAACTGTAGCAGATGAGGGAACATAGAATTATTTTTCAGATTGTACTGATTGTAAGATGTTATGGCAAATAGAATAAATGTATGAATCTTTTTCTGGGGTTTGTTTTTCTATTTGCAAAATAGTTTGACCTTTTGAAAACTTTTTCACTACTCTGTTGATCAACTGCAGAACTCAGGGAACTTCTAGTTTGTGGAGAATGTTGTTTTCTTAGAATTTGACTCAAATTTGGCTAGAAGCTTCTAGGCCTCTGCAGCTGCAAGGTCTTGTCTAATTCCTATTTCACTGAACATCTGCAGAAGGACTGCCAGGCTCTGTGGTGGCCAGAGTAACATTCACACTGCCCTGGCATTACAAGTCTAGAAAGACTTTTTCAAGCTACCTAGTCTCTATGCCCCACCTCTAAGACAAGGTTTCAAAATTTAAAACCTTAAGAAGGCTACCCACAGTCATGACTTCCGAGGTAATTAATGAGAACTCAAGAGACAAACTTTATTTAGACACCAGAGTCTTGCAGTTTATTTATTCCATTATAAGGTATATGAAAACTGGCATTTTTTATTACTCCTAAATCAGAAACTCTGGAATGGTAAGATCTGGGTATAGGCAGATCTCCACCATGTGCTGGCAGAACCATGTGTTTTTTCACCCAGGGTAAGAAGCAGCACATTCTGGTGTTCCCAGCCCTGGAACAGACCAATCAGCAATCCAAGAAATGCTTTCTTTGGAAACTTGATTTGAATTTTGCGACACTTTATCAGAGAACTTGAAAGTAATTCTTTTGGTCCAGTGCACACAAAAAAAATTACCTTTGTCAGGTTGGCAGTTTAGAACTATATCCTAAAGTAACTGTTTTTACTGCTCTTACAGTGATTTTTAAAAGGGGTTATTTTTTACCGAATACATTAAAAGTGGTGCTAGATATTGTATGTGAAACAATATATGGCAAGCAGAAAATACTGGTTGAGAAGCTGCTCATCTTTCTTCTACCAAGTGGGCGTATGTAGCTTTTTTTATACTGCATGCTAATTTTTTTGAATGACCAGACTCTTCAAATTCTTCTTTTTACATAACTTTGTTTGATAAGCAAACACAAAGCAAATTGCCTTTCAGCACAATCTTTGTGAGACATAGTGATGTGGTGGCTTAACGAACACCCTCACATTGAACTCTTCAGAGAAAACAATGCAGTTCAGTCTGTGCACATTCCTCAGCTCTTGAACATGGTTCTGCTTACCTATTTATTCAGTCAAAGGCTGTTGGACATCTTGGCTCAGAATTGGACTGCAAGACAAAAGAAACAGGAGAAGCTGTTAAGAATCTATCTTTCTTCCACTATAAAAAAAACCATAGTTGAGTGGAAGTCAACAAACCTCCATTCTGGAAATTATTTTTCCTCTTTTCCAGGTCTGTGTTTTCAATTATAAATATCACATTCCCTCTATGTTAGAAAGACAGATGTGCATGTTCCTGTTCACCTTCACCTGAAAATATATCTGTAACCTGAAGCACATGTTCTTTTTCAATTTGTGGCTATCTTTTCAGATACATCAGAGGCTGTCTACCTGGCCACATGACTGTGCTATGATAATGTTTGTTTTGCTAGAAAATGTTTACAGGATCAGGATCAGAATGAGCAGAATGCAGCATACTGTGAGAGTTATCCTTTCTGCAGGAAGTTTCCTTCCCTAAGAAGTCACATCTGTAAAGTGTTGTTTTTGGGGGGATTTTGTGGGGTTTGTTTTTACAATGGGTAACACCTGTTGATGCTTTTGTGCTGGGGGAAAAGGGAAAAAAAAAGGAAAAAGACATGAACTGGCAGAAAAAAAGCAAGAGCACAGTTTTCTGGCTCTTATGACCTCCATAAACACCAGATGCCTTACAACTGGAGCCTGGAAAAGTCATCATGTCATCATAAGTTCCATAATAAATGCAGTGCAAGTGTGCAGCCTGCAGGCAATTCATATGAAGGTGATTTGGTGTCAGAAAAGGTGGCATATAAGGGAATGAATCTCCAGGTCGTTAAATAAATCCATCTATTGGTGAATCACTAGTGCAAGTTTATACAAGGGTAAGAAATGTGCATACAGGATGGAAAAGAGGAGAAGATTAAAGGGGAAACACAGGAAAAAAATAACTTACCTTACTTAGTAATTCTTTACAAAAGCTACATTTGTACTTTGATCAGTCTCCTCTGTCCTTTTTCTACCCTCAGTCAGTGAATAAAAATACTTACATGATTGATAAAAAATGCATATGAATATGTGCCCTGAAAAATGTAATTATTGTGAGTGATAAGATATGTCAAATTGCTTGAAACAACATAACCTTTGGATGTTGGCTTTTTTCCTGGTTACAGTCATTTCATTCAGAAACTCACAACTGTGCTTAACCCATCAATTTGTGGCCCATCAGGATAATGTATGTGTATAATTTTCAACTATAACATAATGATAATGATATTTCCAGTTCTGCAATTCTCTTACTTCCCTCTCTTTCATCTCCTACTACCTTTTCAAATTGTGTAATTACTGGGAAACTTCCAAAGGTATCTTTAAATGAAGGGTATATTTAAAGAATTTAAATTACATAGAGCAAATCTTTTTAAACTTTTCCTCCATTTGGCCCCTATTCAAATACCAGAAGCTATAGCCAATTTGAACCATGGTATCCCTGTAAGATACATCACGGGCCACTTACTTGAATGCTCAGCTATGGTGGCTTGTGGCAATATTTGTTAGCTAATTTTTTTGTTAGCTCTATCAGCTCAAACACTACCAGCACATGAAAGTATTTCCTAATTACAAAGGTTCCCTGGGAAAGGCAGAGAGCTAGAAGACAAAAATATGCGTTAGCAGCCAATGTGTGAACAAGAGAACCAATGGGTCATCAGAGAGATAAAAGCAAAAAGGAAATTGTTGGAGCTCATTATGATGCTTCTCTCTGGAATTTGTTTCTCACTCCTGTGCAAATTAATTTCAACCTACTGACCTTCAGAGATGCTGGAACACTCATCTATTTGATGAATCTGACTTCTGAGAGAAATTAGAAAAAAGGAGAGAAACAGTTACCCTGAGGTGATACAGTATTTGGCAAGGTTTCCATAGACTTGTAAGTTCTGCTTGTTTGAATGAAGCTGGGAAATTTTCTCCTACGTACGGTGTAGCTAGCCCTGTAAAAGTAGTTTGATGATGTAGTGAGATGATAGGACAGCAGAAACAGAATAAAACAATCAACTCTTGTGATTCTTTCATTTGTTTGGTGCTAACAATCATAGTTTGCTTAATATTTTATATTATGAAAGTTTTTACATCCTTTTCTGTATATCTTGAATAAATGTGGCATGTGATTTCTATGGGTCTAATCTGGCATTGCTTACTGAGCAGAAATAGAGTACAGGCTGCATGATTTGACCCCAAATTTCTATTCTGTGTACTCTTCCAAATAAAAGCACAGGAGGCAAGCGTCTTCTTATATCCTTATTTATAGGAGCAAATTTTGTGCGGTGGTCACCCTTTGCATAGGAAGGTACCACTTCACAGATATTCTATGGTAACACCCATGGCATCAGAAAACAGCTAGAACACCTCTGTCATGTGGTCCTGAATGCAAAACTGTACCCTATACTGCGCTGTTTCTACACAGGAATGATTTTGAAGATACAGCAAGTATGACAGTGAACCACAGCTAGGATAGAGACTTAAATTGGAAATAAACTGACAAAACAAACAGTGTGAAATTCATACACCCATCTAATTTTAATAGGTATTTAATACTAAAGTTAGCTATGAGGCATAAACATGCAAAATCCCTGTGCACAGAAAGCAGAACTATGCAATCTTTTCACAGGATAAAGCATAAGGGATAGTTCTTCACTCTAAAAGTCAGTGGTGGGTCCTTCTACTCAGGTGGTATTGTTGGTAAAAGCTGAAAACCAGTACTTTTTACGAGAATGAAGTCAGTGATCTAGAAATGTCTTTCAACATTATAGATAGGGTGAAGCAATAGAAAGTCAATTTTGCTAATAAAATACGTGTCCTTGAATGCTGCAGCACACGGTAGGCCTGCTTTAACTCTCACCTGGAGTGCACATGAAGCATTTGGATGGTTGCAAGTTAGAGAAGGTTAAAGTCTGAAGACGGCTGCTTAACTGAACAAACCCTTTTTTTGTAGGAAGGACATAATTTAGGGGCTTTGGGGGTTGAGTGTTTTGTTTTGTTGTTTGGGGAGGTTTTAATTATTATTTTTGTTACCAATTGATAAAATAATTTTCTTTTAATCTTTAATATTAAGAAAATATTTATAATATTCCCTTCAGAATTACCTGACAGTCCTGATTCTCAGGTCAGCACATTGTTAGGAATGCAGTATCTAACATTTTCAAGGTAATTTTCAAGGCCCTGCTGGCACTAAAAGCCTTGACTGTTCCTTTCCAGCTCCCCCAGGGGCTCCCTCCACTCTGCCCATGGCCCAAGACCCCATGTCAGCGTCCAGGACCATCAGACCCTGCCCCAGCAATGCTGCAGCAGGGCCTGTCTCCAGCTCCCTACAGCCCTGCCCTGCCTGGCAGTGGGTCTCACCAAGCTGGGCACGCCCATAGCCCCACGTCCCAGCCTTGTATTGACTTACCCCTGTCCCTAGGTTGATGCCTGATGTCCTGTGGCTGGGATGCCCTGGTGTTCTGTGGCTGCTCTACTCCTGGCTGGGGTAGCGGGATGGGCCTCTGCTGCCAGTCCCTGCCCTGATGGCCCCTGGCCCACAGGGAGCTGCTTTCCTGCATGGCACCCAGACAGTCGCTACTGGGCTATTGTATCCACGGGAAACTAATTAAACCAGAACTTGGTATAATTTTAAGACTGTTATTTTTGTAGGAAAAGTGGTGTATACTGTTTAGACTCCTGTTCTGAAAATATCTATTCAGAAATTCTGAGCTCTTAGTAGCCCTATCTGAAGTTTTGCGTTATTTTCTTTTATTTTTCCCAAGTTTTCTTCCTCTTTTTAAAAATGCACAGTTGTCATTCAGTCAGATTCATGAGTTATATTACACATATGGATAAAAAGAGTTCGCATGGGAGAGGAAGAACAAGAAGCAGCAGATTAAAGTATTCCAAAACAATAATTTTAAAATTACATTAAAGCTACTTAAAGCTACTTATTGTTCTGAACTTGCACTGAGAATTAAAAATATTTACAAGAACATTATGTGAACAAATGTCCTTATCTTCAAATAAAATAGAAAGAGACATTGTACAATTTGAAGCTTTCTTCCCCCCCCCCAATATTTCCTCTTGGGGTAAAAAAAAAAATAAAATGTAGAGAGCCTTGATTCCTTCCTTAAATTTCAAACAGATCCAGGAACAGAAATCACTCATTTTTACCAAAAAGAACTCTAAAAATTTTAGGTTTTGACACAGAAAATATGCTTAATAGTTTGGCCAATATGTCTGTCACCTACAGCCATAAAAATTATAACTGGAGTTAACCTTGAGTCATATAAGTGATTCCTTTACTTTCAAATTAACTATGTCCAAACTGTTCCTACTGAATATTTGTCAAATCTTTCCTTAAAAACCTCCTGTAATGGAAATGTTTCTCTTATTCCCTGTGGACACTGAGAATAAATTATTCCCTTCTTTGCAACAACAACCCTTATTCATACAAAGACTATGCCCTTAGTCTTTGACAGACTAAACAGTCCTCATAGCCACAGTCATTCTTTGTAGGTCATGTTTCCTGAACTTCTGCATGTTCTCACTACATGCTCTCTGGATTATGAGTAAAGCGGAACTTTTTTCTTTCAGTCTTAAAATCCACACTCACATTTAAACATTCCAGAACTTGTTCCCCTTTACGCTGCAATTTGACACTGATTTGTGTTAAGATTAGAAACTGTCAAAGACAGAATGAAGAACTCTGCTCAAATCTGCCTGTCATTTTGATGGTTAACCTCTGATTTAATCAGCCTGTACAGTTTTCCAGCAAGCTTTACTCCCACTCTATCACTTTTGCTTTGCTTCGTACCAAGTGCCCTAAATGTTATTGTAATGTCATCTGAGCCAATGTTGAAAGTTAGAAAGAGATAGCAAATTATACTTCTCTCTACTCATAGGACCTTTTTCTTTTTCTTTTTTCTTTTTTTTTAATTACACTGCTCTGAAGCAATTTGTTCTGAACACCATCTTTCATTTTCCAAAGGCTATAAATAGATAAGCTGATCATTTTTTATTTTTTTTTCTCCAGTATACTTCAGGGTACTAAGATTAGACTACAAGATCAGGAAGCTTGTTCCCTTTCTCTTCCCTCCTCCCTCATTTTTTACAGCTGCATACTATATCTTCTGCTCTGAAAAAGCCAGCTGTCCTCCAAGACTTCTCAAAGTTAATAGCAAAAGACTCAGAGATTCCTTTGATAAATTCTTTCTTCCTTCAGGTGATTTTCATTACATTTAGTAGTTTGAAATGATCCAGTCATTAGTGTATGAACACCAGTGTTAAAAATGGAAGAGGAATGCCTCCACACTTCATTTAAATATTTTGCATGGCTTTTGGATAATCTTGCATCTTAACAGGAGCTGGGAACCAAGGTGAGAGTTTGCAGCCTCAGAACAGCTCTCCTTCTTCAGTGAGCATACAAAAGGCATGGGAAACTTGAGGTCACTGAATTCACAATGCAGTCAGAGCTGTGAGCCAGCTCTGGGAGCATCTGAGATGAATGGTACTGCTCAGCAGTCAGCTTGCCTCTGGCGTACAGTTTCATAATTAGCTTCAGTCCGTTTGAACCACACCGATGTGAAAAGAGATAATTCAGCCCTGCTCCTGTGTGTCTTTTGGGAGCAAGAGCAGGACTTTTCTTGTAGAAAAGGTATGGTCTTAGATTGACATGAATGGACTAAACCAAAGAGGAAGAACGTGAGGCTCTCCAAACGGTATTTTCCATTGTAATGGCAAGTTAAATAATTTTTGCTGAGTTCCTCTAGAAATGTTTACTGCAGCCATCTCTCCTCCCTTCCTCTTAGGCACTGGTAAGACAGGCAGCTGCATGCTGTCACACCTAAATACGCCTTACATGCTTAGTTATTAACTCAGCATTGAGGAAGGCTGGCATACTCATGTCAGCAGAAAGTTTCTGAAGATTAAATACAATAGTTACTAGATGAGAAGGGGCTTGGTTGTGCCACCAAAATCAGTGAATGCCCACTTAGTTAACAGATAGATTTTCCAAATTGAATTTATGTGTCTAGTCTATGAAGTGATGTACATGATGATGTTTGCATTTGAAGGATGATGGAACCCATGTGTGGTATGGATTTCTGGTAAGAAAAAGCAAAGATAAATTAATAATTTGTGTAAATATTTAGCAGAATACATAATAACGTCAGAATATGGGGTAACAAAGCTATTACATTTTTCCTCTTGGAAATGTATATACCAGTATATTCTGGGACCACTCAGCTCAGAAGCAGATTTGCAGACAAGTACAAGAGAGTCCTGTTGGACACCAAGTTGAAAGTCAACCAGCAGTGTACCCCTGTGGCAAAGAAGGCTAGTGGTATCCAGAGTTACATTAGGCAAAGGAGTGCCAGCAGGTGAAGGGAGGTGATCCTTCCCCTATACTGAGAACTGCTAAGGCCACACCTGGAGTACTGTGTCCAGTTCTGGGCTCCTCAGTACAAGACAGACATGGGCCTCGAGGAAAAAGTCCAACGACGAGTCACAGAGATGATGAAGGGTTTGGAGCATCTGTCCTGTGAGGAAAAGCTGGAAGAGCTGGGACTATTTAGCTTACTGAGAAGGCGGCTGTCCTGGGTTCAGCTATAGCAGTCATTTTTCTCCTGCTTAGTAGCTGGTGCAGTGCTGTGTTTTTTAACTTTCAGCCTGGGAACAACGCTGATAACACCGATGTTTTTGGTTGTTGCTAAGTAGTGTTTATTCCAACCAAGGACTTTCTCAGTCTCATGCTTTGCCAGGGAGGAGGGGAAGCCGGGAGGAAGCAGAGACAGGACACCTGACCCAAACTAGCCAAAGGGGTATTCCATACCACAGCACGTCATGCCCAGTATATAAGCCGGGGGGAGTTACCCGGAAGGCCCAGATCACTGCTCGGGTCGGGCTGGGTATCGGTCGGCGGGTGGTGAGCAATTGTATCCTCTCCCCTTGTTATTTCACTAATCGTTATTATCATTGGTGGTAGCAGTAGTGGTTTTGTGTTATACCTTAGTTGCGGGACTGCTCTTATCTCAACCCGTGGGAGTTACATTCTTCCCATTCTCCTCCCCATCCCTCCGGGAGCGGGGGGAGGAAGAAGGGGGGGGGGGGGAGTGAGCGAGCGGCTGTGTGGTTCTGAGTTACCGGCTGGGCTCAAACCACGACAGTTCTTTTTGGCGCCCAACGTGGGGCACGAAAGGTTGAGATAACGACAGATCTGACCAGAGTGTGTTTAATCATATTTGTGATAAGCATTCATTGTTACTACTCGTCACAATGGTGATTATTTGGCTCTCAGACGTGTTGCGCTTGATCTCAGAGTTTCAGCATGTTGTACCTTACTTACAGCCACTATTTGCTGTTTTAGCGTTTATCGGCTGGGGGGCCTGGGCTAAGGTTCTTGTTTCACTGTACTTCATGGTAATGACTTGTAATACAATAGACTCATTGATCATGAAACTGGTCTGGTTTGTGCTTCCAGCGTGGCCATCACCACTATACATTGGGAGGTATATAATGAAATATTTTAGCAATTGCATATCTTTTTTTTTCTCCTCGGGGGGTAAACTTACGAAGGAAGCATTCTCTTTCACCCCCCGTTCCCCCACCAGCCTATTTGCAACAGCAGTTGAGAGTTCTGAAGGTTTTAGATGGCCTTTGAGTACCCTTGAAACCTGCCTGCTGATTGTGCTGGGGATCAGCATGTTGGCAAACATACGGAGTGTGTTTTACCCACGGCCATCCCGTCGTAGGAACATCCTATTTCGTTTAATGTCAAAAATTCAGCAGTATCAGGTTCGAATCTGGTCTAGGGTTAGACGACGATATAGGAGGACCACCAGGAGATTTTCCCTGAGGCTGGACAGTTAGGAGTGGCAGGGTGTGTGTGATAGTATGGGCAAGTACCTAGGCCAGTGGGCCCCTCCAGTGCTTTGGAACTTCACCACTGAACAAGTGCAACATCCGGAAAAACTAGTAAAACACTTAAACGAGGTGTGCTGTCATCCTGGTTATACCAGAGAGGGACAAATTTTGGCAACGTGCTGGGGCTTGGCCTATGCCTACAGAGCCCTGCTCAACACTATCCAGCACCTTCAAAGGGAAAAAAATGTCTCTGGATCTGATGGCAAAGCAACAGACAACGCAGCTATGCCAACTACAAGCACAGCAGCTACTCAGACCCTGACCACAACAGTCAACACAGCTACTCCAAGTACAGCAGCTACATCAACCCCAGTGACAAGCACAACAGCTACTCAAACCCTGACCACAACAGACAACGCAACTACTCCAACTTCAAATACAGCAGTTACACCAACCCCAGTGACAAGAACAACAGCTACTCAAACCCCGACAGCAACAGACAATGTGGCTACTCCAAGCACCACAGCCACACCAACCCCAGTGACAAGCACAGTAGCTACTCAAACCCCGACAGCAACAGACAATATAGCTACTCCAAGCACCACAGCTACACCAACCCCAGTGACATGCACAGTAGCTATTCAAACCCCGACAGCAACAGACAATATGGCTACTCCAAGCACTGCAGCTACACCAACCCCAGTGACAAGCACAGTAGCTACTCAAACCCCGACAGCAACAGATAATGCAGCTGTTGGTGTTACTCAACTCCCAAGCACAACAGCTGCACCAACCCCAGCAATAGACATTGCAACCACTCCAATCCTAGTGGCAGACACTGCAGCCACTCCAACCACAGTGACAAACACTGCAGCTAAACCAAATGTCCAGTTTGTGACAATGTCTGTTGCCCCTGTAAGCAAAAGCAAATGAAAGGCACAAAGAGCAACCCATGAAGCGAAGAAAGATGAAGACCCAGTGCCATTACTATATGCAACAGCACCTGAACAAGAGTTACTACTACGTGGGTCAGAGGAAGAGGAAGAAGAAGAAGAGGTCACTTCTCGACCCCGGACCTCAACCGAACTGCGGAATATGCGAAAAGATTTCACCCGTCTTCCAGGGGAGCACATTGTCACCTGGTTGCTCCGGTGCTGGGACAATGGGGCCGCCGGTCATGAACTAGAAGGTAGGGAAGCCAAGCAGCTGGGATCACTTGCTAAGGAAGGAGGAATTGACAAAGTGATTGCAAGAGAGAAGCGAGCCCTCAGTCTTTGGAGGCAGCTCCTGGCAGCTGTGAAGGAAAGGTTTCCCTACAAAGACGATATTACGAATCGCTCAGCCAACTGGACCACGATAGAGAAAGGCATCCAGTCCCTGAGGGAATCAGCCATTATAGAGATGATCTATCGTAGGCCGGATTCCAGGAACACATCCGTAGACCCAGATGAAGTCGAATGTACACGACCCATGTGGCGGAAACTTACACGGAGTGCGCCATCATCATATGCCCACACATTGGCATCAATGACCTGGAATGACGGAGTATCACCAACAGTGGATTTCCTGATTCGTCAACTCCGAGAGTTCGAAGACAATCTCACCCCTTCCATCATTTCAGCTGTGGAAAAACTGTCCCAGGAGTTCAAACAATTGAGAGACGATTTATCCGATCTATCCAGCTCTCCACGCGTACCAACCCATGTCTCAGCTATCAACAGAAGGCGCCCTACTGCTCGAGAAAGAAAATATAGGAGGTACACGCCACGGGCCACCCTATGGTTTTACCTGCGGGATCATGGAGAAGACATGAGAAAGTGGGATGGAAAACCTACTTCAGCTCTGGAGCAACGGGTGCGTGAACTGAAGAGGAGAACAATGGTCAAGGATGATCCTCCCAGGAAAGCTGCTGCTCCAGTCTCTGGCGAGCAGTTTCCCAGATGGAGCGAAAGAGCTGATTTTACTCCAGCTCCTGTGATAAGGAATACTAATCCCTTTCTACAAGACAGAAGTGGAGAATTTTGTGATCACTATTAGAGGGGCCCTGCCTCCAGCCAGGTGGAGGAGAGGGATAATCGGGTTTACTGGACTGTGTGGATCAGATGGCCTGGCACATCAGTCCCACAGAAGTATAAGGCTCTAGTAGCTACCGGTGCACAGTGTACTCTGATGCCATCAAGGTATCAAGGGGTGAAACCCATTTCTATTTCTGGAGTGACAGGAGGATCCCAAGCGTTAACTATGCTGGAAGCTGAAATCAGCCTGACTGGGAGGAAGTGGCAAAAGCACCCCATTGTAACTGGTCCAGGGGCTCCATGCATCCTTGGCATAGACTATCTCAGGAGAGGGTATTTCAAAGACCCAAAAGGGTATAGATGGGCTTTTGGTATCGCTGCCTTGGAGACAGAGGAAATTAAGCAGCTGTCCACCTTACCCGGTCTCTCAGAGGATCCTTCTGTTGTGGGGTTGCTGAAGGTCGAAGAACAACAAGTGCCAATTGCGACCACGACAGTGCACCGGCGGCAATATCGCACCAACCGAGACTCCTTGATTCCCATCCAGGCTGGAGAGCCAAGGAGTGATCAGCAGGACTCGCTCACCCTTTAATAGCCCCATATGGCCAGTGCAAAAGTCTAATGGAGAGTGGAGATTAACAGTAGACTATCGTGGCCTGAACGAAGTCACACCACCATCGAGTGCTGCCGTACCGGACATGTTAGAACTTCAGTATGAACTGGAGTCAAAGGCAGCCAAGTGGTATGCCACAATTGACATTGCCAATTCATTTTTCTCAATCCCTTTGGCAGCAGAATGCAGGCCACAGTTTGCTTTCACTTGGAGGGGCGTCCAGTACACTTGGAACCGACTGCCCCAGGGGTGGAAACACAGCCCTACCATCTGCCATGGATTGATCCAGACTGCACTGGAACAGGGGCAAGCTCCAGAACACCTGCAATACATTGATGACATCATCGTGTGGGGTGATACAGCGGAAGAAGTTTTTGAGAAAGGGAGGAAAATAATCCAAATCCTGCTGAAGGCCGGTTTTGCCATAAAACGGAATAAGGTCAAGGGACCTGCACAGGAGATTCAATTTTTGGGAATAAAATGGCAAGATGGACGCCGCCAGATCCCCACAGACGTGATCAACAAGATAACAGCAATGTCTCCACCAACTAACAAGAAAGAAACACAAGCTTTCTTAGGTGTTGTGGGGTTCTGGAGAATGCACATCCCAAATTACAGTCTGATTGTAAGCCCTCTCTACCACGTGACCCGGAAGAAGAATGATTTCAAATGGGGCCCTGAGCAACAACAAGCCTTTGAACAAATTAAACGAGAAATAGTTCATGCAGTAGCCCTTGGACCAGTCCGGGCCGGGCCAGATGTGAAAAATGTGCTCTATACCGCAGCTGGGGAGAATGGTCCTACCTGGAGCCTCTGGCAGAAAGCTCCAGGGGAGACTCGAGGTCGACCCCTTGGCTTTTGGAGTCGGGGATATAAAGGATCCGAGGCCAGCTACACTCCCACTGAAAAAGAGATACTGGCAGCCTATGAAGGGGTTCGAGCTGCCTCAGAAGTGATTGGAACTGAAGCGCAGCTCCTCCTGGCACCCCGGTTGCCTGTGCTGGGCTGGATGTTCAAAGGCAGGGTCTCCTCTACACATCATGCAACTGATGCTACATGGAGTAAGTGGGCCGCACTAATTACACAACGAGCTCGAATAGGAAATCCCAGTCGTCCAGGAATTCTAGAAGTCATCATGGACTGGCCAGAGGGCAAAGATTTTGGGATGTCACCAGAAGAGGAGGTGACGCGTGCTGAAGAGGCCCCACCATATAATGAACTGTCAGAGAGTGAAAAGCAATATGCCTTGTTTACTGATGGGTCCTGCCATATTGTGGGAAAGCATCGGAGATGGAAGGCAGCTGTGTGGAGTCCCCTGCGACAAGTTGCAGAAACTGCTGAGGGAGAGGGTGAATCGAGTCAATTTGCAGAGGTGAAAGCCATCCATCTGGCCTTGGACATTGCTGAACGAGAAAAATGGCCAGTACTTTATCTCTATACTGACTCATGGATGGTGGCAAATGCCCTGTGGGGGTGGTTGCAGCAATGGAAGCAGAGCAACTGGCAACGCAGAAGTAAACCCATCTGGGCTGCTGCATTGTGGCAAGATATCGCCGCTCGGGTGCAGAACCTGGTGGTGAAGGTACGCCACGTAGATGCTCATGTACCCAAGAGTCGGGCCACTGAGGAACACCAGAATAACCAGCAAGTGGATAAAGCTGCTAAGATTAAAGTGGCTCAGATGGACTTGGATTGGCAACATAAGGGTGAATTATTTTTAGCCCGGTGGGCCCATGACACCTCAGGCCATCAAGGCAGAGATGCAACATATAGATGGGCTCGTGATCGAGGGGTGGACTTAACGATGGACACTATTGCCCAGGTTATTCACGAATGTGAAACATGTGCTGCAATTAAGCAAGCCAAGCGGTTAAAGCCTCTCTGGTATGGAGGACGATGGCTGAAGTACAAATATGGGGAGGCCTGGCAGATTGACTATATCACACTCCCACCAACCCGCCAGGGCAAGCGCTATGTGCTTACCATGGTGGAAGCAACCACTGGCTGGCTGGAAACATACGCTGTGTCCCACGCCACTGCCCGGAACACTATCCTGGGCCTTGAGAAACAAGTCTTGTGGCGACACGGCACCCCAGAGAGAATTGAGTCAGACAATGGGACTCATTTCCGGAACAACCTCATAGACACTTGGGCCAAAGAGCATGGCATTGAGTGGGTATACCACATCCCCTACCATGCACCAGCCTCTGGGAAAATCGAACGGTACAATGGGCTGTTAAAAACTACACTGAGAGCAATGGGTGGTGGGACTTTCAAACACTGGGATACACATTTACCAAAGCCACCTGGTTGGTCAACAGTAGGGGATCTGCCAACAGGGCTGGCCCAGCCCAATCAGAACTTTTACGTACTGTAGAGGGGGATAAAGTTCCTGTGGTGCACATAAAGAATTTGTTGGGGAAGACAGTCTGGGTTATTCCTGCTTCAGGTAAAGGCAAACCCACTTGTGGGGTTGCTTTTGCTCAGGGACCTGGATATACTTGGTGGGTAATGCGGGAAGATGGGGAAGTCCGATGTGTACCTCAAGGGGATTTAATCTTGGGGGAAAACAGCCAATGAACTCAATTGTACGCTGTTGCCTGCTCTATAACACTTTTATAGCCCACCAGCTAGATATCTTCAGGTCACCAGCCATTGACCCTGACTTCCCTCCGATCATCACCTCAACAAAGAATGAATTTTGAGGAAACCAGACTAGCTCAGCAGTGACCAGATGAGTTTGGCAGTATCATCAGCAGGCAACAACCCAACACTATGTACCGTCCCTCCTGCCCTGAAAGACTATTACAAGAGATGGAACCTGACATCATGGACTGGATGAGTTCAGCAATTTTACAGGGATTGGTCCATGGACTAGGGAACGATATCTTTCTCTGTGTGTGGGTGTGGGTGTATATATATGTGTATATATGGGACAGGGGTGATGGTGTGCTGAGAGATGTGGGATCTGAGCATGGCGTGAATGGTATGGAATAAGGGGTGGATACTGTCCTGGGTTCAGCTATAGCAGTCATTTTTCTCCTGCTTAGTAGCTGGTGCAGTGCTGTGTTTTTTAACTTTCAGCCTGGGAACAACGCTGATAACACCGATGTTTTTGGTTGTTGCTAAGTAGTGTTTATTCCAACCAAGGACTTTCTCAGTCTCATGCTTTGCCAGGGAGGAGGGGAAGCCGGGAGGAAGCAGAGACAGGACACCTGACCCAAACTAGCCAAAGGGGTATTCCATACCACAGCACGTCATGCCCAGTATATAAACCGGGGGGAGTTACCCGGAAGGCCCAGATCACTGCTCGGGTCGGGCTGGGTATCGGTCGGCGGGTGGTGAGCAATTGTATCCTCTCCCCTTGTTATTTCACTAATCGTTATTATCATTGGTGGTAGCAGTAGTGGTTTTGTATTATACCTTAGTTGCGGGACTGCTCTTATCTCAACCCGTGGGAGTTGCATTCTTCCCATTCTCCTCCCCATCCCTCCGGGAGCGGGGGGAGGAAGAAGTGGGGGGGGAGGAGTGAGCGAGCGGCTGTGTGGTTCTGAGTTACCGGCTGGGCTCAAACCACGACAGCGGCTCAGTGGGCTATTCTCATTCTGTATAAATACCCAAAGGGAGGGTATAAAGAAGACAAAGCCAGGCTCTTCTCCGTGGTTCTGAGTCACAGGACAAGAGACAATGGGCACAAACCAAAATGCAGGATGTTCCATCTGAAATCAGGAAACAGCTTTTTACTGTGAAGGTAATCAAACATTGACACAGGTTGCCCAGACAGGTTGTGGAGTCTCCATCCATGGAGTTCTTCAAAAAAACATAGGTTTTTTGAAGAACTGGGTAACTGGCTTTAGATGGCCCTACTTTAAGAAGGGGAAGTAGACCAGGTGACCTCCAGATGTCCATTCCAACCTCAGCCATTCTGTGATTCTACAGAATTTCTCTTTCAAAATTTGCTGCTGTGTATCAGTGCAAGAACATGGAGTACTGATTGTGTTTTCTTGTATGTCATAGACTCATAGAATGCTTTTGGCTGTAAGGGACCTTAAAGGTCACTCAGTTCTAAGTCCTCTGACACAGGCAGGGACACCTTCCACTAGACCAGGTTGCTCAAAACTCCATCCAACCCAGCCTTCAACACTTCCAGGGATGGAGCAGCCACAGCTTCTCTGGCTCTGGACAACCTGTGCCAGTGCCTCACCACCCTCACAGTAAAGAATTTCTTTCTAATGTCTGTCACTTGGAGATGGAAATTATCATCAATGAATTCCAGGAACCTCCTGGATTGCTCATGCCCTGCTGTGTTTTCCCTCCAACAGATATGGGGGTGGTGGAATTTCCTCATGAGGACCAGGGTGTGTAAACACAAGACAGCACCTATCTGTCTATAGAGGGCCTCATCCACTCAATCTTCTTGGTCAGGCAACCTGTAGCAGACTCACACTATAATGTCCCCTGTCCCTGCCCTCTCTTTAATCCTGATCCATAAGCTCTCAGTTGGCTCCTCATCCATTCCCAGGTGGAGCCCATTGCACTCCAGCTGGTCGTTGACCTAGAGGGTGACACCTCCTGCTTGTATCCCCTGCCTGTCCTTCCTAAAGAGCCTGTGTCAGCCTGTATCTTTCCATTCAAACAGCCTAGTCATAGGAGTCATCCCACTTAAATGCCTCCATGGTGCCAGTAGATGATAGCCCTGCAGGTGTGTCACTCTTGTGGGAGCTGCCAGTTCACTGGGGGTCTCAGCACCCTCCAGGGGTTTCCCTGACTCAGGAAACCTCCCCTGTACACCACAATCCCCCACACTGTTGTGAAATGGGCCTGCTTTGGAGCTGTTCATCTTTGTCAAGTGACATGTCCTAGTGTGAAGAAGAGAAAAAACCTGAAGCTACACGAATTGTTTGTGGAGGGTGAGTTGCTCTGCAGTGTGTCACAGTGAGCAGTTAATTAAACTCTTGGGCTTCTGGTGTTGAAAGTTATCTTTCATTAAAGAGACCCTAATATTTCATGCACAGCTTTCAAAATAGTTCTGCTCAATTCCCATTCATTTGAATAATTTATAACTAGTCCTCAAATACTGTCTCAAATATCTGGCTAGACTTACTTGGAAACGAAGATTCACAAGTATGTCAGGCGTTCATTAATCAAAGCACGAACGGATAGTGGGACAACGCTGCTCAGCTCAGGAGGACTGGTGATTAATGTTTTTCACCACCTTTTCCAGCTCTGTTAATTGCGGTGCTGTTTGCAACGTATTTCCACTAGATGGCACTCTGTGCTACAAAACAGGTATTTTTTAAACTTTATATAACTAGGCTTGAATGACACTTTTTGTGATAAATACCCCGCAATTTAAAAACTGAGAGTAGCAGAAAGAAGACAGGCGCACATACTATAACCAACTATTAACGAATCAGGTGTAGAAACCATGGAGCTGTCACTATTGTTTAAATTTACACAGATACACAGATGCATAGTCATTGTAACATGGTACCACTTTAGTGCTAAGACAGTGTCACTGAACTCAGTGAGGTAAGAATTATACCATTCTGTTGCTGCAGCAACTCCAAAGATTTCTTAGTCAAATTATTAGCATTGGCTTGTTTAGACTTCATTAGTTTACTGTTATGTAAAAATGACATGTAAAAACCAAACAAACATGAAATCATTGTAATTAAGCTATGTTGAATGTGCATTCTACTGTATTTCTGAACTTAAATTATGTTCCTTTTTTTATTCTATGATACAAAATTAAAAGCTAGTATATTGATGTTAATTTTTAATATGTGGATTAAATCAAGATGATAATTTGTTTTCTTACTACATCTAAAAGTAAGATTTTGTTTTCTCATAAGTCTTGAAATTCAACTTACTGCTGTTGAACATTTTACTATTTAAATTATGTAGTTATTTTGTTGCAGTAAAATGGCTAAGATCACTCCTGAGTTGTTACTATGAGTAGGTTCAGTATGTGTTACAGATAACAGCCAGTGGTATCGGAAGCACTCGTCTGAGTGGGACCACTCGTACTGGGAGGATTCTCCAACAGAGTGGGGAAGTAACTGCATAAACTATAACACAGGATGAAGAGGGCAAGGCTAAATCTAACTCATAAGGTAGGAAGACCAGGGTCATGAAAGACTGAATATGCATGATAGAGGAGAGGAAAGTATAACAACCCAAGAAAAAAGAGAAAGAAAGGGAAGAATGTTTCAAGGATAAAAAAGACAGAAATTAAGATTTATGGGTATCCTGAAAGAAGGAAGCTAAAGGACTGAAAAATCAAAATTTAATTTAGAAGCTTCTCCCTCCCCACCTTTCACAAACAAATTGGCTTGAGATGGATTTATGTTTCCTTAAATGTTCCTCTTAACTTACAGGGTTATCTCTGAAAAGGAGCTTCAGTTAATCCTGACCATTTTTACATGCTCATGTCTTTCTGTTTCCTTTTCCTTTTCTTTGTTATTATGGTGCTACATTTAATTTCAACATTTTAGTTCAATTTCACGCATGCAAAAGGTAGATTCAAGCGAAGCACAAAATACCTAACATACTAGGTCTTCTCTGTTCAGAGGTCATCCTTGTTTAAATGAGATTCTGTTTTAAAGAGTTTCTTTAAAACATACAAACAAACAAAAAAAAAATCCAAACATGCACTCCTCAAAAAAAAAAAAAAAAAACCAAAACAAAAACAACAACCCCAAAACAAAAAAACCAAAACCCAACCAAAAACCCACAACTGAACACATGGATTTCTATATGATGCGTAGTAGATCTTCTGGAGCAACAACAACAAAATCTGGCCTTGCAAATGCAAACAAAACTTAGGTGTCTTTGACTTGGGGTTTTTTGGGGTTGGTTTTTTTTCATTCCTCTCTTCTGCCACAGTCAGTAACGAGTACTTGAAAGTTGGACTGCACCTTGATGACATTTTATAATTCCACTGGCTTCTGTAACTTTACATGGGTTATATTGAAACAAACATTCATAGAAATTTTATTCTGAAAGTGAATAGGAATTAAATTATTCTGGTTCTTTACTAGCTATAGAAAAAAGTCACTAGTATTGAAAATAATTGGAAAAATCTAAAAAGGTCACCTTTAAGCTTTTGTAGAAAAACCTAGATTTTGAATGAGACTCAAGCAAACTGAAAATATGAATTTCTTGATACTGCATATATTTTAGGAACATGTAGAACTGTTTTTCTTCTGAGCATCTCTTTTAATTATTTAGTAGCAACATCTTGGAGGGAAATACAAAAAACACTTCTTTCTGCACAAACAGCTACTTATTCAGATACACACATTCCTCAACATGAATTTTAATTTTGCCATAAATAGCACCACAACATGTTGATTTTTGTGATATTTATTGTATGTTTTTGTTCGGAAATGCTGAATTCAGTAGCCTGATGTAAGGAAAGCTGCTGAAGTTCCTGTTCTCGGGTCCAGTCAGAAGTGAAGTTGAGCACACCTTTCCAATAAACACACATGCAAAAACACATATAGAGTACATATATGTATATACACACACCTGGAAACAAGGATTAACACAGATGGAAAACATGGCACTCCTATGAACATGAATGATACCAATGGCCTACTTATCTTTCTCTCCCTAGCTAATCGAGGCAAAGGCCAGTAACTGGCCTTAGGCACTCCGCCTACCCAGTAGCTGGCCCCTGGATCCCCTGGTTTTCAGTTACATCATACACAGACACATATGCAAACAGGTTTCTCAACTGACCCCATGAGATGTTGCAGGCTCTGCAGAGCAGTTAGAAAATAGAAATGGAGTTTAATGAGGAGATAGGACATAGTGTAGGGATCAGGTGTAGGGCATGGCCACACAAGCGCATTGACCAGCATCTGTTTGCATGACTGACCACTTTTATCCCCTTATTCCTCTATTTTACTGTTTATGTCTCTCCAAACCACCCTGATCCCACCTTTTCCTGCCTTCAATTCCTCCTGTAACATTGCATACTAAGTCTTTTCAAATCAAAAATGCTGCTCCCTTGCATCCCAACATTGGCCCCATAACACTAGAGAGTAACATCTGGGTGAGTGTGATCAGTATCACCCAGGGAGGGTGATAGATGCCCCTCCCAGTTCACAAGGTTGAGGCTCTTTTGAACAGCTGGGGGAGAAGTCAAGGCAGTAACATCCGACCTTGAACAGATTATTGCTATATTTTCTTTTACAATACTTCTAGTTTGTGGATCCTTCTTGAACCTTTAATCACACAACCGAACAGTTTCAACATGGTTCTTCCTTTAAGGAAGAAATAAAAATGTATTAGTCTGTTTAGAACCAAATATCCTGTTGTCATGGTTTAAACCCAGCTGGTAACTCAGAACCACACAGCTGCTCACTCAGTCTTCCCCTTCTTCCCCCTGGCTCCCAGAGGGATGGGGACAACAGAAAGAATGTAAATCCCAAGGGTTGAGATAAGAACAGTCGAGTAACTAAGGTATAATACAAAACTACTACCACCACCAATAATAATGATGATAAGGGAAATAACAAGGGGAGAGAATATAAAACTAAAAAGGGAAGGGGAAAAAACCCAATAAACACAAGTGATGCACAATACAATTGCTCACCACCTGCCAATCCATATCCAGCCTGACTCAATCTGGGTCTTCTAGGTGACTCTCCCCAGTTTACACAGTGGGCATGACGTGCTGTGGTATGGAATACCCCTTTGGCTAGTTTGGGTCAGGTGTCCTGTCTCTGCTTATTACCGGCTTCCTGTGCCCCTCCTCACTGACTGAGCACAAGAGACTGAAAAGTCCTTGGTCAGAGTAAATATTATTTAGAAACAACTAAAACTTTGGTGTGTTATCAACATTGTTCTCAGACTGAAGCTGAAACACAGCACTGCACCAGCTACTAGGAAGAAGAAAAATAACTGTTACAGCTGAACCCAGTACAGCAACAAGTATTTCTTTTAATCAGGTCTGGCCAATTTACATCCGGTGTCTTTACAAGCCTGTGTAGTTACTGATGCAGAAAGACTCAGAACCCTGTGGAAGCTCCAAAGCAAGAAGAAAAAATGCAAACTGAATATGAAGACACTGGTTAAAAACTTGGGTAATTTGGGAACTTTAAGACTCCCAGCCTGACATCCAGCCTCAGCCATCCATTTATCTTGTTGAAAACTACCTATCCAATGTAATAACTAGTAAGAAATTATACTGAACACTCATGTGACACAGTAATAATGTCCAGCAACACTGATGTCTAGAAAATAGATCCTCCTGGTTTAGTTTTGCTTTGCTTTTTAAAGCTATTTAAGTGTTAGAAATTAAACAGTGGTATAATGCTTAATAAGAAAACACCTTACGCACCGCCTTGCATTTGGACTGATAACTGGGACAGCATTTGGAGGACAGGTCCTTACAGTGGTGGTTTACTGAACATAAACTCCAGTGACTTAAATCCCTGGGACTGCCAATGCAGTCCCTTGGACAGATGAACGTAAGCACAGGGGGTAGGACAGGGAAATTTTACTTGGCTTTAGAGCATTCCCTTACTAGAATGAGCAGTACCTGAAATCAGCACTTCAGAAGATGTTGATAAATTGAAGAGGATTTTGAGAAGATTCGTGAGATGGCTAAAGGACTAAAACCCATGCCTTATTGGCAGACCGAAGGAGCTCACTCTCTTTAGTTATCAGACCAATTCTCCTGGCACCAGTAATTTTACTATGCTGTGAGCCAGTTCAGGGAGCTGCTCTAGTTGACAGCTAACCTGCATTTCTGTTTGCCTAAGGTTTTCATCTGCACCAGGTCTCTGAATTGGTTCAGCCCATGGCCACATAAGCAGTGCCAACACAAAACTGGTTACAGCCAAACATAAAAATCATGAACATTTTATTTCAACAATTATTCTGTGCTATTCAAATTAAGTTGTTTAATCACTATGGTGTCCTAAGGACTGATTTATATTGACCAGTGCTACAAAAATACTCTATGACACTTAAAAGGAAATTCTGAGCATTATACATTTCTGTTTATCTTGCCACAGGTGTCACTAGAAATCCTGCCCAGTATGATAGAGAAATGGGCATCCTGGGGAGAATGCCACAGGGCCCTGCCCTGCCACAGGGCCCTGCCCCACCTGGGCCCCCGGCTTCCAGAACTGAGGTCACCATGGTGTTCCGTTATAACCCGGTGTTGGCCCAGCAACAGACCCAGTGCCTGCAGGGATGGCGCTGCGTGTGGCAGCACCAGCGGCACTGGGGGTGCTCCTCTCTTGTGGAGGAGCGCTCCCTACACAAGACCCACAAGTTTATTACATATAAGTCTTCTCCTGGCGCAGTCTCCTCATCAGGATGGGCCAGTGGCTCTGCTGCTGCGGGTCCAGGTGGGTTCCCCCACAGCTCTGGGACGCGCTGGTGCAGCCGGGCCCCGCAGCAGCCGCCTTGCTCATGCCTGACGCCGTCTGCTCTGCAGGGACGACCCTGGCCCCGAGCAGCAACGTGAGCCCGGCCCGGCATCGCCCGAGCCGCTGCTGCGGGAGCGCGTGCGGGTGGCCCAGCACCATGGCCAGAAGAAGAAGAGGGACCTCCTCCTCTTCAGGGACAGCGTGGTCATCGCCAAGACCAAGTAAGACTCGCAGAGCCCAGCTGTCTTTCCTCCCAAGCCCTGGCCCTGGCACCAGGGCACCAGAGCAGGGAGAGCCAAGGAGCAGCCCCAGGCCCCCGGCACCCTGGTGCTGGATGCACCCGTGGCCGTGCCCGTGGCAGGCGGGCACTAGAGGGGCGCCAGTGGGCTCAGCCACCTCCAGGTCACTCCCTGCCGCTCCTCTCTGCAGACGTGGCAGCACCCCGCGACCGCAGCTCTGCCTGGCCCTGGGCCTGCTCCAGGTGCTGAGCGGCAGGAAGGGGTCAGCAGGAGATGCTGCCGAGAAGAAGGAGGAGGAAAGGAAGACCGGCAGCTCCCTTGTCTTCCTCTGGCCCTGCGGCTCCTGCATTGTCACCTTCTGGTGAGTCTCGGTGCTACATCCCACCAGAGGGGTGGGCAGCACCTCTGTCCTGCCCCACGGGGCATCGTCCTGACTCTGTGGCCATCCCCCCACCTGCCTCTGCCTGCAGGCTGGGGCACAGCGGGCACTCGGGCTGTTTCTCCTCTCTTTTGCTAGCTCCCAGGCAGTGAAGGAGCTATGGGTCAGCGCCCTCCTTGGGTAAGCCCTGCCTGGCACTGCAGCCTGGGCAGCCCACGCTCCCATCATGGAGGGATGCTCCACGCGTGGCATCCAATCTATGCAGGAACAAATCTGCTGAGCTGGGCAGAGGTGCCCCCACAGCTGCAGGCAGAGGTGTCCCCACAGCTGAGCAGGCACATCTGGCAAAGCTGCTTCATCCAGCTGTGTCCAGCCAACACCTGCCCAGCCCCATCCTCACCACTGCCGCTGCTCCCACTCCACTGCCGGGCAGTACCAGCTGTTCCGGGCAGTGTGGAAGCGCTCCCCAGGCTGGCAGCAGAGGGAAGAGCAGGCTTGGGTCTCACACAGCTCTTTCTCTGTCCCTTCCCCATGCACAGGCCACCAGAAGGAGTGCAGGGAGCCTGCGTTACCCAGCTGCCCTCCATCAGGCTCAGCTGAAGGAGCTGAGTGGCCGCACTGCTCTGAGTGTCCCTCCTGCCCCAGCTCTGGCCCCAGGGGCTGCCCCAGCCCAGCATCAGCTGCATTGCTCCTCACCTTCTGCTCTTTTCCCCTTGCCCAGGTGACAACACTATACACTGGCAGCCTGGAGAAGCTGCTCCAGTGCCAGGCTCAGGTCAGGGTCACTTGCGATGCAACCTCACCCATCCCCACCTCTCACACATGGCCAGGGGCTGATGCAGCTCACCGGGGGCCCGTTCTGCTGCAGGGCTGCTTGGTGAGCACAGCACATTTCCTGCAGGCTGGTGCCAAGCAGCTGACACCTCCTGTCCCCTCCGGCAGTCAAGGCGGATGTGGCCACGTGTATGATGAGTTTGGAAAAGACAGGGGCAGGATGGCCCTTCTCTCCTGCTCTTGCAGGCAGGCACACGTGCTGCGATGGGGCTGCCGCTGCCCTTCCCGCAGGGCACGTCCATCCCCATCGCTCTGCAGCAGGAGAGAGCTGAGCCCTGGGGCCCCTCGTTCTCAAATGATGATGCCTCTCCCGTGCCCTGGGTGGCGGGGGGACAGCACCGAGGGAGTCTGGGAGCGCTCTCCTGGTGCTTCTCCTCCACGGCTCTTTAGTCTGTTTCCCTTGGCAGCAGGTGGGACCCGCAGGAGCAGGAGGAGGCTGCCCTGGCTTTTTGTGTGGCCAAGGACCTCGGCTGCAGCAGAGGCACTGGGGCTGTTGGGCTCTGCTGGCCAGGGGGCTCTCATTGGCCAGCCTCTGACAGCTCTCTGCAGCCAGGACGGCACGCTGCCCCAGCCCATCCACGTAAGCCAGCCTGGCCACGGGGTCCCCATCCCATCCCATCCCATCTCATCCCATGCCTTCCCATCCCACCCCATCCCATCCCACTGGCTCCTTTGGAGAGGGGCTGTTCCAGCACCTACCTCAGGGTAGTCTCCAGCCCAGTAACTCTCCTCCTCTGTGTCCTCAGGACCTGCTGGCTCTGCTGAATGAGCACGGGCCATCCACGGAGGGGATCTTCTGTCGGGCAGCCAGCGAGCGCGCCTCCCAGGAGATCAGGGAGGCCCTCGGCAGCGGCGTGGAGGTCCAGCTCCAAAGCCAGCCTGTGCTGCTGCTGGCTGTCATCTTCAAGGTGAGCCCGGCTGACCTGGAGCCCAGCAGCTCCCGGCTCTCTTGATGCTGATGGGCACCTGCGGGAGCACAAGCGGAAACCCAGCCGTCTGCCCATGAGCCAGAGGGCCGGGGATGCTGCCTGTGCTCTTGGGGGCAGTGGCCAAAGCCTCATGTGGAGCCCTTGTCACTGCAGGACCTCCTGCGGAAGATCCCCTCCAAGCTCCTTGACGTCCAGCTATACGAGGAGTGGATGAGCGCCCTGCAGCAGACCAGCAGGCAGGAGAGGCTGGCAGCACTGAAAGAGTAAGTGTGGCAGCAGCCTGCCTGCTCCGCAGGGACTGGCACAGGCCGGGACTCGCCTGCAAAGCAATGGCCTGCCTGAAGTAGCCATGGTTCCTGCAAGCCACCTCCTGCTGCTCTCGGGTTTATGTTTGGGGGGAAAGGGGCACAGAAAAGCATTTCTCCCCAGGGATCACTTCCCACAGGCCCTGGGGCTTGCTCCAACAAGGGCCTCTTTGAGAAGGGCAGGGATGGAAGGAGGTGGCCATATCTCAGCGCAGGCAGTCCCTCTGCTGTAGACCAGGCGGTGGCCTTGGGTGAGACCAGCCTGGGAGACCTGTGTTGTCAACACCGACTTCATTAACGTTGTGCTTCTGTTCCCTCAGGGTGGCCAGCAAGTTACCCGAGGCCAACCTGCTCCTGCTCCGGCACTTGCTGTCCCTGCTCCATAACATCAGTGGGAACGCGGCCACCAGCAAGATGACAGCTGGGAACCTGGCCGTCTGCCTGGGGCCAAACCTCCTCAGCCCCCCCCAGGAGCTGCCCCTGGACATCCTGGCGCAGGAGACGGGGAAGGTACTCTGTGTTCACCACCCGGCTACAGCCTCCCCAGCCCACCCCAGCTTTGCTGCTCAGAGCGCCCTAGCTGCCTCCTCCTGCCAGCAAAGCCGTGGGGCAGCAGCCGGGAAGAGCAGCCCCATGGCTGCACCTTCCTGCACAGAAGTGCAGGTCAGGCTGGGAAAGGCTGTTTGAGCCCTTATCAGCCCCCTCGGTGAAACCAGTGGTTTGCTGTGTGCAGGTGACACAGCTCGTGGAGTTCCTCATCGACTGCCACAAGGAACTCCTTTGGGAGCAGGTGGCTGGGCTGGTCAGCGAGGGGGATGAGGAGCCACCAGCACCACAGACAGCACCAGAAACAGCAGAGGTATGTGAAGTGCACAAGCAGTGTGACAGCAAAAGCCTCCCCCCTCAGAAGGTGTGGCTGCTGCCGCAGGGACAAGCATGGTCCTCCATCAGCCTGCAGCTCTGCCAAAGTGCAAAGCAAGGCTGATGCAGGTTGGCCATCCCTCTTTGTGCGGTGATCCCACCACAGCTGGCTCAGCTGAGCTGAGCAAACCCATCCAAGAGATGTGCCCTTCAGAGCCAGGGTAGCAATTGGGCAGGGAGGTCCTTGCCCACTGCTAACTTACACATTGCCATTGCAGGTGCCTCCCGTCGCTTCCGAGACCGAACACCAGAAGAGCATGTCTGGGGAGAGAAGGTAAAACTACCTAGCTTTGCTGGGTTCAAGGTAATCATGGCTTCACCTGTCTAGCAATACTATTGAATGGAAAGGTTGCCAGGCTCTTCATGGGACACCAGGAAGAGAAGAGCAATCTGTGAGAAGGGTAGTGATGGGCCACCGTGCAGGAGGACGAACAGATTGTCAACTGAGCTCTCAGGGATGGGCAACTAAGGAAATCCAAGCAGGGAAAGAAGAACGAGGAGCCTGGGTATGTAGCAGACCCTGTATTCCATCTTTCAAAGCTCTGAGCATAGGAAACATTCCTGAGGTGCACAGGATGATCCTGGACAGGAGGCATCCACCTGCCATCGGGGGAACATGTATGTCAGGTGAAATATACAACTGCAGTGTTGCCTGCCAACCTGAGATTTTAGTATGGGATGCTGCTGCTTGGGTTTTGGAAAGGACCATATCCCAGCTTCACAGGGCTCCCTGCCAAGCCTTGCTGCCTGACAAGGGGGCACTGCACATCTCTGTCATCTTGCTGTGCTCTGAGTGTATCACATGTGTTGAGACGGAATCAAAGCAACACTGTAGTTGCCAGTAAGGAGCCTCTCTCCTGTGCTAGGAGTGCTAGGAATGACCCCTTTTACAGCATACTTCCAAAAAACCCAGGAGCCAAGTCCCACATGTTCCTGCCCTCATGGTTTCACCAGCGCTTTCTGACTCTGCCCTTGTAGGCGCCCATTTTCTTGTGCTGCTTGGATTCCCCGGATGAGCTCTGCCTCCTGGACTTGGAGTTCCACCCTGTGGCCCCAGCACCACCTCGGCGTCAGTGAGGACAGTGTCTCCACGTCCTTCTGCTCTGGCTGGAAAGTTCCATGAGCTCGCCCCGGAGCCAGAGCAGCACCCTCAGACCCATCCCAGCCCTAGCAGGAGGCCTTGCTGGCTCACTCCTCAGCTCTGCCAGCAAATGCCCACCCGCTGGCACATCTCCCCAAGTGGGGAGCTGGCCTCTGAACTCCATCTACACATGGGTGTGAAGATCACCTGAGCGGGACAGAGGGCACAACACTTATGCTGGGCCACTTGCTTATTGCTGTGTTCATTATTACTAGGTTCATTACTATGCTTGTTACTATGTTTATTACTCTATTACTATGTCTTTTTGAAACAAATTTTGGGATATATTTTAGGATATACTTAGGATATATTTTAGGAAACGTTATAGGATACAGGATGTATTTAGGATATAGTTTAGGCAACACATTATAGGATAGTAGTTATTTCACATTGTTTGAGTACCCACTTCATAGGATCATAGACTAGTTTAGGTTAGAATAGGATAGTTAGGGTTGGAAAGGACTTCTAGTAGTTTCATGTTATGTCACAATATTACTCTTAGAGTGACTTTTCAGCTATATTAGTAAAAAAAGCAGAAAGAATTACAAAAGTCGTATCTCTCTGCCTTGCCATCTACATTCTGCAGAATGCAAAACGGAAAAGAAAGTATACTGAGAGAGTCTATGGATTAGGAAAGAAATGACAGGAAGAGATTTATGAATGCAGAAGAACCATTGCTACACCTTGAAAAAGATTCCGATAAGCTCCAGAAGGGTACTGGCCTGATATTGGAACACAGCTGCATATCTTAGATGCATATCTTAAGGTCCAGAAGTAAAGAGAAAATTGTTTCTAAAGGAAAATGCAGACAGGCAGTGGAAAGGAGCATTGAAGTGCACCACTGTCTTTTCATTGGCAGCTGCTCATTCTGGGCATAGAGATGATGAAAAAACCCAAAACCCCCAAACCAAAACCACCACCACCACCACCACCACCAAAAGACAAAAACCAACCAACCAAAACCCAAAAAAACCTTAAAAAAAAAAAACAAACAAAAAAAAATTAAAAAACAACAAAACAAAAAAAACCTAAATTGTGTTTTGGATCTAAAACAAAAAAAAACAACAAAAAAAATCCCTCAGATCCCTCTGCACTCAAAAGGGAGAAACATCAGCTCTCAAGACCTTACTGTGATTTACCATAGATGTCCAGTGTATATTGTGATACTTTATAAACAGAAGACTATCTAAATGCCCTTGGGAAATTACAACAGGCATCCCAGCTGTCTGCAAACAAAGCTGTCTCAAATCTGAGTACCAACAGAGTGATTTGTTTGTAATGGGGCAGAGTGACTGATAAGCGCATATTCCCCTTGCATTTGCTGGAATACATTGTGCAGACTGCCTGCAGTTCTCAGCATTTCTTCATATGTGTTATGCTTTTCTGAATTTTCTTACCATTTCTATGCAGAAATAAAGTGTCAAATGTATATCTGGCCAGTCTCTGTACTTGGATGAGTCCCTTCCCCTTTTTATTCCTCTCTCCATCTCTGGGTTTCACTTCTCTCTCTCTGTCTGATACTTATCTGTCCAAGAAGACAAAAAGGTCATGCAATGGTTACACTTGTATCAGCCTTTTCTTCCTCCCAGGAACTTTCTTTTTTCTCCTAAGAAACCTTTTCTCCTAAGTGAGGACACACTTGCATCCAAGAAAAGGTCTTGACAAGGAAAGAACTTGAGTATGTTACTGCTTCTTGTAATCCGAGAAGCAAAAGCACTACTTTTGCCCAGAAGGCCACTGGTCAGTATTTCTGTGTTCTTGCTATGCTTTCACTCCATCCTTCTTCACATTCAGTACCACAGCCCCAAACCTCTTGGCCATGTTGCCATACCACAGACTCTGTTAGGAAGAGAATAATTTAAAGATTGTAGGAGCTTCTGTTTATGGAGAGCAGATTATTTTTTGTCACCTGGAAAAGATAGAAAGAACTGGTAAGTTACAAGGGAACGGCCACTTCGAATCTACCTCATCTAAAAAGTAGCTCATGAATTGAAACCTATTCTCTATTAGCTGGCAATGGTAGGAAAGACTCCTCATCTTCCTCCTCAGGGAAAAGTAAAACCCCAAAACCATACAGGATGTTGAGAACAAAGGGCTGAATGACAACTAAAGTTCCCATGCCCTTACTCCAGGAAAAGGGGCTGCAAGACGGGGGCAGCAAGGGAGTTGAAACATGTTCCCTCATCCCTATGGATGTTTTCTACCTGTTGGAGCAAACTGGAATGCATGATGTGGAGAATACAAATTGACCATTATGCCCTCTAGGTGGCCATTCTCAGTTAGAATGTGCTGGGATGACCAAAATATGCAAAGCACTGTGTGCCTTATGTATGCACTCATATTTATGAAACGTGCAATTCTGATTTTATTTCTATATTTGGTAAACATGACTCGCTGCTCTTTCTTCCGTCTTGAAATCCGCATTTGCTCCCCAAATGGGAGATGGATGCTCACAGTATCAAAAGCACTGTCAACAAAGACCCTAGGTGCTGCTCATGCAAGTCCATTCAGCCGCCTTATCCCTGCCCCATTCATTTCACTATCTCAGGAGACTTTCTTGCCATTGTAATATGCTGTGTCTCCTAACAGAGGTCTCGTGCAGAGAGCAGCACGTGCGCCCCATGAGAATTTCAGGAAAAGAAACCAAAACAAAATGGTGAGAAAGAGAATTTTCATAAAATAGGAATGAAATAGATGCACCTCTGTATGCATTTGAATTTGCCTGGTCCCATAAAGCCAGTGTTGGCTGCAGATTCTAGCTGGACCAGTAAAAAACTGAAGCTTGATGCAGTAGACAACAGAGACTGACAGAGACAAAGGCAAACGTCTTCTGTTCACAAACCAGCTAGTCTTGCTGTGGGATCACTTGATGGATCCCAAAACCCTGTCATTTTTTTGGTGCTTCTTAAATTAATCCCGTGGTAAACTAATGCCGCACAATGAACTAGCTGTAATCAGGCATTTTGCTATGGGCACAACCGGTTGCTTTCAGAATGTTAATGTACCAGAAGCTATCTCTGAAAGCCAATCTGACATTAAACGGAAAGCAGGAGTAACAGGTGGAGCTGTGTGTTTACCATTTCATAACTAATTTTAAAAGTCTCTTCAATTGAGAAGATGTCTTATATTATTAGAAATGTCACATATTAATATAATTTCTTAAATAACAAGTGTTTATTAAATATTACCAAATGTTAGACATGCCCATTTTTAGAATGTCACAAACTTACTTAAATGAGTAATTTACACTCTTTCTTGAAGCTTGTGAAATGGAGATGGTTAGAACAAAGAAGAGGGAAAAAGAGTCCTTTAGACCCAAAGCTTGCTCCAAACTGCACAAGCTACAAACACTGTATGGAGAATGCTCCCATTAGGTCTCAGCTGTGGGGATACAGAATGCAAACCTCCTCATTAGAAGAGGGAACTAAAACTAGGGTGGGATTCAGCTCACTCTAACTTCTGCTGTGCCTCTGTTTGGACTAGGTGTCCACACAGCCGTTGAGTGGATGTCAAGGGCTTGATGCAGTAGCCTACCCCTTGGCATCATTTGGGTACAATGACAGATTCTATAGGTATGTCATCTGGCTTCCAGCTGTCCCCTCCAAAGGGCGAGTCTGTCCATAGGTCCTGTGTCATACCTGCTAGGCTTTAGGTGCTAGTTTCATTAAGGCATCTTAAATGGCATTAAGTTGCCCATGTCTAGGAATTGGTAATGAGGCCCTAGTCGATGCAGCCAGTTAAGGTGTCCTAAAGATATCTACATTTAGGACAGCACAAATAACTTTTTAGTCTGCTACCTAGAATGGCCTCTTTGCAATTTTTTACTATCGATATCTGCAGTATAATTAACTAAAGTCAGAGGAGCTGAATCCCAGCCTGGAGTGGATTGGGATTCAACTCTACTCATGTTGGAGTGGGTAGTCTCAGAATCTCTGGCTAGGTCTTAAAGACAAGCCTTTACTACTCTCTCCTATGTCAAGGCTGACTAGTAGTGTTCCCAGACTACACCTCCAGGATCCATCTGTCATGGTTAATGGGAAAGAGCAACTTTTTACTTGCAGAGTCTCTTGGAGTGGGCTATGGCTGTCCATGACCAACTGCAGCCGAAGTGCTTTGGAACGTCCAGGGAGAAATTTAAGTTCTTTGAGAGATTATTACCAAAAACTTGGGTGCTGTCAAATGATGTATGTCACCATGGAAGAAAAATAAAATGTTTTAAGCAGTGACTTATGGTTGTATGGCAAAACCACATTTCCGTCACGCTTCAGGTGAGCATTTTCTCTTGTGAATCTGGAAGTTATGCAGACAAGCTTTACCATCCCTGGTGCAGAATGGTGAGAGAGCATCACTGCTCAGAAGGTCCCAACAGGCTGTTCAGGAGGGATAGGCAGGGCAGGAGAGGTGGAAGAGTTGCACTCTGTGCAAGGGAGAAGTTGGATTTTACAGCCCTTCCTCTCAGGAATGATGCATTTGAGAGCCTGATGGTGAGGAGTTGGAGGATGGAAAACAAATAACATGTCCTTGTGGGTGTCTACTATCAACCACACTGTCCTGGGTTCAGCTGCAGAGTTATTTTTCTCCTTCTTAGTAGCTAGTGCAGTGCTCTGTTTTCGACTTTAGTCTGAGGACAATGCTGATAACTCACTGATGTTTAGTTGTTGCTAAGTAATGCTTAGCCTGATCAAGGACTTTTCAGTCTCTCATGCTCTGCCAGTATGGAGAGGCACAAGAAGGCAAAAGGGAGCAGAGACAGGACACCTGACCCGAATTAGCCAAAGGGATATTCCATACCACAGCATTTCATGCCCAGTATAGAATCTGGGGGGAGCCACCTGGAAGGCCCAGATCGCTGCTCAGGTCAGGCTGGGTATAGGTCGGTGGGTGGCGAGCAATTGCATTGTGCACCACTTGTGTTTACTGCTTTCTTTCCTTTTCCCTTTTAGTTTTATATTCTCTTCCCTTATTATTTCCCTTATCATCATTATTATTGGTGGTAGTAGTAGTGGTTTTGTATTATACTTTAGTTATCAGACTGTTCTTATCTCAATCTGTGGGATTTACATTCTTTCGATTCTCCTCCCCATCTCTCCGGGAGCGGGGTGATGGGGGGGGAAGAGAAGGGAGAGTGAGCAAGCAGCTGCGTGGTTCTGAGTTACCAGCTGGGCTTTAAACCACGATGGTCCTTTTTTGGTGCCAAACGTGGGGCCTGAAGGGTTGAGATAATGACAGATCTGACTGGAGTGTGTCTAATCATATTTGTAACAAGCATTCATTGTTTTGGATTAATAGTCACTTATCACAAAGTTGATTTATTTGCTCTCAAAGTTGTTCTGCTTGGTCTCAAAGTTTCAGCATGTCGTACCTTACTTGCAGCCATCATTTGCTGTTTTAGTGTTTATCATCCTAAAGGCCTCATCTAAGGTTCTCTTTTTGCTGTACTTTATGGTAATGACTTGTAATACAATAGAAACATTGATCATGAAACTGATCTGGTATGCGTTCTCAGCGTGGCCATCACCTTTATGCTTTAGGAGGCATGTAATGGGAATTGTTAACAATTAACCATCTTTTTTTTTCCTTCCCTTGGAGGGTCAACCTATGAAGAAGACATACCCTCACACCCTCCGCTCCCCCACCGGGCTGTTTACAGCAGCATTTGAGGCTTCTAAAGCTTTTGAATATCCTTTGCATACCCTTGAAACCATCCTGCTTCTCTTGCTGGGAACCAGCATGTTGCTGCATATACTGCAGGTGCTTTATCCACAGCCATACCACCGTGAGAACGCTCTATTTCATCTGATCTCGAAAGCTAAGCAGGATTGGGCTCAGGTCTTGTCTACGGTTAAACAACAATCTAAGAGGACCACCAAGAGGTCTTCCCCGAGGCTGGACAGTCATTAGCAGCACAGTGTGTGCGATCATATGGGCAAGCTCCTAGGCCAGTGGGCCCCTCCAGTGCTTTGGAACTTCACTCCTGCACAAGTGCAAAATCCGGAAAGCTAGCAGAACACTTAGATGAGGTGTGCTGTCATCCTGGCAATACCAGAGAGGGACAAATCACCACAACATGCTGAGGCTTGGCCTACACCTACAGAGCCCTGCTCTGTGAGGAGCAGGAAAAAGATGTTTCTGGAAATGATGGCAAAGCAACAGACAACGCGGCTGCTTCATCCCAACCAACAAGCACAGCAGCTACCCCAACTTCAACAACAGGCACTGCAGCCACTCCAACCCGAGTGACAGACACTGCAGCTGAACCAAAGGACATATCTGTGCAAATATCAGTTGCCCCTATAAACAAGAGGAAAAGCAAATGAGAAGCACAAAAAGCAACACATGTAGTGAAAGGCGATGAAGACACAATGCACAAACTAGAGGGGGTGATATCTGAACGAGAGGCATTAGTACAGAATTCAGAGGAAGAGAAACGGGTAACTTCTAGATCCCTGACCTTGACTGAGCTGCGGAACATGCAGAAAGATTTCAGCCGTCTTTCAAATGAGCACATCGTCACCTGGATTCTCCGATGATGGGGCAATGGGGCCAAGAGTCATGAACTAGAAGGTGGGGAAGCCAAGCAGCTGGGATCACTTGCTAGGGAAGAGGGAATTGGCAAAACGATTGTGAAAGTGAAATGAGTCCTCAGCCTCTGGAGGCAGCTCTTGGCAGCTGTGAAGGCAAGGTGTCCCTACAAGGAAGATATTATACGTAGCTCAGGCAAGTGGACCATGATAGTGAAAGGCCTCCAGTACCTGAAGGAATTAGCCATTCTAGAGATGATCTATCATAAGTCAGATGCTGGGAATGCACCAATAGATCCAGATGAAGTCAAATTTACACAAATTACATGGAGTGCATCATCATCATATGCCAAATCATTGGCAAAAATTACCTGGAGTGAGGCAGTTGATGAAGTGAGTCATCAGCTCTGGGAGTTTGAAGGCAATCCATCATTTCAGCTTTGGAAAAACTCCTGTCCCAGGAGTTCAAATAATTGAGAGATGACCTATCCAACTCCCCATGTGTACAGACCTGCATCTCAGCTATGAACAGAAGGCGCCCTGTCGCTTGAGAGGAAAGATACAGGAGGTACATGCCACGGAGATCCCTATGAACCATAGGGATCATGTGGGATCATGGAGAAGACATGAGTAAGTGGGATGGAAAACCTACCTCAGTTCTGGAGGACCAGGTGCATGAATTGAAGAGGAAAATAACAGTCAATATGATGATCCTTCCAAGAAAGTTGCTGCTCCAGTCTCTGGTGAGCAGTTTCCCAGATGGAGTGGAAGACCTGATTTTACCCCATCTCAAATGAATAGGAATACTAATCCCTTTGTACAAGCAGTGGAGAATCCTATGATCGCTATTAGAGGGACTCTGCCTCCAGCCAGGTGGAGGAGAGGGACAATCGTGTTTACTGGACTGTGTGGGTCAGATGGCCTGGCACATCAGTCCCACAGGAATATAAGGCTCTAATAGATACTGGTGCACAGTGTACCATGATGTCATCAAGCTGTCAAGGGGTGGAACCCATTTATATTTCTGGAGTAAGAGGAGGATCCCAAAAGCTGACTGTACTGGAGGCTGAAATCAGCCTAACTGGGAAGGAGTGGCAAAAGCACCTTATTGTGACTTGTCCAGATGCTCTGTGCATCCTTGGCATAGACTATCTCAGGAGAGGGTACTTCAAAGACCGAAAAGGGTACTAATGGGCTTTTGGTTATAGCTGCCTTGGAGACAGAGGAAATTAAACAGCTGTGCACCTTGCCTGGTCTCTCAGAGTATCCTTCTGTTGTGGGGTTGCTGAAGGTCGAAGAACAACAAGTGGCAATTGTGACTACATTCCCATCTATAAGCTGAGCTATAGACTGGAGAGCCAAGGAGCAATCAGCAGGACCCACTCACTCTTTAATAGCCCCATATGGCCAGCGCAAAAGTCTAATGAAGAGTGGAGACTAACAGGAGTGGAGACTATTGTGGCCTGAATGAAGTCACACCACCATTGAGTGCTAGAACTTCAATATGAACAGAATATAAACCACGACAAATGATAAACTGTAAAGAAAAATCAGAGAATCATCAGAATCTGAGTCTTTGAGAGAACAGATTAATAGAATGGCATTTATTAATCTGCAGAGTGGTAGTTATCCTGTGTGTGTTATATCTTAACCAGTTTTCATACAAATTGTACAGCGTCCTTCATTTCCTCCTTAAATACAAAGGATGTCAGTATTCTTTATGTGGTATCATATTGCAACAACACATTGAATATTTTCTTACAATTTTAAGACAACATACTGAATTATTTGATGTCAATAAATACTTAAACCTCAATATATAAAGATTGTAGGAGCTTCTGTTTATGGAGAGCAGATTATTTTTTGTCACCTGGAAAAGATAGAAAGAACTGGTAAGTTACAAGGGAACGGCCACTTCAAATCTACCTCACCTAAAAAGTAGCTCATGAATTGAAACCTATTCTCTATTAGCTGGCAATGGTAGGAAAGACTCCTCATCTTCCTCCTCAGGGAAAAGTAAAACCCCAAAACCATACAGGATGTTGAGAACAAAGGGCTGAATGACAACTAAAGTTCCCATGCCCTTACTCCAGGAAAAGGGGCTGCAAGACGGGGGCAGCAAGGGAGTTGAAACATGTTCCCTCATCCCTATGGATGTTTTCTACCTGTTGGAGCAAACTGGAATGCATGATGTGGAGAATGCAAATTGACCATTATGCCCTCTAGGTGGCCATTCTCAGTTAGAATGTGCTGGGATGACCAAAATATGCAAAGCACTGTGTGCCTTATGTATGCACTCATATTTATGAAACGTGCAATTCTGATTTTATTTCTATATTTGGTAAACATGACTCGCTGCTCTTTCTTCCGTCTTGAAATCTGTATTTGCTTCCCACGTGCTGGGAGATGAGGGATATCTGGGAAACGGATGCTCACAGTATCAAAAGCACTGCCAACAAAGACCCTAGGTGCTGCTCATGCAAGTCCATTCAGCCGCCTTATCCCTGCCCCATTCATTCCACTATCTCAGGAGACTTTCTTGCCATTGTAATATGCTGTGCCTCCTAACAGAGGTCTCGTGCAGAGAGCAGCACGTGCGCCCCATGAGAATTTCAGGAAAAGAAACCAAAACAAAATGGTGAGAAAGAGAATTTTCATAAAATAGGAATGAAGTAGATGCACTTCTGTATGCATTTGAATTTGCCTGGTCCCATAAAGCCAGTGTTGGCTGCAGGTTCTAGCTGTTCCAGTAAAAACCTCAAGATGACTGTATTAAGTTCATTAAATTTGACTGAGGGCATACAACAAGCAGATTAAAAAGTCTTCTAAAAATCTAACCATCAAAAATGTTAAATTCATAAAATAACATTAGAGATGATAAATCATGAAGAAAAGACTAAGGCTTTCACAAAACAGAAAATCTCTTTCTCAATCTTTCTTGTATATGCAAAATAACCATGGAAAAGATCATTTTCTTAACAAAATAATAAAAACATTCTCTGGAAATCAGAGAACAGTGTCAAGGGGAAAAGTATAACTTAATGGGAGAGGTGCAAGTTCTTTTGCAAAGCCTGAAGCAAGTGAAGCCGAGAGGAAAGAGGAGTGCAATTCTGTTTGTACTGAACTGGTACAGTGTAGCTACTGTGTAGGTACACCAGTATTGTGTATGTTTCTCCACACTCTGACCTAAGGAAGACTTTCTTGCTTGATTCCAACCAGCTTATTCAGAACTATATATTCTGTTATTCCATATAAGTCAGGACTTACCTGATGAACACTAAGATAAAGCTACTACAACTTTGTAACGTCAAGTGTTTATTACTTACCCAGACAGTACCAGCCCCCACAAACTCATGGTGTGTGGGGGTAGGCAATGTATGCAGCTTTTAGAAGCCAAGAAGTTGTCACTGATGACTCTTACCTGGCCCCATGCCCTTGCCACAGCTGAGTTTCCATGTTGTCCCTCTGATTTCCAAAAGAATTCATGTGTACAGGAAGAATGTATTGGAAGCAGAACCTCAAAAAAAGCAAATACCAACTCCAGTGAGTACAAGTCCAGGTAAGAGCAAAGGAATGAGCTGTGTGCTATGTGTGTAGGACTCCAAAATGCACACTGACAATGTTCTTGGATGACTCTGTAAATGGAGTTTGGGAATAATGTAAATAATGGAGAAGCAACTTTTAGATGAGTCAAAACAGTGCTAGGAAAGATCTGAGAACATGTTCCTCTGGTATATCCTCTAGCTATTCTTTGGATGTGCACCACAATAGACAGAACGAGATTAAACAGTCAAAACACAAAGTACCATTATGGCATAAATTCCCACTAACTGCGTATCAAGAAACTTAGCTTTAAAAATACTATGTTTCTAAATGCTGGGTTACAGTTTCAGCAAATAAGTGCAAATGTAAAGTCCTGAATATAAGAGAAAGCACTGCTTTTTCTAAATTTTTATGTACATCTGCAGTAACAGCACCTTTTATTGAGAGCAGTAGGAGTTACAGTTACCCAGTACATCCCAGGATAGGATCAAGAGAGCTGCTATTAAAAAGTCATAAATATGAACTCTTAATAGGGAAAGAGAAGGCTATCACCAATTATATGAATCAAAAGCTATAAATTCCAAATGCTGTACTAATTACATTGTATAAATTCAATAAGGCAAGGAAAAAGAACACAAAGTAGTAGTCAGCATGATTAAAAATAAAATTATTTAATTTAATTAGAAACAATGTGAAAAATTATATTGATTCATTATTAGATGGAAGTTGGTGGCTTGTTAGTTCAGGAAAAGTATAAATATTTTGCTCTGCAGGTCTGTGGAGAATAACAAACAATTTCCCTTCTGAGCCTAATCCAAAAAAGATGAGCAACTGCTGTGGTTTAAGCCCAGCCAGTAACTCAGAACCACACAGCTGCTCACTCAGTCTTCCCCTTCTTCCCCCTGGCTCCCAGAGGGATGGGGAGGAGAATCGAACGAATATAAATCCCATGAGTTGAGATAAGAACAGTCCAGTAACTAAGGTACCATACAAAACTACTACTACTACCACTAACAATAATAGTGATAAGGGAAAAAACAAGGGGAGAGAGTATAAAACTAAAAGGGAAGGGAAAAAAAAACCAAAACAAAAAATCAACAATAAACACAAGTGATGCACAATCCAGTTTCTCACCACCCGCTGACCAATACCCAGCCTGACGTGAGCAGCGATCGGTCCCTTCCAGGTGGCTCTCCCCAGTTTATACAGTGGGCATGATGTACTGTGGTATGGAATACTCCTTTGGCTAGTTTGGGTCAGGTGTCCTGTCTCTGCTTACTGGCTTCTCGTGCCCCTCCTCACTGGCAGAGTATGAGAGACTGAAAAGTCCTTGGTCAGAGTAAGCATCAGCACATCTGGAACAATATGCATTCTGTGCTTGGGGACAAAAAAAATCAAACCACAACGATCTGTATCTTTTATCTCTCTCTGCTCTTCTATTTCAGTCTCTTGAAATCTGTGTTCATGCAGCATTCTGGGCAGGATAGATTTTTATTGCAAACATCGACTACAATCTCTTCCAACTAGTTCTTAGGTAATAAAATTTCCTAAATTTGATTTTGATAGTAATGGGTTCTAATTTAACAATTTAAGAGTAAAGCTGCATTTTCTTTAGACTTCTTTATGGTGTCCAGCGTACTTAGCAAGCTCCAGCTTTTTATATGCACCATACTTTCCAGAGTATTTTAGACTTTATGAGATCAGCAGACCTTAAATATTCACCATCTCCTAGCAGTTTATTACACTGGGTTCATTTCCTAAAGATGATTTCTACATTTGCCACTGATCCTGTTGTTCATCGCTCAGCAAAGTAGTCTTATTCCACCTTGAAGTGCTTAAATGCTATTTTAGTGATTGTAGAATGGATATCCTTGGTTGATTTCTCAAGGAAATTGAAATTCCACTGGTCAACAGGTCTTTTTCTTAAACCAAGGGCTTCCTTGTTCCTCTGGAATTGCTTTTCACATTGATTATGGCATGTTACATATCTTTCCTCTGAACATCCCATATGTGCATCTACATTTCGTGATTACTGTTTTCCTGTATAGGATTTTCCACTTTTGTTTCTCAAACTGTTCCTGTTCCCACATGTGCGTGCTATAAGATGTTGATTTACATAACATATATACACATTGTGTGTAGAAACTAACCCTTTAGGCAGATTGCACAGATATACTGATGTCATGGTTTAAACCCATCCGGTAGCTCAGAACCATGCAGCCGCTCACTCACCCCTTTTCTTTTCCCACCCAACTCCAGGAGGGATGGGGAGGAGAATCGAAAGAATGTAAATCCCATGGGCGAGACAAGAACAGTCCAGTACCTAAGGTATAATACAAAACCACTACTGCTACCGCCAATAATAATAATGATAAGGGAAATAACAAGGGGAGAGAATATAAACTAAAAGAGAAGGAAAAATAAAAAAACCAACAATAAACACAAGTGATGCACAATACAATTGCTCACCACCTGCCAACTGATACCCAGCCGACCCGAGCAGAGATCTGGGCCTTCCAGGTGACTCCCCCAGTTTCTATACTGGGCATGACATGCTGTGGTATGGAATATGCCTTTGGCTAGTTTGGCTCGGGTGTCCTGTCTCTGCTTCTTACCAGCTTCTTGTTCCCTTCCTCACTGGCCGAGCATGAGAGACTGAAAAGTCCTTGATCAGAGTAAACATTATTTAGCAACAACTAAAACATCGGTGTGTTATCAGCATTGTTCTCAGACTAATGCCGAAACACAGCACTGCACCAGCTACTAAGGAGAAAAATAACTGTTACAGCTGAACCCAGGACAGCAACCGTTTCCAGCATTTCACTATAACCAGAGTATAAAGAGTTTTTTCTTACATTTAAGTAGAATTTGTGCCCGTTACCTCTTGTCCTGTCACTGGATACAACTTCTTTAGTCCATCTTCTCTCTTCCATCTTCCTTAGTGTCCCTTATCAGGTACTTGTACAGTGATAAGCTCACCCTGAACCTTCTCCAGGCTGAACACTCTCAGCTTTCTCTGTATCTTCCATTATAATAGTTGCTCCAATCCCTTAATTATCTTTGTGGTCCATTGCTGGACTTATTCCACCTCACTTATCAACTTATCTAGTCTATATTCAGTTTTTCAATGTGGATGTACTAAAGTTAAAATTAACACTCACTGTTCTTCCTTCATCCACTGAGCCAGACATTTAGTCACAGAAGACATCAGGTTAGCCAAGCATGATTTCCTCTTCACTGTCTTCTGCTGACCACTTTCTTGTGCTCCATGTGTATGCAAATGTCTTCCAGAAAGAATTCCTCCATCACTTTCCCAGAGACTGAGATGAGACTGACTGGTGGATAATTCCCTGGGTCCTCCTTCTTGAATACTGGATGGACATTTGCTTTCTTCCAGTCCTCAGAAACCTACCCCAGTCACTATGATCTTTCAAACATAATCAGGAGTGGCCTTGCAATGGTATCAGCCAGCTCTCTCGGCGCTTGTGGGTGCATCCCATCAGGTCTCACAAACCTGCGTATGTCCACTTGTTTAAGTTTGCTAGCTTGATCCTCCTCTGCTGAGGGTCAGTCTTCCTTACTCCAGACTTTCCCACAGGTTTCAGTGGCCTGGGATTCCTGAAGGCAAATATCAGGTGGTTAAAGTTCCCCATGAAAAACTCTAAATATGGAGCTTCTTCCAGCTTGATGAAGCTCATTGATTTCTTCCTGATCAGGCAACCTATAGCAGATGCCCACCACAACATTGCCAGCACTGGTTTGCTCTCTAATCCTGACCCATAAACTGTGAATTAATTCATCATCAGTCCCAAGGCATCTACCAATACATTTCTGCTGCTGCTCTCTCTCTCTCTGCCTGCCCTCATTATCTCAAAGATTGAAGATTTAGATCTTCATTCCTGATTTGGTGACTAAAGAAACTGAGAGGGGCTTTTTTGTGGCTATAGCTGATTTCTTCATGTGTCTTACAATAACTGATTGTAAAACAGCATTATAACTTCTGGCTACTTTTTTTTTTTCCTTCTAAATTCTCTTTAAAGCACAAATATCCCATGCAATCAGTTTTAATAGAACATGACTTTTCAAGCATCTTTTGTTTCTACATTTGGACTACTGCCCAGTGGTCTATGCTTTTCATTTGATTGCTAAGAAAGAGAGAGAGGGAAAAATGTCTTTTAGTAGCCTAAAGGAGAACACAAATTTGTGAAGACTACTTTTCAATGTTTTCCCACAACCAATGAATGCATGAACAAATAAAAATTCTAGCAAATACTGGCTTGGGATGAAACCACCCTCCTTTTTGTGTATATCTTCACTGGTAACATACTTCCTATTATCATCTGTCTGTGATGAATTGCAGCCCTGCCTCTTTCCCCTCCTCGTGCTTTATTGAGCCAAAACTTCCAGCTGGGAAAAAATAGCTTGGCAAACAGGATACATCGTTGTCTGCTAGTATCTCCCACTACTTATTACTACAGCAAGAGTTCATTCTAAAACAAGTTAATAAAACTTAAGAGGCTCTCTCAATTGACGGATTGGTCTTTCAACTAAGAGGATATTTATTATAGATTTAATCCATTCAGAAAGACAGTCTTTTCCGTTTTGGCAACTGCTTCAGTGAGTTTAAGTCATCAGAGGTGCACCTGGAAACTGGTCCACAATTTTATTTCACATCTGAAACTCCTCTTTTGTGTGCTACTGCCAGACAAGATAAAGTTTTAATAAAGCCTATATAAGATTAAATTTTCAGATTCTGGTTGAAAATGAATGGGAAGAGTAATAGTAAAAAGCTGAAGGTGTTGGTCTGAAGCTAGAGAGAAAGAAGAATGTATGACAAAAGTATCAGTTGGTATGTTTGAGATCTCCTTGTTTATCCATAATACTACATCAAAAAGCTCATTAGCCTGTCTCAGTTAGAAACTCCTTTGGGTATGTGTGAAAAAGAAGTCTGTGACAACAATCAAGCGGGTGAACTATTCCACAGCCCTGGAACAAAGTGGCATCGCGTACACTATGTCCGTATACATAAATTCTTAAAGCATGATGGTCATTTATTTGCCACAGGCTTTGGCAAGGATTGTTTCTCATAAGCATTTCTACCTACTTACTGGAAAAGCTCTTTAACACAACACCCAAGATACAATCTGCCCGTGAGCTGCCTCCTCTGGCAGTGCATCTGGACAATTTATTGTGAGGCAGCAAACTTGGAAGTACAAGTCTGTTTTTTTGTGTCATCAGTGTCAGGTGGATCATTATTGCATGCTGCCCCTTGAACAGACTCTCCTGGTAAGCTACTCCAGCTGTCATGATCCAGAAGATTTCAGCTCTCCAGTCCATGCATGCCCAGAGTACAAGTTCATAAGATCATCTGTTTAGAGCAAGTTTCACTATTTTTGTCACAAGATTTTACTAACTGGTATCTTTTACCTTACCCTAGGAATAGCCAAACTAAAAAATATGGAATTCTTATGAACCTCATGTGAGCTGTCTTTGCCACTCCTTACTGAACTGTGCCACTTTCAAAAAAGCTCATTGCTTGAAGCGGAGAGAGCTGGTCAGATCATATGCATGCAGAGCTGTGTACAGGATAAATTTCGTGTGAAGATAATTGCTGTCCTGTGTTTAGGACTTCTGTCCCTCATATGTTCTGACGGTGACATACTGGTCAGTGAATTACCTTATTACTACACAGATATAATCACTGGCACTGCTGCTATGTCATCTGTAGTTGTCCTGGGAAACTGGCTATGGAAAAATATTGCATATTATCTTTTTGTACATTTCTTGGCTTTTGACAGGATGAGAAGACAGCATGGGTTTAGCTACTGGGACAATATTGGAGGACTACACCAAAGAGAGCAAGCCAAAGTAGCATATCTTAATTGTTTTCTGCCTATTAAGTACATGATTTTGCCTACTGTGGTTCTCTTAATTATGTCCATATGTAGTAGAAATCAAACAGGTTATTTGTCAATATGCATACACATGCATAAGTGGCAATTACAAACGTAAGTATGGAATGCTGTTCATTATCTCAGTGATACTTGTTGCTGCTTTTTACTCATAGAACTGTAGAATCGTAGAATCATTTAGTCTGGAAAAGACTTAAAGATCAAGACCAACCATTAACCTAACACTGCCAAGACCCCCACTAAACCATGTCCCTAAGCACCACATCGACACATCTTTTAAATACCTTCAGGGATGGAGACTCAACCAATTCCCTGGGCAGCCTGTTCCAGTGCTTGACAAGACTTTCAGTGAAGAAATGTTTCCTAATATCCAATCTAAACCTCCCCTGGTGCAACTTGAGGTCATTTCTTCTTGTCCTATTGCTTGTTATCCGGGAGAAGAGACTGACACCCCCCTTGCTATAACCTCCTTTCAAGTAGTTATAGAGAGTACTAAGGTCTCCCCTCAGCCTCCTTTCCCCCAGGCTAAACAACCTCAGTTCCCTAAGCCACTCCTTATAAGACTTGTGCTCTAGGCTCTTCACCAGCTATGTTGTCCTCCTAGGGACATGCTCCAGCACCTCAATGTCTTTCCTGCAGTGAGAGGCACAGAAATGAACACATTATTTGAGACGCAGCCTCACAAGTGCCAAGTACAGGTGGACGATCACCGCCCTGGTCCTGCTGGCCACACTATTTCTGATACAAGCCAGGATACTGTTGACCTTCTTGGCCACCTGGGCACACTGCTGGATCATTTTCAGCCATCGGTCAACCAACACCTCCAGGTCTTTTTCTGCCAGGTAGCTTTCCAGACACTCTTCCCTATGCCTGTAGTGTTACATCGGGTTGTTGTGGCCCAAGCGCAGGACCTGGCACTTAGTCTTGTGAAACCTCGTGCAATTGGCCTCAGCCCACCAATCCAACCTGTCCAGATCCCTCTCTAGAGCCTTCCTACCTTCAAGCAGATAATTCAGAGCAAACTTATTCATGCTATGTTTCGGGAGCAATCCTGAAAGTTAGCTATCCCTAAAACTAATGCTTTGTCTAACAAAGAGCTAGTTAGGGTGACCTAAACCAACCAACGAACTAACCAAATAACCAAACAAGCAAACAAACAAAACCAACCTAACAAAACCGTATAAAAAATGAAACCCAAAAGTGAAACATTGTGAGTGACCAAATTTGCTCAGTCTCATACATTGTGGGTTATTTGTTAGGTCAGGCATGCACCACATGACTAAATAATTTACTGGTTTTTAAATTTTACTTGGGGGACAGTAGAAGGAAGTTCCTTTAAAGTAGTGTAGACATGCCCTAGGTTGCTACATCTCACTGTACACTGATATTTTTTCGGATCAATCTCTTTTTCTTTTCCCAAAATGTCTCCTAAAAGCATTTACTGTTCTGTGGATACATGATTTTTAAAAGAAAACAAACAAAGAAAAATAAACCAAAACAAACCTGTGTGGGTGAAGTTAAATCTTTACCAGAGGAAGTGGTTTTTTAGCTTCAGAACAATACTAGTCATATAATACATGGTGCATAAGATTGCATGATAAATACCCTCAGTAATCTGTTGCTTAGATGTCAGTTTCCAGTCTGGATTAGAAATACTATTGGAAACTGGTTTATCTATGCACAAGTGGAATTGGATTGCTATTAAGCTAGAGGTTCTTAAATGTGCAGTGTGGGTCAGATTCCTTTCTTGGGTTTAGTCATATCAGTATAAAAGGGTAAAAAAACCATTTTCTTGATTAGTATATGCAGCCTTAAATGACTGCATGCAAATAAGAGGTAAGGGCGCTGTGCAGAAATATATTAGATTGATTTGCAAACTGTGTTATATCCAGTGTAGTATTCCAGTAGTACCAAAGAGTGATGCATGACATTTGAGTTTTGTTACCATTATTTTTGGTATTTTGCATTATGTTCAGTTCAGGTTTCATATGCTTCTTGAACTTTCTGGATGCATTACCATAGTGACGCTTTCAGGAATAGTCATTAGGCCAGAACTATTTTGTTTCTCTCTAATTAATACTCCCCCTTTCAACTGCTCTCTTGGGATGTCCAGGACCTGCCCCTTGAGGGATTTTACCTCTTGGTGGGGACCACAGCATCAGGGAGCTAGACCCATTTGTCTTACAGAAAGTTGTCTTTTAGAGAAAATCTATGGTGATGCCTGGCACTATAAATAGAGCACTGCACCACGAAAGTGAAGAGCACTGCTGGCACAGGCAAAGTGATTCTGCTTCTAGCTCCTGCCAACCTTTTCTGCCTCACTAGAGCAGGGTGCTGATGTCCCTGGCATCATTTCAGCTCTAGAGAGAGGGCTGATGAAGCAAACATGAGTAGGACCCAGGGCAGATGACCGATTTTGTATTGCATCTATGAATGACTCTGTGGTTTTGTGATTGCCTTGATTGCTCTCACTTTAACTCTTTGTTACTATAAAGGGAAACTGCACTGTACACGCATTGATAACCTTACTGAAATAAATAAAAACAGTTGAAAGTATCAACCAGTGATACTACTGATATTATCTTTTCTCTTTCTATACAATCTAAAAATATGAAAAAATATCTCAGGTTTACATGGACTAGGAAACTATCACCACCTTCTGTGATTTGTACAACAATTAAAAATGTGGCTTTTTGGACAGTCGAAAATTTTTACACTTACATGTGAATCTTATTTCTCTGTGCTTAAAATGTTGCTGGATAAAGTATTGAAAGAAAATGTTTCATAAAAGGCAAAATGGTACATTCTTACAATGTTCAGAATTTTTTAGAGATACAACAAAAAATAAAAACAGCAGTTTCTGTGAATCTCGCTGATTTCTATGTGTAGGTACTGTCTAAGAAAATAAATGTGAAAAATACCCTGATCACTCCAGATTTCCATATTTACCCAAGTCATTCAGAACTGCAAAACCCACAGTTAGTGCCACTACCACTTATTGCATTCTAGGGTAAACTCAGCTTGTTTTAAAATAGTCATGTGAAAGGTAGAGATTATACGAATTTTTATTGTCTCAAGGAAAGAACAGAATAATGGTTAACTCAAATGATTCATATGACAAATCAAATGATGATGATGGATATTAAAAAGTTCCAATTTTACCACAACATCTGGAATACTATTTCAGATTGATTCTATCTTGTATCTTCTTCCACTATTTAAGAAGTATTTTATTACTACACAATTGCATTCTCATCCAAGTATGACGTTGTAAGGAATAAAAGTCAGGGGACTTCAGTAAAGAAAGGAAATTCCTAATCTCCAGGCATATTTGCATCAAGAGCTGTACGTTTACTGCCAAGCAAATATTTAGAAAATGTGCTGAATATTTCCTATAAGTAGAGCTTCAACTACCAAAATAGAGTTCCAGTTCAATAATCCTTGCACAGCCTTATCTTCTCTTCTGTTTAATAAAGTTACAGCTGGGGCTGTATTTATTTTGCAGTTGATAGCATGAGATTACAGTACACCACCAATAATGTTACTTTCAGCTCTGAGTTCTCCCATTATATATAAACATGAGTTTCCTACGATGTGCCCTTTCAAAGCAGAGGTGGGCAAATGTGGCTGATTTTTCTTTCAAAGGCATAAACATAAATGCTTATGCTTTCATACAGAAGAAAAAACCCCTGCCATTTAATTTTAAATCTCAACTGCAGTATTCTTCCCCTTCCATTCTGAACACTTTCTGTACAAGTTAATCATTATTCAGTCCTTCACTTGAGACAAGAAAAGTTGGTATAATCTCTACCTTTCACATGACTATTTTAAAACTAATGGAGTTTACCCTAGAATGCAATAAGTGGTAGTGGGTTTTGCAGCTCTGAATGACCGGTAAATAGGAAAATCTGGAGTGATCAGGGCATTTTTCACATTTATTTTCTCAAACAGTACCCACACATAAAAATCAGATACTTCCACAAAAAGTGGATTTTTTTCTTTTTTTCTTTTTTTTTCCCCCCCAGTATAGTCAAATAAATCTCAGCATTTATACTGGTTTTGTCTGGGATAGCGTTAATTTTCTTCATAGTAGCTAGTATGTGGCTATGTTTTGGATATGTGCTTTTATGCTTTCTGGTGGAAAATTCTGCCTTTTTTGTCTTTTTAATAAGGAGGCTAAGTTTGCAATTTTATTCTGTGATGTCCATATGGAACTCAATGTAAAAAGAATAGCTAGCACAGACACAAAGGTTATATAAGATTAAGGAAAACACAGGAATGAAATTACAGGATTTAGTACAATACAACTATTTTCAGTACTGTATAATAAAGAGATCTTATTTGTGTCAAGATCCAGTGTTCTACCACAGATTTTCAGATGAAAACTAAATTACAGTATAGTCTCTCTCACATAAATATTTTCATTCCTCTTATTTTTACTGATTTTTTAGAGTGTTTTTTTAGTGTTATAGCAGATGAAACCATTACTAAAGTACTTAAATTACCATTTTTTATTTTTTTTCTAAAGCAGTAATTATGATTTCCTAGCAGGCAAGGAATTGGTGTGTTCAGCAGACCATTTGGCATGGACTATGTGAGCTACAAATATTACTTTCTTTTTTTCCCCTCATACAGATACCATTACTCATCAAAAAGTGTAGAAAAGTTGGTTCTTTATTTCATTACACACTATGTTTCAGACTATACAGATTCCCCCTAGAAGTTGCTAATAATGAAATATTTCAAATATACTGAAAGGAAAGCCAGTTAATTATCTAGGAATTTTTTTAAGTATAGTATTCATGTGCGTATAGCCTCCCTTTAACAATGTGATCTTCAGTTGCTTTGAGATTTGATATTTTTAATTTTTTTTTTAATGATGTTATTTGAGAAATTGGTATAAAATGGTTATATAGCTTTCTTGGTTTTCACTACATTGTGATGATAAAGACATGTAAATGGTTGAGCAGTGTCCATCTGATACTTTATAGTACTTATCAATAACGAAGTCCTGTAAGTGTATTATTGTGAGTGGCAAAGCTTATGTCTATGGTGATCAAGGCAATAGTCTGTTAAGGAGTTTATTGAACAATAACATCCATGCAGTATGGTGCAGAGACTCAGCACTGTGCCTGCATTTGATTATCAAAGGCTAGTCCTTGTTCTGTATGTTTCTCACTCCATTGAGGGATTTCTATTCTGTAGTCTTTTGTAGAGTGTAGAAATTCCTGAAACTGCTTAACCTGTCAGTCTAAATGAAAATTCAAAGACAGCGACACCTCTATTTAATACAGACGATGCCTGTTTTCAAAAATGTTGAAAGTTTGCAGCCAAAGCAAATGGTCATGGTCAAGGAAAAGAACCACATAAAAACCTGATAGTATTTGAGGCACTTTGAAGGGGCTTCTTCACGAGTATACTCATATGGTGGTGAAGCAGGTAGTTTATATGAAGTCTCAAAGGACCAATTCGGTTTGGAAAGACAGTCAACATTGAGACTGAGTGTAGTAATGAATTTTCTTGTCACACAGTGTGATGTTCTGCTTTGTTGTTTTCAGTCTTCTTTATAGTAAAGCACTTTTTCTTTTTTAATACACTCAGGACTGATGTTTCTTAGAAAAGATAGAGAATTTATAAAATACTTAAAACACTGATAACATATTTTGCACGTAATTTGGCATAAAAAATACTAACAGAAGAGGAAGGCTCTGATTATTCAATTGATCTTTTAATGGTTCCTAGGACAGATACTTTGATTGAAGACAAGAAAATGCATATCCCTGCAATTCCTTTTGTGGGATTAAGAACTGAAGTGAACTGAAATCAAGCGTACAGGAAAGCAAGTTAACTTGCCTGGATAAGCTAATGATATCATTCACTTTTGATTACAAATATTCATTTGTTTGTTTGGATGAGTAAGCATAATATATTGAATATTTCTAAGCTATCCCGTATGCTTAAATTGAAGAACAAAGGGAAAACTTTTTTTCTTTCAGAGACACAATATTATGCTTTTGTGTTTGTATAGTCCAATTTGTCTGTTTAGAGGCTCTTTGTGGCATCTCGTGTATTAATTTCGATCAGTCTGTGAGTAGAAATTGTGAATTTACTAGTGTGGTGTAGCTATTTTCTATCATATTAGGTCCTACTGACAGGATAGTTCGGCTGATGAGCAAATATACTAGCAGATTTTAAATGCAACTTCGAAGATATTGAAAACAAATTGATGGGAAACTGTCAAATAGCTTTCTTAAAATTGATTTTGTTAAAGTTAAGAGAGTAATAACTTTGGTGATTTTAATACAAGACTTAAAACTGCAGCAAAGATTTCCGAAGCATTTTGTGAATATAGGGGCAAGGGCTATGACTGATTCATGGTTATTTATGCTATCAATCAGGGAAAATCTTCTGAATGCATGCCAATACTTTTGACATCAGTTTCACACAGTGACAATTCACAAACCAAGTCTTTGGCAGATTATTCTAACTAAAATAGAAACCCACCAATGAGTAAATTAGGGTCAGAAGACACAGATGAGGCTGTAGTACTCAACACCACCCGGGTCTTTGGAGCTTCTGTGCTTAAACACAAGGTTTAAGGAAGAGAGGAACTACCAGCCGTGGGTGAAGATAGGTTCAGAACTTGATCCATAGTAGTCTATGATACCTGAAAGGGTTCTGATCAAGTTTGTCAGTGTCCTTCCAAGGCTCCTGTCATCTTCAAAAGGTCAGTTAGAAGTGAATCTGTAAAAGTTAACTGCAGATTTTATACTGTTCACTGTTGACTTCTGTAAGTGTAAAGAATTCACAATTAGTTTTGTTCTGGAATATTTTTTGTAATGAGAAGCAAATGGACTTCCATATTAATTTAATAACATAATATTTCCTTAGTAAATATAAATGCCAGGAAATCTATAAACTTGGAATACCCTTGTATTTTTCTTTTTGCTTTATTATCTAGAGAATAATTTTGTTTTCATTCAATTTCTACTGTAGAACTAATACCCTTATGTCATTCTTTCTTTTCTTACTATTTAACACAAATATGCTGATTCTGGTGCTGAGAAGACTTGTTCTTAAAAAGTGTTTCTGCTCATGATGGTGTATCCAACTATAAGAAAAAGTGTTCTTTTTTTTTCCCCATTTTTGTTTTGTCTTAAAGAATATCCATATGAAGCCAATTGAAACTTAGCTTCCACTTTCATAACGTAGAAATGGCAATTAACGTACTCTTTACCAGTGTATTATTTTTCTTAGTGGAATTTTTCTTTTTTTCTTGTACAGAATGTTTCCATTTGGTTTCCCTGAATAAATGTCTCTTTTTGCCATTTTCCTGCATGCAAATCCTGACTTAATTCTGTTTTCTCTGAGCAAAGTTTGTAGTGGGGTTCCACTTGAAGGGCAAACTAACAACAAATCGTCATTAAAGACAAAAAGAGTTTGTCAATCATTAACAGCAATATAAACCCTTTGTCCCTCTCTACCTCTTTGCTAGGGTTTTTCCCTTCCTAGATTTATTTTGCCTCAGTAACAGTTTGTAAATTTTAATTTCAGAAAATATGGGTATCCTGGTGATAGTGTCACCACTAGTTGGATAATGTTGTTGGGGAAGAAAAGAAGAAGGGAAGCAATAATTCAGATCTTCAAATAATGTAAATCAGTATTATGCCATCCGACAGAACTCTGATTTAAGAAATTACTTCACCATACACATCCACCACCTGCAGAAAAACATGTATTAAACTAACTCGAAGACTGAAAATAGGCAAAACAACAAGTATAAGTTTCTGTGTTCACAGGAATCTTTTTCTACACTGAATTTCAAAAAGAATACTAGCACAATAAAATTTTAAATGTGGAACAATTCACCTTCTTAATTACAATAAGTAATTATCCTGCTGAAACTGTATGTAACCTTCAAAGAAACAATTTTCTTGCTTTAAGCTTAATATTTTATGTGGGTCAGTTTATGGTAAACCTAAACACATGAATTTGTGTCAGTAAGAGAGAGAAGCTGATTAGATCAAGCACAAAAATATGTTCTTAAACTATGCATTATAAAGAAAGAGAAAAAGAGAAGTAGATGAGTTTCTTCAGGGGTTGCCTCTGAGGTATAAAACAAGTCTATAAAACACTTGAGAAGGTTAGCAAGTCCACTCCCAAACCTACGGTGAAATATACTATTCAGAAACAATACTAGACAAATGCTGCCAAAAGGGAATGCGGAGCCTAGATCTCTCTTTATACAGGATAATTTGTACAATCTATTCTAATGTTTAACTAGGACATAATGTGTAGGCGTCTTTGAGAGGTCATCCATAGCTGAATGTTTGTCTCCACAATGAATAATTCATCCCTTTACTCTTACATGTGAGGAATTTAGAGACTACCAACTAAAATTTAATCTCTTGAGCTCTAACTCACAGATCAATATTGTCATTCTCCTGATGCTCTTAAAATCCTGCATGGCAGTATTAAGTATGTGATACGATGTAACTATCACTATTTTCCAGTCAGAAGGCCAGGAAATTCTCTTCAGTCCATAGTGTTAATAATCATGAGTCTGAATATTAGGAGACAGGGAGCATATTTCCTAAGTTATGTCATTCTGAGAGATAAGCATGTTCATTTTCCTAAAAAGACAAATTCTAGCTTCACACATCCTTATGATGCCTTTGGTAAACCAGTTCTAATCTCCCAGATCCTGGGCCATGTTCTCTCTTCATCCCTGAGAAGATGTGGTACTAATTCTTATTGTAAAAAGATTTTTGTAATATTGATGGTTTACCAAGAGAATCCTCTCAGCTATGAGAAGTATCCAGTTGCCAGCTCTCTCTTTGCATAGTATTCCATTCATCCATCCTATACCGCAGTATGATTACTTTCAAGTAATCTTGTTTTCCCATCTGAAGAAGTTTTTATTTACAGCCTGTCAATTTGCCATGACTTTGGATGATGACAACAGCCATAGGCTCTTCTACACACCTTTTCCAGAAATTCCCCAGGTAGGTAATTCCCATGCCAGCCGTGTTTTGTTTTTCATCTCTTCAATGAGTTGTATGCCACAGATCTTACAAATTCATACCAGTACATATATGGAAGCCCTACACAGGTATGTTTTCATTACCTAGTCCTCATTAGCGGAAATACCTGATCACCCTTTCAGTGAAGAAATCTTTCCTAATATCCAATCTAATAGGTAATGAATCGGGGCCTTGCTGTGAGACAGCAGAGGTTGGAGCTCAGGCTAGTCCCATCACGACAGCCCCATTTGCAAGGGAAGGGAGTCAGGTCCTACCACGACTGCTTTCTTTACAACAATTATACCCAAGGTCACCAGCTGGGCTCCTTCCCAGCTGGTCCTGAGCCCAGTCCAGAAAACACCCAGAAGTGAGGAGATGAGTTCAGGACCCTTGCAGCAGCTTCTCAGTCCTCAAAATTTACTCAGATAAACTCAAAAAGTTTAGATGTTCATGTCTGAGTTAGGTTTCTATGTTCCCACCATGGTCAATGATGAGCTAGCCAAATCAGTGGAACTTGGAGATGAGAATCGCCTCTTACCTGTAGCAGGGGAATGCTATTTCTGGTGTACTAAGGTATATGAAATATCCACATGGGTCTGGCAAATGCATATTCACACAAGTGTGTGAGGGAGTCAACCTTTTTGGATGAACTGCTGAAAGCTGGGCATAATAGAATTATTTCAGTTTTCCAAATTGGTTGTATTTGCCTCTATTTAGGCAACCGAAATGTAGCATGCAGAGCAGTACAGCTGCCCAAATACAAGAATAAATCAAAGTTAGCTACATAGATTTCTATTTGCAGACTCTTGGACACCCACATTTATATGCTTCAATTTAGGAATATGAATCTGGAGCTTAATCCTATCTCAGCAGTATGAAGAAAGAATAAGAAGCACTTTGACAGAAATTGGGTGGTTTAATTCTCTTTGAAGAGAGCTGCACTGTGTTTGACGTGATTGGACAGGGTGCTAGATAAACTCGTGTAGGCTCCTACTGCCATGAAAGATTGGACCAGATGATCTTTTGAGGTCCCTTCCAACTGGGACTACCCTATGACTCTATGAGAATGTAATGTAATTTCCATAGAAGAAATTAAATGTGTTCCTTGAAATTACTGAAGGTGTTCTTTGAAAGTCATCCCACATATTCATTTTTATTTAAGATTTAATTGAAAAAACCCTCAAACTAGTACTGTGCTTGATCTAAACAATATGTAAAACTACATAGATTAAAACAAGTCCTTGTTTGTGGACATAGTTTATGATGCATTTTAAGAAAACTTGGAACTTACTAATTCAATTTTTTTTCTAATTGTAGTTTTATCTTTTGTGTTCTGGAATAATTTTTTTGTATATTTATACTTCTGTTATTTCTTTAAAGTTCCCTGAATTCACAAAGTTTAGGTTCTAAACTCACATGATGTTGCAAGACATAGTTTGTAAGCTGAAGATCTGGACTTTAATGCTGAAAATATCAGCAGTTATTGATGCAGAAATATCAAAATGTGATATAGGTATTATTTCACCAGTGTTAATATTCAGTCACTTCTATTTAATAAACCTATGTTCTGATTATTTTGTTTCTTAATTTCATTAATTCTACCTCATCTGATTATACATAACCGGTTTTCAAGTTTGCACTTTATTGTAAATTCACATTGTAAAAGGTCATCATGTAAGATGTCATTCAATTAAATAAAATGTGCTTTATCAGTACCAAATAAATGAAGTACAAAACATTTTTTTAAACACTGCTTAATAATGATCTAGTGGGCTTACCACATTTTAGGCCAGGGGACTTTTTTTGCTCTATATCAATTTTGAGAACAGGTCAAAAAAGAAGGAAATAGAGAAAACACCTCCAAAATTATTTAGAGTGATTAAGAGTAATTAAGAAGAGTGAAGACTCTGCCTATATAAGTTAGTGTACACTAACAAATCCCAATTATTATTTCTTTACTAATTAAACCATACCCATGGCCTTAAGCCTATTTTTCAAAAGAGCTGTTATGAGAAGATTGATGTTTAACAGTAGAAGGATAACTGTCTAGTATATTAAAGAATCTTTTGTTCTCAGACATGCATTCATGGTTATTTAAAAATCTAGCTTTTTTGAATGAATGATGGCAAGATTTTAGATATGGGAACAAGTTTCTATAGAAGTAATTAAAGTTATGTCCATGGTTTTCAAAATATTTTGTAACAGAATCAGAAAATTGCCTGAATGATAATCAGTAACTGCTGTTTAGCATTTCACTGCAAGAACATCATGGGGTAAATATCTTATCCTTTTTTAAATTTTCTTTGCACTGATGGGCTTACTGGAAAATGCGAGTCTGCTAGCCTTTATTCAAGATAATAAAATGAAGTTAAGCCAGGAGAAAGCTTTTTAAGAGCATTTTTCTTTTCATGTCAGTACCAACAATATTACAAACAATATTACAAACATTACCAAAATTCAAGGACTGTGGAGACTGATAAAATTCAAAGTTGCCATCTAAGGGGGAAAAAAAAAAAAAAAAGAAATTTTTATTCCTCAGGGCTTTTTTTTTTTTAATCTTTATTTTTTTTATTCTTTTTTTCTGCCCAGTAAAACTTTGATTAAATTATTGACAATGAAGTCTTCAACACTTCCCATAAACCTGAAATAAATCTCAAGTGTAACTTAAATCTGTAAAATTACAAGGTACAGTACAGGATACAACAAAACAAACTTAGTTCAGAACTCAGACTTTTTGAACATTTTCAGTTCTAAATCCATATTACATGCAGAGCAAGTACCATTAAAATCTTGACATTTACTGTTGATGGTAGTTAAACTTCATATGGTATTTGCAGTATTCCCCATTCCAAGCATAGAGGAACTGCAAATGCCTCACTAACAGTAAATACCACAGTGTGATAAATGTCAAGAATTTAATGGTTCACTGTAATCATTATGGGATAGATTCTGATGATTTAGGCCAAAATGGGTAGCATCTTGCTCCATGAAGAATCTCATTGGATTTAGCAGAACTGTTTGTGATAATGTTTGGTAGAGAATGAGCTAATCTTTGTAGAAATCTACTGCAAATTTAAAGTTGAATAACTGTCCATATTGCATCCTCACACACCCTTCAGCTTTACTTTAAGCTATTTTTTTGTAAACTCATTTCCAAAATAGGAAAGTCCACTAAAGCATAGTCGAAGGTAATGCCTCTTTGATATTGTGTGGGAAGACATTTGAATATATGAAATACATTAACACAGCACTGAACTTGAGCTAAAAATCTCTAATGGTGGAAGCATATATTTTCTTGGCCTCAGATACCAGGTTATACAACCCATGTAGATTTTGACTGGTGTATTAGTTATAAACGGCAAGGAACATTTTTTTGGGGGGAGGTGGTGGAGGGCTGCAGGGGTAGCATCGGAGGGAGAAGATCAGGGTCACAGCCAGCTCCAGTGAGTTCAGCAATGGACCCACCACAGGCCAAAGGTGAGCCAACTGGAGGACTTTGTGGCACCTTTGTGAGAAGAAAGGGGAGAAAATGCTGGAGAGAGGGAAGAGGAAGAAACAACAAGGTCAGAGGAGTAGAAGGTGCTCCATGGCACAGCAAGCACACCCCAAAGGGTCTGCAGTCTATAGAGGACTATGCCAGAGCAAGTACACCCCCCTAGAAACTGCACTCCGTGGATAAGCCCACATCAAAGCAGGCACAAGCCTGTGAAGGTACTCTGTGATATGGAGGAACCATGCCAGAGCATAGGAAACAAAGAAGAAAGAAGGAGTAGCAGAAAAATAGAGTGAGAAATCAAGAGTGGCAGAAAGAAACAGCTATGCACTGACCCCAATATGCAGTGCTACTTGTTGCTTCACTGAAGGGACTGTGTAACCTGCTCTTGAAAAACTCAAGGTTGAAATAAAGATAGTTTAACAGGTAAAGCAAAGTTGTATGCACAGGCAAAAAAAAAAAATGAATTAATGCATTATGCCCCATATGCAGGCAGATGTTAGCCATTTCCAGGAAAGCAGGGATTTGTCCTGTATAATAGTTAGTTTGAGATGATAGACACCATAATTCCAAATGTCGCTGTTTTCCTCTTTCTTTCCTCCAGCTTTTACTGCTGAGTGCAGTGTCATATGGTATGGCATATCCCTTTGGTCAGCTGGGATCAGCTGTCCCGGCCATGTCTCCTCTCAACATCTTGTCCATCCCTAGCCTACTCACTGCCAGAGCATCATGAGAAAGAAAGGTGGCCTTGACACTTTGTAAACACTGTTAAGCAACAGCTAAAACATTGATGTGTTCTTACTTTGGTCACAAACCCAAAACACAGTGACATGCAAGCTGCTGTGAAGAAAATTATTCCAAACAAAGCCAGTACATACCCTTTGTTTCCTGATACCAAAACCAGTAATTAAATGTTTAGGTGATGTTAATTGGCAGTACATGAAATTAAATTCCCCAAGTTAAGTCTATTTTGCCCATGACATTAATTGGTGAGTGATTTTCCTGTTTCCTTTTCAATCCATAAGTTTTTACATTCCTGTTCTCATCCTCTCACAGTTCCTGCTAAGGAGAGGAGCAGTGAGTGAACAAGCGGTTGTGCAGGAGTTTGGCTGCTAATCAGGGCAAATTCACCACAACTAGGAATTGGCTCACATTTTTCTTGTTTATGCTTGCTCCCAGTGTAGGATAAATCATAACTTTAGTGAGGTATAGAATCAAAGAATAGTTAGGGTTGGAAAAGACTAAGATCATGTAGTTCCAACCCTCCTGCCATAGGCAAGGACACCTCACACTAGACCATGTTGCCCAAGGCTCTGTCCAACAGGGCCTTGAACACCACCAGGGATGGAGCATTCACAGCTTCTTTGGGCAATCTGTTCCAGTGCCTCACCACCCTCACAGTAAAGAACTTCTTCCTTATATCTAACCTAAACTTCCCCTGTTCAAGTTTGAACCCATTACCCCTTGTCCTATCACTACAGTCCCTAAGGAAGAGTTCCTCCCCAGCATCCTTATAGGCCCCCTTCAGTTACTGGAAGGCTGCTATGGGGTCTCCGCCCAGCCTTCTCTTCTCCAGACTGAACAGCCCTGACTTTCTTAGCCTGTCTTCATACAGGAGGTGTTCCAGCCCCTGTATCATCCTCATGGGCCTCCTCAAAGGGCAAAGAAAGTGGTGTTGAATTCTGGTCTTTCCATCTGTCCTCATATGGTCTTGGGATTTGCTCTAAACTGATGATTCACCTGCTGGGTGGTGGGTTCATCAATTTAGATTTAGCAGAAGTCCTTCTGAAACCCATCGTCTGGGTGAGCATACTAACAATTTTCCAATTCCATGCTGAAAAAATATGTAGAAATATAGTTGCTTGTTTTGCTCTCTAATACTTTGAGCTCCATGCTAAGAAAATACAGAATTTCCATGGTAGGATTATTGGCTTGACACTTAGTCCAGTCACAAGCTTTTGTATTAGAAACAAGAAGGAATAGCACTCACTAGAAAATCATGCATTTTCAAAACAGGTTTACTGTAGCCCTTGGAAGACACAGGCTAACCTGTCCACCTCATAAAGTTTAAACATGGTATAAACATGTATGATGAAAACAAAACAGATTTATGTTTACACTTCTGTCCTACTCCAAAATAAATTTTAAAAAGTATAGGTCCTTCTCCTGAAATCTTGTAATGAAATATGTTTCAGATATCTGAAGCAATTGGAAAAGCAATTTTTTTTTCTTTTAATTGTTTTGTCATCTTTCTATTACTTTGTTTATAATACAATTTAACCTGCATGGTAAATTTATGATGTATTTTTAGACTGCCTTTATAGTGAAAATAAAGACTATTTGCTAAATATACAGGCTTTATAGATCTTGTTTAGCTATTGTGATGTAACATGCGCATTATGTAAATTTGAAGTTACTTGTTATCTGACATAAAAGCTGAACTCTCACTAGTATAAGAATGTTAGCCAAGTTCCTTTCTAGCTTTCTGTATCTCTAACTTTTATTTATATTGAAGCCGAAAACTAAAAGTGTAATGCCCCAAAGTAATTTCTGTTGTGTAATGTCTTTACTAGCAAAATTCTCTAAAGTGAAGTGATCATGGCTCTGCACTTGCTCGGATGTGTAAAAAGACATGATCTTTCAACTCCAAGCTTCAAAACTGAATGAATAGCCTGAGTGGAAACTTGAAATTTAGGTCCTTGTTGACACCTTCTGTCTTATCTTCTGTATGAAAATATTATAAAACATCCTTTCATTATAGAAGCATGCACTGTGTTATTCAGCAAATACTATTCAATAAAGTACAAGATACCTTAATGCAAAATAACGGTTGACATTTAGCACACACAAAAGTTGGTAAAGTCAATGTTATGGTTCCCAAAGAAACCATATCTCTTCTCTTGCATAAACATACTCTTTAATGAATGTGCACAAAGTGGCTGAATTATGGTTTCCATGGGAACAATATGTCTGGATACACACATTTGTCATGTCTCTATGTAGAGCACTCAATAAGAAATTGCCTTTATTAATAACCTCAATTTCTTGGACCCCGGTAAAACATTTGTAAAAGTGGCATGAACACTGTGAACACAAAGCCAAGCAATAGTTTTACTTATACTTCTGCTTAAGATTCACAGAATCACAGAATTTCTGCAATTCTTAGTCTAAATTTCTCCCCGTGGTCTTAACTGATGAGGGGTTTTGTCTATTTGCTGGAGTCTCCCTGTAATTCTCACCAGACCATGGAGTATTTATTGCTCAGATATTCAGACTCATTGCTAGATGTATCATATATGATATATGTTAGGTGATACAGATATATATTAGATGTATGCATTCATAGATGCAGTAAGGTAGACAGCTGAGGCTTCATAACTTTTGAAATTTAAACTGTGACCTTAAAATAGTTAATGCACGGATTGAAAAATACAGAAATTCAAACACTGATTTTGCAGATTGAAGAGGACATAGGTTAACAATTTGCTTAAAATAGACCAAATAACAAAGCATAGAATGATAATTTCTAGATGACAAGGAAAAGGTAATCGTGCACATTGAACAACTGAAAAATCCTTCTTGTTCATGCTTACGGCTTTTTATAATTTTTGTATAAAAAATTATATTAAAAATAACTGTATGTAATGTATTTCTAAATCCTGTTTTCAAAGTTGTTTTTTTCAAGAGTGGATGTATCAGTAGAGCCTATAGTAATAAATAAAATTGTCTTACTCTGTTTACATGTGCATTACTCTAATATAACTACGAAAATTCTAACAGATTTTTCTATTTTTGTAGTGTTGGGTTTTATTCTAGAAGTTAGTGTGTGAGGAGTGATGAGCAGGTGGTAAAAGTTTTGCTTCCTTCTCTCATATATTCAGCCTATCTGATGTAGTATTGAATGATTGATTTATTCAAAGTTTAATGTGTAATGTTTTTTGTGCAAGAAGACAGAATATGATAATATTTTTTTCCTCACATTCTCCAACCTTAGCTGCTGACAGAATATTTAGTATCTTCTAAAGACCTGGAATGCATTTGGATCACACTAGCATTGTGATTACTTCCATCTAAGTAAACCAACTTAGATGGAAGACTTTGGTTTATATGCTTTAGTTGTTTTTGGAATTCTTGGAGTGATTCCAAATGCTAACAGTGGTTAGAAGAGGCATCTTTTATTCAAAAACCTTTATATTCACAAAAAAAAAAACCCAGTAAATAAATCAATACCTTATTTTGAAATTATTCATATTGTTTTTTCCTTATGGAGGATATGTAAGTGCAACACATAAGTGTATGCCATCTGAAACCTTATAGCATAACATTATCTCATAAATAAAATCATACAGTTATGCTTCATAATTTTCTTGCCAATAGCATTTTCAGGATAATGATTTTTATTGTGGAAAAGTAAAGTGCTTAAGGTGCATAGGTTGTGTGTGTCCTTCAGTTATGAATTGTGTAGCTGAGCAAACATAAATATGTAAAAAAGCATAATTACATAACTAAATGTTCTGAAATGGCCAGCTCTGCCAATTTTATGCAAGTTTTTAGTCATGGAAAATGCCTTTTTATCATAATTAAATGAAATGATAGAACGCATCCTGGAAAATCAACATAAGCGCTATTTGCTTTTGCACAATTGCTACATAATTTAGGGAGATGACAGATAGGTTGACAGCAAATTGATACTTAGGCAAATCTGTTTCATATAACTGCAGTTAATCAAGTTGCTCTCTGGCTCTGTTGATTGGAATGTTAGTTGTAATCCCTAAAGAAATTAAGGAACCAAAGTTATTTGAAAAAATGTCCTTCCAAAACATGCAACCTCTTTTAAATGTTATTTGTCTGAATACTAAAAATGCACAATCTTTCCTCTAAATATCACGTAACAATAACATAGTCTGTCTTTCGCTCCCTTTGGAGGAAAATAAATCTCATTTACCTATCCATGTTGGTTCTTCATCCTAATTTTGTCATCCCTTGGAGAAATCAACCTTGAAATATCTATTAAAGTCCCAGGATCTTTCTTATTTAAATAAAATACGAAGTTTGCAGAAAGTTATGGAGCAAATGAAAAATGTCCTTGATGCTCTTCTGAGTTAAGAAACTCCTGGTTCTATTCTGTCAATAGTACTGCAACATAGTTATTAGAGTTTTGGAGGGGTTTTTTAGGTATCTATATCTCTAAACACAAAAATAATATGTATTTTGCACTGTCTTTTTTGGTTAGAATGAGTATTTATGAAAGCACATACAGATCTTAGAATGCCACCTAAGGATACAAATACCAATACCATATCTGAGATATGATTTAAAATACAGTTTAAAAAAATATACTTTTGAAACTAGTTCAAATACTAATTTAAAAACATAAGAGTTTGTCAACTTGTCAAGAGTGGAACTACTACTGAGGACACCATCCTGAATTTCCTCTTACTTTAAATTTATTATAATGCCATCTTTTAAAGCGTGGATACCTATGCTTATATGCAATGTTTTAAATATATTGTCATTTTTTTATACTGTCATATATTTCAAATTAATTTGGTATGTAAAAATGTGAAGTTTGTTGCATTGTTGCATTGGCTATGTCTCACTTCTCGTATTATGAGAAAGATTAAAAGATAAAGTGGGGTGAAATAGTTGTCAACAAGAACTTTCTACCTTGGCTTTGGAGCACTGAGAAAAATGGTGAGAGTTCTAAGAAGCTAGAAAACAGTTGCATGGCAGATCTTTATCTGAAAAATCATGTGGGATTAGATGCTTGAATTTTACTTGAAAAAGAAGCATTCACTGTTAGTTTCTAATCTGTGAGGAGAAACCCAAAATTGGTAAATGCCTTAATGATTAAAATATAAATCCACAATGTGAGAGATTTGGATTTGCTTTTACCTATCAGTAGATTTGAATCTACATGTTTCATGGAAATGTTCTAAAATTCTGACCAAATGTGTGTAATAGACCGAAAGATGTTCTTCCATTAATTCTACTGTTCCTGGGTTACTCTGCACCTAAGATCGTGAAAGTTCTCAAGGCAGACGGAGGTGGTAAAGACAGGACTGAATTTAGTTTCTGATCTCTGAAGTCTTTTTTTATTCTGTTTTACATTATCATTATTTAAAAATAGAAACAAAACAAAGTAAAATAACAAAAAACAAAATCTGCTTCTTCTGGTAAAGCTGCTCTCTTCCTCTAGTCCAATTTATTTTGTGAAAAGTCAACAAATTCAGGCTGGGGAATGCAGTTCCTCTCACATTAGAAATGTAGTTGCTGAGGGTGCGCTTGATCCCACTGTCTATGTCATTGTGTCGTTGATGAATTACTGGGCCCCATAAGGACTCTTGAGTCACACCCCTCGTTACTACTTTCCACTCGGACATTGAGCCATTAAGTGTAACACTTTGATGCAGCCAATTCCTTATCCATCTAACAGTCCACCCATCAAACCCGTATTTCTGCGGTAGAGTGGCACGAATATTGTGGGGGACAGCAGCAAAGGCCTTACAGAAGTCGAGGTAGATGTAGTAAGTAGCTCTTCCCCTGTCTGCTGAAGCAGGGACTCAGTTGTAGAAGACCACTAGATTAGTCAGGTAGAATTTGGCCTTAGTGAAGCCATATTGGGTGTCTCTATTCACCTGTCTTCCATATATTTCAGCGTGTCTCTCAGGAGAATCTGTTCATGAACTTAGCAGCCACAGAGGTGAGACTGACTGGAGGGTCCTTCTTTTTAAAAATTAGTATGATACTCCCTTTTCTTCAGTCGTCAGGGAATTTTCTGACTGCCATGACTTTTCAAATATGGAGAGTAGCTTAATGACTACAACAACTGATTCCTTCAGGACCCTAATAAATTTAAATAACTTAAGCCAAAGCATAGCTTGTTTTCAGGTGTCAGCAAGCCTTCAGTGTGAACCTAATTACAAGACAGTAAATTATCAGAGAATTTTAATGTAAAGCATATTGGCAAACAAACAGCATAATAATGAAGTCTGGCAATCTATGAACAGATAACTTTTGGTCCCCAAATCTTCTACTGAAATGACTCTGGCTTTAATTGTATTTCCTTTGACACTCCTGAGCAAGAGAGATATTTAGACTAGCCACCATGCAGCAGTAAGTGCTATGTGCCTGCAGACAGGCCAGTCTGATGTTGCTAAAAGATTTGCATAAAAATTAGTTTCTACTTCTTTTTGCTTCTGTGAAGGCACAGCCTGGGATTTATCTATTTACCATGGTGCCATTTTTCACAGACATTTTAGGAATTACATTTAAGACTTCTTGCTCTTTCCCAAATGGGATTGAAATGTGATTTTGATCCCAGAGATCAAAAATAACTTGCAGATGTTATACAATACAATACAGAAAATTGTATTACTAAACTGTCTTATCAAAAAGTGACACTCATATAGGTAAGTGTCAGATAAGCATACTTTTTAGGTTGGAGCTTAAAAAGACATGACAAAAAAGAAAGTTGTATGAGGAACTTTTTTCAAGGCTAGATTGGACAGGGCCTTGGGTGACATGGTTTAGTGTGAGGTGTTCCTGCCCATGGCAGGGAAGTTGGAACTAGATGATCTTATGGTCCTTTCCAACCCTAACCATTCTCTGAATCTATAACCTAAATAAATATTTACATTAGTGTCATGGGTTTTTTATCTAATTTTTCCTTGCCAGATACAAGAGGGGAAAAAAAAAAAGAGTTAATTATTAAAAGGAATGGATAAACTACTAAAAATCTGCTGAGAAAAATACTGTGTACCACATATTTGATTTGGTATATAGGATGTATTATTGTTTTGACACATAGTAACACTTTCATTGATATAAGCAGCTCAGTTGTGCTCTCCATTATGTGTTGTACTGCTTTTTGAAGTTGTCTATAATTTCACACTCAGTTTCCTAAATTGGATCAGCTGAAAGACTTCTTTAGCCAGAAAACCTTGTTCATCTCTGTTACTTCTTTGTTTTCCAAACTGCACCCCTGCAGAACCTGGCTAAAATAAAAGGATTAACTGAAATGGAGCCAACTCAGCAGATGAAAGCTGGAATACTGGCAGAAATGGTACCCAGCTTCCTGGATTTGACAATATAAATAATGTTTACTACTACATAAATTTTGTCATGAAACTGTTGTTTATTCTGCAAAAATTTGTATAATTCATAAATGTAGCAGCTGGTAACCATTGCTAAAGCTCTAGAAAACCTAACTGGGAATATTAAAGGAAACTGGACTTAATGCATACACTGATTTGTGGGTTTGTTTATTTGTTTGTTTCCCTTAAACACTTTTTTAATAACTGCATTTCTTAATGAATAAAGTCATGCTGATGAGTTTCTGGAAAAGCAGTTCAAATACTTGAAAGCATGAAAATTTACAAATGGCACATGTGAAACATTAATGTATCTTGGAATAACAGAGGCAGTATCACATACTTACTCTAATGATTGGCACAATAATGTATTTTAGGAAAAAAGCAGAACAAATGGTGACCTACCTCAGGCAATTGTCTGACATTCAAGAAATGCTTATTCTCACATCTACGTATTTTGTCAATGGCCAATTTCCTAATACAAATTCAATTCTCTGTCCTGCTGTTCTACTCATTTGCAACATTATTTTTAGGTATTAGATGGGTAATTTCTAAGCTAATTGCTTGGGAGGAGGATGGCAGGTGGGTGTTTGAGAAGTGCAAGCAGCTGGTGTATAAATAGTGTGAACCTCATGGATGTGTAAAAGCCTGTTTATGAAATTCCTCCAAAGACTTTTACCATCACAGACCATAGTAACATAAATGCTATGTGTATCTCCTATGTACAACGGTGGGTGAAGTTGTGACAGTGACATACCTTTTTAGAAACACTAGTTCTAGAATTACCATTCATACATAATGGCAGTAAAAGGAGAAGATAATTCTTACTGCTCCTTCAGGATTCAGGATCAGAGAAGAGACTAATAGGAATGAAATTGTGGTGGGAGTTCATTGCAGACTACCTGATCAGGGCATACTAGATGAGCCTTTCTTAAACAACTTCAAGAAATTTCTGTATCACTGACCCTGGCTCTTATGGGGAAATTTTCCCTCTCTGGTATCCGCTGGAAGGGTGAAAACAGTGAATGCAAGCAGTCACAAAGATTCATGGAGGGTATCCTAATCACTGAATCACAGAATGGCTGAGGTTGAGAGAGACCTCTGGATATCATCTGGTCCACTCCACCTTGCTTGAGCAGGGTCACCTAGAACAGGTTGCCCAGGACTATGTCAAGACAGCTTTTGAATATTTCCAAGGATAGAGATTAATTTTCCTTTTTATTAAAAGTTATCATGGACAACATTTTGACACAGGTATTGACTTGTCCAATCAAAAGTGACAAATAGCTCAATCTGCTATCCAGTAATGAGGAAGAACTGGTCATCAGCTGTCAGTAGCAATCATGAAATACTGGAGCTCAAGATCATAAGGGAGTGAGGAGGACAAGTATAGACTTGCGTATCAGAAGAGAAGGCTTCAGCTTCGTCGAGAAAGTGGTAAGTGGAAGGGCAGGTAGCTCTGCAGAGCAAAGGAGCCCAGGAAAGCTGCCAGGTCTTTAAAGACAGAATCCTCCAAGAGTAACACCAACCTCCCACTGAAGGTGAAAATTCTATCATCTGCCCATTTCTAGTTTCAAGAATCAAATATTAATAGCTCTAGAATTGTACTCTTATTCCAGATAAAAAATAAGATATGAATTGAACACTAAACATAAATAGTATACGTGTGGGGGTTTTGGTTTTGGGCTTTTTTTTAATGGGTTGAATTTATCGACTGGAATGTTAAAGTCATTGTTAACAAAAGACAAATTATGCTGTATCCTGTAACTAATAAGGTAAAGTTAGCAGTTCAGGTTTTGCATAAATGAATGTCATAGGTATGAGTAATTTTACTATTATACTCAAAATTATTGTGTAGAGAAGACTAGTAAGCAAAATCTAGCCTGACTACCACTGCCAGCCTAGTTGCCCCTCTTAATGTTCCTTATTCCAATATAAGACTATGTCTCGATCCATTGATCCTTACAAGGGCTATTCATTCTTAAGTGTAAAAGATAGCTTATGTTCATAGCCTTGGCCTTCAAATTTTGCTTTTCTACAATCCATGCCAGATGATAATATATTTAAAGATAATATCCCAGTTTAGAGTGAGTGCTTATTCCCTTTTTTCTATGTTTAATCCATTTCCAAACACAAAACAAAGAAAACAAAACCAAACAAATAAACAAATATTGTAAGAAATGCAGTCCTTCATACAATCTTATAAAAATATCTGAGGCTTTAAAGACATTAGGCTGCATTTCATTTGAATAGAAGGGTGATAAAGAAGATACTCCTTAGTATCAAAACATACAGCTTGTTTTATCATATTCATTTCATAACGGTTGCTGACTCCATTAATGAAAATTCTTTCCCATTGATTTTTGATTTCTATAGATAAATTTAAATAGATTTTATAATATAATATCAGTCTGAGTTACAGGAATCTGTGTATTTATGGCACCACTGACTGGAATGAGTGGAGGTGTGTGAGTGAGCATGTGATCACTATAGCAAAGGTCAAGCTGGACTAGCTGGTGGATGGACCAAGAGGCCTGGGAGGAAGAGGAGTAGTCCTGGACAGCTCTGTGTGCATGTGTCTTCGTGCATGAACAAATGTCTGTACCAGTAACTGGAGAGAGGCTGCAGCCTCTAGGAATCATATGTCCCAGTGCCAGCAACTGGGGAGACTGGGATCCAACGAGCAGCCACTGGACAGGGTACTTGAGCCCAGCTGCTGGATGGACCCACTTGTACATATGTACATATATATATATTTTCTCACTATTGGACCTCCATCCTGCTCAGCAAGAGAGGGGAGCAAGACAGGGCCATTGGTACTGCCTCTGTTCATGTGCATGCTGAGCATGCTGAGAGTGTCTGTCTGTGGTCTGTGTGGCTGGTGATGTGTATACGCGTAGAATCACAGAATCATAGAATAGTATGGGTTGGAAAGGACCTTAAGTTCATCTAGTTCCAACCCCCTTGCCATGGGCAGGGACATCGCACACTAAACCATGTCACCTAAGACTCCATCCAGCCTGGCCTTGAACACTGCCAGGGATGGAGTATTCACAACTTCCTTGGGCAACCCATTCCAGTGCCTCACCACCCTCACAGTAAAGAACTTCTTCCTTATATCTAACCTAAACTTCCCCTGTTTAAGTTTGAACTCATTACTCCTTGTCCTGTCACTACAGTCCCTGATGAAGAATCCCTCCCCAGCATCCTCGTAGGCCTCCTTCAGATACTGGAAGGCTGCTATGAGGTCTCAAGGCAGCCTTCTCTTCTCTATTGTATAATGTGTATAGGTGCATATGTGTGGTGTACATGTATGCTCTCTGTGCATGTGCCAGCTGGGAATACATCTCCAGCCTCACAATGGGTTGAACTTGGGGACATGGAGCTGTGACAGTCGCAACCCTCTTCAGCTGTTGGATCCAGCATGATATATATTCCTCTACTTTTGAAGTACAACTCTATTTCTATTTCTTGATTATCAGACTTCGAATCAGTATGCTGGCCTGGATTTCCGATGTGGGAAGATTGCTAGATGGTACAGTGATACGCCTACAGTCTCTATATCAAGATTTTCTTACAATGAAAAACATTCTGTGTATAGCGAGGGGAAAAGAAAAGCTGGGCAACTTTCCCTTTAGCTTTCTACTTGGCATGAACCCAGAATATAATTCCAAGCTATCTTGACCCAATGCTTCAAGGTTCCCCAGTTTAGATTATGTGTCTCAAAAATTAGGGTATGTATGTTTGGGACTTTTTTTGGTCTCATTATATTACCCCAACATAGTAGCTTTCCTGGAAAGTCTAAATTTCATCTACAGATAATAATGGAAAAAAAAGGTTCCTTCTTGTACATATTAGAAATAAATGAGTATGAGACCAGTAAAGAAAAACTGATATTAAAAAAACTCATATTTTGTTATTACTGCATTTTCACTGCTTCTGTTGACTCATGGCACAGTACCTAGCACAATGCAGCATCAATGATGTGAGCCATTGTGTGGTACTATAATGAAAACAGTAAACTTAACAATAATAATAACAAAATTAATTTAAAGATTCCTTACTCAGTAATACCTTAAGGAGTACAATGTAATTCAAATTTCCTTAACAGAGATGCTATATTTTACCTCTATGAGTTTATTGCTTAGACTGTTTCTTAAGGGTTATGGGTACTAAGAAGTGTACATTTAAAGATTAATAGCTAGATCTAATGTTAACATCACATGGTTTTCACCAGGGAACTATAAAATTTGAGGAGGAGATTATAATGACGTAGAGAGCTATTATGGGTATTATTTACTGTATGCTACATGGTGATACTACCAATCTTGTACATAAACAAAGATGTACTCATTCTTTAATTGTCTAGAACAAACTGAATGTGTGAGAGAGGCTGATGCAGCTTGGGCATTGCCAGAACTATCTGTGGGACATTTAAACTGCCCTAGGAAGTGTGAGCAACCAGGAATGCTGTGAACAGGACATTGAAACAGCAATTGAGAATGCACAGCAGTTTGAGTAGAAGGCCATATGAGAAGCGCCATGCTCCCTGCTTATAGGCCTGCAGCCCAGGGAAATGGTCTGGGTGTCTGCCATAATGGTGGGCATTTGCCCCATAGTTAAAACCAGTTTTTCTACAGAGAAAGCCTCTGCGATGTCTGATGCTTCCACCCAGAGAGAACTGGTAAGGAAGGAGACTTCAGTATAGTATATATATAGATGGCAGGTTGCAGTGAGTGCCCAGACCCTTCTTCTGGAGAAAGGATAAGTACCTGCAACAGATGCGCACAGGTTGGGCATCTGTTATGTCAGTGGCTGAGTTGCAGGAAACTCTTAAAATGATGCACAGTATTAGGGGGACCAAGATGAAGATAGGTAAGTGGTTTCAAAACCATGCTCCTGTAGCAGACACTGCAGAGAATGAGGCACCTGGGATCCTGGTGACCCACAAAAGCAGGACTCTGCTTCAGTCCCCCCCTCCAGCATTACAACCAAAACCAGACATGAAGCTTTAACAGCTGCAGACACCCATGAGCAAGGTCTGCAAGGAAAAACTGTACCAGCAGCACACAGTGGATACCATAAAAATAAATTAAAAGTGCTCGTAGTGGGTGACGCTCCATTAAGGGCACTAAGGTGCCCATTTGCCAGCATGACAGGGAGTCATTAGCTGTATGCTGCCTCCTGGGATATAAGGTCTAAGATGTTGTCAAAAGGGTTGCCACAACTTGTCAAGAACACAGACTACTGTCCACTGTTACCCATTCATGAGGGCACGAGTGATACCACAAACTGGAACCTGGGCAGAATCAAGCAAGATTGTAAAGCCCTGAGTGTGCAGATGAAAAGTATTGGGGTCCAAGCTCTCTTTTCTTCCATTTTACCAGTTAGAGGGAAGGATGCAGACAGAAATAAATACATAATGCACATCAACTCTGGCTAGTACTGTCATGTTTTGGTTTTTATGACAAAGGGGCATTCTTCCATGACTATAGCCTGTTAGGGAGGGATGGGTTCCACCTGTCTAGAAGAGGCAAACGAATCTTTGGCAGCAGGCTGGCCAAGTTGGTGTGGCGAGCATTAAACTGAAGGACTCAGTGGGCATAGTCCAAAGTGGCAACGCTCACACTGTTACAACCAGCTGAGGAATAAGCGAGGCCAACCAGAGCAGTGACAAATATTTCTTAGCTGCATCCCAAGATGAGAACCAGAAGACCAATCACCTCCAGTGTATGTCTACCAATGCACACAGCCTAGGAGTTCCAGGAAGAACTGGAGCTCTATGACCAGTCGGAAAGTTATGATATCACAAGAATAACTGAAACATGGTGGAACAACTCACATGACTAGAGGATCACGATGGTTGGTTACAGGCTGTTTTGTAAAGACAGGCAGGGAAGAGGAAGCTGTGCTCTATGTTAAGAACCTTGAATGTGTAGAAGACTGCTTCCTCATGCAAATGTTAGATATGCCAATCAGGAGTGACAAACTGCTGGACTTGCTGCTCACAAACCAAGAAAACCTGCTTTGTATTATTTTGGTTAGTGATAGCCTTGGCTGCAGTGATCACAATATTGCGGAGTTTGGGATGCAGCTGAGCATGCCGAAGGTTAGTACGAAGACAAAGATTCTATATTTTAGAGAAGCAAACTTCAGCTCACCAACAGGATGTTGGGTTACAGCAACAAAGGCATCGCCAGCAGAGATGAAGATGTCATTATCCCATTCTACTCAGTGCTTGCCAGGTCACACCCTGCTCTACAAAAAAGATGTGAACAGGCTGGAGACGGTCCAGAGAAGGGCCACAAAGATGATCAAAGGAACCAGGAGCCTGCCATATGAGGAAAGGCTGGGAGAACTGGGTTTGTTTAGCCTTAAGAGAAAAAGGCTCAGGGATGACCTTATCACCATGTTCCAGTACTTAAAGGGTGGCTACAAAGAAGACGGAAACTTCCTTTTTACAAGGAGTCACTTGGAAAGGATGAGAGGTAATAGGTATAAGTTACTCCCGGGAAGATTCTGACAGGACACACAAGGATGATTTTTCATAATGAGAACAATTAGTCATTGGAATTATCTTTCTAGGGAAGTGGTGGATTCCCCAGTGTTGGAGACTTTTAAGATTCAGCAGAACAGGGTGCTGGGCCATCTTGTTTAGACTGCTTTTACCAAGAAAGGTTGGACCAGATGATCCTTAAGGTCCCTTCCAACCTTGTATTCTGTGGTTCTATCATTTGTTAAAGATTTTGCTGTATTGAGAAGGCTCTGGGGAGACCTTAGAGCAGTCGTCTGGTATCTAAAAGGGGCTTACAAGAAAGCTGGTGTGGGGCTTTTTCTGAGGGTGTGTAGTGATAGGACAAGGGGGAATGTTTTCAAACTGAAAGAGGGTAGATTTAGATTACATATTTGAAAGAAAGTCTTTACTGTGATGGTGGTGAGGCACTGGAAAAGGTTGCCCAGAGAAGTTGTGGATGCCCCATCCCTAGGCAAGGCCAGGTAGGATGGAACTTTGGGCAAACTGTTGTAGCTGGGAGGTGTTCCTGCCCATGGCAGGGAGCCTGGGACTAGATGATCTTTATGGTCCCTTCCAACCCAAACCATTCTATGTTCCTACGATTTTATAGTAAGTTCAGAAATAACTCTCCAAGAATTTCAAACAATACCAAAAGTCCAAACATTTTTTTTGTTTAAGTGAATGTGAGTCAACATAGCATTTTCAGATATTATGGCTACTTCAACTAAAAATGAATGAATCAACTTGGATAAATCAGAAGGTAAACTAGCCTTTGTCTGTTCCTTGAATTAAATTCCTGTTGACATTTGGAAATGTCATAACATTTTCATATTTTCAAACCTGTCTTTTCTGGTCTTGACTACTACTTTGTCATGGTCAAACCAGGATATTGTGAAGGAATCTGACTTGAAAATGTTCTGTGTTCCTATACTCTGAAATAAAACTGTTGTTTCAAAAAATAAATTGAACATGAAAATGTTTTTTTCACCCTGCAAGAATTCCCTGCTGTACATCAAGATGGATGTCAGAACTTTCAAGATTCATGCAGGTCAAGGCACCCACTTTTTTTCTGGAAAAAAAAAAGTTTGCTTCACGGCCCTCATTCACTGCCAAGCAGGTGTGTATTTGAAGTTGACTTTTTAATCCCCTACAACCCATTCCAAATGCTGAGGATACTCTTTCCTCTCTTTTTGAATTGAAATATGGCCCCCATTGTACATGAAAAAGTTTCTAATATTAGCTACTTAAAACTTTCAATTTGATAAATTTGTATTTTTGACAAAATTCTGATACTTTCTCAAGAGAAATTTCCATACTTAAGGCGCCTAAACCATTAGTTTTAGTCAGTTTTTCATAATTTCCAAAGTTATTTGTAAAGGAAACATTCTGATCAAGTCTGTTCGATGCCTTCTTGTGAATACAGATATGAGTGTATGTAGATGAGTATGAGCTCCACCAATGCTTTTCCAAATCTTGGCTACAGTACAGGTGAGAGGTATGGTGGACCCAAGGGAAGCCCTGTATCTAAAGCCAATCTGGTGCCTTAATCATGTGTCCGTCATCCTTTCATCAAGCTAGATGCAGAATTGTTTCTCCTAGGATTGCTGGAAAAATGGTTCCTAGTTTATATAGAGTTCGAAAACTAAGTAAGCTTTTAATAAAACCTGGTTTTCATATATCCAGATTTTGGGATTGTTTGTTGGTTTGTTAGGCATTTTTAGAAGCAAGAAGAGACCTGCATAAATTCAGGCCTGTATGCTGTGCTCTAAATTAAAGTCTTATTTGGTGTAGAGTAAGAATTTTTCCTCTTATATTTCCACTTGATTTTTTTTTATTATTTTTACAACACTGTAACCAATTAAAATTTTCTTCTTACTAGTAGCCCAAAGGGCTGGACGCTTGGGCCTTTACAGTTAGGATTTATAATCAGGCTTCCATGGGTGTAAGCTTTATTTTCATGGGAAATAAATGGCTTGTGGTACAGAAGTCTCAAGTTGTTTATAATACAAAACCAAGAATTAATGTAATGCAGATAAAGAGACCAAATTCCTTTTCTTTTTGCCAAGTTTAAGGGAAGAGAAAGAGATGATGTACTTATCTGCCCCAAACAGAAGAGTTTTCCATCATTATGTTAACTTCTGGATGAAAATAATTGATAATAAAATTTACTTTGCAGGGACAACCGTGGCCCTGACCATCAACGTGAGCCCGACCCGGCATCGCCCGAGCCACTGCTGCGGGAGCGCGTGCGGGTGGCCCAGCACCATGGCCAGAAGAAGAAGAGGGACCTCCTCCTCTTCAGGGACAGCGTGGTCATTGCCAAGACCAAGTAATACTCTCAGAGCCCAGCTGTCTTTCCTCCCAAGCCCTGGCCCTGGCACCAGGGCACCAGAGCAGGGAGAGCCAAGGAGCAGCCCCAGGCCCCCGGCACCCTGGTGCTGGATGCACCCGTGGCCGTGCCCGTGGCAGGCGGGCACTAGAGGGGCGCCAGTGGGCTCAGCCACCTCCAGGTCACTCCCTGCCGCTCCTCTCTGCAGACGTGGCAGCACCCCGCGACCGCAGCTCTGCCTGGCCCTGGGCCTGCTCCAGGTGCTGAGCGGCAGGAAGGGGTCAGCAGGAGATGCTGCCGAGAAGAAGGAGGAGGAAAGGAAGACCGGCAGCTCCCTTGTCTTCCTCTGGCCCTGCGGCTCCTGCATTGTCACCTTCTGGTGAGTCTCGGTGCTACATCCCACCAGAGGGGTGGGCAGCACCCCTGTCCTGCCCCACGGGGCATCGTTCTGACTCTGTGGCCATCCCCCCACCTGCCTCTGCCTGCAGGCTGGGGCACAGCGGGCACTCGGGCTGTTTCTCCTCTCTTTTGCTAGCTCCCAGGCAGTGAAGGAGCTATGGGTCAGCGCCCTCCTTGGGTAAGCCCTGCCTGGCACTGCAGCCTGGGCAGCCCACGCTCCCATCATGGAGGGATGCTCCACGCGTGGCATCCAATCTATGCAGGAACAAATCTGCTGAGCTGGGCAGAGGTGCCCCCACAGCTGCAGGCAGAGGTGTCCCCACAGCTGAGCAGGCACATCTGGCAAAGCTGCTTCATCCAGCTGTGTCCAGCCAACACCTGCCCAGCCCCATCCTCACCACTGCCGCTGCTCCCACTCCACTGCCGGGCAGTACCAGCTGTTCCGGGCAGTGTGGAAGCGCTCCCCAGGCTGGCAGCAGAGGGAAGAGCAGGCTTGGGTCTCACACAGCTCTTTCTCTGTCCCTTCCCCATGCACAGGCCACCAGAAGGAGTGCAGGGAGCCTGCGTTACCCAGCTGCCCTCCATCAGGCTCGGCTGAAGGAGCTGAGTGGCCGCACTGCTCTGAGTGTCCCTCCTGCCCCAGCTCTGGCCCCAGGGGCTGCCCCAGCCCAGCATCAGCTGCATTGCTCCTCACCTTCTGCTCTTTTCCCCTTGCCCAGGTGACAACACTATACACTGGCAGCCTGGAGAAGCTGCTCCAGTGCCAGGCTCAGGTCAGGGTCACTTGCGATGCAACCTCACCCATCCCCACCTCTCACACATGGCCAGGGGCTGATGCAGCTCACCGGGGGCCCGTTCTGCTGCAGGGCTGCTTGGTGAGCACAGCACATTTCCTGCAGGCTGGTGCCAAGCAGCTGACATCTCCTGTCCCCTCCAGCAGTCGAGGCAGACATGGCCACGTGGATGGTGAGTTTGGAAAAGACAGGGGCAGGATGGCCCTTCTCTCCTGCTCTTGCAGGCAGGCACACGTGCTGCGATGGGGCTGCCACTGCCCTTCCCGCAGGGCACGTCCATCCCCATCGCTCTGCAGCAGGAGAGAGCTGAGCCCTGGGGCCCCTCGTTCTCAAATGATGATGCCTCTCCCGTGCCCTGGGTGGCGGGGGAACGGCACCGAGGGAGTCTGGGAGCGCTCTCCTGGTGCTTCTCCTCCACGGCTCTTTAGTCTGTTTCCCTTGGCAGCAGGTGGGACCTGCAGGAGCAGGAGGAGGCTGCCCTGGCCATTTGTGTGGCCAAGGACCTCGGCTGCAGCAGAGGCACTGGGGCTGTTGGGCTCTGCTGGCCAGGGGGCTCTCATTGGCCAGCCTCTGACAGCTCTCTGCAGCCAGGACGGCACGCTGCCCCAGCCCATCCACGTAAGCCAGCCTGGCCACGGGGTCCCCATCCCATCCCATCCCATCTCATCCCATGCCTTCCTATCCCACCCCATCCCATCCCACTGGCTCCTTTGGAGAGGGGCTGTTCCAGCACCTACCTCAGGGTAGTCTCCAGCCCAGTAACTCTCCTCCTCTGTGTCCTCAGGACCTGCTGGCTCTGCTGAATGAGCACGGGCCATCCACGGAGGGGATCTTCTGTCGGGCAGCCAGCGAGCGCGCCTCCCAGGAGATCAGGGAGGCCCTCGGCAGCGGCGTGGAGGTCCAGCTCCAAAGCCAGCCTGTGCTGCTGCTGGCTGTCATCTTCAAGGTGAGCCCGGCTGACCTGGAGCCCAGCAGCTCCCGGCTCTCTTGATGCTGATGGGCACCTGCGGGAGCACAAGCGGAAACCCAGCCGTCTGCCCATGAGCCAGAGGGCCGGGGATGCTGCCTGTGCTCTTGGGGGCAGTGGCCAAAGCCTCATGTGGAGCCCTTGTCACTGCAGGACCTCCTGCGGAAGATCCCCTCCAAGCTCCTTGACGTCCAGCTATACGAGGAGTGGATGAGCGCCCTGCAGCAGACCAGCAGGCAGGAGAGGCTGGCAGCACTGAAAGAGTAAGTGTGGCAGCAGCCTGCCTGCTCCGCAGGGACTGGCACAGGCCGGGACTCGCCTGCAAAGCAATGGCCTGCCTGAAGTAGCCATGGTTCCTGCAAGCCACCTCCTGCTGCTCTCGGGTTTATGTTTGGGGGGAAAGGGGCACAGAAAAGCATTTCTCCCCAGGGATCACTTCCCACAGGCCCTGGGGCTTGCTCCAACAAGGGCCTCTTTGAGAAGGGCAGGGATGGAAGGAGGTGGCCATATCTCAGCGCAGGCAGTCCCTCTGCTGTAGACCAGGCGGTGGCCTTGGGTGAGACCAGCCTGGGAGACCTGTGTTGTCAACACCGACTTCATTAACGTTGTGCTTCTGTTCCCTCAGGGTGGCCAGCAAGTTACCCGAGGCCAACCTGCTCCTGCTCCGGCACTTGCTGTCCCTGCTCCATAACATCAGTGGGAACGCGGCCACCAGCAAGATGACAGCTGGGAACCTGGCCATCTGCCTGGGGCCAAACCTCCTCAGCCCCCCCCAGGAGCTGCCCCTGGACATCCTGGCGCAGGAGACGGGGAAGGTACTCTGTGTTCACCACCCGGCTACAGCCTCCCCAGCCCACCCCAGCTTTGCTGCTCAGAGCACCCTAGCTGCCTCCTCCTGCCAGCAAAGCCGTGGGGCAGCAGCCGGGAAGAGCAGCCCCATGGCTGCACCTTCCTGCACAGAAGTGCTGGTCAGGCTGGGAAAGGCTGTTTGAGCCCTTATCAGCCCCCTCGGTGAAACCAGTGGTTTGCTGTGTGCAGGTGACACAGCTCGTGGAGTTCCTCATCGACTGCCACAAGGAACTCCTTTGGGAGCAGGTGGCTGGGCTGGTCAGCGAGGGGGATGAGGAGCCACCAGCACCACAGACAGCACCAGAAACAGCAGAGGTATGTGAAGTGCACAAGCAGTGTGACAGCAAAAGCCTCCCCCCTCAGAAGGTGTGGCTGCTGCCGCAGGGACAAGCATGGTCCTCCATCAGCCTGCAGCTCTGCCAAAGTGCAAAGCAAGGCTGATGCAGGTTGGCCATCCCTCTTTGTGCGGTGATCCCACCACAGCTGGCTCAGCTGAGCTGAGCAAACCCATCCAAGAGATGTGCCCTTCAGAGCCAGGGTAGCAATTGGGCAGGGAGGTCCTTGCCCACTGCTAACTTACACATTGCCATTGCAGGTGCCTCCCGTCGCTTCCGAGACTGAACACCAGAAGAGCATGTCTGGGGAGAGAAGGTAAAACTACCTAGCTTTGCTGGGTTCAAGGTAATCATGGCTTCACCTGTCTAGCAATACTATTGAATGGAAAGGTTGCCAGGCTCTTCATGGGACACCAGGAAGAGAAGAGCAATCTGTGAGAAGGGTAGTGATGGGCCACCGTGCAGGAGGACGAACAGATTGTCAACTGAGCTCTCAGGGATGGGCAACTAAGGAAATCCAAGCAGGGAAAGAAGAACGAGGAGCCTGGGTATGTAGCAGACCCTGTATTCCATCTTTCAAAGCTCTGAGCATAGGAAACATTCCTGAGGTGCACAGGATGATCCTGGACAGGAGGCATCCACCTGCCATCGGGGGAACATGTATGTCAGGTGAAATATACAACTGCAGTGTTGCCTGCCAACCTGAGATTTTAGTATGGGATGCTGCTGCTTGGGTTTTGGAAAGGACCATATCCCAGCTTCACAGGGCTCCCTGCCAAGCCTTGCTGCCTGACAAGGGGGCACTGCACATCTCTGTCATCTTGCTGTGCTCTGAGTGTATCACATGTGTTGAGACGGAATCAAAGCAACACTGTAGTTGCCAGTAAGGAGCCTCTCTCCTGTGCTAGGAGTGCTAGGAATGACCCCTTTTACAGCATACTTCCAAAAAACCCAGGAGCCAAGTCCCACATGTTCCTGCCCTCATGGTTTCACCAGCGCTTTCTGACTCTGCCCTTGTAGGCGCCCATTTTCTTGTGCTGCTTGGATTCCCCGGATGAGCTCTGCCTCCTGGACTTGGAGTTCCACCCTGTGGCCCCAGCACCACCTCGGCGTCAGTGAGGACAGTGTCTCCACGTCCTTCTGCTCTGGCTGGAAAGTTCCATGAGCTCGCCCCGGAGCCAGAGCAGCACCCTCAGACCCATCCCAGCCCTAGCAGGAGGCCTTGCTGGCTCACTCCTCAGCTCTGCCAGCAAATGCCCACCCGCTGGCACATCTCCCCAAGTGGGGAGCTGGCCTCTGAACTCCATCTACACATGGGTGTGAAGATCACCTGAGCGGGACAGAGGGCACAACACTTATGCTGGGCCACTTGCTTATTGCTGTGTTCATTATTACTAGGTTCATTACTATGCTTGTTACTATGTTTATTACTCTATTACTATGTCTTTTTGAAACAAATTTTGGGATATATTTTAGGATATACTTAGGATATATTTTAGGAAACGTTATAGGATACAGGATGTATTTAGGATATAGTTTAGGCAACACATTATAGGATAGTAGTTATTTCACATTGTTTGAGTACCCACTTCATAGGATCATAGACTAGTTTAGGTTAGAATAGGATAGTTAGGGTTGGAAAGGACTTCTAGTAGTTTCATGTTATGTCACAATATTACTCTTAGAGTGACTTTTCAGCTATATTAGTAAAAAAAGCAGAAAGAATTACAAAAGTCGTATCTCTCTGCCTTGCCATCTACATTCTGCAGAATGCAAAACGGAAAAGAAAGTATACTGAGAGAGTCTATGGATTAGGAAAGAAATGACAGGAAGAGATTTATGAATGCAGAAGAACCATTGCTACACCTTGAAAAAGATTCCGATAAGCTCCAGAAGGGTACTGGCCTGATATTGGAACACAGCTGCATATCTTAGATGCATATCTTAAGGTCCAGAAGTAAAGAGAAAATTGTTTCTAAAGGAAAATGCAGACAGGCAGTGGAAAGGAGCATTGAAGTGCACCACTGTCTTTTCATTGGCAGCTGCTCATTCTGGGCATAGAGATGATGAAAAAACCCAAAACCCCCAAACCAAAACCACCACCACCACCACCACCACCAAAAGACAAAAACCAACCAACCAAAACCCAAAAAAACCTTAAAAAAAAAACCAAACAAAAAAAAATTAAAAAACAACAAAACAAAAAAAACCTAAATTGTGTTTTGGATCTAAAACAAAAAAAAACAACAAAAAAAATCCCTCAGATCCCTCTGCACTCAAAAGGGAGAAACATCAGCTCTCAAGACCTTACTGTGATTTACCATAGATGTCCAGTGTATATTGTGATACTTTATAAACAGAAGACTATCTAAATGCCCTTGGGAAATTACAACAGGCATCCCAGCTGTCTGCAAACAAAGCTGTCTCAAATCTGAGTACCAACAGAGTGATTTGTTTGTAATGGGGCAGAGTGACTGATAAGCGCATATTCCCCTTGCATTTGCTGGAATACATTGTGCAGACTGCCTGCAGTTCTCAGCATTTCTTCATATGTGTTATGCTTTTCTGAATTTTCTTACCATTTCTATGCAGAAATAAAGTGTCAAATGTATATCTGGCCAGTCTCTGTACTTGGATGAGTCCCTTCCCCTTTTTATTCCTCTCTCCATCTCTGGGTTTCACTTCTCTCTCTCTGTCTGATACTTATCTGTCCAAGAAGACAAAAAGGTCATGCAATGGTTACACTTGTATCAGCCTTTTCTTCCTCCCAGGAACTTTCTTTTTTCTCCTAAGAAACCTTTTCTCCTAAGTGAGGACACACTTGCATCCAAGAAAAGGTCTTGACAAGGAAAGAACTTGAGTATGTTACTGCTTCTTGTAATCCGAGAAGCAAAAGCACTACTTTTGTCCAGAAGGCCACTGGTCAGTATTTCTGTGTTCTTGCTATGCTTTCACTCCATCCTTCTTCACATTCAGTACCACAGCCCCAAACCTCTTGGCCATGTTGCCATACCACAGACTCTGTTAGGAAGAGAATAATTTAAAGATTGTAGGAGCTTCTGTTTATGGAGAGCAGATTATTTTTTGTCACCTGGAAAAGATAGAAAGAACTGGTAAGTTACAAGGGAACGGCCACTTCGAATCTACCTCATCTAAAAAGTAGCTCATGAATTGAAACCTATTCTCTATTAGCTGGCAATGGTAGGAAAGACTCCTCATCTTCCTCCTCAGGGAAAAGTAAAACCCCAAAACCATACAGGATGTTGAGAACAAAGGGCTGAATGACAACTAAAGTTCCCATGCCCTTACTCCAGGAAAAGGGGCTGCAAGACGGGGGCAGCAAGGGAGTTGAAACATGTTCCCTCATCCCTATGGATGTTTTCTACCTGTTGGAGCAAACTGGAATGCATGATGTGGAGAATGCAAATTGACCATTATGCCCTCTAGGTGGCCATTCTCAGTTAGAATGTGCTGGGATGACCAAAATATGCAAAGCACTGTGTGCCTTATGTATGCACTCATATTTATGAAACGTGCAATTCTGATTTTATTTCTATATTTGGTAAACATGACTCGCTGCTCTTTCTTCCGTCTTGAAATCCGCATTTGCTCCCCAAATGGGAGATGGATGCTCACAGTATCAAAAGCACTGTCAACAAAGACCCTAGGTGCTGCTCATGCAAGTCCATTCAGCCGCCTTATCCCTGCCCCATTCATTCCACTATCTCAGGAGACTTTCTTGCCATTGTAATATGCTGTGTCTCCTAACAGAGGTCTCGTGCAGAGAGCAGCACGTGCGCCCCATGAGAATTTCAGGAAAAGAAACCAAAACAAAATGGTGAGAAAGAGAATTTTCATAAAATAGGAATGAAATAGATGCACCTCTGTATGCATTTGAATTTGCCTGGTCCCATAAAGCCAGTGTTGGCTGCAGATTCTAGCTGGACCAGTAAAAAACTGAAGCTTGATGCAGTAGACAACAGAGACTGACAGAGACAAAGGCAAACGTCTTCTGTTCACAAACCAGCTAGTCTTGCTGTGGGATCACTTGATGGCTCCCAAAACCCTGTCATTTTTTTGGTGCTTCTTAAATTAATCCCGTGGTAAACTAAGAGTGAGGCAGTTGATGAAGTGAGTCATCAGCTCTGGGAGTTTGAAGGCAATCCATCATTTCAGCTTTGGAAAAACTCCTGTCCCAGGAGTTCAAATAATTGAGAGATGACCTATCCAACTCCCCATGTGTACAGACCTGCATCTCAGCTATGAACAGAAGGCGCCCTGTCGCTTGAGAGGAAAGATACAGGAGGTACATGCCACGGAGATCCCTATGAACCATAGGGATCATGTGGGATCATGGAGAAGACATGAGTAAGTGGGATGGAAAACCTACCTCAGTTCTGGAGGACCAGGTGCATGAATTGAAGAGGAAAATAACAGTCAATATGATGATCCTTCCAAGAAAGTTGCTGCTCCAGTCTCTGGTGAGCAGTTTCCCAGATGGAGTGGAAGACCTGATTTTACCCCATCTCAAATGAATAGGAATACTAATCCCTTTGTACAAGCAGTGGAGAATCCTATGATCGCTATTAGAGGGACTCTGCCTCCAGCCAGGTGGAGGAGAGGGACAATCGTGTTTACTGGACTGTGTGGGTCAGATGGCCTGGCACATCAGTCCCACAGGAATATAAGGCTCTAATAGATACTGGTGCACAGTGTACCATGATGTCATCAAGCTGTCAAGGGGTGGAACCCATTTATATTTCTGGAGTAAGAGGAGGATCCCAAAAGCTGACTGTACTGGAGGCTGAAATCAGCCTAACTGGGAAGGAGTGGCAAAAGCACCTTATTGTGACTTGTCCAGACGCTCTGTGCATCCTTGGCATAGACTATCTCAGGAGAGGGTACTTCAAAGACCGAAAAGGGTACTAATGGGCTTTTGGTTATAGCTGCCTTGGAGACAGAGGAAATTAAACAGCTGTGCACCTTGCCTGGTCTCTCAGAGTATCCTTCTGTTGTGGGGTTGCTGAAGGTCGAAGAACAACAAGTGGCAATTGTGACTACATTCCCATCTATAAGCTGAGCTATAGACTGGAGAGCCAAGGAGCAATCAGCAGGACCCACTCACTCTTTAATAGCCCCATATGGCCAGCGCAAAAGTCTAATGAAGAGTGGAGACTAACAGGAGTGGAGACTATTGTGGCCTGAATGAAGTCACACCACCATTGAGTGCTAGAACTTCAATATGAACAGAATATAAACCACGACAAATGATAAACTGTAAAGAAAAATCAGAGAATCATCAGAATCTGAGTCTTTGAGAGAACAGATTAATAGAATGGCATTTATTAATCTGCAGAGTGGTAGTTATCCTGTGTGTGTTATATCTTAACCAGTTTTCATACAAATTGTACAGCGTCCTTCATTTCCTCCTTAAATACAAAGGATGTCAGTATTCTTTATGTGGTATCATATTGCAACAACACATTGAATATTTTCTTACAATTTTAAGACAACATACTGAATTATTTGATGTCAATAAATACTTAAACCTCAATATATAAAAATTATATATGTAACTCAGTATATACAGCCACTAAAATTGAAGAATTAGAACATAAAATAAGATTGAAACATTTTAAAATTTGAAATAAGAATATACACTCCTTTAAAATCAGTTTTAGTAAAGGAAAATTACATTTCATTGCCATCTGTCGAAAACAAGCAACATAATAATGACAGCCTACTAAATTGCTCCTGAAAAAAGTTCACTTTATTGTGATAAAAATATTTTTAACCAGCAGCACTTTTTTTTTTGTTTTTTTTAGTTAAATCTGATGAAGAAACCATGAAGTCAGGAGCCAGAGTATTTCAACATGCAATTAATACAATTGCAAATGCAGTATCTTTTTCATTAAAACTGTATAGTAAGATTATATGGCTATTATCCTTCATATTTCTGTTAGAGGGGTTTTTTTTCCTAGAAAAATGTAAGAAATAAATTTGTTATGAATATCCATTCCTTAATATTCTAACAACAACATCTTAGATAGTAGAAGCTCTGTAAGACTGCAGATTTTGGCTCTGGTGAAGATCAGCTAATTCAAAGGGAATGATTTCTTATGACAGAGACAATTTACAAAATGAAAATCCAGGGTTTGTCCCATGCAGTTTTGCTATTCAGAGGGTGACTATTTCAGTCTATGCAAGTCACTGAGACTATAGGTATGGTTAACAGAGGAAAATGTAAGCACATGCAGAAGGTGATTAACTCCAGTTATCTAAGTGAAGTGGTATTGATGGGAGGTACCTTCTTTCTATGTATCTCAAAAGGAATCTAGCTGAATTTCTAGAGCTTAACCAACTTTTTACAGGTTAAGGTTGTAATATGGGTTGCCAGCCATAACTTTCCCAACACAGACTGGACACCGAGCAAAGACTGGGTGTTGTTCACAGTAATGGCAAAGGATATTGTGAATGAGTGGTCTCATTCACAATCGAACAAAAAAAGAAATATCAGTAGATCCATGTGCAGAATTAGGCACAAGTGCTAAAGGTTTTGTAACACACAGGTGTAATGGACCAATGGTAACTTGGTTTGTGTTATTGCAAGATGAGCAGGTCTTTTAAGTAACAGGTACAGGCCTTAGGTTGCTGAAATTCTTGAAAGCTCATTGAGCAAGAAAAAAATCAGACGATTCTCAGGAAAGATGAGGATGAAGCAAAAGCGGAGTAATAAGCTACTGCTAGAATTTGAAATGAAGCAGTTAAGTGGAGACACTCATGTATTAACACCAAACACTTTTGCCATGAAAGTGATGAATTAGGTGATGCCTGGGTCAGACGTTTACTCAGTGATCAACATACTTATGAGATTAAATGGGGTTATGTTTATTTAAGGAGAGAAAATGTGTTCAAAAAGACAAAGCTTTAAAGACATCGCTATACAGTGGCTCAACATTAAACAAATATTCAAGGTTTGTGCTTCTAAGTACATCTCAGAACAATATGGCAATCATACCTGTAAATTAATGACATTTTTACAGTTATTTACTGTATTACAAAAAGTAAAAAATACTAAATAAAAATAATCAGGCAGTGTTTTAAAACCAACTGGTTATACAGAAAAGAAAGAGAAGAGAGGAAAGGAGAGGAGAGGACAAAGAATTTCATGAGAAAAAAAAATAATTTTGGTGTAAGCAACAGACAGTCAGAGATTTAAGAAAAATGGACCTAGGTATAAATTATATGTAATTAAATAAAAAAATCCAAATATTTTGCTAATTACATGAGAAACAGAATACTGTCAGGCCAACTGCCTGCTCCCTATTGTTTTAGGAGTTGGTAGTAATGGTTGGAACTGAAAGGAGGAAGATGCTGTAAATGAGAATACACACAGGTGATGAAATGACTAACGTTGGATCTAAATAGTACAGGTGTCTGGCATTTCTTGAAATGCCCAGGAAATAAATGGGATATTTATTCTCCCTGACGGGAAGAGCAGAATTGTGTGCTTGATTCCCCTTCTTAACAAATGAAGTGTTGAGTAAACTGTTCTGTTGATTTATTATAGTGGTATACGCTAACACTCCTGTTGAAACATTTCCCTTGGTATTTTCTGTATAAGCCACTATTTCAAGTATCTCCTCTCTAACTATGAATATTAAAATTTAAAACACACTACATTCATTTTGGTAAAGCAGATGGACAGGAGAGACTTCTGATATAACTAATACCACTCTCTGTCAATATGTATACAGCAAAATAATCTTCCAAAGCATGCATATTTTCTTATAATTCATTTTTTGTAATAATTTAATTTAGTCAATCTTGACCTTGTCCCTCTGCTGCATTTGGTTGTTGTACCAGTGTATAATTGTTTTTAGTTCAGACCATATGCAACTTCTAATGGCTATCTGTGTGAATAGCTTTGCTTCTGGAATTGTTTCATCCTAAGTGGTCTGGAACTCAGCCACATGGAAATTCCAGTGTGGGAAGTTAATCTCCACCTCACTTTCTAAGTGAATTATCTCTATCTCATCAAAAGAGAAAGCAAATAAAACATAATTTAAGACTGAGAAGCTTTTGCTAAGGAAGTGGGATGTCAGCAGAAATGGTGGGTTTGCGTACTATTGAGGAAAAATTGTAATTTTACAGATACAGTACTTCACTGTTGTGCATTATTTTGAAAGTTCTAATTTTGACATCTTCACATTAAACCTTCAGCACAAACCAAAACTGGGAAACAAAATCACTATTCTACTGTATTTGTTAATTCTTTTGAAATTCTGAACTCTTTGCCTAAGAAAACCACAAGAGAATAAGAAAGTAGCAGGGGAGGGGAAGAATTTTTCATAATCTTAGGGGGAGGAAGACGACAACCCTGGATCATAGACCATAAAGAAACAAAGACATTACCTGGATTGATATTTTTGTAATAGTACATTATATATTAAACTTTTCAAGATGAAACTGATATGTTTAATGAATAGCTTTCCATGTTTAATCATTAGTTAACTTGGGGTACTATCTTTTACCTTATTGTGTGAGATTCATCATTGCTAAATTAAATGCATTTAAAAATATTTTCAGTAAGAAATAATTTAATATACTGTGAAATGTGGATTTAACTTTATGTGAGGGCTGACATAGTTCTTCAAGCATTGTTAAGTACAATTTATTTTGTTAGTGTCTTCTGTTTGATGAATCTCTTATATTTAACAAGTATGGTAGCAAGACAGTGGCAGATGGGCACACAGTTGTTCCTAGAGCAAAATTTGTTGACATACATTCATAAAGGTTTTATGTCTGAAACCTTTTCTTTAATGAATTCCATTTCCCCTGCAGTCTGCACTTTCATCATCCAGTGGCCAAAAAAAGAGAGTTAACTTGGTTTTTTGGACTTTTTTACAAATGAGCAATAGAGCAGATACTATCAATGCACTTTATAATGACACTGCCAGATAGATAAAGAGACTATGCAAAAAAAAAAAAAAAAAAAAAGAAATTGTCATATTATTCCATTCTTTATGGTAAATTATTCCTAAAAAGATTAATGTTCTCCTTCACAGAAAGGAATGTAGCGTTAGCCTGAACTACAATTTTTGAAGTTATATTTTTTTTTTAAGAATGAAATATGTTAGAAGTAGATCCTTTACACATTCAAACCCAATATTTGTCTAGGAAATCAGTCTTCATCATGAGTCTGTAGTCCATATTTTCTAAATTAGAGCTAAACAACAAAGTAATCTGTTTACTGAAATTCTTCTTGAAAACCATAGACAGCAATACTAAAGGAAGGGCTTCTGAGGAATAGGCATAATTTACCCAAACTTTTTGAAATTGTCTGACATTGCATACATCCAAGAATTCCTATGCTTGGGAAAAATTGCCTCAGTCCTTGGTTTTAGTGTTTTGTTTTTGAAAAACAGACAAGCAAACAACCCCCATGACATCCTTATGTGATGTACAGTTGCTTAAAATTTAACTTTCTGAGCAATAGCATATTATGCGGATGTAGATATATTTTAAACCTGCCATCCATTCATAGTGCTGTAGAGTCACTCAAGGTATGCATTTCCTTTTTTGTGTTTAACATTGTAGAAAATAAATTTTTGTTAGGAATATTATTGCTTAAAATACATGCAATTCTTGGAATAATTCATGAACTAGCCCTGCCCTGATATTTCTTCTAGCATATTTGTTATTTGCATGTTTAGTAGACAAGTATTTCAGGCTAGTAGTTTTTCAAACCAAAGCTGTTAGTATTTAGTTTTTTATTTATAAAAACTTTTTTTTTTTTTTTTTATAAAACCTATTTGTAAAACCTTTACCATGGAGGATAACACAGGCAGTTAAGAGCTCATTTATTTCTTCCTGGAGATATACTTTCTATTCATGTTTTCTTACTTTCTGTAAAGAAGAAAATAAATAAGTAAAGAATAACTATGATTTTACTTGGCAAAAAACATTTACTCTTAAACTTTTTGCTCTGAACCCATCAGAATTTTTTGGTATGAGGTTGTTAAAATACTTCATTTTGACAGTTTTATATTAAAAAAAAAACATTAAAAAGAAAGTTTATTTTTATCAAGCAAAGTAGTTGAGCAGTTCATTATAAATACATTTGATGAAACAAATATGTTCTTGCAAAACAGTATTTTAATCCAATCAGTATTTTACAAGCATAGATCTTTCCACTCAGACTTTTTAAAAAATCAGTTCTTTTGCTAAGATTTAATACCATTTATGAATTATTTTTAAGGGTGTAATGGTTTTTATATTTACCAATACAGCAACTGCACTATCTAGCTATAATCTTTTTTTGTAACATGAGTTGAAATAAGAGTGCAATTGATAATGCTAACTCATTCTAATGTAATGCTAATTCCTTTTTATCTAAAACAGATCTCTCCTGCTGCTAAATATTAGAAGTACCATGTCATGTACTCCTTGTTTACAGAAGTCCTGTGAAATATCTATTAGTGTCATTTATTTGTAAGGATGATGAAATTGTCACCCTGTTATGCAATTATATAATTCATAAGTAGGAAGCTCTTCACAGTGTTGCTGGTGCTAGTCTGATTAAGCCTTGTCATTAAAGACCTTTAAATATAATGATTGACAAAGAAAACCTGTTGTGAGAAAATGACAGATGCCAATGGATCTTCAGTTCATACCATTGCAAAAGTTTAGTGCAATATCCTTTCTAAAGTTGTCTATTCCTGGCTTTGATATTTGATATCAGTTGCCTTTAATTACTTTATTACCCACCAGCAACAACACACACCTTGATACTGTTATGCCCTACTCTTTTGTTTTCACTTATACTAGTTGCTTTCTGTTTGTGACAAAATTAACTGAATAGTTTACCTTCCTACTCCAACCTTCTTCCAACCCACTGAGCAGATGGTCTCACTATAGCTTTGTCTAACATTTTCAGCTTAAACCCCAAACATTTCATAAAACAAAAAGGTCTAAATTTTTAGCCTTTCCCCTCTCTTTTTTTTTTTGGTGGTTTTTTTTTTTTTTTTTTTCTTTTTCTTCACTGATTGCATGATGCAAAACTAGCACAAAACAGAGAAAAATTCTTTCTGTGGATGCTTCATAAAGCTTTGATTTCACTCCTTATTTTCATAATTTAGCTTTTCTTCTGTATAGAGGGAGGAGGCAATGCTTACCTGCTGACATCAAAAAACGAAGTGCAATTTCCAGTGACGTTCAGCTGTCAACAAAAATTACAGTTGCCTTATATAAACCAAGTCTAAGTTCAGCCACAGACTTTCTGAGAGATTTGAGAAAAGTCATGTAGTCACAGATTCATCACACCCAGGTTTACACACTCAATATCCTTACTATTGTGATTACCATCACCCTTTGCAGTCCACATAGAGAGACTAATTCTCCAAAGAGGGATCAAGTTGGTTTAGGAATTTTATGTAGGTATGTATGTATTACGTAGACTACCGAATTTCCCAGCGTATACTCAACCCTTATTTTGACCTGCAAGATATGCTGTTAGACTGTACATGGTACTCTTTATCTAAGCAATAAATGCACATTCTGTACCTGCATAATTATATGAATATTTAGGTATTGACAAAGTACTAATAAGAATGCCACCTGAAAGTGTTATGGCAATTTTTCCTAGGAAGACTTTTGGAAAGCTGCAGAGAATTACTGAGATAATGTTTTCTTTGTATAGACTATTTGGATGTCCATTAGCTTTGAAATAATTTTGCAAGATAGTCAATGTAAAATGACCTAAACAAATATAACCAAGTCTTAGTGCTATTACCTACACAGCAGGGATAACACAATGGGAGATATAATCCCTCCATCATACATTTCACTTCAAAGGTTGTTATGTAGCATTAACTTGATCAGCTACAACTACAAATCTGGAGCATGACCCTATGGAACTGGTGTGCAGGCTCACATAATTTTATTATTCCTCCATCAGAAGTACTAGCTTGAGGAAACTGTAAGGCTGACAACCAGGGACAATAATTTATTAAATAGCTCTCAGAATGTTTGTCCTGTTTTCTCCCCTGTCCTACTAAGGAAAGGTGTGAGAGCTGGATGGGCGTTTGGCTGTTAGCTAAGGCTAATCCACCACAGTATTCTAAGGATTTCTGACACATTCTTGCCTCCCAAGCATTTAGCCATGATATGTCTATTAGCATTAAAAAAACAGAATGAAAAAGGTTGACCAACCCAGAAACAATGCCCCTTGTGGGAAATATGTAGCTGTATAGTAATAAATCATAAAAGCTCCAGTTTTCTCTTGGGCATATAAATTGTCCTGCAAAGTACAACAAGTATTTAAAATAAATTTAAATATGTTCTAGGCAATTTTGAAAGCTTTGAACTCAGAGATACTTTATATAGTGTAGATGATTTGGATAATTGTCTCTCAGAAGGTTTTGTCTATATTTAGAAAATTTAGAGACACGTCTACCAATTTTTTCCCCGTCTCTTTGTGCTTCTCTTTCAGTTTTCAGCATGTATAAACAAGATATTGATAAATCACCACCAATAGTACCAAAAGACATATTTTTCCAAGAATTTCCAGTTCTGTTGTAGTTGAAGTGATACATAGAATCGTAGGATCATAGAATAGTTAGGATTGGAAAGGACCTTAAGATCATCTAGTTTCAACCCCCCTGCCATGGGCAGGGATACCTTGCATTAAGCCGTGTCGCCCAAGGCTCTGTCCAACCTGGCCTTGAACACCGCCAGGGATAGAGCATTCACAACTTCCTTGGGCAACCCATTCCAGTGCCTCACCACCCTCACTGTAAAGAACTTCTTTCTTACATCTAACCTAAACTTCCCCTGTTCAAGTTTGAACCCATTACCCCTTGTCCTATCATTACAGTCCATGATGAAGAGTTCCTCCCCAGCACCTTTGTAGGCCCCCTTCAGATACTGGAAGGCTGCTATGAGGTCTCCACGCAGCCTTCTCTTCTCCAGGCTGAACAGCCCCAACTCTCTCAGCCTGTCTTCATATGGGAGGTGCTCTAGCCCTCTTGTGATCCTCGTGGCCCTCTTCTGGACTCACTCCAACAGCTCCATGTCCTTTTTATGTTGAGGACACCAGAACTGTACACAGTACTCCAAGTGAGGTCTCACGAGAGCAGAGTAGGGGGGCAGGATCACCTCCTTTGACCTGCTGGTCACGCTTCTCTTGATGCAGCCCAGGATACGGTTGGCTTTCTGGGCTGCAAGCGCACACTGCCGGCTCATGTTAAACTTCTCGTCAACCAACATCCCCAAGTCCTTCTCTGGAGGGCTGCTCTGAATCTCTTCTCCACCCAACCTGTAGCAGTGCCTGGGATTGCCCTGACCCAGGTGTAGGACCTTGCACTTGGCTTGGTTAAACTTCTTAAGTTTGGCATTGGCCCACCTCACAAGCATGTCAAGGTCCCTCTGGATGGCACCCCTTCCCTCCAGCGTATCAACTGAACCACACAGCTTGGTGTCATCGGCAAACTTGCTGAGGGCGCACTCCATCCCACTGTCCATGTTGCCGACAACGATGTCGAACAAGACAGGTCCCAACACCGATCCCTGAGGGACACCACTCGTTACTGTTTTCCAACTGGACATCGAGCCATTGACCACAACACTTTGCGTGCGGCCATCCAGCCAGTTTTTTATCCACTGAGTGGTCCATCTATCAAATTGATGTTTCTCCAATTTAGAGACAAGGATGTCACGTGGGACAGTGTCGAACGCTTTGCACAAGTCCAGGTAGATGACGTCAACTGCTCTGCCCCTGTCCATCACTTCCATAGCCTCATCATAGAAGGCCATCAAATTGGTCAGGCAGGATTTCCCCTTAGTGAAGCCATGTTGGCTGTCACCAACCACCTCGTTGTTTTTCCTGTGCCTTAGCATGTTTTCCAGGAGAAACTGTTCCAAGATTCTGCGAGGCACAGAGGGGAGGCTGACTGGTCTATAGTTCCCTGGGTCTTCCACCTTCCTCTTCTTGAAAATGGGGGTTATATTTCTCTTTTTCCAGTCATTGGGAACTTCACCTGACTACCATGATTTTTCCAATATGATGGACATGCAAAATGTTTTTTGCTTTGGTCTGTCAGAGGCATGCATCTGATTTAGAATGTTTTGTCTTACTACTTGTGCACACAAAATGCAAATAACTTGACTATAACCTGTAAGAATAATAATATCTCATTAATATTGTTACCTGGGTGGTAAAAAAACCCTAAAGTAGCTTACAACCTAGGCAAATGTATTAACAAGTTAACAGGATCATAATTTCCGTAGCAGCATGTTCATGCCACTGTATTTAAGATGGTGTCAGCATTTCCATTATAAAAACTTAAGGCTCTGTAACTCAGAGAAAAAAATTAGTCCTGTCATATTCTAAACTATTTGTTTCCTCAATGCATCTTCAAGGCTCAAGAAAGCATATGATAAAACTAAACATTTCCTCTAGGGACTTTAGTAAAGAAGCTAGACATTCAGCTTTAACCAGAAAATTTTAAAAGGTTCCTCAATGCTACTTGGATGTAAAGTTTGTCTAAATGTGATGTAGTCATATACCAGGATAGGATGCTTTTGACATGTATTCCAAGAACAGACACAACAGTGATTACCACTGCTTGTGAAATAATAAATTACAAGAATGAGGTTTCTTACTGCATAGGAGAAGTGAGAGGTCACAGAAACAAAAAGATATTTTTTGCTACCAGATTATCCAGTATCCTAGGTGTGTGATAGGAAGGAGAAAATCTATCATTCCAGGCCCCTTTCAAAAAAAAAAAAAAAAAAAAAAAAAATCTCTTAAACATTCCTCTATTTGTGTACTAGAGAATAGTGCTGCTAATTTCATATGAACCATTCGCATGGCTGAAGCAGATACTTGAAGAATTGCTGGATGGCTGCTGAGACAGAGGCATGCTTAGGAAGCAAAAGAGCAATAATGAGGTGGAAGACAGGTAATGATATCGATTAACTCAGTTATGCCACTGCCATCATGCCTCTACCATCATGCTTAAAGCTTTTCAGCATTCACTTCTGTCTGTCTTAAAGACTGGGACCAAACTGATAATTTCCTTGCAATTTCAATGAGAATATTAAACAAACAATATGTATAGAGTATCCTAAAAGAGCAGCAAACACTTTAAGTAACCTTGCATATGGTGAATACTAGGCAATACTAGAAAGACACAGAGGGACATATCCTATCATTCACAAAACCTAAGTGATTACTACACTGTTCTACATTTTTTATGAGATGTTTCACTTTGGAATATATCAGAGGTTCATTTTTTTGGTTGCTTCGTTTGTGGTTTTTTACCCTTTTCTAAAGAGGCACTACAAAAATAATTTTAAAATCATCCTTTCTTTTGTGTTAAAGCAGTCAGTTTTGTCTACTTGGCAAGTCCATATCACTTGAAGTGCTATTGTATCTAGACATTCAAATGATTGCAATCCCTTAAAATCGGTGTGGACAGACAGAAGGCTTTAATTTGCAAACTTGATGAAGAGCTCATTAGGTACCCTCAGAAAAAGTTTTGAAGGGCTTAACTATTTGAAAAGACCCTAGTTTGAACTGCCAAATTCGCTTGCACGTGGAGCAGACATACCTCTTGAGGAGCTAAAGAGGTTGATATCCCTTGAGGAAGAGAAAGCTTTTAAGATTTTCTTTAACTCTACTGCAACTAATACAAAAGGGCTCTTGAAACTATGGCTTGTGGAGCAGCTTTCAGCATTTTGTGGAGACTACCCAATGGAGTTCTGCAAAGCTGCCAGTATGGTATATTGCAATTGTCTCCTATAACACCCTATCAAGTCTTCAGAAATAGCTGCCAACGCTGCTTTAAGTTTTGTTCTTGTACTCTGTCCCACTGTAGCATTCAGCCTCTGAAATGATGTCCTCCGCAGATTTTGAAAATCTCTAACCATATTTTCTTGTTTGGGAACTAATGATGCAGGTCAGGGTTTTAATGCAACACTTTGCTCTAGTACATTGGAAAAATTCCTTAGGTAAAAATACACGTAATTTCTAATCATAGTACATAGAGCTGTGATTTAAGTATCTATTCCCCATATAGGAAGATTACTTTACTAGAATGTTGTTAATTTGCCCAGTGCACAGTTTGCTTTAAAACATCAAATGTAGATTTTAATAATAGTCCATTTAACCTGACAGATATTTCAGAAGATACTTTACCTATTCTGTGCAAACTCGTGAGACAGTTTTCTCCATCTCAGGAAGAATGTTCCCATCTATTCCTGACTTTAGGATCAGGACAGCTAATTTTTAAGAGTGTTATTCGATTCTAACCTGACCTTGATCATTACTGTTGAGCCTTAAATCTCTAGAGTAGAACATTCTCATTGGATGGACTGTAGCTATAAAACTGATAGAATGAAGCTGTCTGGCAGGTGTGCCCCCCACCTCCAATCTCCTCCTCCGCAGAAAAGGAAAAAGATAGGTTTAATCGGTAGATGGCAGTAAGAGCTAGCAAGAAGCCTGAAGGCTGATCTGAGACCTTTTGCACATTAATCATACATACAACCAATTCCACAAAGTACAAGCTGACAAAGACCTTGCTTTGCTACAATCAATCTTTATTCACCACTAGATTACAGTGGTTAGATATACTTGATTGCCTTAGTTCCAGGATAAAGCTTATAAATACCTATATATGTAATTGGCTTAAATTTTTGCCATTGTATTTTTTACTTTGATTTTATTTAAACTGAGATTGGGGTGCAATTCATTTATTCTTAGCTTTGTCATATCACCAGCCAGTCCTTCTGTCACCTGGACTGTTAAGCTGTAATTTTAATCTTTGGTTCTGTAAATGTTTAGGTCATCATTCTATTATTTATAAAGGCAAGTATACAGCTAATAGAGCATAGCTGAAAGAGGACTCGCTTGTCTTTGCTCCAAGACTTTTACCATTGTGTGGCTGTGTTTTAAGCTGAAATGACATCAGAATGGTGAAGTAAATGCTGTCTGTACTGCAGAATCCATTTTGGACAGCTCTATTCTTGTCTCCTTCTCTGTTTCAAAAAGTCACAATCTGCAAAGAATGTTCTTTTTGTTTACTTTGGAAAGTTAGAAATGCGAATGTTTTCAGAACATTTACTCAGCAACAGGGATTGTATATGTATACTCCAAGCAAAAAAAGAAGAAATGGAAAAACAACGTGGTTTTAGTTTCCTTTTCACTATGTAACGAAATAATTCGTTTACAAATACATATTTAGGTTGGTGTAATTTTGCAGATTTTAAGTGCTTAGTTTATATAAAACATAAACTCCATGCTATATTTCTTGATTTGGCTCTATGTGTGCGATCTATGTATTTGTGTAGCAGTCAGTCCCATGATGTGTTATTATTTAACTTTCTCTATGAAAGACATTTCTATTTTTCAGCTTCTCATTCAGTAGTGCAAATGTGCAAAAAATCTGTAATAATTCTAAAAAGTCTTGGAAATTGAAAACAGTATTTTCACAGCATAACACTTAAATAGCATTATATAAAGTAAAAAAAAAAAAGAAAAGGAACTAATATGCCAAATGAAAAGGAAATTATTGGTGACATTTAGTTATAAATACAGAGGTTGATATGGGGACCAAGACAGAAAAGAATCAGCTTGGAAAGGTCTATCATGGCAACGCATGGTTTTTATAGAAAATGAGTGGGTTCAGATACATGCGCGCACACACACACATATATATGTGAATGCAATTGCAGATACTGTCAGGATAATTACTTTTTAGTACTTTCTCAATATTACGAACCACTACAGAACTTCTGAGTAGCTGCATTTACAGTTGGATGATTGCTTAAAGAAATTCAGCTGCCACGGTTCAAAAGTGGATACCACATTTCAAGTAGATTGCTTAACAGAAATAAGTGCAACTCAGTAAGCATCACCCCCAGGGTACACTGATGTTTTATATTCTGCTGAAATCAGCTGCAGTGTGCCACACTGACATCGAAAGAAAACAACAGGTGGTGATTTCAGATTTCCCAGGTGAGGCCAGCAATCAGTTGATCAAACTGCAATTGCTTTTTACTCTGGGGTAAAACCAAACATGCATGGATTGTTCTTTGTGGTCATTCTTCATTGGTTTCCAGTTAGCTTCTGACATCACCAGCTTAAACTACATCTCCTGTACAGACAGATAATTTTATCCTTTTGCCAAGGACATTCACATAAGTCACAGTGTTCTATGTCTGCCTTAGCTGCCAGAGAGTCATGTTATAACTCTTTGAGAAATAAGTGTATTTTGAGACCGTCTCCATTCTAACATTTTTTGCATCATTTAGTTTTCTTAATTTTTTTTATGTATCCCATTCTCATTAAAGCTAAACATCATTCATTAAAAAAAAAAAAACAAACCAAAAAAAAAACCAAAAAAAAAAAAACCCTTGGTAATCAAGTACCAAAGAATGCACAACAGACTTTAGCAAAAGCTGAGATTTATTCTTTGCAAGTGTCAAATATTTGAGCAGCATGTAATTTAATCTCCTCTCTTCCCACCCACCCCTTTTTTTGTTTTCCTATATCAAGTGATTGGTAGGCTAGAGAAAGCTCTATCCATTTTCTTGATTAATACAGTACAATATTACCTTTGGTTCCCTATCAACGTGAATATTATAAAAACATAGTAGCACTTGTGACATAGACAGAAAACAAGAATGCTAAGTATGTGTAGTATTTTTTGACAAAATTGTTGATTCAGAGCTGAAAAGGAGGTATGAGATACCATCATGATATTAACACTTTGGGGGAAGATGTTTGCATTTCTGTACTTTAATCTTTTTTTAATTTGTTCTACACTGGCAGAGTGTCTGGAGCATGGATCTCTTAAAAAAAGTCTGAATTTCATTAGTATCTCTCTGTAATTCATGTTCACAGCTTGAGACTGGTTTGAATTGTAAAGAAGGTCAGTATGTTAGAGTGCACTTTGTTAAGTTTATATGAATAAAAATAACCACTGGGATCAAAGTCTATTCCACCTTACTCATTAAGAATGTAATCAGATAAATGTGTGCTTAACAGCTCCTCTGTTTAAGCCGAGATTCAGAAGGCTGATGTGACTTCTGCTAGTATCTTGTTAGTACTGAGATATTTAGAAGCACATTCTTCTCCACTGCAGGTTTTATAGGGGAATACTGTAACCCTAATATCTGTCTTGAGAAAGAGGTGTTTATAATGCTAATTCACTTCTCATTAATATCATAACTTTGGAGCTAATGGGAAAATGATGCAACAAGGTAATGGTGTCTGAAAATGAACAACATAAATAATGATCTGCTGTTCAGGCAATATCAATACTTCTAACAATTAGGAAAGTAGGAGACAGGTAATGCAAATCTGAGAAGCCACCTTGAGTATTTGGCATTGAAATAAAAGCAGAGGAAATGAGAGAACTAGAAATACAAAACATGGAGGGGGAAGAAACACAGCACTGACTATACAGAAGTGATTTTTATGTGGCACTCCAAATTAAGGAATTAACCTCAATGTTCCTCTTTATTTCAAAATATTGATATTTAAAACAATCACTCCACTATGAACAAACCAGAATATTTTTACAAAGGTTCCAGTATCAACAATATTAAAATTATGCAATTATTTTATTACAAAGAAGTTGAAGCTTTATTAGTCCTACAGAGAAATATAAACTCCTTTTACTGGACAGATCCACACAGGACAGTGGTCTTATACTTACTGTCCTGCAACACAGTCATATGACCTAATTGACAGTCCTTTATATATACAGTTCTTTGTGTTTACTGCCATTCAAGAGGCAGGTAGCTGAAAATACTTTTCTTCAGTTGTCTGCCACTGTATTGATTCATCATTTGCAAAATATACTGTCTTCACTTTAAACAGTATAATTCAGTGTGTTACAAGACTTAGAGGGACAGGACACCATACTTTGAGACTAAGGATTTTGTTTGTGGGTATATAGTATCCTGTGCATGAACAGGCTGCCTGCCTGGAAAAACATTTCACTTTTAAAAGGTAAGCTTTGTCATCCCATACAGTGTGGGCTGGGTATGGGACATAAGTGAATAATAAAGTGGATGGCAGACTGAATTCAGAGGATCAGCAGAGAAAGTCCAGATGGTGCCCAAGTACTAGAGGTGTCTCTCAGGGTTCAATAACAGAATCAGTACCAGTCAGCAGCTTTGTTAAAAGATTCAGTGAGATAGCATGCACCCTCAACAAGCTTGCTGAAGATACCAAGCCAGGAGAAGCTGCTGATACAGTAGAGTACAGGGCTGCTACCGAGGGTAACCTGAACAAGCTGGAGAAATGGACCATTAGAAAGGTCCTAAAGATCACCAAATGTAAATGCAAAGCCCTGCAGGAGGGAAGCAAGAACTGCATGTGACAGTGCAGGCTGGTGAATGACTGGCTGGAAAGCCACTTTTCTGAAAACGACCAAGGCTCAACAACAAATTCAATGAGTCAGGAATGTGTCCTTGCAGTAAAAAAGGACGTATTCCTTTTATTTCAACCACACCATGAGCAGAATTAGCAAGAATGTATCTAGTAAGTCAAGGGATGTTATTATTCTATGATTCTATGATTCTATTCCCTTCTACGATTTGTGAGATTGCATCTGGAGCATTACTTTTGGGCTCTCCCTCCCAAGAAAGACATTGGCATACCAGAGGGAGCACAGAGGAGGTCACCAAGATCAGGAACTGAAGCACACACCGTACAAGAAGAAGAAACTTGGTTAGTTCAGCAGAAGAATTAGAGGAAACAGACACAGGTGCGAGCATGGAAAATTCTCAGTATTAAAAAAGGAGGGGTTCTGTATCAGTGACCAAACACTGGCCTGCGTTGCCTAGAGAGACTGTGGTATACCCATCCTTGGGTCCTAAACAACGTGCTTTAGCTGTAGCCACTTTTAGCATGAGTTAAAACTAGATGCCTTTCAGAGGTACATTCTGAATTTTAGAGAGTGAAACTGCAATTGCTTGATCTGCATATGGGCTGGTGGGAAAAGAGAGATACTTCTTCTCCTCATAACATGAGAGATCATTGTGAAGACAGTGAGAAGTTGTCTTCAGAGATCGGATTTTAGAAAAGCCAGGACAACAAAGCTCATTTTACTTAAAATTTGCTAACTGGTGATGTGAACAGGAACCACTTTCTGCTATGTTGAAACAATTGTAAGTGGCTCAGTGGGCCATAGGATATTTTGGGTTTGCTGTAAGTTTCATTTAAAGAGTTGCCTGTGAAAATCACACTTTTTCTACATATTTATGAACTGCATTCTTAGAACTATCTCAGTAGGATGCTCTTGGCATCTATAATTACTGCAAATATTCTGAGGGCACATTTGTCTTACAGAAAGCAGTACTATGTCTATAAAACTGACCTACCGTTTAAATGGCTAACTTCAAAACATCTAGCCAGCACATAATTCCATATTCACATGACAGTTCTGTTTCAAGACATTTGTACAACACTTCATGGACAGTGAGATATAGTCTAAGGAAAGTCACTATCCGGTTGGTGTCTGAAGGTATGGAGCGTGTGCTATCTGAAATTACTCCCTACAAATGTACTCACCAAATATCTTTTATTTTTTTAATTTTTTTTTTACCTTTTTTTTCCCTGATGTTACAATCTCTCAAATATTTGTAAGTTACCTAAATTTGAGTGACACATCACACAACAGCAAAAAGGGTTAGAAAAGCTTATAGCCATTGATAAAATACTCCTACTTAGAAAGTTAATTGCGCAAAGAGATGCAGTACATAAGAGTAAAATGTTTTACTTATTAGTTTCAAAAGTTCAATCCGCATAAAATTCCATAAATTTTTATTTTGAAGAATTTTTCACTCATTTGTTAAGCGTTTGGAACAATGAAGATTCACCCAATGCAATTGATTTTCTATTTTTAGTTTCTTTAAAAAAAAAAAAAAAAAGCACTGAGTTTACACAAAAAAATAAAATCAATTTCTGGTTTCAAAATATATATTTAGAAATGTAGAATATACCTTGGGCATTATTGCATGCAAGTTCAGCAGGTATCTTTAACTGTACATTAATATTTTTATTTCCTGGAACATATTAATTTTTGCCCTGAAGTTCTTTGTTGATGGAGCTTAAAAAGTGGCCTGAGCTTATACAAAATATAATGCAGACACTGAAATTTCAATCATATTTTTATATTTATTTGACATTAGCTTACAACAAATGTGTTTAGTAGTATGGATCATTTCAGATTAAAACATGCAGGATGCATTTTTAAGTGGCCTTGTTTCTATGGCAACAGACTGGCAGATTAACAGTGAAATCAATGGCAAAGTATAACAAAATAAATAAAATTCACCTTCCTATAGAGAACCTTTTTACTTTTCTCTTGCTACTTTGATCTTAATTTTATAAATTATTTTCTTAGAGGAGGACTTTTTTTTTTTTGCATTATTTTTAGTAGGTTGCTTTTGAAACACACTCTGTTTTAATTAAAGATAATTCCAAAATGAAACTGTCATAACTGCCTTAGCAATTGTAAAACCATCACTACAACTGGGTCATGCCTTTAGTAACACATACAAATAAACCATACACAAAGCTGTGAGGTACACCCTTGTAATCATAGAATCATAGAATCATAGAATCGTAAGGGTTGGAAAGGACCTTAAGATCATCTAGTTCCAACCCCCCTGCCATGGGGCAGGGACACCTTGCATTAAGCCATGCCGCCCAAGGCTCTGTTCCAACCTGGCCTTGAACACCGCCAGGGATGGAGCATCCACAACCTCCCTGGGCAACCCTTCCAGTGCTTCACCACCCTCACTGTAAAGAACTTCTTTCTTACATCTAACCTAAACTTCCCCTGTTCAAGTTTGAAGCCATTACCCCTTGTCTACCACTACAGTCCCTGAGGAAGAGTCCTTCCCCAGCATCCTTTGTAGACCCCCTTCAGATACTGGAAGGCTGCTATGAGGTCTCCACGCAGCCTTCTCTTCTCCAGGCTGAACAGCCCCAACTCTCTCAGCCTGTCTTCATATGGGAGGTGCTCCAGCCCTCTTAGTGCATCTCGCAGCCCTCTCTGGACTCACTCCAACAGCTCCATGTCCTTTTTATGTTGAGGACACCAGAACTGTACACAGTACTCCAAGTGAGGTCTCACGAGAGCAGAGTAGGGGGCAGGATCACCTCCTTTGACCTGCTGGTCACGCTTCTCTTGATGCAGCCCAGGATACGGTTGGCTTTCTGGGCTGCAAGCGCACACTGCCGGCTCTGTTAAACTTCTCGTCAACCAACATCCCCAAGTCCTTCTCTGGAGGGCTGCTCTGAATCTCTTCTCCACCCAACCTGTAGCAGTGCCTGGGATTGCCCTGACCCAGGTGTAGGACCTTGCACTTGGCTTGGTTAAACTTCTTAAGTGGCATTGGCCCACCTCACAAGCATGTCAAGGTCCCTCTGGATGGCACCCCTTCCCTCCAGCGTATCAACTGAACCACACAGCTTGGTGTCATCGGCAAACTTGCTGAGGCGCACTCCATCCCACTGTCCATGTTGCCGACAAACGATGTCGAACAAGACGGTCCCAACACCGATCCCTGAGGGACACCACTCGTTACTGTTTTCCAACTGGACATCGAGCCATTGACCACAACACTTTGCGTGCGGCCATCCAGCCAGTTTTTTATCCACTGAGTGGTCCATCTATCAAATTGATGTTTCTCCAATTTAGAGACAAGGATGTCACGTGGGACAGTGTCGAACGCTTTGCACAAGTCCAGGTAGATGACGTCAACTGCTCTGCCCCTGTCCATCACTTCCATAGCTCATCATAGAAGGCCATCAAATTGGTCAGGCAGGATTTCCCCTTAGTGAAGCCATGTTGGCTGTCACCAACCACCTCGTTGTTTTTCCTGTGCCTTAGCATGTTTTCCAGGAGAAACTGTTCCAAGATTCTGCGAGGCACAGAGGGGAGGCTGACTGGTCTATAGTTCCCTGGGTCTTCCACCTTCCTCTTCTTGAAAATGGGGGTTATATTTCTCTTTTTCCAGTCATTGGGAACTTCACCTGACTACCATGATTTTTCCAATATGATGGACATGCAAAATGTTTTTGCTTTGGTCTGTCAGAGGCATGCATCTGATTTAGAATGTTTTGTCTTAACTACTTGTGCACACAAATGCAAATAACTTGACTATAACCTGTAAGAATAATAATTCTCATTAATATTGTTACCTGGGTGGTAAAAAAACCCTAAAGTAGCTTACAACCTAGGCAAATGTATTAACAAGTTAACAGGATCATAATTTCCGTAGCAGCATGTTCATGCCACTGGTATTTAAGATGGTGTCAGCATTTCCATTATAAAAACTTAAGGCTCTGTAACTCAGAGAAAAAAATTAGTCCTGTCATATTCTAAACTATTTGTTTCCTCAATGCATCTTCAAGGCTCAAGAAAGCATAGATAAAACTAAACATTTCCTCTAGGGACTTTAGTAAAGAAGCTAGACATTCAGCTTTAACCAGAAAATTTTAAAAGGTTCCTCAATGCTACTTGGATGTAAAGTTTGTCTAAATGTGATGTAGTCATATACCAGGATAGGATGCTTTTGACATGTATTCCAAGAACAGACACAACAGTGATTACCACTGCTTGTGAAATAATAAATTACAAGAATGAGGTTTCTTACTGCATAGGAGAAGTGAGAGGTCACAGAAACAAAAAGATATTTTTTGCTACCAGATTATCCAGTATCCTAGGTGTGTGATAGGAAGGAGAAAATCTATCATTCCAGGCCCCTTTCAAAAAAAAAAAAAAAAAAAAAAAAATCTCTTAAACATTCCTCTATTTGTGTACTAGAGAATAGTGCTGCTAATTTCATATGAACCATTCGCATGGCTGAAGCAGATACTTGAAGAATTGCTGGATGGCTGCTGAGACAGAGGCATGCTTAGGAAGCAAAAGAGCAATAATGAGGTGGAAGACAGGTAATGATATCGATTAACTCAGTTATGCCACTGCCATCATGCCTCTACCATCATGCTTAAAGCTTTTCAGCATTCACTTCTGTCTGTCTTAAAGACTGGGACCAAACTGATAATTTCCTTGCAATTTCAATGAGAATATTAAACAAACAATATGTATAGAGTATCCTAAAAGAGCAGCAAACACTTTAAGTAACCTTGCATATGGTGAATACTAGGCAATACTAGAAAGACACAGAGGGACATATCCTATCATTCACAAAACCTAAGTGATTACTACACTGTTCTACATTTTTTATGAGATGTTTCACTTTGGAATATATCAGAGGTTCATTTTTTTGGTTGCTTCGTTTGTGGTTTTTTACCCTTTTCTAAAGAGGCACTACAAAAATAATTTTAAAATCATCCTTTCTTTTGTGTTAAAGCAGTCAGTTTTGTCTACTTGGCAAGTCCATATCACTTGAAGTGCTATTGTATCTAGACATTCAAATGATTGCAATCCCTTAAAATCGGTGTGGACAGACAGAAGGCTTTAATTTGCAAACTTGATGAAGAGCTCATTAGGTACCCTCAGAAAAAGTTTTGAAGGGCTTAACTATTTGAAAAGACCCTAGTTTGAACTGCCAAATTCGCTTGCACGTGGAAGCAGACATACCTCTTGAGGAGCTAAAGAGGTTGATATCCCTTGAGGAAGAGAAAGCTTTTAAGATTTTCTTTTAACTCTACTGCAACTAATACAAAAGGGCTCTTGAAACTATGGCTTGTGGAGGCAGCTTTCAGCATTTTGTGGAGACTACCCAATGGAGTTCTGCAAAGCGTGCCAGTATGGTATATTGCAATTGTCTCCTATAACACCCTATCAAGTCTTCAGAAATAGCTGCCAACGCTGCCTTTAAGTTTTGTTCTTGTACTCTGTCCCACTGTAGCATTCAGCCTCTGAAATGATGTCCTCCGCAGATTTTGAAAATCTCTAACCATATTTTCTTGTTTGGGAACTAATGATGCAGGTCAGGGTTTTAATGCAACACTTTGCTCTAGTACATTGGAAAAATTCCTTAGGTAAAAATACACGTAATTTCTAATCATAGTACATAGAGCTGTGATTTAAGTATCTATTCCCCATATAGGAAGATTACTTTACTAGAATGTTGTTAATTTGCCCAGTGCACAGTTTGCTTTAAAACATTCAAATGTAGATTTTAATAATAGTCCATTTAACCTGACAGATATTTCAGAAGATACTTTACCTATTCTGTGCAAACTCGTGAGACAGTTTTCTCCATCTCAGGAAGAATGTTCCCATCTATTCCTGACTTTAGGATCAGGACAGCTAATTTTTTAAGAGTGTTATTCGATTCTAACCTGACCTTGATCATTACTGTTGAGCCTTAAATCTCTAGAGTAGAACATTCTCATGGATGGACTGTAGCTATAAAACTGATAGAATGAAGCTGTCTGGCAGGTGTGCCCCCCACCTCCAATCTCCTCCTCCGCAGAAAAGGAAAAAAGATAGGTTTAATCGGTAGATGCAGTAAGAGCTAGCAAGAAGCCTGAAGGCTGATCTGAGACCTTTTGCACATTAATCATACATACAACCAATTCCACAAAGTACAAGCTGACAAAGACCTTGCTTTGCTACAATCAATCTTTATTCACCACTAGATTACAGTGGTTAGATATACTTGATTGCCTTAGTTCCAGGATAAAGCTTATAAATACCTATATATGTAATTGGCTTAAATTTTTGCCATTGTATTTTTTACTTTGATTTTATTTAAACTGAGATTGGGGTGCAATTCATTTATTCTTAGCTTTGTCATATCACCAGCCAGTCCTTCTGTCACCTGGACTGTTAAGCTGTAATTTTAATCTTTGGTTCTGTAAATGTTTAGGTCATCATTCTATTATTTATAAAGGCAAGTATACAGCTAATAGAGCATAGCTGAAAGAGGACTCGCTTGTCTTTGCTCCAAGACTTTTACCATTGTGTGGCTGTGTTTTAAGCTGAAATGACATCAGAATGGTGAAGTAAATGCTGTCTGTACTGCAGAATCCATTTTGGACAGCTCTATTCTTGTCTCCTTCTCTGTTTCAAAAAGTCACAATCTGCAAAGAATGTTCTTTTTGTTTACTTTGGAAAGTTAGAAATGCGAATGTTTTCAGAACATTTACTCAGCAACAGGGATTGTATATGTATACTCCAAGCAAAAAAAGAAGAAATGGAAAAACAACGTGGTTTTAGTTTCCTTTTCACTATGTAACGAAATAATTCGTTTACAAATACATATTTAGGTTGGTGTAATTTTGCAGATTTTAAGTGCTTAGTTTATATAAAACATAAACTCCATGCTATATTTCTTGATTTGGCTCTATGTGTGCGATCTATGTATTTGTGTAGCAGTCAGTCCCATGATGTGTTATTATTTAACTTTCTCTATGAAAGACATTTCTATTTTTCAGCTTCTCATTCAGTAGTGCAAATGTGCAAAAAATCTGTAATAATTCTAAAAAGTCTTGGAAATTGAAAACAGTATTTTCACAGCATAACACTTAAATAGCATTATATAAAGTAAAAAAAAAAAGAAAAGGAACTAATATGCCAAATGAAAAGGAAATTATTGGTGACATTTAGTTATAAATACAGAGGTTGATATGGGGACCAAGACAGAAAAGAATCAGCTTGGAAAGGTCTATCATGGCAACGCATGGTTTTTATAGAAAATGAGTGGGTTCAGATACATGCGCGCACACACACACATATATATGTGAATGCAATTGCAGATACTGTCAGGATAATTACTTTTTAGTACTTTCTCAATATTACGAACCACTACAGAACTTCTGAGTAGCTGCATTTACAGTTGGATGATTGCTTAAAGAAATTCAGCTGCCACGGTTCAAAAGTGGATACCACATTTCAAGTAGATTGCTTAACAGAAATAAGTGCAACTCAGTAAGCATCACCCCCAGGGTACACTGATGTTTTATATTATGCTGAAATCAGCTGCAGTGTGCCACACTGACATCGAAAGAAAACAACAGGTGGTGATTTCAGATTTCCCAGGTGAGGCCAGCAATCAGTTGATCAAACTGCAATTGCTTTTTACTCTGGGGTAAAACCAAACATGCATGGATTGTTCTTTGTGGTCATTCTTCATTGGTTTCCAGTTAGCTTCTGACATCACCAGCTTAAACTACATCTCCTGTACAGACAGATAATTTTATCCTTTTGCCAAGGACATTCACATAAGTCACAGTGTTCTATGTCTGCCTTAGCTGCCAGAGAGTCATGTTATAACTCTTTGAGAAATAAGTGTATTTTGAGACCGTCTCCATTCTAACATTTTTTGCATCATTTAGTTTTCTTAATTTTTTTTATGTATCCCATTCTCATTAAAGCTAAACATCATTCCTTAAAAAAAAAAAAACAAACCAAAAAAAAAACCAAAAAAAAAAAAACCCTTGGTAATCAAGTACCAAAGAATGCACAACAGACTTTAGCAAAAGCTGAGATTTATTCTTTGCAAGTGTCAAATATTTGAGCAGCATGTAATTTAATCTCCTCTCTTCCCACCCACCCCTTTTTTTGTTTTCCTATATCAAGTGATTGGTAGGCTAGAGAAAGCTCTATCCATTTTCTTGATTAATACAGTACAATATTACCTTTGGTTCCCTATCAACGTGAATATTATAAAAACATAGTAGCACTTGTGACATAGACAGAAAACAAGAATGCTAAGTATGTGTAGTATTTTTTGACAAAATTGTTGATTCAGAGCTGAAAAGGAGGTATGAGATACCATCATGATATTAACACTTTGGGGGAAGATGTTTGCATTTCTGTACTTTAATCTTTTTTTAATTTGTTCTACACTGGCAGAGTGTCTGGAGCATGGATCTCTTAAAAAAAGTCTGAATTTCATTAGTATCTCTCTGTAATTCATGTTCACAGCTTGAGACTGGTTTGAATTGTAAAGAAGGTCAGTATGTTAGAGTGCACTTTGTTAAGTTTATATGAATAAAAATAACCACTGGGATCAAAGTCTATTCCACCTTACTCATTAAGAATGTAATCAGATAAATGTGTGCTTAACAGCTCCTCTGTTTAAGCCGAGATTCAGAAGGCTGATGTGACTTCTGCTAGTATCTTGTTAGTACTGAGATATTTAGAAGCACATTCTTCTCCACTGCAGGTTTTATAGGGGAATACTGTAACCCTAATATCTGTCTTGAGAAAGAGGTGTTTATAATGCTAATTCACTTCTCATTAATATCATAACTTTGGAGCTAATGGGAAAATGATGCAACAAGGTAATGGTGTCTGAAAATGAACAACATAAATAATGATCTGCTGTTCAGGCAATATCAATACTTCTAACAATTAGGAAAGTAGGAGACAGGTAATGCAAATCTGAGAAGCCACCTTGAGTATTTGGCATTGAAATAAAAGCAGAGGAAATGAGAGAACTAGAAATACAAAACATGGAGGGGGAAGAAACACAGCACTGACTATACAGAAGTGATTTTTATGTGGCACTCCAAATTAAGGAATTAACCTCAATGTTCCTCTTTATTTCAAAATATTGATATTTAAAACAATCACTCCACTATGAACAAACCAGAATATTTTTACAAAGGTTCCAGTATCAACAATATTAAAATTATGCAATTATTTTATTACAAAGAAGTTGAAGCTTTATTAGTCCTACAGAGAAATATAAACTCCTTTTACTGGACAGATCCACACAGGACAGTGGTCTTATACTTACTGTCCTGCAACACAGTCATATGACCTAATTGACAGTCCTTTATATATACAGTTCTTTGTGTTTACTGCCATTCAAGAGGCAGGTAGCTGAAAATACTTTTCTTCAGTTGTCTGCCACTGTATTGATTCATCATTTGCAAAATATACTGTCTTCACTTTAAACAGTATAATTCAGTGTGTTACAAGACTTAGAGGGACAGGACACCATACTTTGAGACTAAGGATTTTTGTTTGTGGGTATATAGTATCCTGTGCATGAACAGGCTGCCTGCCTGGAAAAACATTTCACTTTTAAAAGGTAAGCTTTGTCATCCCATACAGTGTGGGCTGGGTATGGGACATAAGTGAATAATAAAGTGGATGGCAGACTGAATTCAGAGGATCAGCAGAGAAAGTCCAGATGGTGCCCAAGTACTAGAGGTGTCTCTCAGGGTTCAATAACAGAATCAGTACCAGTCAGCAGCTTTGTTAAAAGATTCAGTGAGATAGCATGCACCCTCAACAAGCTTGCTGAAGATACCAAGCCAGGAGAAGCTGCTGATACAGTAGAGTACAGGGCTGCTACCGAGGGTAACCTGAACAAGCTGGAGAAATGGACCATTAGAAAGGTCCTAAAGATCACCAAATGTAAATGCAAAGCCCTGCAGGAGGGAAGCAAGAACTGCATGTGACAGTGCAGGCTGGTGAATGACTGGCTGGAAAGCCACTTTTCTGAAAACGACCAAGGCTCAACAACAAATTCAATGAGTCAGGAATGTGTCCTTGCAGTAAAAAAGGACGTATTCCTTTTATTTCAACCACACCATGAGCAGAATTAGCAAGAATGTATCTAGTAAGTCAAGGGATGTTATTATTCTATGATTCTATGATTCTATTCCCTTCTACGATTTGTGAGATTGCATCTGGAGCATTACTTTTGGGCTCTCCCTCCCAAGAAAGACATTGGCATACCAGAGGGAGCACAGAGGAGGTCACCAAGATCAGGAACTGAAGCACACACCGTACAAGAAGAAGAAACTTGGTTAGTTCAGCAGAAGAATTAGAGGAAACAGACACAGGTGCGAGCATGGAAAATTCTCAGTATTAAAAAAAGGAGGGGTTCTGTATCAGTGACCAAACACTGGCCTGCGTTGCCTAGAGAGACTGTGGTATACCCATCCTTGGGTCCTAAACAACGTGCTTTAGCTGTAGCCACTTTTAGCATGAGTTAAAACTAGATGCCTTTCAGAGGTACATTCTGAATTTTAGAGAGTGAAACTGCAATTGCTTGATCTGCATATGGGCTGGTGGGAAAAGAGAGATACTTCTTCTCCTCATAACATGAGAGATCATTGTGAAGACAGTGAGAAGTTGTCTTCAGAGATCGGATTTTAGAAAAGCCAGGACAACAAAGCTCATTTTACTTAAAATTTGCTAACTGGTGATGTGAACAGGAACCACTTTCTGCTATGTTGAAACAATTGTAAGTGGCTCAGTGGGCCATAGGATATTTTGGGTTTGCTGTAAGTTTCATTTAAAGAGTTGCCTGTGAAAATCACACTTTTTCTACATATTTATGAACTGCATTCTTAGAACTATCTCAGTAGGATGCTCTTGGCATCTATAATTACTGCAAATATTCTGAGGGCACATTTGTCTTACAGAAAGCAGTACTATGTCTATAAAACTGACCTACCGTTTAAATGGCTAACTTCAAAAACATCTAGCCAGCACATAATTCCATATTCACATGACAGTTCTGTTTCAAGACATTTGTACAACACTTCATGGACAGTGAGATATAGTCTAAGGAAAGTCACTATCCGGTTGGTGTCTGAAGGTATGGAGCGTGTGCTATCTGAAATTACTCCCTACAAATGTACTCACCAAATATCTTTTATTTTTTTAATTTTTTTTTTACCTTTTTTTTCCCTGATGTTACAATCTCTCAAATATTTGTAAGTTACCTAAATTTGAGTGACACATCACACAACAGCAAAAAGGGTTAGAAAAGCTTATAGCCATTGATAAAATACTCCTACTTAGAAAGTTAATTGCGCAAAGAGATGCAGTACATAAGAGTAAAATGTTTTACTTATTAGTTTCAAAAGTTCAATCCGCATAAAATTCCATAAATTTTTATTTTGAAGAATTTTTCACTCATTTGTTAAGCGTTTGGAACAATGAAGATTCACCCAATGCAATTGATTTTCTATTTTTAGTTTCTTTAAAAAAAAAAAAAAAAAGCACTGAGTTTACACAAAAAAATAAAATCAATTTCTGGTTTCAAAATATATATTTAGAAATGTAGAATATACCTTGGGCATTATTGCATGCAAGTTCAGCAGGTATCTTTAACTGTACATTAATATTTTTATTTCCTGGAACATATTAATTTTTGCCCTGAAGTTCTTTGTTGATGGAGCTTAAAAAGTGGCCTGAGCTTATACAAAATATAATGCAGACACTGAAATTTCAATCATATTTTTATATTTATTTGACATTAGCTTACAACAAATGTGTTTAGTAGTATGGATCATTTCAGATTAAAACATGCAGGATGCATTTTTAAGTGGCCTTGTTTCTATGGCAACAGACTGGCAGATTAACAGTGAAATCAATGGCAAAGTATAACAAAATAAATAAAATTCACCTTCCTATAGAGAACCTTTTTACTTTTCTCTTGCTACTTTGATCTTAATTTTATAAATTATTTTCTTAGAGGAGGACTTTTTTTTTTTGCATTATTTTTAGTAGGTTGCTTTTGAAACACACTCTGTTTTAATTAAAGATAATTCCAAAATGAAACTGTCATAACTGCCTTAGCAATTGTAAAACCATCACTACAACTGGGTCATGCCTTTAGTAACACATACAAATAAACCATACACAAAGCTGTGAGGTACACCCTTGTAATCATAGAATCATAGAATCATAGAATCGTAAGGGTTGGAAAGGACCTTAAGATCATCTAGTTCCAACCCCCTTGCCATGGGCAGGGACACCTTGCATTAAGCCATGTCGCCCAAGGCTCTGTCCAACCTGGCCTTGAACACCGCCAGGGATGGAGCATCCACAACCTCCCTGGGCAACCCATTCCAGTGCTTCACCACCCTCACTGTAAAGAACTTCTTTCTTACATCTAACCTAAACTTCCCCTGTTCAAGTTTGAAGCCATTACCCCTTGTCCTACCACTACAGTCCCTGAGGAAGAGTCCTTCCCCAGCATCCTTGTAGACCCCCTTCAGATACTGGAAGGCTGCTATGAGGTCTCCACGCAGCCTTCTCTTCTCCAGGCTGAACAGCCCCAACTCTCTCAGCCTGTCTTCATATGGGAGGTGCTCCAGCCCTCTTATCATCATCGCAGCCCTCCTCTGGACTCACTCCAACAGCTCCATGTCCTTTTTATGTTGAGGACACCAGAACTGTACACAGTACTCCAAGTGAGGTCTCACAAGAGCAGAGTAGAGGGGCAGGATCACCTCCTTTGACCTGCTGGTCACGCTTCTCTTGATGCAGCCCAGGATACGGTTGGCTTTCTGGGCTGCAAGCGCACACTGCCGGCTCCTGTTAAACTTCTCGTCAACCAACATCCCCAAGTCCTTCTCTGGAGGGCTGCTCTGAATCTCTTCTCCACCCAACCTGTAGCAGTGCCTGGGATTGCCCTGACCCAGGTGTAGGACCTTGCACTTGGCTTGGTTAAACTTCATAAGGTGGGCATTGGCCCACCTCACAAGCATGTCAAGGTCCCTCTGGATGGCATCCCTTCCCTCCAGCGTATCAACTGAACCACACAGCTTGGTGTCATCGGCAAACTTGCTGAGGGCGCACTCCATCCCACTGTCCATGTTGCCAACAAAGATGTTGAACAAGACCGGTCCCAACACCGATCCCTGAGGGACACCACTCGTTACTGTTTTCCAACTGGACATCGAGCCATTGACCACAACTCTTTGCGTGCGGCCATCCAGCCAGTTTTTTATCCACTGAGTGGTCCATCTATCAAATTGATGTTTCTCCAATTTAGAGACAAGGATGTCACGTGGGACAGTGTCGAACGCTTTGCACAAGTCCAGGTAGATGACGTCAACTGCTCTGCCCCTGTCCATCAGTTCCGTGGCTCCATCATAGAAGGCCACCAAATTGGTCAGGCAGGATTTGCCCTTAGTGAAGCCATGTTGGCTGTCACCAACCACCTCATTGTTTTTCATATGCCTTAGCATGTTTTCCAGGAGAAACTGTTCCAAGATTTTGCCAGGCACAGAGGTGAGACTGACTGGTCTGTAGTTCCCTGGGTCTTCCAACCTTCCCCTTCTTGAAAATGGGGGTTATATTACCCTTCTTCCAGTCATCGGGAACTTCACCTGACTGCCAGGATTTTTTGAATATGATGGACAGTGGTTTAGCAACTTCATTTGCCAGCTCCTTCAGGACCCGTGGATGGATTTCATCAGGTCCCATGGACTTGTGCACGTTCAGGTTCTTAAGATGGTCTCGAACCTGATCCTCTCCTACAGTGGGCCGAAGGTCTTCATTCTCACAGTCCCTGCATTTGCTTTCCAAGACTTGGGTTGTATGGTCAGAGCATTTGCTGGTGAAGACTGAGGCAAAGAAGTCATTAAGAACCTCAGCCTTCTCCAAATCCATGGTAGCCAGTTCTCCTGATAGCTTCTGGAGAGGGCCCACATTGTCCCTAGTCTGTCTTTTATTTGCTACGTATCTATAGAATCCTTTCCTGTTATCTTTTACATCCCTTGCCAAACTTCATTTTAGCTGGGCCTTGGCTTTCCTAACCTGGTCCCTAGCTTCCCGGGCAATGCTCCTATATTCTTCCCAGGCTGCCTGTCCTCGCTTCCACCTTCTATAAGCTTCTTTTTTCCCTCTAAGTTTCCTCAGCAGCTCCTTGCCCATCCATGGAGGTCTCCTGGCCCTCCTGCTGCACTTTCTTCTAGTCGGGATGCCACACTCCTGAGCATGTAGCAGGTGATCCTTGAATATCGACCAGCAGTCTTGGGCCTCCCTGCCCTCTAGGACTGTATCCCATGAAACCTTACTAAGGAGGTTCCTGAAGAGGCCAAAGTCTGCTTTCTTGAAGTCCAGGGCAGTGAGCTTGCTGCATGCTCTTCTCACTGTCTGAGGATCTCAAACTCAACCATCTCGTGACCACTAGAACCAAGGCTGCCCTGGAGCGTCACATTTCCAACCAGTCCCTCCCTGTTGGTGAGCACAAGGTCCAGCATGGCACCTGTCCTCATCGGCTCCTCTATTGCTTGAAAGAGGAAGTTGTCTTCCACACAATCGAGGAACCTCCTGGATTGCTTGTGCCGGGCCATACCGTCCCTCCAACAGATGTCAGGATGGTTGAAGTCCCCCATGAGGACCAGGGCCTGCGAGCGTGAGGCTGCTCCTATCTGTCTGTAGAGCACTTCATCCACAGAGTCCTCTTGATCAGGCGGCCTGTAACAGATCCCCACCGTAATGTCCCCCATTGCTGTTTTCCCTTTGATCCTGACCCACAAACACTCTGTTACCTCATCACCCGTCCCCAGACAGAGTTCCATACTCTCTAGCCTATCACTGACATCGATAGCAACGCCCCCTCCCCATCTGCCTGGCCTGTCTTTTCTAAACAGCCTGTAACCTTCCGTTCCGACACTCCAGTCATAGGAGCCATCCCACCATGTTTCTGTGATACCAGTGACATCATATTCCCGTAGCCTTGCACACATCTCTAATTCCTCTTGCTTGTTCCCCATACTATGGGCGTTTGTATAGAGGCACCTTAGCCGAGCTCCAAATGCAGCCAACTCAATGGCTTGGGCAGCTGGAACATCTCTACATCTCTCCAAGCACTTATTACAGGTGCTGGCAACTGACCAGGAGTGGTGGGATGGATCAATGCTCCCCTCCCCCAACACATCTAGTTTAAAGCTTTCTTGACCAGCCTGGCAAGCCTCCTACCAAAACAGCTCTTCCCCTTCTTTGTCAGACCAGCTCCACCAGCCTCCAGTAGATCTGGCATCCCAAATGAAGCCCCATGTTCTAAATAGCCAAACCCCTGACTATGGCACCAGCATTCTAACCATTTATTAACCTGTCAAACGCTCCTAGCTTTTTTAAGGTCCTCCCTTTTGTTCTGGAGAATCGATGAAAAAACTATCTGAGCTCCAGAGCCCCTAACCACCTCTCCCAGGGCTCTGTAGTCCTTCTTAATGTTCTCCAGGCTACTGCTATCCATATCTCTAGCACCCACATGGACCACTAGAATGAACTGGATCAATCAACTTGATCTTAATTTGACTCTCAAGCTCTTCAGGTTCTCAAGGACAGGATGCTACCCAACATATGCAGCAGAGTTAAAAACACTGAGGATAACAGAAACCTAAGCGCAAATTAATGGCCTCTTTCACTAAACACTTGGGGATTTTATGTATTCCTTACATATTTCCTTTGGAGAAAACATCGAAAAAACACAGGGAGAAGAAACCCAGCATTCTCTATTACAAAAGTACACCACTTGTCTTTCTCCTCCTTCCCTTCCTTCATCTGGCTTCTTCCCCCTTGAAGACAGCATATAGGATATTATTCTTGTTAGCAATATTCTGGTTTTATGCTCTCAGTTTGAGGAATATCTTCAACCTGAAATTCCCACTTTCTGGGCAAGCAATGTCAGCTAGCTATAAGTTTTATGCAAAACTTAGTCTATAAGCAAGTATGTTCATGACTAAACTCAGCGTTAGTGTGTCTTGGCATACTGTTTACGTGTCAGTTATATCCAGTTCCTTATGGGAAGTGGTCAAGAGCACAAAATCTTGAATGGATACTGTGGTGGGTTGACCTTAGCTGGCTGCAGGCATACACCCAGCTGCTCTCTCACCCCCCTCCTCAACAGGGCAAAAGAGAGAAAACAAGACGAAAAAGCCTTAGGGTGATGTAAGACCGGGAGATCACTTACTTATTACGATTAGGGACAAAACAAACTTTACTGGGGGAAAATTAGTTCAATTTATTGCCAATTAAAATAAATTTGGATAGTGAGAAACAAAGACAAAAAATAAAACAACTCTCCCCCCCACATACTTTATTCAGGCTCAGTTAGACTCCTTCATTCCTCACTTCTTTACCTCTTCCCACATCCCCACTGAGTAGCACAAGGGGAATGGGGAATTGTGGGTTGAGGTCAGTTCATAATGATTCATCTCTGCTGCTCATTCTGCCTCACACTTTTCCCCTGTTCCAGTGTGGGTCCTCTTGATGGTCTACAGTTCTTCTGAATAGACCTGTTCCAACATGAACTCTCCATGGGCTGCAACTCCTTCAGGAATTCTCCACCTGCTCCAGTGTGGAGTCCTCCATGGGATGCAGCGTGGATATCTGCTCTGGTCTGGCCCTTTCCATGTGCTGTGGGGAAATACTTTCTGCCCTATGATCTCTTCCACAGGCTGCAGGAGAATCCCTCAGTGTCATGCCTGGAGCACCTTTTTCTTCTCTGAGCTTGCTGTTACTCACAATATTTTTTCCTCACTCCTCAGTGCTGTGTGACATTTTGCCTTTTCTTGTCTTCGTTTTCCCAGAGATGCTACTATCTTGGCTAAGGGGTTCAGCTATGCCATGCAGTGGGTCCATTGGAGCCATCTGGAAATGGCTGTGCCCAGAACAGAGCAGCCCCTGGCCTCTCCTTATATGGACCACCCCTGCAGCTTCCATTGACAACACCTGGCCATCTGCATCCAGTACAGATGTACTTGCAGGTAACCGTCAGCCTCTTTGGCTCTTGGGCACACACAGCTGCAGATTTTTAAGAAACTTTAGAAGTAACACATAAGGCAACAATGGCTCCTCAGGCACCTAAAAAGTTAGTCATATAGTATGTGAATTTTGCTCTTAAGTGCAGGTTCTAATGTTTCTGGTGGATTTGAGGTTTGATACATAAATCTCTAAACTCTTAACAATTGTTACCTCATTTTGAGAACCAACTGAAGGTAAAGAAATTTCAAACACCAGCAGAATCCCAAATTCATCACTGAAAATTATGTCTGCTTCTTGGATCTCAGTCTTTGGGTTCCCCAGTGCACAGATAATAAAGTTATGGACATTGAAGAAATCCTAACAGACAGACATACAGTAGCTTGGGAAATAAGATTTTCAGTTTGCACTGCTTCCAATGTATGAAATAAACAGCTTGTTCCTTCTGAAAAAAAACCCAAACAAACATATCACATATTCAAGCGATGTATGGCACTGGACCAAAAGCCTGATGCTTCTTTCAACAGCAATAGTTTTAGAACAATGCAATTCTGAATTTGCTTCAACTGGAGAAGGCTGTAAATCTCTAGATTTTCTATAAAATAAATAGTTCTGATTAGTATTCTCTAAATATGCTAGAAAAGTATAAAGATTTTTTTTCTCTGCCTTAGATGCTCATTGTGAAGTGCATGAAATGTTTATTTCAATGCAATAAGACTCTTTCTAAAGGCTAAAGTAAAACTCAGTCTGTCATTGCTACTTTTGACATTTAGAGTATATTGAGACACTTCCTAGGGCTTTTCTGTACAGATACATACAGACACCATTATGCAGTCTTTCCAGATGCTTAAGGAGCTGATTCTCTATGAAGCAAATTCCTACCTACTTTGTCCTCCCCTCTGCCCTACCAGAGTTCAGATTTCAAACTCTGTCAGAACATTCCCAGTGTTCAGTGTTCAGATTTAGACTTTCTTTTATGCCACTACCTACTTTTTGCCAGGCGACACAACTTAACTTGCGGAACAAGAAATTCACCCCAAAATGACAGCCCAATAAAAGCTCCTAAAATTGGAGCTGATAAAAAGATGGCTAGTTCTGGATACTAATGTGTTTTCTCCACACTGTTTTTTTAATGAACAACTTAAATTTAAAGTCTACACTTTCTGCAAGTATCAGCTATAACTTTTTCATCTGAAAAATAGCTGACAAATTAGCAGTTAAAGTGTCGTATACTTCAGAGCACACCTGGCAGTTATTAAAATTCATAAGAAATTCACAGTGGTCACAGATCATGTGTCTTTCATCTATGTAGAGCTCTGCATAGCATTAGTCACAAGAAAAGCATTTCTTCACTTCTTTCTACTCGGAACATATGCTTTCTACCTAAATTCTGGAAAGCGATCCTTTATGGGCTGCCATGACACATTGTAAAGTCCAGTGGGGATGTGAGGCATAAATTGCACTCGTGGCATGCTCTGAGTCTTAATGAACTAACAGGAAGAGCCTCTGTGCTTATCAAAGTGTGAAGTTTTCCTGGCTTAATCAATTTGTGTGTTAATGTTCCTTGCTGACCTGTCAACCTAGCATCTTGTCTGGTGATCTCACCTTTCATTGCAACAGTCTAATCTAGATGTACAAAAGCATAAAAGGCTGGTGAAAACCTTACACAAAGGGAATTTATAATAGGTTTTTACACAATGCAAATGTAAAACAGAAGTAGCTGAGAGAACAGCCCACAAAATGCTGCATCAGTAAAAAGCTATCATATTTAGTATTCTTCAGTGTTATACCATTATTGACACCTCCTTTGGCGATTTATAAATTTTCTAACATTAGCTCTTTCTGGTGTCATATGAGTAATAGATTAATAATGTTTTAGTTTTACAGAACTTTATCTAACCTGATAAATGTATCTCTGGAGTGAATAATTTATTGTCTAGTTTCAACTTGGCAAGGTAAATTTTGATACAGGGACCACAGTGCTGCAGCTCTGTTTCGTTCAGACAAAACTTTACTTCTGAAAATATTCTCTTTTGAAAGTTGTTGGAAAAGCATATACCAGTATTACTCTTAGTAATTTTTGTTCCCATTGTTTGTAGCATATGACTGATGATGCTGTCATGCTTTTTGCCTGCCTGGAAATATTTGGGTGAGCTTATTGTGTCAACCTTTATATCAGCTATACTATACGCTTTAAAGGATACCAACACTTCAAAATCATGAGTGAATCTTCTAAAAAGGAAGTTTTCTGCTGATTCCTGCAGACTGCATTAGTAACACTCTCATTCTGTACGGTTTCATTATTTTTGTCAGATTTTCCCTAACATCCTTCTTAATTATCAATTTCACAATTACTTAGTGTTACATTAATACATCTAGCCTATTTCCAAGTACTGAAGAAAAATACTTACAGAATTCTTTCTTCCTGACTTTACCTTGCCTTCCATTGCCTTGCCTTCCATTGCTTTGCTTTGCCATCCCTTCCCTTCCTTTCCCTTCCTTTCCCTTCACTTTCTTTCCCTTCCTTTCCCTTCCCTTATTTTAGTGACATTTTAGTGTCCATCTAGGAATGGTCTTGATCTGTTTGGCAGCATTAAGACATTTTTTTCTCCTAAAATATGTTTTATAAAATCTTATATTTAGTTCTGCCAACTCTGGTTTCCGCTTCATTTTTTATTTTCTTTTTCATACACAATCCATTGCCATAAATCTTAATTGATATTTAATTTGCCTTCTGGCATCTCATTCGCTTCTATTGTATTTGTATTTTTAATTGCTCCCTTCACTTTGTAATTGACGCAGAATCAGATTTTAGTAAAATTAGCATGTATATGCTCTATTTTCTATTAAAATTAATCTGCATTCCTTTTTTGTACGAAAGAGAAGAAGGTAAGGCCTATTGAAAAAGTGTTCACAGCCATTGTCCTTTAGATATTATTTTAATATACATTTGTGAACCAATTTGTGAAAATAACTCATGGGTGAATTAAAAAACCCACTTTGGAAAAAAAAAACCACAAAATGATTCCCTATATTGGGATACCCTGTTGCATACTGTGGGATAAATAATTGCTGGTGTGGTTTTAACTTACGTAATGAAAAAGAAACTATGAAAGGAAAATCAGTCAATTATCAACAAGGATTTTTTTTTCCTCATAACGTTGTTATATTTTTCCTAAATATAAATGCTAATAAAAAAATTATAAGTGGTAAAATCTGTCTTTGCAGAACTTCACAAATAAATACAGGGAAATTATGCTAAATGCATAATGTCTATTAACCGTTCTCTGCATGCTTACTGGACAAACAGCAATTAAGCGTGGGTTAGAGCAAATGAAATGTGAGAAAAGCTGTAGCTAAAACCAATTTTACTCTCTTCTATACAGACACAAAAGCTAGATGAGGACAAAAGGTTACTGAACAATGTAGAAAAAAGGATTTATGGTTATCTAAAGATAAACACTAAAGGAATCCCACAGCAACTATTTTTTAAGCAAACGGAAGCACTGTATGGTCAAAAAGGTCAATACTGCTAAAGTCCAGCATTAGTTGTGCATAACATTATTGATGCTGGCAGTCGCGTAAAGGAAATTATCCTCTTAGTGTAAGTTTTAGGTTATATCTGTGAGTATATCATTCATGTAGCCTAAACGTCTCCTTTTTAGATAGCCTTTTGGTTACAACTATTAAATAGATAATACATAAAATATTTATAGATTAGACATTTCAGATTAAATCAACAGTTATAAAATTATACTTCTCCTAGAAACAGTGAACATAATTTAAACAAAATATGCACAGAAACATCACCAAGAAAAAATGTATTCATCAACTACCATAACACACAGAAAAACAAGTACTGGATGGGACATCTGTAAGCCATGTAGACATAATTGCTGGATGAAGCATGGTTGTACTGGAGTTGCTCAGGGTTGCTCAGACTCATGCTTTGTTCAGTTCTGAAAATATCTAGGTAACTAACCTGTACTTAGTGATTTTTTTTTTTATTTTTAGGTTTTTTTTCTTACTTACATGCATATTACAATTTCCCTTGTCTCAACTATGACCATTGTCTTTTGTCGTTTTACCTTGTACCTCTGAGAAGAATCTGGCTTAGTATCTTTCTTTCTAAAATGGACATCTGTGGTAAGATCTTCTCTTTTCTTCCCTGTCTGTGTACCTGTGTGTCCAGATGCTTGAGAAAAGCCCCTATCAGCCTACTTTCTCATGGTTAGTGAGAAATTATTTCTTGTATTCCTTTCCCAGATGTATTGTTCTCTAATTCCTGTTTCTTTTCTTACCCATGGTCATCATCTGCCATTCCAAAGCATAAAGTAGAATCTCCTAGTAATCCAGAAAAGTGCTACTACTTTGTCCATGTCTAATTGACTATCTATCTATCAAATCTTCTGTTAAAGTTTCAAAATAGTATTTTAAGAAGTCTTTAACTAAAGTACAGAATTCACACTATTGCCTATATGCTCACTAAGGCAAGAGAGGAAAGATGAAAGCTATCCATTTCTGTGAGAGAATTCAGAGGAAACAAGCCATTCAACAAAAATAAATAAATAAATAATAATTAAAAAAGGCAGGACACAGATTTTGCAGATCAATTGCCTTTTTTGAGGAGGACAGAATTATATCTGAGTAAAGGTTCAATTGTTCTCATATTCATTCACATAGAAAATGTAATGTAATAGAAGAAAAACTGAGTAGTAGCATTCATTTGGTAAGCACCTTGACCTAAAGAAGATATCAAGTGTACCAGAACAAAAGAAACTACATCTTAGACTCAATCTAAATGATGCTAAGACATTCTTTCACATGGAAATATTTTAAAAGTCTGTGGTACTGGTAACACTGTATTTACCTCTTGAGTATTTCCTAAACATGAAGAATAGTGAATTATTCTTGGTTTCTTAAAATCAAACCTAAAAAGCTTTTTCATATGCAATCTCCTGTGCAGTGAAATGAATAGTACATTAACAGATAGAGAAGTTGGAAATATAGTCTATGAATTTCATTTTAGCAATAACAGTCTTTTTGAATTTATTGCAAGTAATATTCTTCTTAACTCATGTAACCACTTGTTAGGAATGCAGTTTGTGGGTAGCATTAATAATACAAATAGTCAAAGCAGTCTGATGCACAGGCATTTAAACTTCTTTCTTCACTGCACCCAATTCAACAAGAATATTATTCATAAATCAGGTCTTTAGAGATTGGAGATTCATTTCTTATTTTAAAGCACAAAAATTAGACATCGTTAATGTAGTTACTATCTATTAGTCTTTAAACTTCCTTAAATTATGAAAAAGTTAAACTGACATCTTTGCTCTTTATTGTTGGAAGAACAGTAAAATAACCTTCTTTTTTTTCTTTTTTTTTTTTTTTTTAATTGAAAAGGAAGAAATATTTACATCTAGCATGGAGGAATTCAGTAACTTCAATTGTCAGAATACAAGTTATTTTCTTATGCTTTAAATGGGAAATGTCTGCATAAAGGAATTAAAACTGTTCTTAGTTTAAAGAAAAGTATAATAAGCTTTATTTATGGTTCCTAATTCAAAGAAGTTTCCCTATTTGCCTAATTTTAAAGTTTTCTTTGGATCAGAATATTATTTTGCTGACATCAACAAATAATAATAATTTATGAAACACAAATGTTGCAAAATATTGTACATATTTAGCTAAATTTTCTTTATTATCTGGACACAGTCTTGATGTTTTTATTCTTTAAATTGCTACTGAAGTTGTCAAAATTGTAACTATCAGCTGATTTTTAGAATCAAACACATTCATAGTGGTATGCATCCCTGTCTTTTTTTCCAGCCAAAATCTTTGGCTTGCCTTACTAGCAGATCTTGTCTACCTGGAAGGAGATGAGACATAAAACAATTCATTAGATCAAATATTACTAAAACCAGAGAAATAGTCTTTTTCTTACAGACGTGCAGAGTACCACACTGTGCACATGCTTTCCCCATATTTTATTTTGCAGAAAAATTAACACCAAAATGTCCTCCAGTGGCATCCATTGGACAAACTGTAGTCTTACCTCTGGCAGATAATCCTATTTTCAATTCTGACTTAATCAGGGAGGTATATCAACTGTCTCTGCAATAAGAAAAAATCAACTTTCAACATCACAATCACATCCTGACCTCAATACAGTCCCACAGAACCTTCCCTTAGATGTTTGATGGTCCCACACAGTTACTTCACATCCTGACAATCCTACTGGAGTCACCGCCCTTCCATTTTGAAACCTTCTTGGTTCACAAGGCTGAAATCAAAAAAGGGTAAGATGAGAAATATAAATGAGAGGCAAGCCTAACAAGTTTACTGAAGATTATATTTCTGTGACTAGCCTGGATAAAAGCTTGCCTACCTGTAATGTCATAAAATATCGAGAGTATGAAAGAGCTATCAAATCTTTCAGACCGCCGTGATACTGACCCCATGGTATTCTTGCCCCTAAACTTTACGCATAAACCAAACAAGGCACCAGTATCTGTTACAAAGGACAATAGTGCAAGCATGAGATCTTTTCCATTTTCCATACCAGCAATAATAATAATTTTCCTTTTTAAATCTATGGTTTAGATAACAATTTGTGTATTGCAAAGAGGAAGGAGAGGTTTAGATTTTCAAATGCTACATGTCTACTGAGACACTTGAGAAGTGTCGTAAAAGGGAGGAAAAAAAACCCTATCACCTTTATTGTTGCTAAATCAATGCTCTGTTTGTCAACTTCAATATTTTAAAGACTTACATTAACACAACTTCTCCCCTTCCCAAAACAAAGGCATTAAAGAAATAATCAATATTTAGAGAGCGTAGGATGGCTGCCTTCAATATTTGTAAATAACAACTTCTGGAAAAAGATGTCTCAGAGTGAAGCTGCTCAATTAAAGCTGCATCTGAATCTGAGATTCCTGAGTAAATGCTGTATGTGCAAAGTTTATGCATTTTTAATAGACTAATCATTTAATATTTCAAATGCATTTCATTATCGTACTGCATAAATACAGCTATCGTATTTGAAAAAACACGGAGTCTTGCCTTAATTGATGATTTTCCATTAATTGAACAAGTAAGTCTGGTTTCCTTGGCTCTATTTGCCTTGTCACTGAAAGGGAAAAGGTTGTTCACATGTCCTGAAATTGAGGCCCTTGCAATGCCCTTCCTTTTTCCGTATGGTATGTTACTGTAAGCATTTTTCTTTATATCCACTTAGATGCTTAAATGTGGTCTAACGCAGACCATATAAATTTACTTCCCAGAATGGACACAGCCTGCCAAAGATTAGTTAATGTCACTCCCATTTTGGGATAATTGCAGAGACTGCTTACAGGGTCAACAGCATGTTGAGAGGGGGGAAGGGGAAATAAACTGAATTTATTTGAAAGTTCTGACTTCATCTCTTTACAAGTCTGTAAGCCTGGGGCTATTTCCAGAATAAGCTTATTCTTTGTAGACTCACTTGCATACATTTCTGCTGCAACAATTCTGCTGCAACTCTTGAATTCTGGCTGTTGTAGCATTAAGTGTGTCTAAGCAAAATGCATCCTGGAATTCCTGCTCCATTGTGATTGATGACTATCATAAAATTTGAACAGTTAGAATAGTGTTTTTCAGGATGTTGGCATTAGCCTATCTTTCTTTTTCTGGGTTTTGTTTGAGGCTTTTGACACGGCACCTAACACCAACAAATCCATAATCTCATTTGGGTCTTCTGTTAATGGTTGTTATTGCGTACTACAAATCATATGTGATTAACATTTTCGTATAGCAAATATCTCTCTAAATGCTTGTACATTACTTACTGCACTATAGCCAGGATTCCAATTTCTACTTCTGAGTCACTATAATAGAATGAATAAATAATAATAACGTGAGGCACAAAGCCCTGACTTTCAGTTTTAACTGCTGCTGTATTTCCTAATCCTGGTAATCTATAGTAGTGATAATGCCCAAATTTTCTCCTGATATTAGCAGCCTGACCAAAAAAGAATGTGTCATAGCTATCATGCAGCCTGTTTTCATTACACTGTGACTGTTTCATTGCATAACCAGGAAACCTAGATAATTCAGAAAATGTTTAGATGAGCACTGAATTTTTGGAGTCCTATGGTAATTCAGCTACCAAAGTCTTTGAAGTTCACCCAATCACTTTTGGGGCTTAAGTAGTTTGGTTCACAGTCTGCCAACTACCTGTATTAATAAAGCCAAGTCATGACTTACACTGTCTGTATGAAGATTTCCAGTTTAATCCATACTATATTTTCTGCATTGATGGCATTGACTTTGAAAACTGACTATTCAGCTAGGGGTTCAAGGCCAAGAGGTATTCTTCTGAAGGAGAAAATAGAAGCCCAACTAACTGGATTTAACTTACTGCAGATAGATTTATACATTCCTATCTTCACATATTTCATGTCAACTTTCTTTGAAGTGGCTAATACATATCTGAAGTGACTTTGGGGCTGGGAGTAGAAAAGCTGAATCAGATTTAATACTTTGATCTTACATGTAGAGGGCAAACGATCAAACTGACAACCATTCAATATAGATTTCTCCAACTTACTTAAAATATTGAACAATATTTGAAAAAACTGTGGATAGAGAATATGAACACCTTGTGTTTCATTTGCCTTCTGTAGACTTCAGAAATTTTCAGACATATCTAGATTTAGCTTGTATCTCTAAACTTCAGAGTAATTAGAGTGGGGATAAAATTTCTGCTAACTTATTATGAAGTCTTACAAATGTAGTCTAATGGCCTAAAAAAAGAGCAGCCAGTAATTGTTCAAAATAATTGCCAAACAAGGAACATCTTTCTAACAGCTTTCTTTAAGACTAACTCTGTCCCAGGTGTAGAAATTGAAAATATGGATACAAAAGAATCCTATTCTTAGGTAAGATTTGAACTATAGCTAGAGCATCAAAAAGTATTTGTTAGCTGTATGATTAAAAGGGCAATATGGTCACTGCAGCGAATAAATATCCTGCCAATAGAGGAACTGAAAAGTGCAAATAGGTTATCTTAGACAACAGGGAATTACAAAGTGGAAGGAGAGGGAGGGTATTTGCCTAACCAACCCAAAATCTTGGAATAATTGGTCAGTCTAGATATGTGATTTGGATTGTACTCAGTCTCCATTAAAATATTTTACATTGTTAACGAAATAGTGTTAGTCTATGACATATAGCTGTGTGAATGTAATGTAAACAACTTCATTATTGTTTACATCTTTTTTTTTTTTTTTTTTTTTTGTCATTAGGCTGTTGGGTCGTTTTGTGGGATTTTTTACCTCTTTTTTTTTTGAGGAAAAGGGTGACAGCTTTGCAAGTAAATTTGGACCTCTATGATTCCCAAGTAGGAAGAAGGATAGCAAGGCACAGAGCCAAATTATTAGAATCCTCAGCTTTAAAATGCCTATCCAGTTCTGTAGGACAGTTACATGGAAAATAACAAAATGTTACATAGATTGAAGGCGCATACATGAAGGCCACCAGAATCCAGGTGGCTGAAATTGATCTTCTCTTTTCATATTTTTTCCTGTTATTCGTATATCTTGTATGTATGAATGGAAATAAATGTCTGAAATAAATAGAAAAACGTATAATCTTAAACAAGACACATGGATCTCATTCTCTCTTTTAACTCCTGCAACACTGTACAGTCTATTACCATGCTAATGTTTATAGCAATACTTGCAAGTGGCTAAGCTGCTGGACTCAGCTGTTTGTTTTGCCAGTTGAACAACCAGACAAATCTTATGAAGCTTTTGATCCATTGATGTTTCTCTCCTGGCTCCCTAAGAGCTTCAGATAGAATAATATCTTTCACTTTCAGAAAAATGCCAGAAACTTACATTGGTGCTTATGGATACACACACTAATATTGCTAAGCAGTACATGAGGAATTACCTTCTGCAGTTTCTGTTTCAGTCAGTGCATTATAATTACTTTCAGAGCCCACCTACTGTAAATGTACTGCAGATCAAGGGTCTAGTCTCAAAGATGTAAAAAAGAAAAAACACCAAGCCCAAAACATCCTTCAACCCATCCTTCAATCCTTCATCCCTCATCCTTCAAACCACCTTAAATGCCATCAATGGAGAAATGGTGACATCTTTCTGCTAAGATGTAAGAATCGTAAAAGCAATGTGATTATGTACAGACAGACAGACTGATATTAATCTTGAATGACTCTGTGAAGCCAGTCACTTCGTAACAGATTAAGTCCAATGAAAGCAAGGATCATAATTCAACTTAAAAAACAGGTCAATAAAATGAGAACTTCGACTGTACATCTTACTCAAAGAAGTCCTGTCTATAAACATCATGTATTGTTGACTTTTCTTTAACACAGTTAGTTGCTAGCTACCAGAATTTTGGTTCTTCTAGCACAGCCTTAATGTGAACTAAATTAAGTATCTCACAAAAGTAGCAGGGCTTTAGTCTTTCCTTACAGGATCAGTTGAAACTGGGTGCTCTCAATTGAGATATGGTCTGATTTTTCAAAAAAATCTTCCCTTCTCTATTTGCCAAAATATTGTCATTTGTTTACCCTTGCTCTTGTTTTCACCTCTCAGAGTTTTTCCAGATATTTTCAATGCTATTTACTTCTTGCAGAGATAAGTAATACCTGGGAGTCCTGACACTCAATGAAACTGAACAGGAATCTGTACACTCCTCCACATTTCTCTCTGTACCTAAAAACAATGCACCTTCTATTTTTAATTTTTTTTTTTTTTTTTTTTTTTTTACTTCTTTTTCATCCATACAACTGATAAGATTTTCTTGGAGGAGAAAGCACAGGAAAATAGGCGATGGCACATAGGACCTGAAAATATCTCCCAGCTTTGCCTTATTTCTCGGACCTAAACCAGTTTGACTGTTGTAGAGCATGTCTACATGAACAGATGCATGCAGAATCAAGATCACCTGCCCACAAACTTCATTCTGAGCTGTTCTCTGAGCTCGTTGTAGATAGGAAATATAATAGCTATGTTGTGTCTTCCTGACTGAGCAGTAGCTTTGCCCTGACTAACTTAATACACACACAGAGTTCATGTGTCCATGAGCCTACCCATCTCCTTCCATTCCCAGTTACTCCAATAGAAATTATCTGCACCACTTCAAGACTGACTTCATTTTTTCATAAACATGAATGAGCAAACTCCTTTTGAGAAGCTATAATACAAAAATTAAAAATTATTTTCACAGGAACTGGGAAAACAAAACAAAACACGACAAAACATCAGATCCTTCAAGCAGCATATAGATCTCATTTTTTTATGTCAGTGCATTGTTTATTTAATTAGGATTGCTTATGTTTGACACTGCAATAACAAAAATTAGAATCAAGTCTTCTATTAAAAAAAGCTCAAGCAGAAATTGATTTTATTTTTTTTTCCAATTAATCTATTCCTTAGGAAAGTGTGCCCTTTGCAAAGTGAACACAACAGGATTTGAAGCGAATCAAAAGATAGCAAATATTACCCATTCATGGCTATAATTTTAGAGTTATTTTCAAACTGCTGGTACAAGCTTGAACTGCCCAGGAAGGAGGAGAGTAGACTAATTTGCTATCCATTTATACAGACAGTAATTAGCTTTATACTGTTCACTAAACAGGGTAATTATAGCATGAATCTTTAGAATACACACATGATGTAGGTATATATTGGAAATTTCTTGCTTCAACATTAATATTTGAATAAATATTCATGATTCACAATGAACAGAAAAACTTTTTCCTTTTTTTTTTCCCTTTTAAATCTAGCCAGCAATTTTCAACATGCATATCAAGCAGGGTCCCATGAACCTTTAATATTTCACATCCAGAAGACATTGCAAAACTCATTTATTTTTGCTTTAAGTAACTACCTATTACACATAATAATTTAAATGCAGAAATTGAACATTAAGTTAATTGTTTTATTCATCTAGGTATAAAAGAAGAGCAAACAGTCTGCTGCAGTGCTTGTGTGTGTGTATGTATTTCTTCTATACGATACACCCCCCGAAGGACCCCCGGGAAATTCCATCTTGCTGTGCTGCAAATGAAATGTCTTCTTATAGTATACTGCACCATACTTCAGCAACAGGCATCTTCCCAATGTCCTTCAACATATAAAGAACTGCAGAAATGATGTGCCTGAGGGGAAACCTGGGAAGCTCTTGTTAAAATTACATCACCAAACTAAGGCGAAGCTTGGAGTGATTTTCCATTCTCTGATGCAAATTGCAGGTTCCTGTAGAATGTGAAGCCATCTCTTCCAGAGATGAATTACTTCTAGAGATTTAATACAGTTATCTTTGAAGAGCAAATATTTTGCCTGTTGGATGGGGCTGAATTGCATCAAAGGGCAGGTTAGTAGGCTTTCTTACACTGCCTTAATTTTCTTGATACCGCAGCTGTTAGATATGTATTTTTTGTGATATGAATTCAAATTGTCCAATTTTTTGTCAGCCCTCTAATAATTTGGTAAATAAATTTCAATAAAGTTAATAACTAGCTTGTGCATTCTTGCAATACCTTCAAACCTTAAACTTTTAGCACACTCAACTTTAAAAAAAAAATAAATTAATTCTTTTGTAACATAAGATGACCCAGTTGTTACAGATATATGTAAAGGAGTTCATAGCTTTCATTAGGTCATTTTTATGAAAAATACAATGACTAATGTTTTTAGGGTTGGAGGGATTCTTGTGAGAGAAGGGCAATGATGGTGACTGGTTTTTCTAATCTGTAGTGCACATAAATTTAAATTTATCAGTTGAAATGTCATATATTCTATCAGGCTAATACAGACAGTAGACTGATCTTTATAAAATATGCTTATTGAAATACGTTTTGCTTATTTGGGGAAAAAAAAAAAAGAGAGAGAAAAATAAAAAAGTTCAATTAATTCCTGGAATTATAAGGAAGAGGAAACATTATTTTTTCAGAGTTTTGGATACTGATAGCTGAAAGGGAAAAAAGCTTTTGCATAACAATGACAGAATTGCAGCTACCTTATTTCATAGAATCACTGTGGTCAGAAGCAATCCCTGGAGATCGTCTAACATAACTTCACTGCGCAGAAGCAGGCTTAACGTATGTGAAGTTGGGTCTTGAGTATCTCCAAGGATGGTACTCCACAACCTGTCTGGCCAACCTGTCCTGGTGCCCAGTTATCCACACAGCAAAATATGCGTTTCTCACGTTTCGGTGGAATTTTCTTTGTTTCAACTGGTGCCTATTGCCTCTTGTGCCGTGACTAGACACTACTGAGAAGAGTTTGGCTCTATCATCTTTGCAGCACTCTCCCACATCAGATATTTAAACACATAATACTCATCACAGTCTTTCTGCTCCCAGAGCCTTTCCCAGTCTGAACAGTCCCAGCTCTCTCTGCCTCACGTCATATAAAAGACATTCGAAGTTCTTAATCATCTTTGTGACCTTTCCCCGGACCTACAATAGTACATCCATGTCTCACTTCTACTGTTGAGGCCACATTCCAATTGTGTCCCACCAGTGTTGGATAGAGGGGAAGGATGCACTCCCCTTAAACTGGCTGGCAATGCTTTTTCGAATGCAGCCCAGAAAGCTGTTGGAACTTTTTTCTGCAGGGGCACATTGGTGCTTCATGAGCATCTTGGTGTCCACCTGGAGCCCATGCCCTTCTCTACAAGCTGCTGCCCATCCAGTTGTCCCCAGCCTGTACTGGTGCATGGAGCTATGTTTCTGCAAGGACAGGACTGGAATATTTCCTGCTGTTGAACTTCATGAGATTCCTGTTGGCCCATTTCTCCATCTATCAGATCCCTCTGAATGGCAACCTGCCTGTTTGATGTATCGGTCGCTACTCTGAGTTTTGTAGTGCCTGCAAACCTGCTGACAGTGCGTTTTAGTGTCCTGCAGTTAATGAAGACATTAAATAGTGCTGGGCACAGTATTGGCCTCTGGGACACATCACTAGTGACTGGCCTCCAGCTGGAGTTCATGCTGCTGGTCACAACTGTCTGAGCCCAGAAGTTCACCTCACTGTCCGTTTATCTAATCCATACTTTATCAATTTGTCTATGAGGATTGTATGTAAAACAGTCCTCAAAAGCTTTGCTGCAGTTGAGAGAAACAAGCAATGCTCCAGCTGTACTGATTTTGGCTGGATTTATTTAACTCTTTCACAACAGCCTGCATGGTGATAGGTTTTGGGGTTTGTAACCAAAAATATAATTATGCTTTCAGCTATTGCTGAACAGTTCTTGCACAGTGTCAAGGCCTTCTCTGTTTCTTTATTCTGTCCCACTCAGCAAGTAGGCTAAGGGTGCACAAGAATTTGGGAGAGGACACAACAGGGACAGCTGACCCCAACTGAAAAAAGAGATATTTCATACCACAAGAAATCATGCTCAGTAATAAAACCGGGAAGGTGGTGAGGGTGGGGATGTGGGGTAGTTTTTCCAAAATTGCCATTGCTCAGGGACTGACTGGGTACTGGTCTGCTAGAGGTGAGCAGTGGCTTTTGCATCACTTATTGAGATTTTGTTTTGTTTTTCTTTGACCCTTGAGTTTTCATGGGTTTTCCCTTCCAATGCTCTTGCTATCTCATTGCAGGGCAATAGAGGATGTGTGACAGAGGGGCTGTGTGGTGCTTAGCTGCCTACAGGGGTGTCCCACCACATGCCCTCATTCACTGAGCAGTCATTCTGTTGTAGGAAGACATCAGTTTGGTCAGGTACGATTTCCCTTTTGTCAATCCATGCCGACTACTCCCAATGACTATCTTATTCTTAATGTGTTTGGAAAATTTCTCAGAATTATTTCCTCCATCATCTTCATAGGTTTACAGGTGAGGCTGATCAGTCTTTAATTCCCTGGATTCTCTTTAGCTTCAGATCTCCAGATACAGCTGCGTCTCACCAATATTAAAGAAAGAATAATGAAAGAAAATAACTCATACTTTATTCCAGTAACTGATCCCAACTTACTCTTTGCTTAGTCCCTTTTAAACATCTTAGGTTCAGACTGCTCTTGATCCTTCTTGCTACAAGGAAAGTGTCTGTGTTAAAATCATGAGCAAAAAAAACAAGCAAAAAAATACACCCACCCTCCCCCTGCCTCAAACCCAAGAATGAAAAAAGCAGATATTTGCTTTTCAAAAATTTCCTAATCAGCTGAGGACTCCTTGCTGGATGCAGCAGAGAACTCTGAAGAAATATAGGATGTTTCGTTATACCATCACAGAAGTTTTTAGACTATATTTGTCTAGATACTGAGAGGACAGCTAGAAGCAAGAAGTGGTGAGCCTGTGATATGGAGAATCAGTATCATTGCGGGGGTGTTTAAATGCAGGAGAGAATGGAGGCTACAATTGGTGTAATCAGGTTTAAGAGGCAATGACTTTGCTGTACTACCATAGCACAAAGAATCACAGAAAGATAGGGCTGGAAGAATTCTAATGAGACTACTTATCCCAATAATGCACAAGTTAGGACAAAATATAATTATGTTAAACTTGATGGCTTTGCCTTTCATTTTTTAGAAGACTTGTACTGATACATTTTCCACAGAAATAAAAAAATCTTCACCAGAGCCTTTAGCAGACCCAGTTAGAGTGGGGTTATAGTATGTCTGGAATAAAATAGTAGGCCTTAGTAGTGGGAATAGTAAGAATGTTGTGGTTAATAATTATCTCCTTGACTAAATTATCTCCTTGACTAAAAATGCTGTCCAAATGTATTTTATACATACAATTTGAACAACAACAACAAAAATCTATCTGATGTCAATCAATACACTCATGTTGACTTTGATAAAACTAAGTCAGTTTACAACAGCTGAGACTCTGGCTCCAGATTTCATAGTTCAAACTCTCCATAAAACAGAAAAGAGAAACTTACAGAGGCAAATAACCCACGAAATTAAATTGATATGCAAATGTGGCGTATTTCTCACCATAAATTAATTTGTCAGTAGATACTGGCTTTTATCAAATAATTTCAAGAATCTCATTTAACAGTGAAGGAACTGAAGTGTGTGTCAATTGTAGTTTTTATGTTTTACCCTTTGGCATCCCCCATATAAACGACTGAATTGGGTTTTCAAATGGAAAGCCTGCAAAATCCCTGTAACAATAGCCCAACAAACAAATTCAACTGCAATAAAACAGCATAAAGCAATTTTACTAGAATAATATATAGGCAGTTCATCACAACTGTAGCAACATTTTAAGTAACGGGATGTCTGCTCCCTGGGCATACTGCAATTAGAATGAGTTCACAACAAATGTGTTCATTAAGCTGAATCTGGTCACAACAAGGATGTGAAAAGAGCCATTAGGCAGATGACTTGTAATTGTAATTGTAGTAGTATGACTTGTAATTGTAGTTAGTTTCCATTGTTTATCTTTTCCTCTTCTTCCCTCTCTTCTGTATTTGAAGGGAAGATAGTTTACATTTATAGATACCCACTTTAGATGTTCAGTCATGGTCATTTTATTGATTTTCCTACATAAGCTTCATATGGGAATTTGCATTTCTCCTATTGAGGTTCATATTTCTTACTTATTGGACTCAACTATGGAAACAGCATATAAGTTAACTGTAAATATCTCATATTTGGTTTTACACTAGCTGTCTTTTTGCCAGACATGAGAACGATGTTTTCTGCTAGTTGTATCATAGAACTTTATTACTCTGAGAATGAGAAACATGTCACAGGCATTTAAAATCTGTATAGAGGATCTGATTAATCTAATAGGGGAGAAGGTGAGCTAGCCTTTCTTTCTCTCCCTTCCTCTGCTATATTTCCTCACTCACTGGTGGCTTTTATTATGGCAATTTATCTAGATCTAGCAGAGGGTAATGTAGAGGGAGAAGTGCCTCTCTGTGTAGTTAATAGTTATGCTATGACATGAACAGTTGTTTGAGGTTAAACAAAGAGTAATGAAGCTGACACAGCTTCTAGTAATTGAACTTATTTGAACTGATTCTCTTCTCACTGATAAATGATGTAAATCTGGAGTAGCTCTGGTTGCACTTGTAAAACTGGTGCAGGCTTGCTGACGATAAGGACCAGATGCAATTTAAATAATAAACTACAAAATTGAGTGTTTTTTCACACTTGCAAAGGGATCTGGCTATTTGTTATAAGCCTGTGGAAGCTGTAATTATTCAGTGTTATTAATAGTCAAATCTTTGACTGGATGAATTGTTAATGACTGTTGTACTCTCAAAACAATGTAACCAGAATCTAACAAGAAATATGAAGTACTAAATTTCTGAAAATTAATGCTGGAAACTACATTCCTATGTCAAAAGTTTTAAAAGTGACTTATTCTTGGACGTCTACATTCTTCTTATCATGTAGATGAAACACATTTTGACATACATGAGACTTGCTTGACATTTTGACAGAATGTATCTGGATAACTTCATTTGACCTTCCAAGAAAAGTTTGGGTACATATCTTTATAAATGACCTTTACTTCCAAAATACTAAATATGTCATAATTCTCATTGTCAAGAAAGGCAGGAAGGGGAGAAAAATCAGAGTGGGGATGGATCTGGTAAAGATTAGTGTGTTTTGAGGAAATATTAAGTGGATCTGATGTCTGAAGTCCCAAATTTCTTTCTTACGGAAGAGCTTTTGCCCAGCAGCTCTATAACATACAACTTTTGCTTAATTTAAATGTTCACTGAGCCATTGCAGTTCTGTCATTCTGTGCCCAGAGAAGCTTCATGGTCAGCATAAAAGTCAGTGTACAGCCAGAAACTTAATATCTTCAAGACACACATAATACAAGGTCACCTACTCGCACAATGCAGACATTGCTTATGGGCTTGCATTTTTCCTGCACAGTGGGTGACCTTGATAGATAAGAAAATACTGGGAGAACGGTTAATGTGAATTTGAACAGATCTAAAGAAGGCAACCTTTGAAACAATACCTGTACTTCTTACCAGTGTTTTAGCTTCTAGGACATGCAAATCAGGCAAGAATCACCTCTGAGTACACTCCTAGCATCTATTACAACAGTTTAGAGGTCCTTGATCACTGAACTTTGGATAGTGCAGCATGGAACCTGAAGGCCACAGTCAGGCTTACGGACTTGCTTCTAGCCGGTGCAAAAAGGTGACACTAGGAAATCAAGTCTTAAATCCTGTTCCTAGCTATGCCATGAGCTTACGTGAAGAATTGCTAGCCATGTATGATTTATGTGAGAGACCCTTTACATGAAGGCAGGTAACAATGTTGGGTTTTGGATTTTTCCCTCCCAGAGAGTTGCTAGAACTTAGGCTAAAGTTGTGATTTCTTCTCTGGCTGCAAGGCTCAACCACAGCTCTTGCTGTGCTAAAGCAGGCACTAACCTTTGACTGCAGGCTGCTTTTTATAGGAGGGCATTCCCCGCCTGTTGTGAAAATTATCTCAGTTGGAAGAAAGTTTCTTGGCTCTAGTGATCACAGCATCTGTCCAGCAAGGTTGATTTCTGAATTTTGATCTCTGCTTCAAGGCCTGTCTCGCTGTGTAATGCACTGTTTTGCAGGTTAATCACCCAGCCAATAACAGAAAAAGCCCTTCAGCTTGTAATATACACCACAAACTCTCAACCTTACTTTAATTCTTCTGAGTAGACTGAAGGTTCAGGAAAAAATTCTATTGTTTGCTAAGCTATAAATAGAACATTGAAAAGAAAAATTAGCATTCATCAGCTACATGGTATAGAGAACAGGTAGGTAAAACATATGTGCATGTGTGATTATATGTACGTGTGGTGGGTGTATTTTAAGAACAAAAAATTTGGTTTTATGTAAAAAAGATAAGAATTTTGTGAGCAGCTGCGATAAAAATTAACACTTCTAAAATTATCTTTGACTATCCTAGCCCTTTATAAACTTTCTCCATCCATAGCTTTGGTACTACTAAATATAAAATAATCTAAAATCTGCTCACTCCATCTTTTGAGGAACAAAAGCAACCATACAGCCAATTTCACCTCTCATTATTTAATATGTCATCATTCAATTTTATCTTCTAGTGTTCAGTTCTCTAATAAAGTTGTTTGACTTTTCCTGTGTGGCTTTGCACAATTAAATTTTTCTAATTATGGTCCAGATATCTGCCCTTTCACATCTGATCAAAGTAAGATAGATGAGTATTATCTAGCCGTGAGTAATCATTGTTTGGAATAAAATTGTAAAGAGGCCTTCTGCCCATTTAGATTGGAACAGTTATTTTTCCAAACTTTTCCTGCTGTCATTGACAATCTGGAGGTGACTGCAAAAAATAATATTAACTTTGACCAAATTTCTATATTCTAGTGCCTTTTCTTTCACCATGGGAACCATTTCACCTACCTTAGACATCTATTGCACTAAGGTACTTTGCAGGCTTTTTAAGCAATCTTTCCTAAAGCGAAGGCAGGACATACCTGCCAACACTAGGTATATGTGGGTATCCAAGGCATTCATCTACAAAAGGCAGGCAGATAAATCAGTCCTGCTCACTCCTGCCCTCCTACGCAGCATGGTTCTAGGACACCTATGCTTTTCCGAATCAGAAGCTGGAGATCAGGTGTGGTATCGTACAACATCTTAAACATCACAAAGGATCCATGTGTCAGTCTATTAGCAACTGGGTCCTGCCATAAATGTCTCAAATGACTGTAGAAAGCTAGTAAAGAAGACTTTCAGAAAGTGATATACACCATAAAAATATAAATATTTATAACAGACTACTTGGACTAGTTAAAAAACATTTACATGCAAGAAGATTGGAGTAGAAAAAAAATACAACAAAAAAGTTAGAAGGGATATAGGGGAATTACTTAAAATTTGAGGAAACAGAAAGAACCATCTGTACTAATACAGGTTATATTCCTTACATTTTTGGGAATGGAACATAGATCTGCAATTCCTGCAAATCCTCTGCGGTCAGAGCAAATTTATATGTGTCCTTCCTCCTGATAGTGCAAAAGAACTACATTCTATTAGTTCTGTCTCTCTCAGCTCAAATGTTAGGAGTCTGTGGAGGAGACCTGAGGATTCCAGCTGTGAATGAGTTATGGAAGACAATATAAACAAATGTGATGAAACTTGCTGCAGACCAAAGTATTCAACCAATAAAAATTCACTAGGAATCACTAGGAAAAATGCTAATTTTGTCTTCATCATTCCTTGAACCAGATGCATTAAAGCAGGCTTTTCAGTACATGCTTAGTGATAATGAGAAAATAAGATCGCAAACAATTGGTTATTGGGAGGAATCAACTATATTGCTCAATGAGTTAAATTTATAGAAAAATTATATAATATTGTACAGTTAAAGAATGAGCTGAATGATTACACACAAGGGGACTAAATTAAACTTGCATGGATTCCTTTACTTCACTCCTGGCTTTTTCAATCAATGTAGTGATTATTTTCCTTTTTATGCTTGCTTATATCACATACGTCTATTTTCTTCTGGGTTTAGCTCATTTCTGAAGCAGCTTATGAAATATACGTAGTGTCTTAGTGTAACTAATTGTTGAATCTTTGGCTGCCCACAGATAGCCATCTAAGGCTGTAGAAGTTTTACTATGATATCCTACCTTGCCTTCAGCTGCCAGTCCAGAAAGGCATGGGTCTGCTGTAAAGCTACCTTTTATTAGATTAGTTTTCTCCTTATACCTGACACCACCTAACCAAAACATTTTAGGAGCATCAAACGTTAAGAAATAAGTATACAAAACTGGAATTCCACCTCCCTGTTTGTTGTTTGTGGCTTCATTGTTAAGCTTTTTTTTTTTTTTCTTTTGGTGGGGGTGTGCTTGAAAACTGTAATTTGTAGACTAAAAAGAAATTTTATTTTTTTTTAATTTGTGTCTTCTGTGTATTTCCATTTGTGGTGGGGTTTTTAAGTGCTCCTTTCTTCCACTCATCAATGTTTTCTTCATTCAACTGCTAAAATATAATGCTCAGTAGTTTCTCAGAGTCAAGGAATCTGAAAGGTTTCTCCAAGTGATGAAAGGTGTAAAGGGATGAACTCTACACGACAACTGATTTCAGCCAAATTTTGCAGGAAGTTTCTTACTAGCAGCACAGTTTTATATTTAATATACTTAAAAAATTACACAGATGTTTTCTAGGTACTTAAGCAAAAAGGTTGTTGGGATGGTAAACTCTATATGACAGAAATGAACAGAAGTATATGAACATTTGAAACAAGTTACGTAGATAAGAATCGAAAGACTGTCTTAAGTAACCAGATTTGAAGAACTGCTTAGGTGAAAAGAAGTATTGATCTAAGTGAAGATGGCTGCAAAGTGGCCTCAAATAAATTTTCACATGGAAAGTTTCTCCACACAATGTGGTGAACTTTTGCATTAAGGTTTCAAAAGGAGCAATAGATTCTTCTATGTGGCAAACGACAAGTCCTGTCTTCCTATGGAGTAGTATATTATTTCCCTAGAAACCTTTCTGGTGCAAAACTTTGTAGAAACACAGAAAGTAGAATTGGATAATACCTCCAGTTTCTTTCCAATACCACATTACTCATAAAAATCTTAATTTCCCTTCCTTTTCCCCTAATTACTGGGTTGTACAGAACAGTGCAACAGCTATACCCAAATCATGCATGTGCTGACTGATTTCCAGTACCGTACTGATCAGCTAATAGGCATTCTAAAAGAAAGACAGCTATCATGATCATATGCCAGCTCTTCTGTCACTGAGGGAGCTTAAAGGACCGCCGTCCACTTTCAAAACAATTTTTCTTGAAACCTGGTGGAATTCTGTATCTTTCAAGCCTTCAGCATTGGTTACAATTTGTCAGTGGACTTGGACGTATCAGATGAGTGACTGAAGGGCACACAGTTAAACATAGTGTACCAGAATGTCCTATTTATTTAGGAAAAAAAAGATAAAAATATGTCAGTGTGAAGATGGTCTTAGTTGGTTTGGGGAAGAAATATTTTTTCTAGTCCTATGCTTCTACTTGGCTATGGATCCTCAAAAGTGCACACACTGTGTGACAGCAAAACAGAGGAATTTGTTGAACAGCTAAGTCAACTCCAACAGTAACAACCTGAACAGCTGTTAAAATACCTCTTTTAGTGCATAATTGCATGTAACATTTTTTTCATCTCCCATTATTCAATATGAAAGTGTTACCACTCTACATTTCTGTAACTGAAAAGCAGAATATGAAGTTACTATATGGCATAAAAGCAGTTGTGATATTGAAGTCATGAAGCCTCACAAATCAAGCTCCATATAAAAAATGTTTGAAAGAGACAGATAAACAAAATCGGCCAAAGAAGGCAATTGGAAAACTTACTTGAAGAAACATATTTGAAGAAAAAGGAAAAAAAAAAGGGGGGGGGGACAAAAACATACCTTAACTTGAATTTTAATTGAATTAAAATTAGATGCTGTTAAAGCTGAACTTTGTGTTTGGAAAACATGCATTTTAAGCCTTCTGGGAAAAAGACTGATTGTCCCCATGTATTGGGCTCTATCTAGCACTAGCATATAGGCACATCAATTAGCCCATTCCAGATGAATACATACATGAACGGATTATTTAAGCCTCTCCACCCATTTTCAGGGATCAAGGTATAAAATACCTTATAATGAATTTGAGCAAAATTTAGTGAAGAATAAAATGCACATTTAGAGTGGATTTTAATGTGAGGAATATTACTTCTATAGCTAAGAGCTACAGTGGACATAATTCAATTACTGGGAAAAGATCAAAGATTGATGTGATTTACAAAGCATGGAAATGGGAGTCAATAGGGCGAAGTGTGGGGGGAGTTTTAGAGGAAAAACTACACTAGTTTTCAAAGAAAACATGATTCTCTAGAAAATGGCTAGGTCTGACTGTAGAAGTGAAGCTGGATTAGGTTCTGTGTGTGCAAAATTACCAGGATTAACTCAAAGTAGACACATGGCACATGACAAAATTGGGTAATGTAAGCAACCTTGTCACCAGAAGTGGAATGAAACAGGATTTGTACTGTAGACAGCAGAGGAGAAAAAAATGGGAAGTTGATGTTTATCAGAAACTGAAATCAAAACAGGTTGCTTTTTCCTTTCAAGGTCCCTCAGTAACATCAGAAGCTTTCAGCTACTTCTGCCAATGGTGTAGAACAGACCTCAGTGAAAGGAGTCTGGATTATTGAATGCTCACACCATTGTGCAGCTCTCAGTAGCGTTTGATATCAAGACCTATTTGTCCTGAGTTTGCTTAAAGTCAGCAAAGCAAAACCCAAGGCATTTGTGTTGAGTTATATATAAACTGGTAGAATTTCTGCTGCTTGACCTTAACATCTAAGCAAAAGGAAGTATAATTTTCACATACTTTAGCAGTCTGTCTTGGTTTCGGTGAGTGTATTTACTTTCTGAGCAATAAATTAATTCCTCTCTGTCTTCAGTATGTTTTAACCTTATCAGGAATAACCAAGACAAAGCCTCTAGTTCTTACTGCTTATGTCTTCTTTGACTTCCTTCTTCTTTCTTAGACAAGTTAACATAAGTTATAGCTATCTTTTACTGAAGTAGAGAAATCATCACAAAACAAATGGAGATCCCCATACTTTCAGTAGTGTTACATAGGTAAGATTTGAAAAGACATAACCGAGAGTAAGGAGATGTACGAAACCATCCTGAAAGGAGCATCTGGAAGTGCTGTCATGCTGTGGAAAGGACAACCTTGAAAACTTTCCATGTAAAGAATGCCACATCCTTTTGCTACACAGTACTGCTTAATCTCCCAATACATTTTTCTCACATAACAAGGTAATGAAGAAAGTCTTACCCACTTCCTAAGTTTTCCCTTTACTTTGTGAAGCAACTTCCTGGAGTCTCTCAACATGGAAGAATTATTGTATTGTTTAGTTCTTATATGGTACAATTTGTAAGTCTTTGAAAGCCTAAGTATTACTAACTACGACAATTAAAAAATCTATTATGTAGCTTTTCTTATTCTATATTTATTTAAGGATAACTTTTTATTACTTTGAGTTTAAAAAAGAATTCAAACATGATGGGGATGCAAAACTGTCTTTATTGCATTTTGCATTTTTGCCAGCTTGTGATTTTTGCAGAAAAATGGAAGATTAGAAAAAAGAAGATGATTGGAAAATAATTTTTATTATGGACACTGTAAGCATTTTGGCACCTTAGCATGAATTTTCTCTCTCTCAAGAGAAAATGCCTTTGTTACAGTGTCAACATTAAAATTCAAACCTCTAATCCTGTAAGCTTTCCAGAGTCTGGGGGGGTTTTTTGTTTCTTTTTTTTTTTTTTTTTTATAGTAGCACATTATGTGTTTTATTACTCTCCATGGCTATTAGCGAAGGTAGAAATATATAACTATGCATTAATATTGTGAATTAATGTTGTGGTTCCTGGGATATAACGTAATTCTTCGTATGAAAATATATTTACTATTTGGTGTTTCCTATATTTTGAAAATAACTACTGTTGCAGTAATAAACTTCCAATCTCAGCTACATGGCACTGTAGATAATCGAGATATTTTCAAGAAAATTGAGAATCCAATATGCTTTTTTTTTTTTTTAAGGTGAGTTAATGGTTTCTACCAACATATGTAGTTTGATGTCAGTCTCCTTATTGTTATCATTATGACTGATATTTCTAGATGAAGACTACCAGAGATGTATCTCAAAGATACAGAGATAAGTACCACTTTAAACCTTTAAGGCTTCTGAACTTAGGACCAATTTGAAAGTCTTTTTCTTATTTTTATTTGTTTTTTTAAAGTATCACTTTTTGGATCAGAGAGAATAACAACAGAAATTAACTTCTACATGTTGTTGTTATGAGTTGGAATAAAAGAAAGAGGCTGAGAAAACAACAATAAAACTAGTTTTTATTTAATGGGAAAAAAATTTTATTAGTTTTTTTAAAGTATCACTTTTTGGATCAGAGAGAATAATAACAGAAATTAACTTCTACATGTTGTTGTTATGAGTTGGAATAAAAGAAAGAGGCTGAGAGAACAACAATAATGCTAGTTTTTATTTAATGGGAATAAATACATATTTTTTCAGAAGCAAACAAAAGCATAAAATAGTTCCAGAGTTCTTTATGCTCAGTGTATAACTGCTTCTTCCAGTAATAATATTGACTGTTATCTCAGAATGTACAGTTAAGTATTTCTAACTAAGTGTTTTCAAATTTTGCTGCTGTTTGTTAACTTTGAATAGTGTGTGTTCTGTATGGGTCAATGTGATTGTGTCAGACCTACACATGAGTGAACCTTCTTTGGCTAGACACGCACAGTTCTGTAATGTTAAATCACAGACAGAGGGGATGAAGATGAGCACTGGATCACTGATTATCCACACTGCTTAGCTGTTTGGCCTGGTCCCCTGCTTTGCTTAAACTCTTCCAACAATGTGATTTCAAAACAAAAAAAATCTGCTTTAAAAGGTGCTTTATCCAAGTTTTTTCTAAGAATTTCTATCACTTTCCTGCATGAATTAAAACATATCTGTGGATGTTGAAAGTTCAAGCACTTTTCATTCTTGAAAATGAGTACTAGTAAAATCTAAGAGCTTCCCCAGACACAGTGGTGGTCTGTACCAATTATCTTCCTAGACAATTCCTTGGGGAAATAAAGTACTTCAGGATCATTTATGAAATATGTACTGCAGTGTGCATACTAATGGAAGTCTGAGACATCCCATGCCAGGTGACTTTTGACCCTTGATTTGTTTTCAGGGATATTTCACTTAGTAGCATAAGGATTGCCACTGAGTCACAATTGGGTTGAATCTGGCAGCCCTCTCAAAAAAATCCTGCAAATGATGAAGGTTTCAAATTCCAAATAATTTTAGTATTAAGTTACTTTAGAGACAGAACAAATTTTTAAGAGTGCACCTAGTAACCCAGGACTGTGTTTAAATATGGTACTTCCTATGAGATAGTTTTACCTTTCTGTAGAGAAAACTGTGTTCCAAGCAGACTACATCTAAATGGCTTATGTGCATGACTAGGAAGGAAAAAAAAATGAGAACATAAGTTACAATATTTTGAAGTTTTGTTATTTTTGCTGAATTTTTAATGAAAATTCGTTTCTCAGTCAGCTCTATAAAAGACAATCCCTCTCTAGAGCACTAAGAAACACAGGTAGCTATAAAAGGAAGGAAAGAGCTAACACATGCCTTGAAGTTAAGCTATTCATACTATTTATACATCTAAAAAAAATAGAGGGAATGTTTAGAACTGTACAAGCCAATTAAACAGATCAATGGCTCACTTCAGCAGAAAGAAAATGTGCAATGCTGTGTTGTGTATATCATATTTGTGTAGTACAATTTAAAAATATTTCAGCATAGCTTGTTTTGAAAAATAAAACCTAATGTGATTATCTTTCCAGTACTTAGAAACCTCCTACCATAAATAAATAATTTTAAAGAAATATTTCAAAATTATCTAGAAGCTGAATGTTACTCTTGAGCTTTGTGTAGGAACTGCAAGCAAGGTATATATATTATTGGATTAATATTTTTACAAATCTTATTAGCATAAAAATAAATGGTTTTATTCATGACTGCATATACAGAACCCAACATGACCTCATTGATTTTTGGAATGGAGGTAGCAGAGCCTTTCTTCAGGATGCATTTATAACATAAATGATTCATATGTCATTTTTCCAGCATATCTGTAGAAAGGTGCTACCCTTCAGTGCCTTCATTGGAACCTTAGAGATTTTTATCTTCCCTTATGAATATCACTTTTACATTTATCTGATTTACTCCCTATTCTGGTGTAGTTTCCTTAAGGCTTTTAAAAATAAGCTAGTTCTAATGAATACAATTTAGTAAAAATTTAAAAATCACTTTTACAACAGAGAATATTCATAATTAAATTCAGTAGCAGGGTAGCTAGAATCCTTCCCTATGTTAGTTTATTATACATCTTTATATACATATATAATTTTATCTACAGTTGTCAGTAATATCATAGAAAATAAAATTTAAATATTTCAGACAGGTGGAAAAGGAGAGCTATTTAAAACTTGATGTAACTTGTGTTTGTAAGCTGTGTGTATTCTTAAAATTTTAAAATACAATTCAATATAGTCTTGTTAAATTGTTGACTTCAAGTTATTTGTCAGTATTCTGACAAAATTAGTAAACCTTCAGTGACATTTTTTATGTTACATTTTTCATTGTTACTTTTTTTTGTTGTTATTCTGCCTCTTTTGTGAAAACCATGACATTTCCAAAATTTCATCTTATCAGATTTGTAGATTTTGTTTCGTATACATATACATAAAATAAAAAAGGACGATTTTTTTTTTTTCCCTGAAATTGTGTTTGCAGTATAAAAATGAATACAGAAAGCTAAAAATTTACATGGAAGGTGATGGTTATTTTGTTTTCTAATGTGGAATGATAAATATCTTGTAAATACTTTAGAATTCCTCCACTAGAATAATACATGTACCATTGAACTAGATAAGTCTTAAGTGTAATTTGGATTTTTTGAAAAATTTGGACAAGTGTTAGAATCTTGTCCTTGCTTCTACCCTCTGTAAGCTTCTTTTTCATGTCTGGGTTTGGTCAGGAGTTCTTTGCTCATCCAGGCCTCCTGGCATTGTTGCCTGTCTTCCTGTTCATTGGGTTGGACTGCTCTTGGGCTTAGAGGAGGTGATCCTTTAACATCAAAAAGCTTACTTGATGCTCTCTTCCCTTCATGGCCTCATCCACAGGACTCTTTCAAGCAGATCTTTGAAAAGACCAAAGTATGCTGCCCTGAAGTTGACAGTTGTAGGCTTGCTTTTGACCCTCTTCCCTGACCTCAGGACCCTGAACTCTGCCATCTCATGGGCACTGCAGCCAACGCTTCCTTTGGCCTTCATAGCCCCAATGAACCCTTACTTGTTGCTGAGAATGAGGTCCAGCAGAGTACGTGTACCCATTGGCTCCTCTATCACCTGGAGATGGAAGTTATCATCAGTGCATTCCAGGAACCCCCTAGATTATTTATGCCCTGCTGTGTTGTCCTTCCAACCTCTGTTGGCTGTCCCACCCAACAGATATCAGGGTGGTTGAAGTCTGTCAATGAGGATCAGGATCTGTGAAAAAGAGACCATTCCTATCCGCCTGTAGAGGGCCTCATCCACTTGTTCTTCATGGTCAGGTGACCCACTATATTGTCATTTTTGTCTCCCCTCTTTTTAATCCTAACACATAATTTCTCTATCTGTCCCTCTTCCGTCCCCATGCAGAGCTCTATATACTCCAGCTGCTCTGTCACATAAAAAGCAACTGTCCCTCCTCGTGTTTCCTTCCTGTCCTTCCTAAAGACCCTGTATCCCTCCATTGCAATATTCCAGTCATGGGAACTATCCCACCACATCTCCATGATCCCAACAAGATCACAGCGCTGCAAGTGCACTCAGATCTCAGATTCATGTTTATTCCCCATACTGTGTACATTAGTATAAAGGCACTTAAGTAGGCCATGCCTACACATTCCCAGAGAGAATTTGGGTGATTTTTCTGCAAAGGTTCTTTGTAGGCTCCTCCTTGCCCACATGCAGATGCTAGAGGCAACCTCACCCAAGCCCCATTTTGTTCACTTTGTGATTCCTTCCCTTCATGCCACCCCATACCCTTTGCACAGCGAAGCTGTCCACCACTCCCTCACAGCACTGCTGATTGATTGCCATCTTGCTCCCCAGTCATTCCTAGTTTAAAGCCCTCCTGATGAAGTCAACCATGCTTTCTCAAACAAAAATAAAAAATAAAAAATAAGTGAAGAATAAGTGAAAAATTTAATTCTTTTTTTTTTTTTTTTATTTTTTCCTGTGACATTTTTCAGCGGATGCTGAAAAAAAATCTGATCATTTATTGTAACCCCATAACTGCATATAGTTATTGCTAACTTATATTCAAATTGAGCTCTATCTTTGAAAGTAACCTTCACTTATACTGGGTCTGGCCCGGAGAGAGTTAATTTTTTTCACAGTAGGTTACACATGGTGCTGTTTTGGATTTGCTCTGGAAACAGTGTTGATAAGACAGGGGTGTTTTAACTGTTGCTGAGCAGTGCTTACACACAATCAAGACCTTTTCTACCTCTCACACCACCCCACCAGGGACTAGGCTGGAGGTGCAGAAGAAGTTGGGAAGGCACATAGATGGGACAGTTAACCCCAACTGATCAAAGGGATATTCCATACCATGTAATGTCATGCTCATCAATTAAAGCTGAGAAAAGAATGAGGAAAAGGGTATGTTCAGAGTTTTATTTCCCAAGAAACCTATAGGTATGATGGACCCCTGCTTTCCTGGGGGTGGCTGAACACCTGCCTGCCAATGGGAAGCAGTGAATAAATTCCTTGTTTTGATTTGCTTGTGCGCATGGCTTTTGCTTTACCTATTAAACTGTCCTTATTTCAAGCAAAAAGGGTTTTTTTTCACTTCTACCCTTCCAATTACCTCCCCCACCTCCCTGTGGGGAATGAGCAAGAGGCTGTAGGGCTGAGCTTCTAGTGGGGCTAACCCATGACTCCTACAACTCCTAGTGGGACTCCTACAACTGTCTTGGACAAGCTACCTTCCTTCACCACTCCCTATTTCTGTTTGTTGGGAAAATGTCAGGAAAATCTGTGCAAGAAATGGTAAGATCATTGGTGAAAACAAAGGGGAGGGAAATAAAAAATTACGTACAGGTGCTTATTTTACCCTATTATTTATTTTATACAAAGATTTCAGGTTTCATTTTCCTCTTGTTATAAATGCTGGCTGATTATTATGTTGCAGGTCTGTTGAATAATAAATTTTTATTTATTTAGCGTGTAATTATTCATTAATTTATTGTTTATTACTTTTTTATTTTTGACAAACTAGGTTTTTTTAGTATTTACAAATAACAAAAAAGGAACATGTCTTCACAAAATATAGTATCCACTAAAGATAAGCCTAGTTTTTCATTAAGGAAAAGCATATTAAGTTCTGTATTCCACACACTGTTTATGTTTTGTGTTTCTGAGTTTTCCTGATTGAACCTGTCCACTTCTACAATTCACAAACATTTGTTTCCCAAATGTCAATATTTCACATCCATTTATCAAGGCTTCGAGAAACCATATATCTGAAGGATGGAAAATTCACTTTGACTGCTTGGCATTTCTCAGAAGCTCTTGGGTCTGTCTCGTTTCTTTCAGAGAACAAGTACATATAAAATGTGATCTGTATTACTGCAGATGATGATATATCTAGACATGTATTTTTAACAGTCAGAAATAGCAATCCAAAAATTCTGCCATATTCATACTATATTACTAAAGATTGTCACAGTGTGGTTTTGCATTTCAGTCAGTCGTGGACTTGCCAAGCTGCTGAAGGGGGCTTTAAACTAAAGTTGCCAGAGGAGATGACCCCCTGGAACATCTCACTCCTACCAGTTTGATGACAATGCCAGCAAGAGATGTTCACAGACTGGAGAGGGATAGCAAGTCAGCAGCAGAGTATCTGAAGAGCAACACAAAGGAATTGCAGCCACTCCAGAAGTAAGTGGAGTGGCTGGAACTCCTCAGCTTCGTCAGGGGCCTATGTGTCTATGTAAACACAAGCAGCACAGGGAATAAACAAGAGGAGTTAGAGACGTGCACATGGGCTATGATATTACTGGCATCACAGAGATGTGGTGGGATGGCTCCTATGACTTGGACTGTTAGAATGGGAGGATACAGGCTTTTCAGGAAGGAGAGACATGGGAGACAAGAAGGGGGTGCTGCCTTCTAAGTCAATGACCAGCTGGAGTGCATGAAGCTCTGATGAGGGAATGGAAAAGGAGCCGACTGAAACCTTATGGTCTTAAAGGGATTAAAGGGAGGGCAGGGGCAGGGGAAGTTATAGTGGGAGCCTGCTACAGACTGCCCAACCAGGAAAATTGCGTGGATGAGGCCTTCTGTAGATAGATAGGAGTAGCGTCAGGTTTGTGAGCCCTGGTCCTCATGAAGGACTTCAAATACGCCAGTATCTGTTGAAGGGACAACACAGCATGGAATAAGCAATCCAGGAGATTACTGGAATGAGTTGCTTCTCCAAGTGATTCAGGAACTGATAAGGAAAGCTGCTGTGCTGGATCCTGTTCTCACCAAAAAGGAGGGTCTGGTGGGGTATGTGAAGCTCAAAGGCAGCCTTGGTTTCAGTGATCATGAATTTGTGGAGTTTGTGATCTTCAGGCCAGTGAGGAGAGTGCACAGCAAGCTTGCTACCCTGGACTTCAGCAGCACAGACTTTGCTTCTTTAGGGATCTGAGTACCACAGGATAAAGCCCCAGAGGGAAGAAAGACCCAAGAAAGCTGGTTAATATTCATTTCACCTCCTCCAAGCTCAGAAGCAATGCTTGCTGGCAAAGAACAAATCAAGCAAAAAGCTCCAGGATGCCTGGAGGGATGTCAAAAGAGCTCCTGGACAAGCCCCAACACAAAAAGGAAGCCTGCAGAGGGTAGAAGCAAGGACAGTAGCCTTGGAGGAATACAGATGAAATGTCCAGGCAACCAGGGATCAGGTTAGGAAAGCTAAAGCCCTGATTGGATTAAATCTGTCTCAGGACATAAAAGGCAACAAGAAAAGCTTCTATAGGTATTTCAGTGATAAAAGACTAGAAAAAATGTAGGCTGCCATCTAGATTGCCTTGTTTACGGGGCATTTTGAGCTATGGTTTCAGAAGGACCACTCTGGAGCATGAACTTACATCTGGAGTAAGTATTCATATAGCTACGTCAGAGGCAGGAAAAAATTAGCAGTCTGATGTTAGGTAATCTTTTGAAATTAGAAGCTAGACATTTTAAGGCTCTAGAATTCAGAAGCAAAATAAATCTTTCAGAATAACCTCTTCAATTCCTCTTACTATGCAGCACCCATATACCACGAAAATAATCACCTCTTCAGATGGATTTTATGCTCTGTTTGTGTGTGTCGTAATTTTTGCTGGTTACATTTTGTATACGCATAATCATGGAGAACTCTATCTTTCCAGTTCAATTGGTTCCTCTATGGGTTACTGGCTTTTTCCAGTGTCTGCTTCCTTCCACTTCTGACTGAAATGAAGTATAGCAGAAATACACCATAGGACTGCTTCTTATTCTTTTTTCTGAAGAACTGGCACATCATACAGATGTTTTTCTCATATTTTGGGGAAAAAACTGTGATAGAAATTGAACTTACAGATGCCAGTAGTATGAAACTTCTTCACATTGATCTCCTAGCTTGATCTGTCTAGGGACAACAGTGCAGTTGCTAGAAACCAGTCTTGGCTTATTGGAAATATAGTTCAGTTAAATGTTTGCCTGATAAAAGTAGAAACACAATGGAAGAAAGATTTATATTGAGCAGAAACATTTAGATCATTTTTATTTTTTATTGCTTTGCAAAGATGTTTTCCTCAAGATTTTTTTTTTTTTTTTTTCAAATATTCCAGTTATTTAACTAGCAATTTAAGGCCATCTAATGGAGATTTTTCTATAGATGTGAATTTATAAATTAACAGTGTATTTTATGACTTCTCTTTTGGATTATAGAAAAAAACTAAGCCAAGCTGAAGTGCCTAAGAGTAATTGCATCTAATTTTAAAATATTTGTGCATCAGCTTGTGTATGTGACTCCCTGCACATTTTGTTCTCATTAAAATGCCCCAGGGATTCTATTTTGAATAAAACTAAATAAGAAAGCCATATGTGAGATTAATCCTCTTTTTTGAAGAAACACTTAATAGGAATACACATTTGAAATCTATTCAGTCTGTCCACAATAATAATGGTGATTCTTGTTAAGAATATGGAAGCAGGAAGCTATGAAACCTAGTTTGCATTTTACATTCCCTAAATTAGCAGAAAGTATAATGAGCTAGGAAACAATCTCGAAGTTCAGATCAGTTTAAAAGACAAATTTGGATAAGTTGAGTTTCACTACTGACAGTAAAACTTGCTGAAAATTCATACAGAAAAAATTTTACATATATCTAATAAAGCAAATTAGATTCCACTCTCTCAGTTATGTATTTACCTATTTAACTTTATTTGTAATTTTTAATCAATATTATTATTAAAATACCTGAGAGTTACTACACTTCTTTTAAAAGATTTTTTAAAAGTAGACGGGCTTATTCTAAAGTTGTGTTTATGTATAAAAGTAAATACATACACACAAAAACATACACGCACTGTCCTTATATGCCTTTGCTTCATAACAGCTATGGTCTTTCCACTGCATAGCCATGCTGTTGACCTCTACTCTGCTGCTTGCCCTGGACTAGTGTCAATATCCCAGTGCCTTATTAGGTTAAGCACTGACCATGGCAGAAAATTAGGTGTAGGGTTAGAATTGATATCTGGATGATTAGAGAAATCTGGGATGTACTGTGGTATGTCTTATGAAAAATGAGCACAGGTGTACCAAAACCAGTGAGGTACCTTCACTGAATCTCCTGTTCTTCTAAGAGTGCAGTGCACAACTCATAGGACACTGGTGGTCTGAGCACTCTGGCTTCCAATAATTTGATATTGACCTTGGACACAGCAAGCAAGTGAAATACAAATATTATCTCCAATGTTAAAAACCACAGGACCTTTTGAAGGAGTCTTAACTTAGCATTAAGGTAATAAAGACTGTTTGAGAAGGGACATTTCCTTGTCCTAGGATGGGATAGCAATTACATCAATATTCCTTCTGTTTTTTCTGATGGGAGAGAACATCTATGGCATGTATTTATATTGTACCTTTGCAGACTATATTCTCCTAGACAAGCTAGGCACCTAGTTCTTGGACCAGTATTACTGTAGTTTGAAGCATAATTTCCTTTAGCTTACTACCACTCCCAAGCTGACTCCTGTTAAAGAGCAGTGATGCTTTACAATTCACAGCTCTTTACAGATACTAAAAAAGTTCAAAACTCAGTTCAGTGTTTATGTAGAAAATTTTTAAGAGAAGTGATAAATCAAGCTAGGTACTTTTCTTCAAACTCCAAGTGAATCTTTTTCATTAATAGGAAATATTTAGGAATATCTTTAAAATGGGAGAAAAAAACCCAAGATAAATAATATCCTGTGAATTTACCTCCTGTATATTCATGAGAATCCCAGTTGTAGCGTACCACACTACAACTAATTTAGGATCCCACACTGGAGGAGGTGGATATGCCCTGTGAGAACTGTAGCCTATGGAGAGCCCATAGGTTCCTTTGCTGAAGCAAGTTTATCCTGAAGGACTGCAGCCCATGGAGATGACCCATTCTGGAGCACAGGGTGAATGGGTGGAGGAAGAAGCAGCAGAAAGGAGATGTTATGCACTGGCCACAATCCCCATTTCTCATCCCCTCTCCCATAGAGGTAGGAATGAAAAGGGGGGGGGGGGGGGAGGAATAAATAATTAGCAATAAATTAAATTAATTTTTCCTGAGTTGAGTCTGTTCTGCCTATGATGGTAATTGGTAAAGTGATCGCCCTGTATATCTTGACCCATACATGTGTTAATTGTCCTTTCTCACTCTTCCAGAGATCGAAGGATTCCAGGTGGAGAAGGAACGTAAGCCACACACACACACCAAACTGCTAAAATGTTTATTACAAGATCCAGAGATATAACAAGCTAGAAAGGGAGATAATTAAATGCTGCCAAAGAATAGATTAGGCACAGATTCTTACCAACCCACACACTTGCCCAATGACGAGGAGGCCATCTCCGAGGTGCACTGTGAAGAGATGGGGTAGCAGGCACTACTTTTGCGGGTGTCCCTGTGGAGGTAATGTCGACCTTACATGGTAGTTGGATCCGCCTTCTTCTCGATCTCTCTCGAACTGCTGGTTTTTTATATGTCAAGAGCGCAGACTCATCCTGATGCAGGGGGCCAGCCTGTGTGAGGAGGAGTGGCCTTGTTGGCTCTTTGCCGTGCACACTCATTCTAGATGATTGGGGTGGTCCACCACAGACCAATTCGACAGTGTTAGGCCCATCCAACACACTCACCTTTGTCCTGTTGAGGAGGAGGAGTGAGAGAGAGATGGGTGGGTGTCTGGCAGTCAGCCAACATCAGTCCAGTACAGAGCTTTATTTTGAAAAAGTATTCAGTCTGTCAAATATATTTCCAGACAAATTATTGTCTAAGAAGTAGGAAATTCTGCCTACCTATTTATTTACTAGTCTATTTATTCATTTGCATTGATGCTTACCAGTCTGGGTGTTATACGAAATGAAAATCCTATGGTCTCAGTGAATTCTTGTTATAAGCAGAAGGATTTATATAATAAACTCTGTGAATGAGTTTAATCTACGTAAACGATAAGTAGTTCCAAATATAAAACTAAATGCTGGCTGTTCCCCTTGGTCAAAGAGTTTTTGGGGGTGTAGACTATTTCAGAAGTTCTTATTAATGCCCATTTAGTTCTAAGAAGAAATACTTCAAAGACACTTGTCATGAGAGCATATTTAGCAAGATCACTAGGAACAGAAAAAGAAAACAATTTGCAAATTCAGCTGAAATCTATAAAATAACATGCAATAGCATACAATATGCAATGTTGCAATTTTGGATCAGTCTTTCAGAAGTGAAGAGCCATCACTTAAGAACCCTTTACAGTTTCAGTTTCTCCTGTCTTTTTGCTGAAATCCTTGTGCAACAATGAACAGTTAATGCAATGTGGGAACTATTTGATCTAGAGAGTACATAGTGAATCTAGATCATGACATTCCCCAGTGAATCAAAGAAAGAGAAAATATCCCTTATGAAAGCCAGACAGACTGCTTAGTGAAAGAAAGCAAAAAGAAATAAACCAGGCAACTTAGTTTACATTCACCGTGCCTTAATCAAGCACCACTTGAGGTACTTAATTTGAAAGCCTAGCTCATTTATACTTCCCTATGCTCACAAAAGAGTCAGGTATCTCCAGAGGACAATTCAGATTTTAAATTTAAATCACTTTCTGCAAAAAAAAAAAAAAGTCTAGAGTGACTTTATTTCTTAGTTATCTTCTTTGGATATGTGCCTAAATTTTTTTCCAAATTTTATTGGGCTTTTTTCAATATTTTTAAATGTCTTAATGATTGTCTCAAAAATTTATTGGAATTATAATTTCCTTACATTAAAAGATATAAACAAATCTTTTCTTTTCTCTTCAGTATACCTTAAATTTTCTCCCACTTCCCATGAAAACACTTTGTTAATGGAAATGTAAAACTCACTTCTTTTCTCCGCTTTCAGAATGTACACACATATGCCCTGTTCCCATTTTTGATTACATGTATCCAGGTGATGAGCCAATGAAGAAGTGAGAGTGTAACCCAAATACTCCTCTAAATACAGTATCTGCAATTGCCCCCTTGATTGTGAAAACACTCTTTCTGGAAGTAAGCTCTGTAAAACTACAGAAGACCCAGAGGGAAGCTAATATTGGTGAAGCTTGCAGTGGAACTGGCTCCATACCTATTTTTCACCATTGTCCACACCACTATATATTTAAATTGTGAGGCATGATTTATGATTGGGAAGAGACTGTTCCATAAAAAAAAATCCACTTGTATAATATCTGGACCACTGATAAAGGAGGGTAAAAAAAATAAAAAAAAATAAAAAACAAAAACCCCCCAGTCAGTTTAAATATTTAGGAGGTCAATTCCTGTTTCTTGAAGAAACAGTGATTATTGCTGCACTTTGTTTCATTTCAAATGTTTTGACATCTAGTTGTGCATCATACAAGCTATTTGTGTTTTGTTTTTAATTAACATTCCATTAGTTCTTTCAAAACTGACTAGCTTCATGCCAAGTCACTGCATTGAAAATAGCTGATGTAGTAAACCTTGAAAGACAGTATTTATAGTAGAAATTTTGACAGAGTTACAGCAAGACAGTAACGACTCCTTGAAGATTAAAATATTCAGCAGCCCATCTTTTTTTTCTCATCTTATGTACTAACCCTGTGAAAGCTTAAGCAAGAAATCTGAACACAAATAAAAATTTCCTTAGAAAAAGACGAGAGATTGTTGTCAGTGGAGAAGTTTCTAGCACTGGCATTCTGAGCTTATTACAAAGGAGAACTATGATCAGTGGATTATTTATTCTGCATAAAGACATCTTCATTTAAAATAAAATCTGCCTCCAAATGACAAATACAAAATTATATGCAGGTTGGTGTGTTATGTTTCGTATACATCATGCATTTACTATATATGTACCCTTTTCACTTTAAAAAAACAGACTAGTTGATCTATTTATAGATTTTTAGAGAATCTTCGAAGCCCAGATGAATTCTTAAAATACATTTTTAGCACCTGAAATTTAATATAGATGACTTAAGAACTGGTCTTAGGTAAACTGGATCTTTCTTTGGATACCTTCAAACTCTACTTCCACTTCATCTGTTTCTCAATCAGTTCCTCAGTTATGGAGGAAACAGAGTGAAAGCAATGCTAAGCTATTTTCTTCCAATTCTTAAACAACATAAAACAATTCAGAGCTTTTGTAAGATTCAACATGAGTCTAAATAGGGTAAATTCTCCACACAACCTTCTTTGTAGTAAAGGGTAAAAGAGTAAAAAACAGGGTGAGAGGGGGCAGTGACAGAGAGAGGTTGTGGTTTGTTTTTTTCTCTCTTACTTGCAAATCGTCGTATTTATTCTACTACATTGATGCATTATAACACAAAATGCTTTTCACACAATGGATTGCTCCCTGTGTATGACTGAATATCCTAAAATGAAAAGTCATTTTGTAGAGTGTTAGATATTGGAATTGTATTTTCTAGATTGAACCAAGCTTCTTTTAGGCATCAGTTATTCCGCAGTTTATTTTCTCTACCTTCTGGACTGAGAAGACTGTGGAAAGGTGCTAATTTCCTTGTTACCAGATCAAAGAGCTTGCTTTACTTCCCCTGCAGGATATAGGGTTCCTGTCTTACTCTGCATACATCTTCTGGTTCTTCTCACATACTGACGTAACTTGAAACTAACTATTTTCAGATTAGTGATATAAAATTATCATATTGGAGAAAGGAAAAAGGACTATTTCTTTTCAGTTTCATTTAAATCAACTTTCTTTTTTATTTTTACTTTAAGTTAGTAACTAGGTTTGTAGAGTAGCACTTCTTAAAATATTTCAGACTCTGTTTATTTTGTCGTTAATGGCATTATTTATTTAGACAGTAAATACCACAAGAATGTCATATAAATTAATACATTACTACCAGTGCCTAAGTGAAACAGACACCTACCACTTCTGCTAAACTAAAGCTTTTGAATAGTGTTAATTAATCAGGAAAGAAGATTTATTTTAATACATAGAAATTCACACAAAACTTGCAACTATTAATATTAAAAAGGAAAATAACTGGAAGCAGTATTGTAAAGGAGGTTTAACCAGAGAATTTGGCTAAAGGAAGAATTTAAATTACAGGTTGAATTCTTTCAATACTCGGCTTCACTCTCAGGTGAATCCAAACTTTTTTTTTTTTTTTGTTTAAATGTCACGATGAACTGGATCACGCTAAAATCCTGCATCCTGTGCTAAAAATCTATGAAAAAGCAATTTTCCCATACAGGTACAAGGGGTTTCCAAGGTAATTCAGCTGTACTGCTTGTCATGATCCCTCAGATTTTGTTTCAGACTTCCCAGGCTACAATTTATAGCAAAAAGCATGAAATCTTCCAAAACATACCTTGATCAAGCCCAGTGCAGAGACAGGTTTCCCAGATGCTTGATCTCCAAGTTCTTGATGATCATAGATCCTGAAGCTCAGAACAACTCACCAGCCTTCATATTTGATTTCTTGAGAGTTGAATCTTTGTATTCAGATTGTTTTAAGCTAGCTAGCCAATGTCTGTATTTATGTGAATTTTGTACTAGCAGGTTTAGTAGTTGCTCCCATCCTAGTTGAATATACCTACTTAACCTAGTCTTTTGGCAAAGACATGACTACAGAATAGATGCACTTTTTGTTACACTGGGTAAGTTCTAACCAGCTCTTCCAAAGAACCTCATCTACTGGTATCTTGAATGCTGCAGCTTTGAAAGAAACATAAAAATAGTAACACTGAAGACAGGATTCAGAGTAGAAACTTGATCTTGCCCTTGTCTCCCCTTCACCATGCTATTCACTTCCTCCTAGTTAGAATAGTATTACATAGTTCGCAAAATCAAAGACTCAAAATATTGGAAATGCTGAAATTGAAGCTTGCTATACATATTCATTATGATACTCTCTGTAGCTGCATAATTTCCTGACACTTTTCCAATGAGATCTGCCATTAAATGTGCATAATGTAAAATTTATCAATGCTGTACAGTATTTCACATTTTAGTCTGCATGTCATGCAGGATGAAATTGCATGTCTTAAAAAACTTTATGTATACTGCACCTGCATAATTTTTTTTAATCAATCAACTATAGCTGTAATCATCTCATTAAAGAATAAAATCATGTTTGCATGGCATATCTTGGTATTTAAAAAAACCTAGGTGACAGTCACTGACTAGACTTTAAAATCTTCCAGCTTCGTCTGGAACCTGTGTATTCACAAGCCATTGAAATAACACATAATGCTCAGCATGTCTTTTCGAGCAAGACTGAAGCTACCATGAGATTCAGGAATTTTTTAGGTTATGTGAAATCCGTCCTTCTAGAAACCTTCTACATCCTGCTTAGGAATTCTGTTCTCAAATAGCTTGAACTGGTAAACAGCTTTTTCTAGAAAGAGAAGAAATCATATCTGCTTGTGCTACAAAGAGCAAAGGGAATTGAAGGGCTCTAGGAGTGTGTCCTTGACATAGTGAAGTGTCTGGGGAAATAGAAATAAAAAACCTTGTTGTTTTCATCAGTAATGGAATACAAAGCAGAAAATACATGAGTGAAAGAATAAAATGGAAATTAACTCTGCAAGATAAAAAAAAGACTATATATTATAATTAAGAGTAGAGGCTGAACAAGTTAGATCACAGAGAGATACAACAATGATATAATTTTTTTAATGAAGACATAAGCATTAAGATGGCAGTAAGTGGCAATGTTACAGTAACATTAGAAATCAGGGAAAATGCAAACAATTTAGCAAGCTAGGAAAAGACAAGGTCAAATATGTGACAAGATGGAGTAAACAGAGCAAGAGCTATAATAGAACTTATTTTATTTTTCTACTAATTTTAGAATTAGACTGTGAAGTAATAGAAAACTCTTCTAGTTGTCTCCTGGTATACATTGTGTGTGTGTGTCTGTGTCCGTGATGAGCATAGATAAGGTAATTTAAATACTACTTTTCTGAATGCTCAGAGCTTTTTATTCACTTTAAAGAATTTTTGCTAGCAATTGTCCTTTTTGGTATATTTCAACTGAGAAAAGAGTTACTTCTGTAGTTTATTGTAAGGATTGATTTGAAAAATCCTTCAGTTTAGTTTGTCTGTTGGAAAAAAAAAAAAAATTGCTATTTCTGCCTTCATTTTTCAGTGTGTTTTAAGGAACTATTAAAAACTACAGACTGACAACAAAATCCTGACACAAAACCTCCACAATAGTCAAGAAACAAAAAATAATCTCCCTCTCAAAAAAATGCAATCTTTAAAAAAACAAACAACAGAGACACCAAAACAACAACAACAAGAACAACAACAAAGAAACAAAAGAACCTATAGTCCATTCTGAATTAAAACTGACATAGAAGTAAGAATTTACGTCTGTTACTGGTAAAGAGGGACTGTGAATGCTCACTTCTTTTAGGACATAAAAAAGCCAGAAAATGTAGCATTCAGACATAGAGAAATTCCCAAACGCCAAATTTGCCAATGCACTGTAAAGTATTACTGAACAAGCACAAAAGATGACAAAACAATGAGAAATAAATCTATGTTAAGAAGAGATTAATGTGTTGATCAAATGCAACTAGCTGCTAATTAGATAACAGTATTAAGTATGGGAGAAATCTTTAACAGTATATGTGGAATACATGTATTTTTGCTTCAGTTAGTTACACTATTCTATGATTTGTCTTTTCAGGGAACAGAAGTCCCATTGCAACCTGTGGTATCCACAGCATTAACAGAATGGTGCATTCTGGAATACCACAAGTGAACAAAGAAATACCAAAAGGATTTTGCAGAAAGAAAAAGATAATTTATGAAAAGCTAGTTATATCTTGATTTCTTTCTGAGAAAGAAAAAAAACTAAAGACTGGGTTTTTTTCAGGCTTTTCCATACAGAAAACTGAAAATAGTTATGGTTTTCATTTTCTTTAGGGTTTCAGTGTAATTTTTAAATCAATAAACAGTGTTCTTCAAACACTCAAATCTTCTCTTGTCTCCTGGGTATTTGCGCAAGTGTGTAAATAACTGTATGTCACACACTGACTATTTAAAAGTCTATATTCCATTTCTGGTACTAAGCAGAAATCTTTGAAATATTGTAGTAAAAATAGTAGTCTTGTTTTAAGTTGCATGGAAATAAAAAATAAAGAAATACATAACTAAAAAATTACTATTTTAGTTCTATTCTTATATATTTTAGCAACTAGAACAAGTCATAGAAATATCTGTTCAGAAAGGAATATTCGATACTTGGCTTGGCTTAAGAAATAAAATTAAGCTGAGTAATGTAGTCTTTGACTGTACTCATAAGAATTAGATCCACTAATTCTTGCATTAAATGAATATTTTTCAGCTGTTCTTTTAAGTAATGTTGGAATATTGTTTATCACTCTTAATGAAAGCACAAACTTACCTATTTCTATATATATAGCAATCGTGTGGCACATTTAATGTACAAGATTCCCTGTGAATAACCTTTGAGCAGTACAGAATTCAAATTGTAAAATATCTGTGTCGTGATACATAGTATTTCAGCAACTCCTGGCAACAAAATTAAGCTCTCTGCCCAAAGACACATATAAGTGAATATTGTTGATTAAATTTAATAGACTATTTTTAATTTGAAGTAGAGATCATGAACTTTTTTTTAATGTAATTTTTTTCTCTATGAGAAATTTATATATGAACCTCAAATCATTACAAATATCTTGTATTTCTCAACACCTGTGTGGATAAAAAATTCTTAAATTGTGATATGCATGGAGAAAATTGTGATGAATGCGGCACTGTTTCATTGCTTTGTTCACACAAACATCACCGTTGATTTCCATGGAATTGTCAGAATGAATAGTAGGTGGAGATTAAACTTTTATTTTACTTGCTTCATGTTTTAATGAACTACAATATCGCTGTGTGCAGAAAAGCTGTACGTCCAGTTCAGGTGGACATGAAAACTTTGACCTTGAGTATACTACAGCTATGTCTGAAATGGAAAAGTAGTCCATGTGGTGATTTCATCACTGCCTTTCAGCATTTTAGTGATGCTGGAGGATGCATAATGAGGATTCACAGCAGAATTCGGATTATGTGGCATTTTTGCAAAAGACCTTCTTCCTGTTACTTTCCAGATTGCTTAGAAGTGATCTGAAATGAAGAAAGCCAAAATCAGCAGCCTCTTCAGCAACACGTTCTTACCCAGGGAGGTATATGTTGTGAAACAGAAGCTATTTGCACAGTGGCTGTTTTGAATTTTGGAATTGTACTCCATTGACTCTCATCAGCGTGCTGAAAGTTCTAATACACCTTGGACTGTGCCTGACATTATGCATATTATCTGGTTTCTGGGTCCTGAAAGTCATAGAATGGTGTTATGTTTAATGCACTCCTACATATTGGTCTGGTTTGCAATGCTGAACTAGAGGAGACATTGTTATATAATCATGGCAGCTGTTTCAGTAGGTTTAATTTGTCAGAAAATCAAAGAAAACCGGCTTACTTTATAAGTTGCCATTAACTGTGAAAACAATTCCCAAATCTGAGGAAACACTTTCAAAGTGAGAGACTTTTTTTGTTGTTTTTTCTTTTTGTTGTTGTTGTTGTATTTCCCAAATGTATATATACAAAATTATTTCAAGTTTTGGTTTTTTTTTTCCTGGACTAGAAAATGCATAAAACAGAGCTCTTAAAACCACTTCTGCTTTCAGCATTCAACCTAGCATAACAAGAAAATAGCCTGAAATCACTGGTCCTCTGTGATCCATCTGTGAAGCAAGATATCTGACTTCCAAAAACCCGTTGCAAGCCATCTTTGTATGCTCAGGGAATGTACAATAATATTGTAGGGATAAGTGAAGAGTGGGTTTGTAGCAGTAAAACAAAGAAGAGATCCTTAGCAGTCCTTCTTTTTGAAGCTTCCAATGGGAGATAATGTAAACAGGCGAAAAAAGCAAACCAGAAATAAAGACATAAAATGTACAAATAATTTTTAGGTCATGTATGCCCTGTCTACAGCAGAAAAATGTCATTTTATTTCAGCCCTGATGTGATGGCTAGGGGGGAGAAGGGTGGAGAAAGAAACAGAAAGAGAGGCTTGTTTTGTATTCCAGTCTCCTAGGAAAAAACATGTAAACCAAAACAATAGGAAGTTGTTATTTCTCTGCAGACTGGTAAAACCAGATTACCATTACTAGCAGCAGGCCACAGGGCTGTATTCAGCTGAAGGGTCCCAGAAGGGCTTATCCACTGTGGTTTGCCTGATTAGTGAAAGAGTCTGGAGCTCTTTTTACCTTTCTAGCAGTAACAGCAATTGTCTTAACAACCAGAAGACTGACGATTTTTTGCCTAATTAAGTTTAGTTTTGTTTAGCTTTGAATGACTGTGCAGTGTAATGCATTGTTACATTACTTTTGACATAGTTCTGCAATTAATTGATAGTGAAACAGTACTCTTCTGTGTAGTGTAAACAGTGACCCCCGGATAATGATGCAGTGTGGAGGAGTACAATCACAGAATAACCACAGAGGCCTCAAAAGTGTGGGTGCAGGATGAAAACAGGGGCTTCAGGGCTACAAACTAATCAACACTCATTTACTGTTTTTCAAGGGAATGCAACCTCAGGAGCTGCATAAAATTGGAAAATAAAGAGGCAATACATTTAAAACATATAAATTCAAGTATAGCATGGAACTAAGGTGTAGTGCATGCTGTAAAACATGAAAGATTATCCCAAGAGGACCATAGGATGATGAGGAAGAAACCATCACCATCACTATCACAGTTATACTCCTCCTGGTGATGATCTCTAAAAGCTGATAACTCACCATAACCTTTCTTCCTTTCCTGTTAAGAGAGAATACCATCATCAGTCTTAGATGAACTAAAACTGGAGGGGCACTGAAAGGGTGAGCATAAAAGCAGAAAAGGGGCTACATAAAATTTTTACCATTCTGATCAGGGCAAAACTGGCTTTTCCATTTCCACAGAACATTTTTCTGAACCAGAATATAGAGAAATTAATAGCCTTCCAAAGCTCTGTAAAAACAGAAATCAAAAATATTTGCATTAGGAAATCTCCTGGTCATCTTTAGCTTTGGGTTCTGCACTAAGACTTCAGAACAACCAGGAAGAACTTCATAAACTCTTGGGCATTTTTTCCCCTGCTGCATCTTCAGTGTTGATATTTACTTCCAAGATTTTTTTGGCTGAACTCTTTTCATAGTTACTAGGAAGAAACAGGCACATCTAAACTGCGATCCATCTCATGTTTTAAATAGGTCAGTTGAATTGTGCTTGAAAAATGCCCAGTGTTTATTAACAGAAATTGCATCCAGAAATGCATTTCTGCATTGCAGAAATTTACAATATGAGAGATGACTTAACCAGTATAGGTGTGCTGTGGACACCTGTGCAAGGAATAATGGTCAGAAATACATCCTCAAAGATAGACAGCAGCATCTTGCACGTAGTTTCTTATTTAGAATGCTTGACAGTTTGTAACTGTAGAGAGAAGGCTTTTGTTTGCTTGTCCATTAGTTTGTTTCTCGTTGTTGAAGTTTTTTTGTCAAAATATGTGCACTAAATAGTCTCTGAGCACTAAATTTACTAATGAATACATATCCTAACTGGGTTCTTGAATTCTCAAAAGAGCTCTTCTTTGAGCAGTGTACAGGTTGGTTGAGATGTCAGAAACAGCACATAAAAGATTTAGTAAGGAAAAAAACCTCCTGTAGATTGTTACAGTGGGGACATCTACAGCTGAATTAGTCATTCTAGGTGCTCTTTAGAGGCAATGGAAAGAAATAAGTACTTTTAGGCTTCTCCTTATCCTAAAGTACATGTTTAAAGAAGGTTAATTGAATCTTAGCCCAGAAGACACCTTTGTTTCCTCTTTACACTACAAAGGATATTTAAAGTGACCACTGAGAAGTGGGAACTTACTTACATTATATATGGCTGAAGTTATACAGGATGAATCGTGTTACTCTTGACTGCTAATCTTTTCCCAAATCTTCTCTACACTTTCTTCAGTGAACAGACAAATAACATCTTCCTAGGCTGTCTCAACAGATGATATTATTTTCCACTTTCTGCCTCCATCTGTATGCCTTTTTCAAAGGCTAAGGTTACAACCCAACCCTTCCTAGGAACATGTTTTATTATTAAATGAGTTTAATTTAGAAAATTTTAAACTTACACATTCTTGAGGATGGAAAAAAAGCATAAAAATACTCTCAGTTTTTGTAAATAAGGAAAGATTGGGAAAAACAAATTGTAGTAAACAAAGAATTCAGTTGTAACCAGAGTATTAAAACATATCCTACTTAAAAAGGTGAAGAGAAAATGTATCAACTCATGTCTATAAATCATTTGGAATATAAAAATAAAAAAATATGAACATAGCATTAGAGAAAAAAATTATATGTTCAAGAAAGCAAACCATCAAAAAATGTAACATTGTCCTTTTAATAGATTTTTTATCTATGCAATCATAACAACAACATCATATTCTCATTGCTGTCGTCGTCGTTGTTGTTGATGTTGTTGTTGTTGTATAAAAGCACTGAGGTAGAAAGCTAGAGTATGGTAAGTAAGAACATGAGAATGGAAATACTCTTTCAGTTGCATGAATTGCCTGAATTAGTATCCTATGTCCAACAGTGACCAAACGGATGCCTGGTAAGAGGAGTAAGAGCAGGGAATACATCTCTTAGGAACATCCCAGACTTCACGTAGTTTCAGATCAGGTGTTTTCTATAGATACACTACCTACTCAGTAGGTCATTAAAAGTGGGTAGCCATTTCTATTTGTTCTGAGCCTGGTTTTTACCGCCTTCATCTGATGGCCCATAGTTCTATATTCTGTCTCGTGAAACGGCTCCCTGCTTCTCTGAGATACTCCGATTACAAAAGCTGTTGTGGCAAGAAGGGGCAGGAATTTTAAAAAATATAAACACAGTTATTTTGCAGCTGCTGATCTGAAAAGGCTACCCAATGAATGTGATGTGAGGACAGGCAGCAGAAGTGTGGAGCAGGTAGGGGCAAAATTGAGTGGCATTGTAGGTGTTTGTTTGGATGAGGTGTTACAATCCCAGCAAATGCCTGTAGGTCATAGTGCCTGTCAACTTACTTGAAGGACTATGTATTTTTTTTTCAGTGAGATGGCAGTTACGTAAAGATCAAAGTTTTTATAAACAAAAATGTTATGCCTGCAATAGTTGCATGTTTCATGTGTAGAATAAATTAACAAAGACACATCATCTGGTAGATGCCAATAATATTCCCTATATGGAGGAATGCTACTCCTATATGGAGTGATGCTACAGCAACAGGGGCTGTGATTTTACCCTTGTGATTCCAACTGTGCAATACCCAAACATCCTTGGTTGTGATCCATTGATTCCCTGATCATCTGGACTTGGTATTTTATAAGGAAAATCACTGTTCCTTAGGTAAGAGCTGATACTTCGATAATCCGTTTAGTGATGTTCATTTGTGGCCTGAGCATAGTATAAGTAATACACTTGAAATGCATGTTTCATGTAGCAATCTTTACTACTATAATGCATTCTTGGAACTGTAAAAAATATCCAGAGGTAAGTATTTTTGGAATTATAGGCACTAATTTTATTGATCATGCATATTTCAAAGGTTATGAGTTTCATTTTATTGCTGAAAGAACAGAGAAATTTCCATTGTCATATTTTTCCAGCACACAGGTACTTTAAAGTAACAATTTAAACTTTACTATTGTTCTAAACCACCATGAATATATGTAGTTGTTTTAAGCCCTCTTTCATCCTGCCAAGTTACTTAACAGTCCACAATAATAGTAACATCATGAAGTGAGAGAAGGAAAACTCTCTTAAACCTACAGTTTGATAAGAAGAAAAGGTAGTGGAAGGGAATAATAAAAGAAAGGTGGCATATGTCTTCATACTATCATAAAACATCTTGCAATGCATCAGAATATTTTCTCGAAAATTGAAAAAAAAGAAAAAGTTCTCTAACAGCATGTGTTTCTGGTACAAACAATGGTTGAAGGTCAGATTTTCCTGGGCACAGAGAGTATCTGGTCTTTAGAGGTTTTAATACCTCTATGAAATTAATGACTGTGGATAGAACTGCAATGTAAATGGCTAATTTTCAATATATTCCAGTTTAAAAATCTGTCAAAGTTATGTAACTGCCTGCAACTTTGACAAGGTTCTCCAGAACCCTGTAGTTCTCAGGTCCTCTCTGCATGAGACTGGTGCTCAGGTTGGACTGTATTAGCTTTTTAGCACTGTAAAAGTTCAAGTGCATTTCAGCTTATCATTTGAGCACACCAAGCTGCTTGATATACATTTAAGGAACCTCTGATAAACCATGGAGAACATTTTAAAAAGGCTAATAAAGTTAATCATGGAGTTTAAATGTAGTTTTTATGTAGACAATGCTGATCTTAAAACTTGTCAACATATTTCTGTGCAGTTACTCATTGGGCATATGGAACATATTGAACATGATACATGCTAAAATAAACATAAAATGTCTGTGAGCAGACTGGACTTCAGGAGGTTTCATTTTTTTTACTACCTCTGTCTCTTTCTTTATACAAATTTATGACAAAAAAGTTCAGAAGAATGTGAAATTCAAGAGATTTGATCAAAATGAACTAGTGCTGTTGATGCGCCTCTCTATAGTATGGTAAATTTACCCACACACACTGTCTTAATTTGCTAGAAAACAAGCACAGTCTTGTGCAGGTCAAATTAAAATTAGTGTAATTTATAGTTTATATAAATAAAAAGATCTTTATAATAAAATTCAAAGAAGAATCGAGTCTGTATACTTTGATTAAATAACCCATTTTAATGCTGTTCTGAAATATAGAGACTATCCTGTTCTATAGATTGAAGTGTTCTGGGATATTCTCTGTAATTTAAACAACTTACATTGGTAATTTTCTTACAGCATTAAGACCCAAACTAAGAGACTGTAAAAACAAATCATTAGTGAAAGCTATTTGGATCATAAATCAAAACAAACAAAAAAAAAAGAAAGGGGGGGGGGGAGTAAAAAAAGCGCTATCTTCCAAAATTTACACTCCCCATTGTCGTAATCCACATGTACTATGCAATATCTTGCTCTTATTTTTTTCAGTTATTAGAATCATGATTATAGTGAGGCATATCAAATCCTGATTTCAGTCATTTTTGTAGAGTGCAGATGCATATTCACTTCAAAGAAGATTTAACTATAACATTAATTTCCTATTTTATGGGTCTTATTAAGAGTACGAGGCTATTGCTATGAAAAAATTGGGAAAAATGTACTTGAAAAAATTTGCTGAGGACATGTAGGGTGTGATTTAAATCACACTATCATTTTCATTGGGCAACAGTGCAACAGCAGCCCAAAACAGAGCAGACAATTGATCTTCAGCAACGATCTATAACACTAGTTATCTGTCAAGACTTCACTGACAGATTCCTCTTATGATTTCACTATTCAGCATCTGTACTCCATCTTCTTTGAAGTTAGTTTATTTCACTATATGAATATGCCTCGTCCTCACCAAACCTTCAGGCTCAGAGACTAAGTTATTTGTCAAAGCTTTCCAAGATATTGGCAAAATAAGAACTAGTGAACAGCAAAAATTTATCTCAGTGGAAGTTCATGTGGACTACTGCTGCATGCTTTAAAAAGTTTCATCTATAAAATCTGAACATTATTCACATTTTTATTCAACACCAACCCATAACTTTCCTCCAACCCCCTTAGAGGTTTCCAGGGCACTGAGCAGATGGAACAGAATCTGACAAAAAAATTTAGAAGAGAGATCATGGAGGAAAAAAACCCATGGCCTCTATTACATAGTGGAACTTTTTGTAAAAATGAAATAAAAGACAAAAGGAAAAGGAAAAAAGTTCAACATGTCTCAAGTGCCTTCCAGCTCATAGACTGATGTATGTAGTCCATAACATTGAAGACAGCGAGAAAGCTTATAGTATGCAATTAGGTCACCATTAAAAGAATAAATCAATCAATCAGAGCTACTGTAAATGATAATACATAAAACTGAGAATAGATTGGTTAGCCCTCTAGATCACTTGAGGACTTTGGGTACTCCCAGAGTGGTTTGTTACAAACTTAATATATCTCTGCATTCCCAAAAGGACTGATTGAACACTGCAAACAGATCATAAAAACAATTCCTTCTGGAGATGAGATTACACTGTAAGAATATGAGGGCAACTGGACTAGGTGGCAATACAAACAAACACATACAGCAGTAAATGTACTAGTGCAGTAACATGATTACAACTTTATTGTCAAAATAGAGTGATCTTTTCAATATTTCATACTTGTAGCAGATGCTGGCCCATGCTGTTGTCTGAACCACATTTTGACATGATCTAGCAAAGGAATATGGAGGTCAAAATCGCACCATGTAGCAAATTAACATCTAAACAGTGAGGATGACTGTGCGCCCTGGCTTAGTTCATGCCAGGCTGTGGCTTACTTTATTAATATATGGATACCTAAATTCCTTCCAGCTCAATATGATTAGCAGTGGATGCCATAGGGAAAAGAAGTGGAAGAAAACTATAAGGTGCTATTGAATATAAAGTGACCACTAAAGCTGAGAAAGCCACAGAGCCACTAATCGCCAGATGATGTGGGTTACTCTGATAGTACATTCTTTTTCTTTTCCCCAGGGTGTCCAGTGCTAACCATAGTGAGCTGGAAGGATTTTAGGTATGTATATATTAATTCCACAGCTCCCAGAGCAAGCCTAACTCCAGACTGAATCACAAACTCCCATCTCTTGTCCATTTTGCAATCAATCTAAGAATGCAGCAGATTATTTAAGTTTAAACTTAGTTTATATTATGCAGGTTAACTCCGGGAGGGGTTTGTTTGTTTATTTTAGTTTGTTTTGTTTTGCTTTTAAATGAAGTTTCTCACTTAAAGCTAACTGGCCTATACAGGTCACTCTTACATAGTCTACAATTTGTTTATAGCCTGTAATCTTGCAGTGTTAGTAGAGTGTTCCTGAAGTTTTCCAATTATTCCTGAAAATTATTGAGTGTAGGTAATAGGTAAACCAAATATGATTTGCAGAATTGCTAATCTTAATCATATCCACCATATCTCATTCTTTGTTTTCTTACCCATAACTGAATTTATTTCCACTTGAGAGCTGGCAATGGGTACAAACATAATTTTGAGTTGCAATATATAGATCTAATCTTAGTTATTTTCCCCCTCTTAAAATAATTGTAGCATTTAATCATAATTTAAACCAATTACATCTGAACTATTAAATTACCAATACTAAACTCCCAACTGCAAAACCTGGATATGCATTAACATTCTAGGTTCCCTTGTGAAAGTTTTTTTCACATCCTAAAATGCAGAATCATGAGGGCATATGATCATACTTTACAATATATACCTCTGAGTTGGATAGTTATAGTTTTGTGGCCATTGTCACTGGCACAAATGTAGGTATTTGGGTCCCCAGTGTAAACTAGAAAGCGATCATCCTCACATAATGAACAGTCATTAATGTTCTGATGCTCTGGACAATTGGTTTCACTAATATGGTAGAAATAGTCAAGGTCATGCTTAAGAACAGATTGATGAGGTAATAATGTAAGCAAGACACATCTTTTTGCCTAAGCATGAAAATCTGTTAATACTTGGAAAAACTGAAACAGTAGAGGAAAGGAAGATTTAGTAACCTAATTATCACAGATTTGGAAAGGATTGGAAATGAAGGAGCATAAAATTACCCAAATATTCAAAACTGCCTATTTGTACATTGACAACATAATTTCATCAGTGATGACTTCAATTTTATTTATATTCATATAATAAAGAAGGATTTTTTTTAAAAAAATCACCCGTAAAATAAAATTTGTGTTACTATACCCTATAAATGTTTTTCAAAACCTCTCCTATTTATTTCATAGAAGATTCCTGTTCATAGTTGTTGTTTAAACTAGAAAACTTTTGTGTTTCAAACAACTTACACTAATTGTTGAATTTATATTGCATTCTTTTTGAAATGCATTGTCTCAATGCTACTAAAAATATGGCTTTCTCTTTATGTGACACAATAGGAACAAGTGGTGCTTTAAGAATAAAACTGGAAATAATGTCCCTACTCAGAGAAGCTTATAGTCTAAATTAGATAGAAAACATAATGAGAAATGGCAGCAGACCATGGAGGGAATGAAGAAAGAAAATGGAAAGAAACAAATCAAAAGGGGAAAGTGCCCTTGGGAATGTTATTTATGAAAAATGAAGTAGTTCTTAATTTTTACTTTATTTTAACATATTTTTGCATCTTCTTTTGTTGTTGTTGTTTCAGTCTTTGTAAACATGTAAATTCAGAATAAAACACTCTCATGACACCACTAGAATATTCCACCCCCCTCCATGCACCCTATTAATCTAACCTATTAGAATGACTCATTGTAAATATTTAAAAGAAAGGAGGTAAAGCACCAGAATTCCCAGGTAGAGTAAATATTACACAGATTAAGACTTAAAGATAAAAAGAATGCAATAAGGCACAAGAAGAAGGTAGCAAAATTGCTGTGCTTCAGTGGAAATATATATGTTCATGTATATGTACACACCATGTGATGCTGCCATATGTCAAGCTGATCTGCTTCAGTCATTTTCATTATGCCTTGCTCTCAAGAGGGTTGACTAATTAAGTTTTTTTAATGAGGATAATGAAATAACAAGTAGATCAAAGAATACTTATTTGAAACAGAGATAAGTAGCACGAGGAGAAAGGCCTAAAATACGCCAATTCTAAAAATAATAACAAAGCCCATCTTTCTAATTACATCAGGTTACCTAGAATAATTAAAAAACCCTACCCTTTTAATAGCTACAATTGACAACACGTCTCACCAGATGAAGACTTCATTTTACTTCCTCTCTTGTTGCCATACCATTTTTACATTTAACATCATACAGCCCTGCATCATTTCACTTTTATATTTATCTTCCTCTGGATAGCTGTAGAATCCTAGCTCACAAGAATAGGTGTATGGAATTCACACACATGCATGACACATTTATACAATTTACACTTTCCTGTTTCAACCTTTTACATCAATTAATTGCTGACTGTCTTGTGATATTGTCTGTTACATTCAAAGTTCTGTTATGGGCAAAAGGAAAAACACACCATCTATATGCAGATCCAAGAATTTATTGTTAGTCTAATTAAAGTCTTAGAATTTTATTAAAAATGCAACAAACATTTATTATTGGTTCAGTTAAAATAATGCTAATGCTCATAGTCTGTTACACAAAGACATCCTAATGTCTACCTTTTTTCTTGGGGTTTATGACTCTTATGGAGTCCTTCTGTTCCCTGAGATTGACAATGCCAGACTTCCTCAAGAAGTCTCTGAAAAGAGTGGGTCCTGACAAGTCATCAGTGACAAGAAGTCTTTGCCTGGAAGAGTATGATGCTGTTTGCTGATTTTTATCTTTCACCTTGGAATCCACTTTGGGTTATTTTTTCAAACTTTCTTAGAACAATCTTTAATTGGTTCCGAATTTTCTAGCTTTTCTGTTCTTTGATCACTGTAAAGAAAGTTTTACTGGATTCACAAGGTTGTAGCCCTAGAGTGACCAATGACTGATTGGTTTTTTTGTGTGTTTCCTGCTTGCAGCTTCAGGTACTGTCCTTTTTCAGCATTCACTCATCATGTTTGTACATTCACAGACCGTTCATTCTACAGAAAATTATTGGTTGAGTTTGTTATCTGTTAAAATTAGTCTTCATATCATATAACTGCATAGCGGTAAGTTTTTCAATATTCTTCTTCTAGTGTATTGTAGTATGTTCAGTTGAATCCACTCAGTTTAATGTATCTCTATATCATGGATGCACCTAAATGCATGGAATGGGGTGGTGCATCATTCCCAGCTCTTCAGAGAAGCACCATCTGCACCAACCTTTTCCTATCAGATGGTGTCCTGGTTTCAACCACAGCAGACTGCAGTCAGAACACAATTTAATTTGAAGCTTTGAGGACAGTGGAAAATGTGGTAAATCAGGGGGAAAATAAAGAAAATATTGGAAACCTTGAAGTAAAAGTTACCCTAAACCCTAAAAGAAAAATATAATAATGTTAAGAAAATAATAATAAAAATATATCTTAAGGAAACTGTTTTTACAATTTTTAATATAATTTAGTAAAATTTCTTCTTTCAGTTTCTAAACATAAAGTTTGAAATCAGTAATGATCTGTGAAGAAATATATTTTTCAGCTGTTTCACTTGCCTTTACTCAAAAACAAGACAGCAAAATAATTTTTTGTTTATATTAATGAGATCTTGCTAATTTTCACTAATGATAAATAGATGTAGATAAAGCACAGGATCCTTATCTGTTAGGGAGAAGTGTGTCATGTCTGATGGTCTGGGAATATCTCAATGGAAAAGATTAAATAAAATGTTTGGTGTGATCCCTTTTTAAGGTTAAGGTTGCAGAACCTGCTGAACAGGAACTCAGGAAAAACCTTCTGTACCTCTCACTCCCAAAGATGAACAGTTTAACATATTACACCAGTGACTGCACAGTGACCTGCAAATTACACTGGAGTGCTACAGCCCAGAATTCTTCCCCAACTTGACTTCGCAGAAACAGTTACTTCTAAGCTATTGTCACTATCACATCTGGGAGTACCTCACAGTCCCAGAGCCAGATGGTATGGACAGGGTCATCTTTTAAAGCACATTTTCAGTGCAAACTATCCTCTGTTGTGAAATCAAGTTTCACCAGTAATAAATCAACTCTTTGTTTTTTCTACAAAATCTGAGTAGAAATGAACACATATACTGCCAATTCCATGAGTTATGTATGAACTGGAATGAAACAGGAGGCAAGCCACATTATCAGTATGAACGTGCCAATGGAAATTTGGTGTTTTGGTTATCCAAAGGCTCCAAAGGCTGGCTGTAGATACAGAGTTCGCAGCCATCTTCTGTAAAATTATTATTAATGTCCTTTTCATAACATAATTTTTTTAGACTTGAAAGTAATCTTCCTGGGAATTAAAAGAATCAATTATGTTGCAGTTGCTTAGTCTTCAAGATTTAATATTTTTTTAACTGGATATGTGTGACTAATCATATTACATTTGTTTTATTTAAAAATTAAGAGAATAACCAGATTCTAAATTCCCTAATAATGAAACTATAGACTAGAGTTATTCCAGCTCTTCTTAAAGAAACATCAGTAACAATCAGAGATTCAAAATTTCAGAACAATCAGGATAGGCTTTTATTTTCCCTTTCAAAATGCCTTCATTTTAAAGTATCCTGTTCCATTCACAGGGTTCCTGTTTGAGGGCAAGGTACTAGAGTATCATGCAAACTCTGTTAAATTACTATAGCATGTGAATCACTTTAATGTACAAGAAAAGTAATAATACATCTTCAGCAATAAGATAAGGGAAGTAGAATAGGCCTTTTATGAGCCCAGGAACATCTGAATCACAGCCTTACTGGTGTTATCTGAAGAGTTATTCTTTTGATGGGCAATCAAACTGAATAGTAATTTTTTATTTCTTTTTTTGTTTGTCTTTTTTTTTTAACACTCTTGCCTCTGCCTCTGGCTTCATATTCTTGGCAACTTTCTTTGTGGCAGTACTAATTTTCATCAGAGGGATTGGCAAAGGGATGTGGATAATGATTCCTCCCTTTTTCCTTTGAAATTTTCCAAACCAATAACAGTTGTCAGAAATAATACTCATACATTTACAAATTAAGTAATTATTAAGTATAATTATTACATTAGTAATAACTATTACCCATAAATCCGGAATTAACATCTACAGGATGTTATTTTGGTTTATTCTTCACTTATTTGTTCAGTAAAAACATCACAGAGCTGCCAGCACTCTGGAACTAGGACAAAAACCTGGAATAAGAGAAGAGTGTTCAATTTTAACCTCTCAATCAGACAAAACAACACTGAAAGTTCTTACTAAATGCAGTGTCATAGTTGCTATAATCTAGTGATATAGACCTGATGTTTCTAACCAAAATTTGTATTTTGGTCTGTTTTCTGATAAAATCTTTGTCAAAACTATTATGCTTTTCTGTACTAATTTGAATGTCGATAATAACTACAATACTGACATTTTTTGCTAGGTTTAGCAGGCTCTTAACAATTAAGGGAAAATAACATCAGCAGTATACTACTAAAGCACACAGAGAAATACTTTAAAGTTATTTTAATATTAACGAAAGCAGACAGTTCCCATATATTATTTTTTTTAATATATATAAGAATTAGAGAGTAAACAGTAATGGGTGGTGTCCCTCAGCAGTCCATACTGGAACCAATGCTATTTAATATCTTCATCAATGACATAGACTGTGGGATTGAGTGCACGCTTGGTAAATTTGCAGATGACATCAAGCAGTATGGTGCACTTAATTCACCAGAGGAAAGGATTGCCATCCAGAGAGACCTTGTCAGACTTAAAAAGTGGGCCCATGTGAACCTCATGAGGTTCAACAAGGCCAAGTGCAAGGTCCCGCAGCTGGGACAGAGCCATCTCCAGTATCAATACAGACTGTGGGATGAAGGGACTGAGAGCAGCCCTGCAGAGAAGGACTTGGGGGTTCTGGTGGACAAAAAATTGGATATAAGCCATTAGTGTGTGTTCGCAGCCAATAAAGCCCATAGTATGCATAATAAGCCCTGGGCTGCATAACGAGAAGTGTGGGCAGCAGGTTGAGGGAGGTAATTCTCTCCCATTACTCTGCTTTCTCTGGACTCTGGAGTCCTGCATTCAGCTCCGGGGCCCCAAGTATAAGAAAACATGGACATATTAGAGTGGGTCCAGAGGAGGGCCATAAAAATGATCAGAAGGCTGGAATACCTCTCCTAAAGAGAAAGGCTGACAGTTGTTTAGCTTGGAGAAGAGAAAGCTTACAGGACATTTTATTGTAGAATTTTAATGCTTGAAAGGGTCTTGTAAGAAAGATGGAGAGAGATTTTACCAAGACTGGTAGTGACAGGAGAAGGTGCAAGTTTTGAACTGAAAGAGGGTAGATTTAAATTTGCTACTAGGAAGAAATTCTTTACTGTGAGGGTGGCGGGACAGGTGAACAGGTTTCCCAGAGAAGTTGTGGATGTCCCATCCCTGGCCAGGCCAGCCTGGATGGGGCTTTAAGCAACCCAATCTACTGAAAGATGCCCCTGCCCACAACAGGGGAGTTGAACTAGATGATCTTCAAAAGTCTTTTAAAACCCAGACTATTCTGTCCTCTGATTGTATGATTCTATGAATATCGAAGTTGAATGAAGATGGATTCCTGATTCTCATCTTCTTCACTGGCACGTCTTAATATTATGAAATAGGTGGACAAAATATCACTACATACATTACAGTGACAATACAAAATGTCTTTGAAAGATTTTCATTTAAACCATAGACTCAGGAATCATTAGTATATTCAGGAGTTCTTAGGATGACATGACTGAGGTTAATTTCAAGATTATGACATTTACATTTAGATGTCTGCTTCTGTTATCATCAGCGGAGATTAATGGAGCCCACAGAACAAATGGCATGTGAGGGTCAAGTCAGTTGTCCAGACATAACTGATAATACCTTTTGAGATGCACAAGAATATGTGAGAGATCCACACAGGGATGACAGATATGACACTCAGGAGACCAACATCACTGTAGAATTGCAGCTGGAGGGCAGCCAGGATTTGCTAAGGTACCGCTCAACTGCCTGGTCAACTCTATTGAGGCATTTGAGTAGAGTCCAGTGTATCTGTTAAATGTCTTCATGGAAGTCCTAGGAAGAATTACAGTTGGGAAAGCTGAAGTTTAAAATTCATTTAGTGGTTCATTTGCAGTTTATGGACAATTTTCTTAATGAAAAGTTTTTACTGATCAGCATGACTGGATGCCAAAAAGGCATAAAAAGCAACAGAGATATAAAGAAAAGAAGTAGGTGCACAAAGAACATTCTTGAACAGAAGAGTCCAAAATGGTAGTCTTCGTACTGGTTCATATCTTTAAAAGTCTAAGCTTGTTCACTCTTGCTTGCTGCAATTGTTATTTTCAACACTAAGATTATCTAAAAGAAAGTATAGAATATGCTGATATAGTTTTATGATGCAAAGATAGTGTATCAAAATCAGATATCAAACACTTTCAAAAATATAGTGATTTCCAAATGCCTGCTGATGCAAAGTATCCCTTAAGGAGAAGGGAAAAAAAAAAAAACAAACTTAGGTTTTATAAGTAAGTCATTCCACTGAAAAGGCACAAAATTCAATTTTTTATCTTGTAATATGTGTAGATGATAAAATTTCAGAATATCATATATATGCTACAATATTAGTCAAACTGCAGTATTTAGTTCCTTATCTAGGATTTCAGTTTTCTTTGCAGATTAACTAGGCAGATATGCCACCAGGACAAGTGTCATTTATTCTAAATATGACGAATCGTCAATTTTATGTACCTTGATCATTTTTCATGATAACACAAAAATGAAGATTATGTTTCTGATCATAGCTTTGACAGATGTATAACTGCATATAAAAGATCTGTTGTTCTTCCACGAGATGAACTTTAACATGATAATTTTAAAAGTTTTCAGATATTTTAATGTAAGAAATCCACTTGTGTTCATAATTTAATCTTCTCATTATAATGAAGGAAAATTAATCCATCTGATTTTTGTTTTTCCCCAGTGGCTATTATTTAAATGAAGATCATCTTTCAATACATTGATATTTCTTATCCTTAGAACATTTGGACACTCCTTTATAAAAATTTTGTTTTGTGTACAGATACGCGTACACACACATCTGTGTACGCACATAAATATATGAGGGTATTTCTACATCATCAATTAATCTGCCCACTTTGTTTCAGGGTTATGATTTTCTATCATTTGCATTTCAAAGGAAAGCAAAAAAAAAAAGAGAATAATTCTTTTCTAGCCTGTCTTTTGGAGTTAATCAGTGGGGGTTTGTTGAGTAATTCCTGCATGCAGGTTTGGGTATAGAACTCTCCAACAACTGTTCTCAAAATGCAGTCTGGGTATGACTGCACCAGTTTCCTCTGTCCAGCATGCTCTGAAAGCTTTTCACCTCAAAACATCTCTCTTTTCCAGAAAATACTGAGCCTTTGTAATTTCTCCACTTTTTTTCCAATGACGCAATCTTCAAGCTCTATGAGATCATGCCAACAAATAAGGTCTTGTTTTTCACATCTAGGAGTTCCTTTTGTAAGCGAACTGATATATTTCAAGTTTTTAATCAGTTCCGTTGAAGTGATTGAGAAGATTGATTCAATCTTCTGAATCTCAGTCAATCCTTAGATTTACATGTGCTTATCATCTTTTACATCTGCTTCAGATGCACATTATTTTCCCGGGATCCGTTGCTTGGAGACATTTTTTGGTTTTCTATAGCACAGCCAACATTCTAAGATCCAGTATTGTCTAAGATACTGTGTAGATAGACCAGTAGACTGACAGATGCTATATGATACCTCTTAGTTGCCTCACTGACACTGAATTCTGTAGGAGTTTAAGCACTGGGACACTTACAGGTATGTTAGGACACACAATGGGCTTTTGTTCTGTACACAAAAGGCAGATTTCTGTTCTTAGCCTTGAAGAACATGCATACAAACTTTTTTTTTTTTTTTTAATTGATGTTTTCAGGTAGATCTGTTTTCTGGAATCTCCACAGCTCCACAGGATAAAGGGAGAACTACTGCTTTTCCTGTCTTTTACTTATGGGCCAATTCTGTGCCCTGCCATAGCTGCGAAGACAGTAGAGAAGTTCTTATGACCATCCAGGTCATATTAGAATCACAATACAAATAGCATTCCAGTCTCTTGAAGGTCTTTTTGTTTCAGCTAGAATAATAGTAATAATAATAGTAATATAATAGTACTAATAGTAGTAATAGTAACAGTAACAGTAATAGTAATAGTAACAGTAATAGTAACAATAACAACAAATTTTTATTTTAATGTCTAGTCTTATATATAGCTTGTGATGGAATTTGGAATTTCCTGCTAAGGATATTAAAAAAGCTATTTTTAATAGTATTAATGAGTAGTAGTTAAAATAATCAAGTTACTTTTATAATTTCGTATGTAATATTATAACAATTAATGAAGTAATAAGTTTTTAAAGTACAATAAGTGTTATGTTTCATTTTCTGTAGATTTTGGAGCTCAGTAGAAATACTCTCAATCTTCTACTTTCCAAGACAGAATATAAGGCACTAAAGGTTCCTTTTCCTCAAATCTAAATATACAAAAGTAATATGATATAACCATATCAGTTTTGAGCTCCTCCATAGATTGGAGGTGGACAACATTTTCCTCATTTTCACTTTATACAGATATACAGTATTAGAATAAAATGACCTGTCTTTACCAAGAAATGACTAATTATAGTGAAATACTAAGAAACAAGCACTTACACAATAAGGCAGGAAAAAAAAAGTAATAAAAGGGAAGAATAAATATTTTTCTAACCAAATAAAAATACTTTGGAAATGAAGATACTGGATTTATTCATATGGCTTCTAGCGAAATAATTTAATTCAATTATCTATTCCATTAGCCTTGAAACTCAAAGTAGTCAGCAACATGTAGTGGACAAAAATAAAGATAAATATGACAGCAAAGTAGACAACTATTTTAACTTGTAATGCTGTGTAAATAATACTGGAGAGCAATGCACAAGTGTGGTAATACAGTTATTTAAATTGAAAGATAACTGGAGAAGATATTCCTATACTGTAGGTTACATTATGCACAAAGGGAACTTCAAAATGTTATTAGGTTATCTTTGTAGCAACAGAACTGAGGAAAATGAATAGTAATTTTATTAAAAATTAAAGAAAACATTCCTTGATGCTATATTTTTAAACAGAAGACTACAAAAATAAAACTTCTGGTGAAAGCCAACTGCAAGATTCTTCAAAAGAAAATTCAAAATAATAAGAATACATTAAGCTAGGTACTGCAATACCTTTTGGCGAACCAGACCAGAATCTGTGCTACAGATGAGGTGGCCAGTACATACAAGGTGTCATAAATACAGTGACTTCATCACAAAATGTTGTATTGAACCAATGGAAGAGCTGGTTGGATGTTAGAGAGGAAAAACACCCAAAACCCTTCCTGCTGTTTTTTTGTCCAAAATGTAACAGATGAATGCAGCAATAAATTATAAACATACACATGCATTTTAATTACTTATTATTGTGTTTTTACTATGCAGTTGTAAATTATGGGTGGTTTGCATTTTAATTAGAGGGCAGGAGAGATGGTAAAATCTTACTCTGTATTAAAATTACCTCAGCTGCCCACTGACTATGCCCTTAAAACAACAGATGTTTCACAGTAACAGAGGTAATTGTCCAGCCAAAATACTTAGGATGTACTACAGAAAATTTTAGTAGAAAAGGTCATTGAAGCTATGTGGCTTCTGCATGTATTTTTTATTTCCAATTTCATATCAGAGAATCATAGAATAGTTAGGGTTGGAAAGGACCTTAAGATCATCTAGTTCCAACTCCCCTGCCATGGGCAGGGACACCTTGCACTAAACCATTGCCCAAGACTCCAAACAACCTGGTCTTGAACACCGCCAGGGATGGAGCATCCACAACTTCCTTGGGCAACCCATTCCAGTGCTTCACCACCCTCACTGTAAGGAACTTCTTCCTCATATCTAACCTGAACTTCCCCTGTTTAAGTTTGAACCCATTACCCCTTTTCCTACCACTACAGTCCCTAAGGAAGAGTCCCACCCCAGCATCCTTATATGCCCCCTGCAGATACTGGAAGGCTGCTATGAGATCTCAATGCAGCCCTCTCTTCTCCAGGCTGAACAGCTTTCTCAGCCTGTCTTCATACGAGAGGTGCTCCAGCCCCCGTATCATCCTCGTGACCCTCCTCTGGACTTGCTCCAACAGTTCCATGTTCTTTTTATCATTTAACTTAATCTTTTCACTATAGGATAGATAAGCATTGTATTGTTGAAGGAGGCCAGAAGTTTAGTTTCCTAAGCCTATGCAAAAAGGAGAAATGGATTAAAAGGAAAATCTACTCTTCTCTTCAGAATCAGAAGCTGAAAAGACATTCCACCTCCATTGTATACATGGATGTATACATCACCCAAGAAAAAGGTCTATAGCTTACATTCTTTACAGCTATAGTGCTGTACTGGAGCAACAGAGAAGAAATGTGTCTCCTAATCACAATCTCTTCTAAGACAAAAAGTTTAATGCTTCCTCCTCTCACCAGACATTTCGTAAGATGTAGTGATAAGAAGGATATGGCGAAAGCAGAACAATAGAAAATGGTGATTAGAAAAAAGATAATATGCTATTATTTTAGTTTCCTGCAGTACTCTGAAGCCTTGGCTTGCTTCCCCTGGATATTTAAAACAGCATTTTACAATTCCATATGTTTTCTGGCTAGAAGAGTCCATTATGTTAATGTAGTATAATGCCTTCAAAGCAAAGACTTAGACTATCCAAAAGAATCTAAAAGAAACAGCTTATTATGTTATACTGTACCATGCACTATTGTGAAAATTTGTATTTACTCACGAAATGTTCATAGGTTTTTGCAAAAATTATTTTGTCTTGAATGTTATATGATTAGACTAAATGCCTTAGATGTCAGGCTAGTACTGTTTCTTTCTTCTGATCAGAAAATCGGTGAATGAACCTATGAAGCAACAGGTTTGGGGAAAAAAAAAACAACAACAAAAAAACAAATAAAAAACCCAAATAAAAACTTACCAAAACACACAAAAAACCACCCCAAACCAACACCAACACTTTCAGATTTTCAAACTTAAAAAACAAAACCAAACCAAAACAAAACTAAACACTTTTTTCTTTTTTTTTTTTAATAATAATATACTACTGCCTAATTGGGAGTTAAAACTTACAAAAAATTAAATATTTCAAGATAGCTTAATGGTACTCTTTTTTTAGTAAGAATTGTGATCTGGATTACTTTAGAAAAATCCTGTCTGATACAATTTTCCAGAAATTAAGTCCAAGCTTCAATTATTATAATGGTTGACGTATAGTATTCAATAAAACATGTTGTTCCAGTGGGGGCTAAAACCCCCAGCATACTGTAAAAAATATAAGCACAAAGTTTACAGCTAAAAAACCAGAAGATAGTGAATGTCAATCAGTAGTGGTTAGACCTACAAGTCAATAAACCTCCCAGGCTTCCTTATATTAAAGTTATTTAACATTTTAACCTTTTCTGCATCTTGAGCATATACTGCAGCTTTTAGAAGGCTTGTACTGGTTTTGCTAGCTGACAAATAACATTTTTCAAATACACTTCTGAGGGCAATATCCTGCACTTTCTTTTCTAAAGAAAGTGAGGCTGCAAATGCAAGTTCAGAACAGCAACATTCATATACCAGCATTTATCACTCAGCAGCTAGAATCAATTCAAATATGCATATTTGCTAATGTACATTTCCCTACAGAGTAGTAGTAAAAAGGTTTTAGAAATGACTTCACCTCACCTTCCTGCTTGGAGGTATTGGAGCTACATAGTGTTTTTATTAGCAGATTTACTTGTTTTATTCAACTGCAGAAAACATTATTGCCCAGATCCTCTGCAATTACAAACAAGTGTAATAATGCTGAACTCAGTGGGATGCTGGGAACAAATACCCAACAAAACAACAACAAAAAAACCCAGCACAGAACCAAAACAGTAATACTGAATATGCAAATCTCCTGAAGTTGCATATTCATTATTCTTATATTTACCTTATTAGCACCTGGCGATGTGAACCATGACTGATGTTGTGTGAGCACAGTTAGCTGCAGGTGGGCATATCTGGTAAAAAACATTGTTTGTGATAAAGGCTTCCCAGTGAGAAGGGATTCCTATTGCTTCTAAGTCTGATCATAAGGTAAAGAAATCAAATCACAGAAACAGGGATCGTAACTGAAAGAAACACAGGAGTTTACATATAAAACTCAAAGTGAAGCACAAATGACAAAATTTGAAAATCACTGATATAGAAGACTATGCCATTTCGATTCAGCTCGATGAGGAGTGCAGGGTGCTGTTCTGTGGCTGCTAGAGAAACCACTGAAAAAATTGCTGAACAGTCAACATATACTTCCTCATCCTATCTGCAAAAGAGTAATTCTAGGGCTGATGCAGTGTCACCTTTAAATATCATTGGTATAGTTACACTGATATGCATGTTTCTACGGCACTTACTTAAAGCAATGGTCTATATTCAGACCGGGATCTGTATATAAATGGAGTCAACAGTTTCTTAAATGACTCTTTACAAACTTGTCTGATGACATAAAAATAGCAGGGCTTGCTGGCAGAATCCAGATGTCCATAGTTATGCTAACGCCATACCTATCACTGATATTACCAATTTAAAATCACAGAATCACTTAGGTTGGAAAAGACTCTTCAGATCATTAAAATTGACCACTGACAAGTCCACCAAATGAAAAAAATGAATTGAAATTAAGGTCCAGATAAGGCAGATGGAGTATGATATGAGACTGACACGAATAGGTAAAAAATGTATATTCTGGAAGTTAGTTAAAGTTACTGATTATGAGAAGAGCATGATCCTGAGACACACTATTACACAGAATGAAAAGAATCTAGGCAGGATAAGGATGTTATTTTGTGGCAGGACAGATGAGTTTTGACCCTAAATTAACTTTGACATGTCGGCTAATAAGTCAAATTTTCTCAAAATTTACAGAATTCAGGCACAGTAATCTTGTCAAAGGCATGTTGGTTCTGTTTGACATACCACAGAGCTGATGACTGACAGTGGGTGATGAGCAAACCCTGAAAACAACTTTCAGCTATTTCTGACTATGTAAATAGTGTAGTCTTCAAATGTCAGAACCAGAAGAAGCCTTCACAATTATTTTTTTTTTCCACATTTGTAGAGTATTTAGATGTGCTCACAGTTATGTAACGGAAGTTAGGGTTTCTTTTTTAAGCTGTGCTGGTTAACTTGGGCAGTGTTGTTTGTGTGGATATGAGGAGCATTCAGGAACTGACAATCTCAAAACCACATGAAGCTGTGCAGATATGTGGATAGGAGGAGAGGTTGGCATTCAAGTGGAGGGTTAGAGAGATGGAGAGAGATAGGGATAGAAATTTACCTATAACTTTGCTAGGATTTTAACAAAACCTGATTAATGTTCTTGTCTGAAATTAGGGCTATTGAATGGTTACTGATTTACAGTTTACATTATAAAAAGTTTGTTTTGTCTCCTATCTTTAAAAGATTCTACTCTAGCCTTGTGTTCTTCAATCTCCTTGATACTTATGCATTTTCTACTCTTCTCCACCTATAGGATATGAGTTTAAAGACCATGGACCTTCATATAAGCATGAAGGAGGAATGTTAGAAGGATTTTAACATATTTTTATTGAACCAAAAGTTATTCTTATAAGTCAAATTTAAAATTTCTAGTTAAAATTAATATTCAGTCTGGCATGACAGGACTTCTCCCTAAATTAATATCTGTCTGAGGGTATTAGTCTAGTACTAGCTCTTTACACAGGTGTGAAGTCCATATGCTTAACTAGCCTGTATCTCTGACATCTGTACAGTTTTTGTACATATCTGCTTATGTACATGTGCATAATGCTGTATTTGGTGTAAAAGTGAGCATTTTATTGTTTTAGTTTTTGCTAAGACATAGTGTGTTCTGGGTAAAGGCCACTGAATCTTACCTGCCAGTCTATGACATTTTGTGTTGCAATGTTGTATTTTATGCAAATGATAGTTGGAATACAGAGCATGATTTTTCGAAAAAGAATGTGGCTACCTTAAAACTGAAGAAACTGAATTTAAAAAGAGGAAATTATTTTTTTGTGTGTGTGTATGCTAATTTGAGGTGGGATGGCGTGTCTTGCTGATATTTGTATTTATTTCCATTAACTGGAGTATGCATACATGATCAGATTCGGCTTCCCTTACTGTCAGTGGAAAAAATTCTATTTATTTAACAGAAACAAAACTCATAGATTTTTTCATGCTAAGTGAAATTAACCCATTGGAGTAGAACATAAAATGCGTGTGAAGCAAAATATTGTAAATCTTGGCAAAATCAGTGGTACAATTTTTTCAGAGAAGAATTGTTTTTATGATAAAAGTTAACTGTGTTAGTATCGACATGAAATCTTATGCGTCAACAGATTCAAATGATCAAAAGCCACTGATGAGGTGTTAGGATATCACGATCCACACCAAATGCAAAAGATGTTTAGATACATAATTTTAATAAAACATAGAGATTTGATTTTCTATGTTTGTAAAAATTAGTGTAAGAGTATAGTTGTCTATTAACAGCAAGAAGAAAGGGTTAAAAAAAAAAACCAACCCACCAAAACAAACAAAACCACAAACCAGAAGAAAATCTGTCTATTATTTCTTGCTAAAATACAGTTTCATTACATTGGTTGTTTCACCTGTTATGTTTTTTAGTTGATAAGCATAACCGGATTTATTTCTTACAGTCTTATCCCAAAGCATCACTGACATCACAACATATGCTCAGTGCTTTTTAAAGTTACTTTCTAAGGGCGTGTTGTCTTAGGATGGGTCAGATTTCCAGGTTACATGATGTTGCTATAATGTCTCCATACAAATTGATGATATTATTATTATTCCATTCGTGCTGTTCACTTTAAGGCATGGTTATAATATTTTTCAATTTTTATGTGAGTTTCATTGCCTGTTCTGCAAACCAGAAGAAAATAGTCCATGATGAAGCACTCTCCCTCCATTAATTCTTTTTTATATCTACCATTCTTGCTCATACATTATATAATTAATAATAAGTAATGATAGTAAAGTCTTATAATACTTTATAGTCTTCCTTTGTATTACTTTATCTGGAGTATACCAGTCTTATTTGTCTCTTTCTTGTAGCCCACACAATACTGCCAACCTTACTGTATAATATTTTATATTTATCTCTTGCCAACCTTCTATAATCACTTATATTTCAGCTCATAGCATCTGGAGAGAGTCCCATGTCCTATATTTAGTCCTTTTATCTATATTATTATCTACTTTTAATACATCTTATGTAAATTAGATGATCCTTATTCCAGAAAGAAGATATTTTAATTTCATGACCATTCTTTGACAAAATACTTTTAATTTATCAGTCTTGAGTGAATTTTCTCAAAAAAATATTCTAATCCATTCATTTTATGTTCTCCTTCTCACACAATTTGCTATTACCATCTGTTTATGGTCCACAATATCCTCAACTTTGAGTCCATTCTTTAATCCTGTCTGTCACTTTCTTCTTTCCAGACCTCCTGTTTGGCTTCCTATGCCTAATCTTTATTCAGTTTACTTCTACTCAGTAGCAGAATGCTGTAAAAAAAGAGGAGCTTAGATACTGATTATATTAGTTCAGTGAACTTTGATTTTAAGAGATTTACTAACTGCTCCACTGACTTCTTTTGCTTTTTTGCTTTTCCTCATTTTTCCAGCCCAATCCTTTTTGTTTGGGAAAATATTTACACAGTTAAAATGTTTGTCATTATTGCTAGGTCTATTGTTTCATTCTCCAACTTCAGTAAGGGGTAAATCTCAGCCTTATTTCAGTCATTACATTCAGCATCATCCCTATAAAACAGGCATTATGTAGCTTGTCATTTTAGTTACTAATCATTTAGTCATATAGTTATTTCCTTCGAAGTGTTAGCATTGGAGGCACTAGAATCTGATACAACAGGGAAAAAAGAAGATAAGGAATCACCAGGGAAACATTCTTATTCAGAATTTGAATCATAATTTTGCTGTTGTATCATTCATTCTTTTCCATGAATCCTAGACATTCACCAAATCACTCTGTTCAAATACCTTATAGTTCCTTTATGTGACACACTATTTGTTTGTATTACAAACCTGTCTTACTGCACACCTACTATACAAGGAGGCTCTTGAATGTTTCTTTGCATACCGTCCCCTTTCCCATATCTGCTTTCATCCTTTTTTTCTCTCTCATTCCATTCTTCTTTCAGGATTGAACATTGAAGAGATATTCTCTTCATCAGACAGCTATTCTCTTACCCTAAATCAAGAAAATACATCTTTGGTTTCTACTAGCTGATTTCATTCTACTTCTGACTCTAACTTGGGATCACAGTTATATATGAAGTTACATATGTCATTAGGCTTTAGTGTCAGCTCTTTCCTTTACCGTAGGCACAGTTCTCCTGTCTAGTGAGCACCACCTTTGTCTCGTTTCAGCAGAATGGGTTCAAATTTAAACAAGGGAGATTTAGGTTAGATACAAGAAACAAATTTTTTTCTGTGAGATTGGTGAGATACTGGAACAGGTTACCCAGAGAAGTTGTGGCTGCCTTATCCCTGGCATATTTCAAGGCCAAGTTGAACAGGACTTTGAGCAACGTGGTTTAGTGTGAGGTGTCCCTGCCCACGGCAAGGGGGTTGGAACTAGATGATCTTAAGGTCCTCTACAAGCCTAACCATTCTGGGATTCTAGGATTCTAAGATTCTATGATACTAGCACAAGTCTGGCAAGGGCCACAAAGATGATTATAGAATCACATAACTGTTGAGGTCAGAAGGGACCTCTGAAGTCCATGTAGTCCAAGTCCTTGCACTGTCAGCTTGAGCAGGTTGCCCAGGACAGTGTCCAGCCAGGTTTTGAATATCTCCACAGACAGACACTCCACAATCTCCCTGGGCAAGCTGTTCCAGTGTTTGACCACCCTTGCATTAAAGATGTGTTTTCTCCAATGAAAGTATTGCAGATGTGTAGGGGACTGGGGCATCTGTCGCATGAGAAGAGGCTGAGAGAGCTGGGACTGTTCAGCCAGGAGAAAAGCAGGCTCAGGGGGGATCTTATCAATGCGTGTGAACAACCAGTGATAGGGGTAGTAAAGAAGAGCTAGACTCAGCTCAGTGATGCTCAGAGACAGTACACAAAGCAATGTGCACAAACTGGAATACAGAGTAGTGAAATCTACTCATTCATTCATTTCACCTGCCAGTTTGGTTATTTATACCTTTAGAAAGTTGTCTTCCCTCTTATAAAATGTTTTACTCATTTTCTGAATGTTTTTGGCAGTTTTCTGTACATCTTTTTGTATTGCTCATTAAGGTCCTTCATTTGCAAGCTGTTTTTTCTTCTGCCAGGAACCTGATTACTGTTTGTGTTTGTAACTGGGATGGCTTGCTCATTATACTTGCTAAGTGAGGCAGTGCCCATAACCTGCAGTTTCTAATTCCATGTATTCAGAGCTGTCCATGCTATGAAGGCCCAGATTTTTAGAACACAGACAGGACACTTCATGTCAGGTGTGGAGGTTTGGGGTTACAAAAGAAGTTACTTAGTAATTCTTCAGCAAGTACATTAATTTTTAAGTTACATAGGTCAACCTGAGCAACCACTACCTTGTTTTGAGAAAGTTTAACCTCATGAAAATTCAAGCAGGAAATATTTCCTGATTTTTCTGAAACATACAATGTATAAATATGCATGCATTTATTAAATAGTTATTTTTCTTTCCTGTAATTTCTTGGCATATAGAGGAGTTATAGAACTAAAAAAATAGTTCTGATGAATACCAATATGCAAAAACTCTACATCTCTGAGGAACCAAAATTTTCATAAATTTTACTGCAATGCGATAAAAAATCTTAGGCAAATGCAGGGGAAATTAATGTTGGAAATAGTTGTGGGTTTTTTGTTATGAAGATTTTTTGTTTTAAGATTACTACAGAAAACAAGAAAGAAAATTAAATTGTCAAAAAAATCAATAAGAAAAAATGTTTATTAATAGTGTCAGAGAACAGTATCGATCAAATTAAAAGTGAGTTTCTGTGAGTTGCTGTTGTTTCTTTATTTCTGTTTCAAAATTCTCTTGTAGTCTGAATGAACTCAGTTTCAAGTCCAGCAAAATACATTTTAGAATTCTCTGGATATCTGGAAAGAGAAAGAGTACTTACAGAGTTATTCCTCTGGAAATGCATATTTATTTATTTATGTTGTAATTCTGATGGAACTTACAGAGACCCTTGGTCTCTGCCATTTTTCCTTTCTTCTGTTGTCTTGCAGCTTGGGATAGTACTGGAGATGTCAATCTTTATCAATATATCACTGTGTAGAAGGGAAAGAGGATGACTTGTTGCATGCTTGCTATTTTAATTCTCACAAAGAATTGAATGGAAAAGCGAGTATTCAGTAAAGTATTTGTAAATGAAGGATGTCATAGACAAACCAAGCATAGATTAGTGTTGTTTCATGTAGCAAATATTGTTGATTCCTACTATGTTAAAATACATGTGAAAGAGGATTTAGAATGCACCTGCCTAATTGCCTAACATTTTGCCAGAAATAACATCTGTAGTATTCAGGGCTCAAATAGCATCCAGTTTAAAAAAGCTTCAGAGGCTAGCAGATTATGTCTACGTAAATAGTTGGTAAACATCTCCATGCAGCTAAACTTCTAATTTGACTAAAGTTGACATCCTTCATTGTGGTTTCCTCCCTTTCATGATGATAAATACGTGAGTACTTCCTCCTGGCTGACTATGCTGACAAAGATTGGTCTGGAAACTGTAGCAAATAAGTAGTATGCCGTATGTCTTAACCATTAGCAGCTGGAAAGCAGTTGTAGAATTACTTGGTATCCTTTTGCGTTACTTGAGGTCCATACTGACTTGAAAAGACCTGAGAAAGAGGCTGTGATTCATGGCACAACTTTCCACAGAGAAATCCTGTGAAATTAATGTTTAAATTTGCTGCATTCATATGTCTTTTCCTGTCATATGTCAAAAAATTTTGGATGATTCATGGCAAACTTACCAACACACATTTACAGAATAGGTGAGGTACCAAAGTACACCTAAAGTTTCAGTAACTGAATTTCATTGTGGATACTCATTGACTACAAGTGGGATCTAGACACCCAAAGCTTAATTCAACTACTTAGTAGAATTAAGGCATGAAACTCTTGCCTTATGGCAAAGCTGATAGATGAGACATAGGATCTGCAGGATATCCTAACCCCCTCGGATAAACAGCTATAAACCAGACTTAGTAACACTAGGCATCCAATGGCAGGCAGGGAGAGGTGGGGAGTGAGTGAGTGGCTGCATGGTACTTAGTTGCCGTTTGGCCTTAAACCACAGCAGTGCTTTTTGGAATCCAGTGTGGGACTCAAGCCTAGGATGAAGAGTCTCAGCTCTACTGACTGTGAGATTAATCTCACTCCAGCTAAGAAATCAATGAAAATTTTAATGTAGACTTTTACACAAGTAATGTGTCCTTCTGGTCCCGCAGAAAGGATTTCTAGAAAGAAATTAATTAACAAGTTAATAAATAAATACATATATACATATACACATAACATAAATCAAATAGGAACTAATTCCGCAGGCTGCTGCTATAATTTTTTAAGCCTTCTTCAGCTAGTACAACTCTTTTGTGCTCTCTCCCATCCATTTCAGTCAGTATTGAAGGAAAAAAAAAAGGGTTATTTCCTACAAAATTTCCTGAAATTTTTCATAAGAGAGGCCTGGAAAAACAATGCCTAGATGTTAAGAACATTTTATTTGAACATTTCCAACTCTGCTTTCAATATGCAGTGTTGGGAGGTGGTAATCAGCAAGAAATCAAAGCATGGAGCTGTGATATATCTTTAGTAAAAATGCTTTAGTAACATAAACTCTAAATAATATGTTGGAACATAATGGTTTTATGTGTTAAGCTGCGAATACCAGCTTCTCCTAGTATACAATAATTGGCTTAACCCAGAATGTGTTACACAGCATCGCATTTCTAAAAGGGCCTTATCCTTTTAGAACTGGCTACAGGTGTTACCTTTCTTCTCAATAAATGGTATTCTAAGTCATTAGTCATGTATTCTATCTGAATGAAGCTAAGCTTTCAAAATACTGAACTAAAATAATTACTTTCGAACATTTTTAAACCTGGTATTAACAGTTAATTAAAATTTGTCTTCTTCATTTGTCAATTTAGCTCCTGTATTAAAGTACCGTATTTCAGTACTTTATTCTACTGTATTCACTTTGCTAAATTATTGACTTATATCATAAGTCATCTAAAATCATAGTGTTATTTGATGTCAACAGACTTCAAAAGTGGGAATACTATCTTAAAAGAAGTCCTTAATCTCAGGATTAGTCATACAAAGAGACACAAGTCCAAAAGATGTAGAAGAGTACTGATACAAAATTCTTGCTACTCAATTATTCATCATCTAGAAGATAAATACTGATCATTTGTAATAGTTATTTCACAATTTGTGCACATGTAAATGTAATAGAAGTAAGCATAAAATAAAGGCATTAAAACCAAAATATAAGGAGTGACATGGAGTGACACCAATATATGCTGTGTGACTTTAGGTTCCTGTGTAGAATGACAATTGCAAACAAATTGCATATGAAGCTTCCCCAGTTTCTAATTTCCTTAATACTTTCACCTGGAAACTGTGATAATACAGAAGATGCTTCAGACTGGCAAATTGTCATAACTTAGGCAGCTGTACTGTGTCACATTCTTTAGAATTAATGTACTCAAGAAAAAAATATAAGCACCACAGAAAAATTGAAAGAATTTTCTTTTTTTTGATTGTTACCTATTTGGAAAATTTTTCATTATGTATGCACATTACTTCTATATTTCAAAGAAAAGAAAAACGTTATTACAGAGAAAAGAGTTTTTAAAGATACTGCTCAGGATTTTATTCACATCTTAATTACTATGATGTGAATATTACTATGTTATATTAAAACAAACACTTTTCCCCACAGACAGTATTTAAAGTATACTTCATATCTGACCAGATACATTCAGCTTACATTGTTTTCAATGTAACTGTAACATTAAAATGCAGCACACAATTATCTAAAAGGTAGAGCACAGCAGCTTAATTAGGTTGCCCAAGTATAGACATCTACTGTCATATGAGATCCTCTTGTGTATCGTACATAGCATCCAGCTCCTCCTGTAGGAGCGTGTAGGTATCCCATTGCTTCCACGTCATATCTGTAAGCCCCAAGCAGGTATCAGAGATAGGCTGAGGAGTTTTAGACAACACTGCATGTGAATCTAGAGTCAGATGAATTAAGTCCTAGTGAGCTAAACTCACGTTTGTGTTCAATGAAGAGTAGGTAAATATCAAGTGTATTAGAAGTGGCTATCTCGTGAATGTGGTAACTTCTACAGTATCCAAGATATTGGCCTAGGGGTGACAGATAAGACATAAAAACCTGAACTTTCCTGAAGACAAACTGCATACCAGAGAAGGAGTATCTGATAGCACTAAATATCCATGTTCAGGCAACTCGATAAGCTCATTCCACTGTAGAACTTCACATTAAGTCATATGAAACCTATCTTACATGTCACTGATACCTCCAGGATATTTATTGTAATTATGTAGTTTTGATATTTATACAAGATATCAAAGATAATATTTTTGCATAAGCTAACATTTTTAAATGTGAACCACAGAACGGTGCTTTATTCGTATTTCCAGAAACAAAACAAACTGGGACAAACATAGTCATAGATTTTTATGGTCAGATTTGACTGCAAAAGATTTTGATTTTCTGATCAACTGGGAAGCTTTGATAGATGTAAAGGAAAAGAAAATGTAGTTTGTTTTCTGCACAAATATGTTTGATTTATTTTTTGACATAGCAAGTGAAGATGGAATGCCCACTTGAGAAGACCAAGGTTCAGTATGAAATTGAGTTTTCAAAAGTGTGAACATCATTTCCCTCTAGACCACAGAGAGAAGCAGAAAAATATAGCAAGTTTAGCTATGTCTGAAGTATTTCTCAGACAGCTAGGAAACCTTAATCTAATCTAGATTAAGCTGCTCAGCTGAATCCAGGCTCTGATTTCCTGACATGGGTTTAGCCAGTCTCAAATGTAGAACAAGGCTGATGCTGATGAATCATTCCATCATTTAGTATGAGAGATTCTGAGACCTCTTTCTTCTAAAAATAAGCATCCCCACTTTAATTTGAATTACCTTTCTTTTTTTTTTTTGCAAATATGACTATATGTGAGAATGTACTTTTCATGGTTATTGTGATACTCTTCTGTGTTGCTCAGTTAAGTCTTAGCCAATGTACTGATGTTTAAGTATTGCTGTTAGGGAGAATGTGATTTAAAATGTGACAAAGCTATATTAAACTGTAGAAAGTAGAATATGCTTCTTATATGACAGACTTAATTTTAAAGGTGCCACTGAAAGAATCTGACTGGTGGTTTCAGGGTAGAAAAGATCGGAAACATTGCGCTCCATTTTTTCATTTCACTATTCTTGTGAGAGGTGGGACTCAAACTGGTCACTGAACAATGTGTTGTACAGTTTAAGGACCTCCATAATGAAGAGCTTCAAAAATAGTTTCGCTGGTTTTTTTCTGAGTCAGGTATGCTAAATAAAGTGCCCTAGATGCTCTAGGATCCATCCTCCATTGCAACGGAAAGTTTTGAGTAACAAATCAGGATGCTATTAACATTGATTTTTGAGGGTATTTCTCTATAGTCATATTTATTTTACAGACATTTGTGGGGTTTTTTATGCATTTATGATTTTAAACTTTCCTTTTAAGCTTTTGATTACTTCACAAAATAATTTTATATTACATTCTTCAATTAAGAAAACTGAGCTTGTTTCTAAATTCCAATGAAATCGAAGAAACTATATATCTGTCCACTAATGCTTTTTTTTCATCCTCCTGTCATGAACCAGGCAACTCTCATTTTCACCAGACAGCAGCACTGCTCCTCTTCTGCAGCCTGGGAGTTGTCTGTCTGAGTCAGCTGGTTAGCCCAACCATCTGGGCCTGGTGATGGGTCTTGAGCTGCTATGGGACAACACGGTCCTCTGCCCAGTTGCAAGTCCATCCTGTGAGTCCATCCTGCAAGTCCATAGGCACCGTGTTGTCTGACTGGGAATTGTGCCTCCTGGTTGCTATAAGGAGCTATGCTCTCACAACTGATGTTCACACCAAGGCAAACAACTCCACCAGGCAATTTTTATGGTTGTATGGTAAATATAAGGAATGATGAGAAGCAGTGATTGTCATTGCAGAGCTGAGCAATGTGAAAAGAAGACCTAGGCCATTTTTTAATTAAACATTTGTGGGTAAATGTTTCTTGAGACAAACACTATTGCCTCCAAAATTGAACTAAAGAACATTTGCCTGCTATTACTTTGATTGCTTTGCTCATTCTACTCCCACTTGCCAAATAATGCATTTCAATACATTTAAAGTTCCTTTAATGAAACCTTTCTCTCACCTCTTAAGATAAGTGCCTTTTAGACTGTAAGATCTTCAGGGCAGCGACTATGTCATTTTATTGTGTGTGATTGTGGGGCTTTTAACACTACAAGCCCCCTTTGGAGATTATGACTTTAATGAGTGAGAATAATGTTGCCCAAATCCTTAAAATTTAGTTTTACTGGAAAGTTTCCACTGCAAGGAAAATGATGAGTGAAACTTTCTCTGATGAATAGCACCAACACAGAAAAGCATCAGAATAATTGTAATGACCAACTTCTGCTGGCTGCTGTGTAATGTAATAAAGTCAGTGCCTGCTGTGGCCAGATAAATCATGTATTGCTTGATAGTATGCAGCTGGACTTTTTAGTCAGATTACTCACAACAGTGCTACTCCCATCATGGCCATTATGAATAGCACATTCAGAAAATAAATAAATACACAATATGCTAATGTAATTTTAGGATGATTTAGTAGCAGCATGCAAAATGTGCTCAGTTGCTGTTTTACTCAACAGAGGAACTCTTAATGCTGGCCAGAATGCAATGCTCTATCAATCTTTATACTTCAGTATCCAAGGTCAAAATAAGAATCTTATCAGATATTTTTTCATCTTCGATCTTTAGCTCAATGCCCAGAGGTAGAAAATTTTCTGATGGTGTTCATAGTGGAAGTGAAATGGTGCTTCAAGTGCAGTTGGAAGAATTCACTCATTTGAGCACACCCAGAGGTTTTGAGCACATTCAGAATAAGTGAACAGACTTCTCAGGGCACAGTTTCCACTAACCTAGGCAAATGTCCTAGTTTGTGATAATGAGGTCCAGAGTTAGATACAAATCTCATATATAATTGTTCTTGCTATCATTTGGGTCTAGCATTCTCTTAGTAATACAGCAATAAAGATAACAGGAAGAATATAGTGGCAAGTAGTGATCATACTTGACTATAATGTAAAGATGTGTGTATTGAGCAAGAATCCTTAAGAAAGGAGAAGGAAAGAAGGAGGAAAAGGGGGATGTTTGAAGTGATGGTGTTTGTCTTATCAAGTAATCGTTACATGTGATGGAGCCCTGTTTTCCTGGAGATGGCTGAACACCTGCCTGCCCATGGAAAGTAGTGAATGAATTCCTTTTTTTGCTTTGCTTGTACATGCAGCTTTTGTTTCACCTGTTAAACTATCTTTACATCAACCTGTGAGTTTTCTCGCCTTTACTCTTCTGATTCTCTTCCCCATCCCACTGTGGCAGAGGCAGCAAATGGCTATGTGGGACTGAGCTGCCTAGTGGGGTTAAACCACAAAAAGTATCTGCACTCATACATCTATGTACATACACACATACACGTTTTGCCCTTTAAATAGACTAACAAATGTGGACTGGTGTTTGCCAATAGGTGATTTATTTTCAGGTACATATCTCACCACAAAAACAAACATAGAACAATAAAATTAATTATCTCTCCCTTAATGTCTTTCAAGTATATGACACTTTGATCTGCTGAGATTTTATTTAAATTCTATGTGTTTGGATAGACAATTCTTTAAACAGTTAACAGTTAATTTTATCTTTCACTATAGATTAAACCTTTGTAAACATTAATATTTTACAAACAGACCTACTTTATTACTACATACTCAATACAAAAATGTATATTTTTAGACAATCAGAAACTCAACTCTATTAGCTAAAAAGGATAAGGTTTCAGTGTTCTGTATCAGTAAACTGTATTTCACCTGAAAGATTCAACAATAAAGAAAAGAATTTGTATGAAGGAATTATTAATATTCTAATATATTATTCTAATATATTCAATTGCCGAGGTGAGTATCTCCAGAGAGGATGCCTTTAACACCGGAGCGGGGGGAAGCACAGCTCCCAGGAGCCTCAGTTCAGAGCGGCAAGAGCGACTGAGGGAGCCTCAAGTCCTCGACAGGACTTGCCCAGGAGCCGGCAGCTCAGCTCACGCGAGCAGCTGACTCACAGGGGGCGGTGCCAGGAGTGACGGCAGCAGCCCCCAGTGGGTAAAAACCCATCCCAGGGAGCACGAGCGACCAGGAGCGCGACGACCAGGGCGTGGCACATCAGTTTGCACAGGCAGGGCGAGCGGGCAGCTAGCGGGATGGTGAGCACTTGCCTCAGGACCAGGGCCCACTTTGGGAGCTCTGCCCCGGCGGTGGCCAGCGTAGGCACCCAGACAGAGCCGATGAGAGGGGAGGCTGCGGCGCAGACCTCGGAGTGTGGAGGGTGCCTCGGCTGGTCTCTTGAGGCGAGGGTGCACAATGGACAGGGCTGCACTCGGTGCGTCTTGGTGGAGGTCCTCCTGCAGCAGGTGGCTGAGCTGCGGGAGGCTGTTGGTGAGCTAAAAGATGCCAGGGAAGCTGAGAGGAAGCTGGGCTGCTTGCTCCAGGCCCAAAATGTGCAGGGGCTGCAAACGTCCAGCATTGCTCATATAGGAAAGAAGGAGGGCAGCAACCCAGGAAGCTGGGAATTAGTCATGAGAAAAACTAACAAAAAAAGGAGGAAGAGGACAATTAACAGCAAGGGGCTTCCTCCTAAATCTGATGTCCCCACCCAGAACCGCCTCGCAGTTTTGCAGGGGGCTAATGAGAAAGCACCCACCACACCTAATGAGCATCCAGCTGATGCACCAGTAGAGAGGATCACTACTGGTGCCCCCAGGAAAAAGCGGAGGGTAATAGTAGTAGGGGACTCTACTCTGAAAGGCACAGAGGCACTCATCTGCCGGCCTGATCCGGTCTCCAGGGAGGTGTGTTGCCTGCCAGGGGCTCGGATCAGGGATGTTGCTGAGAGGCTGCCTGCTCTAGTAAGTCCTGCTGACTATTACCCCCTTCTAGTGGTCCATGTGAGTGCTAGAGATATAGATAGAAGTAGCCTGGAGAACATTAAGAAGGACTACAGAGCCCTGGGAGAGGTGGTTAGGGGCTCTGGAGCTCAGATAGTTTTTTCATCGATTCTCCAGGGCAAAGGGGAGGATCTTAAAAAAGCTAGGCGCGTTTGGCAGGTTAATAAATGGTTAGAATCCTGGTGCCATAGTCAGGGGTTTGGCTATTTAGAACATGGGGCTCCATTTGGGAGGCCAGATCTAGAGGAGGCTGATGGAGCTGGTCTGACAAAGAAGGGGAAGAGCTGTTTTGGTAGGAGGCTTGCCAGGCTGGTCAAGAAAGCTTTAAACTAGATGTGTTGGGGGAGGGGAGCATTGATCCATCCCACCACTCCTGGTCAGTTGCCAGCACCTGTAATAAGTGCTTGGAGAGATGTAGAGATGTTCCAGCTGCCCCAGCCATTGAGTTGGCTTCATTTGGAGCTCGGCTAAGGTGCCTCTATACAAACGCCCATAGTATGGGGAACAAGCAAGAGGAATTAGAGATGTGTGCAAGGCTACGGGAATATGATGTCATTGGTATCACAGAAACATGGTAGGATGGCTCCTATGACTGGAGTGTCGGAATGGAAGGTTACAGGCTGTTTAGAAAAGACAGGCCAGGCAGATGGGGAGGGAGTGTTGCTGTCTATGTCAGTGATAGGCTAGAGAGGATGGAACTCTGTCTGGGGACGGGTGATGAGGTAACAGAGTGTTTGTGGGTCAGGATCAAAGGGAAAACAGCAATGGGGGACATTACGGTGGGGATCTGTTACAGGCCGCCTGATCAAGAGGACTCTGTGGATGAAGCGCTCTACAGACAGATAGGAGTAGCCTCACGCTCGCAGGCCCTGGTCCTCATGGGGGACTTCAACCATCCTGACATCTGTTGGAGGGACGGTACGGCCCGGCACAAGCAATCCAGGAGGTTCCTCGATTGTGTGGAAGACAACTTCCTCTTTCAAGCAGTAGAGGAGCCGACGAGGAGAGGTGCCATGCTGGACCTTGTGCTCACCAGCAGGGAGGGACTGGTTGGAAATGTGACGCTCCAGGGCAGCCTTGGCTCTAGTGATCACGAGATGGTTGAGTTTGAGATCCTCAGGACAGTGAGAAGAGCATGCAGCAAGCTCACTGCCCTGGACTTCAAGAAAGCAGACTTTGGCCTCTTCAGGAACCTCCTTAGTAAGGTTTCATGTGATACAGTCCTAGAGGGCAGGGAGGCCCAAGACTGCTGGTCGATATTCAAGGATCACCTGCTACATGCTCAAGAGTGTTGCATCCCGACTAGAAGAAAGTGCAGCAGGAGGGCCAGGAGACCTCCATGGATGGACAAGGAGCTGCTGAGGAAACTTAGAGGGAAAAAAGAAGCTTATAGAAGGTGGAAGCAAGGACAGGTGGCCTGGGAAGAATATGGGAGCATTGCCCGAGAAGCTAGGGACCAGGTTAGGAAAGCTAAGGCCCAGCTAGAATTAAGTTTGGCAAGGCATGTAAAAGATGATAACAGGAAAGGATTCTATAGATACATAGCAAATAAAAGACAGACTAGGGACAATGTGGGCCCTCTCCGAAAGCTATCAGGAGAAATGGCTACCATGGATTTGGAGAAGGCTGAGGTTCTTAATGACTTCTTTGCCTCAGTCTTCACCAGCAAATGCTCTGACCACACCACGAAAGTCTTGGAAAGCAAATGCAGGGACTGTGAGAATGAAGACCTTAGGCCCACTGTAGGAGAGGATCAGGTTCGAGACCATCTTAAGAACCTGAACGTGCACAAGTCCATGGGATCTGATGAAATCCATCCACGGGTCCTGAAGGAGCTGGTGAATGAAGTTGCTAAACCACTGTCCATCATATTCGAAAAATCCTGCCAGTCAGGTGAAGTTCCCGATGACTGGAAGAAGGGTAATATAACCCCCATTTTCAAGAAGAGGAAGGTGGAAGACCCGGGGAACTACAGACCAGTCAGTCTCACCTCTGTGCCTGGCAAAATCTTGGAACAGTTTCTCCTGGAAAACATGCTAAGGCACATGAAAAACAACGAGGTGGTTGGTGACAGCCAACATGGCTTCACTAAGGGCAAATCCTGCCTGACCAATTTGGTGGCCTTCTATGATGGAGCCACGGAACTGATGGACAGGGGCAGAGCAGTTGACGTCATCTACCTGGACTTGTGCAAAGTGTTCTACACTGTTCCGCATGACATCCTTGTCTCTAAATTGGAGAGACATCAATTTGATAGATGGACCACTCGGTGGATAAAGAACTGGCTGGATGGCCACACGCAAAGAGTTGTGGTAAATGGCTCGATGTCCAGTTGGAAACCTGTAACGAGTGGTGTCCCTCAGGGATCGGTGTTGGGACCGGTCCTGTTCAACATCTTTGTCAGCGACATGGACAGTGGGATGGAGTGCGCCCTCAGCAAGTTTGCCGACGACACCAAGCTGTGTGGTTTGGTTGATACGCTGGAGGGAAGGGATGCCATCCAGAGGGACCTTGACACGCTTGTGAGGTGGGCCAATGCCCACCTTATGAAGTTTAACCAAGCCAAGTGCAAGGTCCTACACCTGGGTCAGGGCAATCCCAGGCACTGCTACAGGTTGGGTGGAGAAGAGATTCAGAGCAGCCCTGCAGAGAAGGACTTGGGAGTTTTGGTTGATGAGAAGCTTAACATGAGTGTGCGCTTGCAGCCCAGAAAGCCAACCATAGCCTGGGCTGCATCAAAAGAAGCGTGACCAGCAGGTTGAAGGAGGTGATCCTACCCCTCTACTCTGCTCTCGTGAGACCTCACTCGGAGTACTGCATACAGTTCTGGTGTCCTCAACATAAAAAGGACATGGAGCTGTTGGAGCGAGTCCAGAGGAGGGCCACGAGGATGATAAGAGGGCTGGAGCACCTCCCGTATGAAGACAGGCTGAGAGAGTTGGGGCTGTTCAGCCTGGAGAAGAGAAGGCTGTGTGGAGACCTCATAGCAGCCTTCCAGTATCTGAAGGGGGTCTACAAGGATGCTGGGAGAGGACTCTTCCTTAGGGACTGTAGTGGTAGGACAAGGGGTAATGGCTTCAAACTTAAACAGGGGAAGTTTAGATTAGCTATAAGGAAGAAGTTCTTTACAGTGAGGGTGGTGAAGCACTGGAATGGGTTGCCCAGGGAGGTTGTGGATGCTCCATCCCTGGCGGCGTTCAAGGCCAGGTTGGACAGAGCCTTGGACCACGTGGTTTAGGGCAAGGTGTCCCTGCCCATGGCAGGGGGGTTGGAACTAGATGATCTTAAGGTCCTTTCCAACCCTTACGATTCTATGATTCTATGATTCTGTATATCCTTACTGTTTGTTGTGGTGGTTTTATTTCTTTTGTTGTTGTTTTTTAAGGAAGATTATTTTTTTCCTTTCTTATGTGAAATTTTCATATGTGACTTTATCAAAATTCCAATGAAATAATTGTAAAAATTTCCACTGAAACCAGCAGGGTCGGATCAAGTAATATTCCCCTGCTAGGAAGACGTCTTTTAAACTAATATTCCTGCTTGGTACTACATATTTTTAAACAAATGTATTCACATGGGGTTTAAGTGCTGTGTAAAATTTAATGCAATATGAAAAAAATGTCAGGTATGCTTTAATATTTATGGCAATTCACTAGACATGTAGTGCATTTTTGCTTGCATTTGTCCTCTTTTTGACTTTAAGTAGGTATTCTGTTTGTTGTTATTTGGGTTTTCCTCCCTTTACGGGCCCAAGTTTTGGGGTTTTTTTCTTTGTTTAGTTGTGATGTGTGTTTGCGAGGAAAAAGGGTTTATAAAATTACACAATCCATCAGCCTGTCCATCTGTCACTATGACTTGTGAGTCCATCAGCTATTTGCAGATAAATTTCACAAGACGGCTGCAAGTCTAAAAGATATGGCATTCTTACAAGTTTTGTGACACTGGTAGCTGAAAGCCAGTGTTCTCAATACATCTGGTGTAAAAGTTTTATCTCAGCTTCTTACCAGACAGGCAGCAGTCAGGTGGTGAGGCAGTACCTGATTCTTCTTTTTAGGCTGGTACAGACATATCTCCAAACCGTTCACAGCACATATTGCCATTTGTTGAAAAATGGAATAGAAAAAAGAAGAAATATTTTGCTTGTTGTCAGTTCTGTTTAAAGTGAGATACTTCTTGACATCTAAGCCAGAATCAAAGGTCCATTGTACCAAATCCTGTATAACATACTGTTACTAATCCTGTAAGCATACTCTTAAATTTAGATAAAGATAATTCCATTAATATGGTTTATGTGGAGTTTCCTGTGCTGAGTTCTGGAAAATGATAGAAATCTGAACCTTTGTAGCTTCTCACTTAGGATCTAAAGAGAAAATATCAGTGTTCTGTAAAACACTTTTCCTGATTATGATAGCTTTGTTATTTTGGTCATATTTTCCTTCATCTAGCTACAAAATGAGAACTGGTAGTCTTCCTCTGTTCACCTTTGCAGTTTCAGATTTTTTATTCTAATTTTTCTCTTTTAAAATTAACAAACATGAATAGTCCTAAACCACTTTCAGATACCTAAATTCCTTCTGCAGTTACCCTTAAGTCCCCATACTTGCAAGCACAGTCCATATTGAAAAGAATGACTGTTTTGATGGGAATATAAGGAAGAAGAGAACATTGACCAGAGAAAATTAAGCAAAGGATATGCTTGTGCTTGTGTCAATTATTCTCCCTAGCTGATAAAATATTATAAGAGGGAAACTTCCTTTTCTTGAAGCTCTCATAGCTTTCCTTTCTGCTGATTTTGAGTTTCATTTAGTGTCTATGACTAGCAAAATGCTGATACACATAGATATCCTTTGCTGATCTGCAGGAGGTGTTTTTCTTGGTGTAATCTTGAACTGCTGCTGCATTTTGCTGTGTGGTTTTTTTCTGCAGCCATTCTTTCTGGTCTATCAGATGATTCACTTTGTGCCTGTCAAGTTTAGGCCTGACCTCCATGTGCCTAACGTGGTCATAGCAATTTCATCTTGCTGGTGCTGAATAAAAGCACATCAGTACACACATGTCTAGAGTTCATTCAACTCTGTCATTCACTTGTGAATTTTTATCATCAACAGCTTAGTTCTGAATGCTGTCTATATTTCAGCAGGATCAGGTTGATTTTTAGATCCAGATTTGGAAGTAGGTCAGTGCAGGGGTAAGAATTGTCAAAGCTGAAAGGTGTTGAGAGAAGGTGACAGGACATATGGGACACTACAGAGAAGGTGTCAGGGACCATTATCAGTTGGTGGAAGGAGAGGTAGAGAGGGTATTCTGAATAAACAGAAGAACTGTTACAATTATGAGAGTAGTTACCATTTTCATTAGGTTCAATTGAGTGCTGGACATGTTTGTCCCAGGTCCTGAGAAAAGAGCACTTAGGAAGCAAAAAGCTAAGAGCTCAGACTGCTGTCTTCTAACTTTCCAGAAGCCAGTTTTTTTTAGGTGTGAAATTTGTTTGGAAAGAATTTTCCCAGAGAGTTTGTGAAACATCCCTAACACTACTTTCTGCAATGTGTTTGGGGTTGGGTTTTTTTTTTACTGTCTCTGCAATTTACATTGCATCTCCATTATGTATAGCAATGAGCAGAAAAGAAAGTTCATATTCGCCTATAAGCTTCTGAAAAAAATAGCTCCAAATGACTGTACTGCAAACACATCTAAGAAGAAAATGACAAATGACAGAACTTACATGTCACAGATGTTACTCCTGCCTTTAATGCACTGCTGCTCAGATGCAACAGCAATGAACACCATATAAAACCTTGCACAGGATGGAGTTCGGATATTCTCAGGTGGAGTGTAATCCCATTCAGAAATGCAAAACAAAACCCATGCTCCTTTTAACCTCCAATAAAATCCTTAGAATATGACTGAAGTGGAGCCTGAATGATATACTTGAAAGCATTTTGGCTTTCTGTAGGAGATTAAATTTTACCCATGGTGAATCACTGACAGGTCCAGCCTTTTGTTCATTTTAGTGAAATAACTAATAACTTCCTTACAGCACTTCTGCTTGTAAATTGAAATGCCTCTCACCCACAGAGAAAAATAACAAATCATAATCAAGTCATGTGTTTCTGCATAAAGACTATACGTTTTCACTTGGCTATTTTCTGCTTTATTTTATAGCTGTAAAGAAAAGCTATCTTACATACAATACTGCCATGATTGCTGAATATATTTTCATTTATTCCAGTGTTGATTTTCACTGCTTTTTTATTCTGGTTCCTACTGAGCAATAATAATTCGATAATAATAATAAAGAATTATTATTTAGGAGCAGCCTCACGCTCGCAGGCCCTGGTCCTCATGGGGGACTTCAACCATCCTGACATCTGTTGGAGGGACGGTACGGCCCGGCACAAGCAATCCAGGAGGTTCCTCGATTGTGTGGAAGACAACTTCCTCTTTCGAGCAATAGAGGAGCTGACAAGGAGAGGTGCCATGCTTGACCTCGTGCTCACCAACAGGGAGGGACTGGTTGGAGCTGTTCTTTATATTCATCTTTGCTTTGATTTTTATGTATTTTTTCTATTCTCATATTACTTCCAATTGTTTTTAAATTATTATTGTTGTTGTTGTTCCTACTATTACAAGCAATAAATACAAAAAAAGAGAGTAAGGGTTGGAACGGGACTCTCATAAATTATTATTAATCATGTAGAGGGTATTCAGCACTCAGTTGCCCACACAGAAATGTCTCCTATGGGTTTAGACACCCCTGGATAACTTTCCTGGGCTTCAAGCTCTGCTGTAAAGGAGCATGGTACACCCGGTAGACTCTATTTTGTATTTGCAGGCTTTGTCTCAAGTGAAAACAGATGCCTATGTTTAGACAACAAAAGCGCACCTCTAAATCCGTATGAGCTCAACCTTCTTCAAATTGTTGGGGTGTGTCTTCAACAACATATTAAAGTAAAAAAACCTGCACTTTTCAAGTCTGTTCAAAGAGACAAGAAACATCCAGAGAAAAACAAATCAGTGGTCTATAACCACATAAGCCCTCTGATGTTTTTGAAATATTTCACTTGTCATATTTTCAGCAGTGGACCAAAAGACACCCTCATTATTTTTACTTTGGTTGTTGACACATGCAAGTTATAAAATAATTTAAATATTGTTCTTTTTTTTCTGCTTACAATAGTATTTAATACCCATCAGCATAAAACTGCTCTTGAAATGAAAAAAAATTACTTCTCACTTTTTTCTTTTTTTTTTTTCTATCATTATACAAGTAATGAAAGCATAAAAGAGCTATAAAGGATATTTAAAACTCAACAGCAGCTGATTAATTTTTCCCACAGAATAAACAAAACTCTGAGTAATTTATGGTCATTTCTGAATGATATAGAGTAGTGTCCTGGGTTCAGCTATAACAGTCATTTTTCTCCTCTTTAGTAGCTGGTGCAGTGCTGTGTTTTTTAACTTTCAGCCTGGGAACAACACTGATAACACTGATGTTTTTAGTTGTTGCTAAGTAATGTTTACTCCGACCAAGGACTTTCTCAGTCTCATGCTTTGCCAGGGAGGAGGGGAAGCCGGGAGGAAGCAGAGACAGGACACCTGACCCAAACTAGCCAAAGGGGTATTCCATACCACCGCACGTCATGCCCAGTATATAAACCGGGGGGAGTTACCTGGAAGGCCCAGATCACTGCTCGGGTCGGGCTGGATATCGGTCGGCGGGTGGTGAGCAATTGTATCCTCTCCCCTTGTTATTTCACTAATCATTATTATCATTGGTGGTAGCAGTACTGGTTTTGTATTATACCTTAGTTACGGGACTGCTCTTATCTCAACCCGTGGGAGTTACATTCTTCTGATTCTCCTCCCCATCCCTCCGGGAGAGGAGGAAGGAAGAAGCGGGGGAGTGAGCGAGTGGCTGCATGATTCCGAGTTGCCGACTGGGCTCAAACCACGACAAGTAGTAACTATATTTTGTTTTTTGCAGCAACTGTGTTATATTAGAATGAGCCTAAAGATTAAACAATACCATTGAGTAAATATAAGTAAAATTTGAAGTAGGGTTACAAATACAATTATGACACCCTAGAACACTGTATAATAATGCAAATTACAATTGTCCTTTCCAGAATTGAAGACTTCAGATAAAATGGTGATGTTTCAATGAAAAGTAAGCGTACCATCATTTTAACAGAACAAAAAAAAAAAGTGATCTATAGACTCAAACCACTTCAAAAAATATTTTCAGCGTTTTGGTGGGTTGAACTTGGCTGGCCACCAGATGCCCACCAAGCTGCTTTATCACCTTTGTTTCTACACAGGACAGGTAGGAGAAAACACACAATGAGAAAGCTCATGGGTTCAAGATAAGGGCAGTGAGATCACTTACCAATTACTGTCACAGGCAAAACAGACTCAAGTTGGGGAAATTAATTTATTGCTAATTAAACAGAGTAAGATAATGATAAATAAGAACAAATCTAAAAACCACCTTTCCCTCATTCCTCCCTTCTTCCCAGGCTCAGTTTTGCTCCAACACGACTCGTTCCCATGGGCTTCAGTTCTTCAAGAACTGGGTCCTTTTCACAAGGTGCAGTCCTTCAGGTACAAACTGCTCCAGTGTGGGTCCTCTGAGAGGTCAAAGGTCTTGCAAGAAAATCTGCTCCTGTGTGGGCTTCTTTCCATGGGCCACAGCTCCATTCAGGATCTTGCTTCAACATGGGTTCTGCATCGGCTGCAGCAGGCCACATCCACCTCCTCTGATGTGGGGTCCTCCATAAGCTGCAGGTGAGTATCACCATGGACCCCCATGGGCTGCAGAGGCACAGCCTGCTTCAGCATGGTCAGCAGCACGGGCTGCATGGGAATTTCAGCTCTGTCACCTTGAGCACCTCCTCCCCTCCTTCTTCACTGACCTTGGTGTCTGCAAAGCTCTTTCTCTCACATATTCTGACTCCACTCTCCCAGCTGCTGGTGCACAGTGGTTTTTAGCCTTTATTAAATACGTTATCCCAGAGGTGCTATCGCCATCAATTGGCTCAGCTTTGGCCAGCAGCTGGCATTGGCTCTGTCAGATGTAGGGGAAGATTCTAGCAGCTTGTTGCAGAAGCCACCCCTGAGGCTTCCTCACTACCAAAAACAAACCGTGTGAACCCAATAAAAATGTCTTCTCTTTTCTCTTAGTTTCAGTTTTCCACAAATCACTTTAAAAAAACCCCTCTGGTTTCAAGTTCCAAAAAGTGCAAAAAGACCTGAGATAGAGAAAACAATTATTAGTGATGACACTATTGCTGGCATACAAATCTGAGATATTTATATATATATATATATCTCACCTTTACATGAAGGTGCAAGAATTAGAAGAAATGTGAAGAGCACACAAATGCTTGTCATTATGCAACCACATTTCTGTGCATGGACTACTGTGGTGCGTACAAGACAGGCTCTTTTTAGCAGTTAGTCTCTTTAAGATGTAAGATAATATAAAAGATGGTTACAGTCTCTTTATCCACAATTGCTCTAGCTTATCCTTGGTTCTTAAGATAGATTTATCCCCCAGTTTGAATGAAAAAATGAAAGTACATTTAAAAGAGAACTGCAACAGGTTCTCCTTTCTTTGAGTTCTTGGTATAGTACAGGACTGTTCAGTAAAGTTTTTATTTTTCATGGGAGAAAAGATAGGTAAAAATATTTCACTGGTGCCAGTGAGAATAAATTGAACTGTCAGAAAATACCACTTTCTAAGAAACAATCATGATCATGTTTTTTCTATTGGCATAATTAATTTTGTGACCATGCAACATTAACAAAAGAACAAAACCCCCTCCATAGCTCCTTTCTTTTAAGTATAAGAATAAATCTGTTGCCAACATCATTAAACACTCTCCTGGTTTCAGCTGTAACAAGTTCGGGGGTTTTTTTCCTTTTTAGTAACTTATGCAGTGCTGTGTTTTTGGCTTTAGTCTGAGAACAATGCTGATTGATAACACACCAATGTTCTAGTTGTTGCTAAGTAATGTTTACCCTGATCAAGGACTTTTCAGTCTCTTGTGTTCTGCCAGTGAGGAGGGGCACAAGAAGCTGGGAGGGAGCAGATACAAGACACCTGATCTGAACTAGGCAAAGGGGTATTCCATACCACAGCACGTCATGCCCAGTATATAAACTGTGGGGAATTACCTGGAAGGGATGTATCACTGCTTGGGTGGGCTGAGTATCGGTCAGAGCGTGGTGAGCAATTGTATTGTGCGTCACTCGTATTTATGGGGTTTCTCTTCCCTTCTCAGGAAAAATGGAACCTTGTCGTGGTCTAAAAACCTTCTTCCTATTGCTTTCAGTGGGTATTTTGATGATGGTTTAAATATAAATATATTTTGGTCAAGATATTTCTGTCTAGGTCATACGTCTGCTAAGAGTATTTGAATGTGCTTAGCCTCTTTGACTTAAAGGTTATGGCAAATCACAATAGCAGAGAATCTGAATATCAGTGCTTTAGCAGTTACAGTGACAGCTGTATGTAGTTGCAATCATTAAATTACAACAGTTTTGAAATACTTAAAGTACGGTGAAAGATTTATGTGTGAAATAATAATTGAAGATTTTGTGGCACTTCAGACTGCACTGAGACACATTGCTAGATATCCTTGGTTAGCTGCCTCACAGGTGCTGTAAATCCCCAACACCTTGCCTGGTGGTGTCAAGGTAATGTGTGTGGAAATTCTCAGATATGTACAGTTCTGCTATTAAGTCTGCCCATTCCTGACAGAATGAAAAGCTTAGCAAAATTCACAACTTATCTATCATTTCCCTAGACTGCTATAGGTCACTTTAGGATATCAAGCTGTAATAGAAAAGGAAAAAAAAAAATTATTTTTTTCCTAGAGTAATACTTAAGAGTATGAGATGAGCTGAGTATGCATGATGAAAAAAGATTGCAAAATTATCTTTTACTTTCTAGAAAAGTGGCCAATCACTAGTTACAGGTGTGTAACTGCTTCTTTTTGGAGCTTATCCACTTCCTGTAAGTAATAAAATATTTATTGGAATAGATATAAGAGATAATACAGAAAAACAGAGCTGTAGTTAGATCAGTCTCTTTACTAATAAATGCTTATTTTTAGATAATTATTTCACTAGAAGTGGTTTTGGTTCTGCTACTGGTTAAAGAATTAGAAGCATTTCTCTGTCCTTTCAAATATATTCCAATTCATATACAAATGCACTGGAAAACATTTTCTGGTTCATCTGGTGCACTGAAGTTGTAAAAACAAACCAAAACTAAACCAAACTGGGCCAAACAAAAATGAACAAAAATTGCTTTGTACTAACTAAAACATCAAACTTCAGAGTCATATCGGCTCAGAAAGTGAGAAATTACATAGAACACAGGGCTAGGTCTTGAAATACAAAAATATCCTAATTAATTAACAATGTGCATTAAGAGGCTTGTTTGGAAGAGCAACCAGTCTGACTAAAAATACTATCCCACTCACATAAATGCACAAGCACATAAATGAGCTTGTTTTACTCTACCGTATGACTTCATAATATCACCTCTTCTATTAGAGGAGCTTTTCTGAGTGTCATTTCCTGACAGAATCTTAACAGACTGTAAATTATAGAAGATAGTTTATGATCATCCTCATGGATTATTATACAGAAGATTTATTACTGAGCATAATTTCATGATTTAGGCAGAGGAATGCTTTCAATGAGCAAAGAAAAAAGAAAAGAAAGAAGTGTAAGTTACTATGCCTGATCATACTGCAACAGGAACTTTGTCATACATGTGTAATAAAAGGAAAGCATAGAAAAAAGCAATCAAAGCTTTTATGCAAAATGAAATATCTATGTATAGTAAAGCTAAACTAAGTGCTTAACCATATTTCCTTTGTTAAATCTTTCAGTCATCAACATTGTTCACTGGAATAAGAAGAAACAATGTATAGGCAGCCAATATAATCCCAATATGAAATATTATTGCCATCCAGAGGGACCTTGACACGCTTGTGAGGTATGCCAATGCCAACCTTATGAAGTTTAACCAAGCCAAGTGCAAGGTCCTACACCTGGGTCGGGGCAATCCCAGGCACTGCTACAGGTTGGGTGGAGAAGAGATGCAGAGCAGCCCTGCAGAGAAGGACTTGGGAGTGTTGGTTGACGAGAAGCTTAACATGAGTGTGCGCTTGCAGCCCAGAAAGCCAACCATAGCCTGGGCTGCATCAAAAGAAGCGTGACCAGCAGGTTGAAGGAGGTGATCCTGCCCCTCTACTCTGCTCTCGTGAGACCCCACTTGGAGTACTGCGTACAGTTCTGGTGTCCTCAACATAAAAAGGACATGGAGCTGTTGGAGCGAGTCCAGAGGAGGGCCATGAGGATGATAAGAGGGCTGGAGCACCTCCCATATGAAGACAGGCTGAGAGAGTTGGGGCTGTTCAGCCTGGAGAAGAGAAGGCTGCGTGGTGACCTCATAGCAGCCTTCCAGTATCTGAAGGGGGTCTACAAGGATGCTGAAGATGGACTCTTCCTTAGGGACTGTAGTGGTAGGACAAGGGGTAATGGGTTCAAACTTAAACAGAGGAAGTTTAGATTAGCTATAAGGAAGAAGTTCTTTACAGTAAGGGTGGTGAAGCACTGGAATGGGTTGCCCAGGGAGGTTGTGGATGCTCCATCCCTGGTGGTGTTCAAGGCCAGGTTGGACAGAGCCTTGAGCCACGTGGTTTAGGGCAAGGTGTCCCTGCCCATGGCAGGGGGGTTGGAACTAGATGATCTTAAGGTCCTTTCCAACCCTTACTATTCTATGATTCTATGATTCTATTAATATATTAATTTCTTCTTTAATTGCAAATTATCAAAATTATAATACATTATTACAGTTTATAATTTGAAAACTGTTTCATTATCTGTGACAATTTCAGAGTTAGCACTGAGTAAAGGTATAGTCAATACACATATATAAAATTATTGCTGTACTGATATTGATATACATATAAAAATATACACAGAAAGAGTGAAAACAGACTTAGATTTTACTAATAACAAATAAATCACACATAAAATCAGAAATTCCACTGTAACAAATTAGTAGGGAATTTTGGTAACCTACTTTATAACTGGGATGTAACAAGTTGTTCAAAAACTAATGGAAATGGCCAATATGCCTTCTGCAATGCAAATACCTTGTCCAGTGTGCAAAGGAGAAAGATGAAGGCTGAAGCACTCCTATGGAAATAAGGTGAAATGTTTGGTGAGGGAAGGACTGTTTTTATCCATGTTGATTGCTTTGAAAGCATAAGCAGTTCTATTCATTTGCCAGAAGCCAGGAATTAATTTCTAGGTTCCAAATTTAGACTTCTAGATTTTTATTTTATGTTACAGATCATAATAAAACATTGGCTAGAATAAATCTTTTTCATCACTATCCAACTTGAAGATCTCTACCTTTCTAAGTTCCCATCACTGTCAAGGGAATTGTAGATGTCAGTTCAGTCTGCAGATAGATGTCTAGAATCATAGAATCATAGAATCATAGAATCGTAAGGGTTGGAAAGGACCTTAAGATCATCTAGTTCCAACCCCCCTGCCATGGGCAAGGACACCTTGCCCTAAACCACGTGGCTCAAGGCTCTGTCCAACCTGGCCTTGAACACCGCCAGGGATGGAGCATCCACAACCTCCCTGGGCAACCCATTCCAGCGCTTCACCACCCTTACTGTAAAGAACTTCTTCCTTATATCTAATCTAAACTTCCTCTGTTTAAGTTTGAACCCATTACCCCTTGTCCTACCACTACAGTCCCTAAGGAAGAGTCCCTCCCCAGCATCCTTGTAGACCCCCTTCAGATACTGGAAGGCTGCTATGAGGTCACCACGCAGCCTTCTCTTCTCCAGGCTGAACAGCCCCAACTCTCTCAGCCTGTCTTCATATGGGAGGTGCTCCAGCCCTCTTATCATCCTCATGGCCCTCCTCTGGACTCGCTCCAACAGCTCCATGTCCTTTTTATGTTGAGGACACCAGAACTGTACGCAGTACTCCAAGTGGGGTCTCACGAGAGCAGAGTAGAGGGGCAGGATCACCTCCTTCGACCTGCTGGTCACGCTTCTTTTGATGCAGCCCAGGCTATGGTTGGCTTTCTGGGCTGCAAGCGCACACTGCCGGCTCATGTTAAGCTTTTCGTCAACCAACACCCCCAAGTCCTTTTCTGCAGGGCTGCTCTGAATCTCTTCTCTGCCCAGCCTGTAGCAGTGCCTGGGGTTGCCCCGACCCAGGTGTAGGACCTTGCACTTGGCTTGGTTAAACTTCATAAGGTTGGCATCGGCCCACCTCACAAGCGTGTCAAGGTCCCTCTGGATGGCACCCCTTCCCTCCAGCGTATCAACCGAACCACACAGCTTGGTGTCGTCGGCAATGTTGCTGAGGGTGCACTCAATCCCACTGTCCATGTCACCGACAAAGATGTTGAACAGGACCGGTCCCAACACCGATCCCTGAGGGACACCACTCGTCACAGGTTTCCAACTGGACATCGAGCCATTTACCACAACTCTTTGCGTGCGGCCATCGAGCCAGTTCTTTATCCACCGAGTGGTCCATCTATCAAATTGATGTCTCTCCAATTTAGAGACAAGGATGTCATGTGGGACAGTGTCGAATGCTTTGCACAAGTCCAGGTAGATGACATCAACTGCTCTGCCGCTGTCCATCAGTTCCGTGGCTCCATCATAGAAGGCCACCAAATTGGTCAGGCAGGATTTCCCCTTAGTGAAGCCATGTTGGCTGTCACCAACCACCTCATTGTTTTTCATGTGCCTTAGCATGTTTTCCAGGAGAAACTGTTCCAAGATTTTGCCAGGCACAGAGGTGAGACTGACTGGTCTGTAGTTCCCCGGGTCTTCCACCTTCCCCTTCTTGAAAATGGGGGTTATATTACCCTTCTTCCAGTCATTGGGAACTTCACCTGACTGCCAGGATTTTTCGAATATGATGGACAGTGGCTTAGCAACTTCATTTGCCAGCTCCTTCAGGACCCGTGGATGGATTTCATCAGGTCCCATGGACTTGTGCACGTTCAGGTTCTTAAGATGGTCTCGAACCTGATCCTCTCCTACAGTGGGCCTAAGGTCTTCGTTCTCACAGTCCCTGCATTTGCTTTCCAAGACTTGGGTTGTGTGGTCAGAGCATTTGCTGGTGAAGACTGAGGCAAAGAAGTCATTAAGAACCTCAGCCTTCTCCAAATCCATGGTAGCCAGTTCTCCTGATAGCTACTGGAGAGGGCCTACATTGTCCCTAGCCTGTCTTTTATTTGCTACGTATCTATAGAATCCTTTCCTGTTATCTTTTACATCCCTTGCCAAACTTAATTCTAGCTGGGCCTTAGCTTTCCTAACCTGGTCCCTAGCTTCTCGGGCAATGCTCCTGTATTCTTCCCAGGCCGCCTGTCCTTGCTTCCACCTTCTATAAGCTTCTTTTTTCCCTCTAAGTTTCCTCAGCAGCTCCTTGTCCATCCATGGAGGTCTCCTGGCCCTCCTGCTGCACTTTCTTCTAGTCGGGATGCAACACTCTTGAGCATGTAGCAGGTGATCCTTGAATATCAGCCAGCAGTCTTGGGCCCCCCTGCCCTCTAGGACTGTATCCCATGAAACCTTATTAAGGAGGTTCCTGTAGAGGTCAAAGTCTGCTTTCTTGAAGTCCAGGGCAGTGAGCTTGCTGCACGCTCTTCTCACCGTCCTGAGGATCTCAAACTCAACCATCTCATGATCACTAGAGCCAAGGCTGCCCTGGAGCGTTACATTGCCAACCAGTCCCTCCCTGTTGGTGAGCACAAGGTCCAGCATGGCACCTCTCCTCGTCGGCTCCTCTACTGCTTGAAAGAGGAAGTTGTCTTCCACACAATTAAGGAACCTCCTGGATTGCTTGTGCCGGGCCGTACCGTCCCTCCAACAGATGTCAGGATGGTTGAAGTCCCTCATGAGGACCAGGGCCTGCGAGCGTGAGGCTGCTCCTATCTGTCTGTAGAGCGCTTCATCCACAGAGTCCTCTTGATCAGGCGGCCTGTAACAGATCCCCACCGTAATGTCCCCCGTTGCTGTTTTCCCTTTGATCCTGACCCACAAACACTCTGTTACCTCATCACCCATCCCCAGACAGAGTTCCATACTCTCTAGCCTATCACTGACATAGATAGCAACGCCCCCTCCCCGTCTGCCTGGCCTGTCTTTTCTAAACAGCCTGTAACCTTCCATTCCGACATTCCAGTCATAGGAGCCATCCCACCATGTTTCTGTGATACCAATGACATCATATTCCCGTAACCTTGCACACATCTCTAATTCCTCTTGCTTGTTCCCCATACTACGGGCGTTTGTATAGAGGCACCTTATCCGAGCTCCAAATGAAGCCGACTCAATGGCTGGGGCAGCTGGAACATCTCTACATCTCTCCAAGCACTTATTACAGGTGCTGGCAACTGACCAGGAATGTTGGGATGGATCAATGCTCCCCTCCCCCAACACATCTAGTTTAAAGCTTTCCTGACCAGCCTGGCAAGCCTCCTACCAAAACAGCTCTTCCCCTTCTTTGTCAGACCAGCTCCACCAGCCTCCAGTAGATCTGGCCTCCCAAATGGAGCCCCATGTTCTAAATAGCCAAACCCCTGACTATGGCACCACCATTCTAACCATTTATTAACCTGCCAGACACGCCTAGCTTTTTTAAGGTCCTCTCCTTTGCCCTGGAGAATCGATGAAAAAACTATCTGAGCTCCAGAGCCCCTAACCACCTCTCCAAGGGCTCTGTAGTCCTTCTTAATGTCCTCCAGGCAACTGCTGTCTATATCTCTAGCACCCACATGGATGACTAGAAGGGGGTAATAGTCAGCAGGACTTACTAGAGCAGGCAGCCTCTCAGCAACATCCCTGATCCGAGCCCCCGGCAGGCAACACACCTCCCTGGAGACCGGATCAGGCCGGAGGATGAGCGCCTCTGTGCCTTTCAAAGTAGAGTCCCCTACTACTATGACCCTCCTCTTTTTCCTGGAGGCACCAGTAGTGATCCTCTTTACTGGTGCATCAGCAGGGTGCTCATTAGGTGTGGTGGGTGCTTTCTCATTAGCCTCCTGCAGAACCACGAAGCGGTTCTGGGTGGGGACATCAGATTTAGGAGGAAGCCCCTTGTCGTTAATTGTCCTCTTCCCCCTTTTTTTGTTCGTTTTTCCCGTGACTAATTCCCAGCTTCCTGGGTTGCTGCCCTGCTTCTAGTGTCAATATAAATGTCTTACCGTGTTCAAGACATCTGCGGTGGGCTAGCAAAGATTACATTGGACCTACGAGACAATTGTGCCCTTCTGGACCAGCAGATATCATAGAATCATAGAAAGGTTTGGGTTGGAAACGACATTAAAGATCATCTAGCTCCAACCCTCTTACAGTGGACAGAAACACCTTCCGCTAGAACAGGTTGCTCAAAGCCCCGTCCAACCTGCCCTTGAAAGCTTCCAGGGGTGGAGCAACCACAGATTTACCAGTGTCTCACTATACTCACAGTAAAGAACTTTTCCGTATATCTAATCTAAATCTACTCTCTTTCAGTTTAAAACCATTCTCCCTTGTCCTGTCACTACATGCCCTTGTAAAAAGTCCTTCTCCAGTTTTCTTGTAGGCCCCCTTTAGGCACTGAAAGGTTGCTATAAGGTCCCTCTGGAGCCTTCTCTTCTCCAGGCTGAACAAGCCCAACTCTCAGCCTGTCCTCATAGGAGAGGTGCTCCAGCCCTCTGATCATCTTCATGGCCCTGCTCTGGACTCGCCTGAGAAGGTTCACGTCCTTCTTATGTTGGGGGCCCCTGAGCTGGTCACAGCAGTCCAGGTGGGGTCTCATGAGAGCAGAGGAAAGGTCAAGAATCACCTCATTTGACCGGCTGGTCACATTTCTTTTGATTCAACCCAGCATGCAGTTGGCTTTCTGGGCTGCAAGGGCGCATCGCTGGGTTATGTGTAGCTTCTAATCAACCAGCACCCCCAAGTCCTTCTCCTTAGGGCTGCTATATATGAGTAAGATATGCTAGGGCATCTTCAGTGACATGAAACACCTATCGTTAGTCAGCAGAATTCTGCCCATCTGAGGGTCCTTTAAGAGCATATACCTAAATATGATCAGCTGAAGAGCTTCTCGAACTTTACTGATTGTGATGCTTAGACTATTGGCTTAGACAGCAAACTAAGAAATAAACATATCTTAACCTGTGAACCTACTTCTAACCACTGAAATACCACTGTATTCAAAAGGGGGTGGGAAGTTATGTTTTCACTGATTGGAACTTACTCTATAATGTACTTAATTATAAGTAAGAACTTCCTTCTCAACTCTCTTTTCTCCACAGTGGTAAGAGGATCAAGTAGCTATATATATATTTAAAAGCTAGTCTACTTTTTAAACATCTTAGCAGAAATATTGAGTGAAGAATTGCATTTTTTACACAGTCACATTTTTCTGAATAGAACAATTTATGAATTCTTTAATACTCGAATCTGTGACACTCATAAACTGCAGATACCAATGAAATGGAAAAGATCAAGTTCTGGCATACTACTGAATATAGTTGGAGACTGGCATACCTAATATACTTCTAATAGTAGCCAGTGGCCTAGTTAGATAATCATACACATACGTCTAAAGGAAATACTTATTTCACATATTTTTTCTGCTATATCAATTTATTGCATTCTAGCAGAGTATAAAATATTGCTGGAGTGAGCTCTTTGCCAATAATCTGTGTGAATAAACCCTTGGAAATTTACCTGCTCAAAAGTTTTTCTCTGCATTTAATTTTTAGGATCCTCAGTGCGTGTTACTCTGTAATAAAATGTGTGAATAGGAAAGAAATCATAATACTGTGTTGTTGGCCTATCTGTAACTCTACTAAGAGTTCAGATTATAGTTTTATGGAAGTTTATACAGAACCAAATTCAAAGTTCTTGTATGAAATAATGTGCATGTGTGGCAAAAAAAAAAAAGAAAAAAAAAATTCTTACATCCCAATCCTACCTCAGTGCTAATGAAATCCTTACACAGGTTTCTACCAGTTTTGCCAGCTTGATTTTTTCAGGGACTTTTGAGGAGGAGAGGAGAGGAGCACAGCCTCCTCCCTGTTCAAAAGGAGGGGAGAGGAGAGGAGAGAGGAGCTGGTAGATCTTGTGATGGTGGACACTGACAAATAAGCCTAACATAGTAACATTTGAAAATGACAGTATAAATTTAACACTTTTAATAAATGCTGATATCTGAATGTCTATGGTGTCCGAAGACCCACACATGCTTAGATGATAGATGCAGATGTTCAGTAGAAGACTGGGAAACTTTCTATTCGGAAAGCAGATTTCTAGAGACTTGAATTTGTATCAAACTTCTCTGCCAATATTAATTCAAGGACTCTGATCTTTTTAGAGCCACAAAAATTTCATAAAGAAAAAGTCATATTGGAAAAAGTGGAAGGGCATATCAGCAATATGCACCAAGAAATGCAAAGAAAATGAGAAGGTAGTTTTAGTGACATCAGTGGAAGCATGTTTAAAATATTCCAAACCCAAACTTTAAAACAGTTGATACAACAAAGCATATTTAATAACTTTTAAATGCTTCTAGTATTTATAAATATTTCTGGATTATAAGTTATTGTTTTCACTGACATTTCTAGCTTCATAATATATTATAGATACCCTGACTATGTGAGGCCACTTTATTCCTCAGAAGACTGCACTAATAAAGAAGTTACAGATTTTCAGTGTTCAACCTTTAGTCCTCAAATACGTTTATATATAATATAAAATCTTCTGAGGTTCTGGAGTAAATATTGAAAGCTGAGGCACATCTGAGAGCAGAGAATGGATGTTTCATGTTTTTCTTTCTCAGTGCTGTACCAGTAGCATAATCATTGCACACAGAGAAGTTGTATTATTCTGCTAGCTATCTTTTAGAGATTTTTCTTCTTCATGTGCAATGAAAAAGAACAATTGTTTGTATTATGATTGAATATAGCTAAGGATTGTGATGTACAGTTGGATATACCAATTTAGGCATCCAGCTTGCACCTGATTTTGCATTGCTAGTGGATGAACTTGCCTTTGTAAAGAAGTTGCTAAATTTGCATTAAGAATAAATTATCAAATCTAGGTATGAAATGTTTCCATTGATTCCATAGGTATTAAACAACTTACTTTAAAATGTATGCACCATTGCATAAAATAGAAATATAAGATCAGTTCCTGAGGTTAGTGGTCTGAATCTCATTGTGTGTCAGAGCTGAGTTCAAAGAACTGCTTTGATCAAGTATTTTTACCGTTCCCCTTCATGTCAGAACAGTTATATCATGTATAGTCCAAACCTACTCTTCCGGAGATTGTCACATTCCAGTAGTCGGTACAAACAGGATTCGGATCTCATGGGGTGAAATTAAGACACAAACTAGGTCAAAAGTCCAAATCATGAAATTTATTAACTAAAACTATTGTAAAAAATAAAATAAAGTTAAAGAGAATAAAAAGGAAGAAGGAAAAGAGGAAGAGTCAGAAAAAAAGGATGGAAGCAATATGTCGATAGATTTGCAGAGAGAGAGAGAAAGTCAAATAGTTAAGTTACCACCACGGAGTCATATGGCGTCCCGTACAGTTCATAGCTCACAGAGAGCAATGGTAGAGACAAATACCTGTTTTACGTGTCAATCCTGAGTTCACGGAGGGCAATGGTTGAGACAAATACCTGGTTTACATATCAGTCCTACAGAGATATATTTCAAGTTTAGCTAAAATGGTTGCTGTTGGTGCAGCCCAGGATACAATTGGCTTTCTAGGGTGCTAGCTCATATTGCTGGGTCATGTTCAGTTTTTCATCCACCAATACCCACAAGTCCTTCCCCTCAGGGCTGCTCTCAAGCTACTCATCACCCAGCCTGTATCTATGTTTTGGATTGCCATGACCCAGGCTCAGAACTTTACACTTAGCCTTGTTGAACTTCATGAGGTTTGCACAGCCCACCTCTCAATCCTGTCAAGGTCCTTCTGGATGGCATCCCTTTCTTCCAGAGTATGAACCACATCACTCAGCTTCACGTCATCTGCAAACTTGCTTAAGGTGCATTCAATCCCGATAATATTTACTGTCATTTGTATAAATATTAGTATATAACATTTAGAAATTCTGCTCTCATCTGTCAAAAATGTCAACTACAGAGATCCCAGATGATAGCAGATTTGAGTTTGGAAAATAAATTATATGGTAACCAATTAAAAATAACTGTAAGATTCCACTGAGTATGTCTATTCTATTAAATACATATAAGTCAAAGTGGCCTGGAGGTGAAGAGATCAATTCATTCATGCCTCCAAGGCTTCCATATAGTTCCTTCTAAAGCTGATTTGTCTAGGAGAGAAATTAATGGCTTGGACATAGCTAATGTGCTTGTTTCTGACCATGCTATATGCAAATGTTTGCTTCCCCTTAGGATTTAAAAGTGTGTCATTTGAGAAGATGCAGATCAAAAACTCCCACTTGTGATGTAATACTTTCCAGAGAAATTAAATTTTTTAAGTGTTTCATAATCTTTATTATTTTTTTCTGAAGCAATATTTCCTTAGACACCATGAAAGTTTATCTTAAAAAATTAATTTATTATGTCAGTTTGGCTTAAGACCATAGAAATGCTGGTTATATTCTGATCAGGACTCCTGATCAGTCTTTTTAGATATGTTATTCTGAGTGTGACAGTCATTCTTTTTAAAATATTCCCTTCAGAGAACTACAGTATTGGAACTGCCATTTCTTGTAGTCAAAATGAAGCTTTTAAATAGGTATTTCTGTCCTTGTCCCAAAAAGGGAAAGAATGGGATAGGAAGACCACTGCAAGATATCTGAAGCATGGGGTTAGATAAATCTTCATGTAGGAGGTCTGCTATGTATATTACCATACCTGTTAACATTAACTCACTAACTGTAGTTTTTAAAACAGATGCACTGACAGATTCAGGACACCCTTCCACCACTCTTAGATTCACTACAAAAGGGTATGTATAGCAAGTTACACAGACCAAAATATATATGTACACATGTATTTATATACTTATACCTGCATATACCTGAACTATAATTCTGTGTAAAGAAAGGAGATTTAACTTGACAGGTAGGCACAAATATAGCTAAAATTACAGTCGTCTATTTGGCGTATAATATTTAAACTGGATATTGTGATTCCAGTGATTGCGAAATAGTCTTAAAAATACTTCATTTCTTTTAGTATGTCTCAGTGGTCTGTCATGGCTTGTTACAGTAATACCATTCAGGACAGTTTGTGACATAACACAATGTGACATGTTCTGACCAAAAAGCAACATGACTTCAGACAGAATGTCAGAAATTTGCATTAAACGCATGATTTGTTTTGAACTGTCAATATGAATTTCAAGTAGTAAGTTGGTTTCAGTTTGCATAAAACTTAGAAATTCCAACTCTGTGCTGCTATATTGGGGATTTGAGAGTATCTTAATTAATCAAAAGCTTACAGAAATTTTAGCAATGACTTATAGATGAAGCTTCATTTAAACCATATCTACAATTCCATCTACAATTTTATTGCACAAGTAATTACAATGTTAAAATAAAAGTTCAGGCATCATTTCACTCAATGGTAAATCAATACCTACAGCTTTCTTCATAACATTCTAAAATATGAAGTGTATTGGTTGTGTGTCCTTTTAATTACTGTTCCAGGATTTTTAGCTGCCATTGTTGTCTGCAGAGGACATCAACTTAAATTACTTTCACTTCTTATTTCACTAAAGACTTGAGGGAGTGCTTTATTAATCACCAAACAATTTTGCTATTATCTTTCTTATAATTAAAAAAGAAAAAAAGCATTACAAACAATGGTTTTGCTGGCTGATACATCTTGCCCACTCTGATGGTCTATTTTTGTGTCATTGTTCTTCTATTGCTACTTTATTAAAATTCCATTTATAAGAAAAAGTTTCGGGAGGAAAGCATAGTTTCAGAGGAATTTCCTTTAAAATCCATGTAAAGAAATAAAAAAACCTTCTTTTATAGAAAGATTTTTTTTTCCTTCATATAAAAGCTATTTCATAGATCGCAGCAAGAAGGATCATTAAGCTTAAGGTGAACACATTTGCTTTTCTCAGGTCATGTTTGTGTCATTAAGTGCAACTAAATAATAAAGAGATTGGAGAGTTTCTTACAAAGCAAAGGGACTAGAAATAAAACATTTGATACTGTCCTGCACAACATCCTTGTCTCTAAAATGGAACATGCTGCCCAGAGAAGCTGTGGATGTCGCATCTCTGGAAGTGTTAAAGGCCAAGTTGGATGGGGCTTTGAGCAACCTGGTCTAGTACATGTTGGACTAGACGGACTAGACTAGGGGGCTTGGACTAGGTGATCTTTAAGGTCTCTTGCCACCTAACCCATTCTATGATTCTGTAAGTAGATAATAGTTGAAATATTCTGCAGTGTGTTTGACTCTGAACAGTGTTGTTTACACTTGTTGTATTTGCATTTATTCTAGTTTATACTACATGCAAATATGCAATATATATGAGATCAGGAAAAAAAAAAAAAAAGACCCTAGATTCATAGGCAGAATTTTTCTGTTGACGTACACACAGACAGTGATTCAATTTCGTCCATGATCTTACAGACAGATCTCCAGAAATCTTGACTTTAGATGGTAAAGAGCAGCATTCAGTTATCAAATACAAACACCAGACAATGTAGTACCACCACTCGGCAAATTCCTTCTTGGAGATAAACACTGACTAATAAAATGCACAGTGTCTTGGGAATCAGGCACATACTGATTCTTGAGCCAGAAGTTCTCTACCTAAAATTTGTGATTTTCACCATGAAGGCATCATGCATTTTGCTTCAGCGCCTATAAGAAGGCCACAGGGATTCACTAACTTTTATAGTTAAAGTCTTTTATAACTTATTACCTGTTCTAGAGAGCTTTTTCTAGCTTCCTGCAAAATTTAATAGAGGATAGAACTGCTATAAAATTCTGCAGGAGAGGTGAAATCCTATAGAATAAAGGCAATTCTCGTTCAGTTCCCAAGATATAACTTCCACAAAATTCTCCTAAAATATTGTTTTCCTATATACTATGTTATAATTTCTGTTCATACATATTCTAACTTGTTATTTAATTCCTCTTGTTCATCATAATAATTTAAATCTTATAAGGAAAAATAAGTCAAATATGCTTGTATTTTAAGTATCTTCATACATTCTTACATTTATATAATAAATTATAACAAATTAGAAAGCTATTTTTGAGTGTAATTTACAGCTCATTTACATTTTGTGGTTTATGTTTTGCTTAATTTGTGTATTATATGACTGAGATATATATGTCTTACTTTTTATTCAAATATACAAATAATCTTCAAATTTAATGTATTGGGGTTAAAAAAAATCTAAAAAAATATTACTGGGATGCTATATATGAAACAGTTTGTAAACATGCCACATTTTATGGACTCACTACCATTTTTGTACATTAATCTCTTTAAAAAAATTTAATGAAAAATTATGCTTCCCCAGCTGATAGCCAGTCAGTACTCACTCTTTTTTAAGTGCAGTATTAACAAGCTGATTTTGCATTTTTTGAGACCATGTTTTATTAGGAAACCTATTGGATTGTTGTTCTAACTTATTACTAAGTTATTATTTATTATTAAAGAATTCAGTTGATATCCATTCTAACAAACTAGGTGAGTGTAACCTGTCAAGTACAGTCATGGAACTTCACAAGTTCATAAGAGAATCCATGCTTATCTCATGCACACTTAGTGAAAATAGCTTTATTCTCTAGCATAAATTCAAGAAAATTTAGAAAAAAACCTAGCAGAAATAGCTACAACACCATGCTCCTTGTAAATTCAAACACTACCAATGGTAGGTTGTTTCTTAAAAGGTTTTTAGAGCTTTAAGCTGAAGTTCTTATAATGAAAAAAGTTAAAGATAAAAATGTGCATTCTGTTTTTAATATATGATCAGTAGCTAGTTTTGTAAATGGCATTTTATGTTATAAAAACCTTGTAATTTTCATTTAGAATTGGAGTTTTGAATTAAATGAAGATATGGATGCTGTGTTGCATACTAGACTAATCAATTCAAGGCCATTCTTTGTAAAGCTGGAGAACAGGATCTCAAAGGGATTGTGTTTGCTATAGGACGAGTACTTTCTGTTGCGCAGTCCCTAAATACGTATACATATTCTTCTTAGACCAAGACCGTATAGACTGACAAGATAAGGGATGACATTATCCTAGGTACTTTTTGTTTCTATTCAAAGTAAATCCAGAGTAGAAAAGGAGTTCTTTGTAAGCAGAAGTATGCTTAGGGAATTGTTGCTGAGTACATTAGCTCTGTAGCTCAAGTCTGTCATTAATAATGAAAGACTAGAAAGGGAGCTTTCTGTAGTTTATCTGATAAGCTTGACAGTGAAACCTGGAGTTCCTTACCGTAAGAAATGTGAGAAATAAAGGCTATGTGGAAAAAATAGGATGCATCTTTGAGCAAAGTGCCAGTCCCCAGAGGAAAAAAAAAAAAGCCACAATGCACCAAATTCAGGACAGACTTTAAAGCTTGTCCATTTTAACATTAACCACACTGAGCTGACAGACAACAAAGAGATCAAACCAAGAATGGTATCTTGAAGTCTGTGCTTTCAGAGATGTTTATTAGGATGAAAGTGATTTTGTAAGCCAGTATTTTTTGTTTTATTTAAAATTTCTCTTCACAGCTACCTCAAATAGAGTTCTTTCATACTGGTGGTCATCAGGGAAAGTATTTGAATTGGTACTTCGGCCACACTGCATCTCTGGTCACATGATGTTGGTGGCTGGACTAAGTCACCTGGCAAAAGAAACAGAGGAAATTCAGACATGGGATCTAGGATGTATACCTGAGAATGCCCAGAATAGGTATCTAAGTTTGTTTTACCATTTCTGTTTAGAAGGTTTATAGAAAAGAATATTTTAAATACAGGTATCATCTTTTTTATTGCTTTCTGTAGCAGCTACCCCTGCGAGTATAAGCAAGAGATGGTAGTGAAAGCCTTGAGGGTAAATGCAGTGGTTGACATCAAAGGCCCCAAGGGTACCGAGATGTTTTATTACTGGTCACTAAAGAAATGCATCTTTGCAAGATCGGCAGAACCAATTCAGAATCTGTATATTTACAATGTTCTGCAAAAATATATTTCAGCTTCCCATGACTGAAAACTTAAGCATAGCTATCTCTACATTGCACCTTATATTGCAACAAGGCACCTATCTTCAGAATTCAATAAGCAGAATGGATCAGTAAGATATCCCATGTTGTTATCTTGCCGTTAACTGAAAATACACCACTACGATTTGTGTGCCTGCGTTTGAAGTATGCTGGGTAATTTGGATGCAATTCTTATTTTTCCATTTTTAGAAGGAGAGTATAGATGCATGCTTACAAGAATAATACAGGGATGGAAGAAAGGAAGTGCACAGGCAGTGGAACCTGGAACATGTATCCTCAGGAGAATGCAGGGATGTTTCCTGATTATGTATGGGTGGGATCATGAAAGCTAAAGCACAGGTGAAGCTGAATTTGGCAGGGGATGTAAAGAGTAATAACAAGGGCTTCTACAGGTGGACAGAAAATAAAGGTTAAAAAAAAAAAAAAGTGCCCTTCTGAGAAATAAGGCAGGAGAAATAGTGATAAACTTCATGGAGAAGGCTGAGGTACTCAACAATTTTTTTGCCTCAGTTTTGACTTGTGATCATTCTTGCCACATCTCTGAAACTTATAAACCTCAAGGCAGGGACATGGGGAGTGAAATCCCTCCCACTGTAAGACAAGATCAGCTTCAAGACTACCTGAAAAACTTGAACATATATAAGCCCATGGGACCCAGTGAGATGTATCCCAGGGTCCTGAGAGAATTAGCTGATGTAATCACCAAGACACTCTCCATCACACTACAAATGCCACAACCTTTCAATACTTAAAAGGCCTTTAAGAAAGTTGGAGAGACATTTTCCAGGACCTGTAGTAACAGGACAAGGGGCAACGGTTTTGAACTGAAAGAGGATAGGTTAGATTGGACTGCTCCCAAAAATGTAGTGTTATAAAAAGGAGTAAACAATAGGCAGATTTTGAAATCACAGTAAGACCACACAGATGTGCAGATGTATAACTGGCATACTAAATTTTATGAACAGAGTTTCCAGAAACATTTTGTTGGATTTGAGTCAGAAACAGCCATTTCAGTGCATTCAAAAGACAGGAAGAGAAATGTCCATCAACCCAAGGGCTAGCAGAAAATTTTCTTCAGGGCAAATGTATCCATTTCTCATGTCTCCCATTTTAGTACTTGGCTTAATGCACATCATGTATTTGGCTTCTTCTTACGCTTTTCTTTCCCAGCATAATTTTTGCAACAGATTTGCCCTGCAGCATTAACTACATTGATAGTTTTCTCTCTTACTGTGTGATTACTTGCTTAGCACAATGACTTTTCTGTTTTTTTTAAATTAGTATGGTGTCACAGGAATTACTGGCTAAAAAGTTGACTTTAACGCAGTATGATAATATCAGTAATGGAAAAAACATATAGAAAGTTAGTGTAACTACATTTCAGATGTTCTTAGTAACCTTTCAGAATCTCCATGTTTTATTTTTGGACAGTTAAATTTTGAAAAGGTGTTTAAATCATTCAGAACTATAATATGAAAATAATAAACCACAGTTGGACAAAATTTCTTAACAAAACATATTTTTCTCTTTTGAAAGAGTTGTAAAAAAAAAGCTAACGTCTCATTAAAAAATGCTGATTTTATCTGTGTTCCTCTAATGTTAACCTGACTTACCATAAGACTCAAATTATGATAATCGTCATATATAAACTGTTCACTAATGTACATACTATTTCAGCAATAGAACTCTGTTAGTCTTCTTTATTCTTATATTATAAATTATGCATAATTTTATGCAATTTAAAGATAGAATTATTTTATATTTCCAGAATATAAATATTTTTTTTCAAGAAACTTCTGAAATTAGTTTTCTTATGTATTTGTGAATTCTGAAGATTTTACTTTTTATTCAAATACAGAATGCATCTATTTTTTTTAACTGGAGCTTGAGGTGACCAAAATTCCAATCAATGACCCATGATATGACTTAGTATTACAATAATGTTGAATATTGGTTTACCATTGTTTTGTTTGATTTTATTCATGTACTAAAACTGTGGAAGAATTCAGGAGCGTGGTTTATTTTTGAATCAATAACCATAGTAAACAGTGAAGAAATTTTACTGTCAGATTTTTACTGCTCTGGGCAGTGATGAGTTTAAGCAACATTAGAGTAAAAGTGAACCAACATTAGACTTACATTCCAGGCTTTCCCAGTGATTCATGTTAAAAAATAATGCTGTGAGAAAACTACCAAAGGACAGAAAGACAAAGCCTTTTCTTTTAGAAACATTGAGTGGTTAAATTGTATAATCATACTTACTGATTTGAGTGAATCTCTACATAAATGCATAGAAAAGCTGAGAAACAGTTGAACCTATGAATATTTTTATTTTATTCTCTTGTCAGTAGAAAATAGTTCCTACAACATATGCTACACAAGAACAGAAAGAGTGCTTCTTATAAACAATCCACTGAAATTCTGTTCTTTTGCATAATAAAACTGGATTAGTTCTGTTCTACTTAGTCTCCAAGCCCAGGGAAATGCAGATACGCATGTGAGTGAGTAGCTAAAAAACTATATTTAACTCTATTGAAGAGATCATACAAATGTTGTGTTAAAATATATTGTTTCCACCATTTAATGCCATATTACACATATAAATGCTGATACACTTACAAAAGAGTTTACTTAATATAGAAAGAATCCAAACACATATATACTAGTCACAATATTTTGAGTGTTAAAGTGGTTAATGTAGTTCAGCTTTAATTAAATTATGACTATTATGACTTACTTTCAAGTACGGGGAATGTTTAATATGGTAATTATAAGGAGACCTTGAGAGAAATATGAAACAGCCTGTGATCTCAAAGAAAAATAAAATTTTCTCTTAAAATAGCTAACCTAAACAAGCTTTTAACACTTAGTAAGGATAATGAATGTCTCAGTGTATATATTGTCTACTTTATTAATTATGTAAAATTTTGCGCTTTCCAAAAAGCCATTAAACTGGAATAGAATTAAAAACATAATAGCTGAGAACAAATGTAAATGTTTCTGGAAGTATGAGATTAACAGCATTGGCATGAGTTAACCATTGTGTGGGATGCATTAGCACATTTTTTGCATACAGCTTTGCCACTGCATTTCATTTCTGATGTACAAGATCCTTGTTATTCAGCATTTGTATCTCAGCCAATTAATGAGAGGCATGTTTGTGAACAGATTCAAATAACTATTTCAGGTATTAAGGAAATATCATCTAACTTTAATGAAAGGTTTGGGCCAGGAGTTCTGAGGTACTGACACAGTGTTCTTGGGGTTTCTGACCCTTTCTTTATCAGCAAACAAACAGAACTAGTTGAATGTTGTTCATTATCTTTTCCTAGGAACTGGATGATTTATACAAATACATATAAAAGATAACAGGAAAGGATTCTATAGATACGTAACAAATAAAAGACAGACTAGGGACAACGTGGGCCCTCTCCGGAAGCTATCAGGAGAAATGGCTACCATGGATTTGGAGAAGGCTGAGGTTCTTAATGACTTCTTTGCCTCAGTCTTCACCAGCAAATGCTCTGACCACACAACCCAAGTCTTGGAAAGCAAATGCAGGGACTGTGAAAATGAAGACCTTAGGCCCACTGTAGGAGAGGATCAGGTTCGAGACCATCTTAAGAACCTGAACGTGCACAAGTCCATGGGACCTGATGAAATCCATCCACGGGTCCTGAAGGAGCTGGTGAATGAAGTTGCTAAACCACTGTCCATCATATTCGAAAAATCCTGGCAGCCAGGTGAAGTTCCCGATGACTGGAAGAAGGGTAATATAACCCCCATTTTCAAGAAGGGGAAGGTGAAAGACCCAGGGAACTACAGACCAGTCAGTCTCACCTCTGTGCCTGGCAAAATCTTGGAACAGTTTCTCCTGGAAAACATGCTAAGGCACATGAAAAACAACGAGGTGGTTGGTGATAGCCAACATGGCTTCACTAAGGGCAAATCCTGCCTGACCAATTTGGTGGCCTTCTATGATGGAGCCACGGAACTGATGGACAGGGGCAGAGCAGTTGACGTCATCTACCTGGACTTGCGCAAAGTGTACTACACTGTTCCGCATGACATCCTTGTCTCTAAATTGGAGAGACATCAATTTGATAGATGGACCACTCGGTGGATAAAAAACTGGCTGGATGGCCGCACGCAAAGAGTTGTGGTAAATGGCTCGATGTCCAGTTGGAAACCTGTAACGAGTGGTGTCCCTCAGGGATCGGTGTTGGGACCGGTCCTGTTCAACATCTTTGTCAGTGACATGGACAGTGGGATGGAGTGCGCCCTCAGCAAGTTTGCCGACGGCACCAAGCTGTGTGGTTCGGTTGATATGCTGGAGGGAAGGGATGCCATCCAGAGGGACCTTGACATGCTTGTGAGGTGTGCCAATGCCAACCTTATGAAGTTTAACCAAGCCAAGTGTAAGGTCCTACACCTGGGTCAGGGCAATCCCGGGCACTGCTACAGGTTGGGCAGAGAAGAGAATCAGAGCAGCCCTGCAGAGAAGGACGTGGGGATGTTGGTTGACGAAAAGCTTAACATGAGCCGGCAGTGTGCGCTTGCAGCCCAGAAAGCCAACCATAGCCTGGGCTGCATCAAAAGAAGCGTGACCAGCAGGTCAAAGGAGGTGATCCTGCCCCTCTACTCTGCTCTCGTGAGACCTCACTTGGAGTACTGCATACAGTTCTGGTGTCCTCAACATAAAAAGGACATGGAGCTGTTGGAGCGAGTCCAGAGGAGGGCCATGAGGATGACAAGTGAGCTGGAGCACCTCCCGTATGAAGACAGGCTGAGAGAGTTGGGGCTGTTCAGCCTGGAGAAGAGAAGGCTGTGTGGAGACCTCATAGCAGCCTTCCAGTATCTGAAGGGGGTCTATAAGGATGCTGAAGAGGGACTCTTCCTTAGGGACTGTAGTGGTAGGACAAGGGGTAATGGCTTCAAACTTAAACAGGGGAAGTTTAGATTAGATGTAAGGAAGAAGTTCTTTACTGTGGGGGTGGTGAGGCACTGGAATGGATCGCCCAGGGAGGTTGTGGATGCTCCATCCCTGGCAGTGTTCAAGGCCAGGTTGGACAGAGCCTTGGACCACGTGGTTTAGGGCAAGGTGTCCCTGCCCATGGCAGGGGGGTTGGAACTAGATGATCTTAAGGTCCTTTCCAGCCCTTACTATTCTATGATTCTATGGTTTTATGATTCCTGTATTTTCCACATCTTCCTTTCTGCTAACCAATTTAGTTATTTTTCTTTAATCTTTTTCATTATATAAATCTTGGTGATGAAGTATGGGTCCTTTAAGGCTCTTATGCACATAATAAAAATTCTTCAATTATTTTTCACAGCATAACATCCAAAAATCTCCAGCACACCCTGTTGTTGGATCAACATTTCAGTACATCCTGCTCTAAGCAGATTGGACTCACTGGCCTCATTTTGTTTGCAAAGAAAATGTGTTCCGATTATCTTCATGAAGAGACCTGCTAGAACGTGGTTTTTGTTTCCTCCCTCTGGAAGGACATCTGCATGTGCAGTGGAGTGGTAAGCTAATACAATTCCCCATAACATGGAGCTCAGACGAGGCAAAATACACTTAGGGCCAGAATTGAAAGATGTACTGCAGGGCATGCTCACCTCATAGGTACGGCCTTTCACTTTATAATATATATTGGATAGTTACATGGCACCATCCTGCTACATTTTTTCATGTGCCAGGTCCTCATGGATTATAACTTAACTAATAAATTAATTGTGTTTGGGTTATGAGGTAAACAGACACAATATTATTCACAAAACCCCCAGCATAGTAGAAAAAAATGTTGTTCCTGTGATTGAATTTTCTTACTTTCCAAAGCATGAAAATATCTGGCATGAATTATCTCTGGTCAATACTAACACTCAAATGAGGATTTGGAATTTTCTGAGAGAAAACTAGCTAGCACAGGCTAGACTGCACTAGGGATTAACCCAGTAATTTAATAGGATAGTTGATTGAGTTCCAGTGCCTGGGAACTTTCCTGTTTCTGGATAAGTTTCTAACAGAAACATAGCTAGTATATGTCTTTATCATTATTATTTTTAGGGAGAGTGACCCTACACCAGGCATATCAGGACCTCTGTATTAACCCCTCGACTCTCCTCTTGGACTGTCTGTTTTCTCCCATGGTGCAGGAAAACTGTCTGAGGAACCACTACTCCGACCCATATAACTTCCCTCCCAGACTGTGCCATCTCTTCCGTTGAACAGGAAAGTCATGTAATTTCTAAAATTGCATACATCTGTAATTAAGGTATTTTGGTGTCCAAATCAATTTTTTTATTCACATGTTCATTTGGTCTTGGACCACAAAAATGGCATCATTACAGAATGAACGATCAACAAAAGATTTTTTCTGATAAGAGAAAAAAAAACATAAGCTTTCTTTTTATATTCATTTCACATGCGGCAGCAAAATCAAAGAATTAAAGGATAAAACAATAAACTCAGCAACATAGTCTCAAACTCTAGAATACCTCCTGTAGAGTTGTTGGAAGATCATCTGGCGGAAACTTCCAGTGGAAACAAGACCAACTTCAGTGTCAGATCAGACTACTCAGGGCCTACCCGCTAGAGCCCAGAGTAGCTCCAGAGATGGAAATTCTTCAGCCTCTTTGAGCAGCTCCTAATATTACCTGCACTGTGAAGAGTTTCTTTTGTTATGAACTGCCAGAATTTTCCTTGCTTCGACTTGAGACTGCTGCCTCTTGTTCTTTTGCTGTGCACCACTGTGAAAAGTCTAACTCCATTTTCTGTATAGCGAGACATTAGAGCCCTGAAGAATGAAATTATTTCTGTCCTTAGATTTCACAGACATAAGTTCCTCTCTTCTAGGATGCAGTCTCTATATGTTTTCTGTTCTTTATTTATTCAGCCTAACTGCTAGCTGAACCTATGCATATATAGAAAAAAACAAATGAGAAATTGAATCAGAAGTTCCACAGTCATCAGAAGGGAGCACTGTGGGCATCTGTCTGCTTCAGGCGACTTAAAGCAGGGCTAACGTCAAAGTTTGATCCAATTATTTTTGTTTTCTTATTTACTTTTTTTTTCCCCCAGTAAAATCCTGTCTTCAGTATATCATGGACTACGAAATGTCATCTGGCTATTTCTGTATGTAGCATTACCATTTCAGTTAGACTGTGCCATTTCAGTTAGACTGTGCCATTTCAGTTCTCAGGACTGTAGTGGTTTCGAGAACAGTAGAAAAGGATAAGATACTGAATTTAAAGTCCTAGCCACAAAAATCATTTAGTTGAATGAGGTATGACTATGTAACTATTGCAATTAATCCCTGTTCCATGTAGAGATAAACAAGAAAACCCTCCAGGTTCTTTCTGGAATAACATGGACAAAGCCTCCCTGACCCCTTATATAGCTAGTCATTATTTATATTAAACTGACCTACCACAAGATACCTTGCTGAATCCCAAATTTAGGATTCCTGTTGAAGAAGAGAAAGCGAACATTTCCAGAGAATGATTAAAATCTCAATTAACATGATCTGGCTATGCCTAAACTGAAACATGGCAACCTCCTTCTATGGACTCCATAAATACTCCAGCTGACTAAGCTAAGTAATGTAGGTGCCAATAGTATGAAGGATGAAAACAGGACAGCAGTCTTGAAAAGCTTTTAATCATACTGTGCAGAAAGATCATATTTCTGTAACTTTTAAAAATAAATATAAAAAACCTGTGATTACTGTCTCTTGTTATGATATTGACTGAGAATTTCTATGTGGTTGATTGGCTATGACAATCTCCATACTCGATAACTTCTTAAACTATAGAAAATATTAAAATCTATGCTTAAACCATAAGCTTAAAGCTGATATGTAACAAAAATCAATCCTTGTTTAAGATTAGTATTTGCCTTTTACCAAGAAAATAACCCATAAAACTTGTTACTTGTCAGTTCCAGTATACAACTGAATATTTGAAAAGGAGTCTGATTGATAGAAATAATTTCTTGTCCAACTATATTATTAAATAACTTCTCAGACAGCTTCATAAAGGAGCTTATCATTGGATTCTATTTTTAGTGTATTGTCACTCTAGTGTACACTCTAGTGTACTAGTGACAATACACAAGTATTGTCACTCTAGTGTATCAAGCTTACTCAGACTAATACTCTGCTATTCTTCATTTTGCAGATGTAATAATCATGCAAAAGGTTGCATATGGGAGGATTTCAAATGACTTCTCAAACATTTTTTTCTTTCAGAGAAGAGGGGGAAAAAGGGAACAGAGTGATTCCATAGAGATCCTGTGTAATAAGGAATTAGAGATTAAACCTTTATTAATAACCTAACATAGAAAACTGATATGATGTCACATTATTCTGAAAAAGAAGTAATTAAAAAAGTACAGTTGAAAAGGTAGTTTGAAATCATACAAATAAACTGCCTGTAGATAAGAGAATTTTCTCTTGTCATGCAGTCACTTAATCTGCTAATTATCTGAAAAAAAAAAAAAGCCTGTTTAATCTTATTATTACTCAGTAAAGCTTTACCAAGGAAAGGATAATGGTATGCACTGTTGTGAGAAATTATATCTGAGCCAGTGAGACTTAACTTGTATAGAAACACAAACCACTCACAGATTTTTATGCAGAAATAGGGGAATACAAAGAAAATCTGGTGTTTGATTCCAGAGAGCGCATTCTGCCAGGGGGAGGTGAAACTGCGTTTGAACGACTATCAGGTATTGTGGTCATATTACAAAGCTGTATTTAAAAATGCACTACTCTTTTCCCCCTCTACATTGGACTTAGTAATGGACTTGCACTTTAATATTCAAATACTATCTCCTAAAGCTAGCTTCGTTAAGTTTTTCTCCTTTTTCATGAACATTTTGCCTCTTACCAGGCAACAAACAGATAGTACATAGAAAACAGACAATATTTATATATATAGTCAAAATTTTATATATATACTTTGGATATAGTCAATGTTATGTGATTACAATGATACTATGTTAAGCAGTAGCATCAAATAATTTTGCTTGTTGAACATCCTCCACATTCAGGATGCTTTATAAATATCAATAAAGATAATAGCCAGCAGTTTTAGGTAAGTATTAAGCTACTGTCAACACATTTGTCACTTTGAATGGTTCAGTGCACCATGTGCCCAGCTCTACAAATTCATTTTGTGAGTGTAAATAGGGAGAGATTTTATTTCACAGATTTATAACTATTTATAATATTTACAAGCATTGTAGAATACCAGTTTTTTCAACTTCTTAGTTTGTTTTTTGAAAAAAAGATACTGCCTCTATATTCCAAACTATCTGTGTAGACGGAGAGGACATACCATCACCCTGTTTCTGACCTACAAAATTTTATTCTATTCTATTTTGGCCAGGTTTACAAGGTGGGCCTAGTAAGTATGCTTGTAAAACATTCTGTTTGCTCTCTACCCTTTCCCTCTCACCCTTTCCCTTGCCCCCAAGTTTTGGTGCTGAGCATGATGCCATATGGTGTGGAATATTCCTTTGGTCAGTTGGAGTCAGCTGTACTGGAGTGTGTCCCCTCCCACCTTCTTGTGCACCCTAGTCTACTCACTGGTAGGGAGGTGTGAGAAGCAGAAAAGGCCTTGACTGTGTGTAAGCACTGCTCTGTGATAGCTAAAACATCCCTGTGTTATCAATCAACACTGTTTTCAGCACAAATCCAGATCATAGCATCACAGAATCTACTGTGAAGATATTTAATTCTTACCAGCCAAAACCAGTACAGTCTTCGCCCCTAATTCCATACCATTTATGTCATGCTGAGGCCCCAGATTATCCAATACAACCTTATTAATCAGTACCCCCTCCTCTTCCCTTGATATATACATAGATACTATTGCCTCAGTCTATAAACCAATTCTGTAAAATATCCATTAATGTCTACAAAATATCCATTGAGCTCATTTCGTCCATAACTTTGGGATCCATCTGTTATGGTGGCTGCTCAGAGAGGAGGTAGTGTGTCATGCTGAGTTATTGGACACCAAAGCCATCTCAGGCCGGGTCACTGCTGCACTTGCACTGCTTCACTGCTTCCAATCTACATACAGGACTTTATATAGGATTAAAAAAAAAAAAAAACAAAAACCCACCCAAAAAAACCCCGAACCTCATAATTTACTTCTCTTAAATCTTTCCAAAACCAAAAGAAAAAGAGTTTTTACGCTATTTAGTGTACAACAATTCTACTAGATAGCTACTTAGCTAGCTTTTCAAAACTAGTAACAAGTGTAAGTAAGTGGTTCATCTAATGTTCTCACTATATTCTTTCAAAATCTGTGAAGTTATTTGGCTTTTCTTATCTCTTTATTCCTTCCAATACTCAGTATAACTAATTTTTTAAACTGCAAGTTTTTATGTTTTCCAATTCTTAACAAATATTTTCTTTTTCTATGTTTAATGTCTTTAAGAAAACAGAGTACTTTTCTCTACAAAAATGTATGTTACAGACAATACATCCAAGCCTTAAAAGCAGTTCTATTCACATAGCTTCTAGCAAAAATAACTGATTTAAGGAAAGCACAATCATGCAAAGACAGAAAAAAAAAACTTTTCTGATCATAGTCAGGAAAAACAACTTTTAAAAATTTTTTGTCCTAAAATGTATAACTTATTGGTTGGTATAAGTATTCACTCATGGCTTTAAACTCACTTAGACAGAAAGACATATACAATTTAATCAATTATATTGATTTTGGGGAAACACTTTAATCCTTTTTTTTTTTTCTGTGTAATCAGTGTTCATCTTCAAAATTGAATTCATTGCACTTTATCTTTGTTAATCTTGGCAAGAGTATTTAATTCCTGATATTCATTAATTCTACAATCAATATGTTTTTATTCACATAGACATTTCATTATTGGATATCTGATAGCTTGCATGTGTTTGGGCCCGTGTATCTGTGTGTAATGTGCATGTGTATAAAGTATATGTGTTAAGATTGTATAGTGCAAAAATAACAATGGGAGGAATTGAAAAAAAGAAAAAAATCAGCCTGAAGGTCAAGCTGCAGAAATAATTTCTTAAGGACATTGAAGTAGGCTTTGACTACCTCTTGGAAAGAATAAAACCTTCCTACTTCAAAAAAGTTGTTCTGCTCTAACCACAGCAACATTCACAGTCTACTCCTACAGATTTCCCCCAAATCTTGTCTTTGTAAACTTTTAAAAAACCCAAAAGTTACATTTTCCTTTGTTTGAAGGAATCTTCTGTGACTACAGTCCAGCCCACAGCTCCCAAGGGTTGGAGACTGGGGGGCTTGTGTCCACCCCACAGTATGGAACCTGGTCGGGGTGGAGTAAGCAAACATTTTTGAAAAACAGAATACGCTCTCATATTCTCTCTGCTGGATGTAGCTTTAAAATCTACTACGGGCATGGAAATCACAGTATTTATTGCATGTAAGAAGCAAGTAATGAGTGGTAGAAAAAGCAAAACAAAGAAAAGCAAGCAAATAGCCTTGCCTTTGGAGCTGGATTACTCATGTGTAGATTAAGCACATACATAAATGAGAGTTTTCAGGTCTAGGGCTCTAGGCTACCATTTGTGATGTCTAATTTGCAAGAAAATTATTTTCTTCATTGTGCCAATTACTTTCTTCTCAACTTACAATAGCTTCCAAATAGATCATTAGCCAAATAACAATTACCTTGGGCAAAGAATACCTCTTAACAATGCCCAAACCATTTGGCTGATGGAAGCAGCGCTACTTGTTAAATTAAGCTGCAGTTTAAAAAGAGATTTTTAACAAAAGACTTACAATTTTAAGTAATTTCAAATGGGTTTTTTTCAAGTGTAATTTTTGGTTCCAGGCATGTTATCATTTCAATATTAGCAAAATGAGTTTTGCATTAGTATTGAATCATTTGTTTAGGAAAAATCTGGTATCCTGTAAACTGAATGTACCAGCTGCTGGCTACCTGCAGTTTTATTTTAATAAGACCATTAATTATAAGCCAAAGTAAATGCTAAAAATTCATAATCTTAAATAAAAAAAGAATTATCAATAGAACCGCTGACTATACACCTGCCACATTCATCTAAATTTATGAATATTTTACCATTCAATTATAGGCATTTATATACAATAAGGCTACAAGTCAAAATAACTGCAAATGCTGCGAAAGAATGAGTAGCAAAAATTGAAGTTAAAGTTTATAAATTAAAGTATAATTTATAGATGAACAGAAATTTTTCTGTAGTCCTCATTAAGAGTAGGGCCAATTCTTCCTGTATTAAAACTACAGATACTTTCCTGCTGAGTACATTGAAGACTAAAATTAGACTAAATTTTTCATAAACAAAGTCAGGAGTAAACTACTACAATACTTTGAGTCCTTTATTTTATGATTCAACTAAGGAATGTGGATCTGTGTGTAAGGAGCCACTGATAGTAGACCTTCTAAACTACTGACATTAGGTCCCATAGGAGCTATGGAAGAGCAATTCCCTGCAATCTGAGAAAGTGGACTCTCAAGGAACACATAAGTGGTCATCTGCTAATTAGAAAATAAGAAGAAAAATTCTCACACTAACCTATACCTCAGTTGATTGAGTTCTTTGGAAGAGATTCTAGAAGATAAATCCCATACCTCTTCAATTTGCCTAGGCTGGTCTAGAAGCCAGGGAAATGATCCTAAAATTACTATCAGCCTGACTCTGAGTAGCTCCTGGCCCTCCTGCCTTGGCAGATTATTGTATGAGATTATTGAAGTGGCACCCTATGCTATGAAGTGGCATCCTCAAGCAGCAGGAAAAAACATATGCATTCTTCTCCTGAGGACCTGCCAGTCTGCAAAATTTTCCGTACAAGGTGTTAACAGAAGCCTCTGTCCATCCCTTTCCCTCAGGCCTGTGTAGGGTGTGCTTGTCTCACAGAGCAAAGGAGAGAGGCTGTGGATCCTAGCTATGAAGACTGCAGTTTCTTGTGAAGAAAGACTGCACTATTCAACTGTAGCATGTTGGTGCTCAGAATTCATTTATTCATATCCTGAGGCAAAAAGACACTTCAGACTTACTGTGATGTTATTTCGAATATATTATGGAATTAAATTGTGAAATTACCCTATATAATATTTACAATTTGAGTAAAATCAGAGTCCAAAAATGGTTTCAGAAAAGGGTTCATTGGTTCTTTTTTGATTTCCAAAAGATCAAGCATTCAAAATTGTTGATTAAAAAATATAAGTCACTGATTTATTGTTATGTCTTATCTCCCTTGTATCAGTTCATGGGGAGGAAAATGACCCACTATTGCTTTTGTTTTTTGAGATGGTTCAAGTGTCAGAAGACCCTTGCCAAAAAAGAGCATATTATCATTTAAATGAAGACTAAATAATGATGTTTCCTCACTACAGGAGTTTCCTGTTAAAAATCTTTATGTAGTTTTGGCTGAAAGTTGAACAGATAACCTTCAAAAACTGAATCCAAATGCAGACATGTTCTGAGGTAGTTTTTAGTTTGAGCAGTTGAATTTGGCAAGTTGCAATTGACTGAAAACATGATGTCACCACTGTAAACGTATATCAACACTATAAAATGCTAGTTATCAAAAAGGTTCAGAAAGGTAATTTTCAAATGAACACTTCTTGTCCCTACTAATTTTATTTTTTTTAAGAACTGTAACTAACAGTATCTTCTGACACAAAGCTCATGATATTCTTAAAATACTATCATTGAAAAAATTAGTGGGGTGAATAGATTAATGGTGTGAACCCTGTTATCTATAATATAATTTGGATGGAAAAATCTATGTATTGTACTGTAAATGTAGCTTTGTGGTGAGTTTGGTCCAATCAGTAAGTATAGAACTCATGGGGAATACCGCTACTAAATTAACCTGCCTTTTCATCAAAAATTTGGTTATATCTGCATAATTATGCTTCAAGTAGTGCTGTTTGATCCTTTCTGAGTGCTTTTCACAAGTGCTTTTCACTCCTCTCTACCTATTGCCAGAAGTAACATATGTCTACTTAAAGAAAGAGTAAAATAAACCACACACACAAGTTCATTCTCTTTGTTTATTTTTCTTGGGCATAATCAATTGTAATTAATTATCAGAACAGTATAACAGGTTTAACACATAGTAAAGAAACCATACCAGAAAAATGTAGAGACATTTTGTAATCACAAATTTAAACTGATATTTCAATAGAAAGAACATCTTGTTCTTTCATCTGTAGAAGATCTGTCTACAGACTCATTCTATTATTATTTTGAACAGGTCCATAGTGTAATATTTTTCATTTAAAATAGTGTTCTGAACAATATTGGGGGTTTTTGAATGTGTTTGATAGTTTGTTGTCAGATATCTGCTGACACCAGCTGCGCTAACCATTTGCCAATACCATGATCACGATAGCTTGCTGCAATGCGAGCACCCCTTTCCATATTGCTTTCAGAAAATCAGCAAGATCTGGGTGTTACTATGGTATCTAGAGCAGATGACTGGTGGCACCTTGCCTTTCAGGGTTGGTAGCTCTTGTGTTTAGCTGCAATTGAATATCCAGTAATTTCTTCCTATTTCCCCTTTCACCATCTTCCCATCACATATTTTTTATCTCATCTATCCTTATCAGTCCCTTTAAAATATATTCTACGGATTTCAGTTTTTTACAAGGTCAGTGATCCTATATTTCAGGTGATACACCATAAAAGTTCTGAATTTTTCCTTTTGATCCATTCAAGTCTTATGGAGCACCACCGTCTTGTCCCCTCCTTACGCACTCTACATTTCTCTGAGCTAAAGTAAGCCTCAGAATAACTAGTATGAAAGAATTATAAGTGTGATTCTGACTGCAAAATTTTGTTGTCGAATTGGTGGGGTTTTTTTCCTTTGCCCTTTTTTTCTTTATAGAAGGTCTGTCTATGAAGCAAAAAGAAGGAAATCTGCATAATGAATAGATCTATTCTGTCTATTGGAACGAAAATCACTTCAGCTATGTTCAACAAGATTTGCTTCATGCAAATATATTGGACTATATACACATATTTATCAAAAACTGTTTGAATTTTTACTAGTTTTGAAAGGAAATTTTCATTTTCAACTATATGCTGTTAATGTCATATTAGAAACAAAATAATTTTTCTTTTTTTCTTGTGGCATTGCCTTCATTATTTTATTGTCCCCTGTGTTTTTTATTGGTGCCTGAAATCAAGGATGTTAATTGGACTTACTTAGGTAAGAAAGAAACTGATTTTGAAAGAGACTTGCTTGGGGATCAAAACTAAATTCTCAAAAAAACATACACAAACCTACTATAGCTTATGGTTTATCAAGATTTCAACCAAGCTTGATGTGCTCTATTAAGATCATGTGCACCTAGTTTTCCTGCTCTGACATTGTACATTCAGTTTAAGAGTGCATGAGCAGAGGTACAGACATTTAAGGCATGCAGAAATGAAAATACAGAAAATTAAAATATTAAGAAAAGATTGGAATGCATTATGTTAAAGGACTACTACCCCTTGAGCAGAGATGGATAGGAAATGGACAGGAAATTTTTTTTTTTCATTGTAGCATAAAAAGTGAGGAAGTGGCTTTAGACTGAATCTTTTGAATACAGTGCTAAATAGTTCCCCTAAAAGGAACTGTAAAAGGTTTTCCATCATGGTCCTCAACAAATTTGCAAGTTCAAGTCTTATTGCAAAACTCTGTGATTTGTGGAACCAACTACTCAGCCCTGTCAGTCCTTAAACTGAGCAGTGTGGACACAAGCTGTAAGACTAATTAACCATGAAATAAGGACCAGTCAATTCACTGGCCCACAGGACTAGCTGTAAGCAAGCAGCTGACTGAAATCCAGTCACAAATCTCAGTAGAGTATTCAGCTCACCCTACAGTAGACATCCACCTTTAACTAACCTTTAATTTATTTTTAGATTCTGTTACTTGTATTAATTGTAAGTTCAACTTAGTTTCTAAATATATGTAGCCATTTGTATATACCTGAGGTATCCAAGACACATGCATATGGCTAACAGATACAACATGGGATATACTGTAGCCCTGTGCTCCAGTCGCCTTGAACCTGGAGGTCAGAGTATATCATGAGGCATATCAAATTTCATCAGAAAGCTATGTGGGAACAATTGAATCACACACTAGGTCTTTACTCATTATAATGGGCACCTTGTTCAAATGTAGGCTCATGAATACAAATCTTGAGCCAAATACTTCTATAAGTGTTTCTTCAGAAGAGTTTAGGATGTAAAGAAATTCTGAAAAAAACCCCAACAGTTGGAAGTAAGAATGTATCTTTCTTTATGATTTTATATGATGAAAAAAAAACAATTAACTTGAGCCATATATTATGACATATGCTGTAATGGCTAACAGTAATGCAAAATGTTACAGATAGATATGCTGAAAGAACCAAGAGCTTTGAAGTGGGATGGAGAAAGATTAGGACGTAGTATTAAATTCTCATAAAAGCTGAGTCTATTTTTGCAGAAAGAAGCTGGGAGATTAATTTTACCAAATAGATAAGCTACAAACATGATGACAGTGGAGCAATGTTGACATAATTAGTAAGGCTAACGAAAATTAAAAAATGTAACAGTTATAAATATATTAAATAAGTAATCAAGTATGTGTAGAAAATATGCTAAAATGTAAACAGTCCAAGTACATGTACCTGGTTTTTCAATAAGGAAATTATAGCTGTGAAAAATAAAGCAAAGCCCACCATTACTTTTCAAATTCAGCTTAATCAAACTTTTTAATAAAAAAAAAAATAAACACAGCAGACTTGTATGTAACCGCTATGAACTGAGATACGATTAAATTCCTTAAAAGATTCTCATACGTATTGGATAAATCTTTTTTTTCTGTTGCTGTTGTTGTTAAATCTCATGCTTATTTGTGACAAACAGTAAATCCATATCTAGTGCCGGTATTTCTTTCCAGCAGCATTTTTCTTCATACAGTTAGCAAAGTTAATATCATATGGTATAATATGTGTAAAAAGGTAAGAAGGCAATAAAATTATATTCCACATATCCATGATATCCCAGAATGTTCAGCTATTGGAAAATGTTGAACCAGAAACTTATTCACATTAAAAAAATAATTTAGCAAAAGAAAAGTAATGATGGTTTAAATCAGATTTCTTCAGAATTTACAGTTTAAAAACAAACCTTGGAATTAAAATAAAATAGCAGGTCATATTCCCAGTACCGTGGCTATATAACAGACACATCATAAAAGATTATATGCAATTTCCTATTCCTTTAAACAAAATGTTTGTCTCTGATATTTTTAAAAAATTGTTTAAATGTTGAATACACTCAACAACATCTCAAGGGATCAAAATAACATATTTTCTTGTTAATATTGAAGAAAAGAAGTTGTAATAGACTGGAGTTTTATATTGGCTGAACAGTTTTGAAAGACCCCTGCCCAGCATTGGAATCTGGGCGAATAGCCTACTGAAGGATAATACAGTAAGGAAGTTCTCATCACATGCGATAGTCTTTGCACAACAACCTTGAGGTTTTTTTATCTGACAACCAAAAGTTGAGGGAATTTGCTAAACAAGCAGATCTATTAGAAGCTGTGCACACAGCATAAACAATTACTATTATTAGCATCGGTGGTTACTATTAATACAAAGGTTGTTTATTATGCAGGTGCAATAAAAGATTCATAGTAAGTTTCTATGAGAAAACATGTCTTGGATTTCTCATGTGAAAAAAATAGTGTAGAGCATTACGGAACTACTGTAACTTTTTCTTCTAATTAGTCTGATGGAGATATCTGTAGATTAGGAAGCTTGACACTTGGCAAAAATCCTCAAATTAGTGTGCACTTTATTCTAAGCCATGACATATTATATAAAGACTAATATAGCAGTTGTCCTTGGAAATTTGGACACAATAACTTTAGCTCCCTGGAACAAATCCAAACATTTGTGAACCTTTAATGAATCATAGTTGATATGAGGTTTGGAGGTGGTTTTTTTTTTGAGGATGAAATATTTTATGGGGTTTTTTAATAACTTGGAGTTCTCAAATGTTTGAAGTAGTTTCCATTCAATAATGAAACAAAAATACCCTGAAAGACACTAATAAGGCAGAAAGCAAACAGTAGTTTGCTTTAAATCTCTGAGCTTTATTTTGTGCACAAAGGCAGAGATATAGACATAAAACACAGAAAAAAAAAGATAAATTATTAAATTATTTCATAAGAACTTGTGACAATTTTGTATTCAAATATTTGTCTCAACTACTTCATGAATACTTTATTCAAATACCATGACCAAGTCAATAAAGTTAATGAAGTCTAGAAAACTGTTCGTCTTAACTGTCATTTGTCCTTTATTATCTACAGAGGGACTTTCAATCTGTAGAGCACTGTGAAGACTGGCATATAGAGTCCTGAGTCTGGACGTTTTAATCTGGATCCCCAGATAAAGCCAGAACCACTACTAGTAGGTTTATTGGGACAGGAGCTAGACAAATATGCACAAAACTATGTGTGTCCCAGATTTGTACTTCACTTCCAACAACTGATAGAAAATCACTCAAAAAGTATCTGTTGCTATTTTACTAAAATTGTAATTACAAGAAGAAAATAAAATCTTAATATATCAACAGGTTATGATCATTTTATTTTTCTGTAATTGGACCAGTAAATTATGTCCATAATTATTTTTACAATCTCCTTCCCCAAATTAAGGAATTATGTGATCTAAGGATGATATATACATGGCAGTTTTAAGATAGCCTTTTTTTTTTTTTTTTTTTGCCTTCACAGCTTTTGGATTTCTGTTACCCTTATATGATTCTACGATTCTATATTTTCATATGTAAAAACATTGCACTACCTCTTGCACTGCGTTACCGTCATTTTTCTTCCATAGTTCTGGTTTGATTGCTGGTTTATCACGTTAGCTTATCATGGATTTTATGCTACATTTCTGATCAATTGTATTTTTTTTTTCCCATTTCTTTGTCTGCTTCTGAGGCATTTAACAAGGTTTTCTTAGACTTTTGGGTTCAATGGGCTTGTGAAAGTTGCAGCAATGTCAGTTTCCAATCTTACGCCTTGAGAAGCAGAGGGAATTGAGGTGGTTAGGGGCTGCTGGGCAGCAGTCAGCTATAGCGGTATAAAAAGTAATAATAGCCTTCCTTGCTAAAGGAAGTGGCAAGAGAACACAGAACCCAGCACACAACGGAGCAAAGAAACATTGACATTGTAAAAGTAAACAGTATATATAAAACACAGAAACTCTCTCAAAGTAGCACAAAGATTAGGTAAAACCTCAACTAATTTACCACAAACCAACTAAATTAACTATATGGGATTTTTTTTTTTTTCCTGTACCATTCAGGATATTAGACTGTAGATAGCTTGATAAACCTCTGTTCTTTGACTTCCCTTCACTATGTTACTTCTGAAACCTACAAGATGTTATTTAAAAAAGCTAAATCATATGCTAACAACTGGCACATCAATTGAGAGACTGTGTTTACCCTGTAATTGTTACAAATGAATGTAATTTTAAAAATCAGGGGAAAGGTACTATCAGCAAAATATTTTGGGATTGAATTAAACATGTAATCATAGGGAGAAGATCTGAAAAAGAAAAAAAAAATCCTTAAAAATATTTAAAGTTTTTGGAGCATGTACTGGGTTTTTTAATCCAAGATGGACTAGAATTGGTTGCTTCGGTTACCAGCTGTTAGATACAGTCACATGTCCATCAAAATGAGGACAGATCACTTACTATAAATCACTGCTATACTAGTGAAAATAGTTTTGACCCTTATAAAGAATTATGTCAGTCAGTAACTTAAAATGGTATGTATTTTCTAATCCTTTTCCTGTTTATATTATTGTGGAAAAAACCCTGAAGCTTTCAATTGTAATGACAGAAATAACAGTAATGATAGAGAAGGGGTAAATGGAGCACTATGTATTGCAGTCCTCTGTTTTAAGATAGAGAGATCCATGACTACAAATACAACCTAATGCAGACTTCAGGATTCCAGTTTCTATCCCATGGCTTCACTCGCTACCAGGATAGTAGAGCAGGATACCAAACTTGACTGGAGGGAAAAAAAAAAATCAGAAGAGAATGCTTTTTTTACATGTGAAATACATTGAAAGATTCAGTGTGTGTTTCAGGTTGTAAGAACCCGGTCTTCCATAACGTATTCTATCCAGTATTACCATGTCATAATGGTACTAAGAAATTATGTTTTACATTGTTGCCCACCCAGAATTCTATGGGTTACTTGTCATCTTAACATGACAGTTTTTATTGAATATGTGTTTGAGATTTGGGTAAATTCTGACAGGGACGCTATTAGTTTTCAGTGCCTTTAGCTGCTCGGCATCCATTGGCTTTCGTGGCACACTGTTCACATATGTTTCACGAGAAATAAAAAAGAGCGGATTTTGAGTGCTGTAAATGGGAACCTAAATAGTGACCTACTCAGTAAATCTCTCTCCTTGCAAGAACAGTTATCAGCACCTCTTCTCAAGTTTGAGGGCAGTGTTCCCACAGCCACAATGCTGAATGCTTCTGTGTGATGTTGCTTCCTTTGTGGTAATGCTGTACATGGAGCAAACGTGTGACTTGATATGAATCTAGCAATAAAGATGATCTTCCTGTCTCCTGATTTCTCTTTATCTCTGCCTGTCTGTTGCTGCAGTCTTTTCCTTGATACAGTCTTCTTCTTTTTGTCCAGGAGCAACAGCTGTCAATGAAAAGCTAGACAAGAAGGTAGATATATTATTACAATTACTACTGGAAAGCCAGCTAAGAAAAGTTAGTTTTAGGGAAATGAGGATGACAGGTGTATCACAGTACAGCCTCTAGGTGGGAGAATGGTTATTTTGGAACTAGTGAGTTATTTGTTTATTTTAACAAATTGTTTTAAACTTCCAAATTACAATGAGGGATTTTGTTGTCCTTGAAAACAAGAGATTTTAATTTACTTTGGCCAGGTCTTCTGTACAGGTACACTCTAGATATACATTCTGAGAGATTATTAATTTTATTTTTTTTCTCAGCAAAATGAGAAACAGCCTCTTCTTCTCAAGTAATTTAAATTGAATATATCATAGTATGAACCTATCTGGTTTAAGTATTCAATAATGAAATCTCAGGCTTAACAAGTACATTGGTGCTATTTTTTCCATAGAGATTTCTATTCCCATTAACTCCCATTTCTTATTTATATTCACTCATACTTTTCTTTGCCCTTGCCTTTGAGTTAGCTAAGCTGAAAAAAAAGAAAACAAAAAAAAACCAAAAAAAACCAAACCCAAACCTGTATCGCTCAAAAAAACCTCAATCTTCTCATATAGTGCTTTTAAACTGTACACAGCATACTGCTTTCTTAAGTGACTGAATGTTTCCTCTTATTGCAATTTATGTCAAGCTAAGTAAGAAATTCAGTGTCAGGGAACACTAGATTAACACCATATTGTTCAGCATAGTGAATCTTTGGCTCAAAGTTAAATTTACAGAAAAAATAAAAGCGTTGCCCTACTAATTATTACAGGGATTTTGTTATGGTATTATGGTTACAATTTAAATGAAAGAAATGCTTTCTTAAAATCTGTGGAATTTATGATCAATTGTCTTTTTCTGTTTGTTCCTTTTCAAAAATACTCTTTTTTACAATATCATGTCTGAAAAAGTTTTTTCTCTTTAAAATATAGCCTTTTCGTCCATTAAAATTTCCTTAACTACTTTGAGAATCTTATTTAACATGCAAATATAAAAACATTGCCTCCTAGAAGGAATGTGACATCTCGTTCTGTTGTAGCACCTAGATTACTTTGCTTTGGAAATTTGACTGTAATGTAATTTTCCAGTTCCTCTGGAGATTTCCGAGTTTCATACTTAAAGCTGAAAAACTAATAAAAGTAATTATTTCTTTTCTGTAATATTCTAAAGTTTTGTTTTGGTTTGTCGGGTTTGGTTTTGGGTTGGTTTTTTTTTTTTTTTGATTTTTTGTTTGTTTTGGGGTTTGGTTTTTGGTTTTTTTTTAGTGAATAGGTCTTGCCTGAAGCTATATAATTGTCAAACATTATTTGCTGTTATCATTATAGAAATTTCTCGTTCAGTGATGCATGAAAAAAAAACTATTTTAAAATGCTTGAAGTTTTCATACCCAGTATTGACCAACTGTGTATTGTAGCATTGAATTAAAAAACCAAGACTGAACCACTGAGGAGAAAAACAAGTTTCAATATAATTCTGATAAATGCTGAGATGTGTTTTCTTAGCTATAAAGCATCTAGCTCTCTTTGAACGAATAAGACATGCAGACACTTTTTTTTTTTTGCTCCTGAGTGCTCATTCTGCCCTTTGTCTGAATTATGTCGAGTTTTCCTAATTATCTAACAAGTTCAGATATTTATCCAAGCTTTGGTTGCTTGGTCACAGCTTATCTGAACCTCTTGCTTTGGAAATCTGACATAAATTGCGTTCCACTTGAGAGTCTTACTATCCTTTTGTTTTTGTGCAAGTCAGATATTTTTTGCAATGTTGTTGAAAACAGACCATTCAGTGTAGCAAGCACATAGTATGAAAAATGTTAACACATTAACAGAACTCTTGCAAAGCATGAAGTCCCATCTCCTTTAGTCTTAAGGGATAAGAATAAGAATTTGTCATCAAAGGAGATAGTGTAATGATGTAGTGAAGATAAGATGTTTACTGTATGAACACAGAGTAGGATCTCAGACACTGGCTTCATTTTCATTGCCATTTTGTTACATTTTACTGTTGTTTCAGAACATCTACTTGTTTTCTGTAACATCTACTGCTCTGGTGCAGTCTGATATTTCTTTCCAGCTTGCAGTGTGATAGGTAAACCTATGTGAGGCAAACCTGTGTAAGGTAAACCTGGATCTCTCCCTGATAAGATTTAGGCTTGAATACATAACTGCATGCTGGGATCAGGTATTGAGTAGGCAAGAGCCAGAGGGATGACAAACTTCCAAGCTTGACTCACCCACCTTCCCCTAACAGTAGAAAAGCTAGTTCCATCCATTGGAGTCTTGTTGTTTCTCAGAAAATATATAAGACCATGTACTTTTTGTTTGACTGCTCCGCCTCTGCCCCCTGTATGGACATCAAGCTTAGATTTGCCAAAGAAATAACCCCAGCATATGAGAAATCTGTGTATTTGCTTCTTTATTGGATTATCTTTAAATACACTTTATTCACTATTATTTTGTTCAATGTTTTTATATCAAGCATACAACATGATTAGAAGTTCCTTCATTTTAATGCTACAGTAATGCTACAATTGGTAAAGCACTGTGACATCACGTTACATGAACAACAAAATAGCATTTATCCCATTCTTTATACGTGCATTGTTTCTTCTGAAAATAAATGACTGTGGAATAAAAAAAGAGAGCATATAAAAGGAGACATCTATAAAATACGATGTTTAATTTTAAGTTGATCTAAGTCATTAAGGTAAATCCACAAGGTCAGTCTGCATGAACCAAACTTTTTATTTATGTTTCAAAAATAAACCCAGCACCAGGTCACGGGTACAAAACCAAGCAGGACTGTACAATAGTGCTTTTCTGTGGAATTAAGGCAGTACATAGTCATGTTTTCTAAACATCAAGAGAAAACTATGAGAAAAAGCAAAATAGATATGGAAAAAAGTCAATGATTTTATTAAATAATCAAACTTCAAGAGGGATGATAAATGAACAACATGTTGACTACATTTTTACTTTTTCCTCTTCCATCTCACCTTTCTCATATAGAAGGCTTAACTTTGTATGACACCAGATATGCTTATAATTCCATTCGAGCTGCTGATACTGTCTATACAACATGACATTTCTGATATTTTGATTATATTTGAGATGTCATGTAAGACTTTGCTACTACTGTAAGAAAGGAAAGGCATCTTTAGAGAATTTCAGTGGTAAGGTTATATATGATATTGCTTGTGCTTTTTTAGTGGTGTGGCAAAGCTAGTAAGAGAAGGAGGAAAACAAGAAAAAAGAAAAGGGGGAGGGGGGGCTATTATTTTATTCCACAAGTCAAATTCAACAGGTATTTGTTTTATTTGATTTTTTGGCCTTCAGAACATTTTTCACATCATTTTGAAAGTGTTTACTGTGGTTTTTTAATTCTTTCTCTTTCTACTTTTTTTGACACTTATACTTCTACATAATATACGAAGAACACACATTTTAAGCAACACTTTCATGTCTGTATGACAGTATGACTATTGATTTCCTCTATGCATTTAAACAAATAAATCATAATTAATGAGCAAACATTTTTCTAAACACATTCAAAGTCAAAAGAGGTGTATAATATTTTCTTTATCTTTTTGAAATAGCACATTTGAACTGTTTTTAGTTCCTAACTGATCAGCTTTTAAACAAGAGGCTCCTGAATAGATTTTTTTGCGTATACTAAGCAGTGTGCTCTCTTTTGCTCCTCTTTTCTCCTCTTCTTTTTTTTTTTTCCCAGCATGTCAGATGTTCATTTATGTTACCGTTGTGGTCTTGCTTTTTTATTATTTATATAACTAACTTCTTTTCTCCTGTCTTATCATATTTTCTTCTTTATTTATGCAGTGAGATTTGACTGCTGCTCATCCAGCCTATTATCTTTCTCCTGCCACCTCAGGTCTTTGTTTCATCATTTCTTCCCTACATTTTATACTTTGACTTCCATTTTCTGTTTTCCCTTTCTAAGGGAATAGTCCACCACTTTGTATTGTTGCCTGCACCGTTCATTTTCTCCCCAAATAAAAGCCTATACTCTGGCTTTACATTCCTGAGAGCCTTTAGTCACTTACCCTTCGCTTCTATTGCCCACCTTTTTTACTCTACTTAGTGTCTTCTTTTACTAATGATTTAAATAATATTTGTAAACATATGTTGATATATTTTCTTTGTAATTTGAAAAATATTTCTGGCAAGGACATCCTTAGTGCATTCATTTAACCTATTTCAGATTTCTACAATGTAGATGTCTACACATGTTTTGGTCACTTTACAGATAGAAGCTGATGTCATGAAGGAATTCTATGGTAGACAAGTCAGTTGCAAACATCCACAATTAGTTTTCCTGATCTCTAGGTGTAAATTTTTGGTTTTAGCCTTTTCTGCTTTCAGAAAATGGTACTGGAGTTGAGAACTATCTAACACGTGTCATGGTTTAACCCTAGCTGGCAACTAACATCCAACCCCACATACATTCTGTGGGATGGGGAAGAGAATTGGCAAAAAAAAGTAAAACCTGTGGGTTGACATAAAACAGTTTAATAATTAAAGTACAATATAATAAAAATAACAGTAAAAATGGAAATAACAAGGAGAGAGATATACAACTAAGAGGAAAAAAAAAAACCAAACAACAGTGATGCATATTACAATGAATTATACAATAAGGATTAGGAGATACCTCCTTCAGTGTATAGTTAAAAGGACATATTTGCTGGCTGATTGTATACCTATACTTAGAAAACTCATTGTGCTCCTCAGCAGGAAGAAAGCTGTTATTTTCTATTTCACCTTGTAATGTTTAGAAGTATATGTGTTAGGATATGAGCATGTAAGTGTCATATAAGTGTATATATTTAAGCATGATTAGTAGCAGGCGACCTGAGGTTCTTAACTGAGGTGTCTAACTCACAAAGCAGAGGGACTGATTTATCCTGGACTACCGAGACTCAGGAAATAGGTACAGAAATGTCCCCAGTATAGTTTGCGTATAGTAAGAATTTATTTCTCACTATCTCTGTTGGTATGTCATGCTCCATATTAGCTACAACAGACAGGTAAACAGATTGGAAGTGGCATTTTACAGTGGTTTCATGTATCCAGAGGTGAAATGAATGTCAGTGCTTGCAATAAAATGAAGGTGGCTAATACTAGTCAACCGACATATTTTAAAATCTATAATGGTGCATTTGCTTGAGTTTGGGAAGTAAGAAAACACCAAGTAACTACAACTTGCCAATCACATCAAGAAAAATAATCCTTAAAATTAGAAGCTGTTGACATTCTAAGGTCACATAAACCTTTAAACTCTGCTAGGCAAGTTCTAAACTTCCTGAGTTTAAACTCACTCAGGAAACTGGGTAGTTGGAGTCGATTTGTGATACAAAACTCATTTTGCTTAGTATCAAAGAACTTTTGCTATGCAATTGGCAAATCAGTTATAAAATAAAACTGACAACCACTGTCCACCTTGTATGGTACTTTCTGGCAGTTTTTCAAGATTATTTAACTTCTCCTGCCATTATTTGAAAGCTTAAGGAACAGTTATTGAAAAAGCTGCCAGTCTTTTGTTATTATAAGAACCCTGCAATCACTTCTCTGAAAGGGAGAAATTCAGGTAGCACTAAAAACTGAAATTAATGGTTGCACATTATGTGCAAGGAATACACAATAAAGATGTCAATTTTAATTTTTTTTTGTATTGTGGGTAAATAAAATCATCTCCTCAAGAACCCATTTTAAAACTGTATTTCCTTATCACAATGAGGTGCTGTAAGTTTTTATGAAAAAAAGATACTGTTTATAGCTTTTTTTGACAAGTATATAGTCATTCCTATTTTTAAATTATTTTTTTTAAAAGGAAGTTTTAAATGGAAAATTTAAAAAAATCCTTTAACAAGATTGTAAATTGTAGATTATAATAATTTTATTTTCTTTAAAAAATCCACCTTTTTTCCTCAGCTAACCTATGCCGCACCTATCTTTATTAATATCATTCAACTATGTTTTCAGAATAAAACTTGAAGGATTATTTGAATAGAGAATCTAGGCTACACAGCATCATGACTGAAAATAAAAGTGGTATATTGTTAAGTTATATGTTTATAGGGGAAGTAAGTGGTCCCAAGGAAAAAAAATTGTTTTTCAAAAATGAGACAAAGTAGAAAAAATGGTGAAAAGTGAAATCGCACATATTCTTACCTACCAGATTGGCAGGTGGGCTGCTTTAGAACATTTTTATGACTCACCAATGTGTTATTACTACTGCCAAAGACAGATGCATGAAAATGCCAAGCATATGTGAGTAAGGTCAATAGCAAAGATTCTTAGAGAAAAAAAATGCACTGTTCTTGTTAATATTTTTATAGCACTCTGTGATAAAACTACAGGAAGTTGGCTTCTTAAGATGGCTAGAAAGAAAAACCTGAATACAATGCCATCTTTGTATTTTATGTTGTAAGGTTAAGTTGAAGATAAATTTGGTCTTCTACTTTTTCAGTGTTTCAATTTTTTTCTGTCTTCTCTTAATTAGTAGTTCTAATAGAATTAGAATAGAACTACAAGAAGAGATTTATTTATAGATCTCCATTTTCCAGGTGTCAAATAATGCTAAATACTACAAACATGAACTTCTCAAAATACGCAATAGAAAATTCTGGTAGAATTTTAATGCTAGCTAAATCACAGTACTTTTATGAATAAACATCTTACTACAATATGGTCTCTTATTTATTTTACCAAATTGGTGTGTGTACATTTTTGCTAATTTTTTATGTCCTATGAAAATAATAGGCTAATGCACACACATGCATATCAATATATTTGTAGGCCAAACCCTCACACCATAGTTAGTGAAGAATTATACATAGTAGTAATCTTTTTGTCCCTTTTTGTGTTAGTACCTCAAAAGGAAGATTTTGGACGCGGGTTGCGTCTCCTGCCTCTTTGTAACATTTAGACATCAAAAATAAGCCAAACATTTAAAGAACAGAGACCTCCTATTATACTTACATATAGAGATTATTTTGTTTTGTTTTGTTTTGTTTTGATTTTTACTCCAGCCTCCGAACAGTTCTTTTCTGATAGATTCGCAAAGAGAGCATTTCTGTTCTGATCAAGTCTGGTGCTAACATATTTTAATGGCTGATGTTATGATTGGAAGAGATTAGGGTGTCAGAAAATCTGATAAATCTTATAGTCAGTTTGCCTAATAGCTCAAGTATACTATCTTGAGTGTATTCATCTGAACAGTTGCTGGTAAAACTACATTTTTTACTTTTTTTCTTCTTTATAATTTGAATGACTTTGCTCTTCCATGCTCTTCTTACTTTTTTTAATTTCTTTAACATAAGTTTCTTTTCAACAGCAAGAAGATGTTTTTTGCATAAAGCGAGTTAATTCTTTGGCTTAATTAATATGAATTCTGATCTCCAATACCAGCACATGGATATGCTCTTTAGCATGTAGTGTAGCCTGTTGTACACATAAAAAATTCTGGCCAGAGAGCCCTGAAGTTCCTGTTCAGCTCCAGAACTTGGGTTTCTCTGGCAGAAGCCAAAGTGCAGGCAGGTATGCAGGGCACACATCCTCCTGGATTTTGGTCAATTCTGGTTATAGCATGCAGTTCCTCTGACTAACCCAGGGAGACCAGGAGTGTTTCCAAATATACTGGTTTAGAAATAGCTCTGCGACCACTCTGTTGCCAAGCTTTTAAATAATGCCTTATTCCAGTCATATGAATTGCCTTGACATAGGCTTGAGAAATACTTCAATGGCATGCATATCTGCTCTTCACTTTCCCCCCTGCTTCAGGAATTACTGAGGGAAAGAATGGACCCTACATACTGGAGCAGCATTTTAACTATTTAAAAAAAAGAAAAAAAACCCCAAAACCAAACCTAAAAGATGGTAACAAGAGAATAATATAATTTCTGGCCTTGTTGGATGCTTTTTGGATGGGAGAAGACACTTTTCTTGAAATTAGAGCTAATACCTGTTTTTATGGTCACCAGATCTCAAGTGGAGCACCTCTGAATGAATTAGGAGTGGAGATTTGAAGGAAAATTTCTGCCATCCATCCATTCTTCCCCAGTTGCTAGCTTTGGATGGCATCTCAATAAGAATGCTGGCTGTTGGTAGCTCCCCCCAAACTGTCCTGCTGGTCCTGGGTGTCATTCTGAAGTATGATGGATGTGCTCCTGTACACTAACCAAACTAAATCCCTTAACTAAAAAGGGGTGGGGTGGAATGTATGTGGGTTCTTTAAGTTACAAACCTGTTTGTTAGGTTTGATCTGGATATGAAAAAATCTTGGCAAAATAATACAAACATTTAGAGGCACAGGACTATTATACTACCTTTCTGGGTAGGAGCAGATTTTCCATAAGAAAACTTAACATTCTGATGGGCTTTGGTGGTCAAAAGAGGGAGCTCTTGAGCTATGATAAAGTGTTTCTAATAGTCAGATTCCAGAGAGTACACCTTTATTCCTTGCATTATTAAAATTATATTATTGAATGCTTAAAATACTTGAAAGTAGCCCACTCAGTCGAAATGGTATATCCGAGATGTTAATGGTGCCTTTTAAATACATACGAACATGTAAGAAAAGGGGGGCAAGAACAGCAAAATCTGAAACCAAAAATCAGAACAGAAATAACTTATTTCCTATTAAATAAAAATCATATGTATGCAGACAGTCTGAGGTAAGGTATTCATGTCTGTAAATAGAATCTTCTCTAAGATGTTGCTGAGAAAGATGATTATTGGATTTACATAATAAAAAAACCAAAGCTTATCAGAGAATGTATGTTATTTATCTACAAGCAATCAATCAATAAATACATAAATAAAGCTTGGTCACCTATTAAAATCCAGACAAGGATATCAATATAAATACATTCATAACACAAACTGAATCTGATATTCCAGTGTCAATTATCAGGAAGATTTTTCAAAGCCATGGATAGGACTTAACCTAATGCTACTGACATATGTACGTCACTCCAGGTGGGATTTATTTTACCTGCCCCAGCCATCTAGGAGTTAGGTATCTAGTTGTTGAAGCCCTCACTATTGGCAGTGTAATGAGATTATACCATTAAAGAAGGAATGATTTAACCATCCTGGTGCAGGTTGAGATATGAAACATCCTTTTGGTGAATTTGATTCTTTTAATTCCTCAGACACCTAGCTTTAAATACTTCCATTTTAGACTAGTAAATCTGGCTGAGTATAATAACTTTTTTTGTCATTTATTAGACAAGAACTCATCCTTAAGTTATCCAGGCCATCTACACAGGGCTATAAAACATCATAGACCTATGAGAGACACACGTTCATCTGGTAGTTGGAGACAGGTCTCAGGTCTAGGGCGTGTCAAATAACATCTGTTACTGAATTGTACACATGAATTTGGTTATCTAAATCAAGAAAGAAATGTCAGCATAAAGAAATGGTGAGCTTTAAAATATCATTTATTGACAAATTAATTCCAGAAATACCTCTTTCGCAGAACATTTTTAACCCTTATCTATCAGTCCACTCACTGAAGAAAGCACCAGAAGAAATCATTCAAAGAAATAAAGTGATTTAGATACAGCAGAAATGAAGGCTAATCCTATAAAAGGCTGCACAAGCAATAAGGTTCCCAGCAGGCCAAGGGAATGATGTTTGGTACCTGTGAGATCCCACGAATTGGCTTTTGGTCCGATAGTATCAAAAAGATGCTGACATACTGGCACAAGTCCAGAGGAGGGTCACCAAAATAATTAGGAGGTGACACACAAAACAGACAATAAGATATTCAAAGCTTAACTGGGAATGACTTTAAGCCATCTGAACTACTTCTGAAGTTTGCCCTTGCTTTGAGCGAGGAATTAGAGCATGGGACCTCCAGAGGTGCCTTCCTATCTAAATTGTTTTTTATATTTATGATTTTATATAGACCTTGAGGGTTGATTCTGAACCTGTCAAGATACTCATATGTCCTGGTTTTTACTGGCATAGAGTTAATTTTCTTTCTAGTAACTGGTACAGTGTTGTGTTTTGGCATTAGTATGAGAATAATGTCGACAACACACCAGTATTAGTTTTTGCTAAGTAATGCTTACGTTAATCAATGACTTTTCAGTCTCTCACGCTCTGCCAGTGAAGAGGGACAGAAGAAGCCAGGAGGGAGTAGAGGCAGGATGCCTGACCCAAACTAGCCAAAGGGGTATTCCATACCACAGCCCGTCATGCCCAGTATATAAACTGGGGGAATTTAGCTGGAAAGGGCTGATCACTGCTTGAGGACAGGCTGGGCATTGTTTAGTGGGTGGTGAGCAATTTTATTGTGCATCAATTGTCTTTTTATTCCTTTGTCTCCTATTTCCTATATGTAATTACATATGTAAATATGTATAATATGTAATACATGTAATTTCCTATTATTCTTCTTATTGTTATTCTTCTTGCTATTATTGTAGTTTTTATTATGTTTTACCTTATTTCAGTTATTAAACTGTTCTTATCTCAATCCATGGGTTTTTACCTTTTTTTTTCAGTTCTCCTCCCCATCCCGCTGGGGAGGGTGGGGAATGAGCAAGCGGCTGCATGGTACTCTAGTCGCTAGTTGAGATTAAACCACAACATCATAGAGTATCTAAATGTCTGCATGGCTTCTCTAATTTTTGCTAGTAGAAACAGGGGAAATTAGGGTTGGAAGAATATCTGCCCTGTATTTCGAAGTCCTTTTTCAGTTGAGAACATGCCGGATGGAGATGTTTTCTTATTTGTAAGTGCCTGAGCACAGCAGGGATGGAGAGGGCTTACTATAATAGCTAGCTGATTTCCCAGGCAGTTCAAGTCACCATGTACTTCTGCAGGATTCACTTACATTATAGCTCTTCTTGTGCCGGTGGCAGAATCAGGACCAGACACACTAGCCTCTTTTCAGAGATGTTAGCAAAAGATTTAATTTATTACTAGACGTGAAGTAGACATATCTTTTCTTGAAACAGAATGAATATAAGTAAAATTTCCCAAAGGAAGAAAAATACTGTGAGGTTATATATCAAAGGAGTCTTTTGAGTCCAACAAGAAATACATTTGAGTAGGAAAACGAGTGGTCATGTTAGGTCTATAATGTATGGCCAGCCTCCTGAACTATCTTGTCATCTGTGTTACATATTATGGCCTAAAACATAGCAATATGTAGTACTTTAATAATAGATGATAAAAAAAAAAAAAAAAACTTTAGAAAGAAAGCCTTTAATGTAGTTAAGAAAGATATTCAAAGATATATTCCATATAATGACAAAATGTGAATAAAATTATCCAGAAAATTTGAAAATATACCTGAAGTTACCAGAAAGAAAATCCTCAATGGGTTTGCAATCCTAGAGACCTGTAAAAAGAGAAGTAATTTCTTATAAATATGAACATACCTACCTAATCAGTATTCCACTAGATTTCATAGGAATCAAAAAACCCTGAAAGCTTTTGTTCCTGGAGCTATCAAACTTGCACCAGATGGCCCTCTGCCATTCAGATGTGCTGAAATGACATTTATGCGATTCATTATAATCTGACATCACTGGATTAATTACAGGCACTGCTTACTGGTAAAACATACTTTTAGAAATTAAAGCAATCTAGGAAAAGCAAGGAGGCAAGTTAGCAAATCTGATCAGCAATGTCTCCAGTGACCATGAAGCACAGCATGAGAACTGCTATACTAAACTGCATTAACATTTTTTCTGACCTTTTTGTTTATACCGTAATGCTCTTTTATCCAGCATCCTCTTGATGTTAGAAGGATGAACTACTTCTTGCATTTCTCAAATAAAAATTCTCTACCTTCTACAGGTCTAACAGTCCCTTGAAATGTCCAAGAATGCCATTTAATATACTCCATTAAGTTTGGTGTCAAGGTCAAATTGCAATGACTTTATTCTTCAGTACTTAGATTCTGACAGATACATATTTTAAAAATATATATAAAAAATCAAAATAATTCCTGTTATACATCTACAGTATCTGGAGAATTTATTTTAAAAAGCACTGTGTCATTCCCTTACCTATTTTCTTTCTAACTATCTTTTTTACCACAAAAAACTTTACCAAAAGCAGTCAATTTTCATATATACTCCTCCAAAACACATTCTCTCTCTCTCTCTTTCTCTCTCTTATGAGAGAGGGGGGTTGGAACTAGATGATCTTAAGGTTCTTTCCAACCCTAACTATTCTATGATCATTATGGGCACGGATGTGGAATGTAACAGATGAATTAGAGAAATATCATGCTAAAGTGACTTCCTATGCGGCACTATTAATAAGGGATGAAACACTGAGAAGTCATTGTGAACAAGCATGAAAGAAGTAAAGAACTTCAGAAAAATTATTCTGGTTTTCATAATTGGCTATTCGTGCACAGCAGTAGAGGCAATGGGTAAATCTCACCCACCAAGCTGGGTAAAATAAGTCTGTAAAACTGGAAAAAGAAGGGATAAAGATTTTTTTTGTAATCCAAATATTTCTAAATTAAGATTTATCCATAGAAGACCATGATGAATTCTTCCTGAGCAAGATTAAATGTTCAAATCAACTTTCTGTGTTAAAATTGTATTAAAATTTAAAAAGATGCAATAAATATGTACTGAATTAATTGAAAAGATTCTGCACAACTGGTAGGCTATTTATATGTAGAGGGGGAGAGGATAACTATATCCAGAAATTATATATAAATAAAAGAAAGAACATAAAAACAAGTTTTAAACTACTCTAAATACAGCGTAAAAGAAAAAGTTATTAGTGTTTCAACATTTTGACATGTAAGCCCTTCATAATCAAGAAAGCTCTATAATAAACACTGTGCACATCAATTTCAAAAGAAGAATAGTATAATTGCTCATATTCAGATAATGTTGTATTCTCAGTCACTTCCTAACTACTCAACAAGGATGTCTCCTTTCTTTGTGCGTAATTGAAATGACAAAGATCCCTTAGCCTAATCATAGTCACAGAATAAGGGCTCTTCCCATGTTTTGTTAATTACAGTTTCATAGCAAGCATAATAAAAAGTTATAGACCAAAAGATCTAAGGGAAAATTATCTTTATCACTAAGTCATTGAGATATTTTCAAGAATTCTGTTCATTGCCCATGGGTGGGACCCTCCTGGCAGATTTCCCCATAGCTTGTGAATTGGGGAACTTCTCCATGGCATCTGTGCTGGTCTAGCAGTTGGCTTATATGCCCATGCAGCAGAAGATATCCCAAAGGAAGATGTGGGTTTATATCAGAATCTCGGCATTTTTATACAAAGTAACTGTTATAGAGTATTTTTCTCCCAGCAAAGATGGGATTTAGTGTGGTCATCAGTGATGTTACAGAGAAACCCCTGATTTTTCATCCTTTGCTTGTTGAAGACTAGGTAATTATCACACACCTTTGTGTCACAGAGGTCATTGTATTTTAAGCTAGGGGAAAAGAAAATGCATCAAACTGAAGTGTAATAGTTACTGTAGACAGTCTTCCAACGCACCCCAGAACACCCCAATATTTTAGTATGTTTCTTTGTATGATTATCTCATAATAGTTTACTGTTGTCTGAATGACAAAAGTGCTGTGAGCTATTACTCCAGATTTTCTAATTTCTGTAAATTACAAATAATACATCAAAATAAAAATAATGCGTATTTACAACAAGCTATGTCATACAACATGGATGTTTCAGTATTGGAACACCTGAAGATATTTAAAAGACATGGAGTTAGGTATTGCATCATGCGAGAAAAAGAAACTATAATTTACTGCTGTGGTTTTTATCCTTAATACCTTGAAGAGTTGGGCAAAAGAAAATTAGATACATTTAAATGTAGTATAAGGCGTTAATTTATCTTCAAAAAAAGTTAATTAATCAGGTAAGCATAAGGGGTTTATTAAAAAAATAAATTTTATCTTTTCAAAGAAAGAAATACAGAATGTAAATGCCAATGAAATATGTGCCTGAATGTTACTTTGAAAGATTATATGATTGCTGGTAATAAAGATGTCTTTTTAGACTGATGTTACACAACCACTGTTCTACTAACTTCAAAATTATTCTTCTTGGCACTGGCTGTTGTGAATAAGGGAAGAACTAGTTGCAGAAACATCATATGTCAAGCAATTGTTCTTCAGTATGCATGTTTTTAGAATTATTCATGAGTACACAAAAATATTTGAAAGGTAAAACTTTTAAAACCTAAGCTGGGCTTTACTTAAGTCGTGTTTCTAGGTGAGATGATTAAACCTATGTTTGCTAATTAACTCGTCCATTAGTCTTCTGAAATGGTAGGAGGAATAAATAAAAATTTGTAATATAGACAAGGTAAAATAGTCTTGAAAAGTAGGAGACCAGTAAGTAATGACAATGTAATAAATGCACGTTCTTTTATCTACTAGAGTATTCCCTAGGGTAATACTCTTAAGAAGGAAATTTGAATATGATAAAACAAGTCTTGTGGCAATATTATCAGTTAAATGGTTGACATCAGTCATTTAGATTTTACTTAATCCTGCAGAGTTTGTTTCTTGAGCTACCCTGGCAGCCAAGCTTCTGGGGAACAAAAGAAAAAAAAGTGCTAAAAAAATTACCAGATCTAAAAGTAAAACCTACTTTATATAGAAAGGTTGTAGACCTAAGATAAGACTGACTGAAGTGGGATTTTGAGCAGCTTTAGGTGTCTTCTGCTAGGGACACCCAAATACTTTGCAATAACATGGAATCATAAAAGCAGTTTTATCCTTTTCCTGTGACCATACACAAGATAACCAGGGATTCTTCTATAAATCTGCCCCTTAATTAACATGTCATGAGCTAGATGAGTAAAATAGATTATTTTGCTCATAGAAGGTTCGATATATCGCCATTGGGAAGGTGACATCTAGAGTAAGTTCACACAAAATTTTTTGATTAAAAACTTATTCAACTTAAAGTATGTTCCAAAGACCATTACACCTCTTCTAAGTACGGCCTTTAAAAAGGTATACACTGTGCCTTACACAGTGTTTTCATAATTTGTCAACAATAACGTCAAAACATTTACTCTTTAAATTTATGCCATTTTTGCATAAAATTATTTTTAAAAATTTGTAATAAATCTCTGCTTTTAAATACAGTTGTCTGGCTATGCATTTTCTTAGTTGATCACTGATATTTCAATACTGCGTTTGCATTTTTATTCAAATTATAGCATTATGCTTGTAAAAACACTTTGATATAAAATTACACCAAAGAGAAACTACGATCACAAAAGTAAATTAGAATTAAGCACAAGACAACGTTAAACAAAAAGATTCAAATACATTAACTCATAAGTGTTCGGCTTGCACCCACCTTCCAATAGATACTTCAATCATTGCAAAGTTAAGTGCCTCTTGTCGTATAATAATTAATCATTCTAAATCCCAGAACACGCCTTGGGGACGTTTTGAGGACAGGTAAGAAGACATTGATAAAATAGGGCAGAAAGAGACAATGTATGCAAATGGCTAAACTTCAGATACAGTAGACAGCAAGAGGCAAAGAAGCTTCTTGATAATGTACATTCATAGGTGACAGCAAGCCAAAGCAATCACGTTGTCTTTATGACAACTTCAAAACATTCAAGATCTCCTGGTAAGTGGAGAAAATCATAGAATCATAGAATAGTTAGGGTTGGAAAGGACCTGAAGTTCCAACCCCCTGGCCACGGGCAGGGACACCTCGCACTAACCATGTCGCCCAAAGCTCTGTTCAACCTGGCCTTGAACACTGCCAGGGATGGACCATTCACAACTTCCTTGGGCAACCCATTCCAGTGCTTCACCACCCTCACTGTAAAGAACTTCTTCCTTATAGCTAATCTAAACTTCCCCTGTTTAAGTTTGAAGCCATTACCCCTTGTCCTACCACTATAGTACCTAAGGAAGAGTCCCTCCCCAGCATCCTTATAGGCCCCCTTCAGATACTGGAAGACTGCTATGAGGTCTCCACACAGCCTTCTCTTCTCCAGGCTGAACAGCCCCAACTCTCTCAGCCTGTCTTCATACAGGAGGTGTTCCAGCCCCCTTATCATCCTCGTGGCCCTCCTCTGGACTTGCTCCAACAGCTCCATGTCCTTTTTATGTCGAGGACACCAGAACTGTACACAACACTCCAAGTGAGGTCTCACGAGAAAAGGTTTATTCATTGGGTTTTGATTTGTTTTCTTTAATGTTTTCTTTAATGTTTTCTTTAATTTGTTTTCTTTAATGTTTTCTTCATATTCATAAATAATGGTGTAGGTGGTATGTTCTAGCACTTATTACAGGTATTTCTCACTGTTGGTACTCAATCCTGTATATGCTTAATTATACTGACAAGTTTTCTCTCACCAGGGAGTGAGTTCAGACAGAAATTTAGCCTTCTAGTATCTATTTCAAATAATGCAATATGAGGATATTTGTAACAGTATGCAACTATTTATATATTTAAATACATGTGTATATGTAAATATAACTAAAGTGTGTTGTATATATATGTATATATAACTATGTGTATAGTTATATACTTGTGTGTATTTAAAGTATATAACTTCTCAGTTTTCAATATGAAAAGGAGTTTGGTACTCCCTTAAGCACTGAAAACACTGGTCTGAAACTACTTACAACAGTAATCCTGTAAACTTTAAAATTAATAACATCATAAATACATTTTGTTTAAGTGATTACAGAAGTTAACTGACACAAAATGTGAGTGAAGTAACACAATGACCTTGAAATTCTAAATTACTGATTTGGAGCTGCAACAAAAACAAACACAAAGCCTCACCAAACACAAGACCACAAAAAAACAGTTTAAAAAGAATTTCTATAGTCTCATCTGATAGTTTAAAAAGGATTCTTACATATTTGGTCAAAAAAAGGTTGGATTTGTGGTATCTAGTTAACTTTAAGCTGTCTGTTTAAAAAGGTTGGAACACCTTTGGAGTATCAATTAAATGGTTCCTCTGTCAAGGGCTACTGGAAAAATGGTAATCAGAACAAACTGTTTAAAATAAAAAGATGTGATTTAACTTTCATTAAGCAAAAGGAAAATGTTTTATTTGTCTGTAATCTCAAGGAGTAGATATTTACTGAGTCAGCCTATTAATTAGCTATGTGTACCAAGGGATCATGTATGCAGCTTTAGAAAAGACCAGCTATAATTGGTCTCTACATCAGGGACAATCCTTGTTAGACTAGAATGACACAAATCTGGATCCTGACCAGCTGGAGCAGACTTTCCTTTTCCAATATGCTCATATTTCCCTGCTGAGAAGCCTTCTGCCAGAACAGGCCCCTGTCAAAGTTCTCAATGTGGTTTGTCCATCACTATCGTGAATCAACATTTTATTCTGTAACAGGTTTGTAATAAGAATTAGTTACTTATCTGCTTCCAGCTTTAATGAAGAATGATATGCATAATCATTTAAAATCAAATTGGATCCAAATCAGTGTGCTTAGGGAGCTTCAAAACTAAATTTTGTTTCTTGTTATACTGTCTTGTGTATATCACATACCTGCCTTAAAGAAAAACTTCAGGCCAGATTCTGAAAGGGACAGCCTGTGCATTTGTTACACATAAAATCTCTTTTTGTGTCAATAGAGAAGTGTTATTAAAATATCAAGAGAGAAAAATCACATAACAGCCAATAAAAACATGAATTGAATGTTGTTTTTCACAAAAAAAAAAAAAAAAAAGACAAACCAAAAAAACCCAATTGGTAACTACTTAAAGATGTGTATCTTTCAAAATACCATTTTCTATTTAGAAATCTGTTTGCTACAAATTATTCCTATTTCCAGGTGTCCCCATATCTCTGCCTAGATTCTTACTTTCTTTCACTTTCACTTTGTTGAGAAAATACGTAAAATCTTAAATTTCCACATATAGTGCTAACGAGCATTTAGACATCCTTTACAAAGCACCAGAAAGCACTAATTAAATTTCGTGGGGGGTTTTTTCTGTTGTTGTTGGTTGTTGGGTTTTTTTTTGACAGAACTTCTTTTCTCTTCCCAAATTAGAAATAATTGTGGTGTTGTTACCTTCCTTCTTCTAAAATTGTTAATATGTGATTGATGTTGCAGTTCCCAATGCTGTACATGGTATTTTGATTTAATCAGACTATTTTGTTATCTTCTTTCATTTATTGTCTCCTTCAGTTTGTGCCTGTGCCTTTAAGCACACAGGTTTTGTGATTTGGTTTCCCTCACCTCCCCTGACTGTTTCTTTCCTTTAATTCTGTAGATGGTTGTAATAAAATGCCTGGTCAAGAGGTCCTGTCTCTGTAATATTTACAAGGTAAAGGAAAAAGGAAAAGAGTTTAATAGGATATTTTCCTCTTGTCATGCTTCTCCACTGCTAGGACACAGCATCCAATTTTATTATGTACTGTACATTACCTGAAAGTTCCAGACTTTAATAGTCACTCAAATGCCTTCCTAATGTCACAAGGAAATTGTGGGTGGAGTGGCTGCAAGAACTGTGATATTTAATCTAACATTTATTTGCTAAGCAGGGTGGGTAGTGAGTGGAGAATTATTTCTATTTTTAAATTTCCATTACATCTTATACACACAGTCTCTCTCTTTCACCCTCTCTTTCACCGTCCCCTCCCCAGTTGCCTCCCCAGCCCCTCCTGTTGGGGTTGGACCTGCACTATGGATCCAGGCGAAGCAGACACTCACTCTGACCAGTGAGTGCAACTGGGTCCCCATCTCACACACAGCTTTTCCACATTGGGCTTCATCTTCAATGTGGAGTGGTAAGTCCAAGTATGGAGTTTTCACCACAAGAGACAATTGTCTTCACTCCTAATTGGTTTCAGACTTACGCTACTGAAGAAAGTCTTGGAAGTTACCAAGTCCCAGGACAACTTCTTTATCTAAGGCCAATTAATGGTTGTTACTGGGACTCATATCACTCTCTTAGGAGCGATAGGGACTCCTATCTCTCTCAGACTCTCTTGTCTCTGCCTCCAAATCTGCAACAAGGGTGTGAAGCTGACAACAGTTACATAACAAAGTTCACTTGTGCTGCTCTGTTTGCAAGCAGATAGTGGATTAATCTAGTCACTTTAAGCTGGGCAGTTGTAGTCACTTGCCTCAGTGGTGCTTTCAGATATGCACGACCCCATGGTACCAAAGTACAACACTCTTTCCGTATTCTGCCTCACATAACTTTCTAAATTTCCCAGCCTTCCCCACTTCCTCCCAGCCAATATGTAACCTACTGGCCTCTACTAGATGTGCGTGCATCACCAGAGCCTAAGTATGTTCCTGTTCTAAAAAATAATCCCATCTTTAGGTTTGAAGAACTCCACACAAAGACATATCTTCCACTGTACTGTGACTTTTCCAGTCTTCGATATGGCTCATTTTGACCAGCTTGCAACCTCTTCTGATTTTCATTTGCAAATATTTGTGAAAGAGAATGTTTATCAGTCTGAGTGTTCAGGCAAATGCCAAACATGTAGTTGGGATTCATTTAATTACCTATATGCATTTCGGGTGGAAAAATGTATTAAACTACACAGCTGGAACATCAGCTCTTGAATATAGAACACTTAAGGATAGTTAACTAGTGAGCCATACGGTGTTTGTTTTGTTTTTTGTTTTGTTCTTTCACATAAAATCCTTGTCAGGCAAAGGCAAACGTATTTGAAAGCAAGAGATTCGTAACAGCTTCTGCCTACAGAAACAGGAACAAATCAAATGATCGAATTGAATGTGACAATTTTTTTTTCAAGCTGTCATCCCTAATGATACTGATTCAAGAATAGTAATCAGAGATCCAACTTGTAAGTCTAAATAAAAAGATATTTAGAATGCCACTTTGTCTTGTACAGAAAATCGATCTTTTAATTTCTACTGTATCTCTGTGTACATTTTAAAAAAATTATAGTGGACAAAAAAAATCACAGGTGTAAACTTATATCTGTAAGTAAGATCTCAGAAGTTTTGGAACAGCATGAAAAACACAATAATAGACAAATCAAACAACTTGGCAACTGCATCCTTCTTTGTCCTTTTCTTCCTGTAGAATAAATCCCAACCATTTTAAAGAAACTTCATTATTTTGGTAACCTTAAAACTGTCTTAGAATAGATTAATTCACTGGACTCCAAATAAATCACAATGGTGATGAAAAATGGTTTTGAAATACACAAATCATAGAGTCATTCAAGTTCGAAAGGAACTCAGGATGTCTAGAGTTGAACATCCTGCTCAAATTATGGTTGACACTGAATTCAGACCAGTTGCTCAGGGCTTTGTGCAACACTTCTACTTCAATGAACAACCAAAGGCCTAGAAAAGATAGAGCTTCAAAAACTGAAGAAAATTGTCAAAATATCTATTTATTCTTTTGAATATATAATTTTCCTAAGAGTTACAGTTGAGTAGTGTCCCAAATATGTTTCATTTCAAATAAAAAAGTGTGTCTAATTTTCCAAACAAAGGTTAAAGACACATCAGTGACTTCTTTAAAACTGTAGAAAGACAAACCAAGTGGTCATGAAGAATGACCTAATTTCTGAAGTGGAGATGTCATGAGGAATAACTCTATGAGATGACAAATGAATGAGATGGCAAAAAGTGAAATGAGGATAACACAAATACTTAAATACAACTATAAATTATACAGAGTAATACAATCAGGAAAACAACTCTTTCATGCCCATCTTTACTGCTGTCATATGGTTTGCTGCTCTTGTATATGTAGTTTCTCTTTTCTCTCATTTGTATACATTGTTGTTCACTGTGTTCTCTTTAGTGAGAGATATGTTTCAGTGTATCACTCCTTAATATCATGATGTGACAAGTGTTTTATTATGTTTTCAGGAAGATGGAGAAATCAAAGAATGTTCACTGGCTGAAAACAAACATTGTCCTTAAGGCAATATTTTATGGTAAAGATTTTTGCTTGTTTGTTTAAATTGTACATAAAATCTTAAATCCTGTAGATCGTTGTTTGCACAGGGTAAGGTAAATACCTTCTGCTCAGCATTAAAGAACCAGCATCCCACTGTTCTCATCTGTATCTGTTAAAAGAACAGGTGCAAGACATTTGTATACCAATAAGGCTCCCATGATAGCTTCAGTTTGAGTGTATGAATTGATAGAAGCTTTCCTGAGTTGCAAACAGCTTTTTGTTGAATGTATTTTGGCAGGAAGATAGCATCTTGTCATGTAGATGTGTCACATCACATTATACTGTACAATGTAATATTCTAAAAAAAAGCGCTCACATGAAATCTTACCTTCCTACTTAAACTAGGCAATGCTAAGAGCCAAATCCCAGTGTTTGGTCTGAGGCACACCATGTCTTCCAAGTGTTTCTTAGTCTGTGCTCAAGACTGCTTTATACTGCTTAGTCTGTGCTCAAGACTGCTTTATGCAGCTGTGCATCCACAATCAGGTGATTGAGAAGGTCTGGATGAGAAGGAGCTGCAACGAACCTGTCTGGCACCTTCTCTGCTTCATGTGGGAGCATTTCCATGCAGATACTCTGGGTCGTGCCCAGAGTTAGGCTGCAGCTGTGTCTTCTTGATCCTGGTCCTGGCCCTGGTGTTGCCCCACAGGGGCAGACTTCTTGCATGGCCTCAGGGCTACGATCACTGAGGACTTGCCTAGCCATCAGGCACGCTGGTCATATCCCTGTTCAGCCCTTCTCTCCTAGCCAGATACTGTGCTACTGTGCCCCTCAGCAGGCTTCTGCTCTGCTGGCCTCTCTTACCCTCAGCTCCCAGCTTCCTGACCAACCTCAGCTTCCCTGATGTCAAAGATAATGTGCAGATTCTGCCCTTAAAATTGGGGCGAAAAAAAAAACCCTCCAAAATTTTAGGTCTGTGATCTAATAAACACTCTGTAGTAATAATTTAATAATTTTATTTGTAATTTACAGGAAAAGTATTTTTATAATTAGAAAACACTGATGCAGAACCACTCAACTAATATCCCAAAATAACTTCATCTTGCTACATTAAGTAAGCAAAGTTTGCTCATTGAATAAGGAAGAACAAAGATGACAGAAAATGATGTGCTGAGTCTGGGGAAATCATTCCTGACAAATTTGGTGGCCTTCTGATGGGGTTACAGTGCTGGTTGATAAGAGAAATGTGACTGATGTCATTTACCTAGACAATTGCAAAGTATTTGACACTGTCCCACACAGCACCATTGTAGCTAAACTGAAGAGGCATGGATTTGACAGATGGACCACTTAGTGGATAACGCATTGGCTGGATGGTTGTACTCAAAGAGTTTTGGTCAATGGATGGATAGCCAAGTGAAAACCAGTGATGAGTATCGATCTTCAGGGGTCAGTTCTAGGGCTGGTGCTGTTCAACATCTCTGTTGGTGACAAGGACAGTGGGAATCAGTGAAACCTCAGCAAGTTTTCTGATGGCACCAAGCTGTGTGGTGCGGTCAACACACCGGAGGGAAAGGATGCCATCCTGATGGACCTTAACAGGCTTGTAAGGTACGCCCGTGTGAACTTCATGATGTTCATCAAGGCCAAGTGCAAGGTCCTGCATATGGGTCAGGGTAATCCCCAACATAAACACAGGCTGGGCAGAAAATGGATTGAGAACAGCACTGAGGAGAAGGACTCAGGGCTGTTGGCTGATGAAAAGGTCCACATGAGCTGGCAGTGTGTGCTTGCAGCCCAGAAAGCCAACTGTCTCCTGGGTTACATCAAAAGAAGTGTGACCAGCAGGCTGAGCATCTCCTCTGCCCTCATGAGACCCCTCCTGGAGTACTGCATTCAGCTCTGGATCCTCCAACATAAAAAGGATATGGGCCTGCTCGAACAAGTCCAGAGGAGGCCCACAAAGATGATCAGAGGATTGGCACACCTCCCCTATGAAGACAGGCTGAGAGAGTTGGACTTATTCAGCCTGGAGAAGAGAAGGGTCTGGGGAGACTTTATAGCAGACCTTATAGCAATCTTCCAATACCTAATGGGGTCCTAGAAGACAGCTGAAGAGGGACTTTTTACAAGGGCATGTAGTGATAGAACAAGGGTGAATGGCTTTAAACTGAAAAAGGTTAGATTTAGATTAAATGTTAGGAAGAAATTCCTTAATGTGAGGTCAGTGAGAGGCTGTCACAGGTTGCCCTGAGAGTTGTAGTTGCCCCATCCCTGGAAGTGTTCAAGGCCGGGTTGGATGGGGTTTGAGCAACCTGGTCTAGTGGAAGGTGTCCCTGCCCATGGCAGGGGGGTTGGAACTAGATGATCTTTAAGATCCCTTCCACACCAAACCATTCTATGATTCTGTGATACTTAGTCCTATGGAGATGTAGGGGAGAGAATCAGAAGAGTAAAAGTGAGAAAACTCATGGGTTAAGATAAAGACAATTCAATAGGTAAAGCAAAAGCTGTGTGTGCAAGCAAAGCGAAACAAGGCATTCATTCACCACTTCCCATGGGCAGGCAGGTGTTCCACCATCACTAGGAGAGAAGGGCTCCATCACATGTAATGGTTACTTGGGAAGACAAACACCATCACTACAAACGTCCCCAGCTTTCTCCTTCTTTCCCCAGCTTTATAAGCTGAGCATGGCATCATACGATATGGGATATCCCTTTGGTCATCTGAGGTCTGCTTTCCTGGATGTGTCCCAGGAAACTCCCAACTTCTTGTGCACCCCCAGCCTGCTCACTAGTGGAGTGAGGTGAGAAACAGAAAAGACCTTGACTCATGTAAGCACTGCTCAGCAGTAATGAAAACATCCCTGTGCCGTCAACATTGCTTTCAGCACGAATCCAAAACATAGCACCGTACTAGCTACTATGAAGAAAATTAACTCTATCCTATCCAAAACCAGTACTGCAGCATAATTGTTCAGAAAGATGAACAGTATCCAGATCGTGCCAACTAGAAAAACATTTCTGTAGAAACAGATATGCTTAAACTTCATAGAAAGTAAATATGAACCTGTGAACGTATTTCTCTTTTCTTCCTAATACAGGAATTACAATTACACTTTTTTTCAGTCTTACTGTGTGTGGGATAATTACTGAATATGATTTGAAAATTAAACTTATATCTAAAAATGTAGCATTGCTCACACATAAAGGAAAAACGGACTTTCAGGGTAAGATGCAGCTGCATGTGGTATGCCAGGAATTCACTCCACAGCGGTTCCTGTGGCAACATTGCTTGACGGAGGATGGAGCAGAGTGGAGATTCTGCGGCCAAACTCTGTCCCAATACCAGCAGAGATGGGAACTAGGTGGTGCTTAAAACTGATAAGCTGCATACTTGCTGCCCTGAGCCAACGGCCTGTCGTCTTTTGACAAAATGCTGTTCTTTGTGCTAACTTTGCTTCATTATAATGCATTTTAATACGAAAACACACCTCCACCTCCAATGCTACCTGCCTCCAAAGTGAGACCACCCCTCTTTGAGCATGCTCTTTGAATTTTTTGTGGCATATACCTTTAAAAGCGAAGCGAGGAAAATTTACACCAATAACAATAAAGGTATGTATGACTAGAGTCACTCAAGCTCCACCTTGAAAGTCAAAAATACTATAAAAATGACCCAAAAAGTGGGGAGCTTTAGGGAAGACATCATCGTGGACAAGCCGAGGAAAACCCCATCAGCTGACTACTCTCGACTCCCAGGATCGGTCGAGGGGCTGGACCTTTCTTCCCCCCCATAGGGACGCCTTTGGGTAAGACTTGCACTGTATCCAGTGCTTCCCCGGGAAAATTAGGAATCTCTATATAGAGTTACTTTTTACTTTTATACTTTAAAGCCAGGCTGTATTATTCATAACTTTGTCACGCAGTTATATACTTTATTATTTGCACATGCTTTTGCAGACAGTGTATTTATCACTGGCAATCCACAAGAACCTGTATCTGTTGCTTTAATAAACTGCACTGTTTAAGAAGCTAATCGTAAATCTCTCATTGAACGCGACCAGCTCCCTCAGTGTAGCTGTGCTAGTTCGTGAGCACGATTAGACTGAAGGTGCAGTGCACTATTAGTGCATCCGGAATCGTGATTATTCAATATATTGAATGCGACCGGACTGATAGTGGCAAACTGGGCATCACTCAGAATCTAAGCCTAGCCGCACCCAGCCCCTCCAATATCTGAGGATCAGCCGGAAAGCAAGGGGGTTTATTTTCTGCCAAATTATTTTACCCTTTCACGCAACACTGTGTAAGTAAGACTACCCCAGAAAAAGACTAGAAACTAAAGAACTGCAACCCATTTTCTTAAGCACTGTGAATTTCAGTTAATATTTGGTCTTCAGAGTTGCTTAAGCTGTTTGGTTCTTCTACTTAAGTCCTTTCTCTGTACAACACTTTTTTCTGCATCATCCCAGTAGAAGTATTTTATAGGGAAAACTGAAAATCTCTATAGAAGACTTTTGCTTTAACTGGAAGACTTCATCATGTCACAAATTCTTGCTATGTTGTTTTTTTTTTTTTAATGTTTGACAATTGAAATAACTCTGTGTTAAATAATACTTCATTGATCACTTATGAATTCTTTGAAGATTTTGATCTCGTTCCTACATGAAGTTTTTTTTGAGTTAAGTTAAACAGGTAGTTGAGTCTGCCATGCTCAAGCTTACACAGAAGTTTGAGTGAAACTACTACTGAGAAGTGATCCCAAGCTGCATGCAGGACAGTTACGGAGTCAATCCAGCAGGAGTAGTGAAATGGAATCTAGCTGCTCTTCCCAGCACATGCTTAGAACAAAACCGCTTTCACTTATTTTAATTCTAAGGGGGTTTGGGGAAGTGGACTGAAGTGATTTTTCAGTAGGATCCTCTTCTCCCTAGTTATTCAGAAGCAACATGAGGTACTTCCTGTGCGTTTATAGAATCATAGAATAGTTTGGGTTAGAAAGGATCTCCAAAGGTCATCTAGTCCAACCCACTGCAAGGAGCAGAGACATCTTCAACTAGATCAGGTTGCTCAGAGCCTGGCCAACATGACTTCGAATGTTTCCAGGGATGGGGCATATACCACCTCTCTGGGCAACCTGTCCCAGTGTTTAGCCACTCTCATCACAAAAATTCTTCCTCATATCTAGTCTAAATATACCCTCTTTGAGTTTAAAACTAATATCCCTTTTCCTATCAGAACAGCACTGCTAAGAATCTTGACCTTTTTCGAAAAGCAAAACCAAAGTTTCTCTGGAGCCTTCTCTTCTCCAGGCTAAAAATACCCAACCCTTTCAGCCTGTCTTCATAGGTGAAGTCTGCCAGCTCTCCGATCATTTTTGTGGCTACCCTCTGCATCCCCTCCACAGGTCCATGTCTTTCTTGTACTGAGGACTCCAGAGCTGGATACAGTACTCCAGGTGGGGTCTCACAAGAACAGAGGGGCAGAATTGCCTTCCTCAACCTGCGGGTCATGCTTCTTTTCATGCAGCCCAGGATATGGTTGGCTTTCTGGGCTGTGATTCAGTGATTGTCAACTCATGTCCAGCTTTTCATCCACCAGTATCTCCAGATCATCCTCTGCATGAGGCTGTTCTCAGTCTCTTCATTCCCCACCTTGTATTGATACCAGGGGTTGCCCCAACTCAGGTGCAGGAGCTTGCTCTTGGTCTTGTTGAATCTCATGAGTTTCACAAGGGCCTACTTCTCAAGCTTGTCCAGGTCCCTCTGGATGGCATCCCTTCCCCCAGGTGTGTCAACTGTGTCACCAGGTTATCACTATAAATTTTCACCTCTGATTTTTTGTGATTATTTGTTCCACAGGAGTCAAAGGTGGATAGGGAGCTGCCAACTGTACAGGTGTAACAGGAATTACTTCGTGGGTATGAACACATGACTCATCTCTCTCCACAAATTACTTTCTGGAGGACTTCTAGTGAAAGAGTAGTGTGGACCAGGACAACCTGAGACTTTCATTGTTACCAATGACTGTGTCAATTATTTAGTTAATTTTTATTTTTATTGTTAATTGTATGTTTTATGTTAAAAAAAAAAATCTTTTCTTTTTTCGTATGTGGTTATGAACTTAATAATTAAATGCTTGATACATTTGTTGATGCCTGGGGCTTGGGTAGTGGAAAGTTTCAAGTAATTCCTCTTTTTCCTTTTCTCATTTTCCTTTTTCTTCATTCTCAGGTATTGCAAAGGATTTTGTTGAGGTCACATACAGCACAAGTTCTCATGGGATTTTGAGAACGTAATTCTGTCACTCTTCATGTTCAAAAAGGACACAATACCATTAAGAAGGTTATTGAAGTTGTTTGGTGTGGTATGAAATGTGTCTAGATGTGTCTAGATGTCAACTAATTCAATATGTGCATCTTATCCAAGCCATTTGTTGTATCTGATAGATTATTAAAAGAGACAGGGCATGCAAGGCAGACGTTTTGAATAACCTTCTCTTTGGATGAATCTGAAAAGGGTATATGCCAGTTGTTCCAGACTTCTTTTGCATCAAGGCTTTCTGATTTTCTTTTCTAGAAGATTTTCAACATGCAGAGCTGTGCTTCTGTCAAAGAGAGGAAAGCAATTTATTCTATACTGCTCTCTTACTAACGTGACATAGAAGATGCCTTGTTTTATTACATCACATTGATCAGATCACCTATGCCATATGGTTTAAATGGCCTATCTAGGTTATTGAGTACACTAACTGTTTCCATCACTGTCTCAGTTAATACTGAGATTTAGGGTTAATTTTATCAAGCTGCTAATACTAAAAGTTAGCATATAAACCCTTCAGATTTATTCTATTTATTCTGGTTTTTTATATATTATGTTGGAAAAAGTGAAGGCTGGTCCCTCAGCCTCATCTCATAAGCCAAGTGGTTCAGTCCTGACTATTCTGATGGTTTATTGATGTCTTTTCTGCGCAGTACATAGTAATTAGATGCGCTATAATCAGCCCTGAGTAAAGGCATGAATAATGGCTTCCCTGGACCTGCTGCCTGTGCTTCCATTAATGCTGCTGGCTGTCTTTGATGCTAGGCACACTGTCAGCTCATGTTCAGTTCACTGGTCCCTAGGGCCCCCAGGGCCTTTTTGCCAGAGCTGCTACTTAGTCTGTCAGTTCCAAGTCTGTATCACTGCCAGGGGGTCTTTCTTACTTGGGACAGGACTTTGCATTTTGCAAAGTTGAATTTCATGAGGTTTCTCTCCGCCCATTTATCCAGCCTGTCTAGGTCCCCCTGCATGGCAGCCTGTGGATTACCTCTCGTGTGTTAACTGGTTCCATCACCAGGCATATTTAGTGCCACCTTCATAAAAATGAACCAAAGCTGGTTTATGTAATACTCTTGATTACAGGATGGAAATGTTTAGGGAGAAAAAAAAAAAAATTAATTTCTAGTCCAAGCATCTTTCATTGCCTTGCATTCTGCACAAGTCATCCTTTCAGACTGTTGCATAATCTATAGTGATTCGTAAATGAATTTAAAATGAAACTGAAAAAATATTATTTGATACGGCGTAGGAAAGTCTGCACGTTTTATGCACCAGATTGTTTTGCAAATGCATTCCTTACAATCTCCCTTTAGGCAGCTGGAATTGATAATATTCCTATTAACAGATGCTCTAGGCAGAAAGAGTCAAGAAGTAGACTTACGCGTACACTGCTCAGAACCACAAAATCTTTAATATGATACAATCTTCCATAACATAGTTTTCCATAATCAGAAATAAATGTGACAAAGCGTGCCTAGATCAGCAATGTCCTATCTTCTAGTTTAGCGTTGATAAGGGGCACATCTTACTTTCTTACCCTAATGGTATCATAGTTTTCATGAAAATTTAAATGTTTTAGTAGTAAGGAATTTGCAGTACATATATGTACAAGGACCCTTAATTAAATTTTTTAGATTTCAAACATAAGTGTTTAACACTCTGAGTACTCAGTTATTCACATGAAGAAAGAACTTTTGGTACATTAAGAACTGTAATAGTCACCCAAAAAAAACCCCACAATAAAACAACCAACCTCGCACAAACACGCAAACACAAAACTTACCCCCATTCATTAGGCTATACACTAATAATAACTAAAGGTTTGGATATGAGGATCAGAAGTGAGAATTATACTTCTCCTTCTGACAGTATCTAATGCCCTAGTAGAGGCTTGACCTCCTTGCTGACATATGGCAAAGAGTCCCTAAAAAAGATTATTACAGGAAGAGTGCTTAAGCTGTCATAGAACTGCCACAAAAACAATTCTGTTGTGCCAGGAAAAAAGTGAAGAGTAAATGGCATTCTTCAATGGTTGTCCATGTAAAGTAAATTCTAGTATCTCTGGAAGATACCTTTCACATTTTCCTCTATCTTATACCAGTTACTTATAGCAAAACTGTAAAAATGACAGGCATACTAGTGGCTTTACACAATTAGCATTACTTGTGTCTGGTCTTCTGGTCTAGGATAAAGACATTGATGGTGGCAAGGAAATGTGTTTGTTCAGACTGTCAACAAGTGTTCTATTAGTGGTTATTAGTGTGTGAATATCCTGCCATTAAAAATTTATCACTTGTATCTGCTGTCACAGAGACCTTAAAAGATCATGAAGAGTTAATAAGTTTGCAGCAATATACATCCTAAATTGAGTTTGAAACAAATGACAATCATCATAAAACTTCTGCAGCAAGCATGAAGAATGACTTAACCTCCTGTTTTCAGAGTATACTCACTGACTTTTTTTTAAGAATAACCTTTGACTTGGAGACATTTGAGGTCAATACTATATTTCTAACCAGAATGCACAGAAGAAAGAAAGGAGCTTACTTTCTTTCGTCAAATGAAAAGTGAGTGCAGTCATCTATTGAAAAAGGGATGTAATATTTTCCATATCTTAACCAGTATATATCAACAAAACCTGAAAATCAGGGATGAGAAGGAAGGAAGTTTGTTGGTTTTCCTATCTTCTGCTGAGCTGTTTTATTAATGGAAGGACACAGCAGACTTTGCTTTTAAGGCTTGGTTTGTTTTGTAGAGGCAAAATTCAATTAAAATTCCAGATTCTATTTAAAATCATTTCAATAGGGAACTTTTCATGTTGAATTCATGCCATGTCTATAAACATGATAGGATTTTATTGTAAGCATTCTCTTATCTTTTTATTGCAAATTCAAAGCTTAGCTCTTTCTTGTCACTGATTGTCCAGTTATCATGAGGTTGTTAGGGGTGATTCTAAGGTAGTAAGTGGCATGTCATAAGTAATTCCCATTACACTTAAAAAGTTATGCACTGTAAAGCTGTTTTTGACCTATTTTTAAATTTTGTTTTATTTTTTCAAAATCAAAATGGTGTTATTTCTAAGATTATCTGTCTTCACTGTATTCTCACTTTCTTCTCAACAAGTCAGTGTACAAGATATGGAGTAAAGTTTCTCACATTTATTCTGCAATATACTTTTCAGGCTTGTAGTATTGTAACAAAGACAGAAGAGCTAGAGGTTTGACAAAGTATTATTAATCCATTTCAGTTAAAAAGGTTAACCTTTTGGCTTGCTGTCATCTAATATGGCCACTCCAGAGGCACATCACATACTGAAGAAACAGTGCAATGTTTCAGTTATTGCTTAAATTAATACCAATAATGACCATTAATTTCACCTGATGTAAGTCTTTATGCTTTCTTATGTCATTTGCAAGGCAAATTAAGAGGCAGAGGGAATTAGATTTCGTCATAATTCTAATTTGAGAAACTGGAAAAATTAATCACAGAAAGGAAAAATCCCCTCATTTTATAATAGAAGAAACATATAAAGGATTAATTTTGATGAACGCATAGCTAGAGAGATTCTGATTTACATTCTATTTGCCTTGTCAGTAAGATACATACTTCAGTAGCTAAAAATGCAGTATATGTGGTTTTATCTCAGTGTAATGAAAACTGTTTTGTTGATAGTAATTTATTTGGTAGGAGACAAATGACAGTAAAAACTGATTGATTATGTCAATGATCACTTGTATTAAGAATATGTAGTAAGATGTATTAAAATATAATGTATTAAGAAACCTCAAGATCTGCTCAATTTTTTTAAATATCACATTATATTTGCAGATTCTTTAAATCTGAAAGCAATGTCTCTCTAAGCAATAGTGGCCCCAGTAACAACACCGGGAAAATTACCATAGATATGCAGAAGGAAGGCTTGCAAAATTCTTACTAGACAAAGAAAATTGAGTATGACCCCTCATGGAAAAGTCAAATGTTAATGTAATTTAAAATATGCCCTCTAGATGATGTTATTTACCATTAGTGAGGTACGTCTTTAGTAAAGAACATGGGAGAATTCAGCTATTTTTACAGTTTAGGGAGGAAATTGCTACCAATTTTAATCTAATTTCTCAGGATCTTAGAGGTAAGAGATCGGAAACACTTGTAATGTCTAAACAACTTTTTGTAAGTGCAAGATTATTATGTTGCACAGTGTTTTCCAGTAATTTTGCTAGTCCAGATTTAAATGATGTGCAAAAGTTTTCATTGCTCTCAGTGAGGTCTTTCACAGCTTCCCTGTGAAAGCTTATACTACTCTGACAAGAAAATAAGCCAGGAGGCAAGGAAGCTGCTGACCAACAAGAAAATCCACTGCAGCTGCAGTTCTGAACTTGCTGGAGCACTTTACCTAATTCTGAACCCTGACTGCAGGACAACATGAGGTTGATGTGACCTGCCCATCTTGATTCTCTTCCAGTGGCAACAGACCTGGGAGGCGAGGCTACTGCATTCCTGGCTGTCACACTGATGAAAAATCAAGACTGGACACCCATCAGGACTTAGGAGCTGGAATCTTTTCTAGGACTGTCAATACAGACATGGCAAGCCCCTTTCCCAAAACACTCCAACACTCTTAGATGTTGAAGGGGTCTGGGTGGTGAGTGTGCCAGAAGAAAAACCTCTGCAAGACCAAACATTCACTTGTGAGACAGGATATCCAGTTTTGTTCTAGGACCCTTCCACACCCTTTGGCTTTTACTTCTCAGTGCCTTAAATTAGAGTAGTGTTTAGTAATTTACTTCACATTTAAAGTCATAAAAATACTAATTGTATAATGGTACTGATTTAATTAGAGTGTCAGCTGCTTACTTTCCAGAGCGCATAGTGGTGATTCTGGGATAATATTAGCAACCAAGCAACCAATGAAGCACGTGGTTTTAATTCCTTTTTATCACCTACATGACAGAACATCACTCACAGTAATTGTCTTTATTATTGCTGCATTTTTATGAGGACTACAGTCCTTTTACATTTTGCAGTTTTACCAAACTGCCTTAAAAGCTGGAGTTTATTATGAACGAAATCACTGAAGAGAAATAAAAATTGTAGCAGCTGTGTAACAAAGAAGTTCTTAGAAATCTGTGAACATGAACCAACTGTGCATAATTTTCTAAGGGATTTTAAATTAAGCATATCTGCAGTACTGAATTTTAATTAATAGATCTGACTATTCTCTTCAAGACACACACCCACATTATATGTAGTGAGTACTTGAGGAACAGCTTGCCGGCAGCCATGACCCTATCCTCAAAAAAAAAACCCAAAGCCTGAGTCTTAATGAAATGAAAGTTTGCCAGTGACGAATTATATAAGGAAGGTTTTTTTTCTTTATTTCCCCTTTTAATGACAAAATATCTCTTCAAAGAGCACAAAGTTTCTCTTATCACGCTCTGTAGGCTGTTAGCACATTTCTCTTTATAAAACGCATGGGTAAAATGCGTAAGTAGTCCTGGGAGGAGGCACCTAAAACCTCCACCACGTCTCCTTTTCCAGATTTTGCAGAAGAAACCTACGCTTGGCCACCTGAGTCTTGTACATAGGCACCTCAAATGGGGCAACTGATCTGAATGCCCCTTCAGCCATTTGATTATGGTGTTCTGTCAAAAGTCAGTCCTGTGGCTTTGAAACCATCCTGAAAATAAAGGCTGATTTCTCAAGTTCCCTGACTTGTAAGTGAGCTTTCACTTCATGGCAGTAGTTCAAAAAGGTGAGGAGAGAAGTGCATGGCATCCTGAAGTTTCAGGTAGTCAGGAGCTCAGACAAAAGGCCATGACAAGACCCTGCTTCAAGAATTCCTAGCTAAGCAGTGGATCCACTAACCAGTGGATTACATAATCTTTTATTTAGCACTATAAAAGGTTTTATATTCCTCTGAATTTTGATCAGAGACACCACAGTCATGTCTGCACTATGGGTACGTATAACCTAATGCAGACTTCACCTATGCCAGTGAGTGACTGGCTAGATAATGTGAAAAAACCACAAAGTCTGGCCTATTTAATCATGAAAGGACTCTCCTGGGAAATGAAAGTTTTCTTTGAAATAACAGTTATTAACTCAGGTTTAGCAAAGACAAGACTTTCTTGTTGAGTAGCTGAGACAGTGAATCCAAGCTGTGCTGAGTTGTGTGGATTTATCACTTTAACCGGCAGTACCATGGAAGTCACAAATATTTGTTCAAGACCAGAAAGGAAGTCTAGGACAGATCATGCTAATAAAACCAGGTCTTAGGACCCTCTTTCTTTTTTTGGGGCAGAAATGAATCCCAGTAGGTGCATTATCCTCTCTGTATGTCAAAATGGTGAGATCTTGTCATCATTTGAACACAGACATTTCAAAGATATTGGACTGTGAAAGAAGGATCTCTCAGTAAACCATAAGAAATCACTCCGTTAAAAACCAAGCTACTAATATGCCACTAATATAAGAACATATAAAATGTATTACAGAGTAATTTAACATAGTTTCACACTTCTCAAAGGTGTTCATTAATTAGTATTCTGAAGGACACTGACATTTTCCAAGATGCAATTACATAACATTCTGAACAGTGAAATAGCAACTGGTCCCTAACTGAACATACCTGACTGTTTTCAAAATCTGATCCTGCTAACTTTGAAATCAGTAGGCAAGGAGGCAGAACCTCTGCAGTAATGTCAAGGGATGTATTTTACAGCCCCTGATATACACTGAGCAGAAAGAATTCTGTTTAATCCATGATACGGAAAGCTTTGTGCTTGTGACTAAAGATTCTACTGAACTGTTCTTTTATTAAGAGTGCCTTTTATTGAGAGCATTCTTTTATTATTGGCACCTGAGAAAGCCAACAGGTTTTTTAGGCTTCCTGTGAAGACATATAACATTGTTACACAACAGCTCTCTCTTCCAGCTCTCAGCATGGCACCTTGCTAGGGAGGACACTGTATATGCTCATTAAAAAAAAGTGAAGGGGATTTACTTTTTTCCCCAGTTGTTCCATTTCCTTACTGGGTTCTGCAGAACTTATTGCAGAAGAGTTCTTCAAATGCCAAAAGCAGGTTTGAAAAGCTGCGTACAGATTATTTTTAGGAGTGTCCTTGACAAAATATTGCAATTCATGTATATGCAATGTGTTAAGTATACTTCAGCGTTATAATCTTGATTTACATTTGTAACAGATGATAATTAGTGTGCCAGGAGGGAAATAAAAGGAGAGATGATGATGTGGTGAAGAACTTGATTAGTGACAACTCTGAAGAGGGTAAGACATGAGAGCCAAGAAACTCATCAGCTGACACTTTTCTCTTTTTCCTTTCCCTTCCCTTCTCTTTCTTTCCTTCTTTATTTTACATTTTTCCTTCATTTTCGCTTTTCCTTTCTTTAGTGCATTTTAAAAGTATCTGACTGTCTCTGAGTCTAAACAGTATTTTTTTCTTCATAGCTATAAACCCACCTTTTTAGTGGGGCCATGCACTATTTCACTGTGAAAGTATGAAAACAAAAAACACTAGAAGTTTAAATCATGTTTTTAAAGTGGGGAGGGCTCACACAAGTTTTTCTCTTGAGAAGATATCATGATTCCCACAGGTGACAAGTCTCTTCAGATCTATACAGTTATTGAAGCCTCTTTGTCTAGAAATATGCTTGGTGAGTCCCGTGGAACCATATTCTTTGAGGCATATTAAAATTATCTTCACATGTCTACAGCATACAGAAAACAACCTTAAGGATCAGACAGGAACATAAAAATATTATGCAGAAAAATACACAAGATTTTACAGTGAAGTCAATATTTGTATGTTCTTTTTGCTTAACAGCAAATAGATCCCTAAATAATGACGACAATCCCCAGAGACACAGCTACAAATATGAAATAAAAAGAAAAAGAAAATATTTGGTTGAGGGATAGATAATAATAATTTAAAATATTTTCACATTGAAAAATGCAAAAGAGAAATTAACAAGAAGAGAAAGTGAAGTAGCAATGAAGAAATTTAAAATTTCAGTGCAAAGGAAAGAACTTTTGGGAAATGAGGAGGGTAGGTGCTGAGTGAAGGATAATGTCTGGAAAATTTCAAAGAGAATGGATGGTGAGATGTTCTACGAAATGAAAAAAAAAAAAAAAGAGAGAGAGAGAGAAATGAAGACAAAAAACTCCACTGGATTTAAGAGTTATGTCAAAAGCAGAAAAAAGTTATGTGAATGGAGGCTGATATTAAAGAAAAATTAACAACATAGGGAGAAAAGAAGCATGGGAAATTAAAAAGCAAAATTGAGAATATGAAACTGAAGTCAAAAAGACTCAAAATGGAGGTAGTAAAATAATCCACAGTACCTTCTTCGTTTTGCACAAATTGATAGATTTTTCAACTGAAGGGGGAAAGACGACAGCAAAAGTGAAAGTACTCAAAATAATGAAGATTTAAGAGTTCCTCTGTGGATTTCCTGAGCAAAGAGAGGAAAAAGCAAAACTACAATGAGAAAATGAAGGACAGAAAAGTTACTCAAGAATTCATGCTGGGAGGGAATTTGCAGGTGCATCACTTCAGTGAGGTTTTCAAGACAGACATGTGATTTCACCCTGGTGTATGGAATCGAGGCTAACACTATTAATAAAAGAAGGTGGGTATGAGAAGATGAAAGCCTTTTCGGGTGTGGGTTGTTTTTTTTTTTTTCCTGAATAGCTGTTATACCTGAATTTGACTAGATAATATCAAATCTGTAGACATCTATTTGTTGGCCACCTATGTTTGGGCTATGAATAACTCCATGATGCTTGACGTACACAAAATCTTACCTTCTGTCTCAGTCTTGTTATGATATAGGTATACTATTGCTAGGTCTGGGCTACCACTGAATATCTTTACCTGACTTTACTGGCTATTCATGGAGAACCACTGGCGTGATACTTTGACATGGGCTTCTGTGAAGTTGCTCATTCATAGAATCGTAGAATCATAAAATGCCAGATTGGAAGGAACCTCAAGGATCATCTAGTCCAACCTTTCTAGGCAAGCATGACCTAGGCTAGATGACCCACCATTATGTCCCGGTACCTTTAGTACTACTAGGCCGTAGGTATGATGCAATGGTCCAAGTGATCCATGTTTATTTGACTGGTTTCAGTACTTCAGAACAACAGTTATGTTCAGCTTTTTGTGAGTTTTCAAAACATCTGCGATGCTGAAATCTGGTGAATAGGAATGTCACTGTAAAATCACCACAACAAATTTGGTGTGATGATGTAAAAACAAGGGAACAGGGGTTTTCTACAGTCTGATTTTAATGTATCTATCTTTCCAATGTTACTTTATGATTCAGTCTATCATTAGTCTTTTAACTTCTCTAGCTGGCCAAACGAAAATCAAGGATTTAGGGTCAAATTATCGTGGCTTTGAGTGATACATCAGATTTATGGGTTTCCTGACATACCAATGTTTTTACCTGCCAACACCTGAAAATTAAGGCACCCACAGTGTTATTATGAGAAAGAAAATATGACACTTGTTTCAGTATTTGACTTGCCACATTAAAATAAGGTATTTGATGTGCTGCATGATTTTCAATTATTCATGTACAAAATTATATGCAATTTGACACTTGCGATTTTAGTAACTTCCCTACAGAAAGTTACAATAGCATACCTAAGGCATTACTCTGAAAACTCTAAAATTACCAGTCATTAGAGTAATTTCCTGTACCTACAATAGAAAATAATACCCGTGCATAATTTTAATTTTTTTGCTTAACATGTTGTTGAGTATTAACATTTATTGGCAACCAAGAGATTAAGCAAATAAACACTATTAATCTTGCCTATGCTCTTTACTTTGCCAGGGTTTTGAAATAGATGATCTTTGACATTTAATTCTAAGTGGTAGAACTCCTACAAGGAAATGCTTTTCCTTTTACTTTGTTTCATGTAACGTAATGTTTATTAGAAGCAATTTGCTGATGCAGAGATACTTATTATTTTAAATCATTTTGTATGGCTCATTAAAAAAATCCTTTTTCTAAGCTGATTGATTTATTGCTTGTATGTCCTACACATCAAAATCTGGAAAATACAGGAATGATGTTTTTGAATTAACATTAACACACCCTTAACTACAATTTTTTTCAGTATGAAAATATTTTTAACATTTCATACATGCTCCATTCATCTCCTATAAAGACTGTAAATTTACTTTGCTGGAATTTCCTCAATAAAAGTCATAAACCTTAACATGGTTACATAGATTCTTAATCATATTCTTTATTTGCAATTCTCTTTGCTTCACTTAAAAGTATGTTGTTTGCATGATAAAACAAAAATAAAGGAAGACACTAAATAAAAAAATAATCAAAGATAATAATACAAGTTGTTATATCCCCAGGCACCACTTCTATTTCAGTGTATTCTAAGAGTCCGAGAACATGTATTTCATTTTATTTTTACTGTTATCATCACCAAAATAACCTAAATGTCTGTGAGATAAGAAGAGAACACAGTCCATCATGCAAGGCGAGAAAATAGAGAAAAAAAAGCCAGCACTGTAAAACAAATTTTAACACTACATTTTATATATATATATATATAAAAAACGTAAAAAGCCATTTTATGTCCTTTGGCTTTAAGTCAAATTTCTGTCAAATTTGTCGTATGTAAAGGTTATGAAATATTTATCTGTTTGTTTAGTTCTTCTAATAATATAGGTAAGAAAAAAAAGGTGTTTCTCTCTCCCTTCCTCCTCATTAATCAGAGAATATACCTGCTCATCAAATGATTCACTGAAATATTAAATTACTTAGCACATCTTTACCTTCTGCTATAGGGAGACAGAAACTCCCCTAAAAGCCTAAACCTTGTGGTCATTAGAATATTTCAGCCCTATAATATACCCAAAATCTTTAAACTCTACATGTTTGTTCTGATCTTTAGTGTCTTTTAAAATATAAATCATGGCTTGTTATGTTCTATAACTCAATATAGCCCCATCACCCATGATTACTGATGTTCAATTTTTAGTGTCTTTTCTGTTTTTATATGTCCTTTTCTGGTTTTATATCTCCTTATCCTTTTCCTCCTGCCTGTTATCTCTCTTCCTCTCTTCTTCCCTGCAGCAGCAAAAGTCAAGGCTATCATCAGCTCTGCAATCCACTTGTGTAACAGTTTATGATCAACCCTGTTGGGGTTAATAACCAACCTGGGTTTGCACAACTGTGTCTAACATATATGGTGAATAAATATTCCATAGTCTTTGTCAGGTTATCTAGTAAAGGCTAATTACATTAAACGAAGACCTGGCCAGGGTGAGACTTGTCCAGTGAACTTAGTGCACTGAGTTGGCAGCTCCTTGGACATCCAAGGATAATGACCAGCCCATGGGAATAAGCTCTCTGTCTACTGTCTGCATGAAGGGGTGGGGAACTGGCAGCAGCCTCCCTTCCACCAGACTGGGGCAGGAGGATTCACCTGGGTCCTGAAGATGTCTGAAGATGACAACCTCCGGGAGCTTTGTTGTATAACTATACATTTTATTCTGAAGTTGTGTCCACTGTCCCTTAAGAAACCCTCTAAGTAACTAGCTGTCTTCCTGTGTCTGTTTCTTTTGAATTGTTACAATTTCCATGCTGTTGAAGTATTACGCAACCTAAAATATTCGTTACATGTGCCATTCTCTTATTTTTTCATCTTATGTGTAAAAACGTATGTGTAGAGTCATTTTCCTCCCTTCCCCCCCCCCCCCTTTTTGTTTCTTTTTCTCATGTGAAATCAAGTTTTGCATGCTGAATACTGGACACTTTCCTACTTCAGGCTGATTTACTCATGGATTTTTTTTTTATTATTTTATTTTTCATGCACAGGATAAAATCCATCAGCGTAATATCAGCTGCATCCTAGAAAATGCCTGAGTGGCAGTCTCTGCTACTCAATAAAAAATGCCCCCCAGTAATTAATTTTCCATAGATGAAATATCAAGGTCTTGCTCATGCTAACACTGCTAAGATTAGCTTTCTCTGCAATAAACTGGATGTTACTGCAACAAACTGCAGTAAACTGGTAGATAGCGGCTGGCTCTAGTTATTCTTCCGTTTTATGGTGGTGCTCCTGACACCCTATAATATAACTGATATTTAGCTTTTATTTCAGTCCAAAGTGTTTTTTTTAATAGTTTTCTCATGGTCTTCACACTATTTTCTTTTTCACTCAGAATAAATGCTTCACTCATTTTATTCCTGCTGTCATCTATTTATTGTATGGGGATTGGAGCTGAGAGCTGAAGCAGATATAAGTTTTGTATAAGATACTGGAGGAGCAGGAAGTGCTTTTGAGCTCTTGGAGGACAACCTAACACTCACACAGAAGTCAGCTTAAAAGCATCTCTGCTTCAGGTTTATCTGACACATCTTCCTATAAGCACTTACACAGATGTAGGCTTTTCATGTAGCCAATGGACAGGATTAACACTTAATTTTTTGTAAGGTAAATGCCTAAAATATATAAGACACATTGAATTTAAAAAAACCTGCCCATTTCCACTATCCAGCCACCTGAAGATGCTTGACTTCCTTATATGCATATATCTGTACTATAGAAGTCCAAGATTAATGAGGTATAACCTCCCTCAGTGCCTGAATCTAAACTAATTGGGAACGTGCAACTTGAGTTTCAGCTGTTTCAAATTTGTTTATGCCAAAGCCTGTTTAAATAAGATTCTTCGCTTCCATTACTCATGTTCTGTTTGGTATGGAATATGCTGAGTGTGCAAGTAATATTCTATACAGGTGCTGGGGAATCTTCAGAGGCTCATGTCTGAGAGCTGTCCTCCCCTCTTAAAATATGCTAATATAAACCAGACATATTTTATGTCATAAAGACCAGCAATCTTCAAACAATATATTGCAAGTAGTTCAATATCCTGTTGTCCAAAGCAATTCATTTGCTGTTGTATTGATCCACTCAAGCAAGTGATTCCAACAAGTCTTTATAAATTTTATGTTCTCTCTTTGGTACAATAATGTCATGTAAGAAATATTGCAGCTACTGTTCATGGCATAGTCTAGACATTAGTTCAGCTTGTGTGATAAACAGGTAATCAGTCATAAACCCCCTGAGAGACAGCTGGCAAACATCTGGAAATGTCAAAGAATACCTGGTTAGACCCCAAGTCAGAACTGACCTTCACAAATGTACAGTAAAGACAACATGATTTTGCAGTTGAGCAGGCTTATATATTTCTTCCCAGCTTTTTTACATTTTTTTCACTTTTGGAGTCCTCCTCAGCTTCCCAATACAATATAATCCCTCACTTACTTACTTACAAAATTTGCTATAACTTTTCAATTACAGCAGATACTAAAATGTCCCGTTAATTACTATCTAACTCTTTAAATAAAAAAAGGAATCCATTGCATTGTGAATTGTGCGTAAATAGTAAAATTAAAATATTCCCTGGATTTCAGGCACTTTGAATGAAACCTGACTTTTAATCATATAGAGTGTTAAATTCTCTCTACATTACTTTTGACTTCGATCAGAGTCGCACTTTATGCCTAACTGGTTTAAGAGTTTTTCCCTTCGGTAATAATTAAAGATTAAATTTTCTAAATGTTTAAGCCAGTGGCTCAGTGCATGCTGTACACATGTGGAGAACAGCCTTCAGCGTTAAAGAAGCTGAGCTTTCAAGGGAAAAATAATGCAAACATTTTAAAAATAAGAATATTAGAATATTATTAGTGGTCAATTATGTGAATATTATTTACTTCAAGCATCATCAATTTGCTAAGCTTTGCTTAGGGTAATGGTACTGCTAATGCATGTTATATAACTCTCATAAAAAATGTCCATTTAAAATGTCCTAAAAAACACAATAACATTAGAAAAAAGCTACAATGTAGAACAGCTGTTGCTTGTTGCCTTCAGTCTTGTTCATGCTGAGTAGGAATTATTTCAGATGTAGTCTAATTATAATCTGTTTGGATTACTCCAAGGTATAACTGAGCTCACAAGTGATGACGTATTTCCACAAAGCCAGGCTATGATTCCAGAAGTATTTTTTTTTTTCTGTTGGTAAAACTGGCTTGCTTTTTTTTTCCCCTTCATCTGCTCTTACATATGCCAGCACTCACCTGCGTACGAATAGTAAAGCCGTACACTTGTTTCAGAGAAGTGTTACGAGCCTGGCCACTAAAATGACAAGCTTAAACAACAACAAGAAAAAAACCTCAAATAATCACCACCCCCAAGCCCCCCAAAATATAAACAAAATAAAAAGATATAGTCTAGGCTGCCAAATTTTAGCTAGATGAGATTAATCTCATTTTTGTTCAGTAAGGTATTTTGTTATTGAGTTTAAGGAGGCTTCGGTTTCTTCTTTTCTATGTTTGTACGTGGAAGAACTGAAAACCAGAGGAAAAGATAATTTTTACTTGTGTAATCCACAACACAGAAGAAATGCATGTACACTCACCTAATATTTAACATCCAAATTTGTATCTGACAAGTACACCAACTCAGACTGCTAGTGTTTTAATTTGAACAAACTATGAAAAACTAGCTATGGCATAGTATTGTGCACGGACAAGTCTCTTTCCGCCTTCTATGTAAGTCATTGCCAAGGATTTAACTACGTGACCAATTCTGTGATCTGAACTACCATTCAAATACCTTTCCCCAGTATTTTGCACTTTCGTTCCTTCTACTTTTGTCAATATTTTCTACCTCTTTTTCCCTGCAAATTTGATGCATTGTTTTTTTTTGTACAAGAATATTTGATAAAACCAGTAAATACTTTTTATCAACAGGGTGTCATAATACACAAATGGTAAATGTCCTTGTCTGAAGCGATAGCCTCAAAATCCTGTTACAGATTGAATAAATAAACAAACATGAAGTAGCCAATAAATAGATATGGAATAAGACAAGGATGTTATTGTTTTGGGGGAAAAAAAATTACTGAATACATATTAGATCTTATTTTGCTTTATGTCCAGTATTAATAAAACTTCAATAAAAAACCTAATTAGATGATGCTAAGTAAGACTATGCATCCAATTTGTTATTGCTGGAAAAGTTAAAAATTCCTAATGATTTAAGTAATTAGTTGCAAAAGTTTCCCATTGAACATTTTAGTGATGCTTGTGAAATGAGGCTATGCAGGCAATAACCATTAAGTATGAAACCCAGAAGCTAGCATACTCTAAAGCATGAGAGATTGAATCATTAAAACTAGATTTCCTCTTCCTCTCCTTTGAATCCTTTGAAGTCTCCTTGAAAAAAACCTTGAAATTTGACCCTTGAAAAATCATTTACTGCTTAAATATCAGATGAATTGCACAAAATAGTAATTACATGACCAGCAAGTTTTATTAAATATCCCTTCTCCTTTCCTTTCTTCTTTCCCTTCCCTTTCCTCTTCTTTCTCAATAAGTTGTTTGGATGCAACATTAACAAATTTGTGGATGTTTTTCCTTCATATTTTCAAAGTCATTAGATAATTTTCTGTAAATTTGTGTTAATTTGCATTTTAATTTGACAGTCATCATGATTTAAAACAGAATACAGGAATTGCACCTGTGTTCCTAGTTCTAGTGGCTTTTAACATTATTTCACAGAGAACATTCATAATAGTAATCTTTCAAAATGTGCAGAGTAAACTGATGCTTCATATAGCAAGGAGTATAATGTGTCCAGAAAGTAAAACTAAATCTTTAACTTGAATTTTTTCTCAGCAGTTTGGACAGTCTGACATAAATATGGTTTGCTCTTATTTTTAGCACTTCTGTTAAACCACATCCTTCCACCATGCTGAACTGCAGAGAGGAGCGCAACTTTAAATACAATTTAATAGAACAATTACCATAAGAATTGTAGTTTTCATTCCTCCCCTTTTAGTATTTACAAACTTTCTTATTTAATCCTGAGGTGTCCTAATCAACATGTACTCTTTTAATCTCACTTTGCTGATAATAGTAGTAATTTCATTTCTCCTCCAGATTGTCTTTACCCACAGTAACCTACGTATGATAGCCAAGTTGTTCCCACTGTCCTGTTCACAGTTCATCTCTCCATCTCATAGTTATTATTCTTCAGGAAAAGAAGAGCAATTAGACCAATTGAGTTTTAATTACTCTTAATTTTTACATCAAATCTCTAGTGGCTTTGCCTTTTCTTAATATTTATAAGCAGAATTCTATTTGTGCAATCATTCTTTCCTTTATATCCAAAAAGTATTGGGCACTTTTGAACCATAAACAGAAAGAAAGAAATGTTTTAAATGTTTTAAGCTTCTTTTAGTCTTTGAAAAAAGCTTTGATCTTCAGAGTTATTTATGTTAACTATTGAAATCTAGTATTAGTTGAATCATTAATTACAATAATAACAATATGGGGAAAACTATTCCAACTAATCAGAAAAAAACTCTTTGTTTCATTGATTTCCTGTTAATTATGAGTTCTTTAATACTTGAAAGCATGTTAATTATATCTCTGATTAACCAGAGTGATTTGTTGTCACAGTGTTTTTATACTTTCATATATTTCACAAGAAGCCCTAGTGTAGTGTTTGTGTAGATGAGATACAAATTCCACAGTAACATTGCCCTGCTGAAAATGGTGATAGTACAGATTTTAAAAGTCATTTCCTGTTCACTCCAAAAAAAAAAAAGGAAAAGATGACTCAAAAAGAGTAAGACCATAGTAAAGTACTCACATTGTTAAATGGAGTGGTTAATAACAAAAGAAACTATTTCCAAATGATTTCAGATTACAAACTCAGTGAGCATAAGTGGAAATGAAAGGACAACAATGCAGGATTGATGTTAAAAAGTATCTTTTCACCTGTAGAATAGTAAATGCACAGAACTGTCTAGAAGGCAAGGATGAATTGGAAACACGAGGACCAGTGAAGGAACAATTAGACTACATGCAAGAAACAGAAAAGTTCATAAAGGTGTTTTTATAAAGGCCCACAGCTTTCCTGTCCTGTTCTCCTTATTCCTTCTGTTTTTAACGCATTTCCTTCACCACACTGTTTCTAATGCTGCCAACATTTGTGATCTCAACAGGCAAATTCATTGATGGATTGATGGACTGGTGTTAAAAAATTAGGAAAAAAAGTATATTGGCAAGAAAATTTGCAGTGGAAGAAGTCCTTTTATGCAGAAACTAGGAACACAGCTTTATGAAATTGGTGAGTACAAAACCTGCTGTATTATGATATTTCTATCTGCCAAAAGATTAGAATATTTTAAATCTAGAATTTCCTGATGAGAATGTGATATCTACAATGGACTTAATAACCATATATAGAGCCAGAGAAAGTTTCTTTCCTCATTCTCTTTGTAAGAATGTATTGGTTTTCCTCCTTCGATGACCATGACCAAGCAAAGAGAAGTGCTAATTCTAACTGATCATGTGGGAAACAAAAGACGTTACCCTAAAAAAAGACAAAAGAGTCCATGTCCAGTAAAAGCTTTCTAATGAGGATGGTGCTAACCTTAGAGAAGCTGCAGAAATACTCCTGTATTATAACAACGAGGATGATATACCACTGTTTATAGAAGGATACAGTGCTGGCTAGGATAATGGGCTGAGAGATCATGCTGATGCCTCATCCAGCACCCAGTCACAGTCTCATGGTTTTACTAATTCACAGTGACTGGTTCCACCTCAACCGTGTAACTATACATTCACTGAAAAGATTCAAATATGTTCTGGCAGGATCACATAGACTCAACGGCACTATTTGCTGCACAACAGCGTGAAGTGATATTACTAGTTATTCCCATTTCTGTCTGACCTTTATACCAAATATTTTGCTTCTGTTTAGAATTTACATTTGTGCTTTCAGGCAATCAGCAATAGGAACTAGAAATTAAATTATTCCCTATAATGATGTTTTCAACTGCACTAAACTTTTTCCTTTTTTTGGTCACATTCATTTCTTATAACATTCATATATATATGGATGGAACTATATATACTTTATGAAAATTTTTTAAATCTTTTCTTTTTCTTAGCCATTTAAAAAGTGTATGCAGTAGGATACACTATAAATCTGATTCTGTAAAGACTTAAATACCTGTTTCTCTCTCTTACATAAGTACTATACACATAGGCAAATCTAAACAGGAATGTATGTGGGGTATTTTTGTCTGGGATTTTTTTTGGTGGGGGTGTGTCTAGTTTTTTTCTCTGGATAAATCCTCATAACCATTTTGACCCATGGTAATCTAAGCATGTTCAGTGACGGATTATTTTCAGATTCTCTCTGATCATCTGTGTATGAATTACTACTGACAAAACTATAAATGTAAAGAAAATACAACAAAACAGATTCTCCTGCAAAAAAAGATTTTCAGTTATTTATTTTTACTCATCTCTAGGGAATAAGACAAAATGCCCAAGATTGGAACAATTAACTTTTTTAGTATAACATTACCATGCATTTTATGTGTCACTGACAAATCAGTGAAAATTATAGAGACAAAAGAAGAGGGGAAAAAAATATGTCTTACAATACACATTTAAAAAACAAGACCTGAAAAAGTAAGATCTAATATATTAAATAAGTTTAATGTTTTTATACAGTTGTTGGTCACATCAGGGAAGAAGAAAAATGAAGAAGAAGAAAAAAACCTTAGCTTTTGACTATAGTTTTAGCAAGTAAACATTAGAAATACCTGCTATATGCTCTGCTTACACACTGCACAATACAAAAATATTTTTCACCAAATTGGACTAAAGGACATATGCCCATGTCTGACACAGATTAACAGTGATACCTGAGGAGGACTATATGATAGAGGCAGGCTTCTAATGATTTGCATACCTGTACAGTCTGCCAGCCTTAGGACAACTTTTTGTGGCTCAGAAACAGCAGAAGCCGAATGCTGTTTTCCTATGTGAGTTGATTCAATAACCTTATGAACTCATACAAAATTATTGCATTCAAAACATCTTCTGAAAAGATGTACCTGTTCCCTAGGAAAAGTAAGTATCTGAGCACCCCTGTGTAAGGAAATGTCTCTTCTTATTTGTTCTAAGACAGCACCCCAAGTCTCATTCATATTCCTGTACTGCAAAGAATAAACAAACTTTCCTTACCCAGGTTCTCCAGGACACCTACAATTTAAAACATTGATCATCTTTCCAGTCAGTTGTTTTTTTTGCAGGCTGAAGAGACCTAATCTATTAATTGGTCCTTGAATAGAAATAATTCTGTCTCCTTCTTGCCCCTGTCAGTGATTTTTTCTGCCTTCTCTATCTGTTAAATCCTATTTAAGGGATTTAAGGGAACAATAACTGAATATGATATTTAATATGATACACTTCCAGGTACATTGTGCACTTGAAGTGAAATAGTGCACTTCATTTGTTTTTGCTTCTTTCCTATTATTACTTTGTTCTTTCTTTTTTTTTTCCAAGCTATTTTTGAACATCAATTTAGACTGCTTTGCAGAACATTTTTTATAAACTTCTTATAAGCGATACTGTGATTCCTTTTGTTTTTCAAAAAGAGTTCTTTAGATGTTCAGGATAAACAACACAAAAACAGCTTATTACTTTGACCTTGTGGTAGATGCTATTAGAGAATTAATTCTAATGAACAGCCCTGGCATTTTAAAGTTCAAAAGACTGCTGCTTAGAATAGAAAATTAAAGAAAATTAATGAGTATGTAAAGTTATGAACACAAACGTTAATACTTTCTGTAGAAGTTTGGACCACTTTAAAGATAACCACTTGGAAGTTTAACAACTTAAAAATGAAAGACAGTTATTTTTCAGCTTAATTGATGGGTGTGTTTCTAAGATGTTTTTAGGCTTAGCTGTTACTATAAATTGAAGTTAAAAATTATACTTGTTAAGCTGGCACTGTAGATAGAAGCAATAAAAAAAAGTACCTTCTTTTAACTGTGGTAGTCATGGTTCCAGTTACTTCTACAAAGACATTCAAATATTATCAATGCCATCATCTTCAACACTTATTTTAATAAAAATAGTTTGCTATTAAGAAAACAAGCCTGAATAGGCTGCATAGCTGAATTCTAAGGAAACTCACGCAATCCATTCTCCAGCTCCTAAGGGTCTATATGTACATACATATTGGAGAATGTATCTCCCACCAGCAGATGTTACCATTACCACCACCATAAAGAGCAAATGTATCTAAAAGTCTGTTGTAAGAAGCACTTTCCTAAGCTTAATCCTTTATTGCCAGAAGGCAATTAGTAGACTTCAGAATGGATTCCCTGCTGTTTTGTGCTAGTAAAGAGGAATGCAAGCAACAAGAGAGGTGTATATAGAGATCTCTATTACTTATGCTAAAACCTAAGCTAGAAAAATAGATAGATAGATAGACAGACAGATAGATAGATAGATAGATGATAAAATAAATAAATATACTCTTCACCAAAAAGCAGCATCCCAGGGGCTTGTGATCCTACATTGTAGGAGTTGTACAGCAACATCAGGGATCTTAAAACAGTACTGCCATGTGGAGAAGCAGGTTGGATGAACTACTTCATGGCAAAATCTGTCACCTTCTTTGATGATATATTATGGCTGAGAAAGTTAATAATGTAAAAATTGTTGTGAAATGCTTAAGGGATAAATATCAGTTATCTTGTTTTGGTTTTCTTTGGTATTGGAAGATCCACAGGACTGCCTGGAGTGGGAGAAGGTAAAAAGGAGGTTGAGTATAATGGATGATGGCCCAAATTTCTCTAAGAAACTCAGGCTCTGAAAAAGTTTTCTGTATTTCTGCTAGCTAACAAGAAAGAAAACCAAGGAAAGGAAACTCTGCTGGGATTAGAGATGTTCCTATAGGATTATCATCTTGAAAATGAGACCATCAGACCTCAAAGCTCCTGTATGCTACAGACAGAAGTGGGGGATCCAGATCCTGAAGGATATGTTACCGGCCCTTCATTTTAAAATTTACTACTTTAAAAATCAGTAACATTCACTGCATGCTGAGGAAAGTATTCAGCAGATGTAAATTGCATGAAGACATGTAATCTCTGAGATACACATAGATACAAGCTAAGTAACACTAGTATTGTAAGCAGTGGAGAAACTAGACTTGGATTCTGGCTTGTATTTTCTTTGTGGTGTTTTTGCTTACACAGCAAAAAGCCCAATCACTTGTTTCAACTTTGTAGTAAGATGTCTGCCCTTAACCACTGAATATTAATTCTTTTCTATACTAATGAGATAGTTACATAGTACAGGGACAAAATGAAACTAGAAAATGTTGAATCCATAGTGAATCTGGAAGTTGCTGCTCCAAGAAGAGGTATTAAATCTCAGTAAAAAAGGACATGTGAACCCTGAAGAAAAATGTGCCTAGGGTACTGGGTACTGACTCTTGCAAATGCTAGAGTTGCTTTTTTACCTGACCATAAATTTTAGGTAGATGATTTGTAGTTCCTGTGGCTCTAAGCAAGCTTTAAAATGTCTTATATACTGAAGTAGAAATTCCAGAAAACCAACCATTCATATATAGCCATCAGTAATTTCTAGGGATGGAAAAAGCAGAGTAGAAAAATACTTGGCATTAAAATGGCATAGAAGGGTTAAAGTCTCCTCATTTCCTGTGAATCTGTTCTTGAGATATGTATTTAATCTTCAAGGTTTTGCTAATACAAAAATTTTATTACTTTTGTCTTATAAATCATGGTGCATTGTTGCTCCATGCTTGAAGACCTGAATTTCTGTGGACATCTGGGTGGTCTGTAATGGTAAAGAAATCATATAAGTTTTCTGCATTTTTGTTGCAAAGATTAGAACTGAATAACAGCATGGATGATTTAGAGATGAATTTATGTGAAATATCTATTACATCTGAAAGCCAGATAGATTTAGATGCCCATTTTTTGATGACAGAATGCAGCAGTAGTTAGACACCCTCAAACTATTCTAGAGTAAGCTGACATGCCTGCTTTGTACAGTGTAACCTTGGTGAACTCTCAAAGTAGTAGTTGCATTAGAAAGTAATTCAGCCTTTTTATCTCTACTCCCACACCAGTGTGCACAGTCCAAACTCCATCCATCCAAGCCTTACCTTGGGAATTGTGCCTCACCTTGGGAATTGTGCCTCGTGTTCTTCTTCACAGGACAAATAATGCTTGGCAGGATGTTCTTCTGCAATTCATTATATATCAAAAATGCATAGGACAAAATAAAATTTGCTAATGGCCCCTCAAGACTGAAGGCTTTCAGTTATGATGTTTAGACAAGCATCATATGTTTGCATTGAAGAGGAAATACTGCATATCCAGATATGTCAGTGAAAAAAAAAAAAACACCCACGACAAAATTAATTTCAACATTTCACATTGTTTTGCTGATGATGCTTATTAGGTATGTGACAAACACCAGTGCTCTCACTCATGTTTTATTTGCAGGCAAAATATATCACTGAGAGTCAGAACTTGAGGGTTGTTAAGCATCACTGCCAAAAAAGAAAAAAGAAGTCTGCCAGGACTTAAACTTTTTGTCTCAGTGTATCTACAGTCATGTTTACCTCATAAAATTTCCTACTCACTCTAGTCCAAGAACACTGCGAGAATCTTATGCCCTAGCTTCTTTCCCAGTTGTTGCTGCATATCGACTCAGGGAAAGTAGTTTCTGCAAGGAACAGAGTGCTGCAGTGAGCTCTGTTGTATAAAAGATTTGTACAGGCTCATCCAAAACTCTTCCAGGCCAAATACTGTCTTCCGTTCCCTCAGCTGGAGTTGCAGCTTTGCTAGTGTGTCAGGGATATGCATGTGGCAGTCTGTGTTACTGGCAGCTCTTCGCTTGGGTCTAGGGAAGCCCATGCCCACCAGAACGTTATAACACCCATTACAACATTCTAAGTTATCCTGAGTCTTATTTCCCTCTTGCATTAAGCATGGGTTACACATGCAGTCCATGCAGACTATCACTGTATGCACCTGTCAACAGCCTTTTCCAACACACTGGGAAAGGATGTGTAATGAATCTGCCTATCTTCCTGTTGAGAACATCACCTGTGGAAAAGTATCGGTCACCACTGTTGCCCATACTACTACCCATATGCATATAGGAGAAGTGTACAGGGAATCACTAGCTCATCACTTCTTGCTAAAAAGTGAGACAGAGATTGTTCCCTTCTTATTGCTGTCTAGAAGCTACTATTGGTTCAGATAAAATCTGTATCTTTGAAATTAAACCTGTATGAACAAGAGACTTCAGATATTTTTCTGTGAAACATTGCAAATGCTTTTGTTGTAAACAGTAATTCACTGATCTCAGCAAGTGTCATCCAAAATATATTTCAAGACTAATCTAAGATGGGTTCTTAGAAAATCCTTTTTGGATTCTCAATAGATATACTAGATTCATCATAGAATGGGCCAGGTTGGAAGGGACTTCAAAAGATTATCTTGTCCTACCTTTCATAGAAAAGGGAGACTAGATGAGATGATCTAGCACCCTGTCCAGCTGCATCTTGAAAATCTCCAGTGATGGCGACTTTATCATGTCCCTGGGGATATTGTTCTGGTGAATGGTTGTTCTCACTGTAAAAATATTTCCTTCTTATATCAAGATGAAACCTCTCCCAGTGTAACTTGTACTCATTGTCCCTTGTCTTCTCCATGTGGCTCCTTATGAAGACAGAGACTCCATCCTCTTTGTAGACGCCCTTTAAGTACTGGAATACTGTGATTAGGCCTCCTCTTGACCCTTCTCTTCTTGAGTGAGAAAAGACCCAGCTCTTTCATTCTTTCTTCATAGGGCAGGTTCTCCAGCCTTTTGATCATCTTTGTGGCCCTCCTTTGGACTCTCTGGAGTTTGTCAGTATCTTTCTTTAATTGTGGGGACCAGAACTGGACACAAATTTAAATGCAGTCTGACAAATGCTGAGGAAAGTGCGATGATCATGTCTCTATCTCTGCTAGTAACACCCCTGCGGATGCAACCCAGGATCCAATTTGCCTTTGTTGCTGCTGTGGTGCACTGCTGACTCATGTTCAGCTTGCTCTCCACCAGGACCCTCAGGACCCTTTCGACAAGACTGCTTCCCAGATATTCAGATCCTAATACAAAAGAATGTTTATTGAAACCTGAGGGATAGTTGGATGAAGCTGGACTAACAAGTCTTAAACATGGTTTCTGGTCTTGGAACAATTGCATTAAACGTGGTCCCACAGAAGAATATTTATCTAAAAATCAGTAAAATTAAATTCTTAAGCAAAGTTCTCCAAAACTCATAAGAGGTTCTTAATTTTTTTTAAAAGTTTGATTTAAATTCAAACCAAACTAGGAATGTTAAAAAATCCTAGAAATTCTATTTTTCAAAATGAAATGAAGAGTCTAATAAAATAATTTAGAATAACTGTCCAAGGTCCAAACAGTCAATTAGAGCAAGTGCAATTTTGAGTAGGTGCACGTTACAGGTAAAATACTAGAAGGTGATATATGCAAGTGCTGGAGATAGATACACTTCATTTCAATATAGTTAGATTACAGAACTCAGGATGAACAAATCATTTCACTGAACATCCCTTTGCACTTATGGCTTGAGACTTTTTATCAAAGTGAGTAACGTCCCAAGATATGTGATGTTCATCTCTTGCCTCTAGTTCCCTTTGGAGGAAGTAACACCGGGAAGAACTGATTGCTGAAATCCTGGCTGATAAAAAAGTGGCATGAGTGATTGCCTGCTGATTATGTGAGCAAAAAGAGGGCTATGGTGACTTATAACTGATATACATTTTAAGAATATTTGATGCCTCTACAGTTCAGACAGTTTAATCAAAATTAGAAAAGAAGCTTCTGATTCATACTTCATACTTCAGAGTTTGTCTAAATTACAAAGCTATTTCCTTTGAATTTCCTCATCCTTGGCATCAGGTACTGTCACCAGTAAAGAATAATCCTACTTCAGGTGTCTTACCAGATGTGGGAAATTCATTTTATCTTTGAAGCATATCTGTCCCTCTCATGAATATTGTTCTCCAAAAGACTTCAGCACATGTGCAGACTCTTTTATAGATATTTCCCTTATGCATGAGAAAAAGAAACATGCATGTATGTACATACATCTACAAATACATGTTTTCTGTATAAAATCAAGCTCAAAGCAGCAGCCATTTCTCAAAAATGTTGTGAATAATGAGTTTTTATTCCTTCAGTTTAATACAGCTGTCATACTGTGAGGAAGTATATTTTGGGCATTACTTCACCACCACCTCCAATTTCTGTCAAGTAGTTCACTAAAAAACCAGGATGACCAATTTAAGCTGTTAAAAATTCAAGTTAATTAAAATATTGTTACTATGTCTTATTTTTCAAATCATTTGTCTCTCAGAAAGGCTTTAGAAATTTTAAACAGCTACTTTTAGAAAGTGAAAGTGGGGAAACTCATGCCATCTAATTTCTAATATTTTTATACTGCTATATCTGTAAACAATTCCATCAAAAGGGGCTAAAACTGAAGTAAACCAAAGGACACTGCACAATGTCTTACTCTTAATCTATAAGATTATGAGGACAAAAGTAAAGACAAATATTTCATTCAGTTTTATCTCATAAGACTTAATTAAAAACAATTTTCTGCTCCTTTTCATAAGATGAGAAGTATTAAGGTTAATTGTCTTCTTAAATTACAGTTTGAGCATTCTGATTTTTCTTTTTCTCAATCATGACTCTTTATAAGTGGAATGAGCTTTTTCCTTCCTGACATATACATAGCTGTAAAGGAAAATCTAACCTCCATAGTCCTACTATTCTTCAATCTTTTCTGATTTCGTAAGTTAAAAGTTGTTAGTATTTTCAGAAAATCGTGGGGGTTTATTGGCTACATTCTGGCCTATTTAGACTTCTGAGTATCTCATGAGATTATGTCTTACCATTCCTTGCAATCAATGTTTTCTACTGCTAACCTGTAGATATTAAGGGGGGTAATTTTTTATTTTAAAGACCTTTTTTTAGGTAATGTGTCATAGACTCCTCGATAGGAGTGTCCAAATTGTATTACAAAAACATATAAGGAGCCCAGAGCACACGTAAGTGGTGGATCATTGGTTTTCCATAATTGGAATTAAGAATTAATTCATTCACTGTTTCCACACAAGTCCATCTCACACCAGACAGATCTGTCTCAGAGGAAGGTAGTCCTCAACAGTGTTAATGTCAACCGCACATACCACTTAGACTCAGCATTACTCAGCAACAGTTTTACAGCTTGAGGCTATGATTACACTAGCAAATTTACCATAGACAAGACACAGGATTAAGCACTGGTGAGTCCATTACCTATTAGTGTGCCTACTGGGGCTGGGTCAGTAACCATTCCTGCAGTCCAGAGCTGCAGTAGCCCTACACAACACCTTGGCACACTTCAGGGGATAAAATGGGAGAGAGAAGTACTGATGAAGCCACTTGTAAACAAGGGAAGTTATAGTTAGCAAAGCCTCAAGATAGAATAGTATAGGGGCAGCATCTTTGTTCAAAAAAAAAAAAAAAAAAAAAAGAAAAGGAAAAACACCAAAAGAGTTTACTTCAGGCCAGCATGGTACAGTCTCTTTGTATGAAGTTTCAGATATATTTTATTTCAGGACACATAATTTATGTAGCAAAAGCATAATCTAAAAAGTCTTATGCTACTGGGCTCCTTGAACAGATGAAGAAAGAAGTTATTTTATTAATCCCTTTTTATTTGACCCAGCCACACATCTTTCTGATGAGGAAACAGAAAGGTATCACTTTCAGAACAAAAAGGAAGCTGAGTTTACTATCACTCATGATGCTAACTATGTAGGCCTCATTTTGCAGACCTATGCTTTGTTGGAATCCATTCATTTTTGATGTGACAACATTGTGTTATCCTAGACACAGCAGAATGACCCTTATTTGGAAAAAAAATAAATACTACAAATACGTTAGAAGATTGTTATCTTTTGACTCTAGACTATTCGGTTTTTTTGAAAAGAGTATTCATTTTTAAGGACAATTTCTACGAACTCACCTGCTATTTAGGGAGTTAAGTATGCTTCATTTCCAAGATCCTTATTACCATATTCCATGATCTGATAATGAAGTTCATTTAAGAAACTAAATGAGATTTTGAGTCCCATCAGTTTAAATTGCTTCTGCTTTAAAAACGAAATTAAAATATTCTTAGACTATTATGGTATCTGAATTTTTCCCCTGAGTGAATATATACCAAAGTCAACAAAAAACCCTCATTATTTATTTTCATCTTCAATTCTTTTTCAGCCTTCATTAGTCGGAAACATGAACAAATTGCTAGATGTAAAGTTGAGCATAGTGTTCCTCAGTATTTCCACTTATTAAACTCATGAAAGAGAGGAATTTACTCTCTTAGACAATCTGCTTCAGGTATATGGCAAATTCTTATTTCTCCAGAGTGTTGGTTGAAATACTGTGGGTTGGTTTAGCTGAGAGCTGCAATTAGGATAAAAAGAGTTATTCAGCTTTTGCTTGTGACCTTTAAGTGTGCACTCATTCATGGAATTCTATGTCCTGAAACAGAAAGAAATTGGGGTAACTATAGCTTATGTCACTAAATGTTTCCTATTACAAAATACACACTGAGGTTTTGAAAAGTTCATAGCAGATAAAGTGGAGTAATTTTGAGGCAAAGGAATTTTTTTGTAGCAGCTCTTGTACCATCTTTTTTGTGTTCTCAAGGCACATATTCAAACACTGTGATGTAATATCTGTTTGGGTGGAGGTATTTTTTTTCTTTGGCAATAGAAAGTATTTAACTGCTGCTATATGTTCACATACAATGAGGTGCAAACACTGGTTTGTTTTTTTTTTCCCTGATGTAATATCTTATTTGCATTTCCATACCTCTCACTGAAATAAAACAAGCTTTCAGACAATACTTCATTAACAGAGTGCTTGGACTTTACTGTACCTTCAAGTATTGGGCTTGGAAAACTTGAAAAACTTGCAAATGGCATTTTGAGTCACTATTAGAAGTTAACTATTTGTTTAAAGCTATTTACAGACTAATATTAATGATGCATATGTATATCATTGTATTGGTCAAAGATAACCATAGAGCTGTTATTCCTTTCTGATAAAGCTGGTGAAGTCAGATTACCCTGGGCTTTGTTCTAACTCTACTACAGATTTCTCATCTGACATGGGTTAAGGTCAGGATTGGTAACACTTAGTAGTTAGAAAAGTAGTAACATTTCTTCACCTTAGGCCTATTACAAAAATAATTTAACTTTATCTGTGTTTTTTTCTCATCTTCTATATTCAGATTGAACATTTTTTTTGCAAAAGGGATTCTCTCTTTTCCTGTTTAAGTGCAATGATGTTGGGCAAAATGAAGCCTTTACCTTTAAAAGTAGGTTTAAGACAGAACCATAATAAAAACTTTAGCTTTTCAACCAGAAAACAGATTTTTTTGTTATATGTGAATCTGTGATGAACTTTTCCTACCCACTTTAATGCAAATTATCGACTCTTTTTTTTCCAGTGATTTTTTACTAATTTATAACAGGATAAAGATATACATGTGATTTTATGATTAATTTCTAAATTGCCATTATGAATGCTATTAGTTATAAATTTTAGTCTATTCATAAGTTAAGAATGAAAAAGAACAGATTTTTTTTTTTTTTTTTATGGTTTCAATTTGGGGCTAATATGATTGAAATTCAAGCACAGATTTCCAAAGCTCAAGAAGTGAGATGATCCTTCACAGTCCTAGAACACGGACTCCATAGCAATTCATTTCATCACTCTAAGTACCAGTGAGGAGGCTAGAGAGACTTTAATGCTCAGAAAGGAACTGATACAGTTTTGTTTATTGCTAAATATGTATCTTATAACTCAGATTTCAGTTAGAATTCAGTTATGTCCAAATATAAGTTAGTTAAAATTTTGTTTTAAATTCCAAATGGAAAAAATCCTCATAAACTTGAAATATTTTTGAAATCCTGAGTTGAAAGAGAAAGAAGAAACCACCTGGAATCACTGCTCGATGCATATAACTAACTCACTGTCCTGGGTTCAGCTATAGCAGTTATTTTTCTCCTTCTTAGTAGCTGGTGCAGTGCTGTGTTTTTTAACTTTCAGCCTGGGAACAACGCTGATAACACTGATGTTTTTAGTTGTTGCCAAGTAATGTTTATTCCAACCAAGGACTTTCTCAGTCTCATGCTTTGCCAGGGAGGAGGGGAAGCCGGGAGGAAGCAGAGACAGGACACCTGACCCAAACTAGCCAAAGGGCTATTCCATACCACAGCACGTCATGCCCAGTATATAAACCGGGGGGAGTTACCCGGAAGGCCCAGATCACTGCTCGGGTCGGGCTGGGTATCGGTCGGCGGGTGGTGAGCAATTGTATCCTCTCCCCTTGTTATTTCACTAATCATTATTATCATTGGTGGTAGCAGTAGTGGTTTTGTATTATACCTTAGTTGCGGGACTGCTCTTATCTCAATCCGTGGGAGTTACATTCTTCTGATTCTCCTCCCCATCCCTCCGGGAGCAGGGGGAGGAAGGGGGGGAGTGAGCGAGCGGCTGTGTGGTTCTGAGTTACCGGCTGGGCTCAAACCACGACACTCACATAATGCCGTTCTAGGTATTATTCATTTGTCTCAAATGTGTCCATTACTCTTTAGTGTGTTATAGTTGAATCTCCATTTTAATTGGTCTTCAAGACAGGAGAGATATCTTTGCTCATCTGTGCTAATTTTGTATTACTAATGGCACTCTTTAGAGTCTTAATCGATGTCAACAATATAGATGCAATATTATAATATGACTAATTTTTCTAATATTTGCAATCAATCTTTTCTTAGTTCTCTAAGGAGACATTATAAAATCCAATTTTTAATAAATATTAGTTTGAATTACTGTTTACCTTGAGAAATAATGTGTGTAAACACTAAATGCCTAACTGTAGCCTTCATATTAAAAAGTATTCTTTTGTATAGCTTCCACTACAGTATGTTCATGACATTCAGATTTATTATTAAAATTATTTTTGAAGTTTAATAATCTCCCTTTGGATAACTACCTTAGCATGATAAACTGTTGAGAGATCTCAAGTTCAGGTTCAACATGGTGAGATTCTAGAACGATACTTCTTTATGTTCTTTGGACTGCTGCTCCATTTAGATTTGCTAAATAATCATGACTAAAAATGTTACCAAATTTTAGAAAAGAGAAGCCTTCTGTAGGAAAACCAATTAGCCCTGACTAGGACTTAACCAGGAGAAGAACCATTGAAGTTTATGTTAGCTAACAGCAGGGGAGGATCTGCTTATGGAAGCAATGTGCAGCCTATAGGCTTGCTTGTTTTACAGGTGCCCCAGCTCTTTCTATGAGGTATTTGGGATAAATCTTCCTAAATGGCAGGAAGTCCTGGTGCCTGGACACCCTTGGCTAAATGTCAAGGGAAGGTGTCACTGCAGTGGGTGGGGGGAATGCCTCCATCCCTCCCCTTCTCCAGGCTGTGTGTGTGTCTATGTGTATGTGTGCATGGAGGGGGGACTGGCTGCTCCCCACAGTCCTAGCACAACCCACAGTGGGTAGCAGCAGAGGGGTAGGGAGGGCATTCCTGGTGTCTCCTTCTCATGTTCAAGCATCAATCCATGATTACTGAGGCTTGGGTCAACAATGATTTTAAACCCACAGCTACTTCAGAACCTGTTTTGCCTTTTTAGGCTCAACATCCTAAATGGAGTATTGACAGTAGAAGCTTTGCTGTGGGGTCAATAAGATGGGACTATATTCGGGAGGCTTCTCCTATTAATTTTTCAGCTGTTAAATTTCTGGGGACAGTCACACCATTTTGCCAGCAGTTGTGTCTTCCTTTCCTTATGCAGTGATGATATTCTAAATTTGAAGCCTCTGTCCTTGTCAGGATTCACTTTTTGAAGTTTGTCATGGCAAAATGTCCGTGCAATTGCTTTGAGACCATAGTTTATTATTCTGTGCACAGATATCTGTCACTACGATAAAAATTTCATCCATGATCCTCTGCTTATAACACCTCTCAAATTTCTCTTGCTTTAACCACTGTGATGTGATACCCCTTTTTCAGGGAGCAAATTCTATAATTTTAAACCAATCCCCACAGATGTTATTACAGACCCTCACAGAGTTAGGGTTCACATCCACAGGCCTGGCTCTGGCCATTCTGCAGAACCTGAAGTCTCAGCTCTTTATGAAGTCTGACAGTGCAGCAATGTAATGAAAATCAATGCATGCTATAAAATACCTCCGCATCTCGTTTTTCAGCCTTGTGCTAAAACACGGTGTGATGGAGGCTTTTACTGAGTTATTAGCAACAAATCGGTGAACTTTATACTGCTTTAGCAGCTTGCTTAAAAGCTGGTTTAAATTTTTCTTTTCCTCAGTCAGTGTGTAATTTCTGAGCCATGTGACCCCTATTAAAAATGGTTTTAAAAGCCGCTCCATCTTTAGAGCCTATTTTGCCTTTTAGACCAAATGCCCAGGTATGGTCTGCCTGCCATTGTGCACCCACCTGTACCACAACCACCTTGTGTCTTCTAAAGTGCTTTTTGCCACCTTGTGTAAGCTGTAAGTTTACTGGTTTGTCAACCAGGTTGCCAATAGTCTTGCGTTCAGACCAGCAATTCTCGTCTTTGTGACTTCAAAGAGAGGATTTATACTCTGGAAGCTTCCCAGCTCCCCAGAAGCATAGAAAAATATATGTGTGTGTTTATATATAAGTTTAGGTAGTGAATCCCAGATCTACATTTGGTCAACAGCATCACAAATGTCATTAAATGCCTGTGTGTTGGCAAATTAATCATGCCCCTAGCTCACATCTGTACGTATACCTTTAGTTACCAAATGGTGGAGTTTAATTCTTTCAAATGGTACAAGATGAACCTTACTCACACAGGGTACCTTACACAAAGATTTAAATGCTGAGTGAGAACTACACACATTGAAGCCCCAAGAATTATCATATGTCTTCTTTTGTACAGCAAATGTCTTTTAATGCAACCCTCTCTTTCTGTAAAATACAATTTTTCAGTCTCCCAGACTGTTACAGTTGGAGATTTCAGCATGTTGGGTTTTTAGTTTCTTTGCTTGCTTTGAACCCCGCAGTATTGGCCTACATAAGGTGTAGTTCACAGCTGGAGCTAGCTGTTCTTGTCCTCAACATGGAAATTGCCACCATTGCAGTAAATAACCAGAGAAAGGCCATTAGGATATGTCTACCAGGCTATGAAAAAGGTGGGCAAGAGAATGAAGCTGACCACTAAATCACGGACTGTCCAGTCTGCACAGTTGTTTGTTAGTTCATATGCTGACAAGGTTTTGGATTGAGCTACTTAATGCATTTTTTCTTTTCTTTTTTTTTTTTTTAATTTTGGTACTGAGACAGGTATGCAGACTGACCTACGCCATCTTCCTACAATTAGCCCTAATGGAGATGCATCTTTTTTTGGTATCAGTAAACAGGAAATAATTCCTGAAGTGCTTCGTTTCTGAGAACCATGGGTTGTCAGTTTCAACATATATGTCACTGCAAAAATATATAGGTACACTGTAATCAGTCAGTTAACCATACTTGAAGTATTCCCATGGAGATGTTTTGAAAGCAGATATACAACAAAAGATAGCGAGGTACCTAAATGTTGAAATGCGGTGATCTAACAGGTACCTGGCAGACTTTAAAAGTGTGGATGGAATTTAGGAAAAGTACATTTTAAGTGGATAACCCCAACTGCATAGTCGGGGTCTGAAAAGAAGAAAATAACTGCAAGTCATCTAACAACCTTAAAGATGATGTGGTTTAAAGAAAAGGATGATTATTTTTGTTTACTAAGAAAATATTTTTTGTTTATGAAAACCTATTTAAAACAAATTAAAAAAAAAATTTATTTCAAGTTACCACAGATCATTATGAATTTAGTACACATTTGGACTTGAAAACTGTAGTCGTACCCACTTCTGATTAATAAGCTGCTAAATAGTATTAAAAATTAAACAGCTGCTTTCCTTTGCAAAAAGAATATGTTATTGTTAAATTTGTAGAGGGAGAAGATGTGAGTTCAAAAGACTTAAGTTACAAAACCATCTTTAATACCCTCAATAATCTTCAGTCAGCATATTTATGAGCTTAAGTCTCATCAGCGCTTAAATCACAAAACTTAAAAATGCAGAACACAAAGAAATTAATTAGCTAAAAGAATGAGAGGAAAATTATTATTATTAATGCTAGTAATAAAAATGATGATGACAATGTTTCGGAGAAGGGAAAAGCATAAGAACGAGACAAAAACACCATGCTGTGATTTCATATAAACAAAAAAATGAGGTTGCAATTAAATGCAAGTATCAGAAGGAAACACATTTTAATCAAAATATAAAATTTCAGAAGCTTAGGGGTTTTAGAATCATAGAATCATAGAATCATAAGGGTTGGAAAGGACCTTAAGATCATCTAGTTCCAACCCCCCTGCCAGTTTTAGCTGTCATAGAAAGGTTCCTTTTACCTTTTGCATGTAGGATGCATATTACCACAATCAATTATTTTTCAGTGTTCTTCAGTGTACAGAATGAAAATTTAATATGAAAACTGAAGCCCAATTTATGCTCACAGAAACTAAATGTCACTCATTATGATGCAGCAGCCACCCATTATGGTTTCCTAGAGGAAATAATTACACTAACACAGAATAGTCCAGGTTGCCCAGAGGACATTAGTCTATCAGAATGCGTAAGCCCCTCCTTCAGGTTAAGCATGAATCACGTACACTGAGACCTTTGAAAATGCATGTCCACATTCTTAATATAAAGCTTAAGTGTTTTATATTCTACAGGTAATTACTCTTCCAGTTTTATTTTTCCTCTTTCATTTGCCAGCAACATCAGGCTTAATTCATCTGTTGAAATGTACAGCAGACTTTAAGATGCTGTTGCAAACAGGGCTGGAAAGACTTTGGAAAACCCACACTACCCCTGGATCAGGACTGGAGACCAGATGAGGCACTTGAGGAAACCTCAAAGGACACTAGACCACTATGTGCAGGGAACGCAGTCAACCTCCACATTTAGTGTCATTCACGTTTGAACACAGAGGATTTACAACCTGCCTTCAGGCAAGAATTTTTGCTTGGCTGCAAACAGGCCACAATGGTGCATGCTGATCCCTCTAGTCATACCTGCAACATCCTGTTGCAGTGAACTCCTATGCAATGTCACTGAAATAGGGCATAAAGCTCTTCTTACTCTGCTGAAATTAATGAATTGTGTCCACAGAATGTTTTCAAAAGGTTCCCCTCACAGAAAAGCTGAGGGAATCCTTACTAAAAAGGGGTGAATCTCAATGGCTATCATCTAAATGTTACTGATCTGTTCTTAGTCATCCAATTGCCTTTCATAGTTAGTTAATGGGGACACAAAGATTACTCCAAAAGGTAAATAATCCTACATATTTTATCCTATTTTAAAACAGGTTAAACAATCTTATGTATGTGCCTCTCTCTTATTGTTGCATTTTAACCTGAGACTAAGGTTAATTTCTTACATGCTATTATCCTCACCTTTATTTACACCAGGACAAAAATGTTATTTTCAGAATTAAATGGGTTTTTATTGTCGTAGAAACATGAAGACACCTTTTCTGTCACTGTGCTTGAGTACCTATACATCTATGGCTCTGACATTTTCACTAATTATAATTAATACCTCATTCGATGATTAAATTCCAATCCCACTCCTTTCTTTCTCTAGAAAAAGGTATGAGTGGGTGATTGCTAGTATCTTAACATCAAAATATTAACTTTCAGTCTTTATTCATTCATTCAATTCCCACACCTACAAGGTAGCAATGATTTAATTCAGTACTGGATTTTAGAATCTTTGTAGCAAACTAAACCAAAGTCCCAGTTTTGTAGAAAGATTTTTTAAATCTTTGACATTGTCAGTATGGTTTCTGCATTATCCAGTGTCTCCCATATCACTCTGGTAAACTATTTTGTTGTCAAGATAAAGACAAAAAACTTTCAGCCAGTTGCACTCACTGATCGAACTTTGCATATGGGAGAAGGAGGATGGAACACCAATTTTAGAGACCACTGATACTTAAGAAGTATAGAAATAGCCAGAGGATGCACTCCTGGCAGTGATAAAAAGAATCCAGTATGTCTTGACAAGCACAGTGACCTCTTTGCATAGCTTGAACTCTTTGCTAAGACTGTAAGGAACAGATGCTTGAACCTCAATGTTAAACGCATTTAATTTTAACAAATTGCTAACCTTCTATGTACTCAATAAACATATATGCAAGCATGTCATTTCATTAATTTAATATGCACAGCTATGTGGTCTGTGTTCCCACAAAAGACCTCAGATATTTTACGGACCATGTTAATTATGAATCACTGAGATATGCCAGAAGGTATGCAAAATAAAATAGAGTAGGTTTATGACAGCAATCAGCTGGCCCATCACACAATAAATACATGTCATGGGTCAAGGACACTTCCATGAATCCTGTCAAATTACTGTTTGCCACGAGAATAAGATTTTTGAATGCTTGGTACTGCCACAGACATACTAAAATGAAGAAACTGCTGAGTCCAGATAACAACCAGGCTATTTTCAAGGACAGGAAAAGAGACAAGCAGAGAAAACCAATAAACCCATGGACTAGATGTTACTACACAGATACTCATAGAAAAAGTGCTTGTTTAAAAAAGTAGTTGATTGAGATTTTACATGGGGAATCAGCTTTCTCAAACACAATGGTCAGATGCTAGTTGGATGGTGGCAGAAATCTGTGTTGCAATGTTCAATGTCATCTCCATCTGGAAAGCATATGTCTGCTCCATATGGATGCCTCAAATGTCCCGAGAACTTCCACATGACACTAAACATTTTTCTGTAGGTACCTGAAAGCTCTCTGTGCAGAGTAATTAAAGCATTTAAAGTTAGATGTCTAGAGCCATTAAAGGTGTCATAGGGTATCCTTCCTGCTTTCAAGATGCAACTTCACAGTTCTCACATAGATCCTGTGTCAAATATCTCAAGTTGAGACCCCACTTGGAGTACTGTGAGACCTCACTTGGAGAAATGTGTGCAGTTCTGGTGTTCTCAACATAAGACGGACATGGAGCTGCTGGAGCGAGTCCAGAGGAGGGCCACGAGGATGATAAGGGGGCTGGAGCACCTCCTGTACAAACACAGGCAGAGAAAGTTGGGACTGCTCAGCCTGGAGAAGAGAAGGCTGTGTGGAGACCTCATAGCAGCCTTCCAGTATCTGAAGGGGGCCTACAAGGATGCCGGAGAAGTTATGAATGCTCCATCCCTGACAGTGTTCAAGGCCAGGTTGGACAGAGCCTTGGGCAACATGGTCTAGTGTGAGGCATCCTTGCCCATGGCAGGGGGATTGGAACTAAATGGAACTACGGTCCTTTCCAACCCTAACCATTCTATGAGTCTATGATTCTAAGTATTCTAAGGCATCTAAAATTGCTCTAAATATATATATGTTTAGGTGTTTTAATTGCTTTCCTACATTTATATATCTAAATTTATTTGTATATAGTCTGATACTGAGAATGCCATGAGGGATTCAGTTCTGTCTCTTATTAGTTTCAGTTCATCCGAACTATTTTTGAACTCTGTGTCAGGATTAAATGAATCCAGTCCTAAAAATGCTGGGGTTTTTTTTGCACTTTAGCACAAAAGATGACCCCATGTTTTGATAAACAGAGCATTTAATCTCACAGGTTGCGATTACATGAACGAATGCAGAATTGCTTATGGCAGCATACATATCTTTTACAGATTCTGGAAAACAAACATTTCCAAAGCGCCTTGAAGAAAATAATGTTCCAACACTTTAGCAGCAATGTATCTCAGTGCACAACCTCATAGGAAGGAAAGATGAAAGTATTTTAAAGCACAACAGATTTCAGTCTCACACTCTCATACCCACAAGTCCCAAGACACATGCAAGCAGCTTGCAAGCATGCAGGCACTAAAGATGCCTGTATCCAGGTACTCTATGCAGGGTTGCTTGCAAGGGCATGGAGGAGCTAGGGGGGGAAGGGTCATGTGTTGAGCCCTTCCCCACACTTCCTGTATTCCTTCTGGGTGTATGATGGTTTTGGATGGGTCTCATCATACCCCTTAGGAGCTGACAGTGATTAATCTCTCTAACCTGCCTCAACTCTGAGCAATTTTCCACAGCTCTAGAACATTCCCAGGCACTGATTTTCTAATGCATTGTTACATTGTGAAAAAAATGAAAACCACGTTTTATGATTCCTAAGTTTTCTTCTCAAAAGATTACCAACCTCATGGTGTTGCACCTCAGTGTTTCAGCGGTATAGTATGGTAAACTTTCCACTTTCCTGGCCCAGGATTACAACTCTTTGCAATCATTTAATCTCTAAATTCCAGTTTGATCAAATCTTTATACTGTCCCTCTCTGTTTATAAGAATCAGCTGAGCTTTATGGTGGGCCTTCCCACTTTCTCATTCTCCATCATTTACCTTACATTATCACTTTTTATCCAGGACAGACTGGAAAAAAGTTTGAGGTGAAAAGGAAGCTACACTTGCCATTGATAAGACAGAAGAAATAAACCTATCCAGTAGTGGAAAAAAGCACTTATAGGAAATATGCTGAATACTTTTTCACTGATGAGGTGGTTGGTGACAGCCAACATGGCTTCACTAAGGGCAAATCCTGCCTGAACAAAATGGTGGCCTTCTATGATGGAGCCACGGAACTGATGGACAGGGGCAGAGCAGTTGACGTCATCTACCTGGACTTGTGCAAAGCGTTTGACACTGTCCTGCATGACATCCTTGTCTCTAAATTGGAGAAACATCAATTTGATAGATGGACCACTCAGTGGATAAAGAAATGGCTGGATGGTCTCATGCAAAGAGTTGTGGTAAAAGGCTCGATGTCCAGCTGAAAAACAGTAATGAGTGGTGTCCCTCAGGGGTTGATGTTGGGACCGGTCCTGTTCAACATCTTTGTCAGTGACATGGACAGTGGGATTGAGTGCGCCCTCAGCAAGTTTGCCGATGACACCAAGCTGTGTGTTTCGGTTGATACGCTGGAGGGAAGGGATGCCATCCAGAGGGACCTTGACACGCTTGTGAGGTGGGCCAATGCCAACCTTATGAAGTTTAACCAAGCCAAGCGCAATATCCTACACCTGGGTCGAGGCAATCCCAGGCACAGTTATTGGTTGGGTGGAGAAGAGATTCAGAGCAGCCCTGTGGAGAAGGACTTGGGGGTGTTGGTTGATGAGAAGCTTAACATGAACTGGCAGCGTACACTCACAGCCCAGAAAGCCAACCATAGCCTGGGCTGCATCAAAAGAAGTGTGACCAGCAGGTCAAAGGAGGTGATCCTGCCCCCCTACTCTGCTCTCGTGAGACCTCACTTGGAGTACTGCATACAGTTCTGGTGTCCTCAACACAAACAGGACATGGAGCTGTTGGAGCAAGTCCAGAGGAGGGCCACGAGGATGATAAGAGGGCTGGAGCACCTCCCGTATGAAGACAGGCTGAGAGAGTTGGGGCTGTTCAGCCTGGAGAAGAGAAGGCTGTGCGGAGACCTCATAGTAGCCTTCCAGTATCTGAAGGGGGCCTATAAGGATGCTGGGAGAGGACTCTTCCTTAGGGACTGTAGTGGTAGGACAAGGGGTAATGGCTTCAAACTTAAACAGGGGAAGTTTAGATTAGATGTAAGGAAGAAGTTCTTTACTGTGAGGGTGGTGAGGTACTGGAATGGGTTGCCCAAGGAAGTTGTGGATGCTCCAACCCTGGCAGTGTTCAAGGCCAGGTTGGACAGAGCCTTGGGCCTCATGGTTTAGTGCGAGATGTCCCTGCCCATGGCAGGGGGGTTGGAACTACATGATCTTAAGGTCCATTCCAACCCAACCCATTATATGACTCTGTGATTCTATGATTGTCCTGATCATTTAGCAAGGACTATTGCATTAGCTAATCAGAACTTGGTTGGTTGTAATAGAGATGTCAGTTGACATCAGATATTGATCTGGATCCAGGTTCTATACGTGGGGAAAAAACCCCACATAATGATAAACTATCAATGTCTGAAGAGCAGGGACATGCTGGATATCCTGGCCAATGGGATATTCCATACCTTATGTCATGCTCAACAATAAAACTAGGCATATATTGGCGGGGGACCCGCTGCTCAGGGACTGGCTATGCATCCGTCTGTTGGTGGTATGCAACTGTTTTCATTTGCATCACTTGTCTTTATTGGGTTTTATTTCTCTCTGTTATTTTCCTCTTCATTACAATTATTACTATTATTATTTTATTTCAGCTATTAAGCTTTTTTTTTATGTCAGTCCATGAATTTTCTCACTTTTCTCCTTCCATCCCACTGGGGGAGTGAGCAAACGACTGTGTGTGCTTTGTTGCTGGCTGGGGTTAAACCATGACACCTATTTAAGCTATGAATTTATTTTTATGATAAGACATACCATTACATTGGGTCTTAAAAGAAGGTACTGTGTGCTATTTTCAATAGACTTTCAGATCTTGCCGTCCTCTTTGTTGAGTGGGTTACCTTTCTTAGCTAGCTATCCTGGTGTGGTGAGAAGATTTAGTTTTCTTTGTCTAATTTTGTTTTTGCTTGATATGGAAATTTATGTTGTAAACAAACTGTAGGAAAAAAAATACTTTTGCCCGTGTGTATGGTCCTGTATGTATGCAAGTCTGGAGATAAGTCTTTTATGTAGAAGGTTTTTTCAAATAACATTGTGATGTAAGAAAAAATAAGATTAAAACCGTGACACTCACATGAAACAACCTGCCCTTCAGACCCTTCAGTATTATTTATGCCATGATTGGCTGTTTGCTTCCCTCAAGTCTCCTGTCACAGAACAAATGGAAGTAGATCCTTTCTATAAAACAGAGGAAATGTTGCCTCTGCGTACAATACTGTGACATTTTACAAAAAGACATCTTTTTTTTTCAGGATGTCAGATTCTCAGTGATTTTTTTATCTGAGGATTTTATTCCCATGTTCCTTTTCACCTGTGAGATTGACTATTATATGTTTGATATATGTTTACCCCCAGCACTGTTTCATTTACTGAACACAGAGAAACCTGCATTTAGTAATGGTAATAGTGAAAAACCTTAATGTTAATCTACTAATGATTCCAAAATCACTTGCCCATATCTTGGCATTGAGAATATTGGATTTTAACTTATCACAGTTAACTCAATTACAGTTTCAAAGGAAGGACTTCAGAAATTTTGTAATCATATGGTGAACTCTATTGAAAATAGCTTTGGCACTTCTTTCTTTATCTGAGGCTCTTGAAGTTTCAATAACTGTGAAAGAATCATGGAATCCAAAGCTGCACAGCAAATTGTTTTCCTTGATGCAACCTCAGGCAATGTGACTTCCTTGACTCCTTATTTATGAGGCTGCTAAGAACTCCTGGCATGCTTGTAAAAATGGAAATATTAAGTGGGAAAGGCAGTGTTTTACCAGACTTAGGGTAGTATCTGTGTTTCTACATAAATACCAAAAATAAAATGGCATGAAAGAAATAAAATGTATAGTTTTGCCTGGAATCCATCATAGAATTCACTTTGGACCTATACAGGCCAGGCATTTCCCTTGTTTCTTTCTAGAAAAATGGTAGATTTTGGGATATTTCAAGTGAATTCTCAAATAGCAGTGTGACTGGCAGTGAAAAGTAAAAGTATGTCTTAGTATAAAGTAAGTTCTTTGTTTTAAAAATATGAAGAATTAAACAGTAATAATATTAAATAGTATAATTGTTGGCCTCACATGGGCAATTTCCTTTTTCATAAATTTCACCTGAGTTACCATTTCCCAATATACCATGCTTTCTTGGTGTGACTGACCGATAAACCCCTTTAGTAGAAGAAAGATATACAAGGACAATGTGCTCATGAAGCTTAGGGAAAATTGTAGGGAATGACTGACTACAGCTACTGCAAATAAAGCTGAAATTATCTGAACACAAAGGAAAACGGAGAAGAGGAGGGGTGGGAGGGGGGCTTTCATTTTAGATAAATGCCTACAGAACCTGAATGTATCAACTTGAATGTATTAGCTGACCAAATCAAGCAGTCTGAGTGAGTAATCAGCTGTGTTACTGTTTGTCCTTGAATTAACCAGAAGATTATAAATGTCTTCCTGGGTTAGTCAGACCACTATAGTGGAAGACATACATATGGCTTAGACCAATGTGTAGTATAGAAATTGAACAATCAACAAAAAAAATCTTGGAGGAGAACAACAGGTTCGATCTGGTTTAAGCACACATATTCTGTTCCAAGTTTTGGGAGTGCTCAGCATCATGATGGTGATTATATTATAAACAGTAATAAGAATCACACTTATACTGTAAGTCAAAAGTATATTGCGATTTCTATAGTCTGCTAAGCATAATTTGTGCTTGTGTTTTAAGCACATTGCTGTATTGTTCTGCTAAATCAAAATCCTTTTTTTAAATCAAATACCTTCAAGCAAGTAAATCTGGTGTTAAACATTAAACTTTCCACATGAAGAATGTCGAAAAGAATCTGATGAGAGAGTGTTAGACTCTGACATTTGGTTTGTTGCTAACTTGTCTTTGTGTATAAAGAACATCCCTGAATTCCTTTCCATTGGAAACACCTTCATAGAAAGCTGATCTTCACGGACCATGAAATCTCAAGCCTCTCCAGTGTACTTGTGAAGGTCAGCCGTAACGCAGAAAAAACCCACAAAATTTCAAGGAGTCAGAGGCAGAGCAAGCAAAATACAACATGGTTATTTAACTTAATATTTACACCATGTAGCAGAAAAGGAAGGACTCCTGGTTTCAGGATTCCTACTCAGGTGTTTGCTTATATATTTCAGGTAATGACTGTCTAAAGCATTATCTTTCTAAGATGAAAGGGTAGGAAAGGTTATAAGCACAACCTTATAACATAAAACAATCAGCATTACCTCTTAAATTAAAAATCTTCACTCTGTTTTCCCAATGAATAACCATAAAGACTCTTTATATATGAGCCAGGTGCTTCAGCTTTGAATAACTTTCTGAGATTTCAAAATAGAATTGTCCTTGAAATGTCTCCTAAGTAAGTCTTCACAGCTTCTTGCTTTCTGTAAAGAAGTATAGCAAGTTGTCTATCACTCATCTGGAGTTATAACGCACTTCCATCATAATGCAGATACCATTTCCCAAGGCAGAGAGAGATTTTCTAATACATAATGTTTGAGAGTCTAGTTCCTTTATTGGATATAAGTTCTGAATGTTCTGTTTGTTTTGGTTTTTTTTCCATAATATTAAAGCCCAGCAGGTACAAAATCATTTAGGAAAACAACGCCTCAATCTTCCTTGAAAATTATTTTATGGCCAGGAAATCTCTTGGGGAACAGTTAGAGTACACTATTTTAAGCTGAAAATTATCTTAATACCTCCTCCTACAGTAATTTTTTCAGATCTCTTCCATGTGGAGTATAGCAAATATACTTCAAATATTTTTTATTTTTTTTTAGCTATGTTGTACATCAGTTTTCTACTCTGAAGCTGCTTTACATGTAGCAGTTGTTCCAAGACAATGTGGTACCATCTCGTATTGCCTTCACTGCTCTGTAGAAGTTGAGAAGTTCTTTAAATTAGACCCTATGCTTTTCCTTCCTCTTTATAGGAATTTCTCTTCAAAACAATATTTCAGCAGCCATATAATATTCTCATGAAGAGAATAATGAACATGAAAAACTATGGACTTAACTGTATAGAGTCTAGAAAATATTATAGGAAGGAATATGAATGTTTTGTTAACTTTTTAACTCTGAGGAGTTCAAAAAAAACAAGGAGTTTCAGAGATTCTGAAAACTGAGCAGCTACAGCATCCTCCTTTTGAAGATGTAAAGACTGCTCTGAATAATAGATGAAAGATGAAGGAGTATAATAATGTTGGGAGCCTTTCATCTCTCAGTTACTAACTCAAAACTAAACTATAACAATATTGACTTTATTGACCAGAAGAATATGTAAAGGGCTTGTTTAAAATATATCACTACCTCGGTCATTTCCTTTCCTGGTCTTAAAATATCATCATGCTAATAGTGGTTTCACATTATCAATCAGTAACAATTATTTTCATTACATTCTTAAAGCAGTCAAAAGGATTTAACATTAAAAGACAAAAAGTTATATTAATGCTGATGGCACATGAATAACGGCAACAAAAATAGGATAAAAGAGGGTAATATTTTTCAGACATGAAAGTAAATACTAGAGGAAAATAGCTTTCTTTGAAGAAAATTTATTATTAAAAAAACCCACACAAAATGTCTATATGTAACTAATGCTGTATTGGGGGTGGGGCGGGGGGAAGTCTTCTAAGTTATTAATTTAGGATGACTAGAATAGAATAGACTACTTATTTCAATCGGAAGTGACCTACAACAATCATCTAGTCCAACTGCCTGACCGATTCAGAGCTGACCAAAAGCTAAAGGATGTTAAGGGCATTGTCCAAATGCCTCTTAAATATTGACAGTCTCGGGGCATCTACCACCTCTCTAGGAAGCCTGTTCCAATGTTTGACCACTCTCTTGCTAAAGAAACACATCTGCTGTGTTAGCCGTGTTTGATGTGATCTTGAGGAGCTGTTGTCAGCTAATAAAATAGTGATGTTTTATGTAACAGGAATAAATGTTCCTTTTTTGTCCCTGTCAACTGTGCTAGGTTGCCAATCAAAATAATATCTCTATAATGCTAGAAAGGAAGTGACAGAACAGCTGTTGAGCATAAAAACACAGGCTTCCCTGCAACAGTCAGATAAAACTGTATTATTCCATAATATGATATTTTTACCTGAAAATATTCAGAAGACTCAGAAAAATAAATAAAGAAATATATCACCTTTCCTTTAGGAATGAAAAGGTCATGTATTTGGAAAAGTGGAAGAAAGAGAGAAATGCTCTATCTTTTCTAAACGTTTTCATTGATATGACATCTTTTTTTCATTAATATGACATTGATAAATCCCAATATACACTGATAAACCTGGCTATTTGGTTATCTGATTATTATTCCAGGGTAAAAGGACACCCTTGAAACACGTATGACCAGTTTTACTAATAAAATACTAGATGGATCTCTACAAGCGATCCTTTTCACTCAGAATTTCTAAAGGAACTTCTGATCAGACTGGCTCACTATGGCCACTCCCCAGAGACAAGTTATTGACAATTGACCTATGCATGGTAGATCTGTCTTTGCCTGTTGTGTAAATTAACAAAAATAACAATTTATCTACCAATATTCCTTACTCAGGAAGTGTGCTGACACGTTTCAGAAAGGTGTGAAAAGGAGAAAAACATTGATGTATTCATTCAGATTTGGCTCAGGAAATCACAGACTAGTTAAAATAATGCAGTTAAAACAAAAGCAGACCCCTAACTGTGCGTGGTTTTGTCTTGAGCGTCATTGGATAGCACGCTTTTTTCCTGAAATAGTACTTCATTCTTAAAAGGTAGATTAAACTAGAAAGTGTACATTTTCTATTCCTCTTCAAGAAGTTGTAATGCTGCACAGACAAAATCATTCAGAATTCATTCAGTTATGGAGAAGGAACAAAGGGGGAGTTTGATTTTCTAATCAGTTGAGAAGGTAATAGTCCAAAAGGACAGACCTGGAAAACTTATCTGAAAATTTAATAATTATAAATTAAACAGGACCCATTTGAGCTAATGCAGGTAGGGTGAATTTCTTGGTATGGAAGAAGGGAAAAATGTTTCTCTGCCCCACAGTTCAGATGTAGACAATGACATTCAAGATTATTAAAAGAAGGGGATGCACAGACAAAGTAAAAAATATGTATGACAAAGAATCCTTTTTAGCTAATTCTACAGAATAGAAAGTACTACAAAGAAAGCATAGTGTTGTAAATTAAGTTAGTTGAATTCTTTTATCTGGATGTTCGTCTAAATGGTTTCTCTTAGCAGGAGTAACTAAAGTTGCTGGAGCCTTAGGGCGCAAGCTTCTGAACAATTGAACCTACCTTGAACTGTTGCTTGGTTACATGAAAAGGAGGTCCTGAGGCCCTAAAGGCCAGCTCAAACTGGAAGATAAGGAAGCCGTGACTATCAGCAGAAGATGCAACCTATCCAGATAAGAAACAGACAACCACTGGTCTGGATACAGACAAAGAATCCAACAGGATCAAGAGGATCCCAGAACAAAAATCATTATGGGACCAAGAGGCACGTGAAGAACAGAACGTGTGAAGAATGGGTACATAGACTCTAAGTGTGTAAAGGCCCAGGGATTTCTTTGTTCTTGGTCCTTCCCCGGAGGCACCCAGCTTGAGATGTTTCTACCACTGTACCCCTTAAATAAATTACCTTATTGGACTTAAAGCCTAAGACTCTGTTATAGAATACCTAGGGTGAACATATTTCTTTAACAATAGCGGAGAAATGGAAGAGGAGAAAATGTTATTTTGATTTGCTCCAAGACTATAACCAATAGTTTTCCATATAATTATAAGAATAATGTGAATTATTATTTCTTCAAAATATTTTATTTACCATCTTTGACATTACCTCCAGATAAACATTAGTAAACAACAGGGAAAATGAAGTAGCCTTTTATATCACTAATTACTTTCAAAAATATTAAATCTTTGCTTTCTACTTTAAAATTATGGTGCCAAAGAAAATTGCCGTCTTGGACAAAACAGTTATGCACGTTAACCTCTGCTACACATCCATTTCATGATTAGCTGGGACCTATAGAATTCACTCATGAATAGGTTATTGCCCTTCAAAATCATGTAAGTGTAGTCATCCCAGCTAAACTTACTTTATAGTAAGGTATGGATACATATGTAATAATTCATTCCATGGTCTCAGAATACTTTGAATGTTGTATTCAAATGTTGTATTCTCCTACATTATTTATTGATTTATTCATTTGATTCTATTATTGTGAGAGGATGACAGACGATGGCTACTCACAGTATTTAATCATGCCCAGAGATACTTTTTTCCCTGACTGTAATGTCAGAAGACTATGTGGTGCAAAGATAGATTTCCCTTTTATTAAACCTATGGCACTAACTTGCATTAATAAACAAATGAGGCAGAAAACTGTGTAATCTTTTAACTGAACTGGTAGTATAGAAACTGATTAGTAAACACACTGCAAAATGTAGCACAGGAGTTAGAATCAAAGCAACAGCCATATCAACTCTAAGGAGTGTTGTAGACTGAAATGCGCTTAAACTTCTCAGAGGCCTTACGGGCAACCCTTTCCTCCAGAACTTCAGTTCCATGTCACTGGAATGTATTAAAGTTTTGATTCACAATCCTTTCGATTACTTGTTCTTAATCTGTTACTAATCCCCCTATGCTAAAGGGATAGACATCTTTTTCAGGAGGCTATTATTTAGCATTTTCTTTGCCATGGGATATGATTGTTGCTTCTGATTCTACTTTATCTGAAATAAATAATCACAGTTTGCTCCTAGGTGATTCTGCATCATCAAAGAGGACCAACTATGTGTCACAAAAATCTGTGATAAAAGAATGAGACTTATTTAAGAGTAAGATATTCCAGATGTGATTTATTGTCCCATACCTGTTATTTGCTAAATGCATAATTCATATTAACACTTAGGTATCTAGGCACTGAAGATCATGAATTGGCTATTGACTATGTATAACTTTGCTGAAGTGTCTGTTACACAGATGTTCTCTTTAACTTACATTTGGATAGTTCAAACTCTCCATTCCCAAATTTTCTAAATTGATTTTTAAGTATATACTCTCAACCATTGTAAATGAGTATGGGTGAACTCCATGCAGTCAGAGGGGTTTTTTGTTCTGTTTTGTTTTTTACTTGGCAACATTTTATATTACAAACCCTTGAATTTTTGCTTCAAAGATATAGAAGATAAATTCATCTACATAATTGTTGTTCTTTGATAGGACAATCATGTTGATTTTAATGAACCTTGTGATTCTTAGGTACTATTACATAGGTTTAAAACTAAAGTCTATTTCACATATCCAACGCATCATCAATAGTACATCATTCCCTGTAAATATTTTGCCTACTGTACATATAAATTCCTCCAAGATTTGACACTTCACAATGTCCGCTTTAGACAATTCACCACTTCATTAGTCTTACACTAAAGCGTTTTCTTAGAAACATGATTTCCAGGACTATGATATGTGTTCATGTACCCTGTACATGAATAGTATATGTATATCCTGTACAGTACATCTGTCAACAGCTAAGCTAGTCATATAGGAACTTCTTTGTAGCCAGCAGAAAGAACTAGACACTTCTAAGGTGAGCTTCCTCTCCTCAAATATATGTTCTTTACGATGACATGAATGGAACCTAGAAATGTCCAATTTTCTAATATTATGCACAAAAGCAACCACAACAGATGAGTACGTTACAATAAAACATACTCTTCAACTAATCTTCTAAAACATGACACTGACTATACCTGAAAAATGACAAGTGACAGACAACCTACAATAAAAATGAGTTTATGCAAATAATGCTTGACAGTTCCAGCCTTCAGCTACCCTGCTTACTTACAAATACAGCAATAAAGCAATACCTTATTTCAGGTTTTATCTTATGCTAGTTCTAAAACTTCATCTTAAAAGAATCTGGACCAAGGCTAATACTGACCGTCACAAAAACCCAGTCTAACTGTGAGATCATTTTTGATGACACAAAACTGGATGATATAGGTGAACACATCAGAAGGGAGAAGAATCTTACAGAGAGACCTGGACAGGCTGGAAAAGTAGACTAGCAAGAAAGTATGAAGTTTACAAAGGGCCCCTCACTACAAGAAAGACATTGAGGTGCTGCAGCGTGTCCAAAGAAGGGCAATGAAGCTGGTGAAGAGTCTAGAACACAACTCTTAAGAGGAGCAGCTGAGTGAACTGGGGTTTTTTAGCCTGCAGAAAAGGAGGCTGAGGTAAGACCTTATTGATCCCTACAACTACCTGAAAGCAGGGACATGGTTTAGTGGTGGACTTAGCAGTGTTAGGTTAACAATTGGATTTGATGACGTTAAAGGTGTTTTCCAACCTGAATGAGTCTATGATTCTATCCACATGAGTATTACTAGCAAAAATACAGACATGATCATCCCACTCTACTTGGAAATACTGGTGGATGACCAAGGCAGGATCTACAGTATTCCAGTACTGAAAGGGCATCTGCAAAAAGAATGGAGTCTCTCTTCTCAAAGAGCCACATGGAGAAGACAAGGAACAATGGGTACAAGTTACACTGCGAGAGGTTTCATCTTGATATAAGAAGGACTTTTTTTTTATGGTGAAAATAACCATTCACTGGAACATATCTGCTGGGACATGGTAGAGTCCACATCACCAGAGGTTTTCAAGACGCAACTGGACTTGTGTTCAGGGTGCTAGATCATTTCATCTAGGCTCCCTTTCCTATGAAATGTTGGACCAGATGATCTTTCAGGGTTCCTTCCACCCTGGGCTATTCTAGTGAAAAAGCCCTCAATGAACTGTTGTATTCAATATTTCTTTTCCTAATCCCTACCCCTTGGTTTTCATGGTAGTCTAACCAACACCTTAATATTCACTAGTAAATTAAAACCTTCAACTCCTCCTTTTCTTTTTTTTTTTTTTTTTGGCTCTGCAGTCTTAGCCATAATCTTAACCCACATTGTAGCATACATACATATCATACCTGTCTCTATGGCTGGGGAGCTAAGAATCTCCACCATGAGCATCCCACTATTCCCAGCAGAAGTCCTGGGATGTTGACAAGTCGTCAAACAACCTCCTCCTCAATATAGCCCAAATACCCATATTTTTTTCCTTATTTTGTTTCCTTTATTTTCCCTTTTATTTCTAAAGAAAAAAGCATCTGTGATACTTGAAATCATGCAAACGGAATATTTTCCTGTTTATTATTAGTTATTTAATTTTCAACAGTTCTCCAATAGCTAATAGTTCTTTGATTGTATAAGTTCTTCAGTGAGTTTGATTTTTTGAGATAAAAAAGACTATTTTCTCTTCCACGGGTATTTTCACATTCTACAAAGTGACATTTATTTTCATCTGTCATAAAAAACACCTGGTGTCATGTAATTGATGTTTTTTTCATGAACTTTGCTATTGCTGCCAAGAAATATGATCAATGTGAAAATATGGATAACACTAAGCTGATACAGGTTCAGTACAGCTAGGACTGTGAGCCCAGCTTTTTTAGATATTAATGACCATCCATCCAGTTCTTCATCATTACTGCAGTGGATCTACACTTTCTTATTGATAAAAAACTAAAAGATGGAACAATACATGTTGTATACCCAGAGAAAACAGTTTCTTTGATTAAAAACATATTAATCTTTTTTTTTTTGAGCATTAACTTTTGAATTAATTGATGACTAAATGCTACTTTAGACTTAGTTTCATATGCTTTCAAAAACAGTAACAGGATGGTTTTTTTTATTTTATCCTGTCACATGTTTCCTGTGGAACTATGACTTCTTTTTTGGTAACAGAGCTCTTTCTGTCTTAGTAAGTGTCTCTGTGGGAAAAACAAAATCAATCAAACAAACAGAAACAAATAAAAAATGATGCCTTTCCTCTGGTCTTTGAGGTACTATATCTTTGTGTGTGTAGCTGAAATGAGAGCTTAAATATGTTACAAGTAGACAATGCCAAAGCCTTAAGCAAATAATTAGATCAATCATGATGATGATACAGCAGTCCCACTTCCCTGGGCACTTTTCCTCAACTGTAAAGGGGGAATGGCTTGATGTTATCCATTTATTCTTAAGTCTTACTTAACTCAAGACATCTGAAGGTAAAAATACAACAGATAGATGGATGGATGGAATGAGATAGGTAGGTGGATAGGGAGGTAGGTAGGTAGGTAGATAGACAGATAGACAGATAGCTAGCTAGCTAGATGATGATGATAGGTAGATGATAGAGTGGTGGGTAACTCTTGGCTAGGAGCCAAACACCTACCAGCTGCTTGCACACTCCTCTCCCATCAGTGGGACAGGGAAGAAAATGGGAAGAAGAGGGACAAAAAAGTTTGTGGGTCAAGATGAAGACAGGGAGATCATTTACTAACTACTGTTGCAGGCAAACCAGAGTTGACCTGGTGAAATTAATTAAATTTATTGCTAATTAGAGTAAATATTTTGGTTAGTGGAAAACAAAAAGACAAACATTCAAACAACAGCCTTCCTCTTCCCCTTTGCCAACTCAACTTTACTCCTTAACTCAAGGCTCCTGTTCCCCCTGTCCAATAAATGCAGTGGGGGATGAGGGGGAGTGGGGGTTACAGTTGGTATATAACAATTTCTCTCTGCCGCTCCTTCCTTCTTCTGTTCCAGTGTGGTGTCTCCATGGGTCGCAGTTCCTTTGAGAATATCTATCTGCCCCAGCACAGGTCCTTTTTGGGCCACAGGGGAATCTCTGCTCTAGCACCACGGAGCTCTGTCTCCTTCTCTCCTCCTTCTTCTCTGACCTTGTGTTCCATTTGCTCTTTCCCACTTCTTTTGTTCCCTCCTCCTCTTTCTGTGGTGCTTTCTGCCCTTTCTTAAAGATGTTTCCCCAGAAGTGCCACCACCTTATCCAAGGGGCTCAACCATGTCCTGTGGTGGGTCCGCTGGAGCAGGCTGGAACTGGTTGTGTCCAGCATGGGCTAGCCCTGGCCTCTCCTCACAAAGGCTGCCCCTGCAGCCATCCCCACCCCTTTAATACCAACACCTTAACACATACACCAAATATAGATAGGTAGGTAGATAGGCAGGTATCAACATATAGAGATACAAAATACTGTTATGAATAGTTGTTGAGGATGTGATATCTATAAAAATATCATCTATGTTTAGTCTATTTACAGTACATTTAGACTAGAAACACTGCTTCCTCTCTCTTCTCCCCTCTTCCCCACTCCTTCACCTTGCTCCTTGTGAGGAGGTAATCTGTCTGTATGCATACTGTCTGCCTCTGATGACCTTTGTTTGATAAGGTCTTCCCAGAGTCTTTCAGCATCTGCCATTAGAGAACTCCTTTACCTGAGAAAGCTTCACAACTTACTGAACACTGTTCAGGATGTTCTTTTGGATGGATCTTATGTTGTCCTTTTGTCTGCTTGTGGGCTCAACTACCTGTTATGGCCAATTTCCCCGTTAGTGTCCTCTGAATCCTAGAGAGATTTAGTAATTTACAATGAAACTCATTTTTTTTATGTCCTTATCTAGGAGAAAGTCTGTATCTTAATTAAAATATTATTTTTGTTTTATTTTCACTTCCCTAGAAATGGTTATTGCAAAAAATGGTTATAGAATATATCAGGTCATTGGTCTATGCTTTTGATCTGCAGTGAGCATGTAAATACTTGCATATGTGTATATAATATGCAAAACGTAATAAAAGAAAGCACAGTGGGTTTTCTTGAGATGAGTTATGAAATACTGAATAAATAAAATTACAAAAAGAAGATATACTTGCTGTCTTTTATGTAGGAGATGGTTGAGACAAACAAGAAAAAAAAAAGAGACTACTGTTTAAACTGTACCTTAGTTTGAAAGGTTTAGTTTTCCTACACTGAACAAATATGGTAATAGTTAACACAGCAGAAAATATCTGTGCTACATTTTCTGTAGTATTCTTAAGCATACACTTTCTCCGTCTATGTACAATGTGTCATAAGAAGGTTTAACCTGATTTTCCAAATCTATACAATGATCAAGGTCTTGAGCTGGCTTTTCAGCTTCAGCTATTGATTACTAAGAGATACAAACCATGTAATGCAGATATTTATTTAATGATAGTTATAGGCCATAAAAATTCAGATGAAGTTATTTAATTTATTCAACCTATGGAATTAGACTTAAATAAATTTCTCTGGTAGCATATTTTATTAATTTAGAATATTTACCAGATTTTTCTTTAAAGATCAAAAGAATGTTACAGAGAGTTCAGTCTGTACAATCTGAAATGGAAAATATAAAGATCCCCTCTCTAACAGAACTTAACTGAATTCAATCCGATAAAACTGCTTAACTTCAAAAATGTTTTTCTTCCACTTTACAGAAATCTAGGATATCGATATAACAGTCCAACAGTGACACTGTTGTAACACTACTTTTGAAAGAATTACACATAAAAGCAAAAGTGAAACTCCAAATATAGTGGAAGGTTGTGAAATAAAATGATAGCATTTTCATTCTCATTATTATTGTTTTTATTATTATATTTTTTACTATATGAGTGGTTGTATATTCTTCATTTGACAAGTTTGGAAGTTGAATTTCAGAGATCAGTTTAGCACCATATCAAAAAGGCATACAGATATCTTAGACTCTGAACAATTTAGTGTCTCAGTGTACAAATACTTACAAAAGATTCACAGCAAATCAATGAAACAATGAATGGGAAGTAGGCATCTTTTAAGCTTTTGGTTATGACCCAAATGTTCGTATAACATTTTGTTGGGTAAATCATATCGTTGTCATCCAGCAAATGAAGACTAGAGATAACTTACTGCAGTAAGTGAATCACATCATTGTTGTCCCAAATCTGAGTTCTTTCAGCTGACATGCAAGAAGCCAGTAGGCAGGGTTGAGGTATTTATTTATTTCATGTCTGCAGAGATGGGTGCTAGGTGGTAATTCCACAAAGCTAGCACACCAGCGCTTCTCAAATCACAATTATTTATGCCCCAAACATTAACATACCCAATCTTCTAGTACATATATATTGTTATTATCTTATATGATTGTTTAAAACTTACTCCTCTAACATATAGATTAATATTGCTCACTACAGTTTTTAAGATTTTCACTTTCCTAATCTTTGAGGAGGTGGTATACCTGCGGTAAGTGGCCTATGGTTGTAAATGGTTGTAAATAATGGTTGTAATCTCCCCTTATTACCAGAATTACCTTTTCCCTAGTGTCATGTGGTTTTGGCAGCTCTAAACAGTACTTTATGGACTATTGCCCTAACAAAACATTATTCACTTCTATGTTTTAAAAGACTGAGAAGTTTATGTCCTAGTAAGAAGTTTTTACTCTAAAGAGGTTACAGAAATAGTTCAATGTGAAATATTTCAATGTGAAATACCTGTTTTCTTGGTATCAAATGCAAATATTCATATAATGGCACATAGTTGTGCTATCTCTTGATCACAAGGCAAGTCAAAACAATTAACCCAGAAAACATGCTACAGTGACTTTGAGTTTTATACTAACATTTTCTGAAAAGTCTTAAAAAGGCAATCTTGTCCTGTGCTTATTAACCATGTATTAAAGAGAATACGATAATTTATCTTATTTTTGCGTAAGAAATGCTTCCTCAGTTTAGTGTAGATAAAGGTGTATGTTTTTAGAATCTATGGAATTAGATTAGTTTTCATGGGTATTTTGTTTTAACAAATGCTCCATACAATTATATGAATAACAGAGGTACTCTTGTAACTGCATATGAAGGCTAACATCAATATTTTTTCACAAATTCTGTCCCACCGCATGTATCCTTCCATATATTTATTCTTCTGTGATTTAGCGCTGACTAATAATAACCACCAGAAATCAAAAAGAATTTTTAAAAGCATTGGACATGCTAAGCAATACTTTTAAAGTCCTTGTAACAGCACGACTGTGAGAATGTATATTTGCATTTGATGTCTCCAAAGCAACGTTCATCTTTTTTAGCTGCTCACCTAGACTGTGAGATCAAAAGTGTATAAGCCTGTTGTTCCAAAGTTCATAATCACTATATGAAGGTGAAATAAATGATTCACTATCTATCTTCAACAAGAACGCATTTCGTTAACGGTTGATATCAATCTACTGATAAACTCATTAAAGCAAGCTTCTCCCATCAAAACAACCCTTCAGCAAGCATAAATCATGCTATCAGATACATTAAGTAGTTCTTTGCAAAAAGTGGTCTTTTTAATTGCATGAAGAATACATTATCTGTTCAAAATGATATATTTTATTGTCAAATAGATTTGGCTAATATATTACATGACTATTCTTTTTATCTTTAAGCACCATCTCTATGCAGTGAAGAATATGTTGAACATTAATCTTCAAAATATACCGTGTTTGGTGACAAAGGGAGATTTTACAGTATTTATTTATTTATATCTGTTGCTTCATAGCATCTATTATTTGTCAGAAAGCAAATGCAGAATTCTTCCAAGAAAAATAGTGTAAATATATCAAGTATAAATGTATCAATCTAATAGTGGTTACTGCTCTTAAGCTTCTACAGACATAGAAAGAAAATACTTTTAATAACTGGTTTAGATAAAACACCAGGCATATGGAGAAGATTTCAGATTTTTTCTTTCATTTTTGAGGTTCAGAAGTTTTCAGAGATGGCTGTAGAGTATTTCTCAAACAACATACATATTGAGGTAAGGGTGAGGTAAGCTAAAATATTGATTTTATCCCCTATTGCTTAGCATCCTTGGAGAGCTGGCTGACAAAGTTTAGTGCAATATATAAAACCAATAAAGCTGCAAAGTGCAAAACAATGTACTTAATGAAAGACTTGAAAAAAAAAATCAGATTTATACAATGTTCATCAGTAGGATCATTTGGAGGAATATATCGCATGGCAGTCATAGCTTAAGGATTCTTGCAGCTCTTGAGATGTACCTCCTTTTTTGGAAGCTATGGCATTTACGAAGTATCTAATAGGAATATTTTCAACTGTATTTGAATATGTATCTTTCAAGAAACCAGCACAGCTGTTCCTCGGATTCATTGCCAAGGTCATCTGTCATTCCAGTTGCCCTCTCTACAACACTAAGAGCTCCCAAATGAAAACATTCTTTCAATTTATACGTTATGCCTTTCACTGCGGATTAGATTTATGATGAAAATTCAGAGAAAAGGACTATGGAAATTGTTTCTTAACTAGGCAAGGCTTTGCTGTTGCAACACTGAAAGCCGAGTATAAAGCTTCCTGACTTTTGTGACATATTTTCACATTTTCCAACTAAAAAAGAATAGCATGTGTCATTGTGACTGTGTATGCACAGAGGTGAAGGAGGGAAAAGGAGAGCAGGGAAATAATTGAAATGCTGCAGTGACTTTTATACAGATAGAAAAATATACTAATATAACTAATTCAGAAATCAGTTTTTAAAAATAAGAGTAGAATGTCGTAGGAAGGACACTGAGGAGGAAAAAGCAGAGAAAATACTTGCTATTGTCTTGCAGATTTGATGGGGCAATGTATCAGATAAACTGAGAAAGTAACTCTAGGTATTGTAAGAATTTTATGTCAAAAGGAAATGAACCTGATCTCTTAATTTTCAGCCTGAAATATTTGTATTTTTAAAATGTGATATTTCTTGTATTTTGTCTCATAGGAGGCTTGCACTGAAATGATCTTCCACAATTAACTCTTAAACAAAAAGCATAGTTTGATTCCAGGAAGGAGAAAAGAAACTCTGAAATGTTTCAGACAAATCATGAGCGCATGATTAATTCCATGCAACTACTGTAGTGGACATCTGTCAATAGGGGCAACTTCTTTCAACTTTCTTGCAGACTTCTCTGACAACCATATAGGTGCTTTCAAGTTTATATAGATTAGGTTTGCCTGCATTTCCTTAACGACATTGCACATGAAGAACTACATAGCTGATTTTACCCTCAGGTTATGAATGCAGCTTTTGCTTTTGATATTGAAACTGGTAGAGAAATACACTAGAAGGATGATCACCTAAAAAAAGCAAACCCCCAAAATGGCAGCTTTAAAGTAGCAAAATTAAAACTCTTTTTACTGTGTGGCATTATGGTTTATGTTGCAATAGACCTGTGAGGCAGAAAATAATTTTTTCTGTATGAGATGGAAATTGCAGTCTCCCATGGTTGCATAAAGACTGAAGACTTTTATCCTACTCTATCTTTCTTGTAAGACAACACATCAAAGTGCCTGCCAAGAAAAGGATTCTACGATATATCACTAGCAGAAGACCATGGTTTCTTATGATGTGGTTCTATGCCCTGCAGTACAGATTTGGGGTTTTCAGTGAAAAGCTCTGTGATAATCTTAAGAGACAGACAGTTTCCACAAAAGCCAGTACATTGGATTACTGGAGCCAACCTTTTTTTATTATTCAGGTCTACCACCATTCTTTTTCTTTCTCTCTTTTTTTTTTTTCTTTCATTTTCCTACCCTTCAAGAAGTAGGAGAAAGAACGAGAAGGGAGAACCAGAACAGACTAGTGCCCAGATAGCATTGATTAAAAAAAAAAAGCAGCTCTATCCTAAAATTCCAGAAACTACTAGACCTCTTGCTATCTTGTATTTCCAGAAGGAAACGACTGCATACATTTGCTGTCTAATTCCAGAAGTCTTTATAACAGAATGAAGAACTGCTTGCTCTCTCTGTTAATGTGATATCTTTTGCTTCCTTACTTTTTCCACTGTGTGAATCCACAAGAGGAAGGGTTTTTTTAATACTTTTATTCACAAGTGTTCTGATTCCTTCTGCTTCCTTATATTTAGTATTCATATTTCACCAATTTCTTTTTTCTTACCTATATATACATTAACCCACAATAGCAACAGCCACGGGTGAGTGGGGGTAGCGGGGACTGACTCCAAACTGTCAAAGCCATTGTGGTCTTCTGAGAGCGACCTGACTTGCCCCTGCCATGGCTATGGTGCTACAGGGCACAGAAGAGAAGTATGGAGCAGGGGACCTAATAACTCATTGGGATCTACAACTTACTAATTAATCAAGAAAAATAGGCATCTCCAGAGGATGATTCAGCTCAATATGTGTTTCCTCTACAGGTTGCTGTGGCTGATCAGTAGACATGATGTTAAAGCTACAAACATCTAAAGTATTTGATGATCCTGGCATAAATGGCTTCAGAAAGCTACACACCTTCAAAGTATCCCTTAGGCTCTTGCCATAGTCAAGGGACCTAGTGTCTCGAAAATGAAATATACCTTCCGAGGAGAAATGTCATGATAACACTTGAATCACACCTGTTTTTTACTACTAGACAGCTGATAGATTTTTTTTTTTGTTATTGTTGTTGTTGTTTTGTTTTTTGTTTTAGTTTGGGGAGGGTTTTTTTTGTAAATTTTGTATATTTGAGATCAGTCTTATCACTTACAGGAGAATGGAATCCATGTTAGTTTTCCTTTTGGATCAGTGAAGATGGCTGCAGAAGTGAGAAAAGGAATACTAGAACATCTTAAACACCAAAATAAAATTGTGTCAGAAGAACACTCAAACTCAAGGAAACCTCAGCCACCCACTCGAGTCCATGTCCATGTCTGAATGCTGGAGTCAGAAGACCTTTGTAGCTCCCAGGTCTGAAACAACCTCGGGCACAACCTGACCAGAAGTCAAAGTGAGACCCAGGCAAATTCAGTGCCTTGGCTTGCCCTTGCAGGATTGCAGGGCCAGCTGCAGGATAGCCTGGGAGGCAAATCTAGCTCCTTTACAGTATAATAGTTTCTGAGGGGAAGTGCATGAGAATAAGCACTGTGGAACCTGTCTCTGTTTCTGTTTACTTATGATTTTGCTTATCAAAGTCAAGCTGCTCCAGCTTAGAGAACAAAGAAAACTCACACAAAGTAAAAACACTGCACAGGAAAAAGGCATCAAACCAATTCTAAAATGTCATTATAAAATGTTAATGTGAGAATTCATATTGGAGTAAGTCAGTCTGATTATCATGTGGTTATTCATTTCTCTCCTAGGCAAAGCAACGTCAGCAAAACAGAAAAAAAGTAATAAAGTTGCACCTGACGCTCAGCTTAACCATCCTTAACTCTGTGAAGCAAGGGATCCAAAAAAGTTATGGCAGCTACAATCTCTTGTCTTTTCTAAAACTGACAGCCTGCACATTTTTTTGACAGAAGCTGAGGCGAACTCTCAACCTCAGTGACGGAAAGGAAACTGACTCATGTCTGCAAACAGTCTGAAAAGGTATATGTGGATTGCCTTCTGTGGAGCTAGAAATTAGGAAGGCCCCAATACCCACACTCCATTGCCTTGGAGAAGCTCTGAGAATAAGCAACTGCACTGGAATTGGATGCAATATGAACGCTACAGGTACTGCAGAAGGGAATTGAAATGGAGTCTGAGTTCTTAAGGAAATGCAATTCCAGTACTATTTAAGCTCCGGTTTTTGCCCTTCCAGCAGGCTTCAGGCACCGGAAATTCAGGGAACTGAGATCTTGTCCTGTTTTTAGTTTAATTATTTTAAAAAGCATGTAATAAAGTAGCACATTTATCCTACACTGAGTTTACAAAATAAGTCTAATATTATGATATACTTATTATTTTCTACAACTATTATCAACAGAATTGGACCATGAAACCAAGGTGATAAAAAATAATAGCTGAACTAAAGAAACAACTGCAGCATCAAATGAAGCATCTAAGTCATTTTGTCAGCTCTCATTTGACCTTTTTTTCACAGTTGGATTTTTAATAGACTGAGAGACGCAGTAATGTGCTGTGCTTTCAGCCAAAGAACCTATCAGTGCTGGCATAGATTTCATGACCCTGAAAAGTTCAGATATGTACCTTGCACTCAGATCTAAATCTCTTTTCTCCCTTTGTCCTTTTAAGTTAACTAGTCAACTTGATTTTTTTTCTTTTATCATTGCCATATTGCTTTTTTGTTTGTTTGTTTGTTTTATTCCTCAGCAATAAAAAAAACTGGTTTAAAACCAAAACGAAAACTAAGCTCACTTCATTTATGAAGGTTCACTAATTCACAAACATACATGTAGAATATTTAACCTAAGGAATTTATTTTAATTCTGCAAATTTTAAATGTATACCTACATGAATAGGTTTGTTAGCATGATTTGGATTGTTAATGTGCCTAAAGTTAAAAAATTATTTGAAAAGTAGGATCTTTCTTATACTGATAACACAGTAAAGACCACAGTGCACATGCAGGTACACTGGAGTGAAAAATTGTGCTGCAGTAACCTAATATCCTAAGAATACTTCTCTCTTCCTATGGGGAAGATATTTTTTGTATAGCTATGTCACATTTATTCCTGTCTCTCTTTAGGGTTCACATTAAGATGATTTCTTCAGATACTCTAAAAAAACTTAGAAATTTGTTGTCTGGTATAGAAATGCAACCTGGTAAACCCTGAAGTGATCACAGAACAAGACAGAAAGATACCCTGAAAAACTATTTCTGAACAATAAAATAGCCCAAAGGAAGAACAACATGTTTTAACCTTTTCAGGTCAGCAGAATGAGTATTTCACAGCTATAAAAGGAAAGAAATTACTGTTATTTTTCTTCTTCCCTCCACATCTGGATTTTTTTTTTATGTAGAAAATATGTACTAATTCTTGTAAAAATAATTTAGATAGAGAGACATACAACTTTACAAGCCTGAGGGACCTGAGGCTAAAACCTCTATCTTCCCTTGTGAAGTTGTATGTAATTACATTATGGAATATTACCATGCTTGTACCTGCTACCTGATGCTTTTTTATTTGATTGTTTAGGAACTCCCACTCTTAAAAATTTTCATTTGTTTGTTTTTCTTTAAGGAAAAAAGCTTTATCGTAATATATTTGACTATATCTGCTTGCAGACATCTGCTTGGTTTTTGATTTGGGTTGGGTTTTTTAGTTAGTAAAAGACTTTCAAAATATAATTAATTGACTCAGTGCACACTGAGGCTTCAACAGGCTGGATGCAGTACCCTGAGGCTGATCCAACTTGCACATTTGAATACACAGGCTTCTTTTCTGTAGAAATTAAGAGTGCAGATCTGGGCCTATTTGTGTCTCACTCCAAATCTGAAGCAAGTATGAAGTTAATGTGGAGACATGAGAACTATATTTGGCTCTGTGAGCTAGGGCATAGCTTTATTCAAATAGGAAAAGGCCTTATGAGATTGGGTAAATCCATATAATATTTTTCATAAGAACAGAAAAAAAAACTGAAAATGAACCACTGACAACTCACACTTGGAATAGTATTTCTTCAGCGCTGTCAAGGAACAAATATTCTTGTCTGTATGACCACAACCACAACTCCAGCGTGAATGGCACAGACAGACCCATGGAGAGTTCAAAACCTTGGGCGACACGGTTTAGTGCCAGGTGTCCCTGCCCATGGCAGGGGGGTTGGAACTAGATGATCTCAAGATCCTTTCAACCCTAACTATTCTATGATTCTATGACTAAAATGTTATTATCTGGAAAATAATTAAGGACAAACATTAGGAAAATTGAAATTAATACCAGTGTCTGTCCTGGGTTCAGCTACAGCAGTCACTTTTTTCTCCTTCTTAGTAGCTGGTGCAGCGCTATGTTTTTGACTTTCAGTCTGGGAACAACGCTGACAACACTGATGTTTTTAGTTGGTGCTAAGTAATGTTTACTCCAATCAAGGACTTTCTCAGTCTCATGCTTTGCCAGGGAGGAGGGGAAGCCGGGAGGAAGCAGAGACAGGACACCTGACCCAAACTGGCCAAAGGGGTATTCCATACCATGGCACGTCATGCCCAGTATATAAACTGGGGGGAGTTACCCGGAAGGCCAGACCGCTGCTCAGGTTGGGCTTGGTATCGGTTGGCAGGTGGTGAGCAATTGTATCCTCTCCCCTTGTTATTTCCCTTATCATTATTATTATTGGTGGTAGTAGTAGCAGTTTTGTATTATACCTTAGTTACTGAACTGTTCTTATCTCAACCCGTGGGAGTTACATTCTTTTGATTCTCCTCCCCATCCCTCCAGGAGCGGGGGGAGGAAGAAGGGGGGGAGTGAACAAGCGGCTGCGTGGTTCCAAGTTACCGGCTGGCCTTAAACCATGACAGTGCCAGACCCAGTAATATTGCTTCTTTTAGGACACATTCCTAAAAGAAACTGGGGGGCAGCTTTCATCTTTAATTAAAGTCTAGGAATAGACACCAGCCTTTTGCAGCATTGCCTCTGGATGATGGTGTAGTAAACTTGTTTGTTCTTTATAATATTTTTAATGTCGTCACTAAGAAATATTTTCTGTTAGATCTTTCTTTGAGCAAAATATATTATGTATTGTTGAATTCCCTTACCCTAAATCTATGTATGCAACTACCTAAATTAAGTTTTAATATAAACTTCGCAATTAATCATTTAAAGTAAGAATAGAAGAAATTGCCTCTTTGCCTTACTGAACTGTAAATAGTACTAAGGTCAGTTTAATCATCCAGCTAGACCCATGCAGACACCATTCCTACAGGGATGTTCAACATAGATAGTATTTTCCACATATTTTCCCCAAGACAAAGACTTGATAGGAAAGGAGAAGTTGAAATCCTGTCTACTCTGTTTCTGGGTCAGAAACTGAGGAGTAGAGTGAATTCTTTTTGTGTACTTTGTTTTTTGTGTTGCTGTCCTTTCTAACCCTAGATTATGATGGGTGAAAGAAAATCACAACTGTACATGAATTCCTTACAGTTCATGTACTGTCTCATGTTCAGTTACAATTCTTCAGTAAATTCATAGTGATTCATAGTGTATTTAAAATTTCAGGTTTTTACCCCTTTCTTATGTAGCACCTTGCATGAATAACATAACTGGGATTATTTATGGAGCACTGTATCAGTAAAGAATAGTTTCTCTTGAAGCACACAGAATAGCAGTCAGATTTTCCCTGTTACAGAATGTCTCTTTAACTGGGGAATAATAGACAATCTTTCATAAACAGTAATTATTTTCCCTTCAGCAATCAGAACAAATATGCACAGACTACTACATGTAAAACACAGAATATTCAGAGCAGTTAAGCACACATTACTCTGACTTCCAGCTGGTCGTGAATTCTTCATAATTAGCAAAACACCCAAGGTTCTTTTTCATAATCTCAGATTTGGCTTCCAGCTTCCTTTAACGCTTTGAAAAAAAACCCAGAAACTGCAACATAACAAAATCTTGCTTATGCAAAAATTCTGGACCTACAGAAATATAGTTGTTTATATATAGTTTATATGATTTGAAGTTTCCATAACTATTCAGCTCAACTTTTCTTTTGGTTGCTGCTTCAAGCCATTTTTGTTCTGGATAGAACACACCACATATGCTCTGGTAATGAGGGTATCTACTAAAACCACTGTACTAACCATTACACAGCTGTTAATCAGAGATACATGAGTTTTTATGATGGTGCTGCAAGTCATGTAGCTCTTTAATCTGGATATGGCCTGCTCCTCTGTCTTAAGTAACCACATCAGAAACACTGAAAGGGCTTCTAATCTTGAATACTCTAATTTGTAAGAAATCAAACCAACCAAACCACCCTCCATCCCAGAAAAAGAAACAGCTTAAGGAATTTGGAACAAATTTTTAACACAGAGAAAATTACATACAGTTAAGATAGACTGTAATACAAAGGGACATGCTAAGAATTCCACTTATGGTAGAATAACACCACTCCTTTTTTTCTTAAATGAGCAACTTTTAGGACCACTCTTGGGGTATTGCAAGCTTTAATAGGCCTCCCTGTATTCCTAGAATATGGACTATTCAGGTGCTCTCAAGAGAGTTTGCTGTCTTTTTCTTTCTAAAGGTTTTTACCTGAATTTGACCAGCCATCAGAAGAGAGCCTTCCTCTCTACGACTTGGTGAAGACTTTTAGTAGAACATACCATAGAAACAGTGGATGAAAAAAAAAGGTATACCATTCTTCATGATCAAATAGTTAAACCTAAGCAACATCATGTTCTTAAAAAGGTTTCTTGAAGACCTATGTATAGATCGAACACATTGTTTCCACTAAATACCATTACACATGGAAAAATTCAGCATCAGAAAACATTTCATCACTATTGTCTCTCACTATTTGTTACAATGCATATTCTAAAAATAAACATACAGCTAATAAGAGGGTAGAATACTTTCTTCTGCTTTTAGGGATTTTGGAATTCAGCTGACACATTAAGTTTAGGAAATATTCTGTAATTAAGTATAATAAATCTCCCTTAGTATGCTTCTGTTCTTACCTTATGGATTTCTAGGAACTATAATAAGTATTATAAAAAAAAAACCTAATCATATTTCTACAGAAGTCAGTAGAATTTATAACTCATTGGCTGAAAGTCATATGTATTACCCATATGTAACTCAATATCATATGTTACCTATTTAGGAAACTCTTTTAAAGGACTATTACAAAGACCTGAATTATTTTCATGAACTGTAATATTTAATTCAAAATACATTTTAAATTTTGTCCTCTACTTTTAGAACAAAACAAGAAAGACAAGCAATTTTTTTGCTAAGTACCACATCTTCCTCTTTAGCAATAGCTACTGGACTTCTCTGCACATTTATATAATGTAATCTGACTCTGATTTTGAATAATTTTACTAAACTAAGACATAAATACATCACATCTCTATTAAGAACTGGTTTCCCATGACTACAACCAACAGACACTACTTTTCCTGTCCTTTGGCTATAAAAGGTGCCTGGGGTAACTGAACTCAATTTAACCATCTTCAATGTATTGCTAGAATTGAATAAGGCAAATTGAGTCATATATATGTATAAATATATATACATTTCCTGTCAAAAGATATATGAATTACGGTTTCAATATCTGCTCTTGCATACACACACATATACACATACATGAGTATATATAGATAGATATAAATAAAATGTGTGGGGCTTGTACGTGAAACAACATTTATAAGATGAAGTAACTATGGCAGAGTGTTAGAAAACAAGTAATGATTTTGTATAAAAAGTAAAAGCTTAATGTATGCATATACTAATACTATAGAAGAATGGTGTTTTATGGCAGTGTTTGGGGGGGGTTTTGGGATGAGGTCAATGTGATTAATGACAGGCTTTCTAAGGTTGACAGAGAGATTTTGAACTATTTAAATTAATCCTACTGAGTTCTTATATGCTGCAGTTTATATGTGTACATGTGTATATGTTTGTACTTTTAATTACTTCTTGCAATAGTTTTAATATCTTAGAAACTTCTGAGAGCCTGTTAATGCTGGGTCAGCAAGTGTGGAAAAAAACCCAATCCCAAAACCTGCTTTGTTTCACCTCCTGCAATGCCCTCTAGGTGTGATGTTATCTAAGAATAGAATCATAGAATCATAGAATAGTAAGGGTTGGAAAGGACCTTAAGATCATCTAGTTCCAAACCCCTGCCATGGACAGGGACACCTCGCCCTAAACCATGAGGCCCAAGGCTCTGTCCAACCTGGCCTTGAACACCGCCAGGGATGGAGCATCCACAACCTCCCTGGGCAATCCATTCCAGTGCTTCACCACCCCCACAGTAAAGAACTTCTTCCTTACATCTAATCTAAACTTCCCCTGTTTAAGTTTGAAGCCATTACCCCTTGTCCTACCACTACAGTCCCTAAGGAAGAGTCCCTCCCCAGCATCCTTGTAGACCCCCTTCAGATACTGGAAGGCTGCTATGAGGTCTCCACTCTGCCTTCTCTTCCCCAGGATGAACAGCCCCAACTCTCTCAGCCTATCTTCATACGGGAGGTGCTCCAGCCCACTTATCATCCTCGTGGCCCTCCTCTGGACTCGCTCCAACAGCTCCATGTCCTTTTTATGTTGAGGACACCAGAACTGTACACAGTACTCCAAGTGAGGTCTCACGAGAGCAGAGTAGGGGGGCAGGATCACCTCCTTTGACCTGCTGGTCACACTTCTTTTGATGCAGCCCAGGATACTGTTGGCTTTCTGCGCTGCAAGCGCACACTGCCGGCTCATGTTAAGCTTCTCATCAACCAACACCCCAAAGTCCTTCTCTGCAGGGCTGCTCTGAATCTCTTCTCTGCCCAACCTGTAGCTGTGCCTGGGATTTCCTCAACCCAGGTGTAGGACCTTACACTTGGCTTGATTAAATTTCATAAGGTTGGCATTGGCCCACCTCACAAGCGTGTCAAGGTCCCTCTGGATGGCATCCCTTCCCTCCAGCGTATCAACCGAACCACACAGCATGGTGTCGTCGGCAAACTTGCTGATGGCGCACTCAATCCCACTGTCCATGTCGCCGACAAAGATGTTGAACAGGACCGGTCCCAAGACCGATCCCTGAGGGACATCCCTCGTTACAGATTTCCAACTGGACATCGAGCCATTTACAATTCTTTGTGTGCAGCCATCGAGCCAGTTTTTTATCCACTGAGTGGTCCATCTATCAAATTGATGTCTCTCCAATTTAGAGACAAGGATGTCTTGCGGGACAGTGTCGAACGCTTTGCACAAGTCCAGGTAGATGACGTCAACTGCTCTGCCCCTGTCCATCAGTTCCGTGGCTCCATCATAGAAGGCCACCAAATCGGTCAGGCAGGATTTCCCCTTAGTGAAGCCATGTTGGCTGTCACCAACCACCTCGTTGTTTTTCATGTGCCTTAGCATGCTTTCCAGGAGAACCTGTTCCAAGATTTTGCCAGGCACAGAGGTGATGCTGACTGGTCTGTAGTTCCCCAGGTCTTCCACCTTCCCCTTCTTGAAAATGGGGGTTATATTACCCTTCTTCCAGTCATCGGGAACTTCACCTGACTGCCAGGATTTTTCAAATATGATGGACAGTGGTTTAGCAACTTCATTCGCCAGCTCCTTCAGGAACCGGGGATGGATTTCATCAGGTCCCATGGACTTGTGCACGTTCAGGTTCTTAAGATGGTCTCGAACCTGATCCTCTCCTACAGTGGGCCTAAGGTCTTCATTCTCACAGTCCCTGCATTTGCTTTCCAAGACTTTCATGGTGTGGTCAGAGCATTTGCTAGTGATGACTGAGGCAAAGAAGTCATTAAAAACCTCAGTCTTCTCCAAATCCATGGTAGCCAGTTCTCCCGATAGCTTCCGGAGAGGGCCCATATTGTCCCTAGTCTGTCTTTTATTTGCTACGTATCTATAGAATCCTTTCCTGTTATCTTTTACATGCCTTGCCAAACTTAATTCTAGCTGGGCCTTAGCTTTCCTAACCTGGTCCCTAGCTTCCCGGGCAATGCTCCTATATTCTTCCCAGGCTGCCTGTCCTCGCTTCCACCTTCTATAAGCTTCTTTTTTCCCTCTAAGTTTCCTCAGCAGCTCCTTGTCCATCCATGGAGGTCTCCTGGCCCTCCTGCTGCACTTCCTTCTAGTCAGAATGCAACACTCCTGGGCACGTAGCAGGTGATCCTTGAATATCAATCAGCAGTCTTGGGCCCCCCTGCCCTTGAGGACTATATCCCATGGAACTTTACTAAGGAGGTTCCTGAAGAGGCCAAAGTCTGCTTTCTTGAAGTCCAGGGCAGTGAGCTTGCTGCATGCTCTTCTCACTGTCCTGAGGATCTCAAACTCAACCATCTCGTGATCACTAGAGCCAAGGCTGCCCTGGAGCGTCACATTTCCAACCAGTCCCTCCCTGCTGGTGAGCACGAGGTCGAGCATGGAACCTCTCCTCGTCGGCTCCTCTATTGCTTGAAAGAGGACTGCTTAATTACTACATGCACATTTTTGTCTTCCGATGTCAAAGAAATCGCTTTGTAAAAATCTGGAGTTTACAAGACTAGCGTTTATGTCCTTTTCTTTGGACCTGTATCTCAAGTGAGATACTAATTTATCAAGTATTGAATCAATTTTAGGACATGCACTAGAAAAAAAAAATAAGGATAACATAGCCTGCTTCCTTACTTCTGATGAGACTATTGATTCTATTCAAAATTAGAACACTATTGCGTAATTAAAAATAAACAAATATTTCTGCATGTATGTCTTGATGAATTAGAAATTGGCCTATGTTGATACTTCAAATTATCCTTATGTGCACAGATTAGCTACTAGAGCTACTTTAACCATATGAAAGCCATTGTCCTTTCCTTTATGCTCTTCAGAGCATTAAGTTTGAAGTCTAATGTCCTGCTTTTCCCTTTGGAGCTTATGTCTATCCAGTCAGATATGAACAAATCCTACCACTGATTCCTAACAAACACCTGTAACATCTTCATAAAGCAGGACATGAGAGTAAGAAAGTGGTGACATGAGCAGGTCTATAAGCAGAGACACTCCTTTTATACCATTCATAGCTCGTGTAGCTCATGGGGCATCAAAGTGTAAAGCCCCAGTTATGAAATATGCAAATGATTTGATAATGACTCACCTAAAACTGATTTCTTCTTACCTTTGGAATTTTTGGTTTTGCTTTTATTTCTGCTGTGGTTCGTCTTAAAAGAGAACAATTCACCTCCCCATCCCACTGCGTGGGGAGGTGGAATGAGCAAGTGACTGAGTGGTACTTAGTTGCCAGTTGGGGTTAAACCACTGCACATTCCAGTACATAGCAAAACGATTGTCTACCTTATAATGAATGCACTGCCAGAGGGTGTGATGGTCAAGAGACCCTTTTTATGTGTGTCTGAAAACAGCTCAAAAGACAGAAGGAACTGAGGGAGGCTGAGCGCCTGCCCGTGATGATCAGTGAGTTGGCGCTTGGGCGAAAGGCAGAGGGGAGAACAAGGGATGGTGCTCCAGGAAGGCGGGGGATGGCTTCCTGTGCGTCTGCCCTGAGGCCGTGAAGATCAACTGCCGGGAGACAAGGGGACAGACACGGCGATGCCTGTCGAGGCACAACGTTAGCTGGGTCTGGGTCTCAACAGATCCCTCTCGCACCGTCTGGAACGTTCCAGAACAGCTCACAACAAAATGCAGGCTCTGAAATGAGTGGGAGGATCCAAGAGAACCTGACCCTATAAAAAAGCCATGTGGAGCGTAAGCGTTCACAGCGGACGCTGTGGCAGTCAGTGACTGAAAGATTTCACCAAAGGCTAGGTCAGTTCAAGGGATTATAGCTGAAAGGGCTATAGTTTGCTGACGTGAGAAGACATCACTGGATCCACCGGGTTGGTGAGCCTGTTTCTTTATTTCCTTTTCGTTTCTCCTTTTCTCCCTTCTCCTTATATAAGAAGCATAAGAATTCTTCTTGTTCTCCGAAGAACAAGAACTTACCAAGTTTTTGTTCCCTTTGCAAGAGTTCTAGGGAAGTTTTCAACAAAATTGTGGTTTCGTTTTTCAACCTCTGGAGAGCCTGTGGTTTCTCTCGTGAACTTCGCGGAGTCTGGTAAATGATCTTCAATATGCCTACCCAGCTCTGGTTGGTTGCTTGGTTGTTTTGTTTTGCATATAGCAAGTAGAAGGAAATGCCAAACCCTAGTACACGTTTAATTTTTTTCATTTTTTTCACCCTTTATCATTTGTATGACATAACAACTACCAGTCATTTAGACACACTGTTAATACACACGTTATAAGTTATCTTAATAGATAAGTTGGTGTACATTTGCTCCTAAAGTAATCTTTACTCGCTGAAGATCAGTATCATGGTATCAATGTTCTTTTTAATGATGAATGTTACAGAAATACCTACTATTTAAACCTTAACTTAAAAAATACTGAGAGATAACTGTAATGCAACCTATCATGAAGAAAGTTGAATTGTGATATTGTTTCATATTAAAGCCAAAATAAAAGAAGGCCAACTTTCTGTCTTTTTACCTCAACAGACTTAACTCTGTTTGATAACAGCTTTATGTGAAAGAGGACTGAGCTCAAACTTTGGGCATTATCATTTTAAATATTAATTAAATGGTTTTGAATATTATGAGATAAAACTAAACACACCCCACTCAGGAAGGAAAACTCGGCTAATTTGTTTTACTAGAAAGGCAGTGAAATCGTCGTGGTTTGTTTTTAATAATGTGCAAATTTTTCTTTCTAAATAATACTAAAAGGCAAATTCTCAAGTTCAAATACCTTCGTTCAGCTTTAAATTAACAGAACTGAAAATGCTAGGATGTCTAATAAAAATTCAGCATCTGCTTTTCATTGTCATATTCCTTGGATGTTAATGTGGAGGTCAGGTAGGTGGATAAAAGCTTTAATATTTTTAGCTGAAGAAGGTTTTATTATGAATTAAGTAGTCATCTGAGCCTCTTTGAAGACATAACACTGGAAAACTTCTGGAGTCTTTAGTCCTGTATAAAGTAAAGATAGTAGCGAAGAGGTTGTTTTAAAGACACATGTATTTCCTGTGTAAATCCTGGCTCAGAAGAGAGGGTTCAGATTTTATGGGTGATTTTTGTCTTTTAGTAATGTATACACCTCGTGGACACATCTAATGCTACTAATGTGTACAAACACTGTGTTTCATTCTCTGCCATCTATTTCAGCAGTTAAGAGTTGACTTGAAATTTGGCAAAATGGTGACTTGTGTCTATCCAGATCTTGACTAACTTTGAACGTAAACTATCTCTTTGGACCAGTGAAGGTTCAGGTCCAGCCTTGGAATGAAGCATTCTATAACAAAATTCTGTGCATTGTCTGTTTCCCTTTTCGTTCTTCACCACCCCAGTTACTTAAACCGTACTACTTAAACATTTTAAACTTCCCTGAGTTTTTTGCCTGAATAAATTGTTAACAATTGCTATCAACACAAAAGTGAGAGTTTGACCAAAATCATAACAAAAGGAATTCAGAATGCACATGAACATCAAAGAAATTTTGTCATTTCAGCTTTGCCCTTCTCAACAAGCAATGCACCACTGCTTCACAGATGTTTCATGACTATATTGCCTGACCCATAAAATTGCCTTTTTCTACTTAAGCATTTGTTAAAAAACATTGATTTATTCTGTCTTCCGTGTACTGAATGAGTCAATGGTAAGGCACTATAGATTAAATGCTTGGGAAGTGTGTGTCTGGTTTGTGAAATTTTTTTCTCCTTTTTTTAAACATAATGATGTTCATTATAAAAGTATGACATAATAAACATTTTTTCATATTGACTGAAAATGCATGATACATTTTTAATGGAACACCTGGAGATGAAAATATTCTAAGTATCTAGTAAAAGTGACCTGAACTAAGGAAGTAATTACAGAGGTATGGTTGTTAGTTTCAGGAACTGTAGGTCAGTTTTGCTTGCAAAGCTATTGCCTGCACGTAATCTGAAAGGTCTTTCAATTGTTTGTGTTGCACCGTATTCATAGTCTAGGCAGCAAAAATGCTCTTGGTCTTTTTGCAGTTGTAATTAGATTGTGTTTAAGTCAATTGAGATGGCAGATGTCAACAATTCCTGTATCTCTTGATATTATAGGTTCTTTTATTAGCAGAAGACTTCAGCCTTATAATACTCTGTCAGAAATAGAGGTTGTCTCTTAATGATGTCATTTTAAGGATATCAGGCTTTTCTAAAAGCTTGTCTTGTTTTAGATCCTGTCTTGACAGTGAGTTATTTGATGTATTGGGTTTTGTTTGGTTTTGGTTTGTGGTTTTTTTTTGGTTTTGGGGTTTTTTTTTTTTTTTTTTTTTGTTTTTAGGTTGTTGGGTTTTTTTTTTTTGTACATGAAATAAATAGGTTTCCTTGATGCACGGTGTTTTTTCCTGCCTGTTTCTTTAGGTCTCTGAAAGTAAGGGAGATCTCAGTGCCATATATAGGTATTGGCATCCTGGTACAGATGTTTTCTTTTCCTGTTATTCCAGCTCTGATCTTTGCTGTTCTAGGTATTCTCTGCCAGGAGCAAATAATAAAAATGAAAATTAATCTCTTGCAACATAAACATAGCAGCAAAAAACTTTTTTCTAAAAGAAGTGTCAGAAAAACGCAGTGACTAAAATGGGGAATCTTTTTTTTTTTTTTATTTTTAAGGGAAAACACAATATACTTAAATGCAAAAGTCATGTCTAGCATTGATTTTTCACTGTTGTGTGAAAATAAACTTTAAAAATCATATTGCATGCTTTTTCATCTCGCATGGTTGCAAGAAATTATAGTCTCCAAAATTACAGGTAGAAGAACTACAGAAAGAGTGAAGTTATTAGAATATGATAACAATACAAAAAATGAGATCGAGCTGGCAGGTGGCATATAAGGTTTAAATGTAAAAAGCTGAATTCAAAGCATACAAGGAAGATAAGAAAAAATGGAATAATGAGTTGTTTCTACATAGAAAATGTAAGGATATGGAAAGTAAGTATCATACAAGTCACAAGTCATACAAGTATTTTCTATTACTAGTGTCCTGGGTTCAGCTATAGCAGTCATTTTTCTCCTTCTTAGTAGCTGGTGCAGTGCTGTGTTTTTTAACTTTCAGCCTGGGAACAACGCTGATAACACTGATGTTTTTAGTTGTTGCTAAGTAATGTTTATTCCAACCAAGGACTTTCTCAGTCTCATGCTTTGCCAGGGAGGAGGGGAAGCCGGGAGGAAGCAGAGACAGGACACCTGACCCAAACTAGCCAAAGGGGTATTCCATACCACAGCACGTCATGCCCAGTATATAAACCGGGGGGAGTTACCCGGAAGGCCCAGATCACTGCTCGGGTCGGGCTGGGTATCGGTCGGCGGGTGGTGAGCAATTGTATCCTCTCCCCTTGTTATTTCACTAATCATTATTATCATTGGTGGTAGCAGTAGTGGTTTGTGTTATACCTTAGTTGCGGGACTGCTCTTATCTCAACCCGTGGGAGTTACATTCTTCCGATTCTCCTCCCCATCCCTCCGGGAGCGGGAGGAGTAAGGGGGGGATTGAGCGAGCGGCTGTGTGGTTCTGAGTTACCGGCTGGGCTCAAACCACGACAACTAGATAAGTTTGTTGTATTGCAGACAGTTACTTGATTTTGCTTGACTTCATTGGTGATTAAACCAAAAGTGTGTTTAGTTAGGCCCAAGGTTTTTTTGGGCTTTACTTCTAAAGTTTTAAAATTTTATTTTAAGTTACACTGTATAAAATGGAGATCTGTATCAGATCTGGCAAGAAAGACTCCTCGGGTATTGTAAGAAGGGGTAGATGTGAGTGTGGGGAGTATCCCATAATCATAGGATAATACAATCTTTTAAGTTGGAAGAGACCTTTTAAGATCATTGAGTCCAACCACAAAACTAACACTACAAAGTCCACCATTAAACCATGTCCAGAGTGCCTCATCTCCATGTCTTCTAAATATTTACAGGGATTTACCACTGCCCCTGGGCAGCCTGTTCCAATACTGAACTTGGACACCCAATCACCAATATTGACTAATTGACACTTGCATTGACCTAAATACAAGCGTGTTAACATTGAGCTGTATTCTGTTTTTAAATCTGATGTTGAATCCCACCACTGCTGTATTTTTTAATGGTCATTAGTGAAAAAAAATCGTAACTTTGTTTCCAATCCCTTATACCATTGTACTGTTTTTGGATAAGATAGAGTTAATTTTCTTCTTACTCTTTTGTATGGTTTGGATTTGTGATGAAAACAGTAATAATAACACACTGATGTTTTACTTCTTGGTGACCAGTACTTACAGAGCGTTGAGGTCTTTTCTGTTTCTCACTGTATCCTGCCAACAAGCAGGCTGCAGGCGCGCAAGAAGCTGGGAGGGAATACATCTGGGACAGCTGACCTCAACTGACCAAAGAGGTATTCCATACCATAAGACATTGTGCTCAGCAAAAAAAGCTGGGGGAAGAAGGGAGAGGGTTCTTAGAATTTTGGCATTTATCTTTTCAACTAACTCTTATGTGTGACAGAGCCCTGCTTTCCTGGAGATGACTGAACACTTGCCTGACAATGGGCAGCAGTGAATGAATTCTTCTTTTTCTTTGCTTGCACATTCAGCTGTTGCTTTACCTATTAAACTTTATCTCAACCTGTGAGTTTTTTCACTTTTACCCTTCCAATTCTCTCCCTTATCCCACTTGGTGGGAGTGAGTAAGTTCCCATATGGGGCTTAGCTGCCAACTGGGGTTAAACTACAGTGACCACCATAATACAGTTAATTAGTGTGGGTAGTCAAAGGTCTGACCAAGGTATCATTACCTCAACATGAGCTTACTCAAGACAGGTTATGCTATTTAATAAATCTTCTATTTTGGGGGAAAGCAAGGAACATGCTGTGTTTGAAGATAGGCTTACAATGGTTTTACAATTTTCGTAGGTGGAAACTACCTCGTTGTAGTGTATGGTGAAACTGCCACCTCCTAAAAAGTAAACAGACTGTCATAGAGTAATTCTTATTTGCTGCTTGCTTTTACTTTCCTATTCTTTCAAATAGAACACAGGAAAGGGGACTGCCATGTTTGGTTTTTTTCTTCCGTTTTTTGCCATCTTGATCATATGAGAAGCTTCTTGATGAAAAATGTATTCGTTGTTTTGTGGGGGGTTTTTTTGGTTTGTTTTTTTTTGTGGGTTTTTTTTTTTTTTTTCTTTATAGACATGACCTCAAAAAAAACCTGGTTCTTAGGATTTCTGCACAATGATCTCTGTGCTACTCTGCTAGTATGCTTGGGAATTGCTTGGAATGATGCTAGCTGTTACAGCCAGACAACTGCCTGAGACTGTGCTAACATTGTAATATTGTAAAGAGATGAGGTCCAATTTAGTTCCTTTATGTTTCACTTGTTTCATTAAAACAGACTACTAACAAACTGAATTTTTCATTTGAAATTAAATTAATGGTCCTTATATAAGCTAGTACAAGGGAACATTATTTGTTTGGGGGTTTTTTTTGTCTTCTATCTATCTTTTTTCTGGTAAGCAATATTTGCAATACACAAATATGTTTTAAGTAATGCTTGACTAATAGTAAGATTGTTAAGGAAATGCTCACTATGTTGGAGTTGTTTAAGTTTATTGGCCTGTTAAAAAAATCAGATCTACTACTTGCTTTTGAGAAAAGTAATGAAATCAAAGTTTCTAAGAAACAGGAATGTATTAAGAAGTATGTTATTTTAATTTTTTAATGGGAAATTTCATATTTGATATCTGAGGATTTGATATTAATATTCCAATTTAAATATGCTAAAGCTCAATCTGAAAAATGAGTAACTAAATGTGCCATAAGTGTAATAACCCTAGAAATGTGATTAAAACTATTTTATTCCTGACTTTAATATGTAAGGAGTCATAAGAATAGAACAAGACTTTAGCTTGCTATTAGTCATTTCAGAGTTCTCTTAATAATGCCAGAAAATCATATGATATATTTGAAGAGTCTTCTTGGGTGCCATTTTTAAGGCAAACATTTTGTATGGTTTGGATCTATTTGTTTCGGTCTTGTAACTCCATATACTAGTTCCAAAAGTTCTGATGAAGTGTAACTAGGGTGTCACTGCTTTTAAAGAAAAACTTTCTGAGGCAAGGTTTTGTATCTATCATCTCTTACATAGAAGGTCCCCATCACCTGAGCAGGCTCAAATGACCAGGGAGGAAACTACGCCTTTGAATGACTCATGAATATGTTTGTAAATTCACTGACCTCTGTGGTCAAACTGTTTTCAAAATTCTTACACAAAGTGAATGTTTTCATAATGAAAAATACTTAAAAATGAACTTACTGAATTCTACTTGCAGGAAAAAAGGTATCACCATTGCAAAGTGGTAAAATAGTAAATATTATCCTTTCCATGTTTTGAGTTTTAATGTTATTCCTTAAATTGTAAAACATACTCATTTGATTAACATTTTAATTATGTAGTTGAGCTTCTAGATCCCATGTGACTCCTTAGCTTCAAAGTTGCCAGTTCAGTCTTGAAGGTCTTCTCTGGTGAGTTCATTAAGAAAATGAAATTTTTATTGAAAACCTTAGATTAATGGATTTGCAAATAAAATGGAACTCAAAATTCGTGTTATCTTCAACCAGAGAACAATATTAAGGATGTTTCAAAAACTATTTGTCTCTGCTATCTTAAGTGTATAACGTAGCTAGTGAGCTTGGAATTCAGTTACAAATGCTAATATTATTATTACTGTTATGATGGTATGATAAATACATCTAGATAGTCACAGGAGAACATAGGCCATGGAGACAAATAAATGCTTCTAGAGAGAAAGGATGTCATTTACATTTATCTTATGCAAATTATTCACTAGAGGTGCCTATTTCATTCCCACGTTTTTGGAGGTACTAGATGGACATACAGGCTATGACTGAGATGTCTATACACAGGCAGTTTGTGCCATTTGAGACACCCTCAAATAGCCAAAAAGATCATATAATGATGATAAGTATGGCTAAGGAGATGAGTATCTTTATGAACCAGTGGTCAGAGACCAATCCATATACTCTGTGGCATCTCAGCTGGCACTGCACACCTATGATTTAGGCAGCTGACTAGCATCTGAAGTGTGATTCAGCTTTGGGTTCAGATAGGAGTGACCACATAAGAAAATGTGCACATTAGCAAACAATAAGTGGAAGCTATTGAATACAGTGAGTAAAGTCTGATTCTGCTCTGTATACAGAGGCATTTATTGCTGTCCAAGGTGCATTAGGTGATTTATTTAATCTTTTCATGTAACTGCAATACATGTATATAGCAGAGAATTGCAGATGTGTGATGGGAGTTTTTAAATGACTAATAAACCAGGCCAGTTTTGAAAATTAAAAAAATCTTACTAGACTAACACTTATTAACAATATACTTCATGTTAACATTTCTTACTCAGTTGTTATCATAGAATCATAGAATGGTTTGAGTTGTAAGGGACCTTGAAGATAATCTAGTTCCAACTGCCCTGCCATGGGCAGAGACACCTTCCGCTGGACCAGGTTCCTCAAAGCCCTGTCCAACCTGGCTTTGAACACTTCCAGGGATGGAGCACCACAGCTTCTCTGGGCAACCTGTACTAGTCTGTCACTACCCTCGTAGTGAAGAGTTTAATGCTGTTAAAAAACGTTTTGTATGGATGACTTGTCTGTATACAACTAATTAATTTTCTACTAGCTTATAGTCTGTTATTTTATGATCTAAACTTCCTATTCAAAAATAAAGTAGTCATTTGCTTTTTAATCCAGGGATATGACATCAGAATTGACATATCACTAGAGTGAAATTCTACTAGAGCTGATATTAATAAGTTCTACTTTTTCTGAACATGACTGATAATCAGTAGCAAGCAATCTTGCTATATTATAACTATAACAGGAATCAGGAATCAAGAATTTCTTCCTAATTGTCTAATCTTTATCTACCCTCTTTCAGTTTAAAGCCATTCCTCTTGTTATATTTCTACATGATCTTGTAAGAAGTCCACCTCCAGATTTCTTGTAAGTTCCTTCAGGAATTGGAAGACTGTTACAAGGTCTCCCATACCCTTCTCCGGGCTGAAAAAGCCCAGCTCTCTTAGCCTGTCTTCCTGAGAGGTGCTCCAGCCTGCTGATCATTTTTTGTGGCCCTCTTCTGGACTCACTTGAGCAGGTCCATGTCCATTTTGTGTTGGGGGCCCAGAGCTGGATGTAGTACTCCGGGTGTGGTCCTCTCGAGCAGAGGGGGAAAATCACTTCCATTGAATCTGCTAGTCACACTCTTTTGATGCAGCCCAGCATACGGTTGGCTTTCTGGGCTGCAAGCGCACAACTGTAAGCACTCTTGTTGAGCTTCTCATCAATCAACACCCCAAGTCCTCAATTCATTTTGTGCTCAGCCCTTTATTTGTGCTTTGGGAATGCCCAACTCAGGTGCAGGACCTTGCACTTGGCCTTGATGAACTTCTGAGGTTCCACTGACCCACCTCTCGAGCATGTCAAGGTCCCTCTAGATGGCATCCCTTTCCTCCAGCGTGTTGACTGCACCACACAGCTTGGTGCTGTGGGCAAACTTGCTGAGGGTGCACTCAATCCCACTGTCTGTGTTGCTCACAAAGACATTCAACAGCTGCCCTGACTATTCCTGCCACACTACCTGTCCTTGTTTCCACACTCTGTAGGCTGCCTTCTTACACTGGAGTTTGTCTAGAACCAGCTTGTTCTTCCATGCAGGCCTCCTGGTGTTCCTGCCTGACTTACTCTTTGTTGGGATGCATTGCTCCTGAGCTTGGAGGAGGTGATGCTTGAATTTCCTTGGGCCCCTCTACCTTCCAGGGGCTTTATCCCATGGCACTCCAACAGGCAGATCCCTCAAGAGGCTAGCATCCATTCTCCTGAAGTCCAGGGCAGTGAGGTTGCTGCATACCCTCCTCGCTGTCCTAAGGATCTCAAACGCCACCATTTTGTGATCACTGCAGCCAAGGCTGCCCTCCAGCCTCACATTCTCCACCAGCCTCTCCCTGTTAGTGAGGGCATAACCTACCTACTCTATTGCTTGGAGAAGGAAGTCAACATCAGTATATGCCAGGAGCCTCCTGGATTGCTTATGCCCTGCTGTGTTGTCCCTTCAGCAGACATCAGAGTGCTTGAAGTCTCCCATGAACACCAGGGCTTGTGAAAGTGATGCCACACCTATCTGTCTATAGAGGGCCTCATCCTCTTTCACTAGTAAAAAGGTGTTAGCACCTGAGAGAGAAGTTGAAATCCAATCTGGATAAATGTATGTTTCAATCTTTACTAGTTATCACCTAAATGTGTGTTTACAGCAGACAGATAAGTAGGTGAAAACAGTATAAAGAAGTACTACCTAAAACGCATTTTAAAAGTGATATTTAAAATTGTAATACATAAAAAGAAGTCTGTGCTGAACTTAAAGGGATAGAGATGCAATCCTAAATGCAGTCGTATTGATTTGACTAATTTGGGAACAGAGTTGATCAGCAAAAGCTGGTTTGTTTCATGTGAGATATCTTGGGGTCAGCACTGTACCACTTAACCCTGGTTGGGTGGCCTGTAGCAGACCTCCACTACAATGTCCCCTGTCACTGCTCTGCTTTTAATCCTGACTCATAAGCTCTCAGTTGGGTCCTCATTCACCCCCAAGCAGTGCTGTGTACTCTGCAGCTGGTCATTGATGTACAGGGCAACACTCTCTTTCCTCATCTCCATAGCCTGTTTTCTTAAGAGTCTGTATCCTTCCATTCCGACAATCCAGTCGCAGGAGGTATCCCACCACGTCTCTCTGATGCCAGTGAGGTTCTAGCCCTTCATGTGCGCGCATGCTCCTAACTCCTCTTGCTTGTTTCCCATGCTACATGCATTGGCATAGAGGCATTTCCTTTGGGTCCCTGATAATGCTGGGTTATTGGCTTGAGTGGTCGGAAGTCCTTTGCTCTTCAGGGGCTCCGTTGCTGACCTGTGATTTCTCTCCAGGTTCTGGGAATCTCTTACTGACACTAGCATCAGACTGGTAGGAGCAGGATGGATTGTGGTTCCCCTCCCCCAGCAACTGTAGTTCAAAAGCTTCCTTCAGCAGCTTGGCAAGCCTATGACCAAAGATGCTTATCCTCTTTGACAGGTGAAACCCATTAGCCCGAGGAGACCAGGTTTCTTAAAGTGAGTCCCATGGTCACAACCCCTGGCTATGGCACCAGTACTGTAACCATTGGATGGTTTGCCACATTCGACTGGCTCTTCAAACCCCTTCAGTTCTACTTGGAGGATTGATGAAAAGACTACCTGTGCTCTGGAGTTCTTCACAGCCACCACCAGGGCTCTGTAATCACTTTTGATTGTCCTCACACTGCTTCTGTCCGTATTTGTGGTGCCCATATGAAACAACTACAGCAGGTAATGGTCAGTTGGCCATACGAGGCTCAGTAGTCTCTCTGTGACATTCCTGATAAAAGCCCCCGCTAGACAGGACACCTTTCTGGAGAGCGCATCAGGCCGGCAAATGGGTGCCTCCATACCTCTCTAAAGTGAGTGTCCTGGGTTCAGCTATAGCAGTCATTTTTCTCCTGCTTAGTAGCTGGTGCAGTGCTGTGTTTTCTAACTTTCAGCCTGGGAACAAGGCTGATAACACCGATGTTTTTAGTTGTTGCTAAGTAATGTTTATTCCAACCAAGGACTTTCTCAGTCTCATGCTTTGCCAGGGAGGAGGGGAAGCCGGGCGGAAGCAGAGACAGGACACCTGACCCAAACTGGCCAAAGGGGTATTCCATACCACAGCACGTCATGCCCAGTATATAAACCGGGGGGAGTTACCCGGAAGGCCCAGATCACTGCTCGGGTCGGGCTGGGGTGTCGGTCGGCGGGGTGGTGAGCAATTGTATCCTCTCCCTTGTTATTTCACTAATCGTTATTATCAATGGTGGTAGCAGTAGTGGTTTTTGTGTTATACCTTAGTTGCGGGACTGCTCTTATCTCAACCCGTGGGTTTTACATTCTTCCCATTCTCCTCCCCATCCCTCCGGGAGCGGGGGGAGGAAGAAGGGGGGGGGGGGAAGTGAGCGAGCGGCTGTGTGGTTCTGAGTTACCGGCTGGGCTCAAACCACGACAGTTCGTCACCGTACAATTATCACCCTATCGTCTTTTCCTGGTTGAGCTTGTTGTTACTCTTTGTGCAGACTGGGTGCCCATTTACCTCTAGTGTTTCACCTGTTGCGGTGGTCTTTCATCATTGGTCCTGTGTATCGTTCTGCAGGGTCTCAGCCTCTAGCTTGGCTTTATGTCATTAGGCTTGATCCTTTGTAATTATGATGCAAGAAAAGACCTGCTTCGTGAATTCAGGTAGTACTTTCTCTGATAGGGTAAAATGGGGCCATGATCTAAATTTTTAGAGAAAAATTTAAAGCCTATTCAAGACATAAAGATCATTCAATTACCCTATAAAAGGCACAGGAACGAAAGAAGACTTTCAAATACACAAAGTTGCCTATGGGCAATAAGTAAAAAGAAAGTACGAAAATGTTAAGTAAAATAAAGGTCTAGCAACTGAACTTCAGTATGAACTGTCAGTTAGACAAACTTTAATATTTGATAGGCATGACATCTTCATTAGTATAGTGGACAGTGTGTGACAAAGTGATAAAGTAATGCAAGTCTTCCCTCAAAAGAATTTTGGAAAGGATGAGAAGGGAATAGGGAACAGAATGGGATGGCAAAAAGACAGAAGAATGAAATTTAGCCTTTCAGACAAACTAAATTTTGTCTTAAATGTCTAAATTGTCTCTGGTGAGAACAAGACTACATACAACTCAATAAATAACAAATGAAAAACAGTCAAAACACCCCAAGCTAAATTACCAAACTGCAGAAACAATTGATCAAAACACTTGAATCGTAACAAGATTTCTGTATCACTGATTTCCATCTGTGCTTAGAGACACATGCTAGAAACAACAAAATTGAGAGTTGGCTGACAAGGGGCAGTCAGCAGGAAAAACATTCTTTATGGTGTGTGACTTATTGAAGTACTGTGGTATGCAACCATTTAATGAACACTGTATCAATTCCAAGGTCTGTGCATTGTGGTACAAAACTAAATCTTAGATAGCGGTAAAATGCCTTTTTTATTTCTTTCAAAAGAACTTGAAAACTTTAATTTATAATAACTTTTCTTCTCATCATGCTGTAGTAGTGAATTACATAAGCAAAATTTGGAACCCTGTGTATTGACAAGAAGTCATCCTGGATCCATCTTGTAAACCATAGTAGAAAGGCTTTGTATTTAAGACTTACTACTAATGATGCATTCTATTACTGTTTTGATAACATTACTCCAGAAAACATCTATTTCGAATTAATAATATATATATAATTCATAATCTTTCTAAACAGATAGAGTAGTTGAAATCAATTTGTATCTACAAATGGTTGAATGATTAGCTTTGAAGGTCACCACAGGAGGACCTGAAATAAAATTTTCTAGAAGCTGAATTTAAAAAGCACATAAGATAACAGATATTGGATAGAATAATTTAAATTCTTGCCTCTTGTGAACAAAAAACTGAAAGGAAGTTTATTCATTATACAGCTCCAGGCGTGGGTTGCAACCCTAGTAATTAGTATGGAAGATGAGCATTTGAGTAATGTGAGTGGTACACATTTCTTCCATCTCAATCACAAGGAAGCAGCACTTCCAAGTGGGTTTTCTTGGGACTTAGCCTGGCCAAGAAAGACATGAATATATGTCTTTCAGAAGTTGTGTGCCATCATGTTACTGTTGTGTATTGAAGTGTACATAAATTGTCAACACCAAAGCTCTGAAAGATAGCTGGTCTTTAGAATAAATCCTTGATTTGCATTACACAGTAAAATGGATTACAATAGTAATGTGCTGTTATATCTAGTATAAGACTGTATGAAGCAGGTCACTATTTTCCTATAATAATTTCAGAAAATTTCTAATTTTCTGTACTTCCTAGTACACAATCTATAAAAACCTTGGTTTGTGACCTTAAATACGTTTGCCCTTTGCAAGACATTTCTGAATCTTAAATTTCCTCCAAGAGAAAAATCACTTGAGATCTATATTGTATTTCTACCACCACTAGGAACTAAGCTAGCATATTTTTCACTTCTGAGAGGAAGCTCAAATTCTCAGACAGAATCTTTAATTTATGACAGTTGTTTGCTACTCACAGATTGGTCTTATCCTATTACTGAACATTCTTCTTTTATGCATCCAGTCTGTCCCGATTCAGTGTTCGGCTTCTCGGGAGGTATTAAAATTGACGTACCTAAATCATATTCTTAGAGTAGATATGCAACCTAAGTAACTGTAGTGAGGTAAAAGTAGTTATTGGAGAAATAATCAGCAAACATCTCACTGCAAAAGTTATTTAATTCTGATAAACATTCAAAAAAAAAAAAAAAAAATTGGCAGTGTAGCTAAAGCAGAGATCTGTTTGGTCCTAATCCTGTAAGTAAGAAATGGATATTTCAGTATGTCTTTTCTGTTAACAGAGCAAATAATTTTCTTAGTTAACTTGCTGATAAATGGTTATGGAACAAGGTTTGTGTCTTCATCCAAAGTTTTATCCTATGTAGAACAAATAAATAAAAGGTCCTTGTGGGGCTTATGATAGTAAGATTAAATGAAGTCACAGCATTACTTTTTCTTGAGAAACTGCCCACTCCTTTTTATGTAGCTATTTCATGTTATTCTCCAGCGGCTTAGGGACATCACAGTGCCTGGCTGCTCAGACTTTGTACTGAGGACAGATGTTTTTGTCTGCCAAATTTGCCTGCTGTTCACGCAACCATAAAGCCTAAGAGCATTTACAGTGCTATATAAGCAAAAACATTAGCTCAATTAGCTTTCTCAATTTCACCTCACCTTCCAGTCCCCTCTACAAAAATAAGTTTCACAAGAGTGGGCACAACGTCTCTCTATAAAAAACCCTCTCTGGTAGACAGTCAATCAGATTGAAGAGTTACAGAGTGTTCACAAAAATATACTAACATTTTTTCTTTAATTCTACATGTCTTTATACAGTTCTATTACTTTTGAAGAGCTGTATTACCCTTCTGAGTATTGGTTGCAAGCTATAAACAATATACTGCTATACTTACAGAAAGGCAAAACAGTATGTGATCTTTGTTTTCTTTCAGACAAAATCATGGACAGTCATGACTGTGCAGTTATAAAGTTGTGACATGTTTTTTAGAGTTGTCAAGTTACTTCTAATGGCTATGTATATAACAGAATTGCATGAGGAGAAAAAATAACTTCTTGAGAACTCAGAGAGAACTTCCACAGTCATCAAAACCAGTCACTGCTTCAGAAAATATATCTAAATGTAGCTAGTAAAACCAGAATGGCCTGGTCTTTCATATTCTGTCTCTTTAGGCATGCAGGAGGTAGACTTGGAAACATTGCAGTACTTCTACCAGTTGTCTGATTTTCTAAGTACATCCAGTGGTAAAAGGCACTGACCACTGGTGAGGTTAACTACTGTTAGGCAGTGACTGCATGTTTTGAAAACCCTCCTGAATTGAAGTTGGTTGTGGTGACAGCATGAAAAGGATTTCTCTCAAAAATTAGAAAATTGTGTGCAGGTGGTTCTAACAGATAGTCCAAATCCTTCAAGCATGAATAAGCCTTTTGATCTCATGACCGGAGTGGAAACTACATCACGTGAGGTGTTAAACTTGCATAAATCTGCTTTGAGTCAAAGATGCAGGACTCTGCCCAGCTGCTTCTCTTACAAGTTTTCTGTGTTGCAGTGGCATCCCCAACTGTGAAAAGGGACTCTCTACCAAACTCATTAATTGGCAGGCAGCATACAAGTCCAAGAATAGAGATTAATAGGTTGAACACTTTAAATTTTTTTAAAATTAATATTTTAATATAGCAAATCCCTTCAGAATTTCGCATTAGTTACATATTTACTTGAGGGGTAATAAAGAATGTAAGATGCTCAGCTGTGCTTATCTTATATTAAAAAAAAGAACCCACTAATTAAATATATTAAACTATTTTAACCCAGTTTTAGTATTTATTTTAGATGATGGATAGTGGAGTCAGCTACTGTGAATGTAGATAACCATCTCAAAGTTGGGCATTAATCTAAACTTATTATGTAGGTTTTTTGAATAACCAGTGAAAAGAAACAGACATTTCTAGGAAAGAGTTCATCCTGAATTGTAATATAAGTTGAAGGGAAATATGCTGAATCATATCTAGAAATAATTGTTCCTTGACTCTTGGTAGATACTAAATGAATAGCTTAGATCAGAAGTTAGGTGGTAAAGATTAGGTGAGGTGAATTATGTTCTTCATTTTGAATCCAAACTAACAAAAAAAGTAACCACCAATGTAAGATTTAAATGTTGGAATCTCCAGAGACTTTTTAGAGCCTTTAATGCTGATTTACCAGGACCTTCTTTAGGAACATTTTAATATTTTACATCTAAATATAACTCTGTTCGCTGCTGTTGCCAGAAATACCATTTTCAAACTGCTTTTACACAACGGTTTGCAGTTTCCAGGAACCACCTGTGCCTAACAATTAAATTGGCTCAATGCCTTACCACTTTAGAGACAGTGGTAGGTTTTGAACTGCTGCCAGCAGAGTGTGTGCTTTTTGTAAAGATTACTGTTATGCTAATCACTAGCTGTGAACAAGCATTGAACCAGTTTTCACATTGCCTTGAAATAAACCTGAAAGATACATTGAAGTATATTCATAAAATGAAATATTTAGCAGTCCAGTGGTTATGACAAGACAGAATTATTGGTAAAAGGTATAGAGCGCTCAGTCACCTTGCAAGCTGTTTTTTGAGAAAATACTTAGGGAAAGGAATGTTGAAATTTAAGAACCTCCTCAGAGTATTACCACTGTAAATATAAAGAATCAAATTGAACAGCTAAACAATAACCTTAGTCCAGGCCCCTCAGCTGATAAACACTAAAACAGCAAATACTGGCTGTAAGTAAGGTATGACATGCTGAAACTCTGAGACCAAGTGCAACAACTCTGAGAGCAAATAAATAAACTTCGTGACGAGTGACTATTAATCCAAAGCAATGAATGATTATCATAAATATGAACAGACACACTCTGGTCAGATCTGTCCTTATCTCAATCCTTTGTGCCCAATGTTGGGTGTCAGAAAGAACTATCATCATTTAAAGCCCACCCAGTAACTCAGAACCATGCAGCCGCTTACTCACCCCTGCTTTTTCCGCTCCCCTCCCCCCGCCCCCCGAGGGAGGGGAAGGAGAAGTGAAAGACTGTAACTCTCGTGGTTGAGACAAGAATAGTCCGGTAACTAAGGTATAATACAAAACTGCTACTACTACCACCAATAATAATGATGATAAGGGAAATAACAAGGGGAGAGAATATAAAACTAAACGGGGAAAAGGAAAAGAAAACAATAAACACAAGTGATGCACAATGCGATTGCTCACCACCCGCTGACTGATACCCAGCCCAACTTGAGCAGCAATCTGGGCCTTCGGGCCTCCGGTTTATACAGTGTGCATGACGTGCTGTGGTATGGAATACACCTGTGGCTAGTTTGGGTCAGGTGTCCTGTCTCTGTTTCCTTCTGGCTTCTTATGCTGCTCCTCACTGGCAGAGCATGAGACTAAAAGTCCTTGATCGGAGTAAACATTACTTAGCAACAACTAAAACGATCGGTGTGTTATCAGCATTGTTCTCAGGCTAAAGTCAAAACCACAGCACTGTACCAGCTACTAAGAAGGAAAAAATAACTGCTACAGCTGAACCCAGGACAGTGAGTGATAACTAATTATTCATATTAAACCAAGTCCATTATTAAAAATAAGTAAAAAATTGGAATTCTGAGTCAGGGTTTTCTTGCACACAGCTTAATGTCTACATTATTGCTATAATCAATCATCAAGAAAGGAAAATCGCTAGTAAAAATAATGGAAGCGTAATTTATAAGGAATAGTTTCCTTATAAAACATTTTAATTGCAAGAAATGATGTTAACAAGCAAAAACCGCTATCTATAAAATAAAAAGGTTTATGTGATGCCATATAAATAGCATAACTAAAGGGCAGAACTGTTCTGATTGATTAAATACAGAAATTTAGTCATCTTCCTTTAGATTTTCTCCTGTATAAAACTTACCTTATTAATTGTAGATTAATTTTTAGCAGTGCAAAAAACCTGCAAGAAATTGGCTAACATGATCATCCCTGGAAAAAACTATATTTGTGATTTAATATTCAGGTACCTTCTTTAGTCTCAGCTTCACAACACACTGCTATAGACACCTAAGTTAGGAGCTTAGCATGAGGCTTCTTTCCATGTGACTTACGAACCATCTTGCACCCAAATTTCAATTCACCAGGCCCAGACTATTGAAATCTGCAATATTCTACCAAAAAGAATTAACAAATTGAACATCTCACAAAAAATTGATTGAAATCTTCAAAAGTATTCAAACCAAGATTAAACATTTCTCTATGATGTGCGTTATGAATTACATGAAGTAAAACTGAAATTCTGTAGCCATCTTTAGTGGAAGGCATATGCACATGTTACAGTGGCTCTTTCTAATTTTGATACCAAGAAAATACTTTCTTGTATTAGAGAACAGTCATAACTCCACCTAGCTAGTAAGTCTGGCACTCCATGTGCTTCAGTACTTCAGCTGACATCTTTCTACAGCATGTTCAGCTTAGTATGTCTGATGTCTCTTAAATATATAGTAAGAATACAATATACCGCTTTCTGAGTTTTTCAGTGTCTTGACACATATTTGTTGTAATGTTCTATTTTTAAATCACAGAATTAAAAAAACCTTTAGAGTATCAAATGTTTACTGATTTTTAAAATTTATTTATTTTTATAGTGGTCTTATGCAAATGAAGATCTTTTTCTTCAAGGTAATCTAAAAAGAGTCAATTAAAACATCTTCTTGCACATTAATTTCTGTTCTGAAGCGAAGTGGATTTTTTTTTTTTAGATTAATGATAAGATGGATAGGTTACCTATTTCTCACGCTTTAGAGGATTATTTTCAGAGGATATTTAAAGGGGATAGGAGATGAGGTAGGGAAACTAATTACATGTTTACAAGAGTACACATTTTAGTGTATGTTATAATAATAATACACATGAACTTCTACCTCTGTTCCTGACATCAACATTAATCTTGCATGTTCAGTCTTGAAATACTGTTGAGTTACAAGTCATTTATATGATGATTATTTTCTCTGCAAGTGATTTGGAGTGTTTTCTTCTGCATTTACCAATTCAAACAACTAGGTTATTTGTTTTCTGATACATACAGTGTTCCTGTTTATTTGTAATTTCCATCATAGATACATTTGTGGATTCTTCTGCTGTAATATGATAGTTACGTCTTAAAGAAATCATAGCCCTCAAAATTGTCTTCATTTGACAGCAGGAAAATATGAAAGACTGTTAAATCTTGTCTCTGTAGTTCATAGTCTTTCTTATTTTTCAAAGTCAGAAGAATACGATATTTGGATAATTCAATGGAAAGTGTAAATAGCTTTCATGTATAACTTTTTAAAGAACTGCCAAAAATAGTACAGTATTAAAAGCAGTAATTTTTACATCAGTATGCTCTCAACTCTTTCTTAATTTTGTCTAGATGCCAATTCTTTCCAGTAGTACTTCAAAGTAAGCAATGCACAATTGCAGAATTTTGAGTACACTATGATTTGGGGGGAGGGGAGGGGGGGAAGAACTACAGTATGATACACATTCCATACTGGATATCTTTCTGAGGAAAATTTCAATTTCACTAACAGTAGAGTAACAAGTAACATAAACTAAAAAAGCAAAATTTTTATCATACCTTCAAGAATTATAAATACTGATATCATGTAATAAAAAATTTGATAAATATATTTTAAAGACCATTCATCTGAATAACACAGTAACATAAGATTTCTAATTAGTGTTGTAGAGAACTCTAAAATGACACAATCTCAAATTCGTCATGCATATGCACTTCAGTTTTTAGTATTTTCTGGTATCACAAGTTCAAGGAAGATGTTATTAGTGATTTTTGAATAGTTACATACAGTTTAGCATATTGGCAACTCTATGGTTAATATTTCAATGCTGCTTATGCTCCTATTGGCTCCTACTAATATTTGAGAATACCCTTTAATGCGTTATTGTGTTGTATATTGAAAAATGAAGTCTTTCTCAGATGCTAACATACCTCACATTGTTGCCTAGTAGAACTCCATAGCTGCAAGAGAGAGTCACTCCTAGTCACAATTCTTCATAAAGTGATGATTCCTGCCAGCAGAAGAAAGTTGTTCAGACCTGTGATGGAGTCCATAATAGTAGAACTGACAACTGCTGGTTAAAAACCAGCTGGTGACCTAATCACCCCATCAATCATTATTTTTTAATCATTATTTCTACTAATTTTGTTATTTTGAAGGGGTTATATGCTTATTTAACATACTTCCGTTCTTCTTTACGGTATCTGCAAGAATAACATTTGGGGTATATTTGCTATTGCTGGTATTCAGAATGAAGTCCAACATGATTCTTCAGAATTATGTATAACAATTAAAATAAAAACAACCCGAGAACATGGTAGTCAAATAATAGTTAATGATGTGTGAAGGTCCTTTGTAAAGAAGCTAAGGTTTATGATTTGTAACGTAGAAAAGTGCATCCAGTAGACATTGAAATACAAGAGTCTAGATTTATGTAACTGAGAATACAACCTTTCAGGGAAAGAATTACATATGCTTCACTTGAATGACTAAGTGGGATATATATTACTACATAGTTACTGGGTAGATTGTGATATTACGGATTAGTGACGTTTTTTCACAGATTTTCCATGAATTTAGTTTTGATACTTTTTAAGATCTTTTTACAAAATACACTTAAGCTTTATTTTTAAATGTACCATATCTCCCTTGAATCTTAACCAGAAGGTGATATGTCCCCTGAAATAAGAACTTACAAGCATGTGGCGTAAGTAGATGAAAGAACAAATTTGAGACGCTCAGTGTGATTATTAGTAAAGTAAGTAAAATGGTTGTTACTCTTCGCACTCTAGTTGGTTGGGAAAGTCTTTTCTAGTAATGTAAGGGGGTTTTTTTTGTCCCTTTACTGATGATTCTTTGCACTGGAAATAAGAATATAAGTCCAATTCAACAACAATAGTATCATCATATAAAGGTTATATTATGGAAGTAATGTGAGCAAAAGTATGATTGACAATTTGCCACACTTCGTGCAACTTCACTGGGTAGAAACAGCTCTTATAGGATGCATATCAAAAAGATGAAAGAAAATAATTATTAGAACCATTAATATACAAAAAATACATTTTATAAAAGATAATATGAGCCTTCTTATATCATGTGATATGCCACCAACACTTTCAGGTTGTGGGCAGCTGTAATTCCCTGATTTTATAATGGAAGCACTAAAAAATGACTTGCTCTCAAATTAAAGCTCCAGTATGCTAATTCAAAAAGAAAAAAAAAAATCATTTCAACTTCCATCTTCAGTGATTTTTTTTTCCTGTAAGGCAGACTGTGTACAGATTCTTCAAAGAACTATTCGTTTTTTGTTTCTGCAACTCTTTGCCCTATAGCTATTCCTTTACACAAGCTGTTCTCTTTTCTGATAGCAATCTTTTCCTTGCTCAACTTGAGAGAGATAAACCCTAGGCAATGTTAAAACACATTGCCTCTTATCTTTCCACATTTCATTCTAAATCCAGCAATGAAACTACTCCACAAGCCAGTGATGCAATCTTAGTGTAGGATACGTATCAGTTTCTTCTAACAGCAAAAAAAAAAAGAAAAAGTTTAATCCTTACAGAAAATCTATAAACCATCTATTTTCACAAAATTTAATTATTAATTGCTAACATCGATAGTGATCCTGCAAACACTAACCCTAGGATCTCTGTGTAGATAACACTACTTATAGGCAAAATATGTAGTTTTCTATTAAAAGTGTTTATTGAATTCAACAAAACACTCACTGCTATCTCTTTTGCTAGATATTAAGTCACAGAGCTTGCCGTGATTGCACTTCTTAGAGAGGAGTTTGGGTGTAGGAAAATACACTGAATCCTGCTGGGAAGAGGAGAGTAATATAATGAATGCCTCCACCTCTTTCTTCTTACCAGAGGCACCAAACTCAGCAAGCCTCTTCTCCAGAAATTTCTTGCCATCTTCCTTTCTCCATGCTACATTTGCCTTCTCCAGTTTTCACAGTGTAACCTTCCTTCTATGTGTCACTGTTAGGGCAACAAAGACTCTCTGCTGGCAGGATAAACACAACTTCAAAATAAAAAGCAGTTATTTATTGACTGATACGCACATATAACTGAGAATTACGATCTAGTATGTTAAGCATTGATATGTTCCCATTCCCAATAATTGAATTTTTACTTCAACAATGCTATCTTTACCAGTTTTTGGTTTTGTCTTGCATAATCTAAAATGGTCTATATACTTTCTCAGAATATAGCAATTTGCTCAGAATTTACAGGAAGGTAGCATAATAGTCCGTCCTTAGAGATCCTTCAGGAGTATTTCTAGGCCAAAGAACTACTTAAAAAGACAGATGATTTTGGTATGTTATGGCAAGTAATAAATGATTTCTTTCCTTCTTTGATTTCCTCCCTTTGCAAAAATTAATGGTAAAGCCATACCTTTTCAATATTGTGGGAATATGTTAATCATACTTTCATTCTTCTTTTAGCAAGCTAAGCATGACATGCTTGCCTGCAGTGCATTTTAAAAAATTGCTTAGCAAAATTACTGAAGGAAATGCAGCTGGAAAACGATATTGGAAAGATCAATGTCAGCAATATAATAACTTACGGTATTTATCAACGCTTGCAAAGATGTGTTGGTATTAAAATAACAAAATTGTTCTCTGATGTCTCTTTAAAGTAAGTGAAGCATACCAAAAATGGAACTACAGAAGTATGAGGTAGGGTGACTCTCCATCAGCAACATTGTATGTGGTAGACTTGTTGACTTGTGTCACATGAACAAAACACCAATGAAATTACTGAGAGCATTGCTAATACTAGAAAATAGGGATATATAATAACATGAACTGTTGCGTAGGGGCGAACTGTATTTTAAATAGTTTAACTCAAAAGCGTTGAAAAGCCTGATAAAAAAAAAAAATAAATAGTGGAAGTATATCTCTTGAGAAAAGAGTAATTTAGATGAAAACATTTTTAAGACTTCAGATCATCAAAGCTCAGGGGTTAATTACTCTAAATGTATTCATGTGCTTAAAATTGTCCTGCAAAATTTGTGGATAGGGATCTAAACTTCATAGGGATGGAGCTGCTTTCTGTTGCCTTCAACACACAGCTGTGACCAAAACCCACAGGATTGCTGATAAACGTAGGAATGATTAGAAGAACTGAAAAATTCACCTACTTACTTTACTTCATGAATTACCCCTATGATCTTACAAAATTTTTCAATGTTAAATGAAAGTACACATTCTTCTATTTATTCTTTGTACAATATTGAGAAACAGTTTGCTAGTGGTATTCTGATTTTGAGATCAGTCATTGTAACTGTGAGAACCAGGTTCTAAGTATGTTGAACTTTTTGTTGAAAAATGGCATGTCTTAATCTGGGTGTGCGTAGGGGTGTCTATCCTGAATCTATTGAAGTCAGTGAAATTGCTATGTCTTAGCATGGAATGCGTCCTGATTTCTCCCAGGAGTCCTGTAAAGAGTTTTTTCTTTATTTTGGGTTTTGTGGGTTTTTTTTTTTTTCTTTTTTTGGTTATTGTTGGTTTTGGTTTTGTTCATTTGTTTTTTGTTTTTTGTTTTTTTTAAGAAATATAGTGAGTTATGAGGAGGAAAAAAAACAACCTGAGAGCAATGACGTAATTTACTTTCAATGTCTCCCAACTGTTCCCTACTTTTCACTGTACTGACATTCCCCATAACCAGTATCTCTTAAATGAAATACATGAAGTCAAGTCATGTATTTTTTTGCATGACTAAATTTTATGAACTCGAATCTGTGTAAGTAAAAAATACATTACTGATGAAGGAATATACTTAACAGCAGAGAAACCTTTCTATTTCTTAAATAATAAAGTAATAAAAACATTCTTTAAGATACCCAGATTATAGCTAACAAATAGATCATTGTCGTGTAAAGTAATCTAAACCAAAAATTTGTTAAAGAAAGGAAGTCTAGTAAAGCATACAGCTTAATAACAATTATCCACACAGGATAAACTGTTAAGCGACCATGAGATCTGTTCTTGTGCTATGCTGTTCCATATGCAATTTAACTGCTCTCCTGCTAAGAACTAATGATTTCCACAGTCCTGGGCACCAAGCTTACTTCAGTAAAATCAGAGAAGCACAATCAGCTGTACAATCCAGATTACTTCTTGGTTTTTTTCTAATTTTTTGTTTTTCTTTTTTAGATTGCATTAAAGGGAGCAAATATCATCTTGCACACTGGATGAAGAATCCTTTTTGTTGCTTTCCCAGGTATAACCAACTTGTGATAAGAATTTCTGGTTTTCCTCTAAAAGTTTTTAGCTATCTTGGCTAATAATAACAAAGACAAGCAGACGCCAGGTGTAGCTGAGTTCTAAATTTAATTTTGTTTTCCTCATTAATACAAGCAGTTGATGCATTAGAACTGAGCTATAAGAAAAATAAATAAACAGAAATAGGTACCATAAAACCAAAGACGTACAAAAAGCTCTGTGACTTCCTGAATGTCAAAGAAAATAAACTGTTAGTGTTTTTGTAGCTAGAGAAACTAAACTTCTGCATATTTGAGCAAAGAAGGGTGTTTTCTTTGAAAAGAATTAAATTATGGGATGACATCAGCCTGTTGCAGAAAACAGGTAAAGACAAATAAAAATCCACTTATACACCGTATTTTTTTAACCTGTGTTGCTTGAACAACCACAAATGCAGTTGCTAAAGTCTATACAAAATGTCATAAACTTATTCTTTGTGTTTATGTAAGTATGACCAAAGTCTGATCAGATTTTAAGATAAATACTAGGAGACTTACATACACCTTAAGCTTCTTAAACAAAATTTAAAGATCTGATGAGAAGTGGATGATTAATTGGTTAGTGACAAATCCTGAGTAGTGAAATGCCTACCAAATTCCCAGAAAGAAAACTGTACAAAACTTGCTTTGGTTTGAACTATACACAACATATATATGTGTACACACACATATACATCATACATCTTCCCTGAACTGAATATATTCAAAGACATGACTGGATATTATTTAATTTAGCATAAAATATGTTTGGTTCAGTTCACTTTGTGTTTCTTTAATAATCACGTAAGTGTATTTAAGATTAAATCTACCTATGAGTCTCTTTCAGTTGTGCTACATAGATCAAATGAGTGTTGCATGTGCGTATTTGTAACGATGTTGCTGTTCAGTAAACGCACAGCTTTTGGCCAAGAAGCACCTGCTAACGTAAGCACAGCAAAAAGAAACACTGATTAAAATTTTAATGTCTTCATAACATTGAGTAGGCATAAACCTAGAAAGCTAACCTCTGACAAAAAATGTTCAGAGTATATTTCTTTAGTATTTTTTAAATACTTGAAGAAGTTAGAATTCTATGATTCTTTGTTAATTTTATGCAGTGGCTAGTACAAACATTAACCTGACCAAGCTGTTTCCAATTTTTGGGGTTAACTTTCACAATAATATCAGGTCGTCTTAAGTTTAACAAGGGACTATAAATTATGCTTGTACTTCTAGAGGGTATCCCGCCCATGGAAGGCAGTTGGAACTAGATGATCTTTAAGGTCATTCCAACCCAAACCATTCTGTGATTCTGTGATTCCTGATGTCTTCTCTGTGTTAAAAATGTTGAATATGCAATGTTGCACTAGTAAAATCTGTTTGTGTTCTGAACAGGTTATTATGTTATTTAACAATCAAGGTACTAGTTAACTAAAGATTTAATGTCAGCTATCCAATATAGTCCAATATTAAGAAGAGTTAAAAAATTCCATTCTCTATAAACTTAATTTATCTAAATAATGGATTTTGTTAAAAGACACTTTTATCTCTAGCTTACTATTAAAAAAAAAGCACAACACATTCAAATAATTGAAACTTACACCTTTACTATTTCCTTGCATAGTTATGACTAGATAGCAGTTTCTCACATGAAGATCAACATAATACTGTTCAAATAACTTCCCCATTAAGCCTTTGTTTAAGCTGCTGCAGTTAGGATTTTTAAATATTTAAACATAATGTTCACACTCAAGCCTGAACAACCAAATGAGGGGTAGATCCCTGCCCCACAACCAAAACAGACAAAACCCCTAAGACCTGACAAAATCTAAATCTACAGTTAGGTAGACTTCAGGCACTTAAATCTACAACTCTAACTGAAACATAGAACTTCACTCCTGCCCCACTGTCAGTTATGCTAAAGGTATTCAACTGCTGCAGAAAGAATCATGCACCTGCCTGATAAATTTTAAAAGCCCCCAACAAACCTAGCGATGCTTATCTGTATTCTGCTTCAGTGTCTTCTTGGGACATCTCTAACCAGAGTGCCTTGGCACAGAGTTCTTGACAACTTCCTTTGAGGGGCTTTAGTAATACACAAGCCAAAGCAAAGTCTACCTTTCTGAAGAGCCTTACCTGGAGGATGTGTGAGAAAACATAACGAACACCCAGATTATATGTCAGTAGTTATGGTTCCTATCACAGTTTGTAAAAATAGTTGTTGGTCTTCTTTGACTGTTTGACTTCTTTGACTGTAGATTAGTCTTTTATGAGTTAGTTCGGAGGGAGGGGGACACCAACCCAAGATTCTTCCATTTCTGCTGCATGCCCGAAACAAACTTCAGTCCTAGTCTTTAAGTATCTTTCCTCTGTATAGCCTGTAGGATGTGTGTTTCACTTTGTTTTGCTGCCAGGTTACTGGACAGACAAGGCTCCTGGGAGACTGAAGTTTCAGGTATAGTCTGCCCCAGTCAGCCTGTGAGTTGTTCTTAAAAGATAGAACTTACTTTCAGGGAGTTCTCTTGTAAACATAGAGGGGTTTATGGATTAGCTTTTAAGTGCACAGAGTAGAGAATCTAGATATATGCTACTGGAGTATGAACTAAGCCAGACATGCTTCAGAAAGCCTTTTTTTTTTTTTTTGATGAAGTGGATTTTACTTTAAGATAAACGGAAAAGCCAACAGGGAGCCACTAGCAAATATTAGTATCGTGCATAAAACACTTGTTTCATTCTTTTAAAACTATTACTATATTGATTATTTTATTAAACACTGATTCCTTATTAAATGCATACTGTAAACTATACTCTGTAACTGGTGAATTACTATGACCAAAGTGCTTTGTTAAATATTTTCAATCTGCTAGGTTCCTAAGCACTCAGGGGTGCAGCCTATCAGGGCCCATGGACCTGTCTATTCTCTCACCTCATCCTCTTCAACCAAGGAGGCATTTTTGCTTGTTCCAACCTTTCCCCCATCTCTGGGACCTGGGACCCCTGAAGGCCTGTGTTGTTAGTAGAGCAAGAAGGCATCTAATACCTCAGTCCAAACCATTCTATGATTGTATTATCCTATGAAAAGTGGAATTATTACATGCACTTGAAGAAGTCCTGGGATGTAAACGTTGTTCACAGATGGCAATAGATGCTACTGGCATTTGAACTGGAGTCAATGTATGGTTTCCAAAAGGACTGTAACAGAAGCCAGTAGCCAGTTTTCATTTATTCTCTAATTTTTGGTTGTTTTGTTGTGGTTTTTTTTTTTTGTCTAAACATCCATATGTAAGAGGAAAAGTATACAATGACACTTTGTAAGACTGCTAAATAAAATGAGAAGTTTCTCATCATTTGCAATTTCTTTTAGTACTGCATCAATTTGAAACACAATTGTTTGAATATTCAGCATTGTGATTATGATAAAACGTGCCTCCAGGTTGATTCAGTATTTTCAGCTAGTGCTCATAACAGGAAAGTTCTATCGGATAACTGCATTTACATAATCAAAATAAATGGTTGTGGTGAAGTATTTATCATGAAGGCTCAACCTTTTCTTATATCTACAGCACCCTATGGAAGTTTAATAATCTCCCTGACATTTCTTTTTAAAACAGCATTGCTTAGAATCAAAGAAAAGAGAGTTTAAAAGTATGTTATTTTACTCTACAAATAAACGCAGCAACGTTCTCGTTAGAGGTGCTAAATCTATCTGACTTTAGAGAATATAACCAGAAACTGAGGGCAGCTTCACAAACAGGTCTCATAACAATCACAGGAAATGCAGTCAAACTTTCGGTTTGCCTTTTGAGGGATTAAACTACATCAGTAAACAGAATGACCCATTTCCTCTGTACCTGTAATTTTATAAACAGACACAACCACTCAGTGTTTGTGATCTACATTAATAGAAAAGGAGTTGATGACTTCCTCTGTTCCTTCTGCATCCAGCTTGCTTCATCTGGGGAGAAAGACACAGGACTTCCTGGTATTAGAAATTGTTCATAGTAGGGCATATTATATTCTTGGTTTGGCTCCAGTTCTCAGTTTTCAACTGGTGTATATAAAATTGAAGTTTGGGTAAGCAGAACTGTTTTTATAGTTGGTTTATCTTACTGCTAAATCTTGAGGCTTTGTTAAACATACTAAACTTCTAATTAGCAGATGGGCATGGATTTACTTCATTGCCCATAGCTCAGAATAAGCCAAGGAAGACAGCCCAGTTCTGTGTTTATCAAATTACTATTGCTTTATTAATGTTGTTCTTGTTATGTTAAATGTGAAATGCTTTTGCAATACAGTTATTAAAAAGGGAATTATCACAAGATAAGTGGTTCAAGTTTACTATATCCAATTTGCTATTACTGTATTCAGAAGGACTGTGATTTTAACCTACATTAAAAATATACTTTAAGTATTGTGTAGAGGAACAAAAAAGTATCTAAGGTGCCAGTTCACCAGTTTGTCCCCTTCAGCAAAACATTTATAAGGATTTGTTGCTTACTGATTTTAATAGGTTTAAAACATGCTTAAATGTAATGGACCTAAACGTGTAACAAATCAGTGGATTTAAAGCAGATTTTGTCTGTTGCATCTATTTTTGCCATACAGATGCCTGAGCCATTCCCATAACAACAGTAAGTGCCAAAAGCACTTGAAGATGTCAGCTTTGTGAGCTTCTACCAGGTCTTCTAAGTTTAAGATAGTAGGTACACTTTTTGTCCTAGCTTCTTGCAGTGAAGTGAAGCTTTTTGGAGTGACCCAAATGGATGAAGCTGGACTAAGTGAATCCATATTATGTTAGTTTAAATGGAATTTATGGTCTGGCTGAAGGAATTGCACTTCTGTATGGTCTGGCTTCCCGCTTAACTGAGTTTACAAAAAGCATTTTTAAAGTTTTAGGGGTTTTTTTTGTTCGTTTGTTTTGTTTTGTTCTGTTGGGGTTTTTTCATTCCTTTGTTTGTTTTGTTTTTTCATTGGTTTGGTTTTCTTCAGTTTGTTTTGGCTTTTGTTCAAACGTTCAAAAAGGGGAGAGAGGGATACTAAAATTTGCTTTTTACCAAGTATAATTTGCTGGAATGGAAAGTTCAGATGTCGCTTTTTGCTAGACCCTTCTTGAAACACCCATCTCTTTGTAGTACCCTATAGTATTACCCAATGAAGAGAAGCCTAATTTTTACAGAAAATATGGACAACATGAAGCTTAGGACTGAGGAACTGGCAGTGCAGCACAGAGGACTAGAGTGAATAGAAGTGTGGGCAGGGAGACAGACTGAAGGGAGGCAGATTCCAGTGGGTCTTATTACTTGTGTGAGGTCCTAGTAATAGTAGCAAGTATTTTTTTGTTTTATCACTCAAACTGTATTAGAAAAAAGGTAATTTCCAGGTTTTCATGTGATCAGCCAGAACTGTTCAAACAGGTTTTGTAATACATTTTCTGTCTCCTCACAGTGTTCATAGATGATAAAGCTCCAGTTCTAGCTAACATTTGCCCATAATCTTTCATTTATCTTCCTGTCTTGAAGTTTTGTCCTCTACTGTCTTGATGACTTGATGATGTTGCCCTGAAGTGAAAGCTAAGAGTGTTTTCACAGAAAAGAAAAACCTGTAAAGGAACCTTTCTAAAAGTATGCTTATATTTCCAAAATCTAAACCAAGCTTAGAGTTCATTGTTTGTACAATTTCTTTGTACAATTATATTGTCATTTCTTTGAATTCATTCTTCTGTTCCTAAGGTTTTTCTGCAAAAGACTAAATTTGACATCTGATTGTTTTCCACATCTTTTCTCGTGAAAGCTGTCTCCAGAATGACTTGGTTTCTTTGCAGAATGACATTCTAATCATAGTGAACGTAGTTTAATTGGATATTTAAGAACAAAACCATCATTTATAGTAACTAAACCCCATTTAATTAAAGATCTACTGTGCTAATTGTGCAACACCTCTTCAGAGATTGGTAAGTTAACTGTTTAATCTGTTGATGAAGTATCTGCTGTACAAGAAATGGGGAAAGTGAATACTGCTCTCTTAATTTGATTTGTTAAAATGTACCATCACAAAAACAAATAAATGTGCAACATGAAAACAAAACGTCAAGTGAAGATCACTACATGTAACCTGCTTTCATGCTGGTATGTGGATATTTATATGGAAAGTCTTTCAGACATTAAATGCAACACAATTAAACAAAAAAAAAAACAACCTAGAAAAAGGAGTATAATGTGAAATAGATTCTTCAAATAGTCTCTGTAAATGGAGAATAAACTAAGAAGGTTTAAATTGCATTACAATACTGTTCATTCACAATACAGTACTGCAAATTAATACCATGGAATGAAGCAGGAAACAGGAAATGTATAGGGTTTTTGTTTTTGGTTTGTGTTTTGTTTTGGTGGGTTTTTTTGGTTTTGTTTGTTTTTTGGTTATTTGGGGTTTTTTTTCCTAAACCCAATTATTGTACAGTAATCTATACTTTTTTTAATTCAGTTTTCATGATTAGCAGGAAGGCAATAACAATGATTTAAAAGATGTCTTAGCTACCAGAATGTTATCTAACTAAAGATTATGCTATTATCATAAGCAATCCAAATGGTTCCTGCAGTGCACTGGTGGTAACTTCCACCTCCCAAGTGATTGAGAGGCAAATCAGAAGAGATGCTCTGCTGGACCTCACCTCACAACCAAGGAGGGGCTTGTTGGAAATGTGAAGGTGAAAGGCAACCTTGGCTGCAAGGACCATGAGATGGTGGAGTTCAGGATCCTGAGGGCAGGGAAGAGAGTGAAAAGCAAGCCTACAACCTTATAAGCTTGCTTCAGGAGAAGAGATGTTGGCTTCTTCAAAAATCTGCTCTAAAGAGTTCTATGGAGTAAGGCCCTGGAGTGAAGAGGGGTCCAAGAAAGCTGATTGATAATTAAAGATCACATTCTCCAAGCTGAATAGTGGTCCAACCCAATGAACGGGAAGTCAGGCAAAAAATGCGAGGAGGCCTGTGTGGACGAAGAAACTCAAACAAAAAATAGGAAGCGCACAGAGCGTGGAAGCAAGAGTATGTAACCCAGGACAAACACAGAAACATCCAGTGGTTAAGCTACGAAAGCTAAAGCCCAGCTGGATTTAAATATGCAAGAGATGCTGAAGTCAACAAGGGCTTCTATAAATGCACAAGACAAAAGGAAGGACGTGGAAAAAGCTGAGGTCCTAGATGCCGCCTCTTACTAGAATGGTTGTGGTGAGTAAAATATGGTCTTTTTATTCAAATTAATGTAGGTTTTGATAGATGTAAATACCAGGACAGGAAACCTGAATATTAAGCTAGTTTTTCTGTTGCCTTTGTTTTTCAGTATGCTGTCACTTGGCTGGACCAAATAACAAAGATATAAAATAACAACTGTCTAAACCATGACTGCTATGCCTGATATATTTTTATCCTATTTTCTTCAATAAGTGTAGAAGTTTATCAAAAAACAGAACTAGAGGTAGGTGAAGCGAAAGATTCAAGGAAAAGTAAAAATCAGAACAGACACATGGCTTGAGGCTGACTATAGTAACATCATCATGTATCCAGGTGCTTATAAAGAAAAATTATTAATATTTAATAATGGGAATTTATAAATAATATTCAATAAAGATTAAAAATATTTAACAAAGCACTTTGGTTGTAGTAATTCACCAGTTATAAAGTATAGTTTACAATATACATTTAAGAAAGAACCAATATTTAGTAATAAAATCCATGTAGTAATAATTTTAAAAGAATGAAACAAGTGAAAGTCTTTTATGTATGATACCAACATTTGCTAGTTATTCCATGATGGTTTTTTCATTCATCTTCAACTAAAATTCACCTTCATTTAAGAAAAATAAGGCTTTCTGTTGCATCTGTCTGGCTTAGTTCACCTGAGATCCAGCTTTAGCTTTTTTTATTTTTTTTTTTAACTTATGATGAAGTAAAATATGTGGATGTAAAGCAGTAGATTCTTTACAAGAAAATAACAAATTACATGCATAATCCCCTAAATACACTGGGTTCAAAAAAAAAGAATCATAGTTGCAGGTGCCTTTTAGCTTATGTTTTATTTTTTAGATGAAAAATTCCTCTCATATTTGGTTTCCATAACCATTCTGTCATGCCTTTTTTTTCATTCTCTGTTCTTCACTGTCATCTCCTCTTGGAATCCCTTGCTTCCCCAAACTCTTACATTGTTTGGCGGTAATTTGCCAAGTTTTGTTTTTTCTAGAGAAATATTAATATTACCTGCTTCGACATCTTCTGCAGTATTTTCAGTTGGGTAGGTATTTTTTGGTTGATGAAAATACTAGGTTTTCATGTGGAATATGTCTCATGGTCATTCTAAATGATAGTTTGTTTTTCCTACTACCTTCAAAATGTTTCAACCAGCACCATCCACTTTTTCTCCAGCACAACAATATTATTTTAAAGAGACATGTAACTGTGTTGTACTTTGAAAGCATTGTAAATCATGTACAATCAACAAAGCTATCACGTGACACTGCAGAATGTACAACTAATGAAAATGTAATCACCAGACCTTCTCACTTTAACTGAAGTTCTAATTTAATAATATAGTTTCATATCCCTAGGAGTCTTCTAGCATTTATTTATCATGCCAGTTTCCATTGTCTCATCCAAAACAATTGTGTAGATTTTCCTAAATTATACTAATAGCATCCTCGAAAGGTTTAAGGTTTCAAAAGTTTTATGACAATGCACATATATACATCAGATGAATATGTACATACTGCAGTGTACCTTATTAACAAAGTTTTTTAGAATTTATATGTCCTGGGTTCAGCTATAGCAGTCATTTTTCTCCTTCTTAGTAGCTGGTGCAGTGCTGTGTTTTTTAACTTTCAGCCTGGGAACAACACTGATAACACTGATGTTTTTAGTTGTTGCTAAGTAATGTTTATTCCAACCAAGGACTTTCTCAGTCTCATGCTTTGCCAGGGAGGAGGGGAAGCCGGGAGGAAGCAGAGACAGGACACCTGACCCAAACTAGCCAAAGGGCTATTCCATACCACAGCACGTCATGCCCAGTATATAAACCGGGGGGAGTTACCCGGAAGGCCCAGATCACTGCTCGGGTCGGGCTGGGTATCTGTCGGCGGGTGATGAGCAATTGTATCCTCTCCCCTTGTTATTTCACTAATCATTATTATCATTGGTGGTAGCAGTAGTGGTTTGTATTATGCATTAGTTGCGGGACTGCTCTTATCTCAACCCGTGGGAGTTACATTCTTCCGATTCTCCTCCCCATCCCTCCGGGAGCGGGGAGAGGAAGGGGGGGAGTGAGCGAGCGGCTGTGTGGTTCTGAGTTACCGGCTGAGCTCAAACCACGACAGCGTTGGTGGAGACATTGCTGTTATCTTGTTGATCACGTCTGTGGGGATCTGGCGGCGTCCATCTTGCCATTTTATTCCCAAAAATTGAATCTCCTGTGCAGGTCCCTTGACCTTATTCCGTTTTATGGCAAAACCGGCCTTCAGCAGGATTTGGATTATCTTCCTCCCTTTCTCAAAAACTTCTTCCGCTGTATCACCCCACACGATGATGTCATCAATGTATTGCAGGTGTTCTGGAGCTTGCCCCTGTTCCAATGCAGTCTGGATCAATCCATGGCAGATGGTAGGGCTGTGTTTCCACCCCTGGGGCAGTCGGTTCCAAGTGTACTGGACGCCCCTCCAAGTGAAAGCAAACTGTGGCCTGCATTCTGCTGCCAAAGGGATTGAGAAAAATGCATTGGCAATGTCAATTGTGGCATGCCACTTGGCTGCCTTTGACTCCAGTTCATATTGAAGTTCTAACATGTCCGGTACAGCAGCACTGAATGGTGGTGTGACTTCGTTCAGGCCACGATAGTCTACTGTTAATCTCCACTCTCCATTTGACTTTTGCACTGGCCATATGGGGCTATTAAAGGGTGAGCGGGTCCTGCTGATCACTCCTTGGCTCTCCAGTCTACGGATCAGCTTATGGATGGGAATCAAGGAGTCTCGGTTGGTGCGATATTGCCGCCGGTGCACTGTTGTGGTTGCAATTGGCACTTGTTGTTCTTCGACCTTCAGCAACCCCACAACAGAAGGATCCTCCGAGAGACCGGGTAAGGTGGACAGCTGCTTAATTTCCTCTGTCTCCAAGGCAGTGATACCAAAAGCCCATCTATACCCTTTTGGGTCTTTGAAGTACCCTCTCCTGAGATAGTTTATGCCAAGGATGCATGGAGCCCCTGGACCAGTTACAATGGGGTGCTTTTGCCACTTCCTCCCAGTCAGGCTGATTGCAGCTTCCAGCATAGTTAACGCTTGGGATCCTCCTGTCACTCCAGAAATAGAAATGGGTTCCACCCCTTGATACCTTGATGGCATCAGAGTACACTGTGCACCGGTATCTACTAGAGCCTTATACTTCTGTGGGACTGATGTGCCAGGCCATCTGATCCACACAGTCCAGTAAACCCGACTATCCCTCTCCTCCACCTGGCTGGAGGCAGGGCCCCTCTAATAGTGATCACAAAATTCTCCATTTCTGTCTCGTAGAAAGGGATTAGTATTCCTTATCACAGGAGCTGGAGTAAAATCAGCTCTTTCACTCCATCTGGGAAACTGCTCGCCAGAGACTGGAGCAGCAGCTTTCCTGGGAGGATCATCCTTGACCATTGTTCTCCTCTTCAGTTCACGCACCCGTTGCTCCAGAGCTGAAGTAGGTTTTCCATCCCACTTTCTCATGTCTTCTCCGTGATCCCGCAGGTAAAACCATAGGGTGGCCCGTGGCGTGTACCTCCTATATTTTCTTTCTCGAGCAGTAGGGCGCCTTCTGTTAATAGCTGAGACATGGGTTGGTACACGTGGAGAGCTGGATAGATCGGATAAATCGTCTCTCAATTGTTTGAACTCCTGGGACAGTTTTTCCACAGCTGAAATGATGGAAGGGGTGAGATTGTCTTCGAACTCTCGGAGTTGACGAATCAGGCAATCCACTGTTGGTGATATTCCGTCATTCCAGGTCATTGATGCCAATGTGTGGGCATATGATGATGGCGCACTCCGTGTAAGTTTCCGCCACATGGGTCGTTTACATTCGACTTCATCTGTATCTACGGATGTGTTCCTGGAATCCGGCCTACGATAGATCATCTCTATAATGGCTGATTCCCTCAGGGACTGGATGCCTTTCTCTATCGTGGTCCAGTTGGCTGAGCGATTCGTAATATCGTCTTTGTAGGGAAACCTTTCCTTCACAGCTGCCAGGAGCCGCCTCCAAAGACTGAGGGCTCGCTTCTCTCTTGCAATCACTTTGTCAATTCCTCCTTCCTTAGCAAGTGATCCCAGCTGCTTGGCTTCCCTACCTTCTAGTTCGTGACCATCGGCCCCATTGTCCCAGCATCGGAGCAACCAGGTGACAATGTGCTCCCCTGGAAGACGGGTGAAATCTTTTCGCATATTCCGCAGTTCGGTTGAGGTCCGGGGTCGAGAAGTGACCTCCTCTTCTTCTTCCTCTTCCTCTGACCCATGTAGTAGTAACTCTTGTTCAGATGCTGTTGCATGTAGTAATGACATTGGGTCTTCATCTTTCTTCGCTTCGCGGGTTGCTCTTTGTGCCTCTCGTCTGCTTTTGCTTACAGGGGCAACAGACATTGTCACAAACTGGCCATTTGGTTTAGCTGCAGTGTTTGCCACTGTGGTTGGAGTGGCTGCAGTGTCTGCCACTAGGATTGGAGTGGTTGCAATGTCTATTGCTGGGGTTGGTGCAGCTGTTGTGCTTGGGAGTTGAGTAACACCAACAGCTGCATTGTCTGTTGCTGTCGGGGTTTGAATAGCTACTGTGCATGTCACTGGGGTTGGTGTAGCTGCAGTGCTTGGAGTAGCTATATTGTCTGTTGCTGTCGGGGTTTGAGTAGCTACTGTGCTTGTCACTGGGGTTGGTGTGGCTGCGGTGCTTGGAGTAGCTATATTGTCTGTTGCTATTGGGGTTTGAGTAGCTACTGTGCTTGTCACTGGGGTTGGTGTGGCTGCGGTGCTTGGAGTAGCCACATTGTCTGTTGCTGTTGGGGTTTGAGTAGCTGTTGTGCTTGTCACTGGGATTGGTGTAACTGCTGTATTTGAAGTTGGAGTAGTTGCGTTGTCTGGTGTGGTCAGGGTTTGAGTAGCTGTTGTGCTTGTCACTGGGGTTGATGTAGCTGCTGTACTTGGAGTAGCTGTGTTGTCTGTTGTGGTCAGGGTCTGAGTAGCTGCTGTGCTTGTAGTTGGCATTGCTGCGTTGTCTGTTGCTTTGCCATCAGATCCAGAGGCATTTTTTTTCCCTTTGAAGGTGCTGCATAGTGTTGAGCAGGGCTCTGTAGGCATAGGCCAAGCCCCAGCACGTTGCCAAGATTTGTCCCTCTCTGGTATAACCAGGACGACAGCACACCTCGTTTAAGTGTTTTACTAGTTTTTCCGGATGTTGCACTTGTTCAGTGGTGAAGTTCCAAAGCACTGGAGGGGCCCACTGGCCTAGATACTTGCCCATACTATCCCACACACCCTGCCACTCATAACTGTCCAGCCTCAGGGAAAATCTCCTGGTGGTCCTCCTATATCGTCGTCTAACCCTAGACCAGATTCGAACCTGATACTGCTGAATTTTTGAGACTAAACGAAATAGGATGTTCCTACGACGGGATGGCCGTGGGTAAAACACACTCCGTATGTGTGCCAACATGCTGATCCCCAGCACAATCAGCAGGCAGGTTTCAAGGGTACTCAAAGGCCATCTAAAACCTTCAGAACTCTCAACTGCTGTTGCAAATAGGCTGGTGGGGGAACGGGGGGTGAAAGAGAATGCTTCCTTCGTAAGTTTACCCCCCGAGGAGAAAAAAAAAGATATGCAATTGCTAAAATATTTCATTATATACCTCCCAATGTATAGAGGTGATGGCCACGCTGGAAGCACAAACCAGACCAGTTTCATGATCAATGAGTCTATTGTATCACAAGTCATTACCATGAAGTACAGTGAAACAAGAACCTTAGCCCAGGCCCCCCAGCCGATAAACACTAAAACAGCAAATAGTGGCTGTAAGTAAGGTACAACATGCTGAAACTCTGAGATCAAGCGCAACAAGTCTGAGAGCCAAATAATCACCATTGTGACGAGTAGTAACAATGAATGCTTATCACAAATATGATTAAACACACTCTGGTCAGATCTGTCGTTATCTCAACCTTTCGAGCCCCACGTTGGGCACCAAAAAGAGCTGTCGTGGTTTGAACCCAGCCGGTAACTCAGAACCACACAGCCGCTCGCTCACTCCCCCCCTTCCTCCCCCCGCTCCCGGAGGGATGGGGAGGAGAATCGGAAGAATGTAACTCCCACGGGTTGAGATAAGAGCAGTCCCGCAACTAAGGTATAATACAAACCACTACTGCTACCACCAATGATAATAATGATTAGTGAAATAACAAGGGGAGAGGATACAATTGCTCACCACCCGCCGACCGACACCCAGCCCGACCCGAGCAGTGATCTGGGCCTTCCGGGTAACTCCCCCCGGTTTATATACTGGGCATGACGTGCTGTGGTATGGAATAGCCCTTTGGCTAGTTTGGGTCAGGTGTCCTGTCTCTGCTTCCTCCCGGCTTCCCCTCCTCCCTGGCAAAGCATGAGACTGAGAAAGTCCTTGGTTGGAATAAACATTACTTAGCAACAACTAAAAACATCAGTGTTATCAGCGTTGTTCCCAGGCTGAAAGTTAAAAAACACAGCACTGCACCAGCTACTAAGAAGGAGAAAAATGACTGCTATAGCTGAACCCAGGACATTATAATTTAACCTTGCAGAGATACCCATCCATGACCAGGCTACAGATTCAGTTGGTTTTTTACCTCCGTAAGACAGAGACTGCATCAGGAGCACTGGATTTTCTTCTACTCTTGTCATTCAGGTAGTTGCTCATTTACAATATGGTTTTCACTCCGTTGTGCCCCACTTCTGAAGCTCAGTTCAGTTTGAAACTTAAGACTTTATTTTACATAATTATTATGGAAATATTTCAGAAATATTGCAAAACTTGGCACTAACTGCAGAAATGGCTTATTGACAGAATCTCCTTTTCATGCAACTGCCACTGCTTGTTGGAGAGGGGAAGGAGATATAAGTGAGTTTTCAGTGAGAAGGGTTTAATGTAGTTTGTTCTGAAAACACAGAGAACTCTGGTTTGAGTCCCTTCACTCTCCATATATACATCTTGAAAACCCAGAAATGTGAATATTTCCTATAGGAACTGTTGCAGAGAATAAACATGAAAAAAATCAGTAATAAATTCACAGTATTTTTTCAAGTACTTTATAATCTTTTCACTCTTATTTCTAAGCAGCAAGCTTCATTCTTGATGCATACCTGTATTGCTAGCCCCTTGTACCTTCCTCTTCCTACGCTGCAACATCCTCCTTCATTCTCTGTTAAATGTGTATGAAAAATCCAAAAAATCCATCAGATCCTTCTCCAGCTTCTAAGGAATTTCCTTCCCACCTACCTTTAGTTATATACTGGTTAGAATCTTATTCAGTGCAGCATAAGAAGATTTTCATAAAAGTTCTCTGTAGCATGAAGAGGACATCTGATTGCCACCTCAAGCTGCACCATGTATTGTTCAGTAACTCCAAAGTATCTTCTAACTCACCAGGATGACAAGAACTTTTTAGAGCTCTAGGCTAACCAAAGCACCTCACTTCAAATCTCTACATAGTCTGTTCTGTTTAACTGGTAGTTTAGTTAGTCTCCACAGGACATTAATACGTGTCTCCTTTTTATTATCAGTCAGTGACAATGGTATTTAAGCTGTCCAAAGCTGTAAACACATTAGCTTTGCTCAGATCTGTCTTCCTAGTTAAACCTATTGAACGCTTGAATGCAAATGATGTCTTTGCTTTCTGAAATGAGATGCCTGAAGAAATATTCCTTGTTACTGACAGATCTTCTGTTCACCAAGCAAGTTGCCAAAAGTATTACGGAATGTTTCAGTTTACATTTATAAAATGAGATTTTTTTTCAGCATGGTGAACTCCATCTCCAGACCAGTTTATTCACATAAATGCTTTAATTCAGTGACAGTATGGACATGAACTGTAAGAATAGGCAAAAATGCCTCCCAGAAAAGGGCAACAGTGATTACACTTTTCAGCACTTGGATCATAAACAGAGTTCACCTAGTACCAATGCACAACTCCTTTAAAAAAAGAACGTTTTTAAAAAAAAAAATTTTTAATATTATATCAGTTATTACACTAACCATCTTTCATAATAATTTTTCTGGCTTTGGCATGATATATTCACAAAACATGTGGCAAGTTCCCCAAAAATGTATGGAACAATAATAATAAAAATTGAACGCTTTATCTTCTGTTAACAGCTATCAACTGCCTCAGCCGCCTGTTTTCTTTCATTTTGAAGAATTCAGAGGAATAAAATGCTAGAGAGCATATAATAGAAAGCATTTCAGTGTCGGTTCTATTTATATTGTTCTGCTCATCTAGTACTGCACTGATTTGCTGCTTGGTTCTGCTTTTCATTATTTTATATTTGCTATAGGTCTAGCTGATCTCAAATTCAAGATAAAACAATGAAAATATATAATGTCCGGGCATCATTTCACCTAACTTTTCTGTGTCCAGTTTTCAGGAATTCAGGGGACTGAATCCAACACACTTACCTATACTAGAACAGCTCATTGACTGTAAACTGGGTAACAACAGCAAATCTGTACTACTTTTATCTACTCTGGACATAATAATCTCTCACATAAAAAGGTGCAGTTTAGCAGACACAGCAGGGGTGAATTTGGCCACTAAATTTTGGTAAGACTTCTTTTTAGATTTCTTTAGAAACAAGTTATCATGCCATAACTATGTAATCAAATAAACTGTTTCCAAAGAAATTGCTTGTGTGAATTTTTTTTCCCCCACGTTTTCTTTCTACAAGTGGTTTTGTAGCCACAGGCATTGGTAGTGATTTATACAAAATGCTTCTGTTGAGGGCAGGTATGATAGAAATTAGCATACCTAGGAATTACTTTGTGCACACAAATTTATCTAGAGCAGAATACATAACCGTCTATTGCTTCTTCCCAAACAGAGTTAACTCTCAATTCAATAAAATACCCTAACAAATTGATACCTGGTGTTTTAAAATTATAAAAACTGAAAGCATATATAACTAAGCAAGAAAGATTTATGAAAAATTAAAAAAAAACAGTGAAAGTTTCCATTATGAAGTACTAAGACTCCCAGAGCTAGATCTGCAGGTAAGTCCTGCTGAATGTAAGGGAAGTTCCTAAGAAAGTAACAGAAGAAAATGCAAATATAGTGTACTATGTCTGAACAATTACTAAATACCTCTGCTCATGCTAACCTGTTGGTGATTCTCCTGCAGCCTGTGGAGAGGACTACGTCACAGCAGATAATCACACTGCAGCCTGTCTGGGACCGCATGCCACAGTTAGTAGATGTTTTCTGAAGGAACTGGGGCCTGCAGAGAGCCCGTGCTGGAGCAGATCTCCTGACTGCAATGTGTGGAGGACCCAGTCTGGAACAGACTGAAGGGCTCCAGCCCGTGGGAATGACTGACACTGGAGGAGGGGAATAGTGTACAGAGGAAGGAGTGGAAGAGAGGTACTGTTATGGACTGACCACAACCCCCCATTCTCCATTGACCTGTGCCACTACTGCTGTTATTTTGGAAACCGTTCATTTTCTACGGTGACTTTCCCATATTCTGAATTTGTTACTTTCTTTATCTTTATCTATATAAAAGCAGAGCCTCTCAAACTGATACTCTGCTCAGACATTACTCCCAAAATACATCAATACAGACAAGACTGAGAAAGGAATATAATGCATAGGTAAAATACAGATCTCACAAATTTGGCAAGATGCTTCTTAATAAGGAAAAGCAAGCAAACATATAGCAATTCCCTCCCTCCCCTGAAAAAAACCTCCACAAAACAGATTTTGCTATTACATAATTCCCCCTCCCTGGGATGTGGTCTGTCTTCTGGTGTGTTAGATATTAGGGTTTCTTTAAAAAGACAAATCACCAGAAGTAATCTGTTCATATGTAGAGATCTGACAAAGTACAGATACACAGGGAAAATTTTTGAGTGAGTAAGTAAGATCAACTGTAGGGAAAATCCTCTCCAGCAATGTGGATGAGACAGAGTAAAGGGAGACAGTCCTGTTTTTAAGAACAGAGTATGAAATCTTAGCCTCCCTGAAATCATTTAAAGAAAATTCTCATGTAAAGGCTAGCATTTTCCTTGAAACATAAACTGGGTTTTGAAAAAGACTAACTTATTCAACAGATCAAAGAATGAACAAGCTGACCACAGAATTATTTAATAGATAGGGCAGTGAGGCCACAATGAGACATGCAAAGTGCAGCCAGCCCATGGAATCCACCTGACAAACAAAGAGACTGACAATATTCAAAATATTTAAGATCTTTATATAAATAAAGACTGCTACAGCTAAATTAACTGGAACAAAAACTGAGGGGTGGAACAAAAGCCATCTGCAGAAGGAAACTTCTTTGTTTTGACAGGTTATTCCATCATTTTCTACTAGAGAAATTCCTGAACATCTTGTGTTGTTACATGGTTCTGATGAGAATAAAGATAGTGGTAAACAGATGAAACAACTATTTTAAAAGCACAGTTATAACACAGATTTAGTTAGGACTTGTTAATAAAGCAAGACAGCAAACATTAGAGGAGAAAGCTCATGAAGGAGGAAAATAAATCTATGGGTACATCCATGCAAATAAACTTTGAGCACAAGCAGGGTTTCTTTGAGGGCTGTTGAGATTGAATGACACATGTCTCCATAGCAAAAATTTCCTGTCCTCTCAACTAGAGTAGACAAATCCATGTTGTGCAGCAGGACCTGTCCTGAGGTAGCACCTGAACAGTTGAGGTTTGCTTGGGAGAATACCAGCTTGTACAGGCTGAAACCACAATGTTCATGCCAATAAGTGAAGAGTATGGACAGCTGTAAGCCAGGGCTCAAGCTTGCACCTTGGCAGAGTTTGTTTTGTTAATATAGGTACAGATGCAATTCTGTTTGTAAATCAACTTCTCCAGGCTGAACACAGCCTGAGTCCTCAGTCTGTCTTCACAGATCAAGAGCTGCAGCCCTTTAATTGATTCAGTACTAAGAGTACTTCTACAGGTTTTGTGTTTAAAAAAAAAAAAAAAAAAGTATTTGCAAACATTCATAAAACTCTGTCTTCACTAGGATTAGATTCCCTTGGGTTAACACTGTTAGCAGCTTTTCAGGAAATAAAAATATCTCTACATATCCATTACAGAGCCATAGCATGCTATGAGATAAAATAGTGATGATTCTCTTCTGCTTCTCCCTGTTGCTGCTTGGGAAAAACTTGGTTTGTAGGGAGTTGTTTTGTGATTTGCTGAAAGATGTCCATGGACATAGGTGTGCCAGTACAGGTGCAAAAATATGAAAACCAGCAGAAAATACATTGTCTTAAGAGAGGATTTTTTAGTCTTCCTTCACCGCACTATCCTCCTTGCATTCCAGAATCTGAAGCCATTTGTGAACTGAAAGATGCAAAGGAATTCATTACCATACCAATCACACAAGCCTAGGTTATATCATGACTTTGCCAGTGGAACATTTGATTGGGTAAACTGGCTGAGGAGGAGGAGAAAACTGCTGAGTTTTATTCTTTTTGGTTGATTGGTTGGGTTTGTTGTTTTTTTCTTAATAGAAGTTTTTTCTTTAGATGTTTATATCCTCATTCATTCCCCAATTTTGGCTAGATCTTCAAATTTTGTTTCTTTTAACCCAGTATTTCAGTATTTTAAATCCTCTTCCTTAATTTATTTGTTCCTAAGTCAGCTAATAGATCTAAGTTGTGGTATTTTGATTGCAGATAATGGTTTAAATCAATCTACCTATCTTAAAAGGAACGAATATTAAATTTCTTGAATTGCCTTTTTTTTAACATAGTTTCTATGATGAACATAAATTATCATAATCTGTCTACAGCTGTAAAAGACAATTAAAAATCTTTCTATAAATACATTAGCAACAAAACGAGGGCTAAGGAGAATCTCCATCCTTTGTTGGATGCAGGGGGAAACTGTGAGAAAGACTGAGGAAACGTCCGAGGTACTTAATGCCTTCTTTGCCTCAGCCTTTAATAGTAAGATAGTTGTTCTCTGGGTACCCAGCCCCCTGAACTGAAGACAGGGTTAGGCATCCTAATGAAGCCCCCATAATCTAAGGGGAAGTGGTCAGCTACTTCATACACCATTTGAACACACAGATCTATGGGGCTGGATGGGATCCAGCCAAGGGTACTGAAGGAGCTGGCAAAAGTGCTTACCAAACCATTTCCATCATTAATCAGCAGTCCTGGCTAACCAGGGAGCTTCCAGATGACTGGAACTTGAAGGAGGAACTGGGGAGCTACAGGCCTGTCAGTCTGACCTCGTTACCAGGGAAGGCTATAGACATCATCCTTAGTGCTATCACATGGCACGTACAGGACAACCAGAAGATCAGGCCCAATCAGCAGGGGTTTATGAATGACAGGTCCTGCTTGAGCAACCTTTCTATGGTCTCTTTCTATGACAGTGACCACCTTAGTGGATGAAGAAAATGCTGTGGATATTGTCTAGGCAGACTTCAGTAAAGCCTTTGACACCGTTTTCACAGCCTTCTCCTGGTTGCTAAATGCTTTGGATGGGTGTATGGTTTACTGGGTTAAAAAGTGGATGGTTAGCTGAGCCCAAAGAGTGGTGGTAAATGGAGTTAAATCCATTGGGGGGCCAGTCACAAGTGGTGTTCCCCAGGGCTCAGTACTGGGGCTAGTTCTGTTCAATATCTTTCAATGTATGAGGGGATTGAGTGCATCCTCAGGAAGTTTGTAGATGATGCCATGTTGGGCAGAAATGTTGATCTGCTTGAGAGTAGGAAGGCCCTACAGAGGGATCTGGACAAACTGGATTGAGGGGGTGAGGCCCACGGTATGAGTTTCAACAAGGCTCAGTGCTGCACTTGGGTCACAACAACCCTATGCAATGCTACAGGCTTGGGGAAGAGTGGCTGGAAAGCTGCCTGGCGGAGAAGGAACTGGAGGTGTTGGTCAACAGACAGCTGAATATGATCCAGCAGTGTCCAGGAAGCCAAGAAGGCCAAAGGCTTCCTGGCTTGTATCATAAATAGTGTGGCCATCAGGACTAGGAAAGTAATTGTCCCCCTGTACTTGGCAGTAGTGGGGCTGCACTTCAAATACTGTGTTCAGTTCTGGGCCCCTCACTAGAAGAGAGACATTGAAGTGCTGAATCAGGTCCAAAGAATGGCAACAAAGCTGGTGAAGGGTCAAGAGCACAAGTCTTATGAGGAGCGGCTGAGGGAACTGGGGATGTTTAGTCTGAAGAAAAGAAAGCTGAGGGGAGACCTTACTGCTCTTTACAACTACCTGAAAGGAGGTTGTAGCAAGGTGGGTGTTGGTCTCTTTCCGCAAGTAGCAAATGATAGGATGAGAGGAAATGGTCTCTGTGCAAGGGGAGGTTTAGATGGCATATAAGAAAAAATTTCTTCCGCACAAGGGTTGTCAAGCATTGGAACAGGCTGCCCAGGAAAGTGGTTGATCTCCATCCCTGGAGGTATTTAAAAGACGTGTAGATGTGGCGCTTATTGACATGGTTTAGTGGTGGACTTGGCAGTGTTAGGTTAACGGTTGTATTCGATGATCTTGAAGGTCTCTTCCAACCAACCTAAACACTTCTATAAATTTATTTTCCCTTTACCAGTACAATGTTTGCATTTCTCTGAAATGAAAGAAGTTCATGGGAAAGACTTTGAATTTCAGAAATTTTAAGATCATTCTTGAGGTAATTTTTTTGTTTTGTTTCCTTCCAATTTGTGAAAGAACCAGAGCAAGAAAAGAGACATCTCAAAATGTGAATATTTTAATTTCTTTGTCCTCTATAGGTTTAATTGTGCAACTGAGAAATATCTCTCAAGAGATGTTCCCCCAACATATTTATTTTGACAAATACTATGTTTTAAGAAAATTTTGCAACATTTGTACAAGATGGAAATACAAAAAGCTGAATTCCAGCACTGAAAATCATCAGGTGAGCTGATGTAGTAAGGAAATATTTTTTCTTGTATTTGGAGGGAAATAATAATGCACTTGTTAAAGACATAAAATAATATTTACTAGAGAATGATCATAAGTGGTTGTGATACCCAGATTTTTCTAAAACTTTTACTGAAAATTCTTACTTATCAGCAAGCATCTACTCAAATGATGCTAACTAGTCCTTACCTGATTCTCAGAGAGTGACTTCTGGAGTTCTTCCATAAACATTTAATATCTTAGTATCAGACCTTTTACTGGGTCTGAGAATTTCTCCACTGTAATTCTTTCTATAACAACCTAAGTTCCTATTTTTGTTGTTAAAAGTCTGCGTTTGTTCAAGTCATTAGATTCCATGCTGTCCTCTATAGCGTACTGAATGAAAGAAACACATGCATAAAAGTGGATGACTGTCATTACCCAGAGTCACACTACTTATATATGGAATAGTAGCACAAAGAAAGCCGTAGTAATATCCATTTGAAAAACTTTGCTTTGATATATAAGTAGGAGGCCTATTTTGCCCTCAGAATAGATATAAACTTTCAGTCACCATTTATATTTCTTTAATCTGTATTTTGAAAATTCATACCTTTGGAGTCCCATCTTTCCTAAGCTGGAAATTGCTGTTGCAACAAACTAGAATTACGTATTATGCAGTGACAGACAAAAAGGTTATCTGTGAAAGATCTTAAAAATTCAGCTATGGTCTGATACACTTGAAGAAAAAAACAAGAAGGAATAAAGAAGCCAGCAGTCTGCAGATTCCAAGCAGTAAATAATTTTTTTCTGAGTTTATTCTAATTCACAGCTGAAAGTGGCTGAACCATTATATTCTAAGAGTTGATACTAATTCTTAATTAATTATTAGAACAATAAAGGATTTAGTAATGACATTCTCATTGAGAATGTTGCACCATTCATCTAACTTTGCTATCACTGTGCAGTAAATGAAAAATAATTCAATCTCTGCTTTCAGTACACTCTTGCCTCATTCATCTTGTCTAATACATTCTAATCTAAGTGGTCTTTATTCAAAAGACCACCGATTACATACAATGCTTCAGGTTGAAAGGGACCTCAGGAGATCTTTTCTACAACCTTCTGCTCAAAGCAGCATCAACTATTATTAATCAGGTCCAGGTTGCTCAAAGCTTTATGCTTTTCTATCCTGAAAACCTTCCAGGACAGAGAATGTCAACTCTAGGCAACCTGTTCCACTGCTCAACTGTTTTCATTGTGAATATATTATTTTCATGGATTAGCTCAGATATTCTCTTTTTTTCGCCTTACAAGCATTGTTTCTTCTCTCTCTGCACCTCATTAAACAGCCTGCCTCTCTACTTTCAATAATATCCTCTTAGATACTGAAGGCTGTTGAGTTCTACTACATCTGCCAGAAACTGTGCTGAACAAGCCCGGTTTTCTCAATCTCTTCTCATGTGGGATATGTTTCAGACCCTGACCATGCTTCTGACCTTGTTAGAGACTTGCTTTAAGACTATCATCGTCTCTCTTTTACTTGGGAGCCCCAAGCTGGATGTATTCCAGAAGTTGACTAATGAATGCTGAATGAAGAGGAGTAAGCAATCAGTAGACTGAATCTTCTAATCTAGCGGATATGTTCCTGCTGATACAGGTAAATAAGCTTTATCTTTCCTTGCTGCCCAGGTACATTGCTAATTCAAATACAGCCTGCTTATCAAAAGAATTGTTCATTGGCCAGTCAGTGCCCAGCACTCCAAAAGGTAAGCCAGCAGAAAACACTACTTTCCACACTCTTACTTTTGTATGAAACAGTAAGCATCAGTAGTTCTAAGGCTGCAATTTTTTTCTGGATAAATTTTAGTTTCCAACAAAGTAATTTTCATAGATGCAATTGGTTTTAAACTCACACTGAGGCTAGACTGTATGTTTTGTTCAAAGAATCACAGAATGATTGAGTTTGGAAGAGACATTTGGAGGTCATCCGGTCTGACTTTCCCAATAGTTTCACGTAGAGCAGGTTGCCCAGGACAATGCACAGACTAATTTTTATGATCTCTGAGGGTGGTGACTCCACAACTTCGCTGAGCAACCCGTGCCAGTGCTCAGTCACCTCCACAGTAAAAGAAGCTTTTCTTTATGTTCAGGTGGAACCTCCTGTGTTTCAATTTTTGCCCTGTCACTGGGCACCACTGAAAAAAGCTTCCATCTACTCTTTACCCTCCCTTCAGATATTTTTATGTATTGATAAGTTCCTGCCTAAGGCTTCTCTAGGCTGAACAGTCCCAGTTCTCTCAATCGTTCCTCACAAAAGAGATGGTCCAGGACCTTAATCATCTTCAGGGCTCTTTTCTGGACTTCTAGAAACTTGTTATGCTTATTACTGTTTGTATAATAGAAACACAAACTATATCAGCACCGTATGATTGTAATAATTATTTTCACCAAGCATAATAAGTATGTCTGTTCTGGAACTTGCCACAGTAGTTTTACTATTGTAAGAATCTTCCAAACCCACAATTTTGTTTGTTTTTTTAAATCTGGTATGTTACTCTATTTTATACGTAACTACAGTGGTGGAGATTAAAGGGAGTTACAAATGCCTGTGGTAACAGAGAAAGGAATTTAGTACTTAGATACAGAAACCAGTATCAGAGGTGAACTAATGAACCTAATGACCTTAAGGTAACCATGTCTCCCGCACACTATTTATGCTCAAGCTTTGCAAGTAAGTAATGAAGTAGTTAAATTGTGTAAACGTAACGTCTTACGGCATTTTATAGAACATACTAAGCAGTAGTCATGGTGCATTGAATCTGTGGCAGATCACACACTTAATGAAATTTATTAAAACGTCAGTAAAACAAATCATTAGGCTAATATTAATTAATGATTAAGCAAAAAAAACTTAGCCCAGCAGGTGACCAGTTTATCTGCTTGAGGTGAGTAGTACCTTAATTCCTGCCTCAAGACTTTCATGCTATTAGATTATAAATAGAATTTTAACCAAGTATAACAAAATTGTTAAGCTCCACTACTGCATATTAATAACTATACTCTATATTTGATCTCCATACAAAATAAATGGAAATCTGTGTATAGAATTGTAATGACTTGGGCTGGCTGTAATAATAAAGGATGAGTTGAGATTTCATATTTAGGAGAGAAGAAAAAATTAAATGAAACAAAATGCATCCACAAAGCTTTGCCAGAGAATATAAAGTAACCGGAAAAGTAATTTAAATACTGATTTAAAGGAAGAGAAGTGAACAAATAACCTTGCTCAAATTGCTGTACTTATAGAAGAAACTGCCCTCCTACCCCTCCCCAACAAGAACATTAAAGACCTATGGAACACAATCAAGAGCTGTGTATGTAACTCACATGCTTTGTATTAGCACGACCCCTTTTCTCGTTAGCCTGAAAAACTGAGTTAATCAGAGAACTAGTGTAGGGAAAAGTTGCAAATACAGCAAAGGCATCTCTACTCATGCTTGTTACTTTTATTAATATCTGTTGCAGTTTTTAGATGCTGATAGGTGCTGTTCCAGGAAAAGCTCTTAACAGCTTATGTTTTATTGCAGGGTATAGATTACTGAAAAGTGTTTATTCACATGGAGAGAGAGAGCTGGTTAGAGGGCAATCACCATTTCTAACATCTGTGTTGACTATAGAGTTCATAGTAAATTGTTATCCATGTCCTTTAGAAAAAGGGTTAAACTCAGCCTTTCTGAAAGGCAGACCTGAAGTTTTTTTACATCGTATGTATCATCAGCTGTGCCTGTAAAGAATTCCTTATTGAAGGAGATAGAAACATGGCAGAAAGAAAGAGAACAGCTGTCTATTTCAGCTTCAACTGCCAAACATTTTTTAAGCTGTTGGTTGAGATGCTTCTTAGACTCCGACACTGATCTGCTTTAAGAGTTCTGTCATATTTAAAACTTTCTAAAGAGAGTACCAAGGCTAATATGCCTGTAGATATGTGTTGAAGTATAGATTTTTTATTACGATTCATGGATGCAGGTGTATTTTCTAACTTGTGCTTATCTGAAAGATACCCATACTGTTTGAAGTACCATAATGTGGAGTGTTCACAAAGTTTTCAATATTGCTATGGGGTTTTTTTTTAGATTTTTTTTTCCCCCCTGAGAAATTAGAACAATATTTTGTCCATAGATACTTAGTAGGCTTTAGTGGATATTTACTAGGCTTATATCTAAACCACTGTGCAACACATTTGTGCCATTTTCTGGTAATTTTGAGCTAACAAGCTTTTGGACTGCATTTCAGCAGAGTTCAGGTAATGTAATTCAGTCACATGTAATATTGCTTCAAGATTACCTACCATTGCAAAAACAACTTTATAATAGCTTTGATACCTAAAGCATAGCATCCACATGAAGTTGAGTGCCATGAATTGTTCGCTTATTTAGCAAGCTTGATTTCTATAGTAGAAGCCATAGTTCTTCCAAATTTTTGCCTGTGAAGAAAACAGAGCAAATTACAATGTACTTGACAGATTGACAGTATCTTCGTAGCATGCTGAGATACCTGTAATTCAGAGGTAAAAATGGTATCTTCTTCACACATAGATAAAACTCTAGGGCTGAATGTTTTTCTTACACAGTATTCTGTGAGCCCTTCTTAGGCTTCAATAGCATATTGATATTGTTAAGGAAGAAAAATAAGAAGTGATATCATTAAGGAAAAATAAAGTCTGAGCCTTGGAACAAGGACTATGTAAACATCTATGCTTTGTTGACTGGAATTTTTGAAATTCAAAATCTAAAATAAAATTAGGTTTGGGTCTGAGGATACAGTGATGCCAGAATAAAGCACCATGAGTCCCTTGTCCATGCACTTTGATGTAAGAGTCAGATAAAGATTCAAATTTATGTTGTAAATCTAGAGACGTCATTGTTACTGCCTCATCTGCTCTGTAGAGCAAAAGCATAGGACTTGCAGAACCTGTAATCTTTAATTAATAAATATGCAAATGTAATTTCAGAGTAAGTTACCTCACCTATAAACAGCTTGTTTCCGACGGTTCTAATTGGATATAACATAAGAACAGCCGCTGATCTATAGCTGTAGCTAGTTCCACTGTTTTGGGTTGGTTATGCTTTTTGTGGTGTTTCTCAGCAGCATGGGAACCGATTTTTAATTCCTGTAATGTTTTTTTAAGTGCCCCAGTTTCCTTGCTGTTCATGCATCTAAGTGTAAGCTCTTTATCTTATATCAGACAACTATAGCACTGCTTTCAGATTCATAAGTGTGCTGTGTTCATGAAAGGAAATCAGTTTCAAATTGTCAGCAAGAAGTAGAGCCAGGATTATTTGTAGCTTTCAGAGAATCCCTGTTTTCTGTATTTGTGCAGTAAATGTCTGCATAGTCAAAATGCCCTACAATTAGTTCATATTTTTTCCTACCTTTGCTTCCCTCTTGGCTTTATGATCTACCAATGATCAGGGTTTATTTGGTTTGATTTCTTGGAGGTCTTTCATTCACTGTAATCTTAGAAAGGTCTTAAATCATTGAGTTCTGAGCCAGTAGCATCATACACCATTTTGACTGATTGTATTACTTCTTTTCTTTTCCCTTTTTCACTCTTTCCAAAAAGCATGAGAGTATTCACCACTCATTTGTTTATGCTTGTTGGTAGAGTAAAAGCAGTAGTCAGAGATATTCTTTAATCTTTAATAAACACTTCCACATATCATGTTTTTTTTTAAATTATCTGTTTGTCCCTCATATGTGTTTGTACATTTAACAGGTAGGATCAAAATGATACTGCAAAAAATGTGTACAGGAATTGTGAATGCCAGAAGAAGGGGTTTTCCGGTACCCAGGTGAACTGAAAGGGGTTCGTAATTCCCTGTTCCTAAGAAAAGACTTTATAATGCTTATTTCATAATATTTGGAAATAGATCATATTTCTCCTAGGGCTAATATTTTACTTCTCTAATGTGAGATTTTTCTGAGTTGTGAGTGTACTCTGGTGCACCTGCTCTTTGTCCAAAAGTCAACGTACTACACATTCTTCTGTTTAATTATTTTGTGTGCTCCCGTTAATCTTTAGCAGCCGGTTCTTGTTGTGAAGAATTGCTATTTCACTGCCAGCAGAGGGAGCACAAACCATTGGATTTTACCAGACGAAATAAAAATAACAGCAGCCTTTTTATATTCTAAATGCATTTTTATGTAATTCATTAACAACGAGTAGTTACTTTATAATTAAATAATCAAGTTTGTTCACCTGTTTAGCTATTATGGTCATCCTGAAAATGCTGGTGTGTCACTTTCATGAAATTTTAGGGTGTGGTATCTGCAAGTAATTTTCTTTCAAGGACAAAATTATTGCCTGACAGTCAACTCCTTCTTCTAAGGAGTCCTTCAAAATCAATTTTTACATAATCCATACTCAGTCTTTAGCTACTTAACCTTTAAAATCTGCAATAATTTTACTCAAAAAGGGGATCATCAGAGTAAAGATAAATTTAGTATCATAATTAGTATTCAACGCCGTTGTTTTCCTTTTAAAATTTTCCAGTGAAAATATATTTTGGTTTTAACATGTTGAATCTACATTTTAATGGGAACAAGTATTTTTGAGTACCTTAAAAATCAGTTCTTCAATTATAATATGCTTGAAAATAGCATCATTTATCTTGTTTTTCTTTATTTTCATAGCTTGTATTGGAATGAATTTTTACCATTCCTTTGCATTGCAAGCTGTCAAGCTGCAGGGAGTCTTACTGCATGGGTTCTTCTAGAGTTGCATTTTATGTTTTGATTTTTTTTGCACATTGTTACTTTATCAAGCTACAATCTTGAACACCCCAAACACAATAGTTTCTGTAGGAGTTACAGCTACTTGGCAGCTCTCAAGACATGTATTTTTTGTAATATTTAATATATTTTATATCATTATAGCAATAGGCCAAGTAAAATTATTTGATTGCAAGTGGATCTTTTTTCAACTAGTTATTAATCACTGCTGAAACTCGTAAGTAGTCAGTAAAAGTTATGCTAGCTATGGTTCCATCTTCCAGGTCAATATCTCCCTCTTAAAAGTTAATAATTCATAGATTATGGTTTACTATCACATAAAGGAGCTGTATTTTTTGTTGTTGGTATGCATGTTTGGGAACATGGGCTATAAGGCATATACATATCATTAATTTCAAGCCAACTAGTTTATCAATATGGATTTAATTAGCGATATTTCTGTGATATTGAAATTAAATAATTTGAAAATTAGTCTTCTGGAGGATTCTGAGCATACCTAATACTGTTTGCTCATGCTCTTTTTCTTTTGAAGAAACTGCTATTTCTGTTCCTTTGTTAGCAAAACAACCTCACAAACACCACATGCAGATTTACTCCTAGTATCTATTGACACAGATATGTACTATTATGTGTGATTCTATCTTTTTGTATTTCTATAGCACACAAGAAAGTAGCACACTGTGACTTCTGGGTCAAACGCTAAATTAGAACACGAAAGCAAATCTCTTGCATATACTTGTTTAAAACCAAAGGAAAATGTTGTAGTTGTAGAAAATTTTCAGTTGTAGCTGGACTTTTTAACTCTCAAGGTTGTTACTGCTCCTGCTGCCCAAACCCCCCACGTAAATCTCTTATTATGTCTAGGTGCGATCCTAGTGCTTTTGACTACAAGATGAGGAAATAGTATCTAAGCAGGCAACAAAAATTTCAACTTCTCCTATTTCTGTCCCGGCTTATTTTTCCAGAAAAAGACAATGAAAGAATTTTTTTAAGAGAAATTACACACTAAAATAGAAAAATTACACCTCCTACTGCCTTTTAAATGCATTGGCATTGATTTCTAACAGAATTTTCTCTAATATTTCTTGGAGTATGGGGATACTCGGGAATGCTTTGTGGATACCCTCTGTTTGTGAGCTTGAGCACTCACGGAGTGGATACTGTAATCAGAATCCTATCTTTGAAGTTTTTCTCAGTGTGAAAAAATGACCCTTTCACCTCCTAAAGCCAGCCTCGCTTGTTGTTGTGTTGCCTGTATTTTCCACTGGTTTTAACCTGTGTTTTAAAATCACATTGAGGATTAAGACTCTCTGTATTCATTGATCTATGAAGATGTGTGTGTATTTATAAGTTTTTAAAAACAGACACAAAAAATCTAAGTTATTTCAGATGTTCTTCTATTTTCTTTAAAAGTATTCTGATGTATCTTCATATAAAAGTAGGAGGGACTTGTAGTTTATAGAAAACTTTCATCATAGGTACTTAGAGAACAGAAGTCATTAATGATTAAAAATCCCATATAATGGAAAAATTTGGTGTCTGATTTACTGAATTGCTTTAGTGAAAAATTTAATGTTTCATTTTATATTTTTAACAAAATAGTTTGTTAGCTTTAATTTTGATTCAATTTTTTTTAATAAGACTGAAGATATCTGAGTGAAAGTATTTTTTTCCTATCCAAAGTATTTTTCCTACTGTAAACAATTGTTAGAAAAGCCAGAACTCCTTAGTTCACATACCTGTAATGATTAAAGACAATCGCTTGCCAACCCCAAAGCTGAGGATTAGTGAGAAGAAAAAAAAAGGAACAATTTGAGTGGGAAAACATTATCCCAAATTTTCAGATGAAGAACAGGAGCATGGTTTTCAATTGTTTTGTCTACTGAGAGTTCTAGAAGGTGAAATGAGATTGATATTTAAAAGATTGAGGGAAATTTCTTTATGTACTGTTCTGAAGGGGAAATAATACTCTGAGGATATGGACTAATACTTCTGAAAATGCAGCAGTGGATTTTTCACTCTGCTTTCCTGTGATGAAAATAAGAAAAAAAAAAAATCTCTAATTTCCCTTTTTAAAGAGACTTACTAAAAAATTGTGCATGTATTTCTCAAGAAACTTGAAAAAAAAACCCCAAAACAGCACTGTTCCTTTGCAGAAATAATGTATAGTAGGTACTATACTTTGCAGAGGTTTTTTTAATCATCTTTTTTAATTTTTTATGACAATGTTCCTTTTTTTTTCTGCCCTATGACATATGCTTCATGCAATTATTCCCAAATACTATCGTAAGATTTCCTGCAAAGTAACTGTCTTCCAGTTTTACAATTCTGTTCTTTTTCTCTACCTCTTCTTCATTTTCTTTTCTTGTATTTTCTGCTATTTTAAATAATCTTACCTCAGTAATTTTTGTTTATTGCAACCGAAAAATGTCTTCCCCACCTTCCACCCTAGCATCTCTATATAAACGAGTAACAACCACCCAGTTCTTAAGAAAACTTTGGTTCTAGTGCTTTCTGTTAATTAAAAAGGCATCCTTTCCTTGGAAGAGAATTAAAATGAACTCTTGCAGAAGAGCCCTTATTGTCAAATAAAAAGCAAGAGAGTCAGAACTATCTCAGCATTGGTATGAGGAATTTTGTGTCTCTCTTAACATGGCTGGATAAGCACATAACTAATAATTTATATTTTTCCTACCTTTGTCAACCTGTGTTTTTCTGGAATATCAGATACAAATCTTGGAAGTCATAATAAACCTGAGGCCTTTGGAAACCCAGCTATTTTGAAGTCTTGAAGTCATTTCACTTAAATTTCCTCAGAAAAAGACAAAGTTCTAGAAGTAGTTCAATATAGATGAAACTCGTAATTCCAGCTCCTGTATTAATCTTCATTATGAGTTAGTTTAAAAATGCTTATCCTGTTCTTGGCTCTGACTGAGAGTTTGACTATTAATCTTAGTAAATACATGAGTGGGCTTTTTCTGTGTGTTTGTTCTGCACCTGTCAGAGGGTAAGTAAAGAGTTGCTGGATTTCTGCACAGTTTTCCTTTTTGTTGTGAAAGTCAGAGAACAGCTGAGCAAGAAGCACTTTGGTCATGGCAATCTCCCTCTCCATCTTTTTTTAAAATATAGCATCATTTTTGCAAGGTGGGCTTGCTATCAAGCTTACTGAAATCAAAACAAGCTGTTTCCACCATCTCATTAACTTCAGCATACTTTGCTTTTGAATCTAAGTTTCAGTTTTTCTCTGAGATTTAAATTGTACAGGCAGAGAAACCTCTATTTCCTCTATGATACTGAACTAAAGTCTAATTAGAGATTTCACTGCTGTTGCTCTTTTTTTACTAAAATCCTTTGGTATTTTCTTTTAGCTCCATAAAGCCTGATACATAATTGCAAGTGGTTCAGCAAGTTCATTAGCTAATTCCCTTAACACAATGGGTTTCATATCGTACTGACCTCCTGACTTATATGCTAAATTTTTCCAAATATTTTCTTATCTGCTTTTATCAACAGCTGTATTGACCTGGTCTTCATTAATACTTCATTATTCAGACAATATTCATCTTTTATTAAGAGCACCTAAAAAAGAACATTGAAGCTTGGTTATTTTAGAATTATCACTGATTTTCTTGCACTCACCATTATTACACTTAAGTTGTTGGTACTGCCTTCCTAGCTCCCCAGATCTCATCTTCTGATCTGTTGGTGAATATTACCTTGCTTTCTTTCTAAATTTCCCTGTCAATTAGTTTAGGCTATGGTGTTAGATGGAATATGGTCTCCTGAAATGAGAGCATGGATTATTCAAGATGATGCTCAGGTGGAGGACCTCCTCCAGCAGGTGGTTGAGGGGTAGGAGACAGTGAGAAGGCTGCGTTACGTGAGGGAGGCTGAGAAGGAGTAAGATAGCTGGTTCCAAGCACAGTTTGTAGCAGACCCCCAGTCCACAGTCAAACAGCCAAGAACTCCCCTACCAGCATGCAGTGATGGCAGGGTGGCCAATACTGCAGACAAAAGGAAGCTTGCAATGGCAAGAGCGTGCAGGAGGAAGAGACTTACCTTGAAAGCCTGAGATGCCTTTGCAGAACTGGTTCTCCACTCTGCAGACTGAAAGGAAAGACCTGTCACATCAGGGGAGACACTGGAGCTGAGTACGGCAGCCTGATCTGCTCCTCATATAACAACCAGAACAGCTAAGAAGAGGCAACAGGTGATAGTAAAAAGTGACTCGCTTCTGACAGGTACAGCGACACCCATTTGCTGGCCTGACACACTCCCTAGAGAGTTGTGTTGCTTACCAGGGCCTTGTATCAGGGATGTCATGGAGACACTACCAAGACTCGTACAGTCCACTGACTATTATCTGCTGTAGTCATTTTACATGTGCACCAGTGATACAGCCAGGAGCACTCTGAGGAATATCAAGAAGGATTACAGAGCCTGGAAGCAACAGTAAGGGACTCTGGAGCACAGGTAGTCTTTTAGTCAATCCTTCCAGTCAAAGGGAGGGGGTTTGAAAGGGCCAATCTAATCTGGTAAATTAACCAATGGTTACGGGACTGGTGCCACAGCCAGGGATTCGGCTACTTAGACCATGGGACTCACTTTGAGAAACCTGGTCTGCTAGGGGTTGATGGGAAAATACTTTTGCATTATTTTATCAAGAAACATCACCAATTAAAAAACCATAAAAGAGTTCTAAGAGTCTAAATAGACTTAATAAGAAAAGAACCTATCCAGTTTAAGAGTTAGCCACATTTTACATTTGTATGCCATCTATCAAGCAAAGTAATCCAGTCTAGAATTACTTGTTGCATACGAAAAATAAAATTCCTGAGCCTTCTAGGCTTTAGTATTGTTAGGACAGGGACCTATACATGGTTAATTTAAAAAAGAAAATAAAGGGTTATTATATCCTTGAAAGTCAGAGAAACTTTTGGTTCTTTGAACCACTCCTATTTAAAATATTTTAATTATTGATGCATATTTGGAAGTTCAAGTTCTTACAAACCTTAATGAGTTTTTGATATTGAAATCTCATCAAAGTGTTTCTTTATTTTTGTCTACCCAAGTAATAGCCCAATAAATGAAGGCAACATAAACATGAAAACTAAAGAAGTCACTTAAATCTTACAGTGAAAACCAGACCTGTTGGGGGAATCATAAAATCAAAGAATGGTGTGGGTTGGAAGGAACAATTAAAGATCATTTAGTCCAACCGCTCTGCCATGGGCAGGGACATCTTTCACGAGATCAGGTTGCTCAAAACCCCATCTAACTTGTCCTTGAACACTTTCAGGGATTGGGCATCCACAGCTTCTCTGGGCAACCTGTATGAGTGTCTCACCACCCACAGTGGTGATGGAATTAGCAGAGTTATACTGAGAACCAACACTATCAGCATGAACAAAATGCCACCTCACAGAGAATTTGCCAGAGATGGCAACAGGCAAACCTTGCATGGTTGACGGAATAAATGATAATATCTGTGCTCTACCTGGCTATTTACTTGCATAAAATATATAGCAGTGTATTTATCTTTAAGGCTTCTGTATGTCTATTATACATAGACATACAGAGAAAATAGACTCTGTATGTCTATTTTCCTTAGAGTTTTAACATGTTTACAAGGGAGGGGGCTTATTGCCACATTGTGTTCAGGTATAGATATATATATCCAAACTAGTTCTCCAGGTTTCTGTAAAGCTGTTGGAGATAAAGAGGTAGAGTTCCTTTTGTGCAATTCAATTTACCCTAAGGTAGTCATCTAAACAGGTGAGAGAATTTGTGCTCGAAACCAGCTTACTTTCTCCACTGAAAAAGAAACATGGTAAGATGTGCTGTGTTGTACTATCCAGACTACTAGTTTAACTGATAAAGGTGACGTCATTTTCCACATGAGTCAGACACTGACAAAAGAGGTCTAAAATCTTCCTGTGGCTTTCACAGTAATTTGTTGAGGAACTATAGTGCTTTGGAACCCCAGGACAGTAGAACAGTTCGCATGAGAAGGGACCTCAGAACTTTTCTAAATCTGCTCAAAACCGGGGCAGTTGTGAAGTCAGACAAGGTTGCTCAGGGCTTGGTCCAGTCAGGTCATGAAAACTTCCAAGGACAAAGACAGCAAAACCTCTCCAGGTGACATCGTCCACCGCTTGACTATCTTCATGAGGAATAATCTTTAACTTCAATCCAAGTCTATCGTGTGCTTACTTACACCCATTATCTCTCATCGTTCAACTACACACTGCCTCTATCTTGTTGTTGAGCTCCACACAAGCACCAGGGAGCTGCTGTTAGGTCCCCCCAAACTGTCTCCAGTCTAAGCAAGTCGTGGTCTCTTGGGCTTTGTTAACACACTGCTATAGCTTTGAACTTCCCAGCAGCCCTCTGCTGAACTTGCACTGGTGTGTATCGTCTTCTCATATTGGAGGTACATTAAGATCCAACACAACTCTAAGGTCTGTCTCATCTACTTTCACAGAACTATTGAACAACTCAGGAATGCTTTATAACTTCTAAGTTTTAAACAGTTTAACCTGTTTTTTTCAATGCAAAAATTCATTCATCCAAGTTCAATGGTCCTGAATTAGTTTTATTTTGAGGTTTCTGTTCACATCTGAATCTCAAAGTAAAATTTAGTGAGATATAAGCTCCAACAGATTAAACCCCTCTGCATAACAAATCTTCTGATTTTCAACAGCTGTAGACAGGAATGAAAGATTTTTTGTCATTCCTTCATTAAAGCCTACCAGCTGTATCTCCATATTTGACTTTTAAATTTCCAAATACCATCATTTTCTTCCCCAAATTTCTTTTGCTAATTACAGACGCGGGATAAATTTTCTAATCATACTTAACATATTGTTACATATACCAACACAGACAGCTTCTTTTAACACATGGTTCATTTATTTGGTGTTATTAGCACATTGAAAATATGTTAAATACCCATGGTCAGTAGTCATTTGAATCACCCAGACTTTATTTATTCAGTCACATTTTATTCACTTATTTCTAAGACTGTTCTTTAAACAGAACATTTTTTTTCTACACTCCACCCACCCCCTTCTTTGCATGCACTATGCAGTGTATGTCTGTGTCATGCTGTTACAAGACAGTATTATAGATGTAGGGAAAATATTTGTCTATATGTACACCCTTCAGAAAGTTCAGTGCTTGAAGAATTCTTTGATTGGATCACACAGAACTGTAAATGGATATTTCACAGAACTTTTCAGAGAGAATGCTGATAAATCAGCAGTATTGCCTCCAGAACATTTAAATCACTGTTAAATAAAAGAGATGGGGGGACGGGACAGTTAAACATGTACATGCATTTGCTATATCTCTTTGTAGGAACAACAAAGTCTTTGGAAATGGAATAGCGGAGAAATGGTTGATAAATATGGACCTATACCTTTCACTGAAAGTTCAACACCGAAGGCAGTGGCAACCAGCATTCTTCACAGTCTGTGTTTTCATCATTTAAATAAATGTACCATGGCTTCAAATGTTTTATTAGATCTGGGCTTGAGAAGGTTACTTATATGTAAGAATTTATTTTCTCTGGGCATTTTCATCTGGTCTTTCAGAAATAGTTATATACCTTGAGATGAATATAAAGGTTTCATTTAAGTTAACTCTTGTCCTTTTAAAATTAATGGTGTATATATCCTACAATGTTTTGAATCTTGCACTTCCCATCAGATCAAATTCTAGAGCAGGGTTATAACTTGTTATTTTCAGTTCAAGGCTTGTAGGTCAGGCACTTTGAGAAGTTGAGGAGCAGACCACATAAACAGCTTTATTGGAAATATTCTTCAGTGAATTATTACTAACAGTTATGTAGTAAAATGATGTAACTCTCTAGGGCTATGTAATACAGCAAGCAGCTTTACTACCAGTGCCAATTTGGCTTGATTTCTTCAGGGAAATGAGTCTTTGTGTCCTCTTTGATCTCTGGATACTCTGCACAGATTATGACTTTCGTTGTCTATTTTTACTTTTTAGATACATGCAGAGTTCAGCTTAAGATAATTGCAGTGGAAGTCTTCACAGATCAACAATTTGTTTTTTTCAAACACACAATTTACGCATATGCAAACATTACCAGTCTTTACATCTGTTACTTAACATTATGCAATCAACTTACATAGTTTATTGTTTGGTATTTTGTGTTTATACAGATTGATTAGTCACATTAAAATACAAACTTGTTTGCTGTGTATGGAACATATTTTTGATCATTGAGACTACGCAAATTATTGCATTGGCAGTACTTTAGAAAACTAAAATGTGGCTTCTGGTTAAAATTGCGGGAATTCTGGTTTTAGACAAGACTTGCACAGTGGGATTGAGTGCGCCCTCAGCAAGTTTGCCGATGACACCAAGCTGTGTGGTTCGGTTGATACGCTGGAGGGAAGGGATGCCATCCAGAGGGACCTTGACACGCTTGTGAGGTGGGCCGATGCCAACCTTATGAAATTTAACCAAGGCAAGTGCAAGGTCCTACATCTGGGTCGGGGCAACCCCAGGCACTGCTACAGGCTGGGCAGAGAAGAGATTCAGAGCAGCCCTGCAGAAAAGGACTTGGGGGTGTTGGTTGACGAGAAGCTTAACATGAGCCGGCAGTGTGCGCTTGCAGCCCAGAAAGCCAACCGTATCCTGGGCTGCATCAAAAGAAGCGTGGCCAGCAGGTCGAAGGAGGTGATCCTGCCCCTCTACTCTGCTCTTGTGAGACCCCACTTGGAGTACTGCGTACAGTTCTGGTGTCCTCAACATAAAAAGGACATGGAGCTGTTGGAGCAAGTCCAGAGGAGGGCCACAAGGATGATAAGAGGGCTGGAGCACCTCCCATATGAAGACAGGCTGAGAAAGTTGGGGCTGTTCAGCCTGGAGAAGAGAAGGCTGCGTGGTGACCTCATAGCAGCCTTCCAGTATCTGAAGGGGCTCTACAAGGATGCTGGGGAGGGACTCTTCCTTAGGGACTGTAGTGGTAGGACAAGGGGTAATGGCTTCAAACTTAAACAGAGGAAGTTTAGATTAGATATAAGGAAGAAGTTCTTTACAGTGAGGGTGGTGAAGCACTGGAATGGGTTGCCCAGGGAGGTTGTGGATGCTCCATCCCTGGCGGTGTTCAAGGCCAGGTTGGACAGAGCCTTGAGCCACATGGTTTAGGGCAAGCTGTCCCTGCCCATGGCAGGGGGGTTGGAACTAGATGATCTTAAGGTCCTTTCCAACCCTTACGATTCTATGATTCTATGATTCTATTAATTTTCTCAGGAAATGCTAAAAATAAATAGCACTTCTCCGCAATACTTCTCCTGAAGACTGAAGAGAGATTTCTTCAGTACTCTAGGAGTTAAATGTTCTAGATACGCACATTGTATTTTGGTTGTGCAGTGAATGAGAGACTGAAGACGAGCAGAGAATGTACCTCTGAACCTGGGTAATCATGTCCTACATACAGGTGAAGATAGGAGTAATGAGGCAACCTGAGAATCGGGTGAAAGATGTGAAAAAAAATGTCTTCCTGGAGAAGTGTATTTGTGCTGAAATTCTGTGCTACCAAAATAATGGCAACTGTAGTGAAACTAGGTATGCAAGAAATCCTAGAATCAAATTTGAATTAGTTTCTTGAGTCTAAAATTTTCTGAATTAACTGAAACTTCAGTGATTTTCTCTTACGTTTGTCTAAGGATTAACTTGAAGTAACATTGAGGAAAAATATGTAACTGTCTGGTTTTTGGATAATGAAAAAAGTTACATGTCAGAGTCCAGAGTGTACCAAGAAGCTCTAGCTGACCTGAGCAGCCTGTAACTGTCATTTGCTGTAACTTTTTGTGACCACTTCCCCAAGACTATGTTGCTCTTTCCGAAAGCCAGCTATGATCTGGTGCAGTGGTGCAACCTTGTATCAGACCTCTATAAATACAGAGAATTTTCCAGAAAGGGTGGTGAGAAGTAGACAGTGACATACCACAGGACAGGAGTCAGATGCCTCCTCTGAGCCCCTGTCTGTGCAACTTCTGCGTATTGACTTACATGGGAATGAGGCTTGAAGAGATATGGTGAAGGGAGTAATGAGTTGCAATACCCTGATGTGGGTGATGAAGGCCAGATGGTTTTTATCATCGGGGTGGAAGAGGGAGTGATGCTAATGTGTCACGGTTCTGTTCTGCCCTTGAGTCCCACAGATGCAGTGCCTGGCCAGCGCTTAGTCAGGGCTCTCATTTATGCATCAAGATACACCACAGTGAGAAAGCAGCTTCCACCACACCGCCTGTGACAGCAGTCAGTAATTTGACTACAGCCTTACCTCCACTTCTCTAAAGATATAAATTGGGCATTTTAACTGCTCTGTGATAAGAGGATGAGAATACAACACTATGTTGTGGGCAAGTTGATGGGCTTGCTCCTCTTTCCTCCCCAAAGCAGGGGTGGCTCTTTGGTAAGATGTGCGCATCTTAACTACATCTGATGATACCTGGGTGAAGCTAACTTTAATGAATTACCAATTGGTTTAGTTTATTTTTCTATATGAGCTCAATTAATTGTTGGCTAGCCTTTGAATTTTAGCACTAATGGAGTTCGTGGATTTATCAGCGGCAATTCCAAATCTGTATTGCTGTTGCTTTAAAAACCCGCACTATTCGTGAATTCATAATCTTGAAAGTTCTGTTGAACACAACCAGACTGACAATGTTGAATTGGTTATAATCAAAAGTTAAGCTCAGCTGCCCCCAGCCCCTCTGACCTTTGAGGACTGGCTGGAAGGCAAGGGTGTTTATTTGCTGCCAAAATTCTATATTCTTAATGCAACAACCTACGTGTTGCTTTTAAACTCAGTCCCTCAATCATTGCCTGAGCTACATCAGAGGTACACTGTGCTGGGCCTTATTTCTTGGCTGACCTGCGCCTTGCCACGGTAACTTGAGTTCCTAACTTGGCTTCAAGGAAGTTATGAATGCTCCATCCCTGGAAGTGTTCACGGCCAGGTTGGATGAGGCCTTGAGCAACCCAGTCGGATGGAAGGTGTCCCTGCCCATGTCAGGGGTTGGAACTAGATGATCTTAAGGTCCCTTGCAGCTCTAACCATTCTATGATTCTATGATTTACGCAGTGTAAAATGCACAAGTAAAATAAGATTAGCAGGCATGAGTAGCCAACTTACAGTGTATAAAAATGCACATGACCATAAATTCTGCTGCTTCCATTGGTGATTACCTGCAATTTTAGGGAAAAAAAAAAAAAAATTGCTTCAATTTAGTAATAGTGTCATGAGAGATGCTGGAAGGGTGCTTTCAGTCTGTCCCGAAAGCCCCAGTTCCATTTAGTCTTTCAAATCTTCACTTCAAATAGAACGGGATCTAGCCCTTTACACAGTTTTTGTATAAGCATATTTAGTTTTCGCCTGACTGATGATAAGAGGTCTCGATATTGTAACACTGAACTCAGTTCTAAAACATGCTTTGTCAAGAATCCTTCTGCTCTCCAGAATATACTGGCCCCAAAATTTACATTTTCATACATCAGCTCACTAATCTCAAGTAGTCCATGAACACATGCAGGGACTTGACAGCTGTAAAATTGGGCTGCACAGCATGTAGAAATGCTGATGTCCTATTAAATGTTAAGTGAGCACCCAGAGCATAAAATCTAGAATTACAGTATATTGCTTTTTGAAACTTCATTTTCTGTTGCAGATTCTTCTTCTAATCTGTTCCAGTCTAGAATTTATTCCAGAAACAATTACTAGTTACAGCTTTTGGCTTTTGACCTACATTGATATTATTGTTCAGTTTGTTTCAGCAGATGTACTCCAGTTGATAGTGGATAGATCGTTTGGCTGAATCGTTCTCCTTTTCTCACATTTTCCTAGCTCAGCCCTGTAGAACCACAGCTTATACCAGCTAGATGTACTTCTTTCTGTTCTTCTTTAAGTGAAAACATTTCCTTTGCTTTTTCTTTTTATTCTCTAAATTATCATTTATAAAATATGAGAAACGAGGAGTGAAAGCAGCCAAATTTCAAAGATCTTTAAGCTTCACTGCTCATGCTGAAAAGGGGAAAAAAAATCTATAACTAGTTTTACAGTTTTCTCATTCTTGGAAATAGAAGACAATTAGAGATATGTGAATTTGCCAAGAATGCAACTGTGCTGCCAACACTTAAATAAATAAAGGGAAGGATGCAGAAAAGATTGATTTACTTTTGAAAGTAGTTCCTCAGGCTATCAGTGTTGTGCTGGTCTTTTCTATTGCTGTGTGACATTTAAAAAACTGAGGAGTCTTTCAAATTACGCTATGCCAAACATAAATAACCGTTTCAGTATGATTTGAGGTTTTCAGTATTTTTCAAACTGCACAGGAAAGATGGAGAGAACTGCCGTCAAGGAATAAACAATGTGATACAGAAATGGAAAGCCAATGAGCAATGGAGTGAAGTCATTCAAAAGCAGGGCCTTTTTTCTTTTTTTAAAATAACTTAATATTCAAAGTCTGTTTGTTCTGAAACTGGGGGGAAAAAAAAATACAGAATTTTTCCATTGGACATTGCCAGAATCACAGTCTAAAAATGAATGTTTGACTAAATAAATGGAAATCTCTGCAAAAGCAGCTGCAGAAGGAATATACCAAGAGCTGATATGATAGCTAGGAAGTAAGTGGAAGATTGGGAAAAAGTTGTTGTCAGTTACAAGTAAATATCTCAGACTTTTTTCACCATTTCTTCACCTGTGTTCAACAACTGCTTTAGTGGGTGATATGTTTGTTAACATCCTTGAAAATAGTAAACTTCTAAGTGCATGTTGTCATCTCTGGAAAGCACATTCTGAGTGACTCTATCTATCTGGGAGATTGGAGGGTAATGTAATAGTGGAAACACAACTCCAGGGTAGGTAATTCCAGTCATGGACAATAAACCTCATTGTCAAAATATCTTCTGGTCCTTTTATGTTTGAATTTTGTAGATTGATACAGTCGTACCTTTGGCTAGTCTCAAAATGAGATTGTTAACACTACGTGTTATCTTCTCCTTGTTAAGGTATCTGATGACTATCTACTGGATAGCAAGATAAATTTGGATTTTCATCTCGAAAGAATCTTTTATACCTCCGCAAAACATTCTTTATAGCTATGTGAAGCTTCATTCAATATACACACAAATACGTGGTTCTATTACAATTACTGAAATGTCGAAGGATAAGCGTTGTAACAATCAAGGACCTATACCTGTTAATCTCTCTTTTAAAACCCTTTTCTTTCTTTTTTCCTATATTTTCCCTCATGGATTATTCTGAATAATCAGGGAATAAGGAAAAAATTATTGAGGTTCTAAATGTTTTCTCACAACAACTACTGGGTGTTGTGAATCATATTCTGAGTAAGCCAGTTCTTCCTGTTTGCTCTACGTTCACTTTAGTTCCCAGTCTAGACTCATGAATTTCAGATCCATAAAGAAGGTAGCTGTGATGATTCTGAGTGTCACCAGCACCAAGTTCTTCTGGCATCTAGTCTCAAGTTATTCTGGGGTATAAGCACAGGTGCTTAGGTTATGATGTTAGAGAACTGAGCCTTTAGTTGGCTATTTGAATCATGGAAAGATTGCCATTATACATAATGTTTTCCATAAAACTTGCAGCTTGTTTTTACATGTTACTTAAAATGATCACAATGCTAAAAAGGTGGACTATCACACTAAGAAATCCTTGAGTATTGACTCAGAACAAATTGCCAAATACTGGGTTAACAAAACTCCTTTTTGTTAGGATTGTTCTACACAGATGTTAGGGTTGTTTTACACAGATGCCAAAACATAGAGGTGTTATAAAGGCTGATAGTTCTGAAGAGATCATTGCTGGAGGTGCTACAAGTACAAAGTGAAATGGTAAAATCACTTCGAGTGTGCTCCAGAGAATAACCATAAGACTGCAAATTGTAGCATCACTTTGTCTAGAGAGCTATGTGAGATTAGCTAACAATGCAGTTGCAGCTTTATATACATTGAGCAGGGACAGCAGAAGCACTTTGATTTTTGATAAAGATACTTTTAAGAAATCCACAGACAGAATAACTCAGTTTGGTGCTTCTAGTTAGCTACTTAGAAAACAGAGCTCAAGTGAGGTAGAAAATTAAATCAGTTTTTACGAAGAAAAAGATTACATGTCTAATCACTGACATAACATTTTTTCCAAATATTTTGTGTAAATATTTTGAGTAAATATTTTGCCTAAATATTTTGCCTGAATATTCTCCATTTCGTTATGATCAGCTGCAATGAAATGCCTAATGGAAAATGTTAATGGCTACCATAAGTCACACAAGTGGATCAAGATAATGGGTCAGTTAAGGGTAATTTTGAGGATGAGTGGAAAGAATGTTTTCATGAATTGCAAAACACAAAATAAGGAAACGTTCTTCCAAAGTATTTCGCCATCAAGTGAGTTCCAAGCGAAAGATTCAGCCAAAAACAATTTTCATGAGACCAGTTGTGAATGATGAGATATCTCTTGGTGACAGAGATAGTTAATTGGGAAAAGAAATTAAACACTTGAAAACGGAAGAAATTACTGGTAGAAACAAGAACAATGATTCTCTGCATATCCTGTTTTGAGAGAAGTAGCGGAAAGTCTAAGCAAGAAAAAGCCTTCTCTGCTCACATTATGCTGTGGCACAGAATTGCATCTATATTCTGATCTAAAAAAATAAGATATGACTTCTCACTTAGTTTGTTCCAACAATAATGACCTCACATCATCCCTGTTCTTAATTTGGGCTTGTCTAAAATGTACATCAGGTACTTAAGGATCTTTTTAAACTGAAGACATATAAACAACGAAGGTTTAGTATGATCTTATTGGTTATGAGCATGTATTTAAAAGAAAAAATGCAAGAGGAAGTAAACACCCTTTAGCTTTCATATTATAGCAAAAACGCATACTCTACTGATGATTGCTCCTCCAAAGCCTCTCAGACATTTTCTTGTCCATTCCTTTTCACATATATCTTTGTTAATTTAGATGCTTATTCAAAGCTGTACAGCAGCTTTGTCAATAAGGCTGCAATCTGACACTAATGTGCTTACTTAACATTATAGCAAATCCATCCTAGAAACAGAAATAATACCTAGAAGTTGACTCCCACTATCTTCTTTAAATATCAGCTTTTCATGTCCTTCAGCTACTGTCCTAGTAACAGTATTGATTTTACTCTGCCTCATCATTGCTAAAAATAAACCCAAAAAACAACGAAAGACAGAAGCAGTTGAGATTTCAGAAATTCCAATCCCTGCCATATTTTTAATTGCTTTTTATTTTGCTCTTATACTGGCCACTTGAAAGTACTAGCCACTTTTGATAGCAAAGTTTTCCTAAGGAAGGAAATCTTGGAAGGTCTTTAGCTTCTTGTTTCATAAGTGAATATTTAATTTAAATGGCTTTCTTTGAAAACTGTCCTTCTTCCTGTACAACAGAAATTAAAAATGAAAATAATGTAGCATTTTAATGTTGAAACTTTTATATGAATATATGTGCAGCAGAGCAGAGCTTTTACTGATTTCGGGGGTTCAGAAGTGGTATTAGATGTGGATGAAAGAACTTCCCACTTCATGTAAAAGAATTGTAACACAAAGAGATTTGAAGATACTTTCAGAGGAGACATTAAAAAAGTAAAAAAAGTTTCAAACCCTTATTGTCACTTAATCAGCCCTTTGCTAGTGAACTACACTTTCCACAAGCTGTTATAGTGCCTAAGCTGAAAATGTGTAAATGTGTTAGGCTTTTATTGATGCTAGTGTTCTGGACACTAAGGATGAGACTTGGGTCTAGTCTGAATCTCTAAATTAAGTTGCCTACATATTAATCTTGTGTTAAGATACCCAGCGTTACTCAAGACACCCACATGGTGCTCAGGGGTATGATATAAGACTTATGGGAGATCCATACATTCCTGGAACAATAGCTGGAGAAATACCCTGGGGCACCTCAAGTGATACTACATTGGTATGACTGAAGACTGTGAAAAAAATGTTTTTCTCCAACTTCGCTGTCTGATCTTGTGAAGTAGCAAACTGCAGGTTTCTGAGGACAAAGGAAGGTATTGAATGAGCATGTCAAGAGCCAAAAGGAGAGATTAAATATAAAGGAAAAACATAAAGATTTCTGTACCAAGGACATCTTTCTTATTGCACAAGGAGGAAGCTTAGAGAAAAGAAGGTAAAACAGATTGTCAGGCTGATTTAGAACAGAGGCCATTTGAAAGGAATGGTGATCTTGGATTCCCAAAGAGATTACAGCCTAGTTGCAAACAATACAGTGTAAAAATTGAGGCATTGTGTATCAGTCTTACTCAGAGTGAAAGACATTCTTTTAGTCTATTAATGCATAATTTGTCCCATCTGTCATGCCAGGACTCAACACAGACAGAGATCTGCAAACATTAATAGCAGTATGTAGCAATATGTCATAAAACCAGAAAGTTGTATGTAAAATAGACTATGTATGTGTTCAAATATGAATATGAACATTTCCAAATTTGGGGGAAGGGAGTTGAAATTGTTGAAATTTTGCTGTTTCTTGTACAAAATGAGTTAAAATGTATTAAGGTTACAGTCAAACCTAAGGATAAATGGTAAGCATGGGATTTGTTCGATTCAAAGTAGACATCAACTAGTCACCTACACTGCCTTTATATGCAGAAACTGGGGCTTCTACAATACTTTACATCTTTACATACTACAATACTCTATAATCTCATCCTAATGTAGATATTTAACATAGGTAAGTGAATCAACTATATCCTAATTTCACTTTCTTGGGAGCTTAGAATTAATGTCTGTATCTAAGCTAATCATATTTCAGATGTCTAAAGTTAGGTAACAAAAATCACATGCTAAGCTGTCTGTGCAAAAGAGCTGTTTAAAAAAAAACACCTTCAAGGAAGCACAATACCTTGAAAGTCAGAAAAGGCAGTCAAAAGTTTGCTGACAGGAATACTTCTGCGACATAGAGTCAGCTATGAACAATAAGAATGAGAATAGTGTAAAAAGTGGCAAATGACAGTTTTAATTAAGGACTGAAGGAGTTAAAAACTCAAAATCAACAGCTCCTGGTAATTTTAAGTTGGGAGAGTAATGGGCAACAGAAGGATTTATTGACAAGAAAGTGTTCAATTACTTGTGCGTAGATTTTTAGTAGCATGTAAGACACACAACCGTATTCCATCTGTGGTGCAATCAGTGCTCAACGAGGAGGATATCCCATAAATCCTGTGTCATGTCTGTCAGCTGTTAAACTCAAAATCTTGTGGGGCATGAGGGCCACACCTTCGTTGCAAAGCCAGGAATTTACTGTTAAACTGATTTTAAACAGCCTAATGGAAGACGTATTATTAGTTTAGTTACAGTGATAGTAACAATTGTTCAAATTATATAAAGGTTAAACTGATACAAGCTTTCTATTACTTCTCCTTCTCTTTGGTGTTAAGCTTTCATATGGTTTTCATGTCCAAAGGTCATTGGCTTCAACTGGGGTGTGGATTTAGAGTGAGATGTTGGTATCCCAAGTTCTTTGCTGGAAGAAGTGTAATGTTGATCATGGGGTCTCTCTTTTGTTGCAAGGAAAGGGTTATGACATCCATATTTCTTTCCCTTTTATCTAGGATCTGTTTATGGTCATTTTTCACGTTTGCTAATATATTTTATGCCTTGTTTTTGTCTTCTGAAGTTCATAACGTCTGAATTTATCATATATTCAGTAATTTACATAAATTGCAATTTTGTGTTTCTTTAAATTTCAGTAATTGGTATTTGGTGATATTTTTATAGCCTTAGACCTCCTATATACCGTGCATCACTTTTCTTGTTATATTATATCTGTATTCAGCACCCCTACTTGGTCTTCCTCTACACTACATAATTATGCCAAGGTCATACATATTTCATTCCACACAGTAACTACTTGCTTGTTACTGTTAAGTACTATCTGTATAAAATTATGGTTATACAGCACAATTATACCCAGCCAAATTATAATACTAACACTAGTTTAATTTATTAGTAGCTACCTACTTTTATGTAATGGTATAATTATATTAAAAAAAAAAAAAAAAGGAGCTGGGAGCTAACAGGGAACCGTGAAACACTAACCTTGCTTTCTGTATCAGGTCACCTTTTATGATCTGGATTGGAGGGAAACATGATCCAAGCTGTGTGGTTCAGTTGATATGCTGGAGGGAAGGGATGCCATCCAGAGGGACCTTGACACGCTTATGAGGTGGGACGATGCCACCCTAACGAAGTTTAACCAAGCCAAGTGCAAGGTCCTACACCTGGGTTGGGGCAATTCCAGGCATAGCTATAGGTTGGGTGGAGAAGAGATTCAGAGCAGCCCTGCAGAGATGGACTTGGGGGTGCTGGTTGATGAGAAACTGAACATGAGCCAGCAGTGTGCACTCGCAGCCCAGAAAGCCAACCGTATCCTGGGTTGCATCAGAAGCAGCATGACCAGCAGGTCAAAGGAGGTGATCCAGCCCCTCTATTCTGCTCTCATGAGACCTCACTTGGAGTACTGTGTACAGTTCTGGTGTCCTCAACATAAAAAGGACATGGAGCTGTTGGAGCAAGTCCAGAGGAGGACCACGAGGATAAGGGGGATGGAGCACCTCCCATATGAAGACAGGCTGATAAAGTTGGGGCTGTTCAGCCTGGAGAAGAGAAGGCTGCGTGGTGACCTCATAGCTGCCTTCCAGTATCTGAAGGGGGCCTATAAGGATGCTGGGGAGGGACTCTTCCTTAGGGACTGTAGTGGTAGGACAAGGGGTAATGGCTTCGAACTTAAACAGGGGAAGTTTAGATATAAGGAAGAAGGGTGATGGTGAGGTACTGGAACAGGTTGCCCAAGGAAGTTGTGAATGCTCCATCCCTGGCGGTGTTCAAGGCCAGGTTGGACAGAGCCTTGGGTGACATGGTTTAGTGCAAGATGTCCCTGCTCATGGCAGGGAGGTTGGAACTAGATAATCTTAAGGTCCTTTCCAACCCGAACTATTCTATGATCCTATGATGTGCAGTGCACATGTTGAAGTGGCATAACATTTCTATAGTTACATGACAGAGTCTTTGCCTTCTTCATTGGCTAGTTCTACCATGGGAAAGTGTATTATATTTCCCTTGGGTGCCAGTAAATCCACCCGCACCTGTAACACTCATGTAGGGATATGAAAGGGATCATTGCAACATGTGAAAACTTGTAATTAGAATTTTTGTTAGGGTTTCTTGGATTTTTAAATTGCCTAATTTGCTTTGCTATGAAAGAATCTGTATTGTGCAAGTTACTGTTTTCTACTCCAGATACAAAGCTGATTTATCAGGTAAGGATGAAAACTTTGTTTCTTATAATATTTATGAACACTGCCAGGTTCTTGGGTTAGACCTTTCATTGCCTAGTCAGCATTTCTTTTATGATTCGGATCTCAAAACGGTCAATTTTTTACTTCATTGGTAAAAAAACATGCCTATAGACCACATTCTTGCTTAATTAAGATAGCATTTTTCAAACTCATGATCATCAGAAAGTATCCTTATTACATTGCGATATTTGATTACTTCTGCATAGTACTCCATGTGGATTTTTTACCTATTCATCATACTACCTTGTTCATTTTTCAAGAGATTAATTATTTTGATTATTAAATCTTTTCTCCTTTTAGCTGTTTTATTTCTCACAGGTCTTCTTACAGACTGCATATATTTTTAATATACTTGTTGATTAAAGCAGTGACTCAAATGTTCTGTGAATGATTAAAATATGGAGTGAGTGGGTTTGGGTTTGGGTTTTTTTTGGTTGGTTGGTTATGTTTTTTATATGTTAACAGTATTCCAGACACTGAAACTGAGCATAAGTGTGAACCACTTTTATTTTTTTAGCATTGAAATGTAAGGTCTATGTTCAACTCAGACCAGAACTGTAAGGAAAAAAATATTAAAATCCTTACACTTATTGTCTTCAAATAAAAAATGATTTTGTTACTCATCCTCCAGTTCAGGATTAACATACTTTTAACTGCAAAGAATTTGTGGAGAAGCATTACGTCACAGTTTTCTTACTCCATTCCCATTCATCTTTGTACAACCAACAAGACTCAGGTACTGATGATGTGGAAGACAGACTGGGAGAGGCTTACAGGCACAGATATTCCTTTGTGGGTCTGCAGCTAATGGCATGCGCTAATTTCAGGCACCCAAGGCTGAGTGAGCAAAAAAGCAAATAAATAGAATAGAAGAGAAAGAAAAGGGAAAAATTCTCCTTAGTGGCCAGCCATGAAGAACAATGGGCACTTCAGACAAGTCCTCTCTTTCTCTAGGCATCCTGTCTGGCACAGCACACAGTGATGATGTTTTCTTACTAGTACAATTACACTTTTCATTGAGACTCACTCCAGCTCCCCGTTGGCAGTTTCTGTTCACAAGTTTAGGATTTCATTGGCATTGGTTGGAGCATACCTAATTAGGGTTGGGTACTGCACACATTAAATTCTGTGTAGTTATATTGCTAGGTAATAACTGATATTAAAAAGACTAGTAATTTGTAGTTATCTCTAGGCTTTCTTGTAATATGACTTTATAGATGTGGTGAGTTAACTTTGGCAGCAGCCAGATGCCATCCAGCTGTTCACTCACTCCCCCTCCTAAACAGGACAAGGGAAGATAATAGCATGAAAAACTTGCAAGTCAAGATAGGGAGACTGTTACCGGTTACCATCATGGCCAAAACAGACTCAATGTCTGCCACCCTTGCCGTTCCTCCACTATGAAAACCTTGCCATGTAGCTCTGATACAATAGGCTAAAAGCTACAAGGTGTACATTGAAGGGATCTTAGCATGGAGTTACAAACTAAAGCTACAAGCAAAACTGAGGAGTTAGGGAAACAGCAGGGTGGTGTAACATCAGTGGCAATTGTATTCTGTAAGAAACACGGCATGGTAATGATTCATGCTCTTTCAGTGCCAGGCCATGAGGGTAAGGGTACTTGGGGCACCAGGGCGATGGCACTGTACATCAGCATCAGGGTGTGGAGATGAAGGATCACAAGGTTGGAAATGAATGGCATGCTTCCAAGTTGCAGGTGGAGGGCCCATAACACTGCCAAGTTTAAAGCATCTTATGTGTAGTGCAGGAGACTTTTCTTTTTCCACCATGAGGTTATAGTGTGTTGCCCTTCCTTGGAGATCCAGAGACCTGTTCAATAATAAAATGCTTTTCATTTGGTACATCCATAATTGTATATTATTTATCATTTAATTATTGGAGTAGGAGTTATTGTCTTACTTGAAAATTGAATTATAAAATTGCTTTTTCATCTATTTTACCTCTGTCATCTTTATTTTCTTTTTTGTGCTTAGATACTATAGGCTTATGCTTTTTTTTTTTTTTAACCCAGATTAAGGTAATTATTTTTTTTGTTTTCTTTCATATTCCAAGTAAGTGGATTTACAGATAAGTTGAAAAAAAGAGGCAGTGAGGAAAATGTAGCAACTATTTTGCCTTCAGGGTAAAGGCATCTTCTTTCTTTAGATCGAGATAGCTTCAGGAACTTTTAATGAGACTGAAGTAGTGTGTATTTATTTGCTCTCAATTTATTTTGGCAGTAGTTGTGTTTCAATGCCAGTTTTCTTCTGCATGCTGTGAGGAATGAAGATGAAAGGCTTATACTACCTTCTATGCAAGTAATGTTTACCTACTCTCTGTTCAAAATAATTTCCATATTTTGGTTTAGAATCTTTGAAAGAATAAAGTTGGCAGAACGCTCTAAAGCATGTAGTTGTTGTAAGCAAGAAAGCATAAAGCATAACATTTGTGGAGAGATGCTTTTCTGTGCCAATTCTAATGCTTTTCATTTTATGTTGCTTCATTTTATAGAAATAATGAGTGATCAATGGCTGGCAAATGGATCAGTGTTCTGAATCCTTTTTCCTTCACTTCTGGTACTAATATTACAGAGATTAAAGCATTTCAAGCTTCAGACCTCTTGGTGTGTGTGGAAGAGGGTTAAAAAGGCTCCAAGACTCTATATGGATTCTGACATCTTTTGCCAAGTTTTGGTGCCACCACATGCTGCTTTGGCTATTGCTACCTGGGCTAACACCAGTCTGTATCACTCCTAATGGCACACCTTCACTTTCCACCACAAACCGAAGGCTCTGATCTCTGCTGCTGTTATGTCTCACTGCATCTTCCTTCAGAAACCTGAAGCTTATATTCCTTGATGCCAATTTCTCTGAATAGAATCTACCTTTATTAACTGTCTAAATGTTGCTTGGCTCAGATAAAGTCTCCATGCTGGCTGGCAGGATTTGTTTTCGTGAACTGTCTGAAAGTACTTTGCATACCATTATATTTTGGTTTCAGAACTTAGTGAATCTGTGGCTGGACAGTTTTACTTCTATGCTTCACATTGATGCATAGGAATCTTCTAGTACAAATTTATTCCTCCCTGTATTTTAAAGTCTTTGATTCTTTAGGTTTCTCATTTCCTTCTTCACTGGATAAATTCACATAAAATGCTAAAGAAGAAAAAAAACGAGAAACATTCCAAGACTGATTCTGTGAATTAATTTTCTATATGTGTTGCAGAATTTTGTTCTTGAATACAGTATTTTTCTCCTCAGAAAAGAAAATGTTTCATTGAGAGTTAACTGTGTTCAGGATGAGTGACAGCTGAGGACAAAACGGCGCTTCAAAGGTCAGACATTAAATAAGGTTAGGCCTCTGTTTGTGCAAAATTTATATGTATGGATATAGATCCTGGAGCAAACTTGCATCTGAACTTAGCTCTATGGAAAACTGAGGGTTAAGCAGTTAAGCAATAGGTAGGAAATTACAACCTGAAAGTCAGTTAAAGGTGAGGTCAGGACTGAAGTGCACCTGGAAAAATAAAATGTGAGTGTGGAGCATGTCAAAATAACAAGGTATGCCAGTAGACTGAGGAGCTACCTGGAAGCTGTGAGGGGTCAAAAGGCCAAAATGCAGCCCATTGAGGAGAGACACATTGATTGCCACATCCTACTTAGTGTGCAGCAAGAAGTGCAGAGAGTATTTGCAGTCATGTTCCTGAAAGAACCATTATTCTGAAGAAGAAGCTGAAGACAAGAAGAGAAAGAAGGTTAAACAGCTGGGTGTCAGTGGTAGAAGAGCTTACGGCTTTTGTGGTCTTTCTAGAGCTTTTGTGATTTTAGGATGCTGTGTGTATTGTAGCTTTAGTTGTAAAATTTCCTTATCTTTTTTGTTTGGTTTTCTTTTCTTGTTGTTGGGTTTTTTTGTTGTTGTTTTGTTGTTTGTTTTGTGTGGGGTTTTTTTTTGGTGGTTGTTTTTTTTTTGATGGGTGGTTGGTTTTTTTTAACTATAGTCTACCCTGCCTATGCTTACAATGATAAAACTGAATTCCAGAGAAAACAAAGTATTACTCTTTGAGTTGGTATTGTGTATAAATTGTAAACAGTAGAGATAAACTTTACAACTCAGGTCTAAACTAAAAAAGATTATAAATAGGAAATACTCATTGGCATCAAGTAGTTAAAGTTGTACGTCTGATACATCTGATTGTCTTTCTTGCTATTAGTGAAATTTCGTTAGTTTCTTAGCTGTTTGTGAAACAATTTATACTCTCCTAATTGTTTTGCCTGGCTAGAATACCAAGTTCATAGTTTAAAACAAAATGTTCTGTGATATTTGGTGAGATCAATATCCCTTAAAACATTAATTCTCTTGAGAATATACATTATATCTTTTTCAACTTATTTAGCTCTAATATTTTGCATATGTTCATAAAAAAAAACATGCTGTAAGTTTTATCAGTTGTTATACTTTAAGCATCATAGAATCAAAATCGTAGGACCACAGAATACCAGGTTGGAAGGGACCTCAAGGATCACCTGGTGCAACCTTTCTTGGTAAAAGCATGTTCTAAACAAGGTGGCCCATCACCCTGTTTAGCTGAATCTTGAAATTGTCTATTATAGTAACCATCATAACCATTTAGAAAAATTGTATGATATATTAAGAATAAGAGTGTAGAATTATATTTCTCAAAAAACCCCACACCAGTATATCGTTTTATAGAATTAATTTATTTTCTAGCTTTATGTTTCTTGGATAACACTAATCAGCATATTTTCAGAAAATTAGAAATATTAGAGGTTTATTGTGGGAGAAAAGCTACTTATCAAGAATTTCTGTTACAAGTAGGAATTAATTGATCTTTTGTGCAACATCTCATTTGAATAGCAGGCTTCACATAACCAGTCTGTGAGATGCTTTTTAAAATCAGTTTAAACAGAGAATCACAAACATTCTTCAAAGTGAGTGACAAAAACAGTAAGAGAAGGAAATGCAAGCTTGAAGTAGGTCACAATCCCTTTTCTTTATTTTAAATAAGTTTTCCTCCAGATAAACAGAAGTACCAGTATTCTAGTAATTCCAATCTATCAGTGTATCTGGGACTGATTACAGAACTATTACAAATCTAGTATGTTTTTTGAGATTTTATTTTGCCAGACTTACTGGAATTTCAAAACATATACGTTAGGCCTTTATATCTCACAATGTAAGTGAATATTTATATGAAATACATGTGGGACAAACAAAGGGGACTATGAAGACTAGTTGCCACTAGTCTTTTCTAGATAGCTGCAGAGTTTTTCAGAGGACAGTTCCTACTTCATCATCATCATCATTGTTAATATTTTATAAAAAAGTGAACAGAATGCTCAATTAATTGTAAACATGCAAAGAAAGTGTTCATATGGAAGCCTGCTATGTTAATAGGATTATGTTTACCTTCATAAAGTATTGAATATGTTTTTAAGATGATGCAAAACAGTACCCAGAGTCTTCCAGCTTAGCTGAGTGGAGATTTAATTTTTGCAGCGCAGAGAATTCAGATCACTTTTTGAATCAGTCTGTCCTCCCTGTAAAGGAGTAGAAAGCATGGACATCACATATGAAAAAGCTCTTTGTTATCCCCTATTGCCAGAGTAGTAAGAGTGGCAGCCAGGAGTAGCATCCAGGCTAACCAATCTCAGTTCCCTCAGCTGTTCCTCACAGGACTCATTCTCTAGATCCCTCATAAGCTTCTTTGCCTTTCTTTGGACATGCTTCAGCACCTCAATGTCTTTCTTGCAGTGAGAGGCTCAAAACTGAACACAGTGTTTGAGATGCAGCCTCTCCAGAGTGGAGTACAGGGGAACAATTACTTCCCTGGTCCTGCTGACCACATTATTTCTGATGCAAGGTGACTTTGGGGTAGTGAGTGAGTCTGAAAAAAAGAAAAGAAAAAAAAAAGGGTAAAAGCTTCAATCTTACTTATTCTTACATAAAAAGCGCTGTCCAAATCCACTGTAGGTTGTGAACTCCTCTGTGTCACCCACGACAAAAGCAAAATGTTACTTTGAAAAAGAAAAAGGGAGTACAAGGCACCAATGAACTAAAGCTTGGTTGGGAGTGACACCTCAAGGTATTAGCAGAAGAGAAGTTTTTCCTCCTGCAGTTTTTCATTCTGCCCCTGACTCCCCCATGCATTACTGGCACAAGATTAAATGGAGAGATGGGTCAAGGCAATTCTGTCTGTAGTATGAGCAAAACTTTTTATTTTCTTCCCAGAGGATACCCATTATCTAGATACAACAAATGAGCTGCAGATCTGGGCTGTAAGGACCAGGATTAAAAAAAAAAAAAAAAAAAGTGGTTATTTTTCCTGTTAGGATCTCTGTGTAGGCAAGAAGGAAAACCTGGGCAACAGTAAAAATGAAGACATTCTGCATATGAGTTCAGGACATTTGTAAGGTTGTGGTTAGATACTGAAGGTAAACGGAGAGGTCATGCTGAAGGCAATTGTTCAGGACTGTAAGAAGTGTTAAAAATGGCCCTATTTATGTTTTCTGTACTTGCCCATGAATATGATCTCTAATTCCTCAATTTATATATATGTGTGTGTGTGTGTACACACATAACATATAAATATTTATGCACATGTTCTGTTGCAACAATGCTGAAAAAGAAGTGAAGTTCAAAAACTTGGAAGATTTATTTTAGGAGAGAAGTTCCCTGCGACTACCAAAATGTTCAGATATTTTATCATTCCATTTCAGTTTAACAGATTGGATTATAAAATGGTTTGGGCCACATTCTCACTATTTAATTCCACAAATCCTGTAGTTCTCTCTGCACATTGGTGGAATATCCTAGATCATGAGAAAAAGCATTGAAAAAGGCTCCGAGGCATTTTGCCAAGTGTATGTATTAATTCTGTATTAGTTCATTATGGCAGCTGTGTCTTTTAAGAGCCGATAATGTTGGAGACTATGCAATTTTAACATAATTCATGCTTTAAACTTCTTTCAGCATGCTTTCCCTCCCTTTACTGACTGTCTTTCTCATCTGGCTATAACACTTGTCCTCTATGTAGGAAAGAATGCCTTCTTTTAGATCTGGTTATTGTTTTTCACCAGTAAAAGGACTTTGTAACAGTACAAATTACTTGTTTATATTTACCCAGCTGTAGCTACCTATTTTCCCTTTACGAGATTATTTGTGAAACAGCCTCCCATCAGTAAAAAGAGAAAAGAAATGGCAAACAAAAGAAGCACACATCAGAAGATACCCTGAAGCAGAGAAATACAGTATAAGGAATGAAGTGTTAAGCATCCTTTGCTAACACTTACATCACAGCTGTTATTATGGGAGATAGAAACACAGTTCAGAAGACAATAAAATAGCACCTAGCAGTTTCAAGATAAAAACTTCCCCTGTGAAGACCTTTCAAGACTATATTAACAGTAGTCTGAGAAAATTCCCCAAATCAAGATTCGCAAGATGAATTGTGGGATAAAGAGAAATAGTATGTTGCACTCTTGGAAGATACTCTTGACTTTAAATTTGAAATAAGGCAGTCTACGAAAGAAGCAGAGAATCTACCTCTGGAAACGGTACTCTTCCTGCTAGATAAAGCCAAGTGTCAGAACAAGCCTAAAATAATAGATGTACTGCAGGCAGCCAATATGAAAGAGAGAATAAGCCAGGCAAATGCATACAGCAAAGGGCACAGAACTTGTTCATGAGCACAGCAAATGAATGGAGCTTGAATGATCTGGAAACGATTTCTCGATATAAAGCGGTGGACTGAAATACTACAGTAGCTTTTTGGAAAGGGTTTGTGTTATTTGAGAAAAACTTCAAGAAAGACTGGTCCAATTTACATCCATTATGGTAATGACTATTTGATCTAAGACTATTTTTATAAGTGATACTTTTTGCAAAATATTTTACACCTCAGAGACTAAAGAAACAAGATTTGATAATAAAAGACCTAGTTTTATGGAGTACCAGGAAACGGAATTTTAAAATTTACCACAGGGATTATGTCAAAACTTAAATTCTCAAAATGACTGAATCAACACAATTTTATTTAATTGTTTTTAAAACTTCAATCTGACTAGCTTTAGGATTTCTTTATTACTTCAATATTTATAGGTGGCAGAAGAACAAATTAACAGACTTGCAGGTGAGGAAGTATATCGTCAAATTTAAAACATAATTCAGCCTCTGAATATTATTTCCATTTCTGTAGGTCATATCGTAAACTATTGTCATGGTAAGCATTACTTAGCAACAACTAAAACATTGGTGTGTTCTCAGACTAAGGTCGAAAACACAGCACTGCACCAGCTACTGAGAAGGAGAAAAAATGACTGCTACAGTTAGCTGTAATAGTTATTTTTCTCCTTCTCAGTAGCTGGTGCAGTGCTGTGTTTTTTAACTTTCAGCCTGGGAACAACGCTGATAACACCGATGTTTTTAGTTGTTGCTAAGTAATGTTTACTCCAACCAAGGACTTTCTCAGTCTCATGCTTTGCCAGGGTGGAGGGGAAGCCGGGAGGAAGCAGAGACAGGACACCTGACCCGAACTAGCCAAAGGGGTATTCCATGCCATGGCACGTCATGCCCAGTATATAAACCGGGGGGAGTTACCCGGAAGGCCAAGATCACTGCTCGGGTCGGGCTGGGTATCGGTCGGCGAGTGGTGAGCAGTTGTATCCTCTTCCCTTGTTATTTCACTAATCATTATTATCATTGGTGGTAGCAGTGTTGGTTTTTTATTATACCTTAGTTATGGGACTGCTCTTATCTCAACCCGTGGGAGTTACATTCTTTTGATTTTCCTCCCCATCCCTCCAGGAGCAGGGGGAGGAAGAAGCGGGGGAGTGAGCGAGCGGCTGCGTGGTTCCCAGTTACCGGCTGGGCTCAAACCATGACAGCTCTTTGTGGCACCCAACGTGGGGCACGAAGGATTGAGATAATGACAGATCTGACCAGACTGTGTCTAATCATATTTTTCTCAATCCCTTTGGCAGCAGAATGTAGGCCACAGTTTGCTCTCACTTGGAGAGGCGTCCAGTACACTTGGAAGCGACTGCCCCAGGGGTGGAAACACAGCCCTACCATCTGCCATGGATTGATCCAGACTGCACTGGAACAGGGGCAAGCTCCAGAACACCTGCAATACATTAATGACATCATCGTGTGGGGTGATACAGCAGAAGAAGTTTTTGAGAAAGGGAGGAAGATAATCCAAATCCTGCTGAAGGCCAGTTTTGCCATAAAACGGAATAAGGTCAAGGGACCTGTGCAGGAGATTCAATTTTTGGGAATAAAATGGCAAGATGGACGCCGCCAGATCCCCACAGACGTGATCAACAAGATAACAGCAATGTCTCCCCCAACTAACAAGAAAGAAACACAAGCTTTCTTAGGTGGTGTGGGGTTCTGGAGAATGCACATCCCAAATTACAGTTCGATTGTAAGCCCTCTCTATCACGTGACCCAGAAGAAGAATGATTTCAAATGGGGCCCTGAGCAACAACAAGCCTTTGAACAAATTAAACGAGAAATAGTTCATGCAGTAGCCCTTGGACCAGTCCGGGCCAGGCCAGATGTGAAAAATGTGCTCTATACCGCAGCTGGGGAGAATGGTCCTACCTGGAGCCTCTGCCAGAAAGCTCCAGGGGAGACTCGAGGTCGACCCCTTGGCTTTTGGAGTCGGGGATATAAAGGATCCGAGGCCAGCTATACTCCCACTGAAAAAGAGATACTGGCAGCCTATGAAGGGGTTCGAGCTGCCTCAGAAGTGATTGGAACTGAAGCGCAGCTCCTCCTTGCACCCCGGTTGCCTGTGCTGGGCTGGATGTTCAAAGGCAGGGTCTCCTCTACACATCATGCAACTGATGCTACATGGAGTAAGTGGGCCGCACTAATTACACAACGAGCTTGAATAGGAAATCCCAGTCGTCCAGGAATTCTAGAAGTCATCATGGACTGGCCAGAGGGCAAAGATTTTGGGATGTCACCAGAAGAGGAGGTGACGCGTGCTGAAGAGGCCCCACCATATAATGAACTGTCAGAGAGTGAAAAGCAATATGCCTTGTTTACTGATGGGTCCTGCTATATTGTGGGAAAGCATTGGAGATGGAAGGCAGCTGTGTGGAGTCCCCTGCAACAAGTTGCAGAAACTGCTGAAGGAGAGGGTGAATTGAGTCAGTTTGCAGAGGTGAAAGCCATCCATCTGGCCTTGGACATTGCTGAACGAGAAAAATGGCCAGTACTTTATCTCTATACTGACTCATGGATGATACATGGTACATGACAGGGGGAGGAAGAAGCGGGGGAGTGAGCAACCGGCTGCGTGTTTCCGAGTTACCGGCTGGGCTCAAACCACGACAATAACTATTAGTCTTAATGCTGGAATTTATAAAATATCACTTTGTTTTTCAGATGTTTAAGTGCTGATCTAACAATCACAAAGGACTTCCAAACTGTTCTTTCAACTGAATCAGATTAATTCATAACAGGCCATAATTTTTTGTAGTTCTCTTTTTGTTGCAGATATAGCAGAAAAAGCTCTTCAAGTTTCCTTTTTGCTTTCAACTCCACTTGAGCTTTACTTTTTCTGTTTCCATCCCTACATATTCAGGCGATGTTTTAGTATTCCTTCTGGATATCCTGTCCTCACACCTCTTGTATACTTCATTTTTTCTATTTAAGCTCAGTCAGGTGTTCCCTATTCAGCCAACCTGGAGTCCTGTTGCACCAACTTGACCTGCCCAGTGATGTGGATCATTCTTGTTCCTGAAGGAGGTTGTCTAGGATATCCCCTTGACCTCTTTACTTTTCAGGGCAGCTTCTCATAGGAAAGGCAACCAGATACATGAACAAAATGAAACCTGCTTTCTTCAAGTCGAAGTTTACAATTCTGTTTTTCATTTAGCTGACTAATCTCAGCAGCAATAACACCACCTCTTTTTGTTTGCTACAGTCAAGTCTCTCATCGACCTTAATAACACCAACACTTTTTTCTTTTTTTTGTTGGTTTTGTTTTCTATTTGGTTTTCTTTTTTAATTCAAGAGTGGTAAAAATCTCAGTTAAAAAACTTGCTGATCATGAGTGTCAAACAATTGTCTTCGACATTCTCCAGAAATCTCCAGGTTTGCTTATATTCCGTTCCAGGAAATGCTGTGGTGATCAGTCTCTCAACGAGAACTAGGGCCTGTGACCAGCTTTGCTTCATCACTCCAGACTCCTTTCTTCCCTGCCAGCTTTGCTACCTCCTCAGGTTACGCTCAGTCCCTTTGGTGAGTCAACTAGTGGTGCAGTGTGTGTATATGTTTAGGGGAGAGTATGGTTAGTACATAGCTGTTTTTATCTGCTGTTCTTTTCTTTTCACACTTATCCTCTATTCCAGCACAAGCTCTCTGCAGGCCACGGTTCCTTCAGGAATATCTGCTCAGGCATGGGGTCCTCCATGGGCTACAGTGTGGATATATGGTCCACCATGGAGCACCTCCTCCTCTTCTTCTCGCCTTGGTGCTTCCTGTGCTGTTTTACATGGCTTTTTGTCCTCTTTTCTTCTGAATATCTGAATTGTTACTTGGGTTTGGTTGCGGTTTTTTTACCTTTTCTTCAGCATGTTTTTCCCCAGGGCACCACCACCTTGGCTTCTGGGCACATCTGTGCCCTGTGGTGGGTCCATTGGAGCCGACTGTACCTGGCTGTGTCTGGTACAGGGTAGATTCAGCCTCTCCTCACAGAAGCCCCTGCAGCCACGCTGCTGCCAACACGTGGGCACCTACACCCAGTACCTCAGCAAAGATTGACAGTTTGGGTAAAAGTCAAAACAACAGTAACCAGTATCTCTTGGGGCTCAGATAGGAGGTAACGTATGGACTGTCGGGCTCAGCACTGATATGAGAACTGAAATGGAAAAAGCAAATTATGCTGCTGGTCCTTCAGTCTTGTTCATAAGGTTGGATTCTGAGAAGTGCTAACGCTAGTTGTACAGACAGACTTAAAGGAATTTAATAAAAACAACAACTAAAACTAATAACAGTTAGATACTTGGGGCTTTACTACCCACATTGGTTTCACAGTTTTTGAAACCACATTGAAAATAATTGTGTAAATGCACATGAAAGAAAATTATTGTTATGTAAGCAAGTAATACAGTCTGGGGGGAAATTTTAAAATTCTGTACTAGACTGTACATTAGAGAAATAAAATTCAGAACTTGGCAACTTTGAAATTCATCTTATGAACATTTATGCCCTCTTCTCAGCATTATGGTTGTTCTTATGTTTGCTTGAGAAGAAAGAAAGCTTGAAGAAAAATGTACAAACGGATTGCCTGATTAGCTGTGGAAACATCCAGTGGAGGAATTTGTTTTCATTTGAAAGGGACCTGCCGTGTGTTTGAACTCTAGTGGGAAGACAGCCTCAGGGTGAAAATGAAATGAGAAATGAGCTTAGCATGCCATATGATGTACAGATTAACAAAAAACTGTATTATAGGAATTCAGAACTTATCAACCAAATCACAGTCCAGTGTTTCTTCCAATTTCTTATCTGCAGTCATTACTCCTAGTTACTCTAGTATCTATTTTTCCTAATTCTCTTTTTTTTAAAAAAAAAGAAAAATTCAGTGTGGGTTTAGTAAAGAAAAAAAAAAAAAACCAACAGGTAAACTACATGTAGGAAGCAAATAAAATTAATTTTAGAGAAACAAAAATTTAGGTTGTATTCAGACCTGCGGATATAAATTCTGTTAATGGAATAAGTACTTGCAAGAGCTGGGGTTTGAAATTAATCTCCCAACTCACACTTTGCCCTTAGGCTTAGATCACTACAGGTTCCAAGAAAAAACAGTCAAAGGATCTGGCTCTGTCCATTTAAATAACTAATTTCTCTTGTTCTTCCAGGTTTTTGATGCCAGTCTTCAAAATGTATTTTGCTAAAAAGGCTATTCATTGGGATAAAACAGAAAAGTTTAACACTGACACAGTCATGTCTGCTGTGTGAAGAAAATTCTGAGATGCATATATTGTCTGAACTTTATCCATTTGGCTTTATACTGGTTGTCATCAAGATATTTTCTCCTGTTTACAGCCTAAATCTTAATAGCTATATGTTTCATACCATTTTACCCAGAAAAACATTCCAAGCACTGCATTGTCTTCATTACACCTTCATGACACGTGACACGAAGTGTCCTAGGTGATAGGATCTGTCCTACTGCCCTTACAGCATCTTCAACAGTGTCTTTAACACTTGCCATCACATGTCCACCATATTTACTCCGTTATTACACTACACAGATGTACGTTCACTAGGGACCAACTTTGTCCTGAGTGTAGGTTTTCAGGTTGTTCACCTTCTTGCCCTTGGTTCCAGGGCTACTGCAACCTAACCATCTGATAATCAGTATCCCACATAAAGCCTGCTCATTTTCAGAGAGGATACACGATACTCACAAGCATGTTTCTTTCAAAAGGAGGGGATTGCATGGCCCCAGTCTGCCGTCTGAACACCAGAATCAGAGTTGGCATCAAGCTAGCCTGCGCACCATTATAAAACAAGTATTCTGTCTGTGCAACAAAGTTTATGAAAAAGGCATGAGGTTGGTGCCTACATAGGTAGGATTAAATCGAGAATAATTAGATGCTTCAGAGGGAAAGATAAAAAGAATGAAGAGAGCAACATACAGGCAGGAACAAAAGAAAAGTCTTGAAGATGTGTAAGCAAACTTTAATTATCTGGTGTTTCATATGGGCTAAGACCTAGTACCTGTGCTGCTACATGAACTTGGTTTTACATTGTGGATATCCAAGTTTACAGGAAAATGTCAGACCTGCACTGCAGGGATAGTTCTGCTTCATTAATACTAGCAACAGTAAACATGGTTAGGAAAAGGACTTAGGATTGGTTTTGCACCAGGAGGTGCTGGTCCATTTTTGTCCCAGTAGAAAGGCATTTAAACTTTGTAAGGTATAATTTTAAATGCTATTTATTAGAGCTAACATGCTGAAGTAGTACAGATAGCCTTGTCTCTTTAGATACTGGAAGCCCCAAGCTGTATAGCATTAAACAGGACTCCTTGTGCAGCACACCATGCCAATTCCATCCATAGCAGAGATTCTCCTCTTTCAGTCATTCAGGTATGATAGGATTTTCTTACAGGGAAACAACTCTTTTATCATCTCTACAGCTAGAACAGATGCTCTCATGAGAACTTTCTGCTGCACTGTCAGATACAGGCAAGGCCACGCTGGTGGCACTATTGCTGGTACCAAGTAGGAGTTGCCTGCAGGTTCATCTCTTACATTGATCTGGCCGAGGTTATTGCACAGCAAGGGATTCGTGCAGCACAGCACAGACTTGAAGGCCACACTGCACATACAGCAGGGCGTAGGGCTGGGCTTGCTCAAGTTAACTGTATTGTGCATTGCTAACTCCTTGACATTCAGCAGTCTTCCAGTCAGGACTGCTAAAGGATTAAGGAAAAGCAAAATTCTGAGAATGCCTTGAATGCAGGTCACCACTTCTTCATGTTAGTGAAGATAGATGATGAATATAGAAGAGAGAAGGGAACTTTTGTTGGTTCTTCATCTGCAAAAATCAGTTTGATTTCAAAGCAGCCAGAACATGCTTGTTGCAAATTTCAGGCTGGCAAATTTATGAGCTGAATTTGCTCCTAAACACTGTTTGATTTGAAATCTGCAAGTTACGATCAGATTAAGGTCTTGGGAAAAATCTGGATACATTTGGCTTTTAACTATTGACCCAAGGTTTCTATGTTATTCAAAAAACTACACAGCATGTTAGATATTTCTAGGACTGAGCAAGAACACAGTAAGCCTCAAACTGTTGAGAATGACATATATTTTACGATATTTTAATATCGTAAAGCCATTATCCTGCCTACATTTGTCAGTATTCTGACCATGTAGTAGTATTTTCTTATCTTGATGATACTTTTCATCAGGGTAACAGTTCGAGTGTGTGTGTATTGTTTGTCATCTCATTATTCACTTTCAACTTTACTACTATTCTCTGCTTCTAATTGAAGACATTAGATGTTTCAGGTATAATTTGGCTTTTATGCAATTTGTTTTCTTCCTTTCAAGTTGTTCCCAGCTAGCTCAAGCTGTCTTTGTTTGTAACAATCGCTTTTTGTTTTCTTGCAGTATCTGAAGTCCTAACATTATTTTAACTTAAAGAATGCTTAATAATTTTAAACTGCTCCAACAGTAAAGTTTGTCTTTGGCTTGTCAGGGAATCTCTCATTATGTAGATCTGATCTTTGAGTGCTTTTAAAATCTGCATTTCTAATCTACCTGATCATGTTTCTTTGTGTATTATTTCTTGACATGATTATGGAGCTGAGATTGAGTTTGTTGTGAAAGTGTCATAACAAATTGTGAAAATTACTAACTCAGGTAACCTTTGTTCACATTAAGTTCAAGTAAGTTCCAAAAGGCACCTATAAACTGTAGAACCCAAATACCAAATAAAAAGACACTCATTTTTTATAAAAAAAAAAATAGTGTGAAGACACCATGGTGACCAGGACAGCTTGTTACCTTTGCCCAGTCTCTTTGCTACAGATCCGGGCTGCGTCAATCACTGGATATAAAGGCGCCTCCACTAAGGTAGGTGTGCAGGCATCCCTTGGATCTCTTGCTGTCTTTGCTGGTCTTTTATGCATTCATCTGATACTTCTCACTGTACCTCTGCTACTCCTTTATGAGGTATTTCTTTCCAGCATAGACTTTCCTGAATCCCTTCCAGCACTCTTGCATAAATTAAGAGTTGAGTTATATCAGAACATCTCCAGTTAATTATTTTCGTGTTCTTTTAACACAATATGCTACAATTCTTATAGGAAATTGCAAACTTGAATGAATTAAAGAAAAACCCCTCTGGAATTTAAAAATGAGACTCTGCATCATGTTATTATCCATGTAATGAAGGGGAATCTTCTCTTTATGATAGCATAGTCACCAGCTTTATGTTACAGAAGAGATTATATATTGGCAGGAAGATATAGGAAAGAAGGAATCAACCCTTGCTAAGATTAGCACATCTGTATAAATATGGCTATTTTCTCACAAAACATCCTACTGTCAGAAAAAGAATGCTTTTTGCTGAGAAGGCACAGGCAGCCTAGCCTCTTTGTTGTACAGCCAAGCAGTTGAAATCTGGTGGAAAGCTCCCTTGAGTAGTTATGTACAGATCTTTGTGTTTGGGGTTTTTTTTCAGATGATTTATGAACATGGATGCAGTTTGAATCCTTACTAGGCTTCACCAGTCTTTTACATAAAAGCATAAGTAGGATGGTCTTTATTTGTTCATTTTATGACTTACTATACTTTAAAAAAATCTGCTATTGCATTCACATACTTGAAAAGATTATGACCACTCCTGTGGTCAAATGGACACACTCCTGTGTGTTCAAAGTTCTAAAAGAGATTATAAAATCAGTATACAGCAGTGCATATTTTATGTCACTATATTGACAGAATAATGCTACCTAGAATAAAAATAATTTTAGCCTGGTTGGATTATTTGGCTGGCAATGCATTAGCCCACTGTTGAGAGATGTAGGGTCAGATGTGCTAAACAGAAGAGATTACGATTAATTCCTAATATAGCTTCATCTTCAAAAGGTAATAAGTGACACCCAAGGTAATAATTCAAAACATACAATGTATTTAATGTATCATGTCTGCTTTTGTGATTAAAGAATGTTTTACACAATGAATTGCTTAAGCACAAGCTAAATTTATGTACATCCTATCTACCAGTACTGTTCAGGAGTGTAAATAAAACATATGAATAAGTGTTTTGCTAGATCAGGACTTGTCAGAAAGCCACAGGAAGAATATAGATTGTTGAGAGAAATTTTATTGTTTAAATAAATCTTGCTATCTTTTCATTTTTAAGTAATCAATCACAAAGCTAAAAAGAGTTCATTGTGAGCATCTGATTTTTATCAATAACTTCTGAGTTGTATTAATTAATTGTAGTGACAAAAAGCAAAATGTACTGGGTTTGTTCTTTGGTTTTGTATAAATCTTTTAAACAAAAGGAAAGACTAAAAAGCTAGACTGTTACAGAGACAAGTAGTGTTAGATCTCACTGGGGATGTTCAGAAAGTGTATGGATTATATTTCCTTTCTAAGGTAAATATTCTCTTTTAAGTCAGCAACATAAACAAACTAATAAATACTAAAATACCCTGCAGAAGCGAGTTGTTTCACAGAAAATATCTTCAGTTTAAGGAAAAAGCTCACAGTAATATGGATATCTGAAAGGATAGTCTGGAACAGTTTACCACTTACATTTTTGGAAGAGCTGTAGAGTCTTTGTGATGACTGGTCTTTGGTTTACCAGTATGTGGTTAAATGAACATTTTTAAAGCAAATAATGGCTTAAGTTAAGATTTACATTAAGCTCTTATTTTCCTAAAAATATGAGTGTGCTCTAGATATTGTGGTAGTTACAATTCTAGAGTCATATCATGTAGAGTGAAGTGCAAGAACATACATGTCATAAGAAGGGAAGAATCTTATCAACATTTAAACAAAAGCATCTTTACTGCTTACTTACAACTAATTCATGAGCATGCAGAGAAATTTTTTCAATGAAGATTCATTTTCAGGAGAAATAAATACTTTTAATCCAAAAATATGCTAACTGGACAATACAGTTCTAATTTTTTGCATGAGTATCCCTTAATTCCATTTGAACTGATGCACATTATTCATTGCATGTTAAATAATGATAGTGTAGATGTGCTACCAGGGAATTGGATGTATTTATCAGTACTGCCTTAAGCCATCTTGAGATTTACTGTCTAATGTATTTGAAATTCTGATTAAAATTCAAGGTTTTAATCTTAAGTGAATGTTAAGAACATTTAATATATCCTCTGTTCATTTTTATGCTTGTCCAGTCATAATACTGATATACAATATTTAGCTGCATCTTCAGAACAAGTATTTTCTCTCTTGTTCCTGGGACATGATTAAGAATACTGGCACCTTTATATACTCTGGCTAAGTTAGTATTCGTCAGAGCAGCCACATTCCAAGATTCGCCATTTTGTTTCTTTTAATTTAAAACAAATGTGCATGCACTGTAATTTCATAAGAGCACAGAATGTGGTTCTGTCAGGGATTTGGCTATGTAAAAATGATTGAGTTGGTATCAAAGCATGATGACTGCTTTCCTTTGTAGGAATGTGCTTTGACTGATAACTGGAGTATCTCTTCACCTTGCTGCTTTGGGCTATTTTTTGTTATGCTCTGAATAAAAAACAAGTTGATACTGCATTTTCACCACATGCCCCATATTCAATGGCACAATATTAGACTAGTATTTTGTGAAGCAGGTCATCTGAGCTCATATTCACCTGAAGATGAATACAAATCTTTTATCTCAGAAGAGTACCCTTCTGATTTTTCTGGTTTAGTTCTTTTGGGGTTTTTAGTTTTTTCATTCGTTTGTTTGGGGTTTTTTAATTAGATCAGTCTTAATGAGGCTGTTCCAATCTGTATAGAAAAGGGCATATTAATTTGACTAAAGACTGGATTTTAAAGCATTTCCCAGAGATGAATACATTAACATGAATTGGGTTTCACTGTTCCTTAAGAAAAACGCATGGTGATAAGTATGTGTTATCATCATGCATGGACTGTGATTCCCATTAGTTGGTAAAGGTTTAAAACTTCTAGGAATTGTACAATTATGTTCCTGTCTTTTTGTTTTCATGCTTTCTCCTTGGCTCTGTAGCTGTTGTATTCCAGCCTGGGGAATAGACCTGTCCCTCAGAAGATGGCGAATTTGAACTTTACTGTCCAAGGTTAGAACTGATCCTCGGTTTCCATTCTACTCTAGGCATTATGCTGTTATTTAATGTGAAACACCTCTCTCTCTAGCCGTCATTTTGCATGAGAGTGTCTTCTGGGTTCCTGAGGTTTTCTTATGTGGATGATATGTGCATTTTACACAGTGAGGGGTTTTTAATTTTCTTAGGGGACACTGCTTAAGAAAGTCAACACATTACTCCTCCAAAATACTTCATGGTTTATATTCACTGAAACCAGAGGTATTAAAAATATTTCATGAAAGAGGAAGTGATGTAATTGTATTTTATATTCAGGACTCTGAGATGGAAGTTAAAGAACATTGTTAAAGAAAATGAGTAAGAATGCGCATATTAGTTTCTCTGAGATAAGAGTAGCAATGTCCCTGTAACAATTCCAACAATATGGTCATTGGTTTAGGTTTTGTTATTTGTTTGTTTGTTTTTAATTTAAAAATATCTAAGCCCTCAACTTCAGGAGATGTCAAACATATATTTGCTTGATACGATGCTTGTATTTCCATTTATCGTGAGTGGCATTACTGGCTACTGTCACTTTTGTTATACTACTGGTAATATAACTAAGATGACTAGGAAAACTAGAAACTTTATACCAATTTGTTGAAAAATCATATATTTATGATTTTTAGTTTGCATTAACATCCCAGAGAGTGAGTATAAATATTTCTTAATAAGGTTTTTACAATGATCATTGTTTTAAAGTCAGTTGCATTCATTACAGTGGTTAATTCTTCATTGCAAACACACAAAACCACACATATATTAAACCCTTCCCAGCTAATTGTAATTTTAATTAGTGTAGTTAGCTGCCCTACAGACTTCAGTACCTTCTGTAATAAACTCAAACTTCCAGTGCCAGGAGAGGTAATTATGAATTCCTGAGGTTATGAACAACTGAAAGAAATTATCATTTGTAATTCCAAGGTAAGGTATAGTTATTGTTAAATTAGGCTGCAAGCTTCTAGTATTTGGTGCAAAATCACAGACAAGGTTCCCTCAGTTTCCCACACCCAGTCATCTGATGCTATTAAACATTATAGAAGTCATTCATACAGGACTTTCACATATAATGCAGGATGAATTACAGACAGGGATGCTCAGGTCACTAGTAAGTGGCATTAGATGCTTGCATGTGTGAAACTAAACCAGTTTCCTGGTGGAAGTGAATAGAAGGACTCTCCTGTTTTCACCAGTGGTATTGGCAGTAAAGCCAGTGTGCACATTTAGCTCACATGCAGGCAACTTAGTTTCAGATTGAAACTCCTTTCTAGTACCTAAAACCAAAATGTATTCATATATAAAGGATAGATTCCTTGTGCCTTTAGACATGCCCTGGCATAGCCTGCTTTACGTTCACCTGTTGGTAAATGTTTGTCATAAACTGTGCTATGTCTGCCTTACCTTGCAAATACTGTAACCAGTTACAGCCATAGTGGTGCATTGACCTCGACTAGATGCCAGACACCCACCAAGCTGCTCTCTCACTCCCTCTTCTCAATAGGACAGGGGTATAAAATAATACAAAAAGCTCATGGGTCAAGGTAAACAGGGACATAACTTACAATTCCCATCCTGAACAAACCAGACTCAACTTAGTGAAAATTAATTTAATTTACTGATCTTTCTGGGGGTGCAGGTTCCTTCAGGGCATATCCACCTGCTGCAGCATGGGCTGCACTGCGGGCATCTGCTCCAGTGCCTGGAGCACCTCCTTCCCCTCCTTCTTCTCCAACCTTGGTGTCTGCAGGGCTGGTTCTAACATTTTTTCTCAGTCATCTCTCTCAACTGCTGTGCATTTTCTTAAATATGTTCTCCCTGAGGTGCCACTAGCTTAGCTGAGGGGCTCAGCTGTGCCATGCAGTGGGTTTGTTTGAGCCAGAGGGAATGGTCTGAGTTTGGCATGCGACAGCCCTCATCCCCACCCTGGTACCACCTCTGCAGCCACCCCTCCTTACCAACATCTTGACACCTACACCCGGTGCAGCCATATTTAGATAAAACTACTGAACTTTAACCCAAAAGAAAAAAAGAGTAATAACATCCAGTGTAATCTTCAGTGATTTTTATGTCATTCAATAGTTATTATGGACTCTATGTCATCTTTAATATATGGCTTATAGTGAATATAGTGAAATGATAGAGGTGCACAGACCATAGGAAGCAGACTTTTCTAGGCTGGACAGCAGTACAGGCTGATTGCTACCCCTCTTGTAGGAGGAGTACAGTATGTTCCCTCACTACTGTCCTCCCCACAAAGCCTAAATGTACATGGAAGATCCTCTCCCTTAATATATTCTATCACTGCAATATTAATTATAATATTCTCTACTTGAATTATTCAGATCATCAAGTAATATATATTTTTTACTGCTGTGTGTGCTGAAATGATGTTCTTATGCATAGTTCCTATTAAAATCCAGTTACTGACCATGCAGCTTGACAAAAAACAGCTTAATATGTGGAAAGATCTATGTCTGCATATGAAAAAAATTTTGGATTTTAACTCAAGGTTTCCTATGCAGAAAACAATTTGGGATGATCTGTATGTGTAGAAGCAATTAACATAATTTTTTGTGCAGACATCCTTGATGAAAATCATAAAAAGTCATTTGCAAAGTTGACTTTGGGGAATAAAGTATTCAAGTATAAGTCAAATCTTTGAAAGACAGCCCTTTTACTGCACCTTTGGCTATTCAATTGTGTTATTCCCCGTTAAATTACAAAGTAGGGTTATTCACTTTGATGACAAATTTTGAAGTGCATTTGACATTTGCTGCAATAACTGGTCTAAATGTCTTGCTACTAAAAAACTAGAACTTTCTGTGTGTTCACTTAATGATATTGTATTGTTTTCTCTAGAAAGACTGTACATTTCAGTACGATTTCTAGAGAACTATTTTGGGTTTAATTCCTTTTAAGCTAGAGAGAACTTTTCCACATTTTATGCACCTCTACTTATGATTAACTTTAATTCATCTCTTGAATAAACAGCAATACCTTCTACTGATTTTCTATGGAGATGCACCTATGAAATCTAAATATGGTCTTTAATAAAGTAATATGCCAAAGTCGAGCAGACCTTATTGATGACAAGTGACTTGGCTGGTTTCCCAAAACATAATTACCAGAAATTTTTTAAAAGTCCTGCAAATCAGGAAGATTCTTAACAGAAAGAGCACATGTGAAGTATCCCTCCAAGACAATGGGAATAAATCTTCAGAGAAATTTCAGTTAATCAGCTTATCCTGCTTAAAAGAAAATTAAAATAAGATCAGGGGAGGAAAATTTCTCATAACATTATATTCACTTCAAAAAACTAAGAAGAGGGAGAAACAAGGGAAAAAATCAATTTACTTCATAACTGGCTTTGGTTAAAATCTAAGTTAGAATAAAACACAGGCAAGACCACGTAAATGAAGTATTTTCTATTATTTTTGTGGTGTGGTAGAAACAATTCTTATATATGTCTTTAATACTGCTGTGTTTGCAGTTCAGTAAACATGCAGCTTTAGCAAAATATCTGTGTCAGCAGTTGATTGCAGATCAATATTTCCACAGTACTGCTGAGTGCTGAATTAAGAATGTTGTTTATTTCAGAGATAAATAGCAACTGATGACTGAAGGAAAACTGGATTTATCTAGGAGAAAGCTCGGTCTTGGAGACAGCTAAAATCTGTGCAGCTTCTGTCACAGAAAAATTATGTTTTACCTTTTCAATAGCTAAACAATAATACAGATAAAAAGATTTATAGCATGCAGAATTTCTGTGTTGCCATTTTCAGTATGTCCCTCAACTTCAGAACACAATGGGCTAAAAGCTGTGCTCTGTCAAATTTACACTAAATTTCAGACTATTAAAATTGTACAAACCCCCCCCGAAAAAAAAAAAAAATAATTGAAAAGTCTTTCTGCTTAGCAGAAGAAACAAAACCATCAATAGATTTTTCTTTTAATTTATATAGAAACCTTGGAAACAGCAACCAAAACTCCTTTGTCATAAAACAGAATAAATGTTCAAAGTAGTTCTGAGTGTACAAAAATAGGGGTTGGTCTGAGAAATACCTAAAACATGAAATATTAGTGTGTTTCTAGAATAAATAGTGCATTTCTTCTTTGTATTTTTCATTACATTTACAATATTTATTGAATATGGTAATAACCAAGACTATCTGCCTGGTGCAAACGTAGAGAAGACCGAAGGTATCTATCTGCCTTTATCCTCATCAAGTTTAGAAAGTTTCTAGCAGAGCTAAATTATGCACCCAGTGTTCAAGTGGAAGTATCCACGTAATCCTGAAAAAACTCTGGAAGTCATGAAAACAACTTTTTTTTAAATTTGTTTAAATCAAAGGCAGAATCAATAGTAAAAATTAATTGACAATCCCTATAATAATCTGAATACTCCCCAGAAGAATAATTCTTAGCACCGCTCAAGGGACTTACTATGTTGGCAGAGAGAGGTACCTTCAAAGCAAAACTTCAGTTTCTGATACAGTGCATTGTCTACACGATAATGCTGTCCTAGCTGCATAACAATATTGAATCAGTCTTTAGATGGTAGACAATGTCTTTTTCATTCATTGCTATTTGTGGCAAATGATGGGAGTAAAATACTTCAGTGTACAGTGGATAATGAGATATAGCTGTAGGTCCTGCTCTCTACATGGTAACTGGACATGAGGGAAATAAACCATGGCTGAAAACAACAGATTAAAAAGATGTTTTCCAGATATAAATCTATGGCACCAAGTAAGTATATATAAATGTATACTCTCAAGATTGTCTCCAGGTATTTCATACTCACATGATCCCTAGGAGACCTGTATTTATAATACAACCTTCAAAACAGGTCTTCTCTGATGATAGATAGGCTGATATTTTAAATGCTTCTACAGAAGTCAAAGCTACAGACAGTTAATCACTGGTAGTTGAGAACTACTGTCCCACATAGTTAGCTAAGTTCAACACTGGTGCCTGTTTTTCTAATAGGAGCTGCAAAAATTAATTGAAGTCCACAGCTTCAAAAGCAAGAGGCAGTTATAAGCGTGGTATATAAAGGCTGATGTTGTGGTAAACATACACAGTATCACGAGTTATTATGAATGGAGTTTCTATATGAGTCATTATGAATGGAGTTTCTATAGTGCTGGGGGAGGAAGGAGGTATTTCCCAAATGGCAATGCTCAGTGTTAAGGGAAACACAGATGCCAATAGATGTGGATGGAAAAATAGCTACGAGAATATATTAGGTTGAAGAGTGGAAAAATAGATGTTGACAGGTAGCATGTGAAAGTCTCTAATACTTGATGAGCTCCGGAGACTAGCAATCCTGCTGAGTCCACAAGAACAGGTGAACTCAGCAGGATTGCTGAGCTGAACTCAGAACATCAATGGTTTGTTGCCTCTATCCAAAGTCACCAGTAGACAGCCAGCATCAACAATGCGTTTGTGTCAGTCCGCGTCCAGGAAGGTGGTGGCTGGTATATGCAGACCAGTGCTCCAGGATTACATAAACACCTGGTGAAAGAAGGACCTCCTTAAAGGGCTTTCTGAAAACCAACCTAGCAGCCACAATGTGACCCTCTGCTTCTGCGTAAACAGCTAGGGCTGGCCAGACAGCTTTTGCGCCAACAAATTAACAATTAGTAATTGTGTGTATGCATCAGTTGCCGAGGTATCTCCAGAGAGGACACCTTCAACACTGGAGCGGGGGGAAGCACAGTGTCCAGGAGCCTCACTTCGGAGAGGCAAGAGCCACTGAGAGAGCCTCAAGTCCTCGATAGGACTTGCCCAAGAGCCTGCAGTTCTGCTGACGAGAGCAGCTGACTCACAGGGAGCGGTGCCAGGAGTGCAGGCACCAGCCCTCAGTGGAGAAAAACCCACCCCATGGAGTGTGAGCGACTAGGGCGTGGCGCAGCAGTTCGCGCAGGCAGGGCGAGCGGGTGGCAGGTCGGATGGTGAGTGCTCTCCTCAGGACCAGGGCCCGCTCTGGGAGCTCTGCTCTGGCTGCCCCGGCGGTGGCCGGCGTAGGCACCCAGACAGCGCCGGTGAGAGGGGATGCTGCAGCACAGACCTCGAAGTGTAGAAAGTGCCTCGGCTGGTCTCTTGAGGCAAGGATGCACAATGGACAGGGCTGCACTCGGTGCGCCCTGGTGGAGGTCCTCCTGCAGCAGGTGGCTGAGCTGCGGGAGGCTGTTGGAGAGCTAAAAGATGCCAGGGAAGCTGAGAGGAAGCTGGGCTGCTTGCTCCAGGCCCAAACTGCGCAGGGGCTGCAAACGTCCAGCATTGCTCATATAGGAAAGAAGGAGGGCAGCAACCCAGGAAGCTGGGAATTAGTCACGAGAAAAACGAACAAACAAAGGAGGAAGAGGACAATTAACGACAAGGGGATTCCTCCTACATCTGATGTCCCCACCCAGAACCGCTTTGCAGTTCTGCAGGGGGCTAACGAGAAAGCACCCACCACACCTAATGAACATCCTGCTGATGCACCAGTAAAGAGGATCACTACTGGTGCCTCCAGGAAAAAGAGGAGGGTCGTAGTAGTAGGGGACTCTACTTTGAAAGGCACAGAGGCACTCATCTGTAGGCCTGATCCAGTCTCAGGGGAGGTGTGTTGCCTGCCAGGGGCTCGGATCAGGGATGTTGCTGAGAGGCTGCCTGCTCTAGTAAGTCCTGCTGACTATTACCCCCTTCTAGTGGTCCATGTGGGTGCTGGAGATATAGATAGCAGTAGCCTGGAGAACATTAAGAAGGACTACAGAGCCCTGGGAGAGGTGATTCGGGGTTCTGGAGCTCAGATAGCTTTTTCATCGATTCTCCAGGACAAAGGGGAGGACCTTTAAAAAGCTAGGAGCATTTGGCAGATTAATAAATGGTTAGAACAGTGGTGCCATAGTCAGGGGTTTGGCTATTTAGAACATGGGACTCGATTTGTGAGGCCAGGTCTACTGGAGGCTAGTGGAGCTGGTCTGGCAAGGGGAAGAGCTGTTTTGGTAGTAGGCTTGCCAGGCTGGTCAAGGCAGCTTTAAACTAGATGTGTTGGGGGTCGGGGGCATCGATCCATCCCAACACTCCCGGTCAGCCAGTTGCCAGCACCTATACTAAGTGCTTGGAGTGATGTAGATATATTTCAGCTGCTCCAGCCATTGAGTCAGCTTCATTCGGAGCTCACCTCAGATGCCTCTATACAAATGCCCGTAGTATGGGGAACAAACAAGAGGAATTAGAGATGTGTGCAAGGCTACGGGAATATGATGTCATTGGTATCACAGAAACATGGTGGGATGGCTCCTATGACTGGAGTGTTGAAATGGAAGGTTACAGGCTGTTTAGAAAAGACGGGCCTGGCAGACAGGGAGGGGGCGTTGCTATTTATGTCAGTGATAGGCTAGAGAGGATGGAACTCTGTCTGGGGATGGGTGATGAGGTAACAAAGTGTTTGTGGGTCAGGATCAAAGGGAAAACAGCAATGGGGGACATTACGGTGGGGATCTGTTACAGGCCGCCTGATCAAGAGGACTCTGTGGATGAAGTGCTCTACAGACAGATAGGAGCAGCCTCACACTTGCAGGCCCTGGTCCTCATGGGGGACTTCAACCACCCTGATACCTGTTGGAGGGATGGTACGGCCCAGCACAAGCAATCCAGGAGGTTCCTCGATTGTGTGGAAGACAACTCCCTCTTTCAAGCAATAGAGGAGCCGACAAGGAGAGGTTCCATGCTTGACCTCATGCTCACCAACAGGGAGGGACTGGTTGGAAATGTGACACTCCAGGGCAGCCTTGGCTCTAGTGATCACGAGATGGTTGAGTTTGAGATCCTCAGGACAGTGAGAAGAGCATGCAGCAAGCTCACTGCCCTGGACTTCAAGAAAGCAGACTTTGCCCTCTTCAGGAACCTCCTTAGTAAGGTTCCATGGGATATAGCCCTAGAGGGCAGGGAGGCCCAAGACTGCTGGTCGATATTCAAGGATCACCTGCTACGTGCTCAGGAGTGTTGCGTCCTGACTAGAAGGAAGTGCAGCAGGAGGGCCAGGAGACCTCCATGGATGGACAAGGAGCTGCTGAGGAAACTTAGAGGGGAAAAAAGAAGCTTATAGAAGGTGGAAGCAAAGACAGCTGGCCTGGGAAGAATACAGGTACATTGTCCAGGAAGCTAGGGACCAGGTTAGGAAAACTAAGGCCCAGTTAGAATTGAATCTGGCAAGGGATGTGAAAGATAACAGGAAAGGATTCTGTAGGTACGTTGTAAATAAAAGTCAGATTAGGGACAATCCCTTCTCCCTCTCCGGAAGCTATCGGGAGAACTGGCTACCATGGATTTGGAGAAGGCTGAGGATCTTAATGACTTCTTTGCCTCAGTCTTCACTAGCAAATGCTCTGACTGCGCCACCCAAGTCTTGGAAAGCAGATGCAGGGGCTGTGAAAATGAAGACCGTCGGCCCACTGTAGGAGAGGATCAGGTTCGAGACCATCTGAAGAACCTGAACGTGCACAAGTCCATGGGACCTGATGAAATTCATCCCCAGGTCCTGAAGGAGCTGGCGAATGAAGTTGCTAAACCACTGTCCATCATATTCGAAAAATCCTGGCAGTCAGGTGAAGTTCCCGATGACTGGAAGAAGGGTAATATAACCCCCATTTTCAAGAAGGGGAAGGGGGAAGACCCGGGGAACTACGGAGCAGTCAGCATCACCTCTGTGCCTGGCAAAATCTTGGAACAGTTTCTCCTGGAAAGCATGCCAGGGCACATGAAAAACAACGAGGTGGTTGGTGACAGCCAACATGGCTTCACTAAGGGGAAATCCTGCCTGACCAATTTGGTGGCCTTCTGTGATGGAGCCACGGAACTGATGGACAGGGGCAGAGCAGTTGACGGCATCTACCTGGACTTGTGCAAAGCGTTCGACACTGTCCCGCATGACATCCTTGTCTCTAAATTGGAGAGACATCAATTTGATAGATGGACCACTCAGTGGATAAAGAAATGGCTGGATGGCCGCATGCAAAGAGTTGTGGTAAAAGGCTCGATGTCCAGGTGGAAAACAGTAACGAGTGGTGTCCCTCAGGGGTCGGTGTTGGGATCGGTCCTGTTCAACATCTTTGTCGGCGACATGGACAGTGGGATTGAGTGCGCCCTGAACAAGTTTGCTGATGACACGAAGTTGTGTGGTTCGGTTGATATGCTGGAGGGAAGGGATGCCATCCAGAGGGACCTTGACACGCTTGTGAGGTGGGCTGATGCCAACCTTATGAAGTTTAACCAAGCCAAGTGCAAGGTCCTACACCTGGGTCAGGGCAATCCCAGGCACTGCTACAGGTTAGGCAGAGAAGAGATTTAGAGCAGCCCTGCGGAGAAGGACTTGGGGGTGGTGGTTGACGAGAAGCTAAACATGAGCCAGCAGTGTGCACTCGCAGCCCAGAAAGCCAACCATAGCCTGGGTTGCATCAAAAGAAGCATGACCAGCAGGTCGAAGGAGGTGATCCTGCCCCTCTATTCTGCTCTTGTGAGACCTCACTTGGAGTACTGCGTACAGTTCTGGTGTCCTCAACATAAAAAGGACATGGAGCTGTTGGAGCAAGTCCAGAGGAGGACCACGAGGATAAGGGGGATGGAGCACGTCCCATGTGAAGACAGGCTGATAAAGTTGGGGCTGTTCAGCCTGGAGAAGAGAAGGCTGCGTGGTGACCTCATAGCAGCCTTCCAGTATCTGAAGGGGGCCTATAAGGATGCTGGGGAGGGACTCTTCCTTAGGGACTGTAGTGGTAGGACAAGGGGTAATGGCTTCGAACTTAAACAGGGGAAGTTTAGATATAAGGAAGAAGGGTGATGGTTAGGTACTGGAACAGGTTGCCCAAGGAAGTTGTGAATGCTCCATCCCTGGCGGTGTTCAAGGCCAGGTTGGACAGAGCCTTGGGTGACATGGTTTAGGGTGAGGTGTCCCTGCCCATGGCAGGGGGGTTGGAACTGGATGATCTTAAGGTCCTTTCCAACCCTAACTATTTTATGATTCTATGATTCTACCTATAGGTGCTTAAGGGATATGTGAATGTGTTGTACAGTTATCTGCTCTTAATAACAACAGCTTCATAAAAGGTGTTCTAACAAATATTGGTTGTAATTGGTGTTTCTCCTGATCTGATCCTCTTAACAGGGAAAAGGGAATTTACAACAGGAAGCAAGTCTCCTGTGCTTTTTGGAGAAAGAACAACAGGTTCGCTTGAGGATTTTAAGGGTGGGATTGTGATTACTGCCTGTGAGAAAATGAGGGGAAAACGTGGAATGGAAGGAAAGGTACTGAAATATTTCTGAAAGATAAAAATTGAATTGTTGAACTGATTCAGTGGTCCAAGAAAAGTATTTTTTCCTCACAGCCACCCGGTTCACTGACCACTGTCAGAAGTGGGGTGCTGAACACTGGAATTTTTCCTATAAGGTTGAAATCTACAGGACATATAAAGAGGGAAGAACTAAATAAGACTGAACTACTTGTCATGTGTCCTGCATATACACTTATAAGAAAGCTGCTACTTCCGTTTGTTTATTTGATTAAGTGGAAAGTTATGTAATCCCAGTTGAACATTTAAATTAAGCATACTGTGTTTCTGGGTTCCATTTTGAGAATATTACAGAAGACTACAACTTAAAATAGGTTAAAATGTAGGCTTAAAAATCTTGTCTGTTTCTATTTTTGAAAGAATACAATCTTTGCATGCTTTTTTCTCAAATTCAGATGGGTAAAAAAGGTTTTATTCCAAGCAGTTTTCCCCACAATGTCATATAATGATGGAACGGAATTTGTACCAATCTTTTAGAAAAAGTAATTTCATAGACTAACCTGAGTAATCCTGGGAACGGCCCATCATCTTGACTAGAGCAGAAATAACTGCTGTCACAAAGCACAGACTGTGATTCGAATCAGTTGGAGGCAGAGTATATGAAATAGATAAAAGCTCAGAGAACGTATTTTGGATTTTACTCTGTTTTAAAACAGTGATAGATGGGACAGGGGTTTTCACATACTTAGCAATTTCACAGAGGAAAAATCTCAGAATTTTATCTCGCTATTATCTGTCAGCAGAATTGTACTTTAATATAAGCTTTACAATACTGGGATTTATTCTGTTCCTCCTAAGTGAAGGCAAAAAGCATGTGATTTTAATTGCCCTTGTAAAGAGTTTCTCTTCACGCTTATGCACAAATGCGGCTAATGATAATAGCATTTGCTAAAATTGTCCATTTTTAAATCAGTGGGCTTGAATAATCTTCATCCAAGACCTCTAATAGACCTAGCCATGGAATTTTTGACACGAATGTTAAAACTTTAAACAAATCTTGGGAAGTCACATGGTTTATAAATATTCAAGGACCTCAACATGATCCTGATATTTTGAAGAGCAATAAAGCATACCACTTGGGACTTTATTTTTCTGTCTTGGACAAAATATTAAGGTGGTTAATCCAGAAGAACAAGAAATAAGTTGGTTGTTAAAAATAAGTTGGTTAAGTCGTTCTGTAGAAACCAGACCTAATTAAACCATTTTCATTTACTTCATTGTGGGAAAGGTAGATTTTTAAAGCCTTTGTTGATATAGTTTGAGCTTCACCACCACATTTGGATTTGTTTCTTGCCATGGTCTTAAAGAATATTTCAACTGATCTCAAATTGTTCATAGGATGGATTTTCACTAGAAATTACTTCTGGATTCCTGCTCAAGTGTCACTTACAGTTTTGTTAAAAGTTGAAATGATATTACAGGGTGTTGTTTCTGTACTTCTAGAAGTCAAAATGCCACAGTGGGGCATAGATTTTATGTCCCAAAGAGGGGACATAAAAACCAGCATGAAGCCATTACAGTATGGTTACATCAGCTGAGCTGCAGAAGCTTGTTTGAGGGATCACTGAATTACTTTAAATGAGATTCTGTAAAGTCGCACTGCAAAAAGTTCTACAGATTTCTGACAATGTCATAGCAAGTTCCAAAAGCTGTAACAGGAACACAGAAATTTAAATCAGAAATGAGATGTGGCTTCCTAGCTGTTACTGTGAGAGGATTAAAGACGGAAGAGCTTTCCAGCTGAGACTGTGGGATCATAATAACCCAAAGACTAAAATAAGTCCTTATATCTTTCTGAAGTACATCCTGTAAATTATCTTCTGAGGAAACTGTAAGGTCTGTTTACTGAGAAAATACTTGAACTGAATGATTATGGGGTTTCAACTCACCTTAAGATGTACAAATCTATTAATGTTTATTCCGCATCTTCAGGGTTCATTGAAGAAAAGGGTTTCTTGCTCTTTCTCTCAAACTATGTCTTAATATAGCCATTCATTGCAGCAGATAGTACAGTTCTTATTCCAAACAATGAAGTGGTACAAGCTTACTTCAGAGACACAAATTCTGTTAAGTATGTGAGAAATTCTTCAGTCTTAGTATGCAGTAGAACAAAATTGTTTCTGTTCCTTTGGTAAAACGTCTAGCCATACATGCAAGAACTTCATGTTAATTGTTTGTGCATGTTAGTTAAGTGGTCTCAGATAATATGTGTAGTTGGGTGTCTTTTAGACATTTTCAAGGATGGTTTAGCTTTGCTTTTTATTTATACAGATTATGTATGTCAATACTATTGCCAGGAAACTCAATTTCTTGAAAATACATTATTTTCACAGCTGTGCTATTGTTGTACTCAAAATTGATTCAGGAATTTTTTTTAGGGAAGTTCTTGTCACATTGTCCTACAACCAGTGTATTATTGCACTAACAATTCTCAGAAATGTTCCACAATAAAAATATTTTAAAATACGATGTGATACAATAAAAATGAAGGAGCAAAAGAAAAAAGATTACTTACCATCAGTGAAGTTATAAATGACAGTCTAAAAAAGCAAATGGTGGTGTAGTAAAGACTGATTATTGGATAGGCTCAGATGGAGACAGTGCGCAATATTCCCTACTGTTAAACATCCCTACTGATGGTGACAGGTGCACACTTACTTCTTGTGTATGGATATGGACTCCAGATGATTTTGGAGTTTTATAGGATAAGCAAGTTATGGCACATTTCAATAGGTGCCCTGTCTTGAACTGGGAGACAGTATCTGAATGGTGCATGTGCTAGCATACTTGTCTGACAATCAACATGCTGAGATATAGTATGTAATATTCTCATCAATTAATTTATCTCTTTGCCTTACTGCTTCAAACAATAAGGCCCTTATTAAAATACAGTGGAATTATCAGTAAACCATTGTGATTGTTTTCTTTTTCTTTCTTGCCTCAATCACTGAATTTCATGTTTGGAGGAAATTATAACGATCTTGATTGAAGCAAATGCTTTGCTCTGGGGAAAAGTGAAAAAAAAAAAAAAAAGGCATGTATTTGAAAGATACTATTTTTTTTCTTTCCTGAAATGCTTAAAAATGCATTTTTGAGAACATCAAAACCTATTTTTGGTACTTTAAATAGTATTTGACCATGATATATAATTTCTAATCAAAACATTTCACCAATTTTAATACTTCCAGGCTTCTACTTTTCCAGCTACAGCAGCCATAGATTTTTCTTCTTTCATCTTTTCCTTTTTTTTTTCTCAATTATACCACTGTATTTTTAAAGATCTTCTTATTCACTAAAGATATGTCAACAAGTAGCAGTGATTGTGAAACTTCACTGACCATCACTTTATCACTGATACAGCAAAAAAAAAAAAAATTATCATTCAGACAATAATGATTCTATTTGGCCGTAGAGGAAAGGGTACAGGCTTCTTGCACTGCACTATATTTGAAGCTTCATTAGCATTATTAAAATTCTGTTCTTTAAAAAATAACTATCACATGCAAAAATGAAACAATCATTTTAGGTGTGTAAGAGGAAGGAATGGAAAGTCCTAAAATACTTATCCATTTTAGATTTTTTTTTTTACTTCAATTAAATAAAATTCGTTTGAGTACTTCATCTGAAAAGAAATCTTCATTCAATATTTCTTCATTGAATTTATTTCAGTTTCCTCATTCAGCAGAAAGTGAAATCATGGTAAGCATATACATTCAGTTTTAAACTACACACATGCGAGAGGGAGAGGACACACCAGTTTTTGCTTGTGAGAAAAGCTGCTCTCCTAACAACATTTCTACCCTGTCTTTTACTGTGTGAAGTGAAAGACCAAGTACAGGTGGGTTTACAAACTATTACTAATCTGCTTAAAGACTTTTAATTGGAGGAACATACTGTTAGAAACCATTCAAACCAAAACATTATTACTATTATTATTACTATTGGTTATTTTTGTAATTCCATATTCTTTCTTTTAATAGCGGAGTTGCAATTCATATTTCTGGAATTATTTTTCTCTCAGATTGCTGTCTAATGTAGGATTTTTATATCACTTCACATGTGGTTTTATTTTTCTTTTGTAGTTGGTATGGCTGTTATATTGGGGAATCATCTGTGAGTGTGTTGTGACCTGGAACTTTTTCTTGTCCAGTGTTTCAGCATTTATGGATGTACTTAACCTCAGAAGCATGGTTTCTTCAGCAAATATTTGAATTCAGAAATTTTTTCCTCATTCCACTTTAATAACTATCAATTAAAAGATATATTTCAACATTTCTGCATTCTTCCCAGTTAAGCATATGTGATTACAGAGTATGTAAGAAAACACTGCTTATGCAGATCAGTTTTCATTGCAGTTGTAGATAGTTTTCCATTGCACTCTGGAAAAAGTTTACAAATAACTCTTCATTTTTAAAAGTATTTTAATAGGTATTTGCATATGGTTTATTTCTTCAAGAATTTTAACACAGCCTTTTTCTTTTCAAATATGCACAAAAATCATTATTATGGTAGAAAACATCTTTTTGAGCACTGCATTAGACTTTCTGCAGGAATAGAAGAGATGATAGAAATTTTTAAAATAAGATGAAGTGTATGCCAAGTTTAGCAAACTTTTTTTTTCTTTTTTTTTTTTTTTTTTTTTTGTATTAGAATAGTGTTATACTGCTTCTGTAAACTGGCTTTAGCTAGCTGTTCTGATTCTTTTTTTATTATTATTGTTTTTTCTTCTGAATTTCCAAGGCAGATTTTACTCCTGCTTACAGACACCTGCTCTGGGAAAGTTGTCATAACACTATTTAAAGAAACAGAGCCTAATTTATTAGTACAAATCAGGAAAAAAATGCATCATAGTAACTGGACTAACTGTACATTATCGAACTTGTATTCCATTGGTGGGAGACACCACAAGATATCTGAACTTGTTCATCAGTAACAATGAAGAAACTGCTACTGCAAAGGTCCTGAGAAGTTCTTTGTGAGAAATTTGGCTACAAAGTAGAACATTGGCTTGCCAAATTGTATCGTTTCACTACAATCCTCAGGCTGAAGAGTAACTAAGGAGAATACTATGTCTCTTTGGCCAAATATGCAAGTCTTTGGCCAAATACGCTACTCTTTTCCCATACTGCTCCCACACAACTCTATTGGGAGTGAAAAGCCATGTGTTTTCTCCATAGCTAAGAACAGTGATTACAGTTTACACCCATAAAACATTCTAAAAGCCATCTATCATATTCATAGCACAATGATCTGTTTAATTCCATTGAAGAAAAGTGTACAACCAGTCTGAGAAGCAGGTTAGAAATTTCTGAAGAGTAACAGTAGATTAAAATTAGGAAATAATTTAAATTTTAGTAGTAAAAGGAACATGAAGACACTACTGATGGATTAAAAGGAACATGAAGACACTACTGATGGATTAAAAGGTGGATGATTCACCTCAGAATTTGGCTGTCTGTGTGACTAACAGTTTTGAAAGATTAATTTTTACTTAATGATAAAATATTTAGATTTCTCTTTACATGATCAGTTTTCCTTTGTAGCTGCCCTTTTTTTTTTTTTTCCTCCTTCTCCTGCACCTCAAATTTCAAAATCTGATATGTATTTTTGTGTGTATAAACTCTCTTTTTTGGTTAGGTAGAAGAGGAAGGGACGAAAGTTTAGAATTGTACCAAATATATATATATCATTGGAAAAAAAACCCCAACCAACCAACCAACCAAAACCCTCTGTCAGAGTTGTTGGATAAAGACAATAATTGTGACTAAGACTCATGTCAGTAACAGAAGTTAAACATACATGTCATTAGTTAGAAGATGAGTAAATTAAATCACCTGTAGTCCAGCTTACAGCATCTCTAATTTTGTATTGAAAATGTTTCGGGGTTTTTTTTTTTTTTTTACTCCAACACTATATATGCATATATATATATGCATGTTAGATTTAGTACTGCTGTATGTGTTTATATACACTATTTGCATTACTAATTTTGTTCATGAACCTCACAGGAAGAAATATAGTCTTTCTTTTGAAAGACTCAATTTTGAAATCTCAAATTACTCTTCTACCATACCACACTGTTGAAACCTCTGGCAAATTCTCTGTCATTTTAGTCATAAATAGCATGGATTCTAAGTGAGATACTAATTATGTATCTAATTATTTGCAATTCAGATGTCTGAGAACAGGGACACAAGAAAAAAACATGCTGAGTGAAGAACACTCTAGAGCTCAAGAAATGTAATTGCTTTAGAGAAACATAGGTGCTCTCTCCAGAGCTTTATTTTCATCTTCTTCAGACTAAGAACTTCATGTCAAGTTTTGAAAGATAAAGCAGGATTTATTTTCCTCTTTAAAACACCACCAATGGAATATTGCTATGGAATTTAATATTTTATATATAAATATTAAATTTATATATAATACATATAAATATACATATATATTCCATGGCATTTAGCTGATGTCTAAATTCATATTTCATTAGACAATAATCCAAACCTTGTAGGGGGAAGAAGGGAAACCAAATTGTTCCATGCTAGAAAAAAAATTTAAGAATGAACACTTCATTCTTTGCTTTACATTATTGAATATCAACACTAATTATTATTTATGGAAAGTGAAGCTGAAAATTGGTAATCATCCTTTTTCAGTAAAATAATTTCAGTGTATAAGTTGAGCCAGTTTTCTGTGAAAATTGCACTCTTGAAGTCCTGAAGTATTAATGCAAATGATTATCAGCTATTGGTATTCTGGCAAATGTAACTGTTTCCTAGTGCGTATTGTTCCACATAAAATAAAACAAACTAAACTAAACTAAACTAAACTAAACTAAACTAAACTAAACTAAATTAAACTAAACTATCTCTGGCTTGCTTTCATTGCTTAGTTGCTAGTGTATTTCTTAAATTATGGCTCTTCAAAAACACTTCTTAGATGTTGCGTCTGAAACATGAAAATTACTTGGGAATGATTCTGGAATCATTTGCCAGTTTGCATTTTTTTTTTTTTTTTTTTTTCTGAGCATGTAAACATACGGTGATCAGAAGTATTAGGCAAATATTTCATATGCAAACACTATGGCAACAAGCCTGAAAATGTACATTCAGAAAATTAATTATATCCTCTGTCCTTTCTTTGTTTAATAAGCATACTTTAATTCAGCAGTTATAATTTTAATAATATAGAACCATGGAATCATAGACCGCTAGGGTTGGAAAGGGCCTTAAGATCATCCAGTTCCAACTCCCCTGCCATGGGCAGGGACACCTCGCACTAGACCATGTAGCCCAAGGCTCTGTCCAACCTGGCCTTGAACACTGACAGGGATGGAGCATTTACCACTTCTTTGGGCAACCTGTTCCAGTGTCTCACCACCCTCACAGTAAAGAACTTCTTCCTTATATCTAACCTGAAATTACACTTATTTAAGGAAATACCCACCACCCCCAGTTGCCCATATATATATATATATTTGTTTAATTAAACCTCTCTTCTTTAAAGGTTATGGTCAATAAAATAAAAAAAATAGAGTAAATTCAAGTGGTTTAAAATACCTAGTAATGCTACTAAAGCAGATAGAATCATAGAATAGAATCATAGAATCGTAAGGGTTGGAAAGGACCTTAAGATCATCTAGTTCCAACCCCCCTGCCATGGGCAGGGACACCTTGCCCTAAACCATGTGGCTCAAGGCTCTGTCCAACCTGGCCTTGAACACCGCCAGGGATGGAGCATCCACAACCTCCCTGGGCAACCCATTCCAGTGCTTCACCACCCTCACTGTAAAGAACTTCTTCCTTATAGCTAATCTAAACTTCCTCTGTTTAAGTTTGAAGCCATTACCCCTTGTCCTACCACTACAGTCCCTAAGGAAGAGTCCCTCCCCAGCATCCTTGTAGACCCCCTTCAGATACTGGAAGGCTACTATGAGGTCACCACGCAGCCTTCTCTTCTCCAGGCTGAACAGCCCCAACTTTCTCAGCCTGTCTTCATACGGGAGGTGCTCCAGCCCTCTTATCATCCTCGTGGCCCTCCTCTGGACTTGCTCCAACAGCTCCATGTCCTTTTTATGTTGAGGACACCAGAACTGTACACAGTACTCCAAGTGAGGTCTCACAAGAGCAGAGTAGAGGGGCAGGATCACCTCCTTCGACCTGCTGGTCATGCTTCTTTTGATGCAGCCCAGGATACGGTTGGCTTTCTGGGCTGCAAGCGCACACTGCCGGCTCATGTTAAGCTTCTCGCCAATCAACACCCCCAAGTCCTTTTCTGCAGGGCTGCTCTGAATCTCCTCTCTGCCCAGCCTGTAGCAGTGCCTGGGGTTGCCCCGACCCAGGTGGAGGACCTTGCACTTGCCTTGGTTAAACTTCATAAGGTTGGCATCGGCCCACCTCACAAGTGTGTCAAGGTCCCTCTGGATGGCATCCCTTCCCTCCAGCGTATCAACCGAACCACACAGCTTGGTGTCATAGGCAAACTTGCTGAGGGCGCGCTCAATCCCACTGTCCATGTTGCCGACAAAGATGTTGAACAGGACCGGTCCCAACACCGATCCCTGAGGGACACCACTCGTCACAGGTTTCCAACTGGACATCGAGCCATTTACCGCAACTCTTTGCGTGCGGCCATTGAGCTAGTTTTTTATCCACCGAGTGGTCCATCTATCAAATTGATGTCTCTCCAATTTAGAGACAAGGATGTCATGTGGGACAGTGTCGAATGCTTTGCACAAGTCCAGGTAGATGACATCAACTGCTCTGCCCCTGTCCATCAGTTCCGTGGCTCCATCATAGAAGGCCACCAAATTGGTCAGGCAGGATTTCCCCTTAGTGAAGCCATGTTGGCTGTCACCAACCACCTCGTTGTTTTTCATGTGCCTTAGCATGTTTTCCAGGAGAAACTGTTCCAAGATTCTGCGAGGCACAGAGGGGAGGCTGACTGGTCTGTAGTTCCCTGGGTCTTCCACCTTCCCCTTCTTGAAAATGGGGGTTATATTACCCTTCTTCCAGTCATCGGGAACTTCACCTGACTGCCAGGACTTTTCGAATATGATGGACAGTGGCTTAGCAACTTCATTCGCCAGCTCCTTCAGGACCCGTGGATGGATTTCATCAGGTCCCACGGACTTGTGCACGTTCAGGTTCTTAAGATGGTCTCGAACCTGATCCTCTCCTACAGTGGGCCTAAGGTCTTCGTTCTCACAGTCCCTGCATTTGCTTTCCAAGACTTGGGTTGTGTGGTCAGAGCATTTGCTGGTGAAGACTGAGGCAAAGAAGTAAAGAAGTCATTAAGAACCTAACCTTACTAAGGAGGTTCCTGAAGAGGGCAAAGTCTGCTTTCTTGAAGTCCAGGGCAGTGAGCTTGCTGCATGCTCTTCTCACTGTCCTGAGGATCTCAAACTCAACCATCTCGTGATCACTAGAGCCAAGGCTGCCCTGGAGCATCACATTTCCAACCAGTCCCTCCCTGCTGGTGAGCACAAGGTCCGGCATGGAACCTCTCCTCGTCGGCTCCTCTATTGCTTGAAAGAGGATGTTGTCTTTCACACAATCGAGGAACCTCCTGGATTGCTTGTGCTGGGCCGTACCGTCCCTCCAACAGATGTCAGGATGGTTGAAGTCCCCCATGAGGACCAGGGCCTGCGAGCGTGAGGCTGCTCCTATCTGTCTGTAGAGCGCTTCATCCACAGAGTTCTCTTGATCAGGCGGCCTGTAACAGATCCCCACCGTAATGTCCCCCATTGCTGTTTTCCCTTTGATCCTGACCCACAAACACTCTGTTACCTCATCACCCATCCCCAGACAGAGTTCCATCCTCTCTAGCCTATCACTGACATAGATAGCAACGCCCCCTCCCCGTCTGCCTGGCCTGTCTTTTCTAAACAGCTTGTAACCTTCCATTCCGACGTTCCAGTCATAGGAGCCATCCCACCATGTTTCTGTGATACCAATGACATCATATTCCCGTAGCCTTGCACACATCTCTAATTCCTCTTGCTTGTTCCCCATACTATAGATAACTAGATAACAAAAAAATGTATCATTAAAGTATTTAAATAATAGAAAATAGAAGGAAGGTGTGGGGGAGAAAGAAGGATACTTCTGCAGCTTTATGCCCAGTCCTTAGTATTAAACTTCTGATATTCTTTTCTGCTAAAAAAGCATAATACTTTTTAAAATTGAAATTGGTAACTATGTTTTTCCATCCATACTAATATGGCTGCATGATTTGGTAGAAATATCAGCATATGCATCTAATGAAAAATTTATAGTTACATCCAGCAAACTGAGATGTATTCTTTAAAGATATCTAGTATCTGAGTATACATATATTCATTTTATTATGCATTTTATTGTTATATTTTGCAAATGAGTGTCTCGGCTAACAAATCCCAGTCAATTTCAGTATGGTTCATTACTGGGAATACATAATCCTCCTTAGGTTTTATGCATAAATTTGATCATTTGACAGTAATTACAAACCTACTTTCTTGCATATGAATTGTAGCCTTATTAAACTAGACTGCAGGCAGCCACAGCAATGATGCTGGTTAAGCAGCATTTTCTACATTTCCAAATGCTGCTATGTTCTTTCTGCTTTTGCTGATTTCATGCATTTTCTGCCAAGTTAAGCTACCGAGGCAATGCTGTGGGGAAAGTTTTCACTGAAAATATATCCTTCTCTAGATTTCTTACAGAAATTAACAAAAGAGCTGGCTGACCCAATGTAATAAAACGTCAGTTAATTGGTTTTATTGGTTACAGATCTTACTGATTGCAGAACAAATGTGAATTTAAAACTAAAAATTAATGGATCAGTGAATATGTTTTGGAGTTTTTTAATGCAAGGTTTTTACTTTGCATTTTTGATCCTATGAACAATTAAGCATAAATCTCTTTAATACCCTCAGCTGTTGTTATTTCTAGAGGTCTTGGTTTGAATACTATTTACTTGCCATAGAACAGATGTTCTAAAATCAATAACTGAAGGTTAATATAATTCTAGTAAGCCACAGTATCTTTTAGGCCACTTTTACAATTTATACTCATGAAATCTAAGTTTAAATAATACTCTCAGTATCTTCTTGGTAGGCATAATTAGTATGTCGCACAGTTGTCATGCTTTCTCTGCCTTTTTTAAGGGCATTTACGAAAGCACAATTGGCAGATGGCTTCTGTTTGTACCTTTGGAAAGCTGGGCAGTACTGTCAAGACTTTGGCCAGTAGGCTGAGGGTAGTGGTTCTTCCTCTGTACCCAGCATGTGTTCACATCTTCTAAATGATTTTAATATGCCCACATTCAGATTGTTAGTACCTCTTCTGAAGTGGTTGTTTCCCTTTATCTGTTTATAACCTCATTGAACTGTTTAAAATAATCTTCATGCTGATTAACAGTGTGCTGTTATTTCAGAATGATACATGTGCATGTAAAGAACACTTCATCTTCTGAAGTTTCTGCACACGCAAATTCTCTGATTTGTGGAGCCACATGCTCACATGTGTCTTCACTTATGACACCAGATCATCAAACGTGTATAAATAGATCTATTTTTTGCCTATGTACATGTATTTATAGCATTAAAAAAAAAAAAAAAGATGAAGAATTTGTAATTCTTTTGTATCTCAATTCTTTATACTTATTTTATTTAGCCATACTAAAAATAAAGTCTCTTTGTGCTGAAAGCTATGTCTTTCTGCTTTATTTCTTTCTTTTCCTGTTGCTGTCTTCTCCCTTGGATCCTATTAAAGACATATTTTCAGATGACATTGTATTTGGACCAGTGTGGACCATTAATAGTGGTTCAGTATCAGCTGACTTTACAAACCTCTCAAAATTATAGTTACTTTTTGTCCCTCTGGTACAAAGGGACAGTAAACAATGCAGGTGTCAGATAGAAGCACAGCTTTCATTCTTTTTGGTAGAGATTCTCAAGCAATAATCATCCATCCTCAGTGAATGCTGAAAATGATTTTTTATTTTTTTGGTCTTGTGTACTGTGCTGAATGAAGCACAGAGGACATATTTCAGTTCCGCCAATATGCGGTCCTCCAGAAATAGTTTAAAATTTCCATACTGGAAACATAACATAATTCTTACTCTTTGGAAGAACTTGTTTCATTGTGTTTGTTTGTTGTTGGTTTATTTATTTGTTTGTTTTTGTTTGTTGGGGTGTTTTGGGGTTTTTTGTTGTTCTTGTCGTTGTTTGCTTTCTGTTGTTGTTGGTTTTGTTGTCAATTGAGCTTCAATTTTGCGATAGCTAAAATTACTGCTATAGTAGGATACAATCCCACCATAGAATCAGAAAAGTAAGCTTTACCACAATTTCTAAGGAAAATTTTATTTTTGAAATACAAATAATGGCAGAACTGTGTAGTCAAGGTAACATATTTTATCTAGAGCCAGAAAGGCCAAGAACAGGAAAAGGTGTCTCCCAAGACAATGTGTCAAAGGTTCAGCTATTTACAGAACTGCAGGATGTTTGAGGTTGGAAGGGACCTCTAGTAGTCATTTGGTCGGACACTGTTGCTCAAGCAGGACCACCTAGAACCCTAAGAACCATGTCCAGACAGCTTTTCAGCATCTCCAAGGATGGATATTCCATATCCTGTCAAGGCAACCTTTTCCAGTGTTCAGTCGCTGTCACAATAAAAAAATGTTTCCTGGTGTTCTGACAGAAAGCGCCGTGTTTCAGGTTGCGCTTGTTGCTTTTGGTCCTTTCACTGGCAACAACTGTTAAGAGCCTGACTCCATCTTCATTGCACTCTCCCTTCAGGTATTTATACATTGACAAAACCCCACTTGAGCCTTCTTTCCTCTGGGAAGAACAGTCCCATCTCTCTCCGCCTTTCCTCATAGGAGAGATGCTCCAATCACTTGATCATCTTACATGTCTTTTGTGGACTTCTCTCTATTATGTCCATGTGCCTCACCTGTTGAGGAGCCCAGACCTGGACACCACACTCTAGATGTGGCCTCACCAGTGCTGAACAGAGCAATGAGATCATTTTCCTTGACCTGCTGGCATCACTCCTCCTAGTGCAGTTGTCCTGGTTTCAGCTGGGATAGGGTTAATTTTCTTCCTAGCAGCTGGTGTTTTGGCTTTAGTCTGAGAATAATGTTGATAACATACCGATGTTTTAGTTCTTGCTAAATAACACTGTCCTGGTTTCGGCTGGGATATTAATTTTCTTCCTAGTAGTTAATCCAGTGCTGCGTTTTGGCTTTAGTCTAAGAACATACCAATGTTTTAGTTGTTGCTAAGTAGCACTTACCCTGACCAAGGACTTTTCAGTCTCTCATACTCTGCCAGAGAGAAAGGGCACAAGAAGCCAGGAGAAAGCAGAGTCACGAAGCACCTGACCCGAACTAGCCAAAGGGGTATTCCATACCACAGCACATCATGCCCAGTATATAAACTGAGGACAGTCAACTGGAAGGGACTGATTGCTGTTCAGGTCAAGCTGGGTGTCTGTCAGAAGGTGGTGAGTAATTGTATTGTGCATCACTTGTGTTAATTGCTTCATTTCCCTTTCCCCTTTTAGTTTTATGTTCTCTCCCCTTGTTATTTCCCTATTATTATTATTTTTAGTAGTATATTGTACTTTATTTTAATTACTAAACTGTTCTTACTCAACTTGTGGGGTTTTACATTCTTTCTATTCTCCTTTCTGTCTTGCCCAGGATGGGGGGCGGAGCAGGGAAAGTAAGCAAGCAGCTGCATGGTACTTAGTTTCTGGCTGGGTTTAAACCTCAACAGCAGTGCCTGATACCATTAGTCTTTGCTGCAAGGATGACATTGCTGAGTTAATGAGCTACCACTGGCTCGTATTCTACTTGGTGTCCAGTGGCACTTTCAGGTCTTTTTTTTAAAACTGTTTTACAGCTGGGTAGACTGCAGCATATATTAGTGCATGGGTTTGTTCTGCCCTAGGTACAGGACTTTGCCCTTTTCCTTGTTGAACCTTAAGAAATTCCTGTCTGGTCACCTTTTCAGCCTTCAAGGGCCCTCTGGTTTACCAGCCACTTCCTCCAGTTTTGTTTCATCAGCACACTTGCTGAGGGTATACCCTGCCCCATTGTCTAGATGACATGAAGATGTTAAACAGAACTGGACCTAGGATTGACCCCTAGGGTACACTGCTGATTATTGGTCTCAAATCAGACCTTGTGCCATTCGACTTCTATTCAACTAATGTTGTTACTTATAATGCTATGGCACATCCCAATGCAACTTTTGCTCTAGAGTTAAATGCAGTCAAGGCGCTTTGAAGTCCTGAGTTTTCAATTCAGTTTTTATGAACTTCAAAACATGAGATAGCACAAATAAACCTATATTATATGCTTTATTTTACTTCTAGACTCAAGGTTGCCGATTACAAAATCTAATGAAAGAGAAACACATTCATGAAAATCTGTAACTCAACCTACTTTTATTTTAGAAGATAAATGCCAACAAGGTGAAGGGAGGAGTAAAAGTGAGATAATAACAATTTGTCTAGGATTCCTAAATTGGCTTATGTACTCTGCACAGTGCAGGAATGGAAGATAGACATTACCAAAAGGAAATTCAGATCACAAGTGGCCTGATTCCCATAAAAATTGTTACCCTCTTCACCTTGCCTAAATAACAGAAGATGCCAACACTTCTATCTGAAGTAATTTTTTGAAGCTTTAGTAACCTCTGACCTCATTCTGTAAAAGCTTTTTGAACAGGATTATTCCATGTCATAACTTTCATTCTGACAAAGAGTAAATGCTGAGAACAATCTTGATTTAGAAACTGGAGCTGAATCCTTTCTAATACATGTTTGAGAAGCACGCTTTCAGGGAGCGTTATAGAGAATTATAATTATGAAATCATAATAAACATTTCAACGAGTCTTACTGCAAATATCTATTTATCTAAGTGGCAGTTACTCGTGTCCATAATAACTCCATGTCTGTTCATTTCAAATGGTGGGAAAGGATACTATAAGGATACTAAGCTAAAAAGATGCATAAAATTACAAAGCAAGAAAGCAATATTTCCTCCTTTGAAGTGTTCTGTGTGTATCATTTGGTACCCGTGTACTGTGAGGTAAAGATGTACCTTTAATAATAAATAGAATTATTTATTATAATAAATAATAAATAAATAAATAAATAAATAGAATATTCAAATTCTTTTCCAGGACAAAATAGAGACTTTTTATTTGTTTGTTTGAGTTTTGATTTTTTATAGTGGGGACCGAAACTTAAAATACAGTATCTATCTCAAATGCAGATGTAAGGACTGGAAAATATATAAATGTAATAATAACTCTGCCTCTTTATGACTTATAAGCCTGCTGCAGATATGATCTTGCAGACATTACTGCTTCAAATGAGCATCAAAATCAGTTAAGTCTTGCCTGAGCTAGAATTAAGTAATCACTACTAGGAATTGTTATAAATTTTTTTAATACAAAGTGAATCAATTCAAACAATAGAAAGAGGAGGGCTGAAAGATACTGCATAATATGGCTCTGAGTCATGGACTTTCAAGGACTGTTTTCTTTAAATGCTCTGGACATTTCAGATTATTTTATATTGCTTTGTTGGTAATGTTATATGCTTTACAAGTCTTGTCAGTGTACATTTTCCAAGTGTAGCTGTATAATCATTTAATTTAATTTGGGTGTGCTTTATTGGCTGAGCTGTGTCACCCAAATCAGCATTTCTGTTGCCTTCTTCAATAGTCAGTGCTTTATAGACTGTGTTAATTCAGTTGCTCATTTTGACAGCTTAACTGAATATCTTAGAGAAACAGCTGCTTTCTTCATTGTGGTTCAATACTGTGGTATTCAGCTTTTTAGATATGCTACCTGCCAGTCATGCTGCATGATTTGGCTAATGCCTGAAGGAGAGTTTTTTGACCTAACTTGCCACTTTGCTATTCACCACGTGAAAGTAGGTGATGCAAATCTAGTAATACAGATTTTGTTGCACTTCTAATGTGTTCTACATTAACTAACAAAATCTGGTGAAACTTCATTTGGATTAATTTCTTTTCCATTTTGAAATCCACTTTGATTGTTTCAGTTACGTTCTCTACTGTTCTTCCCATCAGAACTATATAACTGTAATATTGTCACTACATGCTTGGTAAACAACTGCCAAGTTCTGCTTGATTGGTAAGTAAAATTGTCTTATAAATAGTGTATGTTTCAGTAGATTTTTCTGGTGACATGCTCTCTACAGATAGATACAATAATATAGCAACATCAAAATCACAGACCTTCAAGAACACATTAAAAAAGAGTCAGCATGCATAGATTTCATGCTTTGCATGAAACCTAGATTTATAAAATTATTTTTATGAAAAATATTTTTAAGAATGTATTGATAATGCTCCATCATCTAAGAACCCTGCTTTTAATGTATAGATTGTTGAAGGACAAAAAAAACCAAAAAAACTTCATTGCGTATATTTTATCTGAATTTAAATCACAAAGAATTTAGAAGTAAAAATGTAAAAATGGCAAAACTTCAAGTAAAAATGTGCAGTCTCATATACACATTAGGAGAATACAGCCCTGATTTATATTATGCAAGAAGTCTCTTATTTTCATTCCTGTGCACTGCAACTTCAGCTAAAACATCCATTAGAAAAGTGGTTTGTATGAAGTTGGTAAAGATTTATTGCTTAATATATCTGAAAAGTTTTTGCTTTGTGATTTCCATGTGCTTGAATACAATTTAATTATTTTCTACAAGTACTGTTTTTGTGCGCGTATCTTTCTGATTAAAAAAAAGTAGTGATAAGTTGAAAATGAGTTCAGTTCTTCACAGCAAAGGAAGTTATTGAAGGTGTCTTCAGATTTCGGCATTCACATTGAAATGTAAGGGGGGGGAGGGGTAAACTAGATGTGTTGGGGGAGGGGAGCATTGATCCATCCCACCACTCCTGGTCAGTTGCCAGCACCTGTAATAAGTGCTTGGAGAGATGTAGAGATGTTCCAGCTGCCCCAGCCGTTGAGTCGGCTGCATTTGGAGCTCAGCTAAGGTGCCTCTACACAAAAGCCCGTAGTATGGGGAACCAGCAAGAGGAATTAGAGATGTGTGCAAGGCTACGGGAATATGATGTCATTGGTATCACAGAAACATGGTGGGATGGCTCCTATGACTGGAGTGTCGGAATGGAAGGTTACAAGCTGTTTAGAAAAGACAGGCCAGGCAGACAGGGAGGGGGCGTTGCTATCTATGTCAGTGATAGGCTAGAGAGGATGGAACTCTGTCTGGGGACAGGTGATGAGGTAACAGAGTGTTTGTGGGTCAGGATCAAAGGGAAAACAGCAATGGAGGACATTACGGTGGGGATCTGTTACAGGCCGCCTGATCAAGAGGACTCTGTGGATGATGCGCTCTACAGACAGATAAGAGCATCCTCACGCTCGCAGGCCCTGGTCCTCATGGGGGACTTCAACTATCCTGGCATCTGTTGGAGGGATGCTACGGCCCAGCACAAGCAATCCAGGAGGTTCCTCGATTGTGCGGAAGACAACTTCCTCTTTCAAGCAATAGAGGAGCCGACAAGGAGAGGTTCCATGCTGGACCTTGTGCTCACCAGCAGGGAGGGACTGGTTGGAAATGTGATGCTCCAGGGCAGCCTTGGCTCTAGTGATCACGAGATGGTTGAGTTTGAGATCCTCAGGACAGTGAGAAGAGCATGCAGCAAGCTCACTGCCCTGGACTTCAAGAAAGCAGACTTTGCCCTCTTCAGGAACCTCCTTAGTAAGGTTTCATGGCATACAGTCCTAGAGGGCAGGGAGGCCCAAGACTGCTGGTCGATATTCAAGGATCACCTGCTACGTGCTCAGGAGTGTTGCGTCCTGACTAGAAGGAAGTGCAGCAGGAGGGCCAGGAGACCTCCACGGATGGACAAGGAGCTGCTGAGGAAACTTAGAGGGAAAAAAGAAGCTTATAGAAGGTGGAAGCGAGGACAGGCGGCCTGGGAAGAATATAGGAGCATTGCCCGGGAAACTAGGGACCAGGTTAGGAAAGCTAACGCCCAGTTAGAATTAAGTTTGGCAAGGGATGTAAAAGATAACAGGAAAGGATTTTATAGATACGTAGCAAATAAAAGACAGACTAGGGACAATGTGGGCCCTCTCCGGAAGCTATCAGGAGAACTGGCTACCATGGATTTGGAGAAGGCTGAGGTTCTTAATGACTTCTTTGCCTCCATCTTCACTAGCAAATGCTCTGACCGTGCCACCCAAGTCTTGGAAAGCAGATGCAGGGGCTGTGAAAATGAAGACCTTCGGCCCACTGTAGGAGAGGATCAGGTTCGAGACCATCTGAAGAACCTGAACATGCACAAGTCCATGGGACCTGATGAAATCCATCCACGGGTCCTGAAGGAGCTGGCGAATGAAGTTGCTAAACCACTGTTCATAATATTTGAAAAATCCTGGCAGTCAGGTGAAGTTCCCGATGACTGGAAGAAGGGTAATATAACCCCCATTTTCAAGAAGGGGAAGGTGGAAGACCCGGAGAACTACGGAGCAGTCAGCATCTGTAAAATGTGCCTGGCAAAATCTTGGAACAGTTTCTCCTGGAAAGCATGCCAGGGCACATGAAAAACAACGAGGTGGTTGGTGACAGCCAACATGGCTTCACTAAGGGGAAATCCTGCCTGACCAATTTGGTGGCCTTCTATGACGGAGCCACGGAACCGATGGACAGCGGCAGAGCAGTTGACGTCATCTACCTGGACTTGTGCAAAGCGTTCGACACTGTCCTGCATGACATCCTTGTCTCTAAATTGGAGAGACATCAATTTGATAGATGGACCACTCGGTGGATCAAAAACTAGCTCGATGGCCGCACGCAAAGAGTTGTGGTAAATGGCTCGATGTCCAGTTGGAAACCTGTAACGAGTGGTGTCCCTCAGGGATCGGTGTTGGGACCGGTCTTGTTCAACATCTTTGTTGGCAACATGGACAGTGGGATTGAGTGCGCCCTCAGCAAGTTTGCAGACGACACCAAGCTGTGTGGTTCAGTTGATACGCTGGAGGGAAGGGATGCCATCCAGAGGGACCTTGACATGCTTGTGAGGTGGGCTGATGCCAACCTAATGAAGTTTAACCAAGAAAAGGGTGAGGTCCTACACCTGGGTCGGGGCATTCCGAGGCACTGCTACAGGTTGGGCAGAGAAGAGATTCAGAGCAGCCCTGCGGAGAACGACTTGGGGGTGGTGATTGACGAGAAGCTTAACATGAGCCGGCAGCGTGCACTTGCAGCCCAGAAAGCCAACCGTATCCTGGGCTGCATCAAAAGAAGCATGACCAGCAGGTCGAAGGAGGTGATCCTGCCCCTCTACTCTGCTCTTGTGAGACCTCACTTGGAGTACTGCGTACAGTTCTGGTGTCCTCAACATAAAAAGGACATGGAGCTGTTGGAGCGAGTCCAGAGGAGGGCCATGAGGATGATAAGAGGGCTGGAGCACCTCCCGTATGAAGACAGGCTGAGAGAGTTGGGGCTGTTCAGCCTGGAGAAGAGAAGGCTGCATGGAGACCTCATAGCAGTCTTCCAGTATCTGAAGGGGGCCTACAAGGGTGCTGGGGAGGGACTCTTCCTTAGGGACTGTAGTGGTAGGACAAGGGGTAATGGGTTCAAACTTAAACAGGGGAAGTTTAGATTAGCTATAAGGAAGTTCTTTACAGTGAGGGTGGTGAAGCACTGGAATGGGTTGCCCAGGGAGGTTGTGAATGCTCCATCCCTGGCGGTGTTCAAGGCCAGGTTGGACAGAGCCTTGAGCCACGTGGTTTAGGGCAAGGTGTCCCTGCCCATGGCAGGGGGGTTGGAACTAGATGATCTTAAGGTCCTTTCCAACCCTTACTATTCTATGATTCTATGATTCTATGATTCTGTGATTCTATGATTCTGTGATTCTGTGATTCTATGATTCTATGATCAAAATATGTCCTGAGAACAGCTTTGTTGCCCTCCTCTGAATGTATTCAAGACCTTCACATCCTTCTTAAATTGTGGGGCCCAGAACTGCACATAATACTCAAGGTGAGGCTACACTAACACTGAATACAGCAGGATAATCCCCTCCTTTGACCAGCTGTTTATGTTGTGTTTGATGCACTTCAGAATGTGGTTTGTCCTCTTGCATGCCAGGGCACACTGTTGACTCCTGTTGAGCCTGCTGCTGACCAGCAGTCCCAGATCCTATTGAGCAGGGCTGCTCTGGGTCCGTTCCTCTCCCAGATTATACTTGTGCTACCATTACTCCACCCCAGGTGCAGAATCCAGCATTTGGACTTGTTAAATTTCATCCCATCGATCATAGCCCAATGCTCCAACCTGTCAAGATCTCTCTTCAAGGCCTCTCCTCTCTCAAGAGAGTCAACAGCACGTCCCAGTTTGGTATTGCCAACCAACTTGCTAATGAAGCATTCAACTCCTGCATCCACATAATTGATAAAACTATAGAACAGAACTGGCCCTAGAACTGAACCCTGAGGAACAGTAATGCAACACTATTATTAAATGCAATAGTATTAAGAAACACAAACTTACTACAATTACATATATAGTTGTAAGGTAATCAATACACAAAATTCAAGAAAAATGTGAAGAAGAATGGGAAGAAAAATGGAGTACAGAGTGATTAAGATATTAGTACTAGAAATGGTGTAGTAGAGTATTAAACAAAAAAGGATACTCTAACTAGTTCTTTTTAATGGGAAAATATAAGTGTTTGTAACAAATCCCAGGAACAGGATGCTAAATAACTCATTGGAATATGAAAACTACTATACTGTTTACAGTATAATATCTGTATAATATCTGCAGTTTTCGTTCCTTTTAAATTTATAAACTTCAGAAAGCTTTACAATGCATGTGTGGACCCTTTAGTATAAAATATAATCTTATTTAATCCTTAGAAGAAGATCATGAATACCTATTTCCACATACCTTTTATGTCAATTAGGCCAACTGCTTCAGAAATTAGCTTTAAGAAACAAGATGTAGAAATGAGTAAGAAATAGAATTATTGCATTATTTCTCGTAATTATGCACTTTCTTTAGGAATGTATTGCATCTAATTATCCCTCTAGTTTGTAACTTTTTTATTTAGCTTAGATCTTTTTATATCTAAAGTAACATGGTGTCCTTAATTCTTGATTTCCTTTTTTAAGACCTTTTTTTATAATCTTCTGTTTACTAATACTCTATTTCCCAAATAAAATTGCCATTCTAAGCTCATTTTGAGGAAAAGTGCATTACATTTTAATTTCAGATTCTAATCGTAGCATGCAGCACTGGGAACTGTCAGTGATAGATAACTCTTAGAAGGCTGAAATGTGTTTTCTTTTACACAAGTAACTCAATGAAAATTATCACTATAATCCAAAGAAGTATATAGTCCAAAGGGTATTTGGGGTTATGGTGTTTGTTTTCATAAGTAACAATTGCACTTGATGGAGCCCTGCTTTTCTCGAAATGGGTAAACACCTGCTTGCTGATGGGAAGTGGTGAATGAATTCCTTACTTTGCTTTGCTTGTGTCCTCAGCTTTTTCTTTACTTATTAAGCTGCCTTTATCTCAGCCCATGAGTTTTCTCACTTTTACCTTTCCAATTCTTTCTCCCACCCCACCGGGGGGGAGTGAATAAGCAGCTCTGTGGAGCTCAGTCGGGGTTAACCCACAATAAATGGTCAGATTCCTTGATGGTTTTTTTTTTGTAATTCACACTAAAAACAGTTATCTGAGATCAGGTGGCTGAAACAGGAAAGACTATATGGCAAGAGTACAAATGGATCATAGGTAACTCACTAGGTACTACTTCAGAATTCATTTCTATGGGCTCCGTTATCCAACACCTTTAGTTATTACCAGTATAACAAGGTTCTTTCTCCTTACATAAAAGTAAAACCATGAAAAGGTGTAAAACAATGAATGACAAGATATCTGCCATTTTTAGGCATGTCAGCATGGCAACAACCCTTTATACCATTCTTTTTTAACTTTCTCTGTTGCAGATGTTCCATTTCATGTGAATATGCAGCACAAATACAAAGGCACATCATTTACTTACATATCAAACTACATGACCCAGATGACATAAATAGTCTTCCTAATGAGAAAAAGTTATCAGCACTCCGTGTCAGACTGGTCTGAAACAACCCTTGTTTCTTAAGGTGCTCTTTTTGAAACAGTTTGGACAGAACTATTAATATTTAGTATTATTTTAACATTAAAATACCTGCAAAGCTGAAGAAAGGAGAAGGAAGGATGGAAGGAAGGATGGAAGGAAGGACACAGAATTTTGCTTTTATTCCAGACACAATAATATATGGAAAATATTAGAGTTGAAATCTGCTGTGGAGGAGTGCACCTTTCCACACCTTTCTGCACATCTGACCACATCTTTCCATGGAAAGACTGGATTGTAGCACCCAGGAAACAAAACCAAAACCACCATCACCAACAACAACAACAACAAAAACAATAAAAAAAGCAGAAAAACAAACCAAACCAAAACAAACAAGGAGAAGCTGTCTCAGTATTACATTGAGGATGAAGCTTTTGCATCACGAATATATAGCTGATACCTGCATATTACAGCCGTGTAATTCAGAAACAAAAAATGCCCAAAAGGCATGAGTGGGTGTGAGAAATTCTGCTGACACCCAATAAAAGAATGATCTAAATGGACTCAATAGGTAGACCTAAACCATGTTAAACTTATGGAAATTACATTATAACATAGAATCATAGAATAGTTAGTGTTGGAAAGGACCTTAAGATCATCCAGTTCCAACTCCCCTGCCATGGGCAGGGACACCTCACGCTAAACCATGTCTCCCCAGGCTCTGTCCAACCTGGCCTTGAACACTGCCAGGGGTGGAGCATTCACAATGTCCTTGGGCAACCTGTTCCAGTGCTTCACCACCCTCACTGTAAAGAACTTCTTCCTTATATCTAATCTAAACTTCCCCTATTGAAGTTTGAACCCGTTACCTGTTGTCCTACCACTACAGTCCCTAACGAAGAGTCCCTGGAGGAAACAAAATAATTACAGCATTATGTGAAAGGCTGGGAAACATGGTTTTCTCTGTACCATGCTCTATTGTACAGTTAGGTGCATTCACTGTGTGCTTTACATTCTTCAGTTAAAATAAATCCTAGAGTAAATTGGTACTTTCCAACACTAAGCACAAAGATTTCTCTGAATAAATTTAAATGTTTTGGTTGACAGAAGAGGAAGTCTGAATTTAAAACCCTGTCTGTTTAGGATTCAGTTATGACTTCTGAAGGATCTTTCTCGTTTAATGTTTGAATTCTGTAAATCAAATGTTGAGCATTAGTAACCACCCAAATAAAAGTTACTTTCTGTTTCATGTTTCATGATGTGTTTTCATGTGATACTGGGTAAAGCTGATCAAAATGTTCATGTAATAAAGTATATGTGTATGTTTCCCAAACCTAAGAAGCACCTGAAAAATGCTGCATGCTTTCAGTTCACAATGACTGTGTTACAAAACATAAATGTTACTATTGCCTCTTATATTTTTTCCCAGGCAAGGTTGTAGTTCCTTGTAACTCTGATTGTCAAAACTAATGGCTGCAATTTTACAAAATTTTGTGTCATTTGTATTTGGGAATATCAACACTGATACATTACAGAGTTGATATGCTAATATATTTCAAATGCTGTATGGAAAAAAACTTCATTAAATCTCCAATTACAAGAGATATATAAGTACTTCTGATTATCTTACGCATAGATGGGGTTTATAGTAATAATTTGCAGGGTCAAAAGAAATGACTGTGAAGACCTATGTAACTTGCCATTAAAGACAAATGCAGATAGTGTTTTTAATTTTGAAGCACCTTTCCATCTGTGGCCTGTATGTATGCAAATAGCTGAATTAATTTCAGATACTAGGATTCTGTTCATGTGCAAAATCTCAACCAGCCTAGTTTCAGCAAAAATGGAACTTTTTATGAGTGCATTTCCCAGACAATTGCTCTTTCATTAAAACAATTTGAATCCAAAGACTGAATTCCATTTATCAGATGGAAGAAGTATTACTTTAAAATTATTGCATTAGGAGAGCACTTTGTCCTAGACAAATTTCACCATAACACATTTAATGGTTGTTCATTTTTGAAGACAATCAGCCTGTCAGAAGAAGTAGTTTTATTTACTTTTATCACATTCAGTAATCTCAGAAAGAAGGCGTCTGTGTGAAGAGGAGAGGATATCTAAATTAATAACTTGTAGTGCATTATTAAAATAAAGCAATGTTAGGTTTGACTTTCATCATAGTATTCAATGGGAAAACAAATAGTATCTGTCTTCAGACAACATTGGAATGACATCACACAGAGTTTTTAATTCACAAAAAATATTCCAATCAGAAGAGATTGCAGGAGTAGCCACATTTTTTCTGCTTCCCTAATAATTATCTATTTACTCAACTACTAGATAATTTATTCAATTATTTTTTTACACCACTACTGGTAGTTTACTCAGTTACCTATTTGCTCTCATATAGCAACTGCTTATAGACTAGACTAGCAAAAGCATGTAAGTGAGTAAATCTCTTATCAGGGTAGAAAATAGCAGGGTTCATAATAAGCAGGGTAGAGCTGGGAAACATTTTGACTCCATCCTAGGGAAGACAGAAGATTGTAGTCACAAGCTAGTAACTAATAGACTTACCAACTTCAGTTGAGTCAGCTCTTAATGCAGAGGTATGCACAGAAGTCGTTGTTTGACAGTAAACTTTAATAAATAATATTATTTCTTAATACATTATAAATATATATTTTAAATATATTTGTTGGGCATCTATATGCATGTTATTAAGAATTTATATGTACATATGTTGCATACTTAGAATAGAACTGAAATATTATGTTCCTGGGAAAAAGAAAAATCTGTATTTGAGAAACTGCCTTCTAAGCAGTTTTCTATTGTATTTTGAAAGTGCCTTAGTTACCAGAGCACTTTATTTAAGTGTCCGTTTTGGGGACATTTTCTGATCTAAAATGTATTATCATTTTGAAAAATTCTATTCAGGTAGACCTCTCGCTTTTTCTGCTTCTTCCTGCTATATCTTTTTCCATTTAATTTATAGTACCTTCTTGAAACTTCAAGTTTGATCTCTTGCTTGTATTACCACCACTGCTATACTATTCATTTTAGAGATAGTTTAACTGCTAGTGCAAAAATATTTTAAACAGGCATCCTTGCCCATCATTTTAATATTGCAAGAATGATTATTTTATAATTTTTATATTGCAAGAATTTTAAATTGAATGAATGTTAAATTCTAGTTTCAGTTCAACACTGTATCAAATTTTGGATAGAATATTAAAATATGAGTTACAAACCAAGAAATTGTTATGGATACAGAATACTACTATGGGACCTCAACATATGAGATGTGTAAGCCTCTGGTAAACTTTTCATATATTATAGCTCCACATATGGGCAGAAGGAACATAAAATGGAAGTATTCAAAAAGCTTACCATCAATGAAATAATGGCTTCAGTAAGGTTCATCAATCAGTGCAATTCTATATACAAACTTCAAAAAGGACACAAAACACAGAATCAACATTCTGGATGGCAACATCATAGAGTAATCAGCTAAAAACAGCAGAAGAAACTTGCAGACACATGTAACTGTGGTCATAAATCAAGTTTTCCAACTAGATAAATCTGTATGTCATATACTGCATGAAATACAGAACTCTCATCTGTTTCAAGGTATATTATCTGACCTAACTGAGTTGGAAGTTGAACATCGTATATCAGTGATATAGTTCTATATTCAATTCATATTCTGCAGAATAAAAACATTGAATTTAAGGTTGAATTTAAGATTAAATTTAGTTTTGTTTGCTATGAATTCAGCAGTTTTCAACAATCATAGAATCATAGAATTTTAATATTTCCTTACATTACATTGATTTTTATTGCTTAATTCTAAAATATCTTGCAAAACCACTCACTAGGTTTTCAGCTGCCTCAGTACAACCTTGTTTTGTTTTCAATAATCTATTAAATACAGCCTGTAAAAGTGCACAAAATGTTTATAGACATGGCTGCCAACATGAAACAGTCAAGATTTACAGACTTAAGCTTCTCAGATTGTATTGTGACAACACAGTGTTTATGGCAAGACAGTCTTTATTACATCACATTAAAAAAATTAAAAAGTTCTTTAATAGATGCAGTTTATGAATAGTTACGTTAAAAGACATTCTTTTCTCCTGCACTGATCTGCAACCTGACAGATAGTGTCCATTTGAAGCTTCTTTTGTTTCTTTACCAGAGTTAAAGTTCATATTAATACAACTTCACTGTATTTATTATGACAATGAAGACTTTGCCTACACTAGCACAGAATAATACCTTTGTTCCATGATCAACCCACAGTGATTCAATGCAGGAAAAAAACAATGAACAAAACAAAATAAAAAGAAAACCCAACCCCAAGAAACCAAGCCAAATAAACAAAAACTCTTAATCAGACAATATCATATGTGATATCATGGAAACTACTGAAATAAATGATAAATGATCTTTCATTAACATTTACCTATTCTGTCTCTCACCTCTTCCTCCAAACCCTTGCCATTTTTTACATGAGAAGTTGGAGCAGCTTACCCATAGAGATTGTTCCATCTTCATCCTTGCATTTTTTCAATATCTGGCCAAATGCAGATCTGAGCAACTATTCCTGACCTCAGAACTGCCCACACAACGAGCTGGAGCTTGGACTAGAGACCCACCAAGGTCCCTTCCCACCTGAGTTATTCTGTTGTTCCAAAGTTCTGTAAGTCCATGATTCCTGCAATTTCTTTGTGATTGTGGGGAGAGGTTGATGGGGTAAATGTCCTGAAATCCTCCTCATTATCTCCAACCCTTTTCCCTATTTCACTTACTATTTTCCCAGTAAGTGAAGACCTGAACAGTTGTTCATAGGATAATCCCCAGAAAATGGACAATTTACTATGAGGGATTTGTCCAAACCCATCATTAAAAGGTTCACATGTGGAAAGCTGTGCACGCAAAGAGAAGTTATACAGTCGGTCTGTTTGTTAGAATTTCTGCTTCTGTGCCATTCTATGTATTTTTTGCTGTGAATCATTCCAGCAGCTTGTACAATAAACAGAAGTGAAAAGGAGAACAGAAGAGATGATTCTAACTCTCAAAGAATATTATGAAAATCAAATTGTCTATGTTGTTATTATGCCAACACCCAACAGAAATCAAACTGTGGAGGGGTTACTGACTCAGCACCTCTAATTTGCTCATCTATTATAAAAGCTTGAACATTTGTTTTGTCAAAATTTAAGTAATTCCAGCTTGCTGGACAGCTATCAATACACAAGATACCATGAGATAACACTGTGGGTGGACCACTGGGAAGTTATCCGCTTGATGTAAATGTCTCGCCAAGGTTCAATTATAAGTTTTAGCCACTTGGAGAGCAGCCTCTGGTTCTAAGTTTGCTAAACTGATGCCACAAGCACTGTGAGCTTCTTACCTGAGTATCTTCAGCTGTCCACATCAAGGGCAGCCTTTTGTGAGAATTCTGGATAAGCATCAATCATTTAGGATCTTAATAGTTCAGTCCATCTAATATTCCCAGTCACTGTCAAGGGAGAGTCCTGTGTTATGGCACTGCCTGGCTGGCAGAGCTTAGGATGCTTTCTGACTTCCCAGTTGTTATTTTGAGGCATGGTGGCATGTGTACTTCATTAGCTTTTAAGCAAACTAGGATTTTTTCTTTCCAGGAAAGTTGATTGTGCATAATGTATTGTTCTTGATTTTGAAGGGATAATGATGCCTTTGATTTTGCCAGCTGTTCCTTCACTCTCAGATGGCAATAGGAAGGATTCTCATGGAAACAAAGAATGTATGCTTTTAGATGACTGTTACTGACACACAGTTTTTATGGTTTAATATATAAACATTTTCAGCTATCTGGAACTTTTTTTTTCCCCAGAAAATCAAATAAGGGTTTTTATCCCTCATATTTAAGCCTTTAACTGAGCAGGCTAATTTCTTATATACATGTGTATAACACATTCGTTTGTTATAAGGAATTAAATTCAATTAATTAAAAACTTTTCATTATTAGTATCCTCATTAAGAGGAGTTAGATTTGAGATAAATGAGACGTAACCTACAAGAAAACTAAACATGCAGATCTGTCGAGCATTCTCAGAAGATACTATGCTGAAGAGGTGCTTGTGAGAACTTAATCTTTCAAAAGATGCTGAACCTAGCTGCTGAACTGGAAAGAAAAACATCTGTGAAGGTCTACTAATCCTCATTTAAAGATTACCTGACTGACGTCATAACACAGACCCCTGTGTGAAACTGATAGTTCACCTCAGATTTTTCAGACTGACGCCCAGTTAAAATTATCTGTCTTTATGTTAATTTGTCTTACATAGGATAATGAACTTCATGCTGAGAGGCAAGGAAATGTGCCAGGAATATTAACAGCTGTGGGTATTTCATGTTTAAGACAAACAAGTTAAAAGCCATGAAATGTGAAGCAATCTGCTGAGTGATTTTGAACACCCTTGGTTAACGAATGTAAGTGGGATTAAAACAAAGCAAGAATCTAATGTTCATGAAAAAAATGCTTCTACATATTTCTTTGGTGCCAAGTTGAAGATTAAGAACATTAATTTTCTGATTATGAATGTTTAACCAGACCTTGAGGAAAAAGAGAAAGCAGCTATATCTTAGCCTAGACCTAAACTTTTGCATATATAAACATATATGCACATATTTAAACAGCAAACTCATTATTCCTTGCTGTTCCACACAAGCATCACTGACCTGCTTGGGTGTAGCTGTAAACAAGCATGAATAATGTAATTATACAGAACCTTAGTCTCAGAGTTGATCCAAATTGTGCTACTTGGCCTCGAGTTTGGCTAATGTTATCATACTTCACTTTTGCTTGAAGCTGTTTTTCTTTTGGTTCTCTGGTCAAAGACCGCATTGAAGACTATGACCTTTGGTTATAAGAATTCATAAACTTTAGCTTTCCAAACCTTTAGGATGCGCAGCCTTCTTTCCTCCATAACTTTAAATAACTACCTTTTAAGATCTCTTCTGAAACTGTATTGCATCTTAAATTTTTTCTGCTCTCTTTCAGCCTTTAGAAGTGAATGCTCTTCTAATACCAAAACATTATCTGTTCTTGATGCCTCACTCCAATTAATTGGAATGCACTGTAAGTTTATAACTTCTACTCACAGCTTAGGTAACCATCTGCATCCACAAGAGACTGTCAAAAGTATTGTTTTAACAAATAATTACTTTGGCTTTTTTTTTTTTTGCCTTTTTTTTTTCTTCTCCCTCCATCTCTTTAATTTCCCTGGAAGAGATAATGACTTCAAGTGTCCTTTAAGGAAGAAAAGCACATGCTTTAATCTATTTCCAGTCCCTTGCCTTCTGAAATAGAAAATAAGCAAGTTGACTATTACTCTGTGAAGCATCAGCACAAAGTATATGTACCCAAAGGCATTAAATGTCTTTCTTAATATTTAAAATGGATGCATTTTTTCCTTAAATAAAAATAATTTTACATCTGAATGCCCTAATTTGCAATTGGCTATAATTTAAAATTTATCTATCTTCTATTGGTTTTACAATACATCGATGCAAAAGATGAGCATTTCTGCACTAAATGAAATTACTTTTTTGCAGTCTGAAAATTGGCAAGCTTTGTCCATAGAGGAAGACTGCAGCACACAAAATATGCTTTATTATGTAACAAAATATTTTGCAATATTGTGATTATTGTTTTATTTGTTGTTTTATTTTATAGGGTCAGCTAATCATCCAGAAATGTTCATCTGCAACTACTTGAAATAAAACACTTCTGACTGGTCTTGCCACTCTATTTTAACCTTCTATCCAGATGTAGACAATACAAAATTAATAAATCAGGCAATGCAGATGTAAATAAATCTACTGGCATTTACTTGAATGTTTCTTACAGAACTCACTTTCACTTAAACAAAAAAAAACATCTTATTAGTTGACTGCAGTCAAAAAGTACAGATTTTTTTTTCTTTTAACTCATAATATTTCTGAAAAGAAAATATATTCATCTTTTGACATTATCTTTGGATTTGTTTATCTGGGAAATACCTTTTTATCTCCTTTCTTTCATGGATGGGAAAGTTGAAGGCAATGTGATATGGCACAGGAACAACTAATTGCCTGCCAATCACAATACAATGTGATAGCAGTGTTTCAAGCTTAGAAAAAGAAAAGTAATAATAACAACAAAAAAATCCCTGACTGTACTTTAATAGAACAAATACTGATATTAAATAACAAAAAGTTACAAAAGGAAGACGGCATCTCAACATGAAAAATGTATTGATAAAAAAAATAAAAATCTTTGCTTCTATGACAAAGGTATAGGTATAGATAGACAGGTTGGTTGGTTGGTTGGTTGGTTGGTTAGTTGATGGTTTTTTTTTCAGTTTCTATAAAGCTAAAGAGCTTGGATGAGTTTGGCTCTTGGATGACAGTGTTGCCAGTGCTGCACATTCAGACAAAAATGGTCAGGATAAGTGAAAAACATTCAGATCTCACTATGTCTATACATCCTTTCATATTAATTAGCATGTATAAGAATATGTACTTACCTTGGTTGTGATTTCAGACTGCCAAAGAACCCAAGAAAACCAGGTTGTGATTTGACCGTAGCAAGATAAAAGGAAAATCCAGACATATACATTGTGGCCTGGTAATGACTGAAGCAAGAAAGTGACACAATTTATTTGTTCAAATAATTTGAACAAATGAAACTTTCTTGCAGAATAGGGTAGGTCAATGATGGCTAACTCCTTCATTATGAATCAATGAAAAACAGATTTGACAGACCTTAGATTGGATATTAATATGTTTTGGAAGATGTCAAGGAGATACTACTGATTAAGTAAATTGTCAGTACAGCTAATTCCATGTCTTCAAAGAAAAATAGATGCAAAGCTCCAAAGTTTGTAATTTTCCTTTTTTCTTTTTTTTTTTTTTTTGGGGGGGGGGGAGGAGGGATGTTGGGTTGTTTTGTGGGGTTTTCTGTTGTTTTGGGGTTTGTTGGTTTTTTTTGGTTTTGTTTTAATTCACTACCATTTATACCATGCTCAGGTCCCACACTATCCAATGTAACCTTATTAACCACCACCCGCTTTTCCATCCTTTGTTATAATACACAGATATCATTCCCTTAGTTTATGGACCACCCCTGTAAAATGCCAACAAATACCCACAAAATATCTATTGAGTTCACTTAGTCCATGACTTTGGGCTCCATCTGTTATGGTGGTCACTCAAGACAGAAGAAGTTGAGTGATGCGTGGAGTTATTTGGCACCAAAGCCAGTTCAGGTTGAGTCACTACTACACTTGCACTGCTTCCTGTGTGGCTTGTCCTCCATTGCTTCAGGTGGTTCCTGCTATGTTAATTCCTACTACATGCATCTGACAACAGGGGTCATTGCAGTCACTTAGGGATGTACCTGCTGCAAACATAGACAGTTTTATCCATGAGCTACTCAGGGGTATACCTGCTGCAACATAGACTTATCCACAGCCACAGTTGTCTTGAAATGCACCTGTTCCAGTGTGGCCTTGTTCAGAGCCCACAATGCCTTCAGAGATTTGCCTGCTCCGGCATGGCCTTACCCACAGCTGAAGTCCCTCCTGGGGGTGTACCTGGTCTGTCGTGGGTTATCCATGCCCATATGTTTGGAGGTGCTCCAGCATAACCTCATGAACAGCTAGAGATGCTTCGAGGTGTACCTGCTGCAGCATGGACTTATACTTGGCCCACAATCCCTTCAGAGGTATACCTGCTGCTGCACAGACATAACCACCCCACAGATGCTGCAAGATTTACCTGTTCTGGTGTGGACCTATCGACAGCCACAGATGCTTTGGGGTGTCCTGCTCCCATGTGGACTCATCCGCAGGTCACAGTCCCTTTGACTCAAGTTCACACTGAAGATCCAGCCTGTCCAATACAGCAACACAGAAGCAGCAGTGATGCCAGCCCAAGCACATCACCATTGCTGTTATCAAAATGTTGCCAGGCACAGCAAAGTAAGATGATAAGCAGCACAGCAGTACCGCAAGCAGTGAAAGCAAAAAGCACCCACTAAGGAGCACTAGAGTGAGGCAAGCGAGCCCCATGGCAAGTACAGGAGTCTCGCTTGAAGAAAAATGCTCTCTTAGTCCCCCCCCACTCTCCAGTGGGATGCATGAGAGAATTGGAAGCGTAAAAGTCAGAAAACTCATGAGATAAAGACAGTTTAATAGGTAAAGCAGAAACCATGCACACAATCAAAGCAAACCAAGGAGCACATTCACTACTTGCCATGGGCAAGCAGGTGTTGAGCCATCTCCAGGAATGCAGGGCTCCATCATGCGTAACGCATACTTGGGAAGACAAACACCACCACTCCAAATGTCTCCCCTTTGTTCCTCTTACCCCAGCTTTACATGCTAAGCATGACATCATATGGTATGGAATATCCCTTTGGTCACTTTGGGTCCCAGCTAGGTGTAAGCACAGCTCAGCAGTAGTAAAAACATCCCTGTACTATCAATGCTGTTTTCAGCACAAATCCAAAAACATGGCACATACCCCATTTTCTTTATATGAAGAAAATTAATGCTATGCCAGCCAAAGCCAGCACAATCTGTCTGTATCTAAATCAATAAAAATAAATCCGACCTATTTTGATATAGATAGTTTTATCCTACATTGTTTTTCTGGTTTTGGGGGGCGTTTTTTGATCAAAAATGCAAAGACTATAACATCAGAAACTGTACTAGAAATTTTAAGAATAAATACATTGGAAATTTTGAGTTCATCTGGATTTAAAAAAATTTTTACTGCACGAAATTTACAAATCCACCTATGAATTTTCTGTTTGCATATAATTTTATGTAAAAATAAAACCCAGCAAAAGTATTATTGATACAAATATGTTCACATATTTTTAATACATCATTTCATAATAAATTTTCCTACCTAAAAACTTTCCTCTCCCCACCCTATTCCTGATCTGCAAGAAAATGAAAACTCAAAGTAATTTGCCAGTAGCAGTCATCAAAAAATAGCAAATTATTCACCGTATTTGGTATACCACATTTACTCAATTACATCCAATCACATGATGAAAACAGAAGATGCTCTCTCCCATTTCATTTTGCTGTGAATTCAATTCTGACCATTAAAGAGATAATCCATCTAAGTAAGATGCAAACTTGATCAACCCCCTCACTCTTTCCCTTCCTTTATTGCAAATTTTCATCAGCTATAAAATCATGAAAGAAAGATTAGTTTATCTGTTGTGATTTAGACATAATATTCCAGTTTCTTTCAGAAACAACAGGTCATACAAATCTATCGAGAATTTGATGAAAAGTATAAACCACTGGTCAGATTTCTACTCTCAGTGATACTTGTACTATGCTTTGAATTGCTTATGCTGCATTGTAAGTGAAAAGTTTAATTTGGCCAGCTGAGAATTGCCATTCTGCTAGTTTTTCAGAGACTGCAAAGCTGAGATACATTCTGTATTTTCTCGGAATTCCCCTTTGCTACTTCAGTAGCCAAAGAAATTAAACAATATGAAATGAAGCAAATTCTTTTCTCAGAAGGGAAGATGTTGCTTAATGTTCAACAGTATTATAACCCTGACATCAATGTCTGGAAATGTCTTGGTTTAGTATCTTTTTTATAGAAATATTTCATAGCCTATATTTCTGTATGATTACCTTTGTTAACAATTTCATTGGTAACAAAACCAAATATTTTGTTTAGATATTTAATTCAGGTAGACTGCTATCTTTCACTAGGAAAACTGTGTAACTGTAAATTTGTTAGCTTGTTAATAGGACAACTTACACCTTTAAAAAGCGGGTACAATTAGAATACAGCAGGTACAATTAGAATACTAAATACAAAGCTAAAACTAAAATTTAGGCATAGGCATATTATTATATGCATTAGCTTGTGATGTGATGAAATAATAATCCAGAATCTTCCTTCTAATTCTAGCTCAGCTTAAATCATAGCTTTTTACATGTATGGATTTCAGTTGTGTTCTTTGCCTCTCCGAACTAGTAACGCTTTGACGTTTATTTTAACATCTATAAAGAAAAATGTTTAAATAAAGTTACCCTGAAAGATGCCTCAATTATGAGGGTGTTTGTGGTTTTTGTTTTTTTTTTTTTTTTTTTTTTGTTTGTGAGTTTTTATGTGGGTATTTTTGTTTGTTTTGCTTTGGTTTTTTGCTTTTATTTTGAGTTTTGTTGGGGTTTTTTTTGTTGGGGTTTTTTTTTGGGTTATTTTTTTTTTTAAAGTATTTGCAAGTTTTCACTGCTTTGTGTTTTTATATCATTCGGTTTCAGAGAAAAACATTTTAAAATGTTGCTGTGTTCCCAGTCTTTACGAGATACCCTCCTTCTTGGTCTGCAAAGATGAAAAATCTCCTGCCTTCTATAAAACGAAAAGCTTAGACAAACCTTGTTGATTTTTGAAATCAGCTATTTATTTTTTTTCTAAACTCACTTTATTTTGTCTTACCTCTTTCATGATCTTTTCATGAATGATTACAAAAATCGTATGCACACATATTGTAGCAAACAAGTAAAAAGAATCTCAGCCTAAAATAATGTCTGAAAGATAAGTAATACACCTAGAACATGGTTTGCTTGTTATCTCGTTTTACTTTGTGTTTTCTTGTCTGGGCATTCATTTACTTTTTAAGTTTTCTTCAAGAAACCTTCAAGTTTCCTCTCAGATTCAGCTGAAAAAAAGATGAACAAGTTGGAAATGATGTTGGAATTAATTCTAAGTAAGGATTACATTTCAAATATGTGTAATTAATAACGACTTATTCTGTGAGGGCACTTGGCAACTGATACCATATGAAACTGGGAGGTAAGAAACACCCACAGTCATAGTTGTCTGAGATGTATGACTGTCACTGAAAATGTATAAAATGGATGTAGCCACAGAAGTTTATCTGACCCTTCCTTTTATCTACATGTAGAATTCATTATATCTAAATAATTCCATATTTTTTAAACCATATTTTAAAATCTTTACATGCTGGAAATTCTGTTATTCACTAAGTGCTGTGTTCTGATACTTACTTGTCCTTAAAGACTTCTTTACTCTTAATATTTAGATTATATATCCCTTACAACATGTAGAACTGTTGACTATTCCTATTCATAGCAGAAATAAGTAGTCCTATCTTCAATGAAAATAACCAGTTGGTGCAGATTTAATCAAGCTAAGTCAACTGAAAGTAGATTTTGGCTTTATGAGACACACTATAAACTATGAAGACTTTAGAAGCATAAGTTTTTAAAAAGATTTTTGGCCCTTTTCAGAACTGGCAGTCAGTATAGCTAGTTCAGTGTCATTAGGAGGGAATTTGTCAGAGTGATTCATGTCATTAAAGTTAGATATCTGTGCTTCAAGGCAGTCAATTAAAAGGTCAAAGATCATCAGGCAAATGAAGAACTGATTAGGAAAAGTTGTATACAAGGGAAATCTAAACTCCCGCTTTTTCTGAAATATAGGGATATGAAACAGGTGGCTGTGTTTGAAGTTATGTGTTATTGTCTAATTTAGTAGGGTATATTTCCATTTTTGGAATCTTGGAATCATACAATAGTTTGGATTGTAAGGGACCTTTAAAGATCATGTGGTCCAACCTTCCTGCAATGGGCAGAGATGTCTTTCAATAGATCAGGTTGTTCAAAGCCCTGTCCAGCTTCATTCACTACTTGGGGTTCTTATGCCAACTTCCTATCCATTTTCTGATTCTAGGAAAAGTGAAGGTCTTTTCTGGAATATGGATACGCAAATGTATCTACTCACCTGCTCTCATTCCAAGAATATTGAGATAATAGTCACTCACATCTAAAATTATTGAAGCCACTTAAATAACTTTACCTTAGCATTTAAAGGTTTTCATTGACTTGTTTTACTTAATGTTCTTTCTGGTTTGCTTTCAGTAATACATTATTTTAAAATAATCTAATTATTCATCTACTCCACAACTCAAATATATTGTGCCTATTTAAAACTATTACCCATGTAGCCCTTATCTCCAGAAAATATATATTTCGTTGAAAGCATTACCCTTTCCATAAGATCTTTTTTATGCTTGTTAGAGACAAGAAAGATCAGCAGCTGCTGTAAGCTCCTTTGCAGGATGGCACAGGATCTGTCACCCATTCAATGGACTCAGATATTAGAGTCTGTGGAGAGACGCTTTCCTGTAACGTTGTTTCCTCCAAAGCAGGTAAATAAACTTGCTAACAGGGAAAGGTTGGCAGCAAGACAAGCAGATCAGATAGGGTATCCAGATATACAACAGATGGTTTCCCTCTTACAGATTATATGCAGCTGGCGATGTCCATCTCTATTTTTCTTTTTCTATTTTTAGTTTCAAGAATGTAAGCCCATAAATATAAATTAGTACTAATTTTCTGATCATTATATCTAAATGATGCTTATGTAGTGTTTATAAATTTTCATTGTTTCATTCAGTTGAACCTTCTAGTTAATGATACTAAGGAGCAAGCACAGTAAATTAAAAAAAAATAAATAAATCTGTTGAGGCTTTTTAATGTGTTTGTTTTTCTGGAAGATGATTTGCTCTGGATCCTCAATAATCTTGTAGCACTTTGTTCACACTTTTCTTCTTAAAAAAGAGATGCATTCTCACTTTCAACTCTTTGGGTTTGTTGGAAATAATACTTTTTTTGAGACCAAAACAGAAAAAAGTACAGAAAAACATAGCAGTGGATTATAAAGCTTCAAATAATCTTCATGCTCAACACTAAAGATTAAAAACTAGTTATTGACATGGTAAAATCAATGGTGTCACTTTTTTTGTCACATTGCTTTTTACATAGTGGGGTGTTTTCTAATTTATTTATATCGTAGGTGAAACCAGACTTTTGACAAGGAGTGTGGAGACTTGGGTTTCCTACACAGGTGGATCTAGGATGAGTAGGAATAGATACATGTTTTGTAGCAGCATGAAGTACAGTAAAAATATAAAATAAAATTGAGCCTAAGACCCTAGGCTCTGAGATTTATGGTCACTGTCTGGTGTCCAATATCTAAGGGCTTCAGCCCCCTGTTAGAAGAATGGGGGTCCTGAGTACTCAGGCCTTCCAGCTTGTCTGGAAACAGCCCTAAGGATCCATCAGTCTCCTGATCTGTATGAGATGTCTTGCATTTGTTAGAGTGCACAGTGCCTTTTATTACCTCTGGTTTATGGTTTATATCTTCCTTGAACATCAGGATTTGGTTCCTCTGGTTTTAGCTACATAGGTTTTCAACCAGATCTCAGACTGTTACTTTCTGTGCTTTCAGAGTGAGTGTTTTTCTGCCTGCAACACTGCTTGTTAACCTGATGTGAAACTCCAAGCAAGGGTTGATGATGTCATCTGCCCATGAGCTTATGACTGCCCTAAGTTGCTTACTTTTTGCAAGTAGAAATAGTATTTTTGACCACTATTTTTTCTGTTCTGAAGAAACATCTCCTTTTCTCCTCCACTCCCCCATTTAATTGTGTGAACTGTGCAAAAAACAACAAAAACAAACCAGATCAGGAATCAAGAAGTCCAAGAAGTCAGATCCAGATATATCCTTTTTTTTTTGTTTTTAACTTTTTGCGATGGGCATTCGGCTTTCCCTGACGTGACTACATATGACAGGCAGAATCCGGAAAGTGATAAGTTTGCTAGTCTGGAGGTAGCTGTGTTACGAATCAAACACAGTAACAAATCAGACAGCAAAAAACCATCATAGGTTGCACCTTGCAACCCCTCACTCTGTAATCCTTTCCCTAAACTCCCTCCCATCTCCAGGGCTTCAGCTGCCTGTCATCCAAGGCCTTAGCCCTGGTGTGGAACTCTCTGGTCACCTTGGCTCAGACTCTTGAGGAGACTGTGAAGTTGTGAAAAACAGTGCTGAGAAGGTTTAGAAGTCTTAAATGTACAATATGAGAAAGGTTAAGCTGCAGATAGAAGTAGGATTGGCCAGACAGAATTGTTAGTTGCTTCAGGGTTGCAGAACTCCAATATGGAGAGACATAAGACTGTATGAGCAAAAGCCCATCTGGAACAGGGGCTGTCACAACCCAACTAAAGGTTGAGCAGAAAACTCAGTGGTCCCGGGAGGTTATATGAATGCTTAATAGAGTATTCTTTGTGTATTAATAATTGTTTTGTACACTTAAGTTGTCTGCTTTCTTCTCAGAAGTCTCTTTACACTCAGTAGAAGTCCCTGAACAAAACGTTCCTGGTAACACAAAGCTTGGATAGTATGCTTTGTTGAAAATAATCTTTTAGAGTAAAGTATGAGACTAATAAATCACAGCAAGTAATGATGCAGCTCGACACTCTCTGATCAGGTTCTTTTATATATTCCACAAGTGGAGTGTTCAATGTTTAATATCAAGGTTACTTACTTGAAGATATTTGATGTTACACAGGATTTCTGATTTAGCAAAGTGATACAAAATACACTGAAAACACAGTACAAATGTGACATTCAGTGAATGAATACAGCAATTTCAACACACAGTTCAATCACAATACCAATGTGATTCCTAATAGCAGACTTTATTATATGCTTACTGTCAAGTACCTGGATATTGCCAGAAAGGAATACATGGACTGAAGCCAGGTCAAGCTGGCACATAGTTTTGTGATCTCATTTCTAATGTTCCTTATTTTCCCCTCTGGGACATAATCCAAGTCAAAGACCAACTCAGAAAACAAAGCCGAAAGGAACATTAAATTTCATGAGTTAAATAAAGTCCTTCAGAAAGCAGGAATCTTTTTTTTTCATGACTTCCCAATAGCGCAAGAAACTGTAATGAACAATCAGAAAATCAAATCTGGTTTTGGTTTTCTATAGATAGTTTGAGACAACAGCCTATTAGTTCTCCATTGAACTGAGAGATGTAATTCAATTTGTTTGAATGCCTACATATAGGGTATTGGTAGCATCTTTGGGTACCTTGCTGCTTCTATCTGCAGCTACCAAAAGGCGTGAGTCTCCCATATATCATAGATACAGCTCAATTCAAATCTCCTGTAAATTGTACAGCATCTAAAATGATACTAGACCCCTGTACACGACCAACAGATTTCAGCTTCAGCAGGACCTAAAAATGTAGGTGTCAATCAAATAACCTACATAATTTCATTCACAATGGGATCTTCTGTTATCTGCTGTATATTAACACCAATTTAAAATCTTTGCTTATCATGTTCCTTTTTTGCTCCTTATATTATTCCTTTTGGAATTACCAGTGAGAACAGTGAGGCACTCAGTTTCTACAAACTAAAATAGTAATGAATTGCATGGCTGCAGAAAAAAAGTAAGTCTACTTTTTTTCCTTTTAGGTTATCACTGGTATTAAAAAAGTGCTAATGTTTGGTACATTTGCTGGGAAGCTTAACAAATAAAGTCCCACATAAATTACCTATGAGTAAAAAAATACTGAAGAATTATAACTGTAGGAAATAACATGCATATCCTATTCACACTTATTGTAAACTGATATTCCAATTTTCTGTATCAAGTTTAAAGAAAACACTTGAGAATCATATTTTTATGATTCTCACAATAGTTCTTAAAGCTTTTCTGTAAATCCTTTAAGGTGGGTCTAGATGGAAATTTTCAGGAAAGTTAAGACCATTTGGCTCAGGTTGGCAGCATAAGTACCTTAGTTCCCCTGTATGGGTGTCGTCATTCCGAAATAAAGTTATCTTCGTTTGCTGTAACACAACGGTCTCTCTGAGGGGGTCAACCTGTGCTGAATCATGACCGCTTTACTTGAACGACAGCATTCACAGAATGGCATAGTGTGCTTTAGCTTTACAATTCTAATGATTCATCTCAAGTTTTCTAAAAGTGTTCCTGCATTGTCAAGGTCTTACTGCCTAATGTTAAGTAGAATAATGTTTTATGTAGTGCTTTTCAGAAGTGAAGCATTAAGAAGGTTTTTTTGGTTTTTTTTTTTAATTAAGAATTTAATATTGAGATAATTTGCAGTGAAGACTCATATATGGCTAATCACTGATTTTCTTCACTTTTTTCTCAAATATTAAAACTCACTGTAGTTATTAGTCAGCAGGAGTAAAGGTAGCAGGATATAATCCTTCATTATGTCTATTATTGCTTAATTTTATGGTCATAGTACAGAGAAGCTCTCAGCAAGGCAGAATCCTCTTTTACTAATCACAGTGCAAAGATAAGAACAGAAATGTTTCCAGCAATTAGTCAAGTAGGAGTAGGCATTAACTACCAGGACAGAAACATTCAAATTAGAGGCTCAGGGATGAACTCTTTGTCCCACTTATTATTTGGCGTGATTAGTCTCCATAAGATCTTGTATTTATTTGGTGTAGTTAGCCTTGATTTTTTTTGTTTCTGGTGTTGCTTAAGAGGCTTACATGCATTTTTCCGCATTGAATTTGATGTCTATTTCTGTTCATGCAACACACTCAAACCTGAGATCTGCCTGTGCAAATTTATTTCTGCTTATCTGCAATTTCATAAAAAGTTGAAAAGTTCTGAAAGTATTTAGTTTCCTTGTGAAATAATAAATGACCAAAAATGATACTAAATAAATGTTTTGAGAAATGTCATAGAATCAAAGACAAAAAAAATTTCCAATAAGTTAATATACATGGAAATGTAAAGTCATTCTGAATTCTTTGTGTCAAATTCAGACACAATAAAATCCAGTGCATGTACGAAAGCTAGATATTAATCTCACTGAATAAACTTCTCTTCTGAACTTCTGAAAAGATAAAAAAATTAATTTTAAAGAAAAATGTAACTGTAGTCATTTTTTATAGTTCCAGTCCCTCATAATCATCCCTTGATATATTATTAGGTCAAAAAGAAGTTACTCAGAGAGAATTTATGCAAATATTTTTGAGCTGGCTGTATCAAAAATATTTTTTTAAATCCTGGATAACAGACACATTTCTGTGGTTACCACTCTATTGAATTAATCGTTTACCAAATAAATAAATAAGTAAATATTTCTATTTTCCTTTTTTTTTTAGAATTTTCACAGATTTTTAGCCTTCACCATGCAGTCTAACAAGATAGTCAAAACTAAGAAAACCAACATAGTGTTTATCTCTAGATTATTCACTATGTTGTTAATACTGCATATGATCTGTCACAATATTCCAGTTCCCCCCATTCAGTTCCAGTCAAAGAAGAAGAAATCTTTTATGATGCTTTTCTCAGAATCAGTTGTGTTTCATATCTATACAAATTCAGTGAATGCTACTGTAGTTCTCACAGGAACTTGGCACACTGATTATACATAACTATGTTTAATTGCACCACAGGCAGTCGATTTGTGCCTCTCTTCATTAATGACTAATGTGAGACTGTCTCTTTCAGTGTATGCTCAGAGTTTTCTAAAATTTGTTTTGTTCCTTATCCTGAGCCTACTGTGTATTGAGTTGTTTGGGGCAGCAGGTTTCATTTCATTTTTTGAAATAATTCCTTCTTTATCTGAAAAGCACTCGGCTTACTTTTCTGTTACTTAATTCAGACTTTTTTCATATTTTTTTTCACAGAACTGTAGATCTCAAAGACATCTTGGTGTGTTCAAAACTGCTGCAATAACAAAAAAGGATTCATGCTACAAAGAGGTTTAGTTTGCTTGCAGCAGGGAAGATACGTTATCAGTTGTATTGTTCGTTTCCACATTACTAACACCTTTATGGTTTATGACTTCTGCTTAAAAAGTATGTCTTAGTATATTATGACAGAGAAATACAGCACTGTTACATGGTTTCCTATAGTGGTTTGTTTCGGTTTTTTTTCCATCCCTTCTTGTTTTAACTCAGTGTTTCCTTAAACACTTTTTGCCCTGTAACTGTTTTTTGAATACATTCTAGTAAATACACAATACATCTATTGAGATGGTGTAATAGTAATAGTTGTCCACTTATAGCCTTTATTTTCAAATTTCAAAGGTTACACAGCCTTCAGAAACTTCTATTTGGAGGGAGGAAGCATCCTTTTCAATGGGAAATGGGATATGTAAAGAATCCCCATGTAGTCAAATCCTGCCCTCTTTCACCAAAGAATAATGATATATTCAGCTGGATGTAGCATTTACATAGTCAAGTGTTTGAAGTGCACAGAGTATTTCAGAGGTCTGTTTGTGTTTCCTGCATTTCAAGCAGTAGTCCTTTACCAGATAGCTTAGATGTGCTTTTGGACCAGAATTATTCTGCTCAATTTAGACGATTTTTATTCTGAAACACAGATAAGTAGAAATACAGAGGAGTAACACCTCTTATATCTGAAGTTGAATTTGTATAAGAATGGTAGGGTGGTGTTTATTGTCTTTGGGTGTATGATGTAGAGTCTTTGACACAAATTGTATATACCTCTACTTGCACATATTATGAATATTCGTTAGAAAAATTTGGAAGCAGTTCAATTCCAAGTCGCATTCTTTTCTATTATTGTGAGTCTCTCTACTTGGATGCATCATTAGAAAACAAGCTAGCAATTTAGTAGCAAGAATAAGAGGAATAAGAATCTTATATTTTATTTCATGAAATATTCAAATGACATTTGACCAATGTATAGAATTCATAACAAATGAAAATCAATAGCCACATTTCAGTGTTGAACCTACAGTCCTGATAAAATAAAAATATTTATGTATTAAAAATATATTGATTTGAATACTTGGGTTTGGGGGTTTTTTTGCTATGAAAATGAGAAAATAAAAGTTATGGCTTTATGTACCTCTGCATTATAAAGAATCTATTCAAAAAATACTACAAACTCACATTTCATTTCCCTGGGCCTTTAAAATGCTAACACTCTAAATAGATCCTCCCTTATCTATCCTAGTTTGAATTAAATGATCCATCCCCATTTTTATATTCTGAATGATCTACAATTTTGTAGTCTAAAAACAACAACAGTGCCTACTCCTAAGGCTTCAAGAATAGTAGCCACAGTAAATGGTTATGTTATCTAGCAAAAAATGGAGGAATCTATCATTGTGTGAAACTGCGTGAAACAGAACTGTCTTCTAGGTTTATTCTTTAAAGGTAAAGATAGACTTTGAATTTAACTTTTGCTTCTTCTGAACATTTCTTTTAAAATAGGTCTAACTCCAAATTTTAAGATATCAGATCATGCAAATGAAATTTATTTAAGACTTTCACACAAAAGACAACACTGTGTAAGAGAAGAAGACAATCTTCTATTTAATATGTATCTGAGACAAGAGAATTCTTAAGAGTAGATGTGTTTGAAAGTTCTTTTGTAAGTTTTTATATTTTGATAATCCAGAGAAATATTGGAACATGGTCCCCTCTAATTTATTTCCTGTAAAGTTCTCTCACAAAGCTAATGCTGTCCCTGTGTACCTAATTCAGATGTTTCACTCTCTTGAAACTCATTCTTTCGTGAGAGTTACCAAAAGAAAATAAGTCAAATTGAAAATTAGAAGCTATAATCCCTCTATATGTTTATAATACTGATTACAGTGCCCTTAATGATTAAAACAAAAATAATTTTCATAAATTACTCTATTTCTCACAACTGATCCTGCCTAACGAATGTCACTGTGCTTATTCTGTAAAGTTTCCCTTGCCAGCAGGGCAAGGGAATTATTAGCAGCACCTATATTAGCAGCACCCATATTAGCAGCACCCTTAGTAAGCATCATGATACTGTCAGATGCAAAACCTGTAGAGAAATTTTTTTTTAAATGTTAAACTAATCTAAAATCATGATGATCACTGGAAGACAAATGGACTTAATCCATTCTTATGAAAGTACTGTGTAATTTTTAAAGTAACCTCAAGTAACATCATTTTGAGTTACACAATATCATTAGAATCAATTACTTTGCACTTTCATCAAACATACAATGGTTTGGTACCTCAAGAAAAATAATTATTTCCTCCCAATGTAGAATATACTCTCCTGTTCATCATCTTCTTGCAACTTGTCATTTCTTTGGCACTATCATCTGTTTTCATTCCACCCTTCTTTACCAGTGGATTTACTATATATATGGATTAGGCAAATAATTACTTCCTGCAGGTTGGAGAGTGGTCATCAGCTCCAGTGCATCGAAATTAACTCCTTGCTTGTGTTACCTTTCAGGTAAATCCTGTATTTTGTGCGGAATATCCATACTCACTGCAAATTTCAGGCTATTGAAAATGTAGTTTAATATGTATAATATTTTCTTGATCATTTCTGTCCTGATTATACTGTTCAAAATTCTTATGTAACTGCATTTCTTGTAATCTTTCATTACACTTCTGAGATTTTGCTAAAGGGATCTTCAGCAGCACAGTGGACCCTGGGTGACAAACACAGACAATTGCTGGTTAGTAGGCAGTATATGTTTTCGGTCTCAGCTTAAGCTTTAAAGGAGTGACATTTGTCAGAGGAATTTTTTTCCCCTGAAAAGTCAATTGAGTTGCACCATGGGATTCTTTGGAGAACTTTCAGTTTATTACAAGTATTATAGAACACAGTTATAAAGTATTAGTGAAGGAGGTCAGCACATTGACAGCTATTTGGCCAGAAGAATCTGATTTCTTTAGAACAGACATAAAAAATGAAAAATGTGCATAATCTAAAAATTGTCCTTAGTTGTCATGATGAAAAAAAAAAAAAAAATCTGCTTTCTTTCATGGATTTTTTCAGAGCATTTCCTTTCAAACAATGTTAATGAAATGCACTAAAATTTCTATCTTGATGTCAGTGGATTTCCTGTGAAATATGTTGCTTTGCCACCTGTGTGGTAACTTGCAGCTAAAAGGTGTATTCAGGTGATCAAATAATGAAAGATTTTTGGAAGACTTAATTAAGCAGGGGTTTTTTGTGTGTTTGCACAACACCTGGAGAAAAAAACCTGCTACGATTGCATCTGCTAGGAGATTAAATCTAGCAGAGGATTTACAGTCAAAAAGGAAAATATAGAGATGATTAAGTCTCTCAGATCAAGTTAATATATCTTGGCAATCTATTTTGATAAGTTTCCATCAAGAAATTCAGTTGATGAAATGAAAAGACTATTATAAAAGTTGCACAGAATTTTTTAATCAGCAACTGAAAACAGGTTTTCTTCATCAAAGAGTTAAAGAGTACATTTTATTTTGAAAACTTCAGTAAAGACTTTGGATTTGATTTTCTATATCTCCAAAGGAAATCATTTGCCTAATACATTTTGGCATTTTGGTCAGGTAACTGTCATTTAGTTCCACTCTCCATTGTTTCCTAACTGGTTATAAAAACATTACAGCATTAGTCTATTTTGATTTTGTTTATGGGGGTTTTTTTTCCACATCTTTCAAATTACATCTTGTTCTCAGACTTTTATTTCATACCAAGAAAAAAAAAGAAAAATAAAAGAACAAACTATTTCCAGTGCAAAGTATATCTCTGTGCAACATAGGGAGCCAACTCTGCCTCAGAAAATGGCAAATGTCCCCTACATCTAGGTGTCCTTAGAAATGAATAGTTATATTACCTAAACCAAATAAAAAAATTACAAAATCTCACACTACTGAAGTTGCATGATAAAACTAGAGGCCAAATGACAGCCACAAAGTCAAAAAAGATCAAACTAAATCAAAACTCTTCAATATGTCTTTGACAGATTGTCCTGTGAGTGATTTCGTCATAATCCACATCTTTCTGAGGAAACATTTGGAGCTGCAGGTGTTTGAGGTTTTCCAAGGGAATCACACTTATAAATTCAGTTTTCTATCTGCACCACTGGGTTGTCAAGGGGCATATGCTTCTGTAGCTTATTATTCTGCTATACTGCATGGCTTTCAGCAAAAACGATGATAAACTGGAAATAAGAAAGTAGTTTTGGCCATTAGCTTCCTAGAAACAGACAGCTGTCAGAAAGCTTTGCTTCCTGCAGAGTAAGTTGACTTCAATGAGGCAAACCTTGGTAATTCCCAGTTTAGCAGAATATATTAAAGCTATCTTGTGGCATTTATGTGGCATTATTCACTCACACAAAGCAGCAGAAGTTAGGAGAATCATATCGTGTTGTCTTTCCTACATCTGTGAGAAGAATGTAATGAAATAACTAAGACCTAAATCTACCATTTCAAATCTAGCTTCGTCAAACTGACCCAGCAACACATTTTATACATTAGGGCTGATGTGAGCTATCTTCAGCGGTGCACAGTAACAATTATTAATCATTATGAATTTAGATTAAAGCATTCTTGATATGCGTTACTGCATTCTTAGCATACCATAAATAAGGTTGGTTTTTTTTTTTGGTTGGTTTGATTTTGGTCTGTTTTTAATATTGAAGCTTTATTTAATCTATCCTGAATTAGTTGGGTTTTCTATTTAATGGTATTGGGAGAAGCTCACTAGAGCTGATTTCACTGTTTGCTTATTTCTTTATCAATCAGTGTTTGGTTCACCATTTGATTTACCAAAATGTCTGCTGTAAGGCAAGGCAAGGATACCCTATTTTTCTGTTGCAGTTTTTTCTCAGATACATCACCTGTCATGGTTTGGGGCTTATTTTTTTCGAGGAGGGGGTTGTTCTTTATTTTTGGGGGGGAGAAGAGTGAAGGATTTGTTGTTTGGGGGTTTTTTCACCACAAAAATATATTTGAATGAACTAAATTCCTTAATAAAATAATTATGATATATGGAAATGGTCCAACAAATCTAAAAAAAGTCAAGAATTTGTTAACTGTGAGTGAAAATTGGTGAGTGATACGTATGAGCCAACTTGCTATGCTATCACAGTTGGCTGAGTTTCTGAATGAGGAAACAGTGAAGTGAGAGACAGTTTCAGTGAAAGGCCATTTTCTGAGATATTTTAAATGTCTATTGATAAACAGTGTAACAAATTTCCATAGCTCAACTTTGTTATTTGCTGGTGATGAGTGAAAAACTAATTTAAGGCTCTCTAGTGACTCCAAAGAAGAAATGTTCATTCCTTTGAGCTTTAAAACAATTTTTATTTAAATGAATTATCTTTTTTAATCATGCAAAAATCTTATGAAATGGCATTTATTAAGACTGTGGGCCAGCTTGATTGACTTAACCAATTCCAATTTTTAGTTCAAGTACCATTTCGTGAACAGAAACCAAACAAGGCAAGTATCAGAGTGGCTGCTATATCCATATATCACTTACAGCACTCATAAATTATATTTCAGTGCCTTCATTCCAACAAGTTGTTAATATGTTCCAAAAGAATTCCAAAAGAATTATTGAAGGCTGCGTGGTGACCTCATAGCAGCCTTCCAGTATCTGAAGGGGACCTGTAAGGATGCTGGGGAGGGACTCTTTGTTAGGGACTGTAGTGGTAGGACAAGGGATAATGGCTTCAAACTTAAACAGGGGAAGTTTAGATTAGCTATAAGGAAGAAGTTCTTTACAGTGAGGGTGGTGAAGCACAGGAATGGGTTGCCCAGCGAGGTTGTGGATGCTCCATCCCTGGCGGTGTTCAAGGCCAGGTTGGACAGAGCCTTGAACCATGTGGTTTAGGGCAAGATGTCCCTGCCCATGGCAGGGGGGTTGGAACTAGATGATCTTAAGGTCCTTTCCAACCCTTACGATTCTATGATTCTATGATCCTATGACTCAGAATAAAGCTATCTAAAGTTGAAAATTTAAGCAAATGAATAATGATGTTACTTATTTTCTGACTACATATCATGTTAAAAGGATACTTTCCCAGGTAATCAGAACTTCACTACTTGAATTTTAGTTCAGTGCATACTGCACGGAAATTCATGTCTGCTAGAGCTGTGAAGAAGTCTGCCCCACTACTTTAAAGAAAACATCTCAAGAATACCAGAGAGGAGTTTAAATCTCAGAAGTTAGATGTCTATGAAATAGACATTAGAAGAATAAATGTCTATAAATATGAGGAAATAAGTTCTCTGAAATACAGCAGAATATCAACAAAGGGTCTATAAATAAATTCTTTCCTGTTACTATGTCCAATTTTTCCTTTTGTCTAGGCTTGCTGCCAAACCACGTATTCTGATGATCAGCATACTCCATTTGGTCTCTTCTGTGTACCTCCAAAAAGCACTTTTTCCCTACTTGGCTGGAGCTTACATGTCCTGCTCCCCTCTAATCCTTCAAAAATATAATCTATCTTGTCTTTTGTTCTATAATTTCCATTGTAGCCAAGAATCTCTATACAAGTGGTTCCCAAATAACTCTAAAACCTTATCACACTACAAAGTTGTATGACACTATTTAATGTATTAATTGCTGTATATATACTTATATAGTGCCTTTTTTTTTTTTTTTTTTAGGTTAAACATAGTAAGTTAGTGGCTTTATAAAATTCTGTGAGCATTTAATTGAATTAATTACATCAATGAACACAATCTTGAAAACTGAGACTTTCCGAGTATTTTGAAGAGCTTACATTAGACACTATATTATCATTGCTTAGAACAACGAAAAATAATGCACAGTTCAATTTAGTAAAAGCACAAAAAGCACATTACCTCATAATTTTTCAAATAACCAGAAAGAGGACTAGTATTGCAAACAATCCTTCTTATTCATTCTAGGTTTGGTTAGATGGTGAATGGTTATCTGCCTGTCATTGCCTGATTCTATGCTGTAATGGTTTAACCCCAGCTGAAATCTAAGCCCTATACAGCCGCTCACTCACTCCTTCCAACACTCCAGTGGGATGGGGCAGAGAATTGGAAGGCTAAAAGTGAGAAAACTCATGGGTTGAGGTAAAGACAGTTTAATAGGTAAAACAAAAGCCACACATGCAAGTAAAGAAAGATAAATAATTCATTCACCACTTCCCACAGGCAGGCAGGTGTTCAGCCATCTCCAGGACAGCAGCGCTTCATCGTACATAACTGTTACTTGGGAAGACAAATGCAGTAACTCAGAATGTCCCCAGCTTCCTTCTTTACCCAGCTGTCTATGCTGATCATGATATCATATAATATGGGATATCTTTTTGGTCAGTTGGGGTCAGCTGTCCTGGCTGTGTCCCCTCCCATCTTCTTGTGCACCCCCAGCCTACTCACTGGTGGGGCCATGTGAGAAGTAGAGAAAGTCTTGACTCTGTGTAAACACTTCTCAGCAGTAATGAAAACATCCCTCTATTTTCAATACTGTTTTCAGCACAAACCCAAAACATAGCCCCATACTAGCTTCTATGAAGAAAATTAACTCTATCCCAGCCAAAACCTGCACAGATATTTATTCTCATTGTTATTCAGGGTTTTCACAGAATAGTTCTTTTTAAAAAAATGAACACCCTAGAAATTGTATTTCCAAGAACTTTGTAGTGCAGTGGCTATCTTGCTAGTTTTATTTCCGGACAACTTGTTAAGTTCTTTCACAATATTTACCTAATAAAAATAACAGAAAGAACACATTCCCAATACAATAGTCACAAATATTAAATATGCATTGTTGAAAGAATCTGTTAAAAGTGTTCAATTTGTGGCACATCAGGCTCACTAAGCTTTAATGAAATATTTATAATAAATAATAGAAATACCTTTTGAGGCTTCATGAATATTTCAGGTGGCATTGACCTCGTGAAGGCTTAAGTGCAGGGATGTAAATTTTCCATGAGACTGTGCAAAGTGAATTTAGTTCTATAGAAGCACAAGCTCTGTGCATGACTATTTCTTGTAGACCACAATAATTCAAATTTTAGTTCCTGAAGTCACTTCCAAAGCTGCAAAACTGTCCCCTATAAAAATCTTTCATTTCTTTAGCTTTACTACTGTAAAGAGTATTCTCCATATGTTCTAAAATCTGACAGCTCATATTCTTCCATTTTGCTGCAAACTACCTTATGACACACGGATACAGCATTTCTGATAACAATGTCTGTAATCAGGTAGTAGGTACATGACATAAGATTGTGTAGAGTAGTAGCAGAGAATATTTAACTTTACATGTGAGAAAAACCAGGTCTTTCTTTCTATGTATATCTGTATGCATGTTAATTTAGTTAACTGAAGTAATCTCAATAATAAAGATAAAATTAAAAAGACACAAAATAATACATAAACCAATCAATGTTTTTTTCCTTATAGAATCTTCTTTGTTTAACATCTTCCTTAACATACTTCAAGACTGACACTGACAGCTGTCAGAGAGATAATACAAGACTGTGAAACAAGACTAAGATTTTCAGGCGGATTGACAAATCAGAGGTGTTTGCAACCTGTTTGGAAAAAAGTAATAATAACATGGGATCTTGATAAGTTTTATCAGGCCATCTAGTAGCCCTAATTTAGCCTGTGGATGGCAGGAAGATGCTCCCACAGGTGCTATCAGAAGAGGACATAATCTTCATTATCACCCACAGAATTCCATCTGGTGGGGATTTTTCATGTTGAATTTGGTCTCTGTACAGGGAGCTGCTACAGTTTATATGTGGATAACTGATTTTTTCATTTGAGCTGGCTGAGAGGCTAGATTTACCGTCAGCATGAGTTAAATAAAAAATTGGAGATGTATCTATGAGGCAGCAGAACTGGGACATTCACAGAAAATTTCATGTTGCAGTCCACCCTCTCTTCTGGCTGGCAAAGCTTTAAAGCTTTTGTTGAACATAATAGCAGTTCCTTGATACAGGATCACAGCTCTGCAGTCCTGTTCTATCTATTTCCCAGTCACTCTTATGGGAAGATTAAGTAGAGTGCATATAGTTTCCTCACTCTTCTTTTTCCTTGCTGTGAAAGAAACCAGAATAGGTATTTACAGACTTCACTAAGTTCCAATAAATAGAAGGGTTCAGTAACTATAGTTAATGAAGTCGAAGGTGATAAATTATTTTTTAAAACTCCCTGTCTGCCCTAGTATTTTTTTATTATTCCTATCCACTATTGCTGCAACAAAAAAGAAAGCTTGGCCTAAGCAGTATTATAATTTGTCATAATTTCAAGTTCATTGTATAGAATAAAGCAAAGGAAGCATTTTGATTTTTGCTCCTGGTGCGCATAACAGCTCTTCCTTTCACATAATCTTATTTTTTCTTAGTTTCCAACTGTTGGAAACATTGCTGCAATTTCCATTGATGTTCCCTTGGAGTAATGAAAGCCAGTAATTTATCCAACAGAGTCAGGCTGATTAGATTTGTTGCATACTGATCAATAAAAATGCTGTCCTGATCTCACTGGCCTTCAGATTCTGCCTTAGAAAGATCAGGCTTAGGGAAAATATTTTGCCTTTTCTTTTTATTCTGTTATAAATACATTCAGTAACTTCTTAGAAAATTGCACATTATTTACTTAACTCTATATTTAATACGACATGAAAATAAAGATTAAACTTCACACATGTAAGGAGAATCAGAAATATAGACAAATAAAACAAGGTTTCAATCTAAAAAGAATGGTGCACTACAAAATTGTAAACCGAACATGAGAAAGAAAGACAGAAGTTTAGAAGGAAGACATGAATATGAGAATAAGCACAAAATAGAAGACAAGTAGAATCATGAATAGTAAAATCAATATCTGAGAGAAAATTAGTTTTCTTCACTGTGTGAGTGGTGAGACACTGGAACAGGTTGCCCAGAGTAGTTCTGGCTGCCAATCCCTGGAAGTGTTCAAGGTCAAATTGGATGGGGGTTTGAGCAACTTGATCTAGTGGAAGCTGTCCCTGCCCACGGCAGGAGGGGTGGAACTAGATGATCTTTAAGGTCTGTTCCAACCCAAACCACTCTATGATTACATTTTTGTGTCCATAGTATGTTTGTACCAGGGTTTATCTTTAGAGAACACTCTTTAGAAAAAAAATAAAATTGCATAATATGGTATTTTTAGAATCATGTAGAATAAAGATCCTCCCTCACCTGGATGTACTGAGGCCTCACCTGGAGTACTGTGTCCAGTTCTGGGCTTCTCAGGACAAGAGAGACATGGAGTTTCTGAAGCAAGTCCAGCAGAGGGCTACTGAAATGATTAGGGTTCTGGGCCATCTCTTATTTGAAGAAAAGCTGAGGGAGCTGGTTCTGTTCAGGCTTGAGAAGAGAAGGCTCAGGGGGATCTTATTAATGTATACAAGTATCTGAAGAGAGGATGTAAAGAGGGTGGGGACAGACTCTACTTGGTGTCCAGGTGATAGAACAGAGGCAAAGGACATAAACTAAAACACAGGAAGCTCCACATGAACATGAGGAAGAAGTTCTTTTCTCTGAGGGTCAAACCTGAGCATTGGAATAGGTTGCCCAGAGTGGTTGTGGAGTCTCCTTCTCTGGAAATATTCAAGAGCCATCTGAACACAATGCTGAGCAATGTGGTCTAGGTGGTCCAGCTTGAGCAGGGAGGTTGGACTAGATGACCATTGGTGGTCCCTTCCAACCTCAACCATTCTGTGATTCTGTGATTTTTAGCCCAGCCCCTATTACGCTTTTGACCCACACCACTGACATTTCCCTGGGTAATGCCTGGAAGGTGTTTGGGACAACACTATTTGGGGATCATGTCCCACAGGCTACCTTACTCTGAGGAGGAGGAGGGCTTGGGTGTCTTCTGTGAGAAGCTGCTAGAAGCTTCCTCTGTGTCCAACAGAGCCAATACCACCTGGCTCTGAGACAGACCTGCCGCTGGCCAAGGCTGAGCCCATCAGTGACAGTAGTAGCACCTCTGAGATAAGCTATTTAAGAAGGTGAAAAAAACTGCAGTGCAACAGTAACTGGGAGAGAATATGTGAGAGCAACAGCACTGCAGACACCAAGGGCAGTGAAGAAGGAGGGGAGGAGGTGCTCTAGGTGCCAGAGTAGAGATTCCCCTGCAGCCCATGATGCAGACCGTGGTGAGGCAGGCTGTGCCCCTGCAGCCTATGGAGGTCCACAGTGGAGCAGATATCCACCTGCAGCCTGGGGAGGACCCCATGGCAGAGCAGATGGATTCACCCAAAGGAGGCTGTGACCCCATGGAGACACCACAGTGGAGCAGGCTCCTGGCAGAGCATGTGGGCCCGGTAGAGAGAGAAGACCACACTGGGCCAGTTTGTTCCTGAAGGACTGTACCCCATGGAAGGGAACCATGCCGGAGCAGTTTATGAAGAACTATAACCAGTGGGAAGGACTCACATTGGAGAAGTTCATGGAGAACTGTCTCCCATGGTAAGGACCCCATGCTGTTGCAGGGAAAGATTGTGAGGAGTCCTCCCCTGAGCAGGAAGGAGTGGCAGAGACAACATGTGATGAACTGACCACATCCTCCATTCTCCGTTCCTCTGTGCTGCTCAGGGGAGGTAGAGAAAATAAGGAGTGAAGTTGAGACCAGGAAGAGGGAGGAGTGAGAGAACGTGTTTTTAAGATTTAAGGTTTACTTCTCATTATCCTACTCTGATTTGATTCATGAGTTGAGTCTGTTTTGCCTATGACAGTAATTGCTGAATGATCTCTCCCTGCCATCACCCCTGTGAGTAATCTCACTGAACTCCAGGACTTCTCTCATGATAAAACATTTGCAAAACTGGCCCTGAGATAGTACAGGAAATTAAAGATTCATAGGATTGCTCATAGTGGAAGTTATAATGTACTTTCATCATATCTGTGTGGTAAGTGACTTTGCTGACTATGTTCCTGGCACTGCAGCCTTTATTATGCTTTTTTTCTTTTCTCTGTGGTTGAGATCTGTTCTCTGATCTTACATGGGACTGAAAACCATGTTCTAGCAAATCTGAAGTTTATAAAAGATAATGTCAGACAATAATTTTTATATGCTTTAGGGAACTTATCTCTCCCCACAGACACATAGGAAGAGTTGCTCTCTAGGCTTTGGTAATTCACAAGTCCAGTATTTCATGTAGAGAATTTCTCTGCTGTATAGTTATACCAAAGCCATATATATTTGGTCATCATTACAAATGGTAGTAGTAATTTGTTTTTGCTCATGTTGTACAAAGGATCACAAATCTTTTTAACATAAGTTCTTCAGTCTCACCAACCAGCATGGGAGCCCTATTAGTCTTGGAAACCTGACAGCCTTGATGAGTATCCCTGCTGCTTGAGTTTTATGATTGGCATGTACTCGCATTTGGCATCAATCAGAGAAGATTTGAGTGTTGCTTGCACTCTTTTCAGAAACAGTGCTGCACTTTTCAGATGGGTTTAAACTATGTTTCTATGTCTTATACAACTACTATTTTACTGACATCTAATTTAGCATAAAAGGAAAAATATTTTATTAGCTCCCAATTAGAAACCTGTAGTTTGAGTCTCTTAAGTTCCTAGTCTGACAGTAAATAGACTTTTAAGGGAGGCATTTACAAGGAATAGGTTACCTGTATCAGCTGTCACTTATGAAGATGAGATTCTGTTGAGAAAATAATGTTCAATTCAGATCTCCAATTAAGTATTGACAAAACTTTTGACATTTATACACAACTTTGGTGCAGGGAGTTTCTCTGTGGTAGAGTCCATTCTTAAAGACCAGTGCTTTTTAAAGCAAAGAAAAGCTTTGGGGTCCAGACTCACAAAAGGACTCCCTATTAAAGGACTTGGACATGCAACTTAAATTAGTCTGAAAGAAAATCCAACCAAAAGCAAAAAAACCCTACAGACAAATGAAAACAAAACAAAAAACAACCTTCAAAAAACCTCCCCCTTCCCCCCCCCCAAAAAAAACCCCACAAAAATACTCCAAAAAAACCAAAACCAAAAAACCCAAATCCAAAACCCCAAACAAGTGAGGATAATCTGAGGACAAGGTATATTGAGGTTTACAAAGAATTGTAACAAGCTTCTCACACAAAGCTTTTAAAGTAGTTAAGACGGCATAGGATAAAAGGAAAAGTACCTGCTGTAGCGGTGTGCTTCCCTCTCCTTTCCGCTTAAGTGATAGCCATGAGTGGTGGATGTGACAGCTGCATCTGGCTTAAGTTGGATTCAGGGGAGACAGATAACAACACAATAGCTAAGGACCATAAATTTTACTTAGCAGCTGAGGGCTAGTTGAGCATGCATCAACCAAAATACAACTGGTATGCAAATATGACTAGAAGTCAATTATTCCATAAAAACTGCACCACCCAGGGCCCATTGACCTCTCCTGCACAGCAGCAGGTTGCATGACAGGACCTCCGCTTGAGTAGGGACACCTCTAAAGCTTACCCCTTGAGGCTGAAAAAATCTTTACCACATCAGATACTTGGTAAGTGAATTGGGAGTAAGTGTTCTGAAAGTTAGAAATCCTAGTCACGTGATGTAAAGGACTGATGGTGCACATATAATCCCTTAGACATAAACCATTGACCAAGTCAGGGACTAAGTCTGGATTCAGACACAGCTAAACTCCCCTCAGAAAATAGTTTAGAACACAAGGGGATCCTTACTGAACCTCATGACTCATTAGGAGGGTCTCCCTGACAGTTTCATCTGACCCTGTCCTTTATGCACTGAATAATCAAGTGTACCTCACCATCGAATCTTGTTAAACTACTGCCACATTTACTACCACATTTTGTTAAATCACTGTTTTATATTAATAAAAATATTGCTACTTCCCTCTTATGAGTGAAGTGCGTCACTCCAGCCACAACATTTGCATGGATTAATAATTAGTTATAAGACAAGTAGCATGACAAGAGAAAATGATTAGTTTTTGCAGTGGAGAATGATCCCTGGCAGAATTCTGTGGGGTCGATGAGATGACTTGTGCTGTTTAAGAAACTGACAAGTGCTGTGGAAAAAGAAATTGAAAGAAAGATGAGAAATACTGCTGATGACACAGGACTATTCAATGTTGTAACGATGACAGCACAGTTGTGGAAGAACTGTAGAAGGACATTATAAGACTGTGAGGCCAGGAAGAAAAATTGCCAAAGAAATCCAATGTAAATAAAAATTAGGTACCTGCTGAAAAACAATCCTAATGTCACATATAAAATGATGGACTCTGGCCTAACTGCTGCCACACAGGAGCAGTAAAATGGGATTATGACAATTTATTAAAATGTCACCTTTTGGTAGCAGTTGAAAAACAGCAACAAAGAAATTACAAGGAAAGGAATAAAACTATAATACCAAAAAATAGAAAAAACCCACTGTATGCTCCTGAAAAATCCATGCTTTGCTCATACTTTATAGTGTGCTGTCTTGTTTTGATTGGTTTTTGGTTTTGGACTTGTTTGTTTGTGGGGTTTTTTTTGTTGTTGTGGTTGTCCCATCTCAAAGTTATAAAGTAGTTTCCATATGATGAATGACTGAGCAGGATAGATGTCTTCAGTTTGAAAAAGACATGGCTTAAAATGGATATAGTAGAAATTATCGAATTGTGAGTTATATGAACAGAATGGATAGTGATCAGCAATTTGCTGTCTGTTTCAAAACCAGAAGTCAGTACCATGAATCTAAATAGGAGAAGAATGAACAAAAGGATATATATCTTCACAAACAGGTCAAGGAATGTCTTTGGTGCCTTCCAAGTAGCAAAAGGATATTACTGATGTGAAAGTTTGAGGGGAAATTATAAAAGTATTCATAAGAAAGTTCAGTGCACATTTAGATCAAGAATCAAATATTCACCAGGTTTCAGATAGAAAAAAAATGACTTTTTTTTTAAATTTATTTTTATTAAGATATTAACTTGTAATAGTAGAGACAGATTTGAGGACCTCCTCAAAAGGATGTAGTGGTATTTGACATAAAATGCATAAAACAACATCAGATTAGATAAATCTTTCATTCTTTCCCACATAATGAGTTTCAAGAAGCCAACTAAAAGTGCTTTCATGCAGTATAGCCAACTGAAAAGTAACTTCACCTGAGAAATGTCAGGATTCTTAAAGTTAGGTATTCCATTTTGTCATTCTTTTAATCTCAACTAGATGTAATGTGAGCAGAAATTGAACTAAATATTACCTAGGTTTTGGTCTGATCTTTGTTTTTGTAAGTAGCCCAAAGGGTAAAATTTCTTCTGTTTGCTTTATTTTAATTAAGTAATGCCACTAAAGCCAAACAAACTAAGGGTGAATTTTTGTTTGCCAAGGCACCAGAGTTGTAAAGTAACTGTGTGATACTTTGAATTCCCTTTCATGGGTGCATTACTAGATTAAATGAGGTTTCCATTTACACTAAATGGAATTGGTGATGAAGAGATTAAGTGCGTATTTAACTGAATAGTGGCTTTTTTCTGAAGAATATTTCCCCTCCTAAATGAGAATAGTATACTCTTTAAAGTAAAAGGAATGTAACTATTTTGTAGGATACAGGTGTAAACTTTTGTTGATCAAAATTTTGTATTTTAAAAATAATTTTAGTATTACAGATAATTTCTTTCATAACTGCTTAGTACTTCTTTCAAATATGTCTTAAATGAGGAACATTTACTTCACATTCTTGGGAATAATGTGTAGCTTATCAGAAGATAAACCAGAAAGTCAACTTCACTGGGAACTCAACTCCTGTGCTTCTATGCAAACACACATAGCATAGGGAATAAACAAGAGGAGCTCGTTGTCTGGGTGAAGAACAGTGACAAGTGGTGTCCCTCAGGGATCAGTACTGGGACCAGTGCTGTTCAACATCTGTGTCGGTGACATGGACAGTGGGAATGACTGAACCCTCGACACACTGGAGGGAAGTGATGACATCCAGTGGGACCTTGACAGGCTTGAAAGGTGGGTCCATGTAAACCTCATGAAGTTCAACAAGGCTAAGTGCAAGGTCCTGCACATGGGTTGGGCAATCCCAAGCACAAAAAGAGGCTGGTTGGAGAACAAATTGAGAGTAGCCGTGAGGCAAAGGACTTGCAGGTGATGAGAAGCACAACATGAGCCAGCAGTGTGCACTTGCAGCACAGAAAGCCAACCATATTCTGGGCTTCATAAAAAGAAGTGTGGCCAGCAGGTCGAGGGAGATGATTCTCACCTCCTAGTCCACTCTTGTGAGAACCCACAGGGACACCCACCTGTGTTCAGCAATGGGGCCCCCAGCACAAGAAGAACATGAAGCTGTTAGAGTGAGCCCAGAGAAAGGCCACAGAGCTGATCAGAGGGCTAGAGCACCTCTCCTATGAAGACAGGTTGAGAGGGTTGGGCTTGTTCTGCCTGGAGAAGAGAAGGCTCAGGGAGACCTTAGAGCAACCTTCCACTACGCCAAGGGGGCCTACAAGAAGTCTGTAGAGGGACTTTTTACAAGGGCTTGTCGTGACAGGACAAGGGGGAATGTCTTTAAGCTGAAAGAGGGGAGATTTAGACTAGGTATTATGAAAAAATTCTTCACTGTGAGGCTGGTGAGATGCTGAACCAGGTTGTCCAGAGAAGTTGTGCCTGCCCCATTTCTGGATGTGTTCAGCAGTAGGTTTGGGCACCTTCACCTGCAATGACAGTGAAATAAGGAAAGGGTAATTAACATAGTTGCAGGTATTTACATCATTATGTTTACTGTAAGATGAGAGGAACTGTTCCTATCAAGTCTCTTTTCATGTTTTTAGTATTATAATGCACCACTTTTCATAGCAATGCAGAGTATCAAAACAACTCATAAAAGCAGAGGTCTATTTAGAGTCACATTGTGACAGCTTTATTTGCATTAAGTAACTTTTTATTCCACAGACAGTGTTGCTGCTTTGTTTTTATTTTTAATTGGAACCACTTCTAGAGAGTGATACTAATTAGCATAAATAAGGGTGGCAGATGCAATTAACATATATTATTTTAAAGGTTATTGCCCTCATTTGAACATATTTAGTGCTGTAAGGTGAAATATATATTACTTTGAAACAAAATGCATTAAGTATAAATTTCATACTGAAAAAATACTAAAATGTATTTAGTTCATGTGTTTGCATACATGGCATACATCCTTAAAGCACCCAGAGGTGTTCACTTGAAAGAAATTTTGGTAAAAGTCATCAAAAGCAATTGAGAAATTGAACCATTAAAAAAAAAAAAAAATCCATTAGTTAGATTAGAAATGAAAAAACCACTTTTCATTCTAAAAACCTGAATAACCTCATATTCTTACTTTTTGATATTTAACAAATTTGAACAGATTTATTTCATTCAATAACAAGATAGCTTATTGAATCAAATAAAACAACTAAATACTAATGCTGAATGTAACTATATTATATTGATTTACCTACAGCATTTAATTGAAGTAGGCATATTATATGTCTGGTACCATAATGTAATAGTTTACATTCTCTCATCAGTTGAAAATCTAAATTGAATACACAAAAAGCCAAATAAATTATTTATATTTATTGAATATATTTATTGAATATATTTATATATTATTCTATATTATTATTACATGGACAGCTGAAACAAACTAAAACCTTAGATTCTCATAAACACAGAATCACAGTTTTCACTTATCATTTTGACATACCTCTTTTGTATAGGGGTTATTGTAGAAATTTAAGCAGTAGGGCATCATACAAATGCAGTGACACATCTATAATTTAAAAATAAACTATGATGAAAAATTGTCTTATTTTTCACTTAGCTGAACATCCTTTAAACTTTATTTGGAATTTTGTCTGGATGAGGTTTGTAGAAATGATCTTTTTTGGTAGAGAGCTGCTGGATGTTGCCATAGTCTCTACAAAGGCAGAAGGGCTGTGTGAAAAATAGGTATGTCCTCACAAAGAAACAAGCAAATAAGTTTCAGGTCTTTAATGCTGCATTCAATCTGTGTGCTGGATGTGCATCGTATTTAGGAATTTTAATGCTGGGTAGTCTGAAGTACAACTGTGGGCTGAAGAAATCAGACCAAGTTGAAATCAATTTAGGTACTTTCAGTGGCAAGACAGCTGTTAAATTCTAGCTTGTTCTATGGAAGCCCCAATCCACCTCGTTTCAGCCCATGATCTGCACTTTGAGGCAATCCTGAGTTCAATTCAAAGGAACAGAGGTGCTTTATGGAAAGCAGTTTATTGTTAGTGTTCTTCTCTTACTCCCTGCAGCTTAAGGAGATTTAAATCCATAGTTCACATTTCCCAGGAAGCTGCTTTAACCAATGGACTGTCAAACTCTCTAGAATGGTGCCACTAAATCTGTCATTGAACTACCCACAGGAATGAATCCAGGGTTTAATGGGACAAAAAAGAGAAATAAGCAACATGGAACCTTCCCATGTTAACTCATTTGTTAAGGATGTTTCCTCAGTGAAGGCATCCCTGTCATCTGGTACCTGCTTATTGGATGCTTATGCATCTTGCATTTAAATATTATTTGTTAAAATGCCTTAATGGTGCTGGAGAAAAAGACAAAATTTAGGTTACCTCCCTTCCATGCTATTTTTGAAGGGTTTCCCAAGAATAAAGATTTTAAGTCATCTGGAGGCTTTTTGAGGATGTTATTAAGAAAAAAGTTATCTCCAATTTGATGAATATCTTGCAAGGTCTCATTGACTGTACTAACATCCTTTAACTTTAAACATCAATTTGTTTAAAAAATATTGCATGTATGTATACACATATATGCTAAAGTATCTTTTATCTGTAAAGAAGACCGAAAATTGAATCTGTGAAAGTTAAAAACTATTACAGATCTTCACACACTGTAAAACCCATGCAAGTAACAATTTAATTCCCAATGCCTTCAGAGATTTTGTTCTATCAGATATTTTTTCCTCATTTTATGTTTATGTGCAACAAGAAAATAGTTTTAATTTCTTTATTTTAATTACCAAAGAACTCAAATAGTATGGAAAAGACTGTAATGATTTTTCCCTTCAAATTTTCTTTGCAGCAGAAAATGAACAACAATCTTCATTGAAAGTGACATTAAAGATTGAAGAAATCATTCACTGGAATTTTCTGTTGCTTTGCGGCTATCAACCTTTCTTCTATTCAGAACAGTTAAGCTAATTGTTTCTAATAGTAGACTTTTTCTGTACCAGACTTTCGTTGTTCAGTAAAGTGAAATCTGAAAGTTTATGAACATTTAAAAGTAGACAGATTGTTGCTGAAAGCCAAGGAAATTTTTTATTTCAAAGTCTACAGGTGTAAGAAAAAATGTAATGTTCAAAATCAATTTTGTTTTGGACAGAGACAAGTTTTCAGAATTTTAGAGGAGTCAAAAATAAAATATCCATTGAATAAAAAGGAACTATTATGTAAAGCAAAGATTTCCAGGTTGTGATGGAAATACGTCATTCCCATAGAATTACACTGGGAAAAAATGGAAAAATCCACATTATCCTGAGTTGTGGTAATCCCAAGCACAAATACAGGTGGAGTACGAATTGAGAGTAGCCATGAGGAGAAGGACTTGCAAGTGCTGGTAGATGAGAAGCTCAATATAATCTGACAGTGTGAGCTTGCAGCTCAGAAATCCAAAACAAAAACAAAAAAAACCCCACCCCAAACAAAACAATAAAATGTGCTTTAGTAATATATTTTCCCATTGGGAAATGTCCCCACCTCCAGCCCCCAAAGTTTAATGAGAGACCTGGGATATATTTTTTGCACTGAATTAGGCCCTGTGAATGCAATAAAAAAGGACTTTAACTCTGTAACAACTATCATGTTTCCAAATATGCTAAATTGAAACATTCCATATTCACAGCCCAAGGAATAGAGTAGGAAAAATAGGACGGGTGAGACACTTGGAAAAAGAAAGTAACTTGCATGTAAATCTAAAAATATATTCAGACTATTTGTGCTCCCTCTCATTTAGTCAATTACTTATGGGGAAATAGTTAAGTGCTCTTCAGCTGCTAGTATCAGTAAGCGCTAAGAAGGCAACTATATGCATTTTTAAAAGCGTCCCCAAGAAATTGTTCTACTTTTTCCACTTCTGAATCAGTTAGGTGACTTTATTAAAATCTCTATTAATGAGCCTGAATGTCTTGTACTTCACTCTCAACAAGGGAAATCAGGATGTAATTGGTAACCAAGATTTTTTTTTAGCAACAACAAATTTATATTTTTTTATTCCCTGCAAATCCTTCTGGATTCTGAAGCTAACAGTTATGCATATATTTATAGTATTTGGAATATTATGATTTTTTAAAATGTGTGAGGACATAGGTGAGGATGATTACTTAATTTTGTTGTTGCTGTTTTGTTTCTGTTTCATTATTTTGGGGGTTTTGTTTTTTGCTTTGTTTTGATTTTTTTTAATTATTTTTGTGGGGTTTTTGTCTGTATTTTTTGTTTGGTTTTTATTATCATTATTTTGTTTTTTAGGCTTTTTTGTTAGTTTTGGGTTTTGCTTTACTTTCATTTTTGTTAAGGATGACCATACACTGAATTTTATCAGGAAACTAAAATATTTTCATAAAAACCATTCCAAGAGATGTTCCTGTAGAATAACCATGTGACATTGGTATGTGTCCTGGTTTTGGCTGGGATAGAGTTAATTTTCTTCCTAGTAGATGGTGCAGTGCTGTGTTTTGGCTTCAGTCTGAGAACAATCTGATAACACACTGATGATTTAGTTATTGCTAAGTAGACCTTACCCTGATCAAGGACTTGTCAGTCTCTCGTGCCCTGATAGTGAGGAGAGGAACAAGAAGCTGGAAGGGAGCAGATATAGGACACCCGATGCAAACTAACCAAAGGAATATTCCATACCACAGCATGTTACGCTCATGCTCAGTATATAAACTGGCGGGAGTTACCTGGAAAGGACTGATTGTTGCTCAGGGACTGACTGGGTATTGGTCAGTGAGTAGTGAGCAATTGTATTGTGAATTACTTGGGTTTATTGTTTTGTTGGTTTTTTTTTCATTTCCCCATTTAATTTTATATTCTCCCTCCTTGTTTTTCCCCTTATCATTATCATCACCATTATTATTATTAGCAGTAGTAATTTTATATTATACTTTGGTTACTGGACTGTTCTTATCTCAACCCATGGAGTTTACATTCTTTCAGTTCTCCTCTCCATCCTGCCTGGGAAAGAGGGGGAATGGGGAGTGGGGGAGGAGGAAAGAAGAAGAAAGGAGGGGGAAAGTGAGTAAGCAGCTGTGTGGTACAGGAGTTGCCTGCTGGGTTTAAACTACGATACCATGCTGGGATGTCCTCTGCCATTGGAGGTTTTCAAGACCTGATTTCACAAAGCTCTGATCAAGAGTCAGACCTGATCCTGCTTTGAGCAGAAAATTAGAATGGACACTTCTTGAGGTCACTTCCAACATGCCCATGATCCTATAGATTTATGAGAATGATAATATATAAGTCTTTATACAGATCATACTGCCCAATCACTCTCTAAAATCATGGCTCTATGACTCTGTAATTCACTTTAAAGTTAATTTAAGGGTACTCAAACACACACACCCCTCCCCCAAACCTCTTCAAATTAGGCTTTTAATTCTACCAGCACTGACTTAAAGAGAAATAATTAATAAAACCAGCAAGCCTTAAATCTCAAGTCCTGATGGTTGAGCAGGCTTGCTACTAGACAAATCACAGGTGTAAAAAGTGTACAGAATTTTTAAGTTCTACTTAGAAAAAATGTTACGTCAGATAAATCTTGCATAAGTTATCCTTGATACAAATCCAAATGGCAATTACTTATATTCCCAATATATCTGTACATTTTTAATTGCCATTCTCTTCTTTGTATCTTGTTCTCAACAACCTATCACCTATTATTTCATATAATTGAGGGAGGTAAAATATAAACCAAGAATTAGGCATTGTCATCATCAAGCTGCACGAGCATTTTGGTTGCTGCTCCCTATTACATGTGATTGACAGGATACTTTGTGGGATACTTGCCCAGTAAAAAAAAAATACTTTGAGAGTGTTTACTGGATCACTTACTAAGGGAAAATAAGTAAGAAAGTTTCTAGTTTGTCATTCTTGAAATAATTATTGACTTATTCTCTTACGCTTCTTGTGCCCCTAGATAAGCACAGAAAGCCAACTTCAGCTTTCTGTGGGCAAAACAAATACATTATTTAGCTACAGTTGTGACTAGAGGTTAATGTGTCAGTGTTTGTATATGGGTGGTATGTCATGATTTGGGGCTTTAAAAATAAAACCCAAAGAATATAGCTCGAAGTCCAGCTGGAGGCACATATGGTTATTTTTGTTTGGGTTTGGGTTTTTGTTTTGTTTTTTTTCCTTGCTTCTTTGTTTAATCTATCCCTTTCAGTCTAAAAAGTAAGACCCCACACAACACCTTAGAAAAAGAGATCAGAGAATTTAACTAAAGTAATACTAAACAGTTCATACTAGACAATTACCAGTGGAGACTAAAAAATTCTGATGGAAGACTAGCTGACAGAAATAAGAAACTGTGTGGATGGAAACATTATGATCTATGAGTCATTGAGGTTTAGGGCTTTAAGGCTTTCAGAGTCGGCTGTTACCAAACTGACAACTGTGAATTAAAGTGCAAAGAGACACTAGACCATTAAATTGTAAATCAGTGGGCTGTGGTTCTGATGGGAATTCAAGAAGAAGGAAAGGGTTGCAGGTGGACATCTGCACAGATTCTAATGACAATTTTGCTATATTTGCATTCCTAGTTATTTACTTAAAACTGAATGGACCAAGTTAGACAATATTTCTTTTTCATTAGAATTGTATTCTTTACAGACAAGAGATACAAGCATCTTCCACACTGCTGTACACAATTAATTTTAGAGTTCGTCATGCATAATGAGCATGCATACGCACATAGAAGGAAACCCACAGCTACTACACTACTGTAAAAAGGGCATCTGTAGGCAGTATTCATTAATTATTTGATTAAAGATCATTGTTTTGATAGCTGTTTTAACAGTTTTGATATTACACTTTATTCCACATAATTATTGAAATATAGGTGAGCAAATCTATTTAATCTTTTATATCTGAGCTGAGGAAGGGGAAGATGGAAAATAAAGCTACAACAGTATTAAATGACCAGACAGTAAAGTACAATATTAAAACTGTAGAATAATCTACAAGCTATTTTTATCGCTGGCCACTTTAAAACTAACCAATTTAATAATTGACTGTCCTATATGTCAATTCCACAGGCATATAAAACTTAATGGCTTCAGACAGAAATTACAGCGAAATTATAAACTATAAGATGGAAACAAAAGTAATCATATTTTTAAAAGAAAATCTTTTTTTCATGATGATTCCTGCCATGTTGTATAGTACCCCCTGTAAATCATTATGGGTATATTAAAATGAGTAGAAATGCATTCATTTGTATTAACTTCGAATCCATACTTTTGAATCCATATAGTGTAACAAAAATAATTTATCACAAGATTCTATATAATCATTCACAGCATTTTTTTCCTACAGACTATTTCTTCTGGGCAAAGAAGTTTACACTGACTGGTATAGCAATATTTCCTTAGAAATACTACCTTTAGGAACTTGTACCTGTAGATGTAATGTGTGAATGGACTTTCTGTTACAATAAACAAATAATTAACAATTATTGATTGATGATTTCTCTTTAAATTATGGAAATCTTCTTTTTTGTCCATGTTCACAAGGAGACCTTGCTATTCTCAAGTGTTCCAGCTATTTGAATTTACTTGACCATTAATTCTTTTTTACTCTATGAATTGACAAAAACATTATCTGTGACTGTTCCATATCTATACTGGAAACTACAGCTGTCTTGGTTAATTTCAAGTGCTCAAACAAGGAAAGTGGTTTGGTCTACATGCTTGAATTTTGTTTAAGTGGACCTTTTCCCTTTTACAGGAGAAACAGTAACACAAAGAGAAGTAACAGGAAAAAAAAAAAAAGAAAAGAGAGGTCCTCAGTGGTTTTGGAAAATGTTAAGAGCTTCCTGAATTAAACTAATGTAAGATTCATAGGCTGTATGTAAGTCAAGCTTAAATACTCTGATCAAAGCCACAGTGGCAGCTATATACTTGATTTTAGCTGAGTGGTACAATCACATTTTGGCTCGCATCAGTTTCTTCCCGTCACAAAAATTATCTACCTTTGTTGCTTCTTTGCATAGTAATAACAAACAAAAAATTTTGGAAGCAGCGTTTCCTTTGACATTTGCTGCTTTAACTGAGCAAACAAGCTAGGCAGCTGTATTCTGCTTAAGGCCATTTGTGTTTAAGATTGAATGGTATATAGTTTGTAAGGTGTGTTTAATAACTAAGCAGAGGTCTAAGCAGGCAAATTACTATAATTCATCGAACATAGTATGAGGAAGACGTGATGTTACATTTTCTTGTTGGTTGCAGAACTTACCTGAAAATTAGAGAAATGTGCTTTATTAGCTTTAGGCAATGAAATTAAGAGCTGCCATATATGCTGCTCACCAGCTGATATATGTTCAGATAAGGCTGCCCTTTGTTCAATTCCAGCTCTTAAAGTTAGTACACTGCCCAAAGAATAACCACAGGGGCATAAGAGAAATTTTGAAAGTTAATGAATAGTAAAGCAATCTTTCTTGCACTTTGAGAGATACCTTTTTTTTTTTTTTTTCCTCTCTCCTAGGACCTGTAAGTGATTCTTTGGTCACATAGATTTGTGAGACTTTTTTCACAATATTTTTCTTGAAGAAACCAGGGAAAATCATAAGCACTTATTTTAAGTGATCAATCTTTAGGCAAACAAGATCTCACCCTGAAGGTTTAGGAAGGTATGTACAGACCTTTGCTAACATCCTAGGGAACATAGACAATTTATTCAAAAAGATAAAAAAAGCTAACTGCCTAAATCAGGCTAACTTGGACTCCATCTACATCAGGTGTTTGTGCATATATGTGCTCACATATGCCCATATATCTACATACATATGTATAAAGGTCTTTTTTTCATATGTGCTCTGTGTGCTGATGTCTCTGAAATTCTAAATTAGGAACTTTTTAAGTTTCTTCCATTTTTTATGATTAGCTTCCCAGTAATCACATAGCCCTGCTGGCATGGCTGATTTAAAATTATTCCTTTCCAATAAAGAAAGAGATTAACACCGAATAAAAATATACAATAGAAAAATGGTCCTTTATGGCAAAGTTACTTCTTACAATTTAAACTTCCTTTGGGGCATGCAGTTCTTGATACATCCATTCCCCTTCATCACTACCTCTCTCTCTACTTACCTCGGCTCAGTGACTCTATCTGAATTGAAGTTTCTAAATGGAAAATATTTGATCATTCTGTGGCCTTTCATCAAGATACCATTTTATTTTACATTGGCTGTAAGTGGCAAGTTTTTGGCAGTGGTGAGCTGCAGGGGTGGCCTCTGTGAGTAGAGGTGACTGGCTGTCATATGGTGGACACAGCCATTTCCAGGCAGCTCCACAACAGACCCACCACAGGACACATCCAAGCCCATCTGCCAAGCTGGTGGCACCTCTGTAAAAAAAGCGTATTTATGAAAAGACAAAATGCTGCACAGGCATTTTGTGAGGAAAAAAGTAAAAAACAACCCTGAGAACACCAAAGTCAGTGAAAAAGGAGGGACAGGAGAAGAGGCGCTGCAAATGCTGGAGAGGAGATTCCCCTAAAGCTTGTGGAGAGAACCACACGAGAACAGATAACCACATTGCAGCCCACACTATGGAGGACCCCACACCGGACCAAGTGCATATTTCCTGAAGGAACTGTGGTCTGCTAAGAGTCCACACTGAAGCAGATTTTTCCTCCTCTGGAGCAGGTTTATGGTGAAGGATTAAGAAGGCTGACCTTTAAGAAGGTCAGTCCATACTGTCTGTGTCCCTCTAGTCTCTGCTTCAAAGAGCAGAGAGTAGCTGTTATGGACTGACCACTACCTCCTGCCCCCCAAAACTCCTTTTCCTCTTGGCAGGGAGTAGGTAGAAGAATTGGAAATGAAGAATTAAAATTGACTTGGGGAAAAATGTGTGTGAGATATGTTTTAGATTTGGTTTTGTTTCCAACCATCTGGATCCATTTTAATTAGCAATAAATTAAATTAATTTTCACTATGTTGAATCTTTTTCACCCATGATGGTAACTGCGAAGTGATATCTCTCTCCTTTTTTGACCCATGATCTTTTTAATCTTATTTTCTGTCCCTGTCCTACTAAAGAGGGGAAGTGAGAGAGAGGCCGGGATCCAGTTAAAGTTAAGCCACTACACCTCTATTTCAATGCAACTTTTAATACTACTCCAAGTATTCATTCAATGGCAGGAATTTGATACTTTAGGTCTGGTTTTATCATACCACTGTTAACACTTTCAAATGAAGGCCCCAGCTTAAGAGAGGCATAGGGATGTTCACATGATCCTTCACATTTTAATCTGAATAGCACCTTGGAGCAATCTGTTCTGTAAACTTCAAATTGCTTCTGTTAACAATGTCTCCAGTAATTACTGGCAGGGAATTTTAACTGCAAAACCTGAAATATTTTTATGGTTATTTTTTAAATTAATGAAAGGCATAATACAAAAAATTATTAGAAGCTACTGTTTCTCAATATTAAGATACCTTTTTCTGGCTCAGTTTAAATGATACACGGAGAACATAAACAAAAGAGAAGATATATTTGCAAATTCATACTTCAAGTTTAAGGAGAAAAAAAAAGAGAAAAACAAAACCTGTAAATGTAATATTTCACTGTTTACATTCTCATAGGGAATTTTCATTCTCATAGTACTGTGGTGCCTGAGGTCCCAGTGTACAGACTAGACTTCCTACCCATCTTTGCGGTGTGTGAAGAAATACACATGTAAAAAACATATTATCTCTTTAAAACATTTATGTCTCATCATGCTATAATGGAGAAAATTAGCTTCAGGGAAGTTAAATGATGAAACTAATAGAAACATCAAATGATTGAAGTCAGAAAGGACCTCTGGAGATCATCTAGTCCAAACCCTTGCTCATAGCAAAGTCACAAAGACTAACTTGCTCAGGGCTGTTTTCCATCAAGTTTGGCATGTACCCAATAATGGAATCTCCACAATCTCTCTGGGCAACCTGTTCCAATGTTTAATCACCCTTAGAGCAAAAAAAATGTAGGTTTTTTTGTTTTACTTTTTTTTGTTTTGTTTGTTTGCATTTCCTGTACTTATTTATAAAACTAATTTGATAATATATGGTGATTTGTAGCTTTTTGTGAGCATTCAAGTAATTTCTGAATAATTGGGTAAATATCTGTATACGCTTGTGAATGGTACAAGGGACCATCAATCCTACAGTCTTGGCTATTCATAATATTATTTGTGATTCCTATGTTATAAAAGTAGTTATGATCTATACCCCTCAAAAGAGAGAAGCTAATAGTGGAAATGCCCAAGTGCACAATTTATGAATACTTGGATGGAAATCTGTTTGCAGTAGCATTCAGCAAATACCTGTAAATAAAAAATATCACTCAGAAATCCAATCTGGATAGGCACTGAAACTCATAAATTGTGGGACAGGATTTGGCTACTCTCAGCAGGACTCCCAGTGCTGTTCAGCTGATAGAAGGAGATGTGTTGGAACTTGTCGGTCGTAAACCATGGAAGGAATAAGATAAGGATAAAAACTTGGCTGAGAAAGAATGGCCCAGTGTTTATTTATCAATCACGGGTTGGAAAGGTCAAGACAGAAGGGAGTAGCCGACCTTGATGGAGAGGAGCTAACTCTTTGTGTAAGAAAAGATGTTGCTGGGGGGAGATAAATGCTTGATTAATAGTTTGTCTTATGTTAGCCAATCAGTGTGTGCCTTCTGTAAAAGACAGACCAATCAGTATGAGACACGCTAGGTAGAGACAAGTATAAATGTATATGGATAACTGTAATAAAACAACATCTTGCTTGCATCAAGCTGCGTCCCGTCTCTCAATCGCGGCAATAAATGACAACATTTATAAAAGTATTGTTTATAAAAAGACTTACCCCTTATAATTTACTTCTCTTATGGACATTTGCTGCCTTGAAGAATAACAAAAAATTCATTTCACAGTTAAGTACACAGAGCTTAAGTAAAAATTCTTTACTTGTTGGACAAGTTGGACCACCTCAAATTATGTTTGTGGCAAGAAAGTGTCAAGGGATGTGGGAATCTTCACCCATATTAAAAAGAATTTTTCCTCTTTACTACTACGCAGTTTTTGAAATGTGCTTTTGGTTATTCCTGCAAATACACAGTAAACTTCAGAGTTTGTAAATACACTGACCCAAAGAACATGTGGAGTAAACTGTAAATCAATCAAATTTTAATAATCCATTTTTGATATCCCAATATGTAGCTATGGAGCTCATGATATTGCAAGAATAAAAATGGTCTGAATAAAACATTTTGGAGAGATTTCTTATGGTAATACTTGAATTCCAATATGAATATGTAAATGAAGAAATGTCTGTGAGATAGTTCATCAATTTGGACCTGGATTTATGAATTTTAAATCACTTGTTCTTTCTAAAATATCAGTTCTAATTCTATGCATTTTTCTCTTTTATATGCCCAGACACAGCACCCTTAAAACATCCTTTCTCTGATTCAAGTGGCAAAACTATCAATTCAGCACTGAGATTAATCCAAATTATTTCATATTATATTGTGGATTTGTCTCAGAAAATTCTCTATAAATTAAAAATTTAAAGAAGCTTTTTTACCTCCCTAATAGCCAATAATTGTGATCTTCACAAACCTGTTAAAAAAAAAAAAAAAAAGAGTATTTATATCTCAAATTATTCTTCTGTTGATTTACTAAAAAATATAAGTGAAAACTTATGCCTGTTTGGATCTGAAATCACTAAGGAAATTTTGAAGAATATGTAATATTTTATAGTAATTACATTAAAACAGAGTCATAAATGCCTAAAATGCAATTATTTTATTAATAGTATATCCATTAAGTAAATGTAACTCCACACCACACACATCTTTAGTAACTCTTTTGTTTCTTTAAATAGTGCAAAACAATAGCTGCATCTTAAGTTCTGCTTAAATTCAAATTCCTTGTGATAACCAGAGCTAATGAATTGTGAGAGCTGCAGTGTAGTAGCTAGAAGCCACAGAGTAAGTTTTCACTCATTTTCCACAGTTCGCTTGCATGAACTGAAATGGTCAAAATAGTATGGGCTGAGAATAATTAATTGCATTCCTTGTTAGAGGAAGTGTTCATTATAAACTCGATAGCTAATCATGAGATTGCATGCTATTTGACTTTTAAGCTGTTATATTTATGCTTTGGCATTAACCCCCACAAACATTAAAATCAGTGTTTAAATATGCATAACCTAAGTAGGGTATATATCAGATCCATTACATTTTCAAATTGACAAATCACTTCTAATTAACTTATCAAGATTATCCCTTTCTGAGGATACAAACATGTTAAGAATTTGAATATGAATTTCACCACTAGAGCAATGAATGGAGAGCAGCAGTTCTGGAGAGGGGTATTTGTCTTACAGTTGACCTAGTATTGAATTTACTAAAGATTTCAGGTCTTGAAAAAGGCCAAGTGTGTGCTTAGCTGCTGGAATTCTGTAATGTATCCTTTATATAATTCTGAACTCTGCATGTTGATTTCTTTGCATATATATCACAAAAGCTTTTTATCAGTAGAATCAGATGGGTTCACACTTTTTTTTCACTAAAGGAAAAAAAAAAACCCAGCTCAAAGGCACATGAACATAAAGATTGAAATACCTGAGCTTAATCATATAGGATTGCCTACTTTCTCAATTTTGGTAAAGAATTTACATAATTCTGTGATGAGTTTACTTTTCATATATGAGATAGAGTCTCAATCCATCCTCTGTAATAGACAATTTTTTATGCAAAATTCGTTAGAGTAGTTAAATGTACTTTAAATGGATGCAGTATTGTTCTCAAAGCTCTATTCAGTTTTCTCCAAGTCTTCAGTGACCTGTTCTGAAAAGTGAATTTATTCTTTACTGACAAACCTGAGATAAGGAAAAATAAACTGTGAAAATTGTCCATAACATCTCTTCACCTAAACACAGACCTGAAGGAGTTGACTGGTTTTGGCTGGGGTAGAATTAATTTCCTTCATAGTAGCTTGTATGGTGCTGTGTTTTGGATTTGTGAAAAAAATGGAGTTAATAACTGCTTAGCTATTGCTGAGCAGTGCTTACACAGAGTCAAGACCTTTTCTGCTGCTCACCCCACCAACAAATAAGCTGGGGGTGCACAAGAAGCTGGGAGGAGACACAGCTGGGACAGCTGATTGCAATCGACTAAAAGGACATTCCATACCATATGAGGTCGTATGAGCTCAGCAATAAAAACTGCTGGGGAAAATTCCCCAGGGTGGAGTTTGCCTGGGGACTGGCTGGACACTGGTCAGCTGGTGGTGAGCAATTGTTTTGGGGTTTTTCATAATTTGTTATTCTTGAGTTTGGTTTAGTTTTGGGAGGGTATGACCTTATTTTTTTTTTCTTATTAAGCTAAATGTGTTAGTGGCTTAGTGGTGCTTAGCTGACTACCAGGGTTAAACCATGACAAGAAAGAATGAGTTTTAGTTATGAACAAGGACTAAATTATCTGAAATGTTATATGGTCCAAAATTACTGAACTGCTCTGTTAGAATAGGACCAGGAAAGTTTTCTCAGGCTCATCATCCACATAAGACTTATTTCTTCCTCAGGGAGAAGCTTGTCCTGTGATATTTGCCATATTCAATGTTGTAAGTAAGACAATGTTTATATAAACATTCAGATGAAAGCTCAGCAGTGCCTCTACCAGAACTGCACAGACCAGAGAGGTTCAGGTGGTTTGATTTTTTATGCAGGTGCAAATAATATATTTGAGAATTTTCTGGTGGGCAGAGGATTATCATGTCTGTTTTTTCCTGATTTACAGCATAGGACTGAGACAGAAAAGATTCATCCTCCTTCTGGGAATAAGTTTTAAATGTTATTTTGAGGTAGACAAAACATTCACCACATCACTGAAGATCATACAATTCAATTGTCTTTTCAATTTCCTGTTAAGTAGCAACATGGCTTTAAATGGTGGACTTATAAAAAGGATTGAGTACGTCTACTCCTCTTTTGTTTGTTTGTTTTTTTCCCCCATATGAGTAATTATTGGAAACTTTTCTTCTTCTTAATCCAGCCATCTTCAGCTTTGGTGGGAACAATTCATAGATGAACATCTGGTAAAAAAATCATCAGCATTTTAAGCACTATTTAAATACTCTTTGCCAACTAAATTTGGACATTGTCTGCAGACTTTTTGAGCAGCTAGGCTTGCATTAAGACATTAAGATTCCACTGCTGAAACTATGCACTGTTTTCCACTGTTTAAACAGCAGCTGCCTGAAAATCTCTGAATATTATCATGTGCATTATTCTGTTGTAAGAAAACCACCCAGATGAAGTGACACATTCTTTCAAGTCAGTAAAAAATTCCTTGTTCAATGTCTACAATGTAGAGAGATATATGTATGCTGACATGCAATGGCTGATGTTTTTAAAGTAGAGAAGAGTTCAACAGATTTTGACTATCAACAGCACAATTTAAAGCCATGCCTAGGATTCATAAGACATCGTCATTTAATTTTATACTGCATTTATTCTGTGAATGATTCCTGCACAGCAACAAGAACTAGGAAATTAACAATAACAGCAAAGAAATAATGATGGAGTTCACAACACAATTACGCAGAACAGACTAGGGCTTTTTTTACAAATGATTACCAGCTCAGCCGGCGATCCTTTAGAATAAAAAACACTTTTCAAAGTATTTACTACATTCAAATACTTGTTCTGTGCAAAAAGGGAATACTCTTCCTATGGGGAGTCCCCCAAACTTACTGTTAAGTAAAATCTCGAGGATCTATGCAAAACGCAGCTGCAATAATATTAATACTTAAAGCCAAACTAGTAGGTAATACTTTCCTAAAAACTTACACACAAGAAAACTCAGTATCTACTCTTTTCTTTCCTCATAGCAGTGAGAAAGACAAGTGGCAAACTAAAGATTTCAGGGTAACAGAATTTTGTTAGGTCAGGGATGTAGTAAGCAAGATTTCTTAGGAAAATATCTACATTACAGGGTGAAGGAACCCGGGACACCTGGTCAGTTTTTAAAGATGGATTTCTCAAAGCACCAGAACAATCCATACCGATCTCCAAGAAAAGGACAGCCTTACTGAATATGTTTGGTTGAGCTTGAACACAAAAAGGAGGTATCCAGGAGGTGGAAATAGACACAGGCTACCTGTGTCTGCAAAAAAAGAACTGGGAAGACCAGAGCTTGTCTAGAATTCAGATTGGCTGAGAATGTGAAGGGCAACAACAGGGGATTCTACAGGAATATCACCAAAGGAAAAAAGAAGCAGAACATAGTGCCACTCTTGTATGTTCTAAACGCAACTGAAAAGGATGAGGCACTGAAGACTTTTTTTTTTTTTTTTCTTTTGGCTCAGTCTTTACTAACTTTATTGTTTCCCAGATAGGCTAACATACAAGCGAAGTTTGAGGAAAAAGGTGTTAAACACAGAAGGAAAAGATTGACTTCATAGAATTATAGAATGGTTTGGGTTGGAAGGAAGCTTTTATCATCTAATTCCACCCCCCTGCTGTGGTCAGGTGACCTTGATCCATCCAGCCTCACCTTGAATACTTCATATGATGGTACATCCACAACTTCTCTGGGCAATTACTTTCAGTGTCTCGCCACCCTCAATGTGGAAAAAAAAAAAAAAAAATCCTTATGTCCAATCTAAATCTAACTTTTTTCAGTTTAAAACCATTACCCCATGTCCTATCATAACAGGCCCTGGCAAAACATCTCTTTCCATCTTTCTTATAAGCCCCCTTTTAAGTATTGGAAACTTATAAGAAGGTCTCCCGAGAGCTTATCTTCTCTAGATTAGACAACCCTTACTCTCTTAGCTTTTCTTCATAGTCTATTGAACTTATGCCTCACGTGTTCACAAAGCTGGGATCTGTAGAAAGAATAAAAAAGAGAGAAACAGTATTTCACCTAGATCCCAGCTAGCTTTCCCTTTTTCAGCCTCAATAGATTCCTATTACTTGTAAAGCTCTCACTCCCCCAAAGCTTATATTAGAGACTTCTTTTATCCAGCAACTATCATGTGTGTTACCTCCTTGCTCTTCATTTCTGTCATTGACAGATTGACTAGGAGCAACAGAAGGCTGCTATATATACATATGAGTTTATGCTTCTACAAATATTTTTCCCTAAATACCCCTACATGCCTAGCACACCTACTGTAACATGCTTGGTTATGATCTGAGGATGGAATCTCTGTTTTACCTTATGTAGAGTCCCCTGAGGGTTTTAAGAAAATGCTTTGAAATTGTACCCAAGATATTTCATGGCAATAAATGAATTATGTCTCTAATAAAGGTTTAATAAAAATTATCCAACTTTCAAAAAATGCCACAAATATCATTCTCCTAAATGGCTGACATTTTGGGATGTTTATGATGTTGAAAAGAAAGAGGAAGAAAAAAAAAAAGTAAACTTTCACTGAAGAACAGCACAGGAAATATGACTTAAAAATAACTATCATTAACAATTATTGCTTACTTCACTACACAGAATTTACATGTAAATTTTACTCAAGCAACTACTCAGCAATGTTAATTTCTCAGATTATTTCAGTTTATGTTCCTCTGCTATAAGTCCTCTATATGTACTCTTGTTTAATCAGTCTTCCACAGTTAGAATCTGTACTGGATGTAGAAAGGCTTCATGTTTTCCTAAAGATTATCATTGTGAAACAAAAATTAGAGTAATATCTTTCAGTAGTTTACAGTCATCACTGTATGCTGCTGTTGGCTTTTGTCTTTGGAATCTTTCTAAAGGTGTTTCAGAAATCTGTACCTCCAAGATTTTGTTTTGTCTTTATCTTCACCTTATGTCTGCATTTTGTGAAAATAAAAAAAAAAAAAAAAAAACCAAGCCCAAAACAAAACCTTTTTACATTTCATTCTCAACCGTACCTCTTATTGAGACATTGGCACTACTGCCATCATAAAGAATCATTATACCAGGTTAAAAAAACACTCCTCTGTGTTTTCCTTTTTTCTTTGCCTTCTCCATTCCCCATTTCCTTCCTTTTTTAAAAATACATTTTGTCTCAGGCACTTGCCTACAATAGCTGTTCTGTAACGAACACTTCCAGTCCTCTGTGATTTTGCTTCTTCTTGTTCTTCAAGTATACTGGAAAATTTTGATTTGTTAGCAAGCCTACTGCTGAATGTCAGCACACCTACAGCTGCCTCATTCTTCCTCATCTGACTTCTACTTGCCAGCAATACAGCTTCCAGTTTGTTCCCTGCTGTTTTTCCTGATGTTTCAAAGCCTTTTTCCAACTCTTTTAGACCAGAGTCTGTGCTCTCCATGCAATTATCGACATGAAAAGTCAGCATTTACCATCAGATATCTATGGAACAAACTGTTTCCAGTTTTAAGCATGGAGCTACACTCTATGGGTTCAGGTGCCTCTGAACGGAAACTGCTAGCAAACACAATTTTTTTGAAGAATTGTTGGCCACCTAGCATAACACACAATCATTCAAATTACTCTGTGCTTGGAATCTCTGAGGCATTCATTCATTATCTCACATAATGTAACTTGTAATATGCAAGAAAACAAACAGGTTTACTTATGACTGTGTTTCACTACAGTAATATTGTTATGAGGTAAATTGCCATTTGATTCCAGTATTTATCATGACTCCTACCATACCAAATGTTTTACTTGAAACTCAATTTGAAAAGTCTTGAGATAGAATCATAGAATCATAAGGGTTGGAAAGGACCTTAAGATCATCTAGTTCCAACCCCCCTGCCATGGGCAGGGACACCTTGCCCTAAACCACGTGGCTCAAGGCTCTGTCCAACCTGGCCTTGAACACCGCCAGGGATGGAGCATCCACAACCTCCCTGGGCAACCCATTCCAGTGCTTCACCACCCTCACTGTAAAGAACTTCTTCCTTATAGCTAATCTAAACTTCCCCTGTTTAAGTTTGAACCCATTACCCCTTGTCCTACCACTACAGTCCCTAAGGAAGAGTCTCTCCCCAGCATCCTTGTAGACCCCCTTCAGATACTGGAAGGCTGCTATGAGGTCACCACGCAGCCTTCTCTTCTCCAGGCTGAACAGCCCCAACTCTCTCAGCCTGTCTTCATACGGGAGGAGCTCCAGCCCTCTTATCATCCTCGTGGCCCTCCTCTGGACTCGCTCCAACAGCTCCATGTCCTTTTTATGTTGAGGACACCAGAACTGTACACAGTACTCCAAGTGAGGTCTCACAAGAGCAGAGTAGAGGGGCAGGATCACCTCCTTCGACCTGCTGGTCACGCTTCTTTTGATGTAGCCCAGGATACGGTTGGCTTTCTGGGCTGCAAGTGCACACTGCCGGCTCATGTTAAGCTTTTCATCAACCAACACCCCCAAGTCCTTTTCTGCAGGGCTGCTCTGAATCTCTTCTCTGCCCAACCTGTAGCAGTGCCCGGGATTGCCCCGACCCAGGTGTAGGACCTTTCACTTGGCTTGGTTAAACTTCATAAGGTTGGCATTGGCCCACCTCACAAGCGTGTCAAGGTCCCTCTGGATGGCATCCCTTCCCTCCAGCGTACCAACCGAACCACACAGCTTGGTGTCATCGGCAAACTTGCTGAGGGCGCACTCAATCCCACTGTCCATGTCGCCGACAAAGATGTTGAACAGGACCGGTCCCAACACCGATCCCTGAGGGACATCCCTCGTTACAGGTTTCCAACTGGACATCGAGCCATTTACCGCAACTCTTTGCGTGCGGCCATCGAGCCAGTATTTGATCCACTGAGTGGTCCATCTATCAAATTGATGTCTCTCCAATTTAGAGACAAGGATGCCACGTGGTTTAGGGCAAGGTGTCCCTGCCCATGGCAGGGGGGTTGGAACTAGATGATCATAAGGTCCTTTCCAACCCTTGCGATTCTATGATTCTATGATTCTATGTCATGCGGGACAGCGTCGAACGCTTTGCACAAGTCCAGGTAGATGACGTCAACTGCTCTGCCCCTGTCCATCAGTTCCGTGGCTCCATCACAGAAGGCCACCAAATTGTTCAGGCAGGATTTCCCCTTAGTGAAGCCATGTTGGCTGTCACCAACCACCTCGTTGTTTTTCATGTGCCTTAGCATGTTTTCCAGGAGAAACTGTTCCAAGATTTTGCCAGGCACAGAGGTGAGACTGACTGGTCTGTAGTTCCCCGGGTCTTCCACCTTCCCCTTCTTGAAAATGGGGGTTATATTTCCCTTCTTCCAGTCATCGGGAACTTCACCTGACTGCCAGGATTTTTCAAATATGATGGACAGTGGTTTAGCAACTTCATTCACCAGCTCCTTCAGGACCCATGGATGGATTTCATCAGGTCCCATGGACTTGTGCACGTTCAGGTTCTTAAGATGGTCTCGAACCTGATCCTCTCCTACAGTGGGCCGAAGGTCTTAATTTTCACAGTCCTTGCATCTGCTTTCCAAGACTTGGGTGGCACGGTCAGAGCATTTGCTAGGGAAGACTGAGGCAAAGAAGTCATTAAGAACCTCAGCCTTCTCCAAATCCATGGTTCTCCTGATAGCTTCCGGAGAGGGCCCACATTGTCCCTAGTCTGTCTTTTATTTGCTACGTATCTATAGAATCCTTTCTTGTTATCTTTTACATCCCTTGCCAAACTTAATTCTAGCTGGGCCTTAGCTTTCCTAACCTGGTTCCTAGCTTCTCTGGCAATGCTCCTATATTCTTCCCAGGCCGCCTGTCCTCGATTCCACCTTCTATAAGCTTCTTTTTTCCCCTCTAAGTTTCCTCAGCAGCTCCTTGTCCATCCATGAAGGTCTCCTGGCCCTCCTGCTGCACTTTCCTCTAGTCGGGATGCAACACTCTTGAGCACGTAGCAGGTGATCCTTGAATATCGACCAGCAGTCTTGGGCCTCCCTGCCCTCTAGGACTATATCCCATGAAACCTTACTAAGGAGGTTCCTGAAGAGGCCAAAGTCTGCTTTCTTGAAGTCCAGGGCAGTGAGCTTGCTGCATGCTTTTCTCACTGTCCTGAGGATCTCAAACTCAACCATCTCGTGATCACTAGAGCCAAGGCTGCCCTGGAGCATCACATTTCCAACCAGTCCCTCCCTGTTGGTGAGCACAAGGTCCAGCATGGCACCTCTCCTCGCCGGCTCCTCTATTGCTTAAAAGAGGAAGTTGTCTTCCACACAATCGAGGAACCTCCTTGATTGCTTGTGCCGGGCCGTACCGTCCCTCCAACAGATGTCAGGATGGTTGAAGTCCCCCATGAGGACCAGGGCCTGCGAGCGTGAGGCTACTCCTATCTGTCTGTAGAGCGCTTCCTCCACAGAGTCCTCTTGATCAGGCGGCCTGTAACAGATCCCCACCGTAATGTCCCCCATTGCTGTTTTCCCTTTGATCCTGACCCACAAACACTCTGTTACCTCATCACCTGTCCCCAGATAGAGTTCCATCCTCTCTAGCCTATCACTGACATAGATAGCAACGCCCCCTCCCCGTCTGCCTGGCCTGTCTTTTCTAAACAGCCTGTAACCTTCCATTCCGACACTCCAGTCATAGGAGCCATCCCACCATGTTTCTGTGATACCAATGACATCATATTCCCGTAGCCTTGCACACATCTCTAATTCCTCTTGCTTGTTCCCCATACTACGGGCATTTGTATAGGGGCACCTTAGCCGAGCTCCAAATGCAGCCAACTTAATGGCTTGGGCAGCTGGAACATCTCTACATCACTCCAAGCACTTATTACAGGTGCTGGCAACTGACCAGGAGTGGTGGGATGGATCAATGCTCCCCTCCCCCAACACATCTAGTTGAAAGCTGCCTTGACCAGCCTGTCAAGCCTCCTACCAAAACAGCTCTTCCCCTTCTTTGTCAGACCAGCTCCACCAGCCTCCAGTAGACCTGGCCTCCCAAATGGAGCCCCATGTTCTAAATAGCCAAACCTCTGACTATGGCACCAGCATTCTAACCATTTATTAACCTGCCAAATGCTCCTAGCTTTTTTAAGATCCTCCCCTTTGCCCTGGAGAATTGATGAAAAAACTATCTGAGCTCCAGAGCCCCTAACCACCTCTCCCAGGGCTCTGTAGTCCTTCTTAATGTTCTCCAGGCTACTGCTATCTATATCTCTAGCACCCACATGGACCACTAGAAGGGGGTAATAGTCAGCAGGACTTACTAGAGCAGGCAGCCTCTCAGCAACATCCCTGATCCGAGCCCCCGGCAGGCAACACACCTCCCCCGAGACTGGATCAGGCCGGCAGATGAGTGCCTCTGTGCCTTTCAAAGTAGAGTCCCCTACTACTACGACCCTCCACTTTTTCCTGGAGGCACCAGTAGTGATCCTCTTTACTGGTGCATCAGCAGGATGTTCATTAGGTGTGGTGGGTGCTTTCTCATTAGCCCCCTGCAGAACTGCAAAGCGGTTCTGGGTGGGGACATCAGATTTAGGAGGAAGCCCCTTGTTGTTAATTGTCCTCTTCCTCCTTTTTTTGTTCGTTTTTCTCGTGACTAATTCCCAGCTTCCTGGGTTGCTGCCCTCCTTCTTTCCTATATGAGCAGTGCTGGACGTTTGCAGCCCCTGCGCAGTTTGGGCCTGGAGCAAGCAGCCCAGCTTCCTCTCAGCTTCCTCTCAGCTTCTCTGGCGTCTTTTAGCTCTCCAACAGCCTCCTGCAGCTCAGCCACCTGCTGCAGGAGGACCTCCAGCAGGGCGCACCGAGTGCAGCCCTGTCCATTGTGCACCCTCGCCTCAAGAGACCAGCCGAGGCACTTTCTACACTCTGAGGTCTGCGCCGCAGCCTCCCCTCTCATCGGCTCTGTCTGGGTGCCTACGCTGGCCACCGCCGGGGCAGAGCTCCCAGAGCGGGCCCTGCTCCTGAGGCGAGTGCTCACTATCCCGCTCTCTGCCCGCTCGCCCTGCCTGCGCGAGCTGACGTGCCACGCCCTGGTCGCTCGTGCTCCCTGGGATGGGTTTTTACCCACTGGGGGCTGGTGCCTTCACTCCTGGCACCGCCCCCTGTGAGTCAGCTGCTCGCGTCAGCTGAGCTGGCAGCTCCTGGGCAAGTCCTGTCGAGGATTTGAGGCTCCCTCGGTCGCTCTTGCCGCTCCGACCTGAGGCTCCTGGACGCTGTGCTTCCCCCCGCTCCGGTGTTAAAGGCGTTTTCTCTGGAGATACTCACCTCGGCAATTCGATCATCTCAAACTCTATAATTAAAAATATATTGTTTCATATAAAGATATAAACACTATTCAAATGCACAATGAAGATTTCCATGAGAGAAGGAGAGTTGAAATCTTGGGGATTTTAGTTTAGTTGCTAAATTTGTGATATTCTTGTCTCATGATTTCCATGGTATAAAGTATCGATACAGCAGTAAACTGTTACTTGGATTAAATCACTTCGTACAAGTGGGCCTGAACACTTTTTATATATAGATATATATACAGATACAGATAAAGATAAAAATAAAGATATAGATAGATATGGGTATGTGTTCAGTTCTGGCCCTCTCATTACAAGAGAGATATTGAGTTGCTGGAGCAGGCCCAGAGAAGGACAACAAAGCTGGTGAAGGGTCTGGAGCACAAGTCTTATGAGGAATGGCTGAGGGACCTGTATTTGTTTAGTCTGGAGAAGAGAAGGTTAAGGAGGGACCTTATCACTCTCTACAAATACCTAAAAGGAGGATGGAGAGAGAAGGTGGCTGACCTCTTCTCCCAAGTAATGAGTGATAGGACAAGAAGTAACATTCTCAAGCTGCGCCAGTGAAGATTTAGGAAAGTTTAGGATATTAGGAAAATTTTCTTCACTGAAAGGGTGATCAAGTATTAGAACAGGCTTCCCAGGGAAGTGGTGGAATCACCATCCCTGGAAGCGTTCAGAAAACATGTAGATCAGTCTTAGTCTCCAGAGAAGCACTGGAAACATAAGCATAATGCCAAAGAAGTAAATACTAAGTACTAGGAAGTTCTGTATGACAATGTTACCAGTATTATCAGTGTTTTTCTGATGTTAATTAATGTACTGTACACATAGGTATCATTCAAACTGCAATAGTTATCATATTGTGATCAGACTATTAAGACATACTAGACCAACAATAAATTCTCAGTTTTGCGTATTAGATACCCCTTCTGTCCATTACAGGATTTTAACTGTAGCAGTAGTATATGCCTGATCAAAACTCTGGTGATATTACTGAAGCATCTTCTCTTGGCTGCAGTGGGCATATAAGCATGAAATTCTAGCAGAACCAAGTGTGAGAAAAGCTAAGTAAGTTTTAATATACCTTCAGACATTTTAAAGGATCAGTTTTTTGAAGGCAAGAGTATCCTTGTATACTTCAGAAGTAGTGGCATTGAAGGGAATAGAAATCATAGTAAATATGGTACTTAATCCAGTATTTTAGCTAAATAAAAATTCTCTCATATTTGTTCATAATCCAGCTGTATTACTGAATCTTCATACATCTCAGATTTATTATAAACATCAGAAAATAAAGAGTAGGCATTGCAAATGGTAGCTTACATTCAGACACAAAAGGTTACAAAAAGATATTCCTTCCAAAGCAGCAGTAATTGCTTCACAGAATTGTCAATATTTAAACTATTTGAGATACATCTGTAAAACAAAATATTTTGTCAATCCATTATTAAAAAAAAACCAAACAAAACCTAAAACAAACCAAACCAAACCAGATTAATTTATTATTTTTCCACACATCTTTCTATTCTTCTCCCTCCTTTCAGTACCTGATAGAAAATTGTCCTTCACTTAAGGTCATCCCCCACCATCTGAGCTAGATGCAGCACCTCACTTTTCATTTATATGCTTTGCTGTTATCAGATGACATTCTAATCAAATTGCTGTGGGTTACTAGATTAGTAATAATAAACTTTCAAAGGGATATTGTTTCACAGTTGTAAAAAATGCTTCGAAATTCTATTGCAATTCTAACAAGTAGTTCAAGATGGGTTTTTTTAAGATGCTTTATATCTGTCGTGAAAGTCTGAATTGTAAAAGCTGTAATAATAACACATTCCAACATATTTAACTACTATCGTAATAGTATGTCTCCCTGCTTTAGAAAAATTTTGGCTCAGCTTCTTTATTTACTACTTTATAACAAAATAAAAATTAACGCCAAAAGGCTTTATATGTTTAAAACTAAAAATTAGAAGCATATTTCTGTGCCTTTTCTAGCTTGTAAGCTTGAATCTAGTATTCTAAATGCTTCCATATTTAGTTAAAAATATCTTTCCTTGATATTTTCACTTACTTGCAATAGAAAATGTTCATTAGAGATATTTTTTTCAGTTTGAACATATGCCAGACTGTTCTGATCAGTCTATTTTACTAATAAACTATAATCTTCTACAGTTTCGAAAAATGGAATGAAAATTGGCAAAAGCTAATAAATTGAAAATTAAGCTTTCAATGGTATTTTTTCTGTTTTCTATTTGCATTTTTCCTCAGCAACACAAGGTGATGTGGTTGTAAACAGCAAGGCTGCTTAACATTGTTTAGTAAAACAAAATGGATAAAGAGACAATTGGGCTAGGTATGCAATATTTATGGCTTATATACACCTTTACAGCAATGCCATGCACCAGTAAATGAGTCTGGTTGGATTTTATCTATTTATTCGTTCATTTTTGTGGTCTGTTTGTGTAACCATAATTTTCTTTGGAATGATTATGTGTAAGATAGAAAGGACTAATTAAAATCTCTTCCTAATGTAACCTAGGAGGCTGTTGTCCTTTGTTGCAACGGTGGTGGCCCATAGTCAGCTTTGTGTTCAGCAGGACCCTAGGTCCTTTTCTGCAAAGCTCCTTTCCAGCTCATTTACACTCATTGTGTACTGGTGCATGGAGTTATTCCTCCCCAGTGTAAGAACTGTACATTTCCCTTTGTTGAACTTCACGAGACTCCTCCCATCCTATTTCTCCAGCCTGTTGAGGTCCCTCTGAATGGTCACACACCCACCTGGTGTGTCAATCAGTAGTCTCAGTTGGCTGGCTAAGAGTACACTGTCCTATCATTGAGATCATTAAGATATAAAGTATCAATGGCCCCAGTATTGATATCTGGTATAGAGACAATTTGCAATCTACCTCATTGCCCGCTGATCTAGTCTGTACTTCATCAATTTGTTAATATGTTAGTAGGAACAGTATTGGAAGACTTGCTAAAGTCAAGATAAAAAACAACCGCTCCTCTCCCTTCATCCACCAAAGCAGTCATCTGACAACTTCAAATCACCTTCTTATCCCTGACATGTTTGGAGATAATCAACAGTGACCTTGTAATGACACCAGCCACTTTCCTCAGCTCTTGTGGGTGCATCCCTTCAGGTTTGATTTTTTTTTTTTTCACATGAAATTTGTTTAAATGTTTCCCGGCATGACTCTCCTCCACAAAGGGAAAGTCCTCTTCCCCTCAGACTTTCCCACAGGTCTCAGGCATCTACTGTTCTTGAAGATAATCTTAACTAGTCCAGACTGAAGCAAAGAAAACAGCTTGGCCTTCTTCATATACCTTGTCACATCAGCTGCTCTGCCTTATTCAGCAGCAGATTGTCTTCCCGTGTTTTCCTTATGCCACTGAGTTACCTGCAGAATATTATAATTAGAATATTATAATAATAATAACACATTTTAATAATGTGCAATTTTTATTAACTACTATTGTCAAACTTATTTGCTCTCCATCCCAAAACATCAGTGAAAGATCATTTTCCAGTGATTTCTCTTGGTTTTCCTTTAGTGCAAATAATTTGTGAGCTCTGTACATGATAGAAGTAATGAAACTCATTTTACCCCCTTTGAACCATCCAATGCCTTTTATGTCTAATGCACTGTCTCAGAAACCCTTTTTAGAAAAAAGGTACTTAAGATGTAGGTCAACATAAGCTACAATAACCTACATTTATCACATATCCATACTACTATTATACAGGACACAGGTAGTAATTATAGAAGAATAGATGGTCTGAGAGTTACACATTCAGATAGGAAAAGAGCATGAGTAACAGTCTTGCCTTCACCCAGCAGCCTGGACAAGGGTTTCATGAGAGACGAAAAAGTATCTTATTTTCCCTCTGCTCCCACAGACTGAGTGCACTCTGGACGGAAAGCAGACCTCACAGGAAAACAAACTTTAGAGCAATAAAACACATCCTTTCAAATCTTGTTTCAAGTTCCCAGCTGACATCTTTTCCGTGCAAATACGTGCAAATGGCAATGTGGAACAAGCATCTCGATCAGTGAACGCAAGAGTATGCATATATCTTTGTGGTTTACACTGAAATTTTGTTCCTAACATAATGGCAAAAAAGCAAATCCGAAGTCCTATATCAAACAGCTGTACAGCCACTAGTTTGAAAGATTTTAAAGAAAGCTCACTGACTTCCTGCTTTATTTCTTTTGAGGACTAATTGCGTGTTTGATTTTCACAGTTCTTTTTAAAGAGTGAAGAGAGCTGATAAAACTATACAGTTTAATATCACCCAGTGATTTTCATTATGAAAATTCTTCTATTAAAAGTACTGCTTAGTTTTCACCAAGGGTGAAGGGTTGAAATAAAACTGTAAGACAACTCTCCTTCAAGAAAACTTAGTCAGCAAAAAGATGACCCAAGGCTTTGTTATTTGAAATTAATTTACCAAGCAATATATTGTAGCATTTCTAATCTAACTGAGAATAATTTTTATATTAAAATGTGTATTTTACTAAGGTGCTTTTCATGTCACTTAAATATTTGTCATTTTGCTCACCTTCAGTAATTACCACCCTGGTGGATTTTTTTTTTGGTGGTTGGGTTTAGGTGTTTTGTTTTTTCTTTTGTTTGTTTGTTTGATCGACTGTTTTCCTTCAGAAAAAAATAAAAAACCCCCAAACCCCAAAACACTAGAAACAAAAAAGTCAAAGGAAGAAAAAAATTTTAGTGAATACTTTTTAAAAGCAACTGTAATATATTAAATTCCTGGATGTGTGTCCTGAAAGCTCTAACAGCGTTTGGGTTTTTTTTCCTTCCTTCCTAGTAGCTGGTGCAGTGCTGTGTTTTGGCTTTAGTGTGTGTGGGATAATTACTGAATATGATTTAGAAATTAAACTTATATTTAAAAATGTAGCATTGCTCACACATAAAGGAAAAACGGACTTTCAGGGTAAGATGCAGCTGCACATGGTATGCCAGGAATTCACTCCACAGTGGTTCCTGTGGCAACATTGCTTGACAGAGGATGGAGCAGAGTGGAGATTCTGTGGCCAAACTCTGTCCCAATACCAGCAGAGATGGGAACTAGGTGGTACTTAAAACTGATAAGCTGCATACTTGCTGCCCTGAGCCAACGGTCTGTCATCTTTTGACAAAATGGTGTCCTTTGTGAGAACTTTGCTTCATTATAATGCATTTTAATACGAAAACATACCTCCACCTCCAATGCTACCTGCCTCCAAAGTGAGACCACCCCTCTTTGAGCATGCTCTTTGAATTTTTTGTGGCATATACCCTTAAAAGCGAAGCGAGGAAAATTTATACCAATAACAATAAAGGTATGTATGACTAGAGTCACTCAAGCTCCACCTTGAAAGTCAAAAATAGTATAAAAATGACCCAAAAAGTGGGGGGCATTAAGGAAGACATCATCGTGGACGAGCCGAGGAAGACCCCCATCAGCTGACTACACTTGACTCCTAGGACCGGTCGACAGGCTGGACCTTTCTTCCCCCCCATAGGGACGCCTTTGGGTAAGACTTGCACTGTATCCAGTGCTTCCCTGGAAAAATTAGGAATCTCTATATAGAGTTACTTTTTACTTTTATACTTTAAAGTCAGGCTGTATTATTCATAACTTTGTCACACGGTTGTATACCTTATTATTTGCACATGCTTTTGCAGACAGTGTATTTATCACCGGCAATCCGTAAGAACCTGTATCTGTTGCTTTAATAAACTGCACTGTTTAAGTAGCTAATCTTAAATCTCTCATTGAACGCGACCAGCTCCCTCAGTGTGGCCATGCTAGTTCGTGAGCACGATTAGACTGAAGGTGCAGTGCACTATTAGTGCATTCATGATTATTCAATCGTGATTATTCAATATATTGAATGCGACCAGACTGATAGTGGCAAATTGGGCATCACTCAGAATCTAAGCCTAGCCGCACCCAGCCCCTCTAATATCTGAGGACCAGCTGGAAAGCAAGGGGGTTTATTTTCTGCCAAATTATTTTACCCTTTCACGCAACAGTGTGAGAACAATGCTGATAACACACCAATGTTTTAGTTGTTGCTGAGCAGCACTTACCCTGATCAAGGACTTTTCAGCCTCTCATGCTCTGCCAGTGAGGAGGGGCACAGGAAGCTGGGAGGGAGCAGAGACAGGACATCTGACAGGACATTCTCTCCCCTTGTTATTTTCCTTATCATTAGTAGTAGTAGTACTATAGAATCATAGAATGGTTTGGGTCAGAAAGGACTTTAAGATCATTTAGTTCCAACCCCCCTGCCATGGGCAGGGATGCCTCACGCTAGACAGTGTCGCCCAAGGCTCTGTCCAACCTGACCCTGAACACTGCCAGGGATGGAGCATTTACAACGTCTTTGGGCAACCTGTTCCAGTGCCTCACCACTGTCACAGTAAAGAACTTCTTCTTTATATTGTACTTTGGTTATTAAACTGTTCTTATCTCAATCCATGGGGTTTACATTCTTTCAATTCTCTTCCCCATCGTGCTAGGAGGGGGGAAAGGAGGAAGGAGAGAGAACAGCTGCATGGTGCTGAGTTACCTGCTGGGTCTAAACCACAACAGTGTGCAATTTTTACAAAACTGTTCAGAACAGTCAGAACAGTGAGAATACAGACAATAACAGTGTATGATTGTGATACAAATCGACTTTAATTCACAATATACATAAAACATCCTCTTCCATATTTATTCTATATACATAGCAAAAATGTAATTGTGAGACACTAGGAAAAATGAATTAAACATGGAGTCTTTCTAAATAATTCAATTTTTCTTCGAGTTTTCTTTCAGAAAGCTTGCTTTGAATCAATTTAGTTAGAGATTTTCCATTGCACAGAATTCCAAAGACAAACATTTACAGAACTTTAAGAAATTGAGAGCTATTATAAGGACTTTTGTTGTTTCATTTCCTTTCTTCATGCTTCATGCAGTTTCTGTAAAAAAAAAAAAAGACTATATACTGTACAAGTTACTCTTCAGACAAATAATTTGCAGCGCTATCCAAGACTAAATTCAATTCTGAGTTAAACCATGCCTGCCAATTATTTCCACCTATCTGATAGACTAGTTCTATTCAATTCAAATTCCATTCTCAACAAAATTTTTTATGCAACGATACACTCAGAAATTGATACTTTGTGAGAGACAGAAACAGTAAACTTTTCTTTACTGTTCCTTTTGTGGAAGAAAAGAGAGGAAAAGCAGGAATCTGAAAAATTGTATATTACAGCACTAGCTGTGTGGAGGTTCTAAAGCTGTTATTTTCATGTCAATGCTGTTATAAATGAAAGCTGTATGACCAGGTTGGGAGGCAAAAAAATATCTCAAGTTTACATTTTGAAAAAATAAACCAATCTGTCTGCTTTCAAAATATGTTTTAAAATGAATACTTAAAATTCATAACTAAAGAAATAATTTCAATTTATCACTCAGTATCTTGTACAGCAGATAGGCAGGAAATTCTAGTTTAGTTTCTGTTGAGGATAACACGGTGTAGAGGGTTAGGAAAATATATACTTCCATAATTTGAGAAAAATACATATGCTTCTTTACTGAGTTGGGGTATTTCTAATAAAAAGAGAAAAGGAGAAAGGTCATAGATAAATTTTCTTTACTGTTAGCTCATTTCCCTTCTTCAGATATTCATTACCTAATACATTTCTTCCAAGGATTCCACAGGCTACTATATCCTCAGCATACCTGATCACTTTCCTCAAATGAAGCATAAAATTTGTTTTCTATCCATAGCCTTCACTGACTTCGGCTGGCATAACATCCAAAGAAACAAAAATGTTGATGATATTGCTGTCACTATCATGGCATAATAATTTTGCATTTATTTTAATATCTTCTAACAGAACAATTGGATAATACTGAAATTAATGTATCTTTTTTTTTGGCCTCTAAATGTATGTGAGACCGTGGTTTGTTTTGTTTTTTTTTTTTTTGGGGAAGCGAATCACAGCATGTATTTAAATGTATATCATTAATATTTAGAGTTTATACCGACTTAAAAATTTATATTTATCAATCTAAATTCATATAGAATATGGATCTATGATCATGAGTGAACTGTATAAACACAGACTAATCATGTAATTTTTTATTATTTTATTTGCTAATCAAGTGATTCACCTTGGGAAAAAATATGCCCATTGGTTTACGATTCTTACGAATTCTTATGACTTTAAGAATGAGCTCTGATTATCCTAATTTCCATGTACATTTGTCTTGACAGACACTTAGCTCACATTTTATGAAACAATTTCTTGCACACATTGGTTAGGTAAAGTTGCAGATAAGCACAAGCCAGGAAACAAATATTTTGAGCACAGTTTAGAAGAAAGTTGCTGTTCAATTTTTAAATAAAGCAGAACTTCACTAATTTGCTTAGCAGTTTGCAAGAGATCCTGAGTAAAAAATGCATACCTAGTATTTTGTGTTGTAGAACTCAATCAAATGGTGTATGAGGTTTTTTTTTTATATAATGACTGGAGTCCCTATTTTTCAATATCTTTATATCATGGTTGTCCTCAGAATATTTCTTCCTCCTCTTCTCTACAGTATTAATTTCTGGTGAAAAAATATTTTTAGGGGAATATTAAAAAGCAATAAGCCCAGTCTTCTGTCTCTAGAGGACTGTATTATGTTTTACAGGAGACTGGAAACTTATTTGTCTGTTGCCTGTACTATGTTTAAGTATTCGCTTCCTTTAGAAGTCACCTCATTTATGAACAATTAGTCCTAGTAAAACAAAAAAAAATCGACAAAACAAACAAACAAAAACCAAAACCCAAACCAAAATAAAACCAAAACCAATAAAAACCCACCACAAACTAAAACAAAACAAACAAACAAATAAACCACAAAAAACACCCAAAACCAACCCAAATCAACCAAAGAAAAACCCCAAAACCCAAAACCCCAAACAACAGAAGAATTAGAATAGATGTACTTAAAAGAAAGACTGAAACTTGTCAGATGCACATTTTATTTACTTGAAATGCTTATTCTAATGAAAAGAATTGTACATAATTTCAAAGCCAAGCTTGAATTTTTGGCATGTCTGAATTCCCTGTGAAGTTTTTTTCTCACCTCTGCGCTGCCCCACACAATGAAACAAGAGAATTGCTTATAACGAAAAATAGTTATTCATAAAACAAAATCACTTTTTCTTGTATAGTTCTTAAAAATAATTTTTAGTGTGCCTATTGTATATGAAGTGCTTGTTCAGTGGACTTACTGGTGAAGAATTTTTCACTTTCTTGTTTATCTTGTTACCCAAAATAATGTTTTTACAAGCTGCGAATCTCAACATTTTAGAGATGCTTTGATTACAATGAACAGGTGATTTTTTTTTTCTTCCACATTTAACTTCTATTTATGATTTACATAGTTTGGTTTACTTTTAACAAGTATCAGGACTGAATCTCACGTTTTCTGCATACACTGTCAAAAAAATATCTTATTTTCGGCAAGCTGAATATATTGCAGAGTTAAAATCATTAAGGTTGGGTAAATTGTAATTATAATGATATTCAATGTCAGAACTGCCTAATAAGGGGAGAGTAGATACTTTCTTGATTTTTTTTTCCCCATTAATCAGGATCATTATAATTATATTAATTTTCTGAAAAGTTAATGTAAATCAAATATTTCATAACTTTCTGTAGCAGATGACAGATTTTTAGGCTGAAGAATTTCTATAGTGTTTAACATAATGAAGCCAAATCATTATCTCTTTAGCCAGAGGACAGCTTGCGTTGTAAATAATGCTGATTAAATAAGCAAAAAGCAAATTTGCATCAGCTGATACACTTTTCATATTTTAAATCAAGTTAGTTACAGGGAAAGAAAAGATGGATCTAGGGCAGAGAATTTAACTCAGAGATACTAGATTCTAAACATATATTGCTTATATGTTCAAATAGCATAAAAATGCAAAATTAAGTCTGATACAGATGGGAAAAAAATCTTTCAACCATACTGAATTTTAATATAATAGAAAGCTTGAGAATGAGAGTTTTGTATGAAGCATTTAAAGCTCAATTTTTCTTCTGCTCAGTTTGATTAAGGATCTTGCATGCCTCATTTGCCAAATAACCTTAAACACTGAAGAGTCCTGATTTTCTTAGAATCATGGCTCTTCTCTTTTTATTGTCTCTCACACTAAACAACTACTCTCCAACACATCCCTTCTGTATGTGTCAATTTACACACACACACATAACAATTCAGAATTTCTAGTTTGGTTTGCTTGCTTTTAAACAAAAATTGATCATACATAATTTCCCAATTTTGTTGTTTGATAAATTCACTGGGGTTTATTACACTTTTCTCAGGAAATGCATATTCAACTTTGGACTGTTCTTGATTGCCTAGAATTGAAAACCGCAGTTAGTCAGGGAAAAAACTTGCTTTCATTCTCTAAGAAAGGAATCCATGATTTTAATTCTTGGTTGCATTTTGGCTTGCAAAATCTAAAATATTAAGGCACTGAGATGGCTATTTCAATCATTACACAAAAAGTCAATTTAATCTCATTCACGTTTCTAATTCGCGAGACACTCTTTCATGCCTTGAGTCTGTGATTTTCTTAGCGTTTCATGACTACAGCTGTTTCAGGACACAATAGACTTTTTTAACCACACACTTAATTGTTTTGAGGAAGAATTTAGAACATCAAAGAGGTCCAAAACATACCTTTTCCACCCCTCAAATATGGACACTTCACAACCTTCCTAGCCAACTTTCTACTTTGACTGGTATATATCAATTAAAAAAAAACCAAAAAAGTAAAAAATCCTAACATGACTTTCCTTCACCATGGGAAAGTCCTCTTCCCTCCAGACTTTCCCACAGGTCTCAGGCATCTAGCATTCCTGAACATAATCTAACTAGCCCAGACTGAAGCAAAGACAATACTGAGTACCTTGGCCTTCTTCATATACCTTGTCACACCAGGTGCTCTGCCTGCTTCAGCAGCAGATCTGTATTTTCCTTTATTTTCCTTCGCTATTGAGTTACCTGCAGAAGCTCTTCTTGTTGCCCTTCACATCCCTTGTCAGATTCAGCTACAAATGGGCCTTGGTTTTCATAATCACATCCCTGCATGCTCACACAGTGTCTTTGTAGTTCTACAGGTCAACTGACCCTGCTTTGGCCCCTTGTATGCCTTCTTCTTATGCCTGAGTTTAGTCAGGAGTTCATTGTTCATCCACATAGGCTTCCTAACACCTTTGGTCTAGCCACAGCAGCTCCCCACACCTCATATTCCCCACCGTTTTACCCTTATTTTCATCTATCAGATCCAGGAAAGCACTTGATCCTTCTCAGGTTTTTGGTCATCACTATTAGCAAGTGTGCTGGTTTTGTCTGGGACACTCAGCTAAAAGCATGAGGATTTTCCCCGTCACTATTTCCTGTAGGCACCTACTTATTTTTGTACATATGCATGAGGTGACACCCTTCAGCCATGTCCATAGATTACCAGATATCTTGGATATATCACCCTGAAGCCTTTTCTTGCCACTTCTTCACTTATTTGAGGGTCATAATCTCCCTGTCCCTTTGTCCTTGTTTAAAGTTTTTCATGAAATATGAGAACCTGTTGATAAAGTTGCATCTGTCTGATTTCATGAAGGACATTCCATCCCTTTTTCACAGTTTTAGTCTTCAAGGCAGGTCCTGTGATTGGGAAAGTCAAATTCTTCTAACCCCAGCAGCACAATCGACTGTGGCCCACCAAATCCACTTACTCCTTCCAAAGCCCTTCCACCCCTCCAGCAGGTGTCAGGAGCGATATTCATGTACCCTTATCCCGTTTACCCATTAAACTCAGAGCCACATAGTTTGATATGCTCCAGGTTCTCCCCAGCAGCATCACTAGCGTCCATGTGTCACAGAGGGCCAGACAAGCTTCTGCAGTCTCTCCATGATTTTTCAGATCCAAAACCCTGTCAGATGACAGTCTCTGAGAAGTTGATAAAGCATGGAAGCCATTTCTGAGTGCATGAGGGGCAAGATGATGATTGGGAACAGCCAGCATAGACTCAGCAAGGACAAATTTTGTCCAAGTAATCTAATTACCTTCTATGACGAAATGACTGGCTTTAGCAGTAGCAGTCTATGTCTATTGGAGCAGATACCATTTACCTTAAGGTTAGGAAGGCTTTTGTCAGTCTCTCATGTCATAATAGCCTATTTCAAAAGAAATATCTGCATAAGTGAACATAAAGTACATAAAAACACCTGGACCACCAGGCTCAGAGTCTTATAATAAACACTAAAATGTCTAGCTGGCAAAGAGGCAACAAATATAAGTCAGCAGGGTACAGACTGGTGGCCATCTTCCTGCTAAAGCAGGAATGAAGCTATACAGCAGTTGGAGAATACCTTCTTCTTACCAGCACCCTTGTGATAATAACCTGCCCCATTAGGAAACTACACGTAGTGGTCAGTTCACCATCATTAACTTAACAAAAGGTGGAAAAGATGTATCCTGTGTAATATCTGACTATATCTGCAATAATACAGGCTTTCTCCTTTTGCCTCATTCACTGGGGAATAAATGTGTGCCTGAACTCAGTTCTAATGAATCATGTAAAGGGTGGGTCTTTTTCTTTCAGGGTTTTTTTTTTTTGTTTGTTTGTTTGTTTGTTTAGATTTGAGGGGTTTTTTTGTTGTTTGTTTTGTATTTTGTGGATTTGGGTTTTTTTTCATGCTTGCCTACAGAGTCCTGGAAGTTCCACAAAGCAGAATTAGATTTATATTCCTTTAATTCATTGAAACTAAAAGGAAAAAAAAAAAAGCCATCAGTTCTCAAAATACGACTATAAGCAGGTCATTTTAATGGCATAGAAAGAATGTGGTGCCTATAGGCCTTAGAGGTGATATTGTTTGCGCTGCAAAATATCTGTGCTTAGTCTTAATGCAATACATTTTGAGCAAAAGAAATTGAACTGTTACAGGTAAGTGCTACTTATTGTATACTCTTTTTGGCACAAATCATAGGACATACCAAAAAAAAAAGGAAAAGTACAAACAAGAAATGTAGAAGCCTTTGGCTTCTTGTCAGACTTTAAACTGAATCTCATCTACTTAACTAATGAAAGATATTTAACCCACAAAGTTGCTTTGCTTTGTGCAACATTTAGTGTTAAAGGTAATGCCTCAATTAGAACACTCATTACATATTGTACTTGTAGAAAATACTAGATGATCTTGGCAATTACAGAAAGGTTATCATAGTAATAGAAATACGTATCATCAGTAGATGTTATATCATCCTAAGTCCATGATTACATCATATTTGTAAATAACATCTGTTTTTGTAAATTAAAAAAAAAAAACCATATTGCATGCGCTTTTAGTATGTCTTTTCAATTCTATAAGGTAATTGATATTATTTGCGAAGTAATACATAATTTTCTTTTTAAAAGCAGTCAGGTAATATGCAAATATTTAACCTTCTCTTCAGCAGCTTTCCCCCTTCACCATGCGCTCTAATCTATCCTGAATTTAATTTCATTTTCTATTATTTCCCAAATGAATCAACCTTATCCTAAATTTCTTTCATTTTCACTATTTGTCTTATGAACCAAAGAATTTTGCTGTTCATCATGGTAAACTGTAAGTTAACCTACCATTTAAAGAAAACTCTGATGGTTTATTTATTTGTTAAAAAAAAAAAATAAAATCAAGTGAACAAAAAACTAAACACTGTCTCAGCTTGAGGAACCTACTTTAAAATTTATTTTAAATTACAGTTAACTTACGTTCCTTTCTAAAAATCGGACATTTATGGAAAAAAAAAATACTAATATCTAAACATTGTGAGATGTAGAGGAAAATTCCTAGAAGACAGTGAGTTGCAACCCAAAAGCTGATGTGTGTGTGTTTGATTTTTGCTCTTCCCAGCTCCTCTCTTATCTAGCAGAAGAACAAAAATTACTTAGCATTGCTGGTGTGTCTAATAGTTTATATTTAGAAAAATGTTTCAGTGGTGGCTCCTACCACTTTGTGACAGTCTTGTAGAACTTACGTTTGCCTTGTTTTCCTCTTAATAGTTTGTATTACTAACACTACTGACAACATAAACTTGTTCAAGTTCCAATTGAATATACTGGTGGTGTCTTCAGACAAGATCTACACATTAGCTCTTTCAGAAATATACGTTGCAGTAGCTAATGAGAGATATATATAATGTTGCACTTTTTCCACTTAATATAACTATCTATATATTTACCAAGCTGCCATCTCGAAATGAAATTGCACCATAGGTGTTTTCTTGCTATAGATAACCAGATCACCCTGATTCAAAATATCAAAAAGGTGTAGCTATAATGTAACTGAGGTTAATGGCACTATGACCCATTCCCTGTTAGTGTGGTATTTTTAGAAGTGCTTAAATGCAGCTGGCTCCTAGTCATTTGTTATAACTATCTTTATTATTTTTCATTTTAACATTGTGTGAATTTGAATCTAGGTAGTGCCTTCAAGGTATGATTTACTATTGAAGTTACTGTGGATTGTACCACACTGAAAGATTACAAGAGTTTGTGTATATTCACAAACCTCTATAGATGTGATACTTGAGTCACACTTCGAAATTATGTGAAGTGGACAAGAATATAGCTTTCCTTCACTCCTTAAGTTCCTACCTCATACTGAGTAAGCATTCTTATATGCAAGGACAGGACTCAGCCTAGGTATAAAAATTCCTAATGAAAAATATATAGAATCATAGAATCATAGAATCATAGAATAGTAAGGGTTGGAAAGGACCTTAAGATCATCTAGTTCCAACCCCCCTGCCATGGGCAGGGACAAGGTTTGTTCATGTAAAATCTACATGAAATTGCTAGAACTACTCAAAGAGAAAATTAATATTTCTTGTGAATACTTGCAACAATATGAACTTATATTTCATACTAGTTTATATTGAGTTTTTTCTGTTGGAAAAGTTAACTTCCATGTATGCGTTTTAAAAGTAGTATTGTATCTGAAATCACTAGATCTGAAGCTGGATTTTTTCTTTAACATCCTATGCACTGTTAAAGAAAAATATCCTTATGGACTTTATTCATGTATTACCTATATAAATGCTTTAGAATGTTTACTGAGATTTCAGGGACTAAAGTATACATGTTTTCAGTGTTATACTCTATATTATATCACTGTTAAGCCTACTCTATTTTTTCGAAGTTATAGATACTGAAATATTGAACAATATGATGAAATGTTTTTAGTACTTGTTCTCTCTAACAAAGTTTTGACTGAGAGATGTAGAAGTAGCATTAGATTGAGAGCTCCTAAATTCAAAAAGCCCTTTATTTTGTTGAACTAATGTAGAAAACAAGTAGCTATTCCAGTAATTAGATATTGGAATAGATTGTTTAAAACCTTGTCAAATCTTGATAACCTCCAGTTTAGACATTAAAATGTGGACACCTAAATGCCTTAATCTGGAATGAAAACTCATCCCTCCTACTCCCATCTTTGTAGACCTCCACTTTTGAAGGCTCTTAAGTAGATCTATCTATAAACGTTTAAAATAAATGGTATATTAATTGCATCATTCCAACAGTCTTTGAACTGGTAAAGAGAACACATCTAACATTAATATTAATTAGTATTGATTTGGCCCTCTATTTAATAGTTTTCAAAATCAAATACAAATAATAAGAAATAATTAGGAAATAGTCCAGTAATGAGTACCTAGACTCATTAAGTACTATAAAGAGGAGTATTATGCACTGATACATAATTACATGAAATACACAGAGCAAAATATGAATATAAACAAAATCTGTGAGGGTGTTGAAACACTGGAACAGGTTGCCCAGAGAATTTGTGGATGCCCCTGGAAGTGTTCAAGGCCAGGCCAGATGGGGCTTTGAGCAACCTGGTTTGGTGGAAGGTGTCCCTTGCCCGTGGTGAGGGGTTGGAACTAGATGATCTTTAATGTCCCTCCCAACACTAACCATTCTATGATTCTAAGAATTTTAAACAGCATTCCAGTATTTTCCTGAAGTCAAGTGTATCGTTTGCAATAATTACAATATTTCTCTAAAAGGACAATATTTTTTTCACTCAAAAAAATGTAATTCTGTAACTGTAGCTCCATAATTCCATGAGAATGGAGCAACTATAATGCATAGTAGTTCTTCTGTCTTTAAATTTTCTCCATTTAATTAAAGTTATTTTTAGCTGATATTCAATGAAAGTGATGATATTTTTTTCTGGATTGCTGGGTGTACTTTGAATCCAGATGGTTTTTTAGCAGCATATACATTTTCCAAGTTAAACAGCCCCCATTTAAGTGGAATTTTTATTACTTGGGTGCACAAACGCAAACCAAATCAAATAACAGTACAAACCACCTTTCTGGGCTTTTTTTTTTTTAATTGTGTATTTTACTTATATGGGTTTTTTTGATTGGGGTTTTTATCTGTTTGGCTTTATCTACCTATGACAAAGAGTGACTAACTGCACTTCTTAGAAAACAATTTGTGGCTGGGCCATGATTAGTTTCATTTACAAATTTCATTTTGGCTCTGAGATAAATTTCTGGAAGGCAACCAGGAGTCACAGTAGATTGTCTATGTAAACGTATGAATCATAAATAAGAAATATTGCCAAGATGGTGAGGGTGGTTTAGGTCTGTAATGTACCTGTCAGGAGTTCCATTTTGCATCCCTGGTGCATACGGCATTCTGCTTACAGAGTTGGTCTACTCTCTTTATACTAATGATGCTTACCTAATCTTGAATGGGCTATGCACAGGGGGATAAAGGGCAAGCCAATCTCCATACTCTCTCAGAATTAAAGGGATTTGACCTGAAAGAAAAAACATATCATATCAATTTTTCTATTGTATGGAGGTTTTTGTTAATCTCAACTTCAACCAAGCAAACAAACACAGAATACCCACTTTCAAGATTTTGTGTGACGTCTCCATTGATTTCAGCCCAGTGGTCACTGGATTTATTCACTGACCTACCCCATCGTTCATACTGTGATAAATACTCATAGATATGGTGACTTCATCTGAATGGCTGGATGGTGGTAGTTGATCATACTTAAAATATTACTTTGCTACTAGTATTTTTCTTTTACTTTTCACTTAATTTTTTTTTAGAGACGTTCTCAATTCTCACATCAACTACTGTTACTGAAACAAAGATTCAACACGCTATAGCCTCCAAATACACTGTGTATTCTCAGCAGCCTCCATGTCACCTAAAAATTTCTGATTAGCATCTGCTTAATTAAAGGTGCACACATATTCATAAGCCATTGCACAGTTATGGTCTAATACTCTTTTTTGCAATAGTATTAATTGAAATTATAGTAATTTTAATTTATTAAGTGCAACTGTTAAGCAAGGACAACTAGATAGTTTCTTTAAGTATTTAATCAGTTTAAACATGTTCTTTCTTGGCAAATTTGTAATTTTTTATGTACTAACATCCTAGAAGATTATCCTAAGAAATAGTCTGCTGATGTTTATGAGATACGATTCTAGTTTCTAAGGTTCTTGCAATTTATTGTGTTAGATTAATTTCCTGGTTTGGCTTTGTAATATTATTTAGAGTAAAATACAGTAGAATTTTTCTCTTTTAGCAGCACTCTAGACTGAGTTTCGAGTACCTACATTCCACCCTGGCAATGGTCTTGGAAAATATCTGAGTATCTAAGTTATGTTTGCTTTGAAAATTCTTCTTATACATCATCAGAATTTGATTTTGAGTATTGAAACTAAGTCTTTGATGAAAAAAATCCTGGCTAAAATTTGCATGAAAATAATGTCTTTCTCCAAACATTTTTATTTTAGATTATCCTACTTTTTTGGCGGAACAGCAAATATGCAGTTGGAAAATTACTGTGTGGGATTTTCTTGAGGGTGGATTGTTTTTTTATGGTAATACACAGGCCCCAATAGCTAATGATAAGGAAATATACTCCTGTAATTCTTGAGATCCTTTCTGGGAACATTTTGGAGTTCAGAAACTGGTAATATGCACATGTCCATGGGTGAATTATTGAAATTATAACTTCTTGGCACTGGAATGCAGCTTTTCTTTAAAGGCTTATTGAAGACATAAATACAGGACAAGTTCTTCATCTTCAGACATGGAAGAATAAAGAAATCAAATTACAGTACAGAGGAGTAAGAGCTTCTTTTCATAACAGTATCATGAATAATTTTCTAGTGTTGTAAAATGCAATTTGATTCAGATGTTTTCAGTGTGGTGCAGAAATCATTTGACATAATTAAACTGCACTAAACTGAAATCAATTTTAGGAAATTTAGGAGCAGAATCTCTGAATCCCGTAGACACTTTCTGTAAAAATAAAAAAAAACCAAAAAACAAACACAACAAAACAAAACAAAAAAAAAAACCCAAAGGTGTCTTCAAGTTATATTAAAGGTGCAGCTGAGGATAAATTGTGACAGAAACAAATCTACAGGTGCCACTGTAAAGTGTCTCATGGTCACTCATTCTGTTTTCCTTCTGCTCACGTATAGAGAAAGCAAAAGCAAAGCTCATGTTTTACAATAATTTCTACTAATAAAATACTAAATGTCTCCATTTGGAGCAATAAACAAGCAATTCAAGCTCCTTTCATTTGCATACCACTTGCCTTAGTTTCTGCCTGCCCCTAGAAATGAAGAACAAAGGTACCTATATGGAATTCCTTATTTTTTAGTCAAGTATTCATAATTTTTTCATTATGCATATATATTTTGTTTATAATATATAAGTATTATTCTCAGACATTTTGTTTCAGGTTCATCCCATGTAAGTAACTTTGGGCCCATAAATGAAGATCAGCGTGTGTTTACACTGTCCATTTACCTCACTCTCTATTTCATTTCAGGTATCTGATTATTTTTGCTGCACGAATGCCAGTTAAATTTTGTTTGGAAATCTGCCAGCTGGCTCCGGCCACTGGGAATTGGGGGCTGAATTGGAAAGATTATTTGTTTCAGCATCAATTTTAGTATTTAAATGCACTGGAACAAGTTTTTCTCTCATTATCTAGTATATATCCCAAAATTATCCCAACAGGCCTCCTAAACACTGTATGCTATTACCTTGTAGACATTGGTAGTATTGTTATGAAAACATCTCCTTGGCAGTCTGCAACGTTGTCCTCACATTATTTCAGACACTTTATACCTAAAGTAAACAATAATAATGATAATGAGTCTATATCATTACACAAAAATATAATACTTGAACTGAGTAGTATGCAACATAGATGCACCAAGCACTCCTCAAGTGATATAGTCCAACTGGAAAAGACATAAGCCTGTCCATTCCAGTTGGCCTGGAACTGGCCCCCTGTTTGATTCACAAAGCAGATTAACCATCTTTGGAGGCACAGAATTAGGCATGTCAACATATTAGAGAGGCATCTAAGCTCCAACTGGAGTCAATGGAGATCAAGTAAATATTATCACCACATCCTAGAGAGCTATTCAGCTCTCTATACATAGCTCTGATCATCATCCCAGACACCACTGAGATGACTAACAGGAGCTCAGATGCCTTGTTCACATGTACTTTAAACTTAAATACATTTGGTGTTTGGAGTTTTGCACTAATGCTTTCACATCTCAGACTACTTCTGTACTGGTAAGTTAAACCAGACCAGAATGTGAATACAGGCACTTTTCTGCAGTCATCCATGCAGTTTCACTGTGCAGCTGGTTGCCAGCTTCTTTCTCCCCTGTGACAGACTTCCATGGTCTAATGCCAGAGCACTGATCACAGAAAGCATGGGCAAAGGGCAGATAACAACAGCAAGTATATAAAAAAAGTCATCTTGTTTTGGGAGAGAAAAAATTCAGAAGTATGAGCACAATCTATGTCACAGCATTTTCCATCAATACTGGAAAACAGGCTGTGAGCGATTTTATTTCATTTACTAGTATAGATGCAATTTCTGGGTACATTTTTACCATCTTGAATCAGACATCTGGCCATCCATGCAATTCAGCTGTGACCTTACCTGCTCTTTGGGCTACATTCTTTATAACACAAATCTGTTAAAAGTTTTTAGCAAAGTCTTAAGGTACTGGTCCTCATCCAACCACTCCACAATTTTTTTTTACTTTTTTCTTTTTTTTTTTTAAGAATATAAACATACTGGTAGAATACCTGTATATTCACTGGAAAAAGACAGGCATTTTAAGTGGACAACAGGGGTATTCGGCTAGCTTATTTGCCTCTTGGAAGGGCTTTTACTTTACCATCTACAAAAGGGGGAGCTTAGAGCAAATTCCCATGCAACTTAGGCATCCTAGTTATATTCAAAAAATTCAATAGAATAAATAGGAACACAGTTCCTTCACTGAAAAGCTGTCAATGTCCACACACAGAAAATACGATATTCATGTGATGTCTTCTTTATCTTATTAATTGTATTTGGTATTATATGGAAATTTTAAAGAATAAATTCCTTTGCTGAATGTTCCCTGCACTTTTGTGAACATGGTTTTAAACTTTTTGAAGTCTGTTGCTAGGAAGACAACATGTTTCAGGTTTTAATGACCCTACAAGTCAAGGGAAAATAAGAAGATATTTCATTTACGACTTCGATATGCTGAACACAAAAAACATTTTCTAAGACTCAGTACACTTTCTTTTCTGACAGAGAATACGGTAGTCAATCTTTTGTATCTTCCAGGACTTGTATCTCCATACCTTATATAATTATGTATGTATATATGTGAATTCCAGAGGCTAATTTCTTTTAGGAAAAGTAGTTTGGGTTTAGTTGGGTTATTTAAGGGAGCCACCTGTCACGTGCATAATTAATTTCAGTAGTGCATCCCTTTACATGCTAAATTTTGGGGATTAGGGTTTTTGGGTTTTTTTTGTTGGTTTTGTTTGTGGTTTTTGCTTTTGTTTCTCCTCCATGTTCTTTGTACTGTTTTCCATACCTTATTATCCAAGCAGGAGACTCACTTGCTTACATCTAAACCAGTCACCCTTTTTTAGTCAAGGAAGAGAAATAAATGTACTGTAATTCTAGGCAGAAATGTATCTAAATTTGAAGTTTTTCTAAAAAAAAGCTCAAATGAATTACACCTAAAAGGTGCCTATTTATCTTTGAAGACAAGTTAGTATAACAGCAGATATAAACATTTACTATGTAAAGATCGTAAATCAACTAAGATGACTTGTCTTTTTCTGTTTCACACAAAATTTACACCAAATAGTCCACAAATGACTCAGTCATCATACCTGTTGCAGCTTCATTTGACTTAAAGTCCTTAGACATTGATTTACTCTCTGCATCTCATCACTCAGAAACAATGCAAAGCTTATAAAAAATGGGACAAAGTATGGATAAAAATGAGTAGCCCCTATCATGTAGAAATAAAAACCTGATAAAGTTTAGTATCTCTAGGAAAGCCTCATAAATTTATGGTACTCAGTGGATTAGCTGTATTTCAGTCAACGTCCCATAATTTTTCCAGAGTCAATACTCCAGCAGGCAGCACAATATTTCACCTCATTAATACCAGATAGTAGGAATGGTATTCTGCTCAAATGTGAGCAAAACACACAAGTACTCTCACCATGACAGTGAGGCATGGAAATTAGAGAAAGTTACCTGACACAGACCTCTTCTGTTGATAAGGTCATGCTCTGATTTTCTTGAAAAGTACACAGTTTACAGTCTTATCTCTTCTTTCTTTACAAGAAAGCCCCAGGTACAGACCCTGTGAGTCTTAACAGAAATATTTCAAAAACTATTTTGACATCCGGGGATATTTCTGAACCTGGAGAATTCCCATCATTCTGCCCTTGCCATATTGGAGGGCAAACCCCCTCTCTTCCTTTAGTTCCGTATTGTCTTTTCTCTTACCAACTTCAGTAGGCAGCTGTACTGGCCTTCTCTACACCTGACTTATCACCTCCCAAAACAGTTCCAGCCCAAGAAAAAGCATTATTTAGTTGGACAAAGTAACTATAGCTCTTGTGCCAAATGACAAAGACTGATGCCTGTCTCAAAGATGAAGTAGAAAAGACTTACTGCTTACAGCTATCCCCTTCTATGATAATTTTTTTTCCTAGAGAAAGGTATTTCCTAGAGAAAATGCAGAACAGAGGCAGTGAGTGAGCTAACATCACAGGGCTCCAGTCTTGAACTGGCTCTTTACTCTCTTTTATTGATGTACTTAGTATCAGGACTACTTTGTGACAGGACATGGGCACTCCTTATGTCATTGCTCCTACTGATCTGGGAAATGTCTGCAGCACACTCCACATACCATTACTGTCTTCAGAGCACTCAACTATCACCTGAAATAGCCCTCTCAAAGAATAGATGTGATTAAAGATCAATTTATCAATTCTGTGTTGAATACGTTAAATCAAATGATTAAGACACAAAATCTGCAAGGGTACATAGAAGGAGAGTGTCGGCTTCTCTAAGGTTACCTGGTCAAAGAAGCCATAAATCAGAACTTGCAGAGACAGATCTGACCAAGAAATTATAAGGAAGTTCATAATAAGAAAAAAACCTGGTCAGTGGAATGAAGAATATATGGGCTGTGAAAATGTTTATTATTTTCAGTTGGAAGGATAAAGAAAGGATGGGAGAAACTAGAGGGTCATAAATCCTGTGCAATAAGCATTAACAAAGACAGTAACCAGAAAGAAACTTGGTCAGTTACGCTAGCTGATGGGCTATCAAGTAACTGCAGGCAAACCAGGACTTTGCAACCAATAAGGATGCAAACCTGAGGGTCCCAGATGTTGGAAGGGGTTGGTAGGAGTGTGCAAACTGATGAGGCAATGTCCACAGGAAGGGGGAGCAGGAAGGAACAAAGCAGAATAGGCAGAAAAAGGAATAAAACAGGACTGATGGCATGTTAATCAGAGGTGGTCAGTATGCTTATCTGGCTGAGCCCTGCGCCTTATCACTACTGTCTGTCCTGTCTTCTCATACGTTCTTATTAAATCTTTTCTTAACTCTTTGCCTGCATAATATCACTACCTTGTGTGTGCGTGTGTGTGCAATGCAGGGACTCAGTGCCAGCTACTGGTGAGACTAGCGTCAGTGGACCGGCTGCCAGCTTCTGCAGTCAGGCTGGGGATGTGAGTGCCGCTGGTCTGTGGTGTCAGGTACTGGAGCCAGTGGCATTTCAGCATGACCTACTGCAGCCAGTGTGGGTCTCGGATGTCAGCCACTGAGGCAGGAGCAGTGTGTGTACCCAAAAACAGCTACTCAGAGAACCAATGTGAGTGAGGTATACGAGAGGCTCAGCAACAGTGGCTGGAGCAGGACTGCAGGGAAAAAGACATTATAAAGGCAGCAAGATTAGACAATCTTCTTGAGAAGATCTAGATGGAGTTGGAAACAAAGGGCAAATCTGTGCAAAATAGCGAAGTAATTTCTGGGTCCAGGGAATGTCACAAAACTTAAAATGGAATTGGTATACTAGCAGCATACTCACAGTGCAGGTTCTGTGGTAGTTTATATCATTCATTTAGTAGATATCATTGAGGATTACTTGATGTTTGCTATTCCCCCAAATTTTTCTCAGCATTATAAGAATGTAGATTCATGAAGTTGCTAGTTTGGCACCACCTTGTCTCTGTAAATCTATGTTTTTACCCATAACTCTATTGATTAAATTATTAGCACTGGTTTTTGGAGGACGACTGTAAGCTAGACATAACTGAATGACTATGTATTATGACATCCATAAATGCATGTTCCAAGGTTGTCCTTTCCCAGGAGATGTCTTCTCAGTATTCTAAGTCATCTGCTTTAAAATACAAGGTAGCTTTTTGTTGGCTTGGCCTTGCTATTCAGTCCAAGAAATCTGAAAACATACAGCATGTTCTTCAATATGACAGTGTTTTGTATTTCTGATTCACTTCTCCCTCCCTCTATTTTCTAACCTTCTCTGGTCCCTAGCATAGGCCTTTCCTTATCTGTGCTTATCCTGCTGTCTAGCACATTTATCTACTTTCAGTATTTTCCCCCAAGTGTCCATTAAGCCAATCCATCTCAACTGTTTAAACAGCCGCTGTAATTTAAAATTATCCCAATGGAAAATGAAACAAAACTAAGCATACCATATGGATGAGATTTATATAACCAAATATAGCCGTTTACATGAAAATGAGTAAATTTGTGGTGGCCCAGACTCCCTTCAGCGATTCACCTCATGTCTATCCATGTCAGATGAACCTTGTCCTGAAAGTATCTATGCAAACAGTGCAGATCTGATGTGGAAAAAATAAATAAAAAGCAGGATGAAATAAAAGTTATGATGATTGAACATTAAACTCATCAATAATGATCAGTCACTGAAATAATTCTTAAATTTAAGCTTGGTTTAGATCTTGGCCAACTGAAGTTGATGAAAAAAAATCTTCATTAGGTTAGTGGTTCCTTCACTGGAATCATATGAATAGAGAAGTGTAGTTAGACTTGTGTCCAGTATCTTCCTTTCTCACAGATAAATAAGAAATCAACATAAAATTGATCTCATACTCTGTTTCTGTTTGCATAGTTGAAACATTGCTAAACACCTGCTCATCAACTGAGGTAATTATACTGTAAATTGTGTATTCTAAAAGTCACAGAAGTGACTGAAATAAACATCTGGCTGTGTACAATGTTTACTTAGTACAATAGTTGTGTACTATTTATTTATTTAATGCCAGGATTAGAATATTGTCCAATAAAAAAAAAAAGTCCTAAGCAATAAAGGAAAATATTATCTTTTTCCTTATTCATAATATCTTTTCTGTGCCATCCAAAACCAAACTGAACATATATCTTGCTCAGCAAGAAAGTCAGCTAATTAGTTGTCAAATTACCTACTGTCTCTAGGTTTTCTTTGTAAATTCATATGGGAATTAACTATTAAAACTTAGCTATTATATTTTCCTGCTACTGTCAGGTAAAGGTAAATAGGATTAGGATTAGGATTAGGATTAGGATAAGGGTATTTCTAGCAGGTTCTAAGGAATTCTGTCAGCTGTCCTTGATTAAAGAATGCCAACAGCCTTTGTTCTAGCTGACCCATGATTAGGGAGGGTCAAAGACCCTTTCAGCCCATGCTAGAGAGAGTCCTATATATAAAAGGCAGCCTTTTCCTCCCCAGATGAAGTTGGTAGGGGTGTTGCTGGATATGAAGGAAGGGTCAGTGAATTTTGTCTATCCAGCATTCTTGTCTTTAGCTATAGTAGTCATCTGCTTAAGGGCACAGTCCTCGTGTGCTGCTGGAGGAACTGTCCATGTATGATTAGACTCTTGTACATGAATGGAGCTTCAGTATGAGGATGCAGCTTTGCAAAATTCAGGCTGCAGGCCTCTTGCTTAGTTTGGGGCAAATCCTATTCTAGCCTGAATAAGTGTGTGATTCTTAAGGACCTGTGCTGCCAAGGAAATGAACTGCTCGAGGAAGTCAGCAGACTGCAGCATCAGACACTGTCCAGATTGTCTCTGAGAGCTTCAAGAGCCAAAACCTCCAACTGTTGAGGAGGGTTAGGAAGAGCCTGTGCTTATGAAGTCTGAGAGTTGAAACTCCCATCATGATGAAGTTGGAAACTGGTGGTTCCTCATACCAGAAGGGAGGCTCCTATGAATAACTTCACTGCCCTCATAACTGATGAAGAACTAGTAACGCTGTCAAATGGAGTGTTCCTGGTGACTGAGCCTAAGTCATTCAGGACCAGTAGAAGGAAGCAGTAATGGTGATAGGAGACTCCCTGCTATAACAAATGAAGGCCCCCATCTGTCAAGCTGTCTGCTCTTGTAGAGAGGTTTCCTGCTTGCCAGGGGCTTAGATTTGGAATGTTATAAGGAAGAAATTCTCTTCTGTGAGTGGTAAAGCACTGGAACAGGTTGCCCACGGAAGTTATGAATGCTCCATCCCCAGCAGTATTCAAGGCCAGAGTGGACAGGGCCTTGAGCAACCTTGTCTAATGTGAGGTATACCTGCCCATGGCAGCAGGGTTGGAACTAGATGATCTTTAAGGATTTCCAACCCTAACCATTCTCTGTTTCTATACAGGTGCTATTAAAGTTTATCCACTCATCTTCACTGCTATTCTCTATTATTCTTCCATTTGGACACCAGTGATATCTCTTGGGTGATCGGGAAAGTACTGTGTGACTACCACACTTTGGAGACCTCATGGGGAACTGGAACCACTCTTATATCTGCTAGAATTACAGAATAGCAGGGCACAAACAATCAAGTTGATATCTGGAGGGCATTGACAACTTTCTCTGGCTCCTTCATCATCTGTGTCAGGAAGATGCTCTGCTAGACCACACACTGAAGGACAAGGAAGAACTGCTCAGTGATGTGAATGTTTGGGGCAGCATTGGCTAGAGTTACCATGAGGCTGAATTCCAGGATCCCAAGAAGAGGGAGCAGGGCGAGAAACAGGACCACAATCATAGATTTCGGAGAAAAGATTTTAAGCTCTTCAGAGATCTTCTTGGATCAATCACGCAGAATATGATCCCGGGAGAAAAAGTGGTCAGTGGCTCAATGTGTGGATGGACACCAGTGACAAGTGGCATCACTAAGGGGTCTGTACTGGGAGCAGTACTGTTTAATATCTTCATCAGCTGCCCATCCACATTAGCTGGCTGATATGTAAGGATAACCGTTTCCAAGCTCAAAGAAGGTCTATCCAGACAAGTAGGAAATAAAGAAAATGTGGCAAGAGGTCCGCATGGGTGAGCAAGGAGCTCCTGGCTGAACTCAGACATAAAACACAAATGTACAAGACATGGAAGCAGGAGCAGGTGACCCAAGAAGAATATAGAGCTGCTGCCTGATCATGCAGATATGAGGTCAGGGAAGAGAAGGTTGGCCTGGTATTGAATCTGTCAAGGTATTTGAAGGGTAACAAGAAAGGATTATTCAAGAACAGAAAAAGGAAGAGCAGGAGAAAAGTGGCTCTACTGCTAAATGGGGCAAAGGATGGTGACAAGTAACACAGAGAAGGCTGAGGTACTTAATGACTTCTTTGTCTCAGTCTTTAGTGTTTAGATGGGCCTTCATAATGCCTCCGAGACTAGAAGGTAAGTCTGGAGCAAGGAAGACTTAACCCTCAGTAGAGGAGGACTACGTTGGAGAACACTTAAACTGGACATACAGAAATCCATAAGGTCTGACAGGGTACACCTGTGAGCACTGAGGTAACTGGCTGATGTCATTGTGAGGCCACTCTTGGTTATTTTTGAAAGGTCTTGAATAAGTTTCTGAAGACTGGAAGAGAACAAATGTCATCCCTATCTTCAAGAAGGAGAACTAAGGAACTACAGGCTGGCCAGCTGCACTTCAGATCCTGGGAAGGAGAAAAAAATCCTGGAAACCAGGATTTTTTGTGAAGGACAGGAAGGTGGTAGGGAGTAGTTAGCATGGATTTACAAAGGGAAAATCAGGCTTAGCCAGCCTAGCTTTTTATAAAGAGGTAGTTTTGGTGGATGAGGAGAGAGCAGTGGATGTTCTTTACCTTGACTTCAATAGAGCCTTTGACACTGTCTTCAGTAAGACAGTGGGAGATAATGGAGCCTGCCCATTGACAGGATAAGAGGCAATGGATACGAATTAAAGGGTATGAGATTTCATCTCACTTAAAGAGCACTCTTTTAGAGTGCCTTCCTGTCATACACACGAAGAGGCTGTCCAGAGGTTGTGGAGTCTCCCTGTGGGAAGACAGTCAAAACCTGACTGGACTCTGTCCCAGGCAACCTGTTGTAGCTGACTATGCTATAATAGGGAGGTTGGGCTACATGTTCTCAGTAAGTCCCTTCCAACTTCAAATTTAGTATTTCATTGAAATATCATTTTCATTTTTTTTCAAAACTTCTTTCAAAAGAGATTCTGTTTCCTAGGTTTCACTGGCACACTATATTAATTGCAAATTGGCTCATGGGAACATATTTCCAAAATTAGAATTACACTTGTTCTGAAATGTTTTATTGGCACTAACAATCTGGAATGACTAGACTGTGGGGACTGTTAATTTGAACATATAACACATATGGATAAAGATGTGGCTGAGAAGTCAAGACAATCCACAGTTAGTTTGAAGTATGGGTTTTTTCAGTAATGCAGTTGTAATTTCAGGTTTCTGAGCTCAATTCTAGAAGTCATATTATATCTTAGGCCTGTTGTTTTAGTGAGAACTGATATTGAATGCTTCACAGGAACATCATATACACAAACAGCTGTGTATATATAGTTTCATTATATTTTAAATGTCAGATCTTTCAATTCTGAAGAATTAGCTGGTGACAACTTTGAGTTCCTGCTGAGTTCCTAATCATTAGCTGAGATCACTATCTTCTGATCCTGGTAAAATGTAATTGCATTGTGGCTGCAGATCTGTCTACATCCTGTATAGTTTCTTCAATTGTACCTTAAAATGGAATTTTATTCTATGAAGGGGATCTAGGACGAAGTCGTTCCCTTTCCAAAGTAATTTCATGGAAATATATGTTCTTGTATCTCTTCTCTCTTTCTCATTTCTCCTTCCCAGCATGACAGTATCCATATTTCTTAACTTTAGCCTATAAAGCCTTGATATCAATGGAGAGAAAGTGAATCAACCAGTTTCCCTGCCCCTCAAAAAATCTCACAGGTTTTGGAAATAGAAATTGGACAGAAGGAGGAAGAAAGGACCACAAACTTAAAGAGCTACATCTGAACCTGAACTGATCCCAAAGACTTATACCTCTCTATAATTATTCATTTACTTCTTGGCCCAATTATAAAAGAAATGTGTACCTGAATGCAGTTAGACACAAATAAAGAGTGCTCAGCTGACTTAACTGGAGCCAAAAGGGTAGAAATATATAGAAATTAATGTTTGTCTTTTGTACCTAGAACTTTGTTTTCTAAGGTACATGTAAGGTTCTTTGTTGCTTTCTTTTCACAAAATAATGAAAAATAAAATGTAGTTCAACTGTATAAACATTGGAGAAGTGCCTTGGAAATAATGAAAATGACTTGTTTGGTTGGGGTTTTTTTGCGATGTTACAATATTTTCAAATTAATCCCCATGTATTGTTGAGGAGAGTACAGTTGTTGGAATTAATAGATGGACTTCCCTTCCTTTTATTAAAGATACAAAACTGATTTTAATTACTTTTCTGCTAGGAAATATAATTGAAATGTTTTCAATATAATACAGCTTAAAGTTTCTATATTTAACATACTGAGATCTTGTTTAGAAGACAAAAAAAGCAAGAATTCTTTCTTCTGCTGTGCCAGTGTGGTAAGGCAGTGGCTTGCTATGATGTAACCACCACCCTACCCCATTAAAGGTATCCTCTTAAACTTCCTCCATTGGGAGTTTTCTATTACAGAAGTCAATGAGACAACTGGAGAAAGATAGAGATATATGCGAATGACCTTAATAGCAATTATATACCTCTGGGAATTTTTTCTGTTACTGGAAGTAGAAAGTCATCTACCTAGCGGAGCATTAACTATGGCAAGCTTAGATGATGAAAATGCAGTTGGCGCAAGCTAATAAAAAAGCCAGCATAATTTAACTTTATCTCCAGTTTCCAGTGGGTGTGAGTATAATTTATTTAATAGATGGTTCCTGAAAATGCATACATATAATGCACACACATGCATATACTGGATTTCTTTCAGGTCCTGTTTAACATCTTTATGAACGACTTGGAGGGGATGATACAGTTTATCTCATCAAGTTCTCTCATGGCAACAAACTGGAGGGGTCAAGTTGATTCGCTGGAAGGCAGTGATACCATTCAGAGGTGCTCTGACTGTCTGGAGAAGTGTACCAGAAATGTGGTAGGAACAGATGCAAAGTCCTGCCTTTGGGAATGAAAATATACACCTTCTCTCAGGTCCTGACAGTGACATCAGCTTGTATTGGGCAGAGCCACTGGGGTGGTCAGGGCTGGAGCGCTTGGTCTGTGATGACAGTCTGAGGGACTGGAGCCTTATTCAGACTGGAAAAGAAATGACTTGTAGGAGGCTTCAACAGTAGCATGGGGTGCTTATGGGGTGGTTAGAAAGGAGATGGAGCTAGTGTGTGCATAGAAGGAGAATGAGAGACATTAGGTATAAACTGAAAGAGGTTCAGACTGAGTAAAAGAGGAAAAGCCAGGCAGCGGAACAGGTTGTCCAGAGAAATTGCTCGTCTGTATTTTTGGAGTTTTTGAAGACTTGATTGGGCAAAGCCCTGCACAACCTGTTCAGAGCTTGACCTGCTTTGACTTCTGAGTTCCCTTCCAATCTCACTTATTCTATGAATGTTTCTGCACCAGTAAGTACCACAGTAAAACCTATGAGAGCAAGATCTTACTTAAAGGAACTCAAGTATTTTTTAACATATCTACCTTTTATGATATAGCCATACTTGGTGAGATTCAGTTGCCCTTTTCTTCAGGGCGTCAAAGGGAGCTCTGCTTGAGTGGCATTGAAGAATCCTGTCTCTTCTCCAGAAAAACACTCCACAAGGTCCTGTAACACAACCCTGAGCCCCTACAGGAGTGTGCAATACCCAACTGTGTCCAAAATGTAACATAGGCAAATGAATTTTAAACATGAATTTTAGACATCCGTGTCTGATCAGACCCCTTTAGACTCTATTTAGTTGAGAGAAATTGTCAGCTCCAGACAGCAATATATCATATATCCACTTGAGGGAAAGATGAAGCAGTGTGTTCTGAAAATACCAACTTATCTCTGTTTAATATAAGGAGAGTAGTATCATATTTAGACATACAATTTTTAGAAAAATCTCATTCTATTTTCTCCTGGTGAAGTCTTTGAACACTGATGGCTTGCTGTACCCATTCCTCCCTCTTCCTCAGGAATCGGGGAGGTCCAGGATTAGGACATAGGGAAATACTGGCGTAAGGAGAATACCGGATTGTACATATTAGAAAGTGTGTGCATAACCATTTTGACTATTATTACAACTTTTTTTCTCAGTAATGTTTTCTTTTCTCCTATCACAATTAGTGTTAGACTAACAATAATTCTTTGGTACCATAGACCTCTTAGATTTATATTATGCTAAAAAAAAAATAAATCTTAGTTTTGCATAAATATGTATTTTGTTATTCATCATAAGATTTTGAGTATATGATGAAGTACTGGTCTGTTACATTCCATCTGTTTGTACTACTGCTGTGCAATACAAATAGAAATTTCTGAAGGGGAAAAAATAGTGGAAAAGGATAATTCCTGTGCATTTATAGTTGGAAAAAAGTGGTAATAAAGTTTCTCAAGTTAAATGCAGGCACTGATAAAGTCTTATGATCTACATGCTCTTCACAAAAGGATTAAAAGAGTTACAGTATACTTGAATGGGTCAAAAGAGTGAGAGTGCAAGTTTTAAATAAACCATTTTTTTATCTGGGGCCTGTACCATTGAAGGTTTTATGCAGGTGAGCAAATGTTCAGCTAGGCATACTGTCAAAGCAGAGTCGATTTAAAAGAAATAATGAGAACCATTCGCCATTGTGAGTATAAGAATAACTGTATTTTTAATTTGGTTTATATCTTGAAGGCCAGATCTTCCTGTAGATTCATTGAAACAAGTTGATATTTTTACCAGCTGAGGCCAAATATCATAGATCCATTGCCATTCACCTATATTGACTTAATGATTTAATTTTTCTAAATTTCTGCCATATTTCCTGCAAAGGGATAAAATTTTATCATGCTGGGTCACAATGAATATAACTATGGTCATTATTTCTCAGGTTGTGTAAATTGACATCTTTTCATTTTTGTTGCCAATTTTTTTTCTTTAAAAGAATCAAAAAGTTTTTCTCTCATGTACCATGCTTAGAAGCTTTGAATCCAAAAGGAAGGAAGTGAAGGGAGGCAAAGAGAATGTTTTAATGTTTTTGAATATTAAAGTAATTGTTCAAAGTAGAGGCTGTATTTTGATTTCAATATTGGCAGCTGTGAGACTGTACAGTTTGATATTGCCCCTTTAACATAAATTAGGTCATTTCTTATTAAAACTCCTAAAATTCCTAGAGGCTGCATAAAAGAATATTACAGAGAAGAGATATTGGGCATCCTGTACAATTTCTAATGAGAAAGAGTGTAGAACTGAAATTCCGACCTGATTAAAGTCAATAAAAGGTTTATCATGGATTCAGCTAGGAAAGGGTTTCACTTGAGGTATTCAAAATAATGCTAGACATAAAGGGCAGAAGGAGGATGATACTTAGCTTTAAACTAGGTAGCAAATTTATATTCCTCCATTAATGCTTGTCACAAATCTTCATGCTATCTCACACCTCCACTTCAACTTTAGACATAAATGTTCTTCAGCATATATGCCTTATGCCAAACTGAGGAGGTGAGTTGCTGTGTACAATACATTTTAGTCTAAAATAGGCGTTTAATCTGGGCGCGATAAATCTCACACTTTCGGTTTCTTTTTTTCTTCACTCCATAATGAGAAAGCCTGAAGTAGCTATATCGACTTTGAGAACCACTGAGAAATTAATCTCACTTGATATAAATGTTCTCAAAAATTATGGCTGTATTCAAATGCCTTGGGCTTCCTAAAATGCTGCTCTTCATTCTGTTCCACCTTAATATTACCACCATGTTTCTAATTTTTGAGATAAATGAGATCAAATAAGATAGAGATAGGGAATTCTTCCTTCATAAAATTATAACTACAGATTTGTGTTATGCCCAAATACCAATTCAGATATACTATTCATTAGCTAACTCTTCCAAGAGAAATCTGAATTTAGATACTTTATCTGTTTTGGAAAGGGACAATGAAGCAAATCCTTCCTAAGACAACCCAAAAATACTTAAAAGCCTAATTATTAAAATTGAAAAGATGCATAGTAATTTAAATTAAACAGTAAAAGTATTTTATTATTTTTAAACTATTATTATTTATATCAGCTTACGAACTGAAATTTAAATAATTTTTTTTTTTTTGCACTTTGTGCACTTTGTATTGTAGTATATTTGATCATTGGATTTGATCAGCACTGCAAAGGTCAATGGATTTTAAATGATAATGTGTAAAGTAACAAGATGCCCCCTAATGCAGAAACAAAGAAGGCAATATAATAACTTGGGAGGGAAATTTCACTTGAAGAGTCAGGAGGTGATCTCAACTAGCAGAGATTTATTAACACTTTAAAAGTCTATGACCTAAGGAACTTAAAGCAGGAGAGACATAGATTTTATGAGTTTATTTGAGGACATATCCCTAATTAAGAGCCATAAAAAATATGCTGTAGAAGCTCAATTGTTCTGTAGTGGTCGGCTTTTTTAACATTAAATGACATTCCAAAAAGTTAATGGTTTTCCATTAGTTGAAATAATGCTGTTAAACAGCTTAATGGCTAGACCAGAATGCTGTAAATTAGGTGATATCTGTCCTCATCACAGTTTTGGCACTTGCTTTGGTGAGGTTGAAAAGTCAACATCTCCCTTCTACTTCTCTATTTTCCAAGATTGTAAATCAAATATTTTATCAGTTTCTAGGCTTACTATGATACTGACTTTCTCTAACTCTACCCTAGAGGGTCTGTTTTGGAGCCGGCTGGCACTGGCTCTGTCAGACACAGGGGAAGTTTCTGACATCATCTCACAGAAGCCACCCCTGTAACCCTCCTGCTACCAAAACCTCGCCATGTAAACCCAATACAAAAGGAGAATAGCAATATAAAAGTTTTCTGGGGAGGAAAAGAGCACTAATTACTATTGGCAAAAGCACTCCCAAACACTACATTTTAATGTTATATCCATCACTAAACTGAAAGTAACTAAATAAGAATTAGAATAATGTACAATATCTAAGTAGATAGTCTATACTGTCTATACCAGTTCAAGACTTATGAAAACTCCCACATGCTTCAATATACAATTTTAGGGAATGTGCAGAAACCAGCTGTGTAATTTTTATCAGTTTTCATGATATGGCATGTATGTTGAATTGTGTGGAAGAGGGGAGGATACAAATTGCATCTCTAGCACAAAATCTTTTACAGTTCTGTTATGCAATTTATCTTCTTAATTGAATTTTTAGGAATGCATTGCAGAATTTACTAATTACACAACCATAGAGATGATAGAGAAGGCAATTTTTTTATCTAGATATAGATATTTAAATATGTAAATATGAATCATGGTATTATAGAGAATTGTTGCTACATGTGTCAATTTGTATAAATTTATTTTATTAAAAATCATTAAAGAGTCTGTTTTTAAGCAGTTATTCTTACTTCAATAGTTATGAAAAATTTATAGTACTTTTTTAAGTTCTTATTTGTGAAACAATTAAGCTGGGGTTCTATTAGCAATTCCTATGTGAAACATTCAAACTGTAGTATCTTTTTCTGAAGACCAGGATTTTTATATACTAGCATTTAGATTTGTGTCTGTCAGAGGCTGTAGTTGTTTGGGTTTGTTTTGGTTTTTTTTTCCTTTTTATCTCTCCATAGATTTTCTGAACATCTGTTTAAAGATGTTTTATTACATTTTTATAAGCTTTATTTAATCTTCATTTTTTGGTACTGTATTCTGCTGTGCTTACCAGGTATACTTGTTGCCTCCTGCTGCTTCAAATTCAGTTTTCCAAATTTATTTTGAACCTCCTGTTGTGTTTAAATTCCCTGGATCTAGTCTTTACACTGGATTCACTGGCTGCTTGCGTTCATGAATATATAAATACCACATGAATCAGTATCTCAGAGAGTGGTGTAGTTTTTTATCTGACATCTGTCTTCAGTACAGCTATTAGATACAGATATTTATTTAGTCTATAGACTTCTCAAATGTGCTGGCTTGAACATACCGTTCAAGTGAAACAGGAACCTGTGATTCCTGTTATGCATAGTTCTGTAACACCTGCTTTTACTGTTCGCTTTTTGTGAAAATCTTGTACTTGTGGCCTCCCTCTCCTGTTATCCATTTCTGTCTTGATGTTACAGTGATGCTTGGATATTATCCTTTTTTTTCACCTGGAGGAAAGAAGTCTTGTTACACAGTATATGAGAAATTTGAGTATATGGATATGGTTATACCTATATATCTATGAATATGTCTAGCTGGCAAACATTTGTTCCATTACTCAAAGCAGGCAATTTACAGTAGCGTGGGCTTAGTATTTACTTGCTCACAGACTGATTCTTTACCTCTAGGCAAAACTATACAGTGACTAATACGTACATTTCTAAAGACTGTTTCTCTTCTAGCAGAAAGGCCACATCCACCCTCCAGAACACTTGATCCTGGTTCTTTTTTTGACCACACGTGGTGTTTCTCTGGCCTTAAGACATTTTTGTATGTGTTTCTTTTGTTGTTTTCATGGAAAAAAAAAAAACCAAAACCCAAACCGCAAAACCAAAACCAAACAACCAAACCACTAATATGCACTGAAGGTATTGGGGCATGGTACCTGATGACGGTATCTGGGAGTACTTGAAGAGTGCTTGAGCAGAGTAAAGTTCACTGGGATAATTTTTAAGGACTGCCATGGATCCAAGCCTGGTACAGTCATGATACAGTCATTCATACTGCCTCTTGTTAGAGGTCTTTCACATGAATCATCTGAAAGGGTTTGTTGTTTTTTCCTTGCAGAAAGCTATTTGGGGTGCTAACTTAACTTCTTTACATTCCCTATCAAATAAAGACACATTTGCTGAATGTTGATATTTGCGTTTATAAGCTCTATTTCAGTGCATTAACAGGTAAGGATTTTGTGAGAGATTTTTAGATGAACAAGACCCCAAATACGATAATCTCTGCTAGATAATGTACAAATAAAAAATAGTCAATTACCCACACACTGAAAGATTCTATCTTAAGAAGTTCATCAAAAAGAGCAAAAGCTGACATTATAAATTCTGTTTCACAGATAAACATCTGAATCACTGGAAAATATTTCTGACCCCTAATCAGCATGAGGTTTAATACTCAGTATAGAAACCCAGACCTTGTTTTAGAAAAATTGAATCAATCACGGTGTAGATGGGAAAAAGACAGCATTATGTCAGGTGACAAAACAGATGGAACACAGGTATGCATTAACTTTTTAAAAAATGTAGCTTCAAATCCAAGACTTCAGGATGCTCATTTGGTGTTTATTATTTAATTCTACCAAGCACAAAAGGAAATAACAACAGCCATCCACTTCTTTTTAATAATTCCACATTTTAAAATATACGCTAGAACTCTATAGAGAGATGAATTCTGTGTTTGCAAAGTTATTCAGGAGCTACTGATAGGAAAACAAAAGCATGAAATTAAAATTATTGCATAATATACATAAATATTATTTAGCCTGAACAACTTTTTCACTACAGGATGTTTACACTGGAGTACAGTGTCATAATTTATAAAAGCTAGTTGCTCAGCTCAATTAAGCAGAAAATCATAAACAGCATAATGTACAGCTAAATGAGATAATATAGAGCCTTATGTGGCAATTATTATTTGTATCTAAGGATATGCTGAAATACTCAAAGAAGTTACTCAGTACTTGTGAATTATTGTTTCTTGAACTTTTTTTTAATCATCTGACACTTTCTCAATTGTTTATCGGATGACATATAGTAGCATTCTTGAGGCCATGAAATAAATTTCAAGACTGGCTGGTGTCTGCAAGAAAGTTTTCTTATTGCACTTTCTATAGCATAGGCAATCCACATAAACCAAATGCAAAATACTGTTGGCAATTCTGGTATAAAATAGCACATATGTGCTCTCACACACACAAGTATAAAAAGCAGCGCTTTAATTAAGTATTTAAATTTCAATTAAAAATTTCAACAATAAGAGTTTCTCCGAAGAGCATGGATAAGGATTTTGTTGTTTATATAGCAATGAGGAAAGAAGAAAAGCACTGTCTAAAATAATAATTAATAAACAAGCTCAGACTTTCTTTCTGGAACAATTAGATAACTCCACATGTGGGACTGAATTATGCTCTTTAGATTTAGATACACAGAAAATGTCAGTGTTTATTCAAAGTCTTAAGTCAGTGCTGTTGGATTCTCATAGTATCTGAAAATGAGTTCATAAAAATGACTGTTACTTTACTTTTGAAAGAGTGGCAATTATTTCCTTTCACAGGTTAAAAATACATGGGATTTTGCAAACATTCTTCTCTGTTAAGTCATTAAAAACACTACAGGAACATAGATGTTAGCTCAGTAGTGCTTACTGTTAAGCTTGCGGATAGTTACATTCAACCTTTACCAATCATGTGTCAGAATATATTCAGGAATTTTCTGTGACAGAAAAGTTTATATAATTGTAAAATTACAATTAGTATATAGAATACACAATTGTTTCCTACCTACTTTTCTTTTTTTTTTTTTTTTTTTACATTTAGTTTACTTTTGAATTAGCTCTCTGACCTGGCTTAGTATATGACAGCATGAAAGCCAATTACTACTCACCAGCACACATGACTGGGGACAGAGAGGCAGGCAGAAAAGGTAATCTCAAATTAGACTGGTTTAAACTGGCATGGCACTAAACTCTAAGGAAGTATGTGGGGATTTTGGTTTAGCTAAATGGAAGTTAAGAGCAGATATGATTATTCCCTGTAAATATGAGGAGAAAATATTAAAAGCAATAATTTTAGATACTAATAGGCATAAAGGGGTATAAACTGGTCGTGTAAATTTAGGTTTGACCTTAAATGGGGATTTTATGGTGTAGTATGGCAGAGAATTAAGCTCAGCTGATTGACAACATTGTTTTAAGGCCTATGTTCCTGGAAAAAAAATAGAAATGGAGAAAAGAAAGCCATGACTTTTCAAATGTCATGGACAGTGGCTTCACGACTACCTCAGCCAATTCCTTCAGGACTCTGGGATGCATCTCATCAGGTCCCATAGACTTATGTATGCTCAGTTTCCTCAGGCAGTCATGAACTTGGTCTTCTATCACAGTGGGAGGGACTTTACTCCCCCAAACCCTGTCTTGCAGTTCACCCACTTGAGAAGTGTGGGAAGTGAGTTTGCCAGTGAAGACTGAGGCAAAGAAGTTTTTGACTACCTCACCCTTTTCCTTGTCCTTTATTACCAGTTTGCTGGTCTTGCTCATCAGGGGGAGTATGCTTTCTTTGATCTTCCTTTCCTGGCTGACATACTTGTAGAAGCCCTCTTCCTGAATTTTTTTCTTTCCTGGTCAAGATCTCTTGTACTCTATGGGAAGTGTCCTTAAAGATCTGTCAACTTTCCTTGTAGTTCCTTTCTCTTAATTACTGCCTTCCTCCTCGCCCCTCTTCCTCCCCCTCCCCCCCCCCCCCCCCCCCCCCCCCCCCCCCCCCATTAGCACAGAGAATTGGAGTGATTGGAAAAGATTATAACTTGGGCTTATGCACGATTCATTTGGATATCAGCATGAGCCTATGCAAGGAATTATTTACATTTTGCATACTTTTTCCGTAAGAAGTATAAAACTACTCCCAAGAACAAATAATTTAAAAACATTACCAAGGCTGCAGCTTCAAATTCTCAGAAGTAGGAATACTACAGTGAATACTGCCTGTGGATATTTAATTCAATCCTCCTGCATGTAAAGGTGGTGAAGTGTAAAGTGAAGATTGCAGAAACAGTTTATCTATCTGTGCAATAAATTGGTAGGCACCAACATTAAGTCAGAGCTCAGATGGATGCTATTAAAGATTGGCCTGCTCCCAACTTGAGAAAGCAGGCACAGCCCTTTATAGGAATGATTTTCAGTGTAACTCCATGTCTCCACCCATGACCAAACCACGTAGGAAGTTAAGGCTAGAAAAAAAGTTTGCACTAAGCATTTAAAGGCCATTAGTAGACTAGCAAAAACTTGGTGCAGGTACAGATTTTGACAATATTCTTGAGTTTTCCAGGCATGAGGTTGTAACATATAGGGGGAATAAGTGAACAAGAAGGTCTCACACGCACTTATTGAAAAAACATACACTAAAGAAAAAATAAGAGTATGTAAAAGAAAAGACTGTATCACAATCCCCATGCACAAAAAAAATAAACAGGAGTTTTTCAGTTAACAGCGTTTCCAATATTTGTGAATGTCAGACATGATTCTGATTCTATAAATTTAGTTTATGGATAATTACACAAATATGTATGTGGCAGATGATTTATGTGGGGATTTATATGTACATCTCCAGGTAAATTTGATGTATATTTCATAAATATATATAAATATATATGTTCAGTTGTGTTTACATTGCTGAATTATAGCATAACTTAGGTAGAAAGGGACCTCCACAGATCATCTAGTCCAAACCCCTGTGTAATTAGGTCAGGTTGGTTAATGCCACATCCAATCTAGCCTTGAACACCTTCAACAATGGAGATTACACTATGTCTCTGAGCAGCCTTCTTCAGTATTTCACCACCCTCATAGTAGGTAGATATGTATATCTAATCAGAACTTCCCAAGTTCCAACTTGTGTCTGTTGCTTTTTGTCCCATCACTGTGCACCTCCAAGAAGAATTCAGCTTTGTCTGCTTTGTGTTCTCTGATCAGTGAGTTGCAGGCAGCTACAATGTCTCCCAGGAGCCTTCTCCCAGCTGACTAGGCCCAGGACCTTTAGACTTTTCTGGGCTTCAGCTCCCTGATCACCTTGGTGGTACTTCACTGGACTTCCTTCAGTGTGTCAAAATCCTTAATGTACTGGAAAGCCCAAAACTGGCCTTGGTAGTCCATATTGCCTCATAAGAGCTGAATGGAGAAGAATCAGCTAAACCTGTCTAATATATTGAAATATAATAGTTCATTGCAGTCAATGTGACTGGTGAGCAGTTAGTAGGACCATGGCTGAAATGCATTAGGGCATATTCCTATGTCTCTAATTGGATGAAGTTCTTGTTCTTGTCCCTTTTACCAGTGGTCTAGAACAGTCTATAGCTCTCTGTGTAGCAATTAATATGAGTTAGGCCTAGTTAACATAGTTGCTAGCACACACCTGTGAACTTTAAACCAATTTTTTTTTTTAGTGCAAGTAGGCAAAGTATGACCCCCTCTGCCTTTTGATCAAAATAAAAGAATGAACTTTGAACAGTTTCTGTTTGCTCAAGGAAATACATGACCAAACTATGCAAATACCTTACTGGTCATCAATTTGTTTAAAAGCATCCAGAATTGTCCTGAATAAGGAGATTGTGAGTGCCAGCAACACTTACAGCACTTCAAAAAGCAGCATTCCTATCTAACCACATCTGTCATCAAGGAAATACTCTCTATCCAATCCTGGCACTGAAAAAAGTAAAGAATTTGGGGAGAACCCAGGGAACTGGAAAAACCTTGAGGGACCCATGACTCTACAACAGAATATGGGACCATTTTTTCAACATGCAGCAAACCTGAGGGAACCAGAAAAAAGCCTGAGGACCCCACACAGCTGTATCTGCTATGCTAACACCCTGTCTCTCCTCCTGGACTACCTCATCTCTCTCCTAGCACAGGGAATTAATGTCAGGAACTGCTACACTGACCCATACAACTTACCTCCTGAACTGTGCCATCTCTGTCATTGAATAGCAAAGTAATGAAATTTGTAAAATTACATATATCTGTGAATAAATTGTTTCAGTGTTCAAATCCATTTCTTCTCCATGTGTTCATTTGATCTTAAACTGTGACACTGTTGAAATGAGAAAATCCGTAGGTTAATTTTTTAAAGTAAAATGGCGTTTTTTAATGGTAATTTTTCTGTAAAACCTTCTATAAATAGAACTAATGTGAGAGAAAGAGAAGTTGTTAACTCAGGGGTTTGTTATTACATGCTGAACATAAATCCAAAGCAGGCTGAAGACTACTGTATTGCAAAGAATGTCCTACTCCAGAAGGGTGCTTGACTTCTTACTGAAGGACTATTACTAGGAACTAATCAATATGATCCCATGAACACTCGTTCTACAGCAGGTTTTTAGGGATAGACTTGAAAAAATTTTTTTTTTTTTTTTTTTTTTTAAATAGCCTTGGAACAAAGTAGTAGCAAAGGGTTAAATGTTCCAGTGAGGAGCAAGATCTGAACTGTCAGAATCACAGAATGGCTGAGGTTAGAAGGGACCTCTGGAGGTCACCATTCAACCCCCTGCTCAAGCAGGGCCATCTACCTAAAGCCCAGGACCATGTCCAGATGATTTTGAATATCTTTATGGATGGAGACATAAACAGTATCCCTGCTTAATATCCAGTCGCAAAACAGAATATTTGCTTCCATTACCTTATATTTCTGGGACACATGCATTCAAACTGTGGTGCACTGCCCCCTGTTCAAATCGGCATAGCATACAACTTCAGTAAAAGCTAAGCCAAAGATGCATGTTTGTTTTGATCTAAGCACGTAAATCGTTGCTACAAGTCTTGGGTTAGAACACAGTACTTTTACACATTCAATTTCATTGTTTAAAGTTCTTCCTGATTTCAAGATTAGTTACGCTTTCTATGACCAGCAAACTAGCTGCAAATTGGGGGGAAAAAATGTTGTCTGGAGTCCATAAAAATGAAAGGGGACACAAGATTTTTAAGGCAGGTTTTCTAAGTTTTGTAGTAAATTTTAGTCAGTATCTGGTATGGTGTATTTAGTAGAACCCAGTTATTTCTCATGAAGAATTAGATACTTTCAGTTTCTGCAATCACTATACATATTTCAAAATGGAAAATTAATGTATGCTTCCTTATAAGGAATATGTGCTTTCTTATAAGGAATATGTACTTCCTCGTAAGTAAATAAAAATTTAAATATTTCTCAGAATATGGATGAATATCAGCCTTTCTAATCAGAATAAGAGAAGGAATAAGGAAGAAAGATGGAAGAAAGAGGAAAGAAATAGCAAAGAAGGAGAAATAAGATTCTCAAGCTGCCATGCTCAGAATAAAACCTGTAATACATATCAAAGATCTAAAGTAGATTTAATGAATATATATAGCATCCAGCAAAAATAACCCATTTAGATCTGGGGATTTAGCTGATCCCTCACTTTAAATGCTTGTGTGTGATTAAAAAACCCAAATCAAACAGTTTTACAAGAGCACCTACAAAAGCTTCAGGTTGTGCATTTCAAAGTTATTTGAGCTATGGCAGAAATCAAACTCAGTCTGAAAGGGTTTTCTTTACTATTTTGAAATTACTTACAAAATGATGGTATGGAAAAAAAATCATGGCTGAGTGATCTAGACTAAAGTTGGTCATATTAGAAGGAAGTTTTGATTCAGAAACTATAATAAAATATTAATAGCAGTATATTTTCAGAGATGCTCATGTTACTGGCTTATATCTTTACATGGCTGAGTTTTTTTTTAATCTGTCATGGGCCCCACGGTTTTTAATATTAGTAACTTTTCTTCCCTCATTCCAGTTTGATTTTTTTGGCATTTTTTTTTAATGTAAAATATTTTATTAGATTTATTCTAGCTTGCTATTAAGTTTTTATAGAAACATAGAATCATAGAATCATAGAATTGTAAGGGTTGGAAAGGACCTTAAGATCATCTAGTTCCAACCCCCCTGCCATGGGCAGGGACACCTTGCCCTAAACCATGTGGTCCAAGGCTCTGTCCAACCTGGCCTTGAACACCACCAGGGATGGAGCATCCACAACCTCCCTGGGCAACCCATTCCAGTGCTTCACCACCCTCACTGTAAAGAACTTCTTCCTTATAGCTAATCTAAACTTCCCCTGTTTAAGTTTGAACCTATTACCCCTTGTCCTACCACTACAGTCCCTAAGGAAGAGTCCCTCCCCAGCACCCTTGTAGGCCCCCTTCAGATACTGGAAGGCTGCTATGAGGTCTCCACGCAGCCTTCTCTTCTCCAGGCTGAACAGCCCCAACTTTATCAGCCTGTCTTCATATGGGAGGTGCTCCAGCCCTCTTATCATCCTCGTGGCCCTCCTCTGGACTTGCTCCAACAGCATCATGTCCTTTTTATGTTGAGGACACCAGAACTGTACACAGTACTCCAAGTGAGGTCTCACAAGAGCAGAGTAGAGAGGCAGGATCACCTCCTTCAACCCGCTGGTCACGCTTCTTTTGTTGCAGCCCAGGATACGGTTGGCTTTCTGGGCTGCAAGCTCACACTGCCGGCTCATATTAAGCTTCTCATCAACCAACACCCCCAAGTCCTTCTCTGCAGGGCTGCTCTGAATCTCTTCTCCACCCAACCTGTAGCAGTGCCCGGGATTGCCCCGACCCAGGTGGAGGACCTTACACTTGGCTTGGTTAAACTTCATAAGGTTGGCATCAGCCCACCTCACAAGTGTGTCAAGGTCCCTCTGGATGGCATCCCTTCCTTCCAGCGTACCAACCGAACCACACAGCTTGGTGTCGTCGGCAAACTTGCTGAGGGTGCACTCAATCCCACTGTCCATGTCGCCGACAAAGATGTTGAACAGGACCGGTCCCAACACCGATCCCTGAGGGACACCACTCATTACAGGTTTCCAACTGGACATCGAGCCATTTACCACAACTCTTTGCATGCAGCCATTGAGCCAGTTTTTTATCCACCGAGTGGTCCATCTATCAAATTGATGTCTCTCCAATTTAGAGACAAGGATGTCATGCGGGACAGTGTCGAACGCTTTGCACAAGTCCAGGTAGATGACGTCAACTGCTCTGCCCCTGTCCATCAGTTCTGTGGCTCCATCATAGAAGGCCACCAAATTGGTCAGGCAGGATTTCCCCTTAGTGAAGCCATGTTGGCTGTCACCAACCACCTCGTTGTTTTTCATGTGCCTTAGCATGCTTTCCAGGAGAAACTGCTCCAAGATTTTGCCAGGCACAGAGGTGAGGCTGACTGGTCTGTAGTTCCCCGGGTCTTCCACCTTCCCCTTCTTGAAAATGGGGGTTATATTACCCTTCTTCCAGTCATCGGGAACTTCACCTGACTGCCAGGATTTTTCAAATATGATGGACAGTGGTTTAGCAACTTCATTCACCAGCTCCTTCAGGACCCGTGGATGGATTTCATCAGGTTCCATGGACTTGTGCACGTTCAGGTTCTTAAGATGGTCTCGAACCTGATCCTCTCCTACAGTGGGCCTAAGGTCTTCATTCTCACAGTCCCTGCATTTGCTTTCCAAGACTTTCGTGGTGTGGTCAGAGCATTTGCTGGTGAAGACTGAGGCAAAGAAGTCATTAAGAACCTCAGCCTTCTCCAAATCCATGGTAGCCAGTTCTCCTGATAGCTTCCGGAGAGGGCCCATGTTGTCCCTAGTCTGTCTTTTATTTGCTACGTATCTACAGAATCCTTTCCTGTTATCTTTCACATCCTTGGCCAAACTTAATTCTAGCTGGGCCTTAGCTTTCCTAACCTGGTCCCTAGCTTCCCGGGAAATGCTCCTATATTCTTCCCAGGCCGCCTGTCCTTGATTCCACCCTCTATAAGCTTCTTTCTTCCCTCTAAGTTTCCTCAGCAGCTCCTTGTCCATCCATGGAGGTCTCCTGGCCCTCCTTGGCAATTAAGGCTGAAACATTAATAAGACTAAAAGGTCCGGGAGGATTTGAACACAATAACATTTAATTTAGTAATTGAAATGTCTAAGTATCATCTTACGTACCTGTCATAATAAATAATGATTTTTTCAAGATAGGTACTGCAGAGAGCTGTGTTGCTACACAGGGCTATGAGGGGCAGGTGGGAGATCCCCATAAAGTCAACATAAATAACCTTCTTACTTAATATATCTAGTCAGTTATTCAGCTTCTGCTTCCCTCTGTATGTCCTGCATAGTCCAGCTTTAATCAATGGTGAGGTGGCAGCTGAAGCTTTTTTCCTTTTCTAGGGTGTAAGATAAGGTAAGGGGTAAACTGTTAAATTTTCTCCTATTTTGGTTAACACTTTGCAAAAATAGGACAAAAAAAATCTTATGCACTTTAGTAAAGATCCATAGGAATCTTCTGGCTATTAATTTCAAAATCTGCTATACACAGTATTTCATTATTCTTAAGAAACATAGTGAGACCACACTAAACCAAGCTGCACTCAAACTCCTTAATTTTGTAGGATACAAAAATCCCCACCTCAGATCAAAGTCAATGTGTATTTCCTGAAAATAGGTTAGCTTACTTTTATGTAAATTAAACAACAACTGTCTATAGACTTGTCAGATCTGTATCTCTTAACTTGACTTTTACACACTTTGTTAGGCTAATTACTGAACGATAATACAGCAGATCAGGTGATATTAAGCACCAACATTTTCCAAGACAGTGGCCAAGATTACCCATCAAATTTAGTCCCTTCTTTTCTGTATTGTTAATACCCTTAGTCTTAACAGCTATTGAATGGATAGATGATGATGTGATTTTCAGTTAAATAAAGTGGAAAAATATAGCTTCTTACTGTAAATTAAGTGGTCTGTTCTAATGGCTGCTCATAAATTCAGGGAATTAATTAAGTCTTCAGAGGACTTCAGATTATTTTCTTTCTAAGGTAGTGAGACATCACAGGTTCATGAATATTGTGGATGTTTCTCTAGTCACTTAACACAAGTAGCAAGCATCTGAATTTGAACATTTTAAATTCAAATTACAGCAATGGAATACTGAACGTATATGGTATACCTTTAGTAATAAATGATTTGGCAAATAATCTCATATTGGGTTGGTTATTCTCAAATAATTGTTTAAAAATTTACTACTTCAGATAATATTTGTTGCAGACAAATGCATGCTTATTTACAAAGCAATTTCATAAAATCATAGAATAGTAAGGGTTGGAAAGGACCTTAAGATCATCTAGTTCCAACCCCCCTGCCATGGGCAGGGACACCTCACACTAAATCATGTCGCCCAAGGCTCTGTCCAACCTGGCCTTGAACACTGCCAGGGATAGAGCATTCACAACTTCCTTGGGCAACTTGTTCCAGTGCCTCACCACCCTCACTGTAAAGAGCTTCTTCCTTATATCTGATCTGAACTTCCCCTGTTGAAGTTTGAAGCCATTACCCCTTGTCCTACCACTACAGTCCCTAATGAAAGGTCCCTCCCCAGCATCCTTATAGGCCCCCTTCAGATACTGGAAGGCTGTTATGAGGTCTCCACACAGCTTTCTCTTCTCCAGGCTGAACAGCCCCAACTTTCTCACCCTGTCTTCATATGGGGGATGCTCTAGCCTTCTTATCATCATTGTGGCCCTCCTCTGGACCTGCTCCAACAGCTCCATGTCCTTTTTATGTTGAGGACACCAGAACTGTACACAGTACTACAAGTGTGGTCTCACAAGAGCAGAGTAGAGGGGCAGGACCACCTCCTTTGACCTGCAATTTAAAACTTTAAATTCATTATGTCAGTAAAAGAGTGTGTTATGCACACATACACATGCACATGAACTAGCTTGTGGAATTACTGAAGGAAAATTTACATTAAGCTGTACTTTACATTTAGTATAGTTTACACACTCATATTCCTATCAATATCAGTGCCAGAAGCACATTTGCATGTCTGTAATAAAGTCTGTCTTTTACACATTATTTGGCTTAACCATTGTTGTGGTTTAATCCCAGTAAGCAGCTAAGACCCACGTGGCTGCTCGCTTGCTTCCCCTCAGTGGGGTAGGGGAGAGAATAGGAAGGGTAAAAGTGAGAAAACTCATGGGTTTTCTCATAAAGACAGTTTAATAGATAAAGCAAAAGTTGCGTGTGCAAGCAAAGCAAACCAGGGAATTCATTCATTACTGCCCATTGTCAGGCAGGTATTCGACTATGACCAGGAAAGCAGGGCTCCCTCATGTGTAATGGGTACGTGGGAAGACAAATGCCGTTCCCCCCTTCCTTTTTCTTCCCTCAGCTCTTATTGCTGAGCATGCTATCATATGGTATGGAATATTCCTTTGGTCAGTTGAGGTCTGTTTGGCTCTGTCTCCTTCAAACTTCCTGTGCACCCCCAGCCTACTCACTGGTGGGGGTGTGTGAGAAGCAGAGAAAGCCTTGGCTCTGGGTGAACACTACTCCGTAGTAACTAAAACATCCCTGTGTTATCAATACTGTTATGGTCACAAATTCAAAACACAGCAGCATGCAAGAGCTACTATGAAAAAAACTAACTTTATCCCATCCAAAACCAGTACAACATACAATTTAATACAGTGGTCAGTGATCAATAGTAGATTCGTAAGTGTGCAACTGTATTAGTACTCCTGTGAGAAAAAGAACACATGAGTAGTTCTGAGTAGCTCTACTCTCCGAGTCATCTTTAATCTATCAGGACAAGTCGAAGCTCATGCCTACCAGCAAGTACTGACTCTTACGTGTACATTTTGGGGCAAATAGCCAGTTTTGCTGGAGCTTAATACCAGAAGAGTCCTGTCTGTTTATAATGCGGAGGGTTTTGTCTTTGCTATCAGAGTAGTTTTAAGGTCATTCTGTAGAGGAAGTGAGTTAAAAAAGAAACCTGTAACATTTTCTCCATGTTTTATAAACATGAAGATTTTCAAGAGGAAAAAAATAAAAGTATTCTTTCCTGGTCTTACTTATGTCACTACAAAATTAACAGAGGACTTCGTTCTATCTGCGCCCTTATTTTTAAACCTTCTAGAAACAATGTGATTTGATGCATCAGTCAAAGGGTATTATGTTAATTTTGTTATGGACATTCTAACATCAGCCTGTTTAACACACACCTTGTGCAAAATATAATTACCCAAAAGGAAGTGCTGGTTCTGAATAAATCAAAACCTCTTGCTTCTTGGGACTGGTTTTAATATACTGATATCAGAATAACTTTAAGAGGATAAGTGAAATATTTTAACTTTGTAACATCTGTTCAGTTGAAAAAAAAATATATACATATTATTCCATCTACTGAATGAAAGGTCTTAATTTTTTCCTAACTAGAGAATTTGAGCCAGATTTAGACAAATTCTTTCACAGCTAAAACTGAAATTGTCTGGTTCTGAGCTATGTAATTAAAATACGGCAATCCAAACATCACACCCTAGTAGCTGCCTAGACATACTCTATTTTATTTTAAAGCCAGTATTCAATACTCCAAAGAGCTTAAATTGTTATCAAAACACACAGGAACACACAGGACACATACAAACACTACAGCTTCACAAAACTGACTTATAATTGTGGTGTTTGTTTTGTTGCCTTCTTTTTAATAAAAAAATTCTACTGTTTATACAGTGCTACTACTAAAACCACTTACTCCATGAAGTAAGAAATCTGTTTAATAAACTCCCTCAGGCTTTAGCAATGGAAAACCATGTTTCCATTGCACCATATGCAACCAATAGGCTAAAGTTCAGGCTATATGATGGATAGATGTAGTGCATCTACAAAAAGCAAGGTAATTATTTAATGGGATTTCTGTTCAAGCAGAACCACTCCCAAGTTAGTGTTTTCAGGGAGTAATTTAAGTGCTTAAACTTAGATGTCTACTTCTGTTTGAAGCATCAAGTATCAAAGATAGCTTTGCTGTCCTGGCAGCCTGAACATAGGACCTTATGGAGACCCACACAGTCCTCAGGCAGCAGTTCGTGTCAGGGCAGGATATGATTGTGTCTTAAATGGCACTATGCACATATTTAAATGTTCAAATCATGGCTCCAAAAGGACAGAGCATTTGGAAAAGCCTTCTTCTGTCAATTCAGATTTTGGGGCGCCAGCATTCAGTCACCTACGTAGAAAAGATGTTTGATCTTTTTAAACACTAACATTTTCAGACTTTGAGGGCTTTGTAAGTCTTGACACGAACTGAAACAAGTGTTTTCCAAAAGCATATGTTTCCATTTCATATAGTTTATAGTATGTTTAAAGACACTGTATGTATTAATGTTTATTATGCATAAATAATAAATACTACACTATTTCAAACCTAAATCAGCACTGTTGCATTATTAAAAGGGCATCAAAGAGGCATATTATCAAAGACATTTTAAAAACTGTGGAGCATTTAACATGATGCTTTTAGATGGGCTTTTAATTGTGCAATGTATTTGTTCATAAAGCCTCTTATACAAAGGAATGCAGGTAAATGGAGTTTTAAAACACAGGAAAACAGATGAAAAAGTTCCAGTGGAACCCACCAAGGTCTGTGGCTCAATTTTACATGAACAGATTATCAAATCTAGGTTTTCTGTATTGACAGAAAAATCAAATGTGAGATGAAAATATGTCACTTTAATGCCATTTTTAAACACAGACAAATTTGAATCAAAATGTAACAACAGCACATGACTACAGATACTGATAAATCCCCAGTATTTCTATATTGCTTTGGATATCCTCTCTGACAGCATAGGTTATGGATGGACTTGAATATAAGTGTTTGCCTGAACTCCTAGTGAGGTTGTGGATTACTGATTTAATTACAAATCAGTAAGTGACTGATTGTTACAGGAGTTCTCCAGGTGGGAATTTTTGACTGTCCCAGAGACTCCCTTCAGGCAATTCTTGCTGTGCGGGGTGCATATCTGATCCTGAGGGGATGATTTGGCCCTTTCAGAGACTCACTTTGGATGTTTCTGCTGAACTGATTAAACTGTTACATAAATAAGACATTTGTAAACAGTCAGTAGAAACTGTTCTTGCAGATGCAGAAAATGTAATGTAGAACTGTCTTTCTTATGCAGTGAAGGTATTTAAGAGATTTTATTTTTTTAATGCAGTTGTGTAGAGCTGTTTTAAACAGAGATAGATGGAGTAGCCCAAACCAGAGCCAGAGAATGACCTAAGATTAAAGAAGCATGCACAATAAGGAATCCTGGGCTCAAGTCCCACTTCTTAAGCTGTTTTTAGCCTTAATGATAAATCATGTGATGACTGGCTGACTGAAACACTTAATAGCAGCAGTTTATTAAAGGGTTTTCTGATGCAGTAAATTATGTTAATATTCCTTATTCTGAGCCATAATCTTGTCAGATATAAGCAGTCTATAAGCAAACGGGAGAAGTCTCACAATCACTAGCCTTATTCTTGTGGGGGACTTCAACTTACCAAATGTCTGCTGCAAATACAATACAGCAAAGATATACAGTTCTCCATTATCAGAGAAGTAAGAGGAAGGGGATCAGCAGAACTCCTACCTTGGACTTCCAGAGGTCAGACTTTGGCCTTTTTAGGAGATTGGTTGACAGAGTCCCTTGGCAGGGAGTCCTGAAGGACAGAGGAGTCCAGGAAAACTGGACATTCTTCAAGAAGGAAATCTTAAAAGTACAGGAGCAGACTGTCCGTATGCGTCAAAAAACAAGCCAGGGGGAAGAAGACTGGCCAGGCTGAACAGAGAGCTTTGGCTGGAACTCAGGTAAAAAAAGAAGAGGGAAAAGCAGGCAGGCAACTCGGGAGGAGTACAAGGATGTTGTGAGCTTATGCAGAGAGAAAATTAGAAGGGCCAAAGCCCAACTAGAACTTAATCTGGCTATTGTCATAAAAGATAATAAAAAATGTTTCTATAAATACATTAGCAATAAAATGAGGGCTAAAGAGAGTCTCCATCCTTCATTGGATGCAAGGAGAAATACCGTGACAAAAGCCAAGGAAAAGGCTGAAGTACTAAATGTCTTCTCTGCCTCAGTCTTTATGAGGAAGACCAGTTGTCCTCAGTGTACCCAGACTCCTGAGCTGGAAGACAGGAATGGGGAGCAGAATGAAGTCTGCATAGTTGATTTTAGTAAAGCCTTTGACACAGTTTCTCACAACATTCTCCTGGAAAAACTGTCTGCTCATGTCTTAGACAAGTGTACTGTTCACTGGGTGGAAAACTGTCTGGATGGCAGAGCCTGAAGAATTGTAAATGGTGTTAAATCCCATTGGTGGCTGGTGTGCCAGGGGAAGTTCAGATTGGACATTAGGAAAAGGTTCTTCACTGAGAGGGTGGCTGTTCACTGGAACAGGCTTCCCAGGGAAGTGGTCATGGCACCAAGCTTGTCAGATTTCAAGGAGTGTCTGGATGACGCTTTTAGTCATATGGTTTAGTTTTAGGTAGTCCTGCGAGGAGCAAGGAGTTGAACTCAATGATCCTTATGGCTCCCTTCCAACTGCAGATATTCTGTGATTCTGATTCTTTGATTCTATGACTTTTTGTTCTGAATGTTTGTTGTTGAAAGTTGCTGGAAAGGTCATAAAATCATACATAGAACAGCCCAGTTTGGAAAGGACTGTGAAAGATCACGTGGTCCAACTTTTTATGGCAAAAGAATCCTAGACGTGATTATCTAGCTCCTTGTTCAATCACATCTTGAAAACCTCCAGCAATGGGGACTACATCATGTCCCTTGGCAGGTTGTTCCAGTAATTGATTATTCTCACTTTAAAAATATGTCTTTCTTATATCAAGATGAAATGTTGCATGGTGTAACTTGATTGTTGCTTGTCTTCTCCAGTGAGAAGAGAGAGACATGGTCTTCTTTGTAGCCACCCTTAGGTACTGGAAAACTGTGGTGAGATCCTCCTAAGCCTTCTTTTCTCTAAGGAGAAAAGGCCTAACTGCTTCTGTCTTTCCTCCTAGGGCAGGTTCTCAGGAAAAAAAAAAAAAATCACTTTTATGTCTTAGAGGCACAAGGGCACCACATGAAGCCTAGGGGAGATCTAAGACAAGTTATGCAAAGCAAATCCAGATATTCTGCTCTATGCCAGTGTGGAATAGACCTAATCAGTATTGTTTTACTAGGGTAACACACAGCCCCTCCTGAAAAGACTTGACTGTTGTTCTGTTTTTCTAAAATGTTTGTGTTCTCTTGATACAAAGTGGTGTACAAAAATGGTTATTGTTTTTATCCTACTTTTTTGTAAAAAAAACCCAAAATTATAGAGGGGTTTTTTTTGGTTGGTTGGTTGGTTTTGGAAATGTATGAATGTGTGCATATACACTGAAGTTACTGGTGCATAGAAATGGATTAATACACTCATGACTCTGAAGACTGAAGATCTTATTCCTGAGTCTGCAGTTGTAATTTCCTGTGTATTTGAAGGAAGCTTTTTATACCAAGGAAAGTTAATAATCTCTAACTTTGGATTAATTTTCCAATAGCAATTGTTATATTATAATGTATTATAACTCCATTACAATCACAGTTTTTCTGTTTCTCTATGGTCAGCTTCCTGTTACAGAAAATAATTAGACTTTTTTTTTAATTCTAAATCTCCTCAAGCAATTCAGAATTCATACTTCTATTTTTAAATTCCTTGCGGTTGTGTCACAAGACAGCTTATTCAATGCAATAAATTTTGTTGTTGATTGATACAAAAAATAGAAGTGCTATCTTCTTACAAAGTTAAAGTGGTGGTTGTTCTGCCACACTGGAGAGGATGGGCAGAGCCTGAGATTATAAGCAGTAAAGGAGCAAAGGTCTGCATGATCTGTGAATAACAGAGTGTTGAGATGTAATGAACTAATCACAGGGTTAATGTTAAGTAAGTATGATCTTTTGTGCTTTGTTGGGTGGAGGTCAGAGTTTAAAAGTTCCCTCATTGCAGTAGTCAAGTAAGATTTTGCAAGACTTATTGAAAAGACTGACAGAGCAAAGAAAAAGTGCATGAGTAATAATACAGACTATGCAATAATGCACAATGGATACATTAGATTAAAACAATGTTTTCATTTTATTATCCTCCACCACCACATGTAAGAGTGCTCTGTATGATCATAAAATGTACCATAGGCCATAGATACATATATAATACATTTCAGGGTTATTTTAGATAGTCTTTGGAAAGATGAACATCTTTAGCAAGATGTACAGTTTTCAGGACCTAGGAAAGGGCTGTCTCTTAATGTAGCAACACAGAATTCAAAACCAACCAAACAAACAAACAAAACCACCACCACTGACAGAAAAAAAGACCGCCATCAGAGGAAGATAGATACTTTTGTTTTAACTGCAGTCAATCAGTTTCAGAAAGCTGATCAGGGAAGAAGGCACTTGTTAACTTGAAATTATATCTATTATTCAGGACTGTTGTTTGACTTCAGCCAAAAGTGAATGGCAAAATTTTACAAGCAATATGCTATCAGAACAACAGGCATCAATGTTCACCTGAGACTCTGATAAGACAATCACATTTTTTATAAGCTACATCATGAAAGAGGAGGTTACATTAAAATCGGGAGAATTTTGCAAAGCAGGGGCCAAAACTGAACACAGTATTCCAGGTGTGGCCTGACAAGCACTGAGTGGGATAATGATTTCTTTATCTCTGCTAATGGTGCTCTTGTTGATGTAACCCAGCACCCTGTTGGCTTTCTTTGCCACAGCTGCCCACTGTTCCCTCACATTGAGCTTGTTGTCCGCCTCGTTTAGTATCACTGGCATACATGGTCAGGGTGCACTTGATCCCATCATCCAAATCACTTATGAAGACATTGAACAGCATTGGGCCCAATATTGACCCCTGGGGGACCCCACTTATTACAGGTCTCCAGTTTGAAAAGGAGCTGTTTACCACCACCCTCTGGGTGCGGCCAGTCAGCCGGTTCCCAACCCACTGCATAGACCGCTTGTCTAGACCAAAACATGTTTTCTCTAGGAGGAGTCTGTGGGAAACTATCAAAAGCCTTGGAGAAAGACAATGTCTACTCTTCGCCCCGCATAAACTGAGCAGGTTACTTTGTTGTAGAAAGCAATTGGGTTTGTCAAGCACAATTTGCACTTGCTGAATCCATGTTGGCTTTTCCCAATCATGTGTTTGATTTGACTTGTGATAGCCTTCAGGAGGATTAGCTTTATAATCTTCCTAGGGACTGAAGTAAGACTGATGGGCCTATAACTTCCTGGATCCTCCTTTAAGCCCTTCTTGTAATGGAGTGACATTTACTTTTCCTCCAGCCTTTGAGACGTCCCCCGATCTCCACTACTTCTGAGAGATTACGGAAAGTGGCCCCACAATAATGTCAGCCAGCTCTCTTAACACCCTCAGGCGTAAAGCATCCGGGCCCATCGATCTGTAAGGGTCAAGCTCCTGCAATAGTTCACATATCAACTCTTTATTCACCGATGGTGAGTGTCTTTGTATCAACCTGGATTTTGTTCTCAAGGCCTGGGGCTCAACAGTGCTTCAGAGAGAGGTGAAAAATGTCAAGAACTTCTGCCTTTTCAGCAATCGTTGGTGACTGTTTAACAGCGGGCCAATATTTTCCTTCTGTTTCTGCTTGTTTTTTACATACGCGAAGAACCCTTTCTTATTTTTTGACATCTCTGGCCCAAGCTGAGCTTTTGTTTTTCTAACTGCACCTCTGCACACCCTGGCAATGCCCTTGTAGTTCTCAGTGGGTATTCATCTTGCTTTTTTATCTCTGGTGCACTTCTCTTTTTGGTTTTGAGCAGACTTAGGAGCCCTTAGAAGCCAAGGGGGGGTCTCTTGCTCCGTCTTACTTCCCTTACCATTAAAGGGTATGAACTGGTTTTATACTTCCAGGAGAGCATTTCTGAAAAACTTCCCGGCAGTTGCTAAGCTCATTATCCTCCATGGAAGCTTTCCCACAGGATCCCTCCCCAACTGAGCTCTGGCTGAGGTGAAGTTGCCCTTCTCAAATCTAAAATCTTCATCTCAATACTAACCTTCAGCATGCTCAGCTGGATCCCAAAACGCCACAATATTGTGATCACTGCTAGCCAAGGCTGTCACCAACTGAGATACTACAAAGCAGGTCTTCTTGGTTTGTGAGTAGCAAGTCCAGCAATGCCTCTTTCCTGGTTAGCACCACCTAACATTTGTATGAGGAAACAGTCCTCTACGTATTCCAGGAACTTGATGGATGATGTGAGCTGCTGTATTGTTCTTCCAACAAATGTCTGAGTAGTGAAGTCACCCATAAGAAACGAGGTTATGTTGACCCAAAGCTTGCTAAAGTGACCCAAATGTTGCTTTTTTGGCCTTATCATCTTGGTTTGGAGGTCACTAGCAGATGGCTACTGTAAGATCCCCCTTAGAGATGACCCCTTTGTCCTGGGTTCAGCTATAGCAGTCATTTTCTCCTTCTCAGTAGCTGGTGCAGTGCTGTGTTTTTTAACTTTCAGCCTGGGAACAACGCTGATAACACCGATGTTTTTAGTCGTTGCTAAGTAATGTTTGCTCTGACCAAGGATTTTCTCAGTCTCATGCTCTGCCAGGGAGGAGGGGAAGCCAGGAGGAAGCAGAGACAGGACACCTGACCCAAACTGGCCAAAGGGGTATTCCATACCATGGCATGTCATGCCCAGTATATAAACCGGGGGGAGTTACCCGGAAGGCCGAGATCGCTACTCGGGTCAGGCTAGGTATCGGTCGGCAGGTGGTGAGCAATTGGATTCTCTCCCCTTGTTATTTCCCTTATCATTATTATTATTGGTGGTAGCAGTAGTGGTTTTGTATTATACCTTAGTTACGGGACTGCTCTTATCTCAACCCGTGGGAGTTACATTCTTCCAATTCTCCTCCCATCCCTCCAAGAGCAGGGGGAGGAAGAAGGGGGGTGTGAGCGAGTGGCTGTGTGGTTCCAAGTTACCAGCTGGGCTCAAACCATGACACCTTCTGATCTTGACCCAGAGGCATTTGACAGGGTTTCCACAATTGCCAAAGTTAACTTCTATAGAGCATGAATCCTCCTCTTCTCTACCTGTCTTTACAAACAGCCTATAGTTGTCCATCTCAATCCTTCAGTCATGGGAGTCGTCCCACCATGTTTCAGTTATTCCTGTGACATCATAATGCCAAAACCCTCATGACAGCACCAGCCATGAAGCCTGCAGTTGATTTACAATAGGCATCTATTTCTGGCTGCACCCTTTCCTCTAACTGGTAAAATGGAAGAAAAGAGAACTTGGGCACCAATTCTTTTCGCTTATATCCCCAGGGCTCTGTAGTAATTCCTGATTCTGCCCAGGTTCCAGTTTGTGGTGTCACTCATGCACTCATGAAAAGGTAGCAGTGGACAGTAGTCTGTGGTCTTGACAAGTTGTGGCACCCTCGAGGCAACATTTTGGGTGTTATATCCCAGGAGCCAGCATACCTCTAACGACTCCATGTCATGCTGGTAAATGGTCACCTCAGTGCCCCTTAGCAGAGAGCCAACCTGTACGTGCACTTTTAATTTCTTTTTATGGTATATCCACTGTGCGCTGCTGGTACAGTTTTTCCTTGCAGACCTTGCTCATGGTTGTCTACGGCTGTTAAATCTTCATATCTGGTTTTGGTTGTAATGCTGGAGAGGGGGACTGAAGCAGAGTCCTGCTTTTGTGGGTCACCAGGATCCCAGGTGCCTCATTCTCTGCAGTGTCTGCTACAGGAGCATGGTTTTGAAACCACGTGTCTGTCTCCATCTGTCCTGGGTACAGCTGCTTAAACCACAACACCATCTCAGCCTCACTAATACTGCGCAGCCTTTTAACTGTTTCCTGAAGATCAGCCACCTGACATAACAGTTCCTCAATCTGTGCACACCATGCGCAGGTATTTACCTTTTCTCCAGGAGAAGGGTCTGGGCACTTATTGAAACCTGTCATCTACACTGAAGTCTCCTTCGTTGCAAGTTCCCACTGCGTGGAAGCATTAGACATCTTGGGGGCTTTCTCTGTAGAAACACTAGGTTTAACTGAGGTGAATGTCCATCATCCTGACAGAGATCTAGGGAACTTCCCTGGGCTGTGGACCTACAAGCAGCGTACAGAACCCTCCCTGCATGCTCTCCTGCACACTGCCATGCCACACCCTGGCTGACACGAAACTGTGTTTGCTGGTTCTGGTCAACATGCTCCTCATCTCCTGGTCACCAGCACTCCCCAGGGGCATTTAAATCTCCCGTGGTTTCCTGTGGCAATACTCCAGCCATGTTAGAGTCTGTTGCAAGTGCTGGTGGGGCTCTTGGCTCTTGCTTGGGTTTCCCTGGCTCCGGGAACCCCTGTCCACCTTGATCTAATGCTCAGCCACAGAACTAACCATTGTGTGCCTCATCGAATGTCCTATGACTTCTGAAAATAAAGATTATTTAAAACTTTTAAGAACATTTAGTTGAAAAAAATTTTTATGAAGCTGAAAAGTGTCTAGTACAATGTGGCAATTTTCTCTTGTGTAGGTAAAGGTTGCTTTTTTTGCAATAACCTTTTCTTATTGTTTTAATAGACTTTCCTTCCCTGGAGTTTTAAGCTTTTCAGAATCATCCACTAATCAATGACTAATAATGTTAAACTCTTCAAAAAGTAACAGCAAAAAAAAAAAAAAAGAGGCAACTGAAATAAGCTTTGAAGAGATAAGCAATCCTTTTTACCATTTTTTCAGAATACATTGCAAACAAATAAATGAACATGCTGTATGGGGCTTGCATGGCAAGGTGGAAAGCTGCTAGAAGCTTCCCCTGTGTCCGACAGAGCCAGTGCCAGCTGGCTCCAACATGGACCTGCTGCTGGCCAAGGCCAAGCTCATCAGTGATAGTGGTAGCACCTCTGGGATAATGTATTTAAGAATGGAAAAAAGTTACTGTGCGAGAGCAATTGTAACTGGAGAGATGAGTGAGAATATGTGAGAGCAAAAACTGCAGACACCAAGGTCAGTGAAGAAGGAGGGGAAGGAGGTGCTTCAGGAATCTTAGCAAAAATATCCCTGCAGCCTGTGGTGAAGACCATGGCAAAGCAGGCTATGACACTGCAGCCTGTGGAGGTTCACAGTAGAGAGGGTAGATGCCCAAAGGAGTCTTTGACCCCATGGGAAGCCCACATTGGAGCAGGCTCCTGGCAGGACCTGTGGTCGCATAAAAAGGAGCCCACACTGGAGCAGGTTTGCTGGCAGGACTTGTGACCTTGCAGAGGACCCATGCTGGAGCAGTCTGTGCCTGAAGGACTGCACCCTATGGAGGGACCTGTGCTGGCATAGTTTGTGAAGAATTGCAGCCATGGGAAGGATTCACATTGGAGAAGTTCCTGGAGAACTGTCTCCCATGGTAAGGACCCCATGCTGGAGCAGGGAAAGAGTGTGAGGAGTCCTCCTCTTGAGGAAGAAGGAGTGGCAGAGACAATGTGTGACAAACTGACCACAACCCCCATTTCATGCCCCCCCACACCGATGGGGGGGAAGAGGTAGAGGATTTGGGAGTAAAGTAAAGCCTGGGAAGAAGGGAGGGGTGGGAGGAAGGTGTTTTTAAGATTTGGTTCATTTCTCATTATCCTACTCTTATTTGATTGGTAATAAATTAAACTAATTTCCCCAAGTCAAGTCTGGTTTGCCTGTGACATTAATGGGTGAGGGATCTCTCCGTCTCCTTATCTCAACACATGATCCTTTCATGGTATTTTCTCTTCTCTAACCAGTTGAGTAGGGGGAGTGATTGAGTGGCTTTGGTGAGCACCTGGCATCTACCTAAGGTCAACCCACCACACATGCATTCAAAGAAAGAAGAATTCCCTGTAATAAATAAAAACTAGAAGTTTTTCTAAAATTATTTTTGAGTATTATATTCACATTTTGACTGCTGAAACTCTTACATATGAAGAGACTGACATTCACTATGAATACTGAACTAGCAGAAGATTCATGAACATCATTATCCCATCAAGTCTTCAAAAGGAATTTTAGAAGTTTTAGAATAAACAATATCCCTGAAAATTGATTAATTTCACGTATGTTGTTCATGTGCACAAACATCATGATTGTGATTATGCAGTAAAAGCAAGCTGGTAATTCCTCATTAATATTTCCTTCTCTAACAGTTTTTCATCTGAAAATTAGGCAGGGCCCTTTTTCTTAGCACTGTAAACCCATAGGATAATTAATGTGGGGATGTACCTCAGGAGGCTTCTAATCCAACCTCCTGCTCAAAGCAGGGGAAGCTCTAAGATCAGACCAAGTTGCTCAGGGTTTTGTCCAGTTGGACTTTGAAAGTTACCAGGTTTTCACAGCTTCTCAGAGCAACCTGCTCCACCACTTGTCTGCTTTCAAGGTGAAATAGATTTCCCATTGTCTGCCCATTGCCTCTCATCTTTCCACCATGCATCAGTGTGAAGAGCCTGGCTCTTTCTCCTTGCTGATCTTTAATGTCAGGAAATACCAAATTTATAAATACATAACAAGGATATTTTTATATTGGATCAACCTTCAATGAAGACTGCAGATTCATTTCCCTTTAAGCTTTTCAGTTTCTGACTCTCAATATTTGTACCTAGTACAGGTATATAAATAACTTCTTGGAAGTTAAAAATAGTTTTCCAAAATTGTATTTGCAACCATATTAAATAGCTTTTGCTCCTAAAGCCAAGATTTTTTTTTCTTTAGTTTAGAGAGATTTCAGTTTTAACATTGACAATGCTACCTTTTTTTTTTTTTTTTTTTGAGAAATAATGACTTGAACTATTAAACTTCAGAAGATAAAGTGTGTATGTAGTGAGTCGGTAAAATTTTTAATACCAAGGTTACTTGATGTGGCCAAAGCCCCATGACTCTAACAGGAATCAGATTTAGAACAGGAATCAGAAGTATATTATCTTGTCGATTTTTCCTTTCTAATTCCAACCTAGTTACTGAGTTGAAATTATTTAACACCTAAAGCACATTTCTTTATGGATAAACATGACTTTTTTCTAGTTAGTTTCAGAAATAATGCTAAAAAGAAGCAGGAAAGGGTCTTCAGACTTCTGTTGTGCCTTGCCTTCAGAAACATGTTAAACTGTATCATTAACATATAAAGGAATTTGAAGGAGTATGTTAGCGATAGGTGGCTTATTGGATAGGCTTACAGCTTAAAAATACATTATTCACAGATAGTCTCAGTCATTTTCAGGTATTCAAGTGAGCCGAAATATTAAGTATGTTTCTCTTGGGAAAGGTTGCAAAACAATCCCAGCCTGTACTAGTACAGGCAATACTTCTGTCTTGCCATTTGAACCACTCCAAAGACAAAAAATAGTAATTGTTTCTTTATAACTTTTCTGCCATCAGTAGGTCATTTTAGAGAGTGAGATGGATCATCCTATTTAATATAAGTGTCAGTACGTTGATGTATGAAAGAAAGCTATGCCACAGCCATTCCCTTGCTAGTTCAGGGAGGTCATTATTATCCATTTCTATTTCTGTTACTAGATGAGCTTCTGTGAAGGCTCTGTGACTGCAGTGAATATGCTCTGTGAATATCAATATCCGCTTGATCTTGAAGGTTGCTACTGGGTACAATTAATGCCAGAAATGTTTTACATATATCTCCATGTCAGCCATACTGCTTAATAGGCTCTTATTTCATAGTTGCCCAGCTTTACTTGTACGTGTTTTAATTTTTGAATAATACACCACATAATTATTTTTCTGTTTAATGAATTACAGCACAAAAGCAAGTAACTCACTAAATACAATGCAGTATCTTCTTAGGTAACTGTTTTGTGATTGTAAGAGAAAGAAATGCTGTTTAGTTATTTCATACCCATGCACAAAACCAGACGTAAAATTCTGAGATTAAAGTGCTGGAATTTGTCACACATAAACAGATATCTAAGTTCGAAATAGTGTTTATAGATTCCCATTATGCTCAAAGTAGAGAGGAAATAGGCACATCTAGAATGAAATTAATCTGGTCTGTTACAATTGTAACATTACAGTGAGACTATCCTCTTTAAAAGGGATTTGGACTGAGATGATGCTCAGATGCAAATGGCTCTATAGTGAGTATCTACACTTGGCCAGATGAAAACTAGAATGTCCAAACAATCTAAAAACTGCTGCTACATTTTTTCCTTTGAAGAAAAATTAAAGCTCATTTCACATTAAAAAAAACCAACAAACCAACAACAACAAAACAAAGCAAACCCCCCCCCCAAAGAAACCCCCAAAACACCCCCCCCCCAAAAAAAAAAAAACCTCTTCCCCCAAACCACAGCTTTGCCTGCTTTTGGTTGCTTAACCCCAAGTTAAAGGGAAAATATATATATTGCCAAAATTGACTATTTTTTTGACAAGGGTGAAGGAGTGCTTGACACGAGCTTACCTCTGAATGCTTCATGATGATACAGTATGTTTGCGTCCTTATACACTCCAGTGGTAGAATACAACACAGCTGCCTTAATATTGAGCTGAGAGGGTAAGACAAAGCAAACCAAAATAAAAATATAGTGTACAAATTTATAGGTACATGCAGCTGCAACAGAAATTTAAGTCCATTCAGATATACCTTTGCCTTTATATAAACTGGTCTTGAATTATCTTTTAAGATTTCATTCATGTTCAAATCTGATGGTAAATTGCACTATAGGCCTGCCATGCTGAACAGGAGATAATATTCAGGTGGACTGCCTGCTGTGTTTTGGAGCATTTTAAAGTGCAGACAGGCTTCAGTATTCTATGCCTGACCCAGTCAAATCCATTAGTATCACTCAGTTCTGTGACACATCATGAGCTCAACATGGACAGACAAGATATTTCCACTGATGTCACCTGCTGCTAAAGTAGATGAAATTTGTAAATAGCTCCACTTAAAGTTTCCTATAACAGCAATACAGATGTGTGCAGCCAAGTGTTTTTAGCCGATCACACTTCAGATTTCTGTCAAAATGGGCAAGTTAAATGATGAAAGAGGCAGACTACATCATGTTACTTTATCACTAAAACCATAAAAAATCATAAGTTAAAGATTAATTTTCTTTAAAAAGTATAATTGATTTTATGGAATAGGAAAATTAAACGTCTGTGTGGAAACAAAGAAAATGAAAAAAAATCATAAATCAGTAATGATATTAATGATGAAGGGTGAGAAGAAAGAGACAAGCAGAATCTGGTAGGTATGGTAAAGAGTTCTCTTTTCTGTTCTTCCCTGTCTTTAAAAGTATCCATATATAATTTCTGTAAAGAAGAAGCAATTTATCTTCACACATGGTAAGGAACATATTAAAGATCATGTCAAACATAGCTGTTGGGGAACAGGGCATTTTAAAAGAATGAAACATTCTTTTGCAACTATTAGCAGGTGCATAGGCCATTTGCAGTTGTTAAGGAACTGGTCTTACATCTATGTTAGTGGCATTCTTTTGTGAACTAGTAAAAATAATAGATGGGAGCTTTTGAATGAACATCAGTTCATAGACTAAAACAAAGGCCCCAATGTTTTCTTAATTTTCTAGAGGTTTACTTCATTTGTTTATACAAATAGCACAATATACAAGATGCTCAACTACTTCAGAAAAAATAGAAAATATGTACTAGAGAGAGACTAAGGTTAACTCCCATAGTTTACCTGTGACATCACTGGTATTTAAAGTCTTTTGTGTTGTACATATTCCTTTGTATGGTAACCAGTGGTAGTCTATCAACTGCTTTTGAGCTATGCTTAGTCATCTTTATTATCTGTTTTTATTGTTGAAACAAACAGCCTCAGGATTAACATGATTTAAGGGAAACAAACAAACAAAAAAAAATCATCCAGCAGTCTTTTGAGAAACTAACCTATTAGACTGAAGATATATATAAACAGAGATCAGTTTTGATAAAGAACTACCAAAACCTATCAATATCTATCCAAAGTATCAAGAACTAAAGAAAATTATCCACAAGAGAAACTGTAAAAGGCATGAAAGCAAGATGGCTCAAACAAAAGGGAATCTGAGCCTTTAGCTTAGTAGTTGGATGATGTAAATAGAAGTTACTATTTTTAGCCAATGTCATTCAATTAGATGACTCATTAAAAATCCAGCTAAATGGTGAAAACAAACAAACAGCTGAATGTCCCTAGGCAGGATCTTCTAGCTAAGCTACACTGGATCTGTTTCTGGATTTTACACCAAGCTATTAGTCAGTGTTGAAAATAAGTATCTTTAAAATCACTAATATATTTCTGAAAATTCACTTGTGAGTTATTAGTTCTTTCTAGAAGAGATAAGCTGGTGTATTGCTAGCATACACCAGCTGCTGATAAACATAAAAAGTGGCTGAAACAATTTTTGAACTGTTTAATAAGACTACTTTTGGCAATATGTTTGCTGCTTTTACTCTCAGCATGTAGTAATAGCTATTTGCCATGTATGGAAGGATGTTCCTTTTGTTCTGGAACAAGGCTTTCTGTGCTTGCGATGGCTTTGTCACAAAACTGGACAGAGCAGACACAGAATAAGGTGGAAGTTGTTCAGTATATGAGTGTTCCTTTTGAAAGGATTGGGGTTTTTTTTGTTTGGTTGGTTGGTTGGTTTTGGGGGGTGTATTTTAATGTTTTTGTTTGTTTGTGGTTTTTTCCCTTTGAAATCAGACTGGTATCCTGTGGGGTACATTCTCTTCTCTACTGCACCCTCTACCAGTATTATGTTGTCAATAGATTTGTTCCTGTACTGTATTTCACTATAGAGGTTAAGTAGGCATAGAAAATAGCTTCATGTAGGAAAAAAAATGTTTTTACACTGGGTCTGATGAATACAATTTGGGGGAAAGTATGTAAACTTATTGTGCCTGTTTTCCTGGTTTCTTGTCACTATGTAGGAGTGAGGAGATGATTACCTGTTCTTCTCTCTCTCCCTTGGTTCCAGGATGGACCATTTATACTGTCTAGTATAGCATGAAAAAAATGCCTTCTCTTGACATAATTTGCAGAGGGTAAGCTTCAAAGTTGTTAGGAACAGAAAGAAGCCATGACACACATCTCAGAAGAGGTTGGTTGTACTGGGAATAAATATGGAAGATGAAACTCTTCCTTTTTTACCTTTATACACAAAAGGCCATTTGTGAGAAGATTTTTAAAATTTGTATTTCATACACATGTAGGAATATGTTACAGAAAGTAATGCTGCAATATTTAACATGTCACAATATTTTGCATATGGTGCATGCAAAACATACATAGACTCATAATCAACAAAGACTCATTTGGTATTAATTTTACTATGCATATTTTTATTTACTATTCCATTTTTCTAATTTCATATATGTTTTACTGTATTTTTATGGCAAAAGGTAAATTTTGCATGAATGTACACCATTGTTGACTCCTGATATACAACTGCAAGAGCCAGGCTTTTGTAAAGTTATTGATGAGCTCAAATTTTGAGTAAATAATTAAGAAGCATGTTATGAGAAATCAATATATTTCCCTGGCAGAAAAAAAATATTTTTCTTAGCAGCAGGGGAGAAAAATCTGTTAGCCTGGTGACAGAAATTGCTGTCAGAGCACAAACTACATCTAACTGTGAAAGGAAATAATTGTGTGGGGTTTTTTTCCTCAGAAAGCAGAAACCAGTGTAGGAAGATGATACAGGAGGTCTATGAAACAATCTCTTTTCCTTGTCATAAATGCCAACTACTACCTGTCCTTCAAGTAGTAGAGACCCATAAGTATTTATTCTCATAATGCTGGAAAAATCCCATTCAGTGCTAGGAAAAAAAAATAATGTTAAAGGCAGTTTTGAAGACAGTGATGGGGAGCAAAGGAATTTACACAGCAGGCATTACATGAGTTTCAGTAAATGCTAGCTGTTGTACTTGGTCAAACCCTTCAGCAAAATGAAAAACATCTTGCAGCATAGATGATAGAAGCAAACCATTTTCCAAATATTGTTGCAGAACACAGGGGTAAAAAAAAAAAAATAAAAAAAAAAACAAATAAACAAACCTTTAAGATTGTACTGAGATGTTAAAGATCTCCGTGTAAATAGGAGCAGTACAGACATTTTACTTGTACATGGCTATGACAGGTAACAACTGTTTAACAGATTATAAAAGAGGCAGAACTTTTTGACATGTAGATTGTTACCTCTCTGAGTAGCAGCAAATTGCCAAGACTTATTTCAATGTAAAAGAATTAACTTTCTAGCAAGTTTCTAGATTCAAAGTAACCTTTGGTTATCCAAACAAGTGATCAAGTATATATAGAGATAAAATTCTTCAGCAGTTTAAGGAAGAAGGTAAAATAAAAATGAAAAGTGTAATTATTAAGGCTGGTCTAATCAAATCCTGCAGAAATTCAACTAACTTCTAAACTTTACTATTTCAAGAAATTGCTTGTAACAGGGAGGTCACTTTTGCATTAAGGATATATAAAGACATAATAATCCAATTGTTCACAGCAGTTCTTACTTTCATGGTAAGCACAGAAATAGCATGTGGGCTTAATCTCTCCGTTTTTTTAACCCAATGTTTAATGAAGATGTTCTGAAAAGGTTCCAAATTATGTAAATGTTTATAAAAATTTATATCTAGTATGAAAACCTGAAAAGACACCTCTTTGCACCAGACAATTCAATAATTTTTAAAAGGTGAATATGTCAATATTAGATTATGGTTTGAATAGGCACTGAAAAAAGAACCATGTTATATTAACAACAGTGGTCTGTAGGGAGACAGGGAGATATCCTGAATCTTATAGTGTTCAAGTAGCAGATATTGATCTTTCTCAATTGCCTGGGATAAAAAGAATTATACAATATTTATAGTAGAGCCTTTAACCCATGAGCAATAGCTCTGTAGTAGCCAAATTTAGGGATATTTTTGTTATTAGTAAAAGCATATTCTGGGAAGATATAGAGTGGATACACTTCTTAGGGTGTATGACTTTTCTGAGGGTTGTCAGGATCTGAACTACTTAGAAATGCAATGGAACCACATAGATAGATACACTTTAAAGGACTGCTTAGAACACTGTTCATGCAGCCTTCCTGTGTGCCTATACCTGGCGTCACAGGCAGGCTCTCTGAAAGACCTGTGTTGGTTTGTGCTACCAGCATGACTACAGAAGATTTAGAAAAGAGGTAAATAATAAGATTAAAAAAACTTCAAAACCAAGTGTTTCAAACTTATGCAGCATAGTCAAATCCAAAACTGACTGCCAAGATTTTCAGAAAACTCTCATGATTAATGGTAGGTAAAGAAAAATGATAAAACTTTTTACAAATTTGTGATGTATTAGATGATGTCCATATGGATAAATAACATTCGCCATACGTAAATAGTGCTGAATTTCAAATGCTCTAATACAATTGAAGAAAGTAATCTTGGAGTCATGATTTTTCTGATAACACTAACTCAATAGCTATTAGGAGGGGAGACTTAGAAAGCAGTTGGAAGGGAACAGAGATCAAAACAGAAAACATCACTAACAAATACATCTACATTTTGATCACTGTTAGGGACATCCCACTTTAAAAAGAGTATCACAGAATCAGATGAAAGATACGACAAAGGTAATGAATTTCCTCCCTATGATAAGACTGGCACTCGTATTCCTGAAGTGTAATACTGAGCTTGATAGAGCTCTGTTCTGATTCCATGTGGCAATCTTTATGCCTGAAACTACTGAAGTCCTGGCTGTTTGAAATTAGTTCAAAATTTGTGTCTCATCATTTATTGGAAACAGCTAAATTAAGCACATAAACATCATTAGAAAAGAATCATTCTAATTAAGAAGCTGCTTAAATAAACTTGCAGATAATTTCAATGAAAAGGATTTTGCCTTGAAAGAAAATTATATATGCAACACTGCCATGCTTATAACATGAAAGCTGCAGCTCTAAATAATCTCTTGAAACTGTCTGCATCAAATCTAGACAAAATGAAAATGGTTTGTCCTGCTTTTTTACTTAGATGTCTGGACCACCAATGGACTCTGGGCAGAGCAGACCAATGACAGGGAAGCTCTGATAAAATATTAAAATGATGTCTTATATATCCTCTGTATATATCCTCTGTATATATATATCTCCTCTGTATACAATTTCAGGTACAACTGAAAATACCTTCATTTCATGGATGGTTACTTTTTCCTGGCAGCAAATCTTATAATTCATTAAATGTAAGAATGTAGCCTGATTGCTCATGCAACATGCCAACCCACAAATTATAAAACATTTACTTTTTAGTGATTTGGTATTCAAGTTCTTTGACAGGCACTGAAGAAAAAAAAAGTAAGAGAAGAGGCAGAAAAAGAGCTTTAGTTAGACACTAACAGAAAAATTCAATAGAAAGAGCATTTGAGTGCAAAACAAACAGATAAAACTGCAGCGAAGCCTAATCAGGCTCCTTAAAGGCTTCTAAATTGCAGTTTTCTAATTGTAGCCCTCCTGCTTTCAGGGCCCTGAGTAGACCAACAAGCTTTAATTGCCTATAACCATCCTTTTCTGTAAACCTCCTCTGTACTCCTGTCTTACCAGGCCCACCTTGGGCTTTGGTCACCTGCATGTAACATGAGTGCTGACAAGGTTCAGCTGTGCAACTTTGGGTTATACTTAAGTGAAAGGTCTTCAATGGATGTGCTATCAGACACATTGGTTTGAGGGTGGCATTTCACCTCAGACCCCTGCCCTGAGTCATGGCCTGAGTAATATTTTTGGCATGCTCTGTTCTGCTTTTTACTTTACTGACCATGACTTGACTTTCTGGCTTGACCTTAGACTTCCTGCTGACCCTCATTCCCCCATCCCTATTCCAGCCTTGCTCTCCTGGTCAGGTACCATGGGACTATGCTCCTAGGTGAGTCCCTGGTCTGCTGGCCTCCCTTTACTCTCTACTCCCATGTCTTGCAGGAAGTTTAATCCCACTGGTCCTCTTAACTTTCCTCCAAATATGTTCTGATACAGTTTCTGCTTTTTTATTGACTAAACATTGCACACATTGTAAAAACAAGAGTAAAATCTGAAAAGAAGCTAACCAATTGATTTTTCTGGGCAGCAGGGGTAATTAGAAAAGACGGATACAATCTTTTTGTTGTCAGTGCCTGAATGCATTATCAAGTGAATATGCTTGGAGTCTGACAAGAATAGTATCTTGTCACTGAATTAAAGAAACAGAATACAAAGACTTGCTACACTTCAAATAATTTTGCAGCAAAAGGATAACGCATAAACATTTGCTTCAGAGAGAGAAGAAATTAAGGAAAGAAGGCAAGAGAAAGAGAGAAACAAAGAAAGGAAGGCAGGGGGACAATGAGGGAAGGAGGAAAGAAAGAGGAAAGCAGAAGGGTAAAAGAAAAGTGAATGAATGAGCAGAAGAAATAAAAAAAAAGGCAGGAGGGAAGGAGGAAGGAAGGAAGGAGATTCTGCTTCAGACTGTAGAATTCTAATGCAGGAATTTAAACCTCTAGATAAGAGGTATCTGCACTTACCTATCTATCTACCTATCTATCTGTCAATCTACTATAGGACTGAGTTGCCAATCAAAATACCTCAGCTTATCAAAGATACCTGTGTGCTCATTAAAAAAAACACAAGATATATAGTACACTGGAATATTTTTAGACCTTCAGCTGGAAGCTACTAGGGAGTCCCTGGGGCATCACAAATGGTAATGGATGCCTAAGTGTAAGGAACTAAATAAAGTCCCAGGTCAATACAGAAAATGGAGTCTCAGCTGTTCATCCAGGCAAACACTTAGGGCTCGACTTGGTGCTGAAACAGCCCCTTGATTCTACTTGATATACGAAACGATGTTGTTCCTAAGTAACCAGATGAGCAATATGATACATGAACTGTGGAGACCTATGCCCTTCTACAGCAATAACTGGAGACCAGGCAAAATAGTCTAAGAAATATCAAATCACACTGTGCCTTTGGGGTCAGGAAACAGAACCAAGACAGCAAGATCAGTATGACTACAAGCCAAGAAAACAGGACAAAAAGGACAGAACTGAGAATAGCTTTTTTAAAAGCAATGTGTTTTGTCTCTGTCTTCTCCCTTCAACTCCATAAACACAATAATTCCTTTAATCTCTTAAAATTTTATACAGCTATTTAAATGATAGGTTCAGGTTGGTTATATAAGTGGTCCCACTGTAATCAACTCTAGCTTTCTTATTTCTGCACATCCATAAAAAAAAAAGACAATGAATCTTCATTTCAGTATTTCAGGGGATGAAATGGATGACTTTTAGTGGTATTCCAGGATCTCCAATTGAAATAATATTTCCATCTAGTTACCCATAAACACTAGCAGAAATGTCTATAGGTTATACATAGAACTTCATGAGTGTGTATGTGCTGTAGGGCTAACATCTTGGAAAGGACAAATGAACAATGAACATTCTGCACTTTTCAGACCACATCAGCATGAGCATCTACAGTAGAACTATCTTGTTCGAGACATATGTGTACTGCATCATTGGCTTCACTTCTGTTTGGGATTTATAAATAGCCAGGAATTCTAGCAGTTTCACATAATCAGTAAATCAGGACTGATCCATCTGTTACAGGCCGCCTGATCAAGAGGACTCTGTGGATGAGTTCAAGATCCTCAGGACAGTGAGAAGAGCATGCAGCAAGCTCACTGCCCTGGATTTCAGGAAAGCAGACTCTGGCCTCTTCAGGAACCTCCTTAGTAAGGTTCCATGGGATATAGTCCTAGAGGGCAGGGGGGCCCAAGACTGCTGATTGATATTCAAGGATCACCTGCTACGTGCTCAGGAGTGTTGCGTGCCGACTAGAAGGAAGTGCAGCAGGAGGGCCAGGAGACCTCCATGGATGGACAAGGAGCTGCTGAGGAAACTTAGAGGGAAAAAAGAAGCTTATAGAAAGTGGAAGCGAGGACAGGTGGCCTGGGAAGAATATAGGAGCATTGCCCGGGAAGCTAGGGACCAGGTTAGGAAAGCTAAGGCCCAGCTAGAATTAAGTTTGGCCAGGGATGTGAAAGATAACAGGAAAGGATTCTGTAGGTACATAGCAAATAAAAGACAGACTAGGGACAACGTGGGCCCTCTCCGGAAGCTATCGGGAGAACTGGCTACCATGGATTTGGAGAAGGCTGAGGTTCTTAATGACTTCTTTGCCTCAGTCTTCACCAGCAAATGCTCTGACCACACCGTGAAAGTCTTGGAAAGCAAATGCAGGGACTGTGAGAATGAAGACCTTAGGCCCACTGTAGGAGAGGATCAGGTTCGAGACCATCTTAAGAACCTGAACGTGCACAAGTCCATGGGACCTGATGAAATCCATCCATGGGTCCTGAAGGAGCTGGCGACCGAAGTTGCTAAACCACTGTCCATCATATTTGAAAAATCCTGGCAGTCAGGTGAAGTTCTCGATGACTGGAAGAAGGGTAATATAGTCCCCATTTTCAAGAAGGGGAAGGTGGAAGACCCAGGGAACTACAGACCAGTCAGTCTCACCTCTGTGCCTGGCAAAATCTTGGAGCAGTTTCTCCTGGAAAGCATGCTAAGGCACATGAAAAACAACGAGGTGGTTGGTGACAGCCAACATGGCTTCACTAAGTGGAAATCCTGCCTGACCAATTTGGTGGCCTTCTATGATGGAGCCACGGAACTGATGGACGGGGCAGAGCAGTTGACGTCATCTACCTGGACTTGTGCAAAGTGTTCGACACTGTCCCGCATGACATCCTTGTCTCTAAATTGGAGAGACATCAATTTGATAGATGGACCACTCAGTGGATAAAGAACTGGCTGGATGGCCGCACAGAAAGAGTTGTGGTAAACAGCTCGATGTCCAGTTGGAAACCTGTAATGAGTCGTGTCCCTCAGGGATTGGTGTTGGGACCGGTCCTATTCAACACCTTTGTCAGCGACATGGACAGTGGGATTGAGTGCGCCCTCAGCAAGTTTGCCGACGACACCAAGCTGTGTGGTTCGGTTGGTACGCTGGAAGGAAGGGATGCCATCCAGAGGGACCTTGACACACTTGTGAGGTGGGCCAATGCCAACCTTATGAAGTTTAACCAAGCCAAGTGTAAGGTCCTCCACCTGGGTCAGGGCAACCCCAGGCACTGCTACAGGTTGGGTGGAGAAGAGATTCAGAGCAGCCCTGCAGAAAAGGACTTGGGGGTGTTGGTTTATGAGAAGCTTAACATGAGCTGGCAGTGTGCACTTGCAGCCCAGAAAGCCAACCGTATCCTGGGCTGCATCAAAAGAAGCGTGACCAGCAGGTCGAAGGAGGTGATCCTGCCCCTCTACTCTGCTCTTGTGAGACCTCACTTGGAGTACTGTGTACAGTTCTGGTGTCCTCAACATAAAAAGGACATGGAGCTGTTGGAGCGAGTCCAGAGGAGGGCCACGAGGATGATAAGTGGGCTGGAGCACCTCCCGTATGAAGACAGGCTGAGAGAGTTGGGGCTGTTCAGCCTGGAGAAGAGAAGGCTGCGTGGAGACCTCAGAGCAGTCTTCCAGTATCTGAAGGGGGCCTATAAGGATGCTGGGGAGGGACTCTTCCTTACTGACTGTATTGGTAGGACAAGGGTAATGGCTTCAAACTTAAACAGGGGAAGTTCAGATCAGATATAAGGAAGAAGCTCTTTACAGTGAGGGTGGTGAGGCACTGGAATGGATTGCCCAGGGAAGTTGTGGATGCTCCATCCCCGGCAGTGTTCAAGGCCAGGCTGGACAGAGCCTTGGACCACATGGTTTAGTGCAAGGTGTCCCTGCCCGTGGCAGGGAGGTTGGAACTAGATGATCTTAAGGTCCTTTCCAACCCTAACTATTCTATGATTCTATGATTCTATGACTGGTTACAGTATGCCTAGTAATCTTGGATAAAGGTGCAGTTTCATTAAATTTTACCTCTATCTAATTTCTGGACATAAATTTGGATATACCAACGAAATGGCAAGTCACATTAATCTTAATTAAAATTTCCTTCAGTCTTTTTCTATCTGAATCTGGTGTTAGGAACTTTTAAAGTCCCAGTGCACTCAGTAAGAAAAGATATCACTGGGATCTTGATGTCACTAATTGCTCTTTTTCTAGTATACATGGTTGTGTTTCGGTTTTCTTTGTGTTTTGCGTTTTGCATTTTGTTGTTGTGTTTTGTTTTGTTGTTTTGTTTTGTTTTGTTGGGGTTTTTTTTGTTGTTGTTGGTTGGTTGGTTGGTTGGTTTGGTTTTGGTTGGTTGGGGTTTTTTTTTCTCTCAGAGGCCTTTATCTTCCTTTATCTTCCTGCCTTATTAGGATACAAATCCCTTTCCTTTACTACCTCTGCTCCCTTGACTATTTTCCTTCCAGAAAGCACTTGCATGTATCATTATAGCTTTTTTGAAAATACTTTAATCAGCCTCCAGATTATTTGTAGTATTTCAATTTTGTTGACAAATATAACACATTCTGCCCTTCCCACATCCTTTCCCAAACAGCTATAGGCTGTGATGCCGTGTAATAAAGTCACCCATGGGTTTCTTTGAAAAGTCTACTTGACTCCATCGGTGATTGTGTGAAGCTTACATTCAACAGTTACTGCCCATCTCTTTGGAGCTCTCAGGCTATGCGAGGGCAGATAAACTAAAATTCCTTTTCCTCTTTGTGATCTGTTTGTCACATTAGCATTAGGCCCAGAATGAATGTTGGAACAAGGCATGACCCTCTCCTGAAAAGTGGAGGTAAGTCAGAGGTATTCAGAGCCATGTGTGTTCCCAGTTCTTTCTTATCCTGCTCACAATGAAAATAAATATGTTTCCGATTACAAAATGTACTCTGTTTGAAACAGAATTTAATTTACAGGAATCCCTTTTATTGTACTATCTGAAACTGAAATCAATACCTTTACCCTGGAGATCCATAAGACCTAACATATTTCAGAACGCACAAAGAAAACTGGTTGCTAATAGAGATTCAAGGCTCATCTACCCTGTCAGACTCTTTGGGAAACTTATTAGTCTGGACTGGAGCTTCACTATCATGATGATGAAGTTTCCAGAAGAGGCTTGGCTTTCTTCCAAATAATGCAGAGAAGACACAATGCTGTCTGCATCTGATCATGCAGACAGATCTTCCTTTAGATGGAAATGGTTTCTAAAACTTATTTCTTACAAAGCTGGGTCACAGTTATTTAAAATAAAACGAAGCCATGCTCTGAGCAAAAGTATTTTTCCATACAGTAGTATTTGAAATAGGTTGAGAATCAGAATTTAAAAACATGACCACATATATGTTGTTGAAATATTATATATGCTCCTATATAGAGTGTATATATAGATATTACCTTTAAATAGTATATACACTCTTCCTGATCCATATTCAACAGCCTATGTGATGCTGTAAAAATGTGCATTGCTGCTTCTGAGACAGGCTGTTACACCTATTGTGTAATGCTTTTATTAGATACTTATTTCTTTACATTGTTACCCTTCAAGTTTGAATTATGCTTTTTTTTCACATATTCTCCTACAGAAAAGTCCTATATTAAGTTTATTTTTATTTGTTCTATCCTTAGCCATTTTCAAGATTTCCCTTGTAAATAATTACAGTAATACGCTATAAACAAAGTTTGCATCTAGTTAAATACTGGTCAATTGAAAGTAACTAGTTTTGAAAAAGAAAAAAATTGCTTCTCTTTTTCTCTTACATCAAAATATTTTTAGTTGTAAGTAAGTTTTCAAAATCTCTTGAGTAGTAACAGAAGTAGCATAGTTTTCTTTCCTGCAAAAAGGCTTAAGTTTAATAAATCAATATTTTTCAATGAAAGTATTATGCATGTTCCAATTTTGCTGTAGAAACAGAGAAGAACACTTGTCAACTTCTTCCAAGGATACCTTAATGCATAAATGCTGTGAAGACTCATGTGCCCTTTCTTTCAGCGTGGCACAGCCTGGGAGAGTGTCTTTGCCATCTTTTGTTGAAGTTGTCCTGCTTCTTAATGGTATATGATGCCTATATTTAGACATGCGAATGCTGCATTATTGTCTGTTAAACACCAGCAGAATGCCACTGCCACCAGTTAAAGAACATTCCCAATGGAGTGAATTCTTTTGGTTCATTCACTGCTGCTAGACAAGGAAATCCCTGCAATGATGGCAAACAGCTATTCCCTCTCACCATGACACTTTAAAGCATGAATCGCTCATTACTATGGTGTTTACTGTCAAGAAGTACAGAATAAATGAACTCTAAGTCTATCAAAAATAAACAAAACTCGTTATTATAGACTGTATAAAGTACTACTTGTCTCCCTGATTACTGAGGTTATGCTGATGGATCCTTAATATTGTGTTTTTCCTTGACAGTATTAGCTCACCACCTCGTTTCCATTGTTTTATTGCCTTTGCTCACCTAAACCACCAGTCACTCTTCAGAAGATTTTAGGTATGTTTTACATCAGTGTGGTGGGTTGATCTTGGCTAACAGCCAGACCCTTATCCAGTCACCCTCTCATCCCCTCTTTCATGTGACAGGGAGAAAATAGAATGCAAAATCTCATGGGTCAAAATAAAAACCAGGAGATGACTTACTGATTATCATCAAAACCAGACTCCACATGGAGAAAACATATTTAATTTATTGCCAATTAAAATAGAGTTGGATGGTGTGGAACAAAGCCCCTGTTTTCCCAGGCTCCATGTCACTCCTTCGTTTCCAACTCCTCTACTGCCTTCCATCCTCCCCAAGCAGTGCATGGGGATAGAGGAATGTTAGTATCAACTCTTCTCTGTCACTCCTTCCTGTTCACTTTTCCTGCAGCTTCCTTCAGGACGTATCCTCCTGTTCCAGTGTGGGCTGTAGTGTGGATATCTGCTTGCCATGGTCCTCTCCATAGGCAGTAAGTGGTACAAAACAGTGTAATAAGAAATTTCAACTTGCTCAAAATGCTTGAACTATGTTTTATTCACATCTTAATCTTGTAAGTCTAAATTTCAGTATTCTGGACAAAGAAAATGAAAACGAGGTTTGGAGACAAGTGTTTAACTTATCTTTGTACTTACTGTAACCATTTCAAAGATCTCAAGGGAACAGGAAGTTTAGCATATTAAATAATAACATTTTAAAGTGCAAATAGATGTGCATTGGCTGGTATAAAAATATTTGGTTATTTTCAGTTTGGAATATCCCTTCAGAGACTTTTGGCAGTTGAGTGGATCAATGGACTATATCACAGCTTAGTGGATGAACTGGTGGGGTAATTGTTTTTTCCTAAGTCAGCCACATTATGGGGAGAGTAAATACATGTTTCAGCCCAGCACATAACACAAAAAGTACACAATTAACAAAATCATTTAGGAGAATGCAATGGGCTTGAGCTGGCTTTGACCCACATGTTCCATCCCGGCGACTAGGGACACCCAGCATCCTAGAATCATTCCAATCATTTAGGTTAGAAAAGACCTTTAATACCGAGAGTCCAACTATAAACCTAACACTTCCAAGTCCATCACTAAACCATATTCCTAAATGCCACATCTACATATCTGTAAATACCTCCAGGGATGGGGACTCAACCGCTTCCCTGCAAAGCATTTTCCAATGCTTGGCAAGCCTTTCAGTGAAGAAATTTTTCCTAACGTTCAATCTAAACCCCCCGCCTTGGTGCAACTTGAGGCCACTTCCTCTTGTCCCTGTTAGCTGGGCGAAGAGATCAACAACCACCTTACCACAACCTCCTTTCTAGCAGTTCAGGTCTCCCCTTAGCTTCAGTGAGCATATTATAAAGACTGGTAATGGGGATCACATTGATATTATATTGTAATTGAACTGTGTATTGCAAATTCTATATTTTGCTATGTAACACATTCATATAGTGTTTTCAGTCTAATTTGTATCACTCTGCTAAATCAGAAATTTTGTGTGACATTAACTATCTCCAAGTAAAGTTGATATAAAGTATTACATCCCTGCACATGTGCCATGTCTGTAAGACCCTGGGCAGAGTTTACTGGATTCTGACACCTAACCATCTCCTCTCAGTAATCTTTCCTTTTAATTCTCAGTGGCTGCCCACCTTATATTTTGCTCCTTTAATATCTGTCATTTTCGTATGAACTACAGTGGTTCCATTGTTTCGCATGTAGATAAATAGTGAAACGATACTTCTCTATTTTTCTCACGTAAGCAGCTCACCTGAAAACCATTAATATGTGAAACATTCCATTTATACGGCGTTGATTCTTTCCTCCCTTCTAAACCAGCATACGCACAAGTCATGAAGCTCAGTTTCTAGTTCATGCTTGACAGAAGCTCCACAATGCTTGACTAGGTGGATCAAAGTTATGTTTGAAAATAGGTTGCCATATGTTTTAGAAGAATAAATTATTTGGTATACTATTTTTCTGCTATTTATTTGGGACCATTAGAGGAAATAAACAAAACTCTGAAATTTCATGCAGTATAGAGTCTCTGACGTGATATACAGAAGTATATTATTAATGTACACATTCACAGCAAGTGTGTGTCTGTTTGTGTGTGTACATTTATATGTGCATATAACTTTTTCAGAGATAATCAAATGAAATTCTCCATTCCTAATCTGATTATCAGTAGATCAGCAAATACAGTTCATACTGAATATTTATAAACCGGTTTTCTCTGTGACAGAGTTTTAGCATGAAGATAAACACTGAACAGACTTGTGCTGGATAGAAATAAGGCAAAATAATTCAACTTGGAAATGACAGTCGAAAAACCTTCAGATACTAACATATATTCTTTTACTATATTAAGAATTGCTGTCTTGTTCCTTTAAGTGGGGATTGGTGAAGCTGCTCTACAATAACATGCCTCATCAGTGTTCAGACAATCCTCCCTAAATCTTAGTAGAGAGTTTGTTCAGATAAATGCTCAAGAGAAGAAAACAAAACATAACCCTTATGTGTACATTCACTCTTTGCTTTTGTAACATCCATCGCAGTAAGACTTGAGCACTATATTAGAGATATCTTTTAGTCACTGTACCTTCCTTTCATTTCTCAGCAGAGATACTAGAAGCTGCAAAGGAGTAATACACCACCACCTTTTTAAGGGGCTGCAGCCATTTTACTGGTTAGCCCTTAAGAAGGGATAGTGTGGCAGGACAATTCCTCCTCTCCTAAGCTGTATAATATTGTTCCTTTCTGGTCATCTGGAAGCAGACTGGCAGCTGGTTAGACATGGAAAGACTTAAAGCAATTAAACAAATATTGGAGAAGAGAAAAAAATGCTGGATCAAATGTACTTCTGATAATTTTTAGCTGATGTAAAAAAGAAAACAAAAAAATTACTCTCTCCCAAGATGCTTTTTTTTTTTTCTTTAAAACAAACTAACTAATAACATTTGGAAAAAAAAAAAAAAATCAGATTCCTATATAGCCACTTCTAGAAATAGTCTGTATGCTATTGTAGAAATACAAATTGTGTGATAGAGAATGAATGCAGGGACTGTTTTGAATACTGCACTGTCATGGGATCAGAGGAGATGAGCCTAATGTTCTCTTCTAAGCGTGACTTCAGTTTGAGTACTGCTTGGTGGCTATAGACACCTTACTATTATCAGCTGTAATGTCTACTATGATTGACACTTAAGTGCTGTAACACAGTGTAACAGAGATAACATAGACTTACTTTGTTTCTAAGCATAAGGCATACTTTGCTTGGATAGAATTTCCTTTCACAAATCAGTTTAAGAAATGAAATTCATGGGAAGGAAAGAAAGCCAGCCAAGTTGTTTCCCCTATCTACATCTGCTTCAGGCTGCCAACTTACATTTCAGAAGATTAACTGTGCTCACCTTTTCCTAAAAGCAACTGTAGCAAGAATACATACTCTGAAAAAATTCAGGTGCCTGAATGGGTCTGCAGCAAATATCCACTCTGTTTTTTGTGCTGTGTGCCACAGAGGCTGCTTGCTTTGTCCCACGTGAATCACCTGGAACATTGTAGTGGTTTAACTGTAATTGGTCTCAGGTTACGGTGGACCTCATTCAGTTTATGAGTGCTCCTGCCCAAACAGGATTTCTATTGCAGTTCTATCACTTCTCAGTGAAGGGAAGAAGTCAAAAATACTTTTCCCTGTAAGTTTTCTGGCCTTGAGATTTAATTTACTATGAGAGGGAACTTATGCATGAAACTTTTGTACAATTTTAAATATATATTTTAAATTTCATGACTTGTTTTCTGATTAAAATGTTTGACAGAGATTAAAATAATCTTTCTGAATAACTGACAATATAATTGAACACAGAAATCTCCTTTTATGTTTTTTAAGAAAGATTGCATTTTGCATGTTTAACCTCTATTAATGAGTATTTAATGAACATATCACACCACAAATTAAGAAATGTATTTGTATTTTTTGCAATTAAATATTAATTATAAGAACATTTATAGGCTGTAAAAAGATAAAATGTAAATGTTGTTGCTATTTAGTTCTTCTGAATTACACAAGCAATACAAAAGTGATTGAATTGCTATTAATAGACTAGTGTAAAGTATAATAAAGAATTTTATTGGTGTTTAGTAAGATAACTAGAGCAAGTAAATTAGATATTAACAAAGTTAGTAAAAGCCAGTATTTACAGACTGATACCATATTTATTTACTTAAAATTAGTATTACCAACATTAATTAAATGCTTAATTAGCAGAAATAATGTATACATGTGGGCCACTGAGCAGAATCACCAGGAGGAAAAAATTAACAGTGTAATTCTCAATAGAAGACTCTCTTGTCTGGGATTTCTATTACATAGTTTTACATTTTAAGGTTCTAAACCTACTGGAACTGTGAGTCCTAACTGGCGTTTTTGCTAGTAAACCTTTTTAAGCCAAAGTAGTCATAGCTATAAATGTCTTAGTTCTAGGTTACAACTGACAAAAGTTTGTGCATTATGTACACCTGACTGAAGTAGAAGTAATCTGGTATATTTAAAAGTTCAAAATGGCTTTAGCTGAGAATACTGAAAAATGGGTAAAGGGTAAAAGATATATTCACCCACCATGATTTTTAATATATTTTTTAAAAAAGAAAAAAGCTAGGACAAATAAAAATTTGTGAATTCACAATATATACACCAGTGAGAAGTAGTTACAGCCTTCAAAGCAGCTTTGATTTATAGATTATTTCTTAGCATCAGCTTGCTTACTGATATTACATGATGTGCCACTTAGAAAAAAAAAACCAAAATCCTTCTCCGATTTTTTTGAACGGGAATCCCTCTCATGTTCTACAAGAATTTCATTTTTTCTGTCAAAATGCTCTCTTTTCTCCTTTATTTTCACCTTATTGCATTGTTCCTTGTCTATCTTTAACTGATTAATCACTCACATTGCGTTTAGAGAAAGGGTTTTCTGTTACTGTTTGAAAAGTACTTAGCAGAAGAAAGATGTGACATTTTACTCAACTCTTCCAAAGCAAATTAATTACACAGTAAGAACTTTGGTTCACCATGAGGCTTCCAAGATCTAGAATTCTCTTTCTCAAACAGAATGCTTCCAAAAGCATTACCAAATTTCACCTCTAATTGGAGAGAGATGGGTTTGATGGATAGATTATTAAATGGATAAAAGATTGGCTGAATGGCCTTGTCCAAGAGTTACAGTCACTGTCACAACATCCAAGTTAAAAACCGGCAATGAATGGTGTCCCTCAAACATCTGCATTGCCGGAACTGGTACTGTTCATGTGCTTCATCAATGATATAAACAGTGGATTGAGTGCACCCTCAGCAAGTTGCTGACACCACTAAGCTGTGTGGTGCAGCTGATCATGCTCAAGAGAAGGGATGCCATCCAGAGGGACCTTGACAGTCTTGAGGAGTGGACTCATGCAAACCTTGTGAAGTTTAACAGGCCACTGCAACTCCTGCACCTGGGATCTGGGCAAAACTTTGGTATCAATGCAGCTCTGGTGTCTTAAATCACAAAATCTGAATGAAAGATTTTTTTTAGTAGTATCTCATGTATGTAACAGTAAGAAAGCTAATGCTTAGAATTAATCTACACATTCAAAGCTATCTTAAAGGTTGTAACTGTATTTTAATCATGTTTCTCCTCATTCCCCACATCAATAGTAGTCAATATTGAGGGCTACCTTTCAGAATGCCAAAGGTGTTCAGCAAGATACAAAATAATTACTACTTTAATAATGTACATGGTAATATGTATTATTCTTTCTTTCCAGTTATTAGGTGTTGTGAAATATCAGTATACAGTTCAGTTTTTCAAGTATTCTGGATTTGTTCTCTTTCTTTGAACAAGAAACATGCTATGGTCCAATTCGATCTTTAATCTATTCTTTTCCAGAAACTTCAGTTTGTTAGACCCTATAAGTGTATGTATTGATGATTGTGACACATATTTCACTGGACTAATTTAAATTCACTTCACACTTTCTAATATACATAGAAAAAACTGGAGCATATTTATATATGTCTCGGAAATGTGCAGTTTTCTCATAGTTGACTTGAAGAGCTGATTACTTTTGTAACAGTGGAGTCATCTGTGCATTACAGTTTTGTTCCATCATCTACACAGCTATAAATTTCCTTCAGGTTGACTTATGGTTATACCTTGAGTAACTCATTGGCTTTTAAATTAAAGTGTACAGAAGGTTAAGAAGCTGTCTGACGGGAAGGTTAAGAAGCTCCTAAGGGGTTATTTTCCTCATTTTATTTGTTTGGTGTTGGTCCTTGAGCAATTCTGAATCTACATCTAAGCTAATGAAATACACATCGGAAAAATCTGATGGGTTTTGTTAATTGTTGGAAGATTCTAACATCTCAGAAAACTGTAAAACCACATTGATACCACTGTTTTTAGAACTTTATCTGTTTCTTTTTTTATCCACATAAAGTTGTGTTTAAATATTTTTCTTTTCTAAAACTTAGCAATTAATGAGATGTGTGTTTGCAGAAAATTAGCTTTTATATTTCTAAAAAACATCTGCAATAATTGCCTTTAAAAATATTTGTTAGTGAAACAGATACCTTGGTTCATATTTTATTAATTTCAGTTACATATTGCATTAATGAACAACACTACTAGGCAGATTTTCAAAGTCCTATCCAGATGCAAGAAGTAAGATTTACAGATATGAATAAATTATAAAATAGACTCAGAATATGAACTGCTCTAGTTTTGCCTGTATAAAACTGGGTTCCAGAATCCTTGGGAGAATCTAAAAATTTCAGTAGCTATTCTGCAATTCAGTGTTTATCAGAAAATATGCTTCAGTCTCTTAATACATTTTTGCCCTTCGCTAGGTTTGCTCTGGTATGCCAGCATCACAGCAACTCCAGGTGTGGCCTCACCAATGCTGAGCAGAGGGGAAAGTTCACCTCTCTTGACCTGGTGGTGATGCTCTGCCTCAGTGCTGGAACCCAGAGGCTGTTCGTTGTCTTTACTGCAAGGGCACATTGCTGACTTATGTTCAGATTTTGGTCTACTGGAACTCCCAGTTACCTGCAAAGTTGCCGATCCAGCAATTGGAAAAAACAATTTCTTCTTTCCATGTTAAGGATTTTGCATTTCCCTTTGTTAAACTTTCATGAAGTTCTTCTCCAGCCTGTCCAGGTCCTTTGAATGGTAAGACACACATCCAATATATAAGCCACTTCTCTCAGTTTTGTATTGTCTATGAGTTTACCAGCTCTGGAGGTTTCTAAAATATCTATAGATATTGACATTTCTCCTTATGTTATGAATTTATCATATTAGTATGGCCATAAACATCATGAATACTAATCAAGTCAGTAATAAAAAACCCCAAACCAGTTAATACACCACAATGGTATCCAAATTGGCTCCACTGTTATCATTACATAACAACAAACCTTCTTAACTTCAGACATTTATGGTGTAGATGTCTATACAGAACCTGGCATCTATGACGTTGTTCATAACCAGTAGAGAGAAGGAAGGTGTAAATTGTCTCTAATCTGGAGTAGGCTTTTAAAGTAAGATATATTAATCACTAGCCACAAGTGTCAGTTTCTCTCCCTTACAGTGAGAGGTACACTGGAATGTCTAGCAGAGATGATTACAGCTGAAGATTTGATATCCACCTACAGTTTTTCACCTTCAGACTCATTCATATCTCTTCAGTTGTCATCCTTTACATCAAGAAGGAAGTGCAACTTTTGCAGTCCAAGCTAGAGCAATACGACATTCCATAGTCCCTTTCAAAAGAAAATGGTTAGGATGTTTCAGGAAACCAAGTACTTAAAATCCTGTGGTCATCTAGAATGTTTTATGTCCACATACTATGCACGTTTTCACAAAAAAACGTACATGTGTAGTGCATACCTATAAGTATACATGTACATGTGCTCATATGCAGCTCCTTCAAGTTAAAGAAGCATCTGATCTCACACTTTTAGTTATCATAGTTTCAGTTTTAGGTATTCCTGAGAGGAGTAGGGGAGTTGGATTTCAAAGATTCTTATGGGTTCCTTGCAACTTGAGATATTCTATGGTTCTTTCTATGTACACACATGTATAAAAGAATGTATTCACAAAAGTTAGCCATAACGATTACTGTGCATGACCCAAAGAACACTGGATTTGTAATTCCTGGTAGTTTTTGTATGTGCTTTTCCACTACAGTCCTAAATTTCTGGAGTGATGCTTTTCCAGCTTGCAGATAAAAAACAAAAAAAACAACAAAAAAACAAACAATAACAACACAAACAAACAAACAAAAAACCCCACAAAAAAACCCCCGAAAAACAAGGGCAAAAAAAGATTATTGTACCACATACTGTGATCAAAATAAGATCATTACATAATTGGCAGTCCCAATCCCAAAGGATTAGGAATACATCTAGGGAGGTTAGGCATTTTGCATTCCTATTTCTAACAGCTTCAATCTCAAAAATATCCCCAATATGGTTCACCAAGCCATTAAGACAATCAAAAGAACAGTCCCAAATGCAGAACAAAACAGGCCTCTGCAAAGCTGTTGCTTTAGTCTAAGATCACAGTAGATTTTTTCATGAAGTCAAAAGCAATACCCAGTTCTTGAAACTTTAGTTTTAGGCCATTCATCAGATTTCACAATGCATTTCTTTACCACTCTGTCTTCATAAGGTTCATAAGATGGCAAAGCTTTCATCCTTATCTTAAATCTTACTTATCACAGTAAAAATATATATCAAACGTTACTTTATAGCTTGCTGTTTTGTACCTTTTACACGACAGGATCTGGAAAACCTCATGTAACATATATAGAACATGTGAAGATGTTGCCTTGTGTCTCTCAGAATGCTCAAACTGTCTTTGTTCTTATTTATTGGGTAATATTACAAAATATCTGTAAGAAGTTGTTCAATATTTAGAGGACATTTGCAATAAAACTGTCTTCATTTGGATGATACTGTCCAAATCCACTTTATGCTATAGGTATTCTTCTTGTATGCCTCTAATTGGTGTCTTTTAATAGATTTTTTCCCTCTTTTTTTTTTTTTTAATTTCATTTTATTTTATTAGTTACTACACTGACAGAGTACTAGAAATGAAATGTCTCTCCTCTTGCTAATAACTAATTGTACAGATGAATCTGATCCTTAGAACTCAGCCACTCCAGCTGTTCTTGGATGTGGGACTGTTATAGCTTATATTGGGTTTCCTGGCAGAGCTTCAGCAGAACTTCAGGAAAGTCCACAAGTTCTGACAAAAATGTACTTAAAAAAATAGAGTATTTAATTAAATCGTGGGTCATGAAATGGAAATAAAGGATAGATACAACCACAAGTGAACAATCATTCACATTTACACAGAATATATTTGGTAAAATTTCACACAAGTTGCAAGGTCAAGTACATGAGTTAGGAATGACAGAAATCAGATGCTCTATGCAAATCCCATATGTTTGTGTTCTTGACACAAATATCATGATGTTGAATTTAATTACATGATCAAATAATCTCTTATTAAAGTTTTTTTGTTACTGTTGTATCCATGACTTCATGCTGTACTTTACACGCCTGCCTTCAGAATGGAAGTTTCTTCTGCTTGTACATGTTGTGTTACTGTGACAGTATGCCTATGCTTCCCAATTTATTTTCCAAAACTGTTTTGTGAATAGAGAGATACTATTATCCCATTTCTAAATGAAAAAAAATTAGGAGAGATTAATATAAAATATTTGACTAACCTTGAGTCTCAATGGTGAAAATGTTTCAGGTTACTAATATATGGATTTATACAACATCTCCGTTTCCCATTTGCCTTACTCGTTTTACTCCACAAGTTTACAAATTCAGATTACACTTTCACACTTCTTCTGTATCCTCAGTACTTCTCTCCACACCTGCTAATTTTTTTTAATTACTTTTCTTATTGATCAGTACATAATACAAGTGTGCAGCAGCATGAAATTAATTCTATCTAATTTTGGCCCTTACTTAGTTCAATAACTAATCAGGGTCATACTTAATGAAGAGAGATAAAACTCACCAGAGGGAGATTCGAACTGCCTCTTTTTAAACATTTTTGTAGAACAACGTGAATTATGTTATAGAAGTGCCTGATCTAATCGACCTTAAAGAAAGCCTGGAGAGCTTGGTTAAATTATTTCTAAATATAGTATACAAACTCTATCTTTGTTAGAAATCATGGAAATTTTCAGACTTACCAGACTTATTCAGACTTACCAAGAATGTATTCAGTCATACATTTTAAAAAATAAATACTTAGAATGTAAAATGATAAATTACAAAGTTTTACTAAACACAGTCTTTTCCTATTCATACAAATTTACATTTAAAAAAAAGACACAAAAAAAGGAGCATGTTATATTATTGTCATGGTGAAATAATTTTTTAAAAAAATTATAATTCTATAAAGTACTTTGTTACTTTTTTTTCTGCTGTATGCATGTAATTGATGTGATTTTGTTCAGTTTCTTCTAATCCTGTAAAACTGTCATTATCCCATTTAATAGAGGCTTAGATTGTATTAGTTCAATAAATGTTTCACGTCATTAAAAATCTCAATGTTCTCACTGATATACCAATGTACAAATGAGCAACTGAGTATTTACAATTAAAATGTGGAAATAAGCAGTAAAATGACTATGAAGTTGTAATATATTATTCTGTGGTGGCTCACATCTGTTTTAAATGAACACACACTCAGTAATGAAAGCAAATATCAAGAACAAACAAAATAAAATTAAGAGGACAATGAGTTTGGGGAAATAAACCTAATTGCATTTCCAATCAAATCTATGAAAAGCAACTATAATGATTATGACATTTATTGGAAATGAAGTGCTCTGCTTTATCTCAGGACACCGTCAACAACTTGAAATGCAAGCAACCATGCCAAGTTAGTTTAGTAAAATAATTTCCTTTCTAATCTTAAAAAGAACATTAATCCCTGATAACCACAGTAAACATCACATATGCAAAGGCAAATTATAAAAGTTAAATGAGAAGTTTAACATATGTGGTCAGCTCCCTCTACATAGTTGCAAAACCTTACGCAGCTAAAAAAAGTATAGGTCCATATAACAAAGTTCCCGTTTCAAGGTTTCCAATCCACAAATATCATTAATCTGTCCCAGTATTCACATTCCAAGTGTGATGTACTATAAGATGAAAGTTGTATGAAAAGCATGTTAGAAAAGGAAATACAGTCTTACAGCAAAATGCTACTCCGAAATACTGGGTCCCTTGCAGATGACTACTTCTCACATAGTGAAAGACACATTCATAGTATTCTTTACCCACCGGGAGATGCCTATGTCTCTTCAGTCTTTCTCCATCCTCTTTAGAAAGACAACATAAAATTCATTTAGACCATGAATTAAAGAGTTAGATAATTAATTCAAACTTCCCAACTGTGGTCTAATAAAATACAACGATCTAGTTTTATACACTACATTTATAAAATACGTGAGAAAACAGAAGACAACTAGTATAAAATTTACAATTTTATGCAACTTAGCAATATCTTTAGTTTTGAATAGTGATTTATGTTTTTCTCTAGTTGTTTGGTTAATTGATTGCTGTATTGTAAAAATTATTAGCTCTTTACTCAGTAATAGCTATCCAGTAGCTCTGTGGCTTAAGTATTAACGTTTTCAGCAGCAGGTCACAGAATAGTTTATAATGGAGGTTGACCTAGCACTGGTCCAGCTTACAGATAAAGAAAGTGAAATACAGTTTTCTTAAAGTGACTCTGCACTATAGTGGCAGCGCCTGGAAGATCTCCTGAATTCCCTGAAAGAGAGCACTGATCCCAATATATGAAAGTAATTGTGCTTCCAGAGTAGTATTTGAACAGGATAAATAAAAAAAGTGTGCTACTCCGATAAAATCTGACTACATGGTTTGTCTTAATTCTGCCTTTTCCCAGTTTATGAGCATTTTACTTTTTAATCTGAACACTCCTCCCACATAAAATCAGCTACACATTCATTCATTGACTAACATGTTGATTTACTAAGAAAACTTGTAACATTACTTGCTTGCAAATGGGCTAAGAACATTAAGCACGTCAAAAGAACTGAAGTATGTATGCTTAGCATACTCTCTAAATCAACAAGGCATGAGTAAAAAGTGTGAATAATACACAGAAGTAGTAGGCGAGATAACAACACTAATAACAAGAGAACTGATTAAGACTGCAGTGAAGCTAGAAGAAATTGTTTCTTGAGTGAGAAGTAGAAAGCCACAACAGAAAAAAAAATGGATCTTTCTCTCCTGTCATTTACCTTGGTTTACAGTGCTTTTACAACAACTCCTAACTAAAACATCATAAGAGAAAAAAGGATTGTGGCCTGTGAATATTATTATTCAGCCTTCTTGTTTGTGAGAAGCTTCATATTTAGCACTTACGGGCAATAAAAGGTTCGATAAAATGTACAATATAGGCATAGTCTCCTTCACAATATTTTCTAGGAGTAAGATAGCTACGTGCTCACATATTTTCACCAGCACTGGACCATACTGAATTTTAATGTGAATACTAGCAAATTATAAAGATTCTTACTAAATTTTCTAATTACACCATTAAATCTGATACCAATATTTTCTGTTTTCTCGTGCTTAGAAGAAATGCAGAATACTAGATGACTATTTTATAAATTCACTGCAAAGTACATCAAGCAGCTCAGAATCTTACTGGATTGCTTTGTTAATTTGTGTTATTTCAAGCAAGTTTTTATGTTTCTTGTACTTTCTAAAATAGACTACTATATGATACCACTCTATACAATACACTGTGACAAGCGAAGTGGCTGATGGCACTGCCCTTTATCATTGTGTTCTCAATACTTTTATGTTGGTGTTGGTCAACAGCTGGTTGAATGGGAGCTGGCATTGCGCACAGGTGGCAAGGGCAGCTAATAGCATCCTGGCCTGTATCAGAAATAGTGTGGCCAGCAGGACTAGGGAAATGATCATCCTCCTATACTCAACACTGGTGAGGCTGCACCCCAAATACTGTGTTCAGTTTTGGGCCCCTTATTACAAGAAAGACATTGAGGTGCTGGAACGTGTCCAAAGGAAAGCAACAAAGCTGGTGAAGGGTCTGGAGCACAAGTCTTATGAGGAGTGGCTGAGGGAACTGGAGTTGTTTAGGGTGGAGAAAAGGAGGCTCAGAAGAGAGACCTTATCACTCTCTCCCTGAGCCTCCTGAAAGGAACTATAGAATACTTAGCGCTGGAAGGGACCTTAAAGATCATCTAGCTCCAACCCCCTGCCATGGGCAGAGACATCTTCCACTAAACCAGATGATTGCTCAAAGCTCCATCCAACCTGGACTTGAACACTTCCAGGGATGGGACATCCACAGCTTCTTTGGGCAACCTGTTCCAGTGTCTCAACACCCTCACAGAAAAGAACTTCCTCCTAATATCTAATCGAAATCTACCTTCTTTCAGCTTAAAGCTGAAAACCTTGTCCTATCACTACATGCCCTTGTAAAAAGGTCCTCTCCAGATTTCTTGTAGGCCCTCTTTAGGGACTGGAAGTCTGCTCTAAGGTCTTCCCAGAGCCTTCTCTTCTCCAGCATGAACAACTCAACTCCCTCAGCCTGTCTTCATAGGGAAAGTGTTGCAGCCGTTGGAGCTTTGTGGCTGTAGTGAGGTGGGTATTGGTCTCTTCTCTCAACTAACAAGCAAGAAAACAAGAGGAAATAGTCTCAAGATGCACCAGGGGAGGTTTAGATAGGATGTTAGGAAAAACATCTTCATCAAAAGGCTTGCCAAGCATTGGAACAGACTGCCCAGGGAAGTGGTTGAGTCCCCATCCCTGAAGGTATCTAAAAGACGCGTGGATATGGCATTTAGGGATATGGTTTAGTGTTGGCAGTGTTAGGTTTACAATTAGACTCAATGGTCTTAAAGGTCTTTTCCAACCTAAACGATTCTATGATTCTACGTTTATTAGTGATCATCTTTTTGCCCTTCATCTGCTACCATTCTTTTAATGACAAGTAACTTATATCTCTACCTATTCACATATTATGAATATTACCCGTACCTCTGACATAACTGGGAGCTTTTAAAACATTTAAAATGTGGTTTTAATTGCCTAAATGAATTATACATCTGCTTTTGATTATGCAAACTGTAGAAAGATGTTGCCTGATTACTGCTAATATAATGATTTTGCTTTTGTTTCAATTGTTGGTGTTAATTTTCTTTTATTTTTTTCTATGACAGTTGTGATGAGTGACTAATTGCTAACACCTGGCTCATAAACCATAGAGTACTGATTAAAAAGATCATCATATTGAAAGAAAGTTACCAGTGTCAAAATTTTAAGAATATAACGGAATTCAAGTGAGTTGAAATTGCATTATTTCATGTAAGAATTGCTTGTATTATGGCATTTGTTATTATGAACACACACCTTTTATAAAAATTTTAATTAGGATGATCAGTCCCAGCCATTTCAACTCTAATATGTTTCTTTCTTTCCATTCATCTTTTTGGGCTTCCAAACCTAAGCTTTCGTTCCGTCCTGTTGGCCTGTCAAGATTCAAGCAATTAATCATTCTGTTGTTGATTTATGCTACATGTTTCTAGAAGTTCTAGTAGGAAAAGGTTGATTTCTCTTACAAGATTAGATTCTCTCTACTACTATCACTACTTTGGTTATTATTGCTGGCATATACTGAAGTGGTGGGCAAGACTGTTCCAAAAGGAGGCACGCTATGCTAGAACTACATAAATGCAAAGTGCTACAGGGGTCTACAAATAATTTAATGAAGATGTCTCATAGCAAAATTAAACTTCTTTGTCTTTAATATAGCTTAAACATTGGACCAGGCTCTACAGTCGAGAAAAAAAAAGTAAATAAATGAAAGATAACTTTAGAGAGATAGATAGATAGATAGATAGATAGATAGATAGATAAAGGCTATTATGTGTTATTATAGTCTCCCCAGCACGAGAGAGACATGGGACTCCTGGAGAAAGTCCAGCAAAGGGCTACTAAAATGGTTAAGGGTCTGGAGCAACTCTCATATGAGGAAAGGCTGAGGAAGCTGGGCCTGTTCATCGTAGAGAAGAGAAGGTTCAGGGGGCATCTGATCAGTGTATGTAAGTATCTGAAGGGATGGTATCAAGAGGATGGGGCCAAACTATTCTTGGTGTTGACATGTGATAGGATGAAAGACAATAGGTGTAAATTAAAACACAGAAAGTTCCACCTGAACATGAGGAAGAGGGTGACTGACCATTGGAATAGGTTGCCCAAATCGGTTGTGGAGTCTCCTTCCCTGGTGATATTCCAGAGCCAACTGAACAGAATCCTGAGCTATGTGCTCCAGGTGACCCTGTTTGATCAGGGAAGTTGGACCAGATGACCCCTGGTGGTCCCTTCCATCCTCAACCATTTGGTGATTCTGTGATTAAGTACCTATGAAATGAAGTGCCAGACTGTAATAATCAGTGTGAGTACTTTTATACATCTCTGATAGTCCAGTTTTACTATTTTTTTTGAGTTACAATATTCTAGTAATACAAAAGGTTGTCTCCACGTAATAGTTTTGTCTACATTGAAGCTTAATTAAAGGAGAAATAATTCCACCACCCTTTTATTTCGGTTTTAAATGCTTTGCCACTCCCAGGCTTCCAAAAGTGAGCATACATTCTAACAGGGTCATGCTCCTCTGTCTCAGAGTTACTGTTTAACCAAACATCAATAAATCAAACTTTTAAATTATTTTCTGCTAAATTTCACTTTAAGTATTAGAGGAAACTATGTGAAGACAATATCTGCACTTTATAGTTTGATTTATTGCTTCATATTATCTTTCATTAAGGGAAACCAAAAATGAGATCAGCACAAAATATTTAAAACTGAACAGCACTATTTGCTTGAAATAGTTTTTTGAACATTTTAAGACTGTGAAAGAAACAAGTGCGAAAGATTTTCACTTATCACAAGACAGAGATTTCAAGTCAAATTTTTCTTATTACAGATATCATTAAAACAATGCATTTGTACTTTACTGAAGGTATTTCCAAAGAGCTGAAATTGAGCCTTTAGTCAGTCCAAAGGGTGGATCGTGATTTATTGTTAACACTTCAGGTTTGGAGTACATTAATATTAAGGGTCTGGAGTATGTTTCCTTTGAGGAAGGCTGAGAGAGCTGGGGCTGTTCAACCTGAAGGAAAGAAGCCTCAGGGGATATTTTATCAATGTGTACAAATACCTGAAAGGAGGGTGAAAAAAGGACGGAACCAGGCTCTTTTCAGTGGTACTCAATGGCAGGACCAGAGGCAATGGGCACAATGTGAAACACAGTATGTGCACATAAGGAAACACTCATTTACTGTTAGGGTGACTAACCACTGGCACAGATTGCCATGAAAGGTTGTGTAGTCTCTCTTCTTGAAGATCTTCAAAATAGTTCTGCACATGGCTATGGGCAACTGGCCCTAGGTGGACCTGCTTGAGCCAGAAGTCCCTTACAACCTTAAACATTCCGTGATTCCCTGATTCTGTGGTTCTGTGCATTCAGTACAAAACTCATGAATGTAGAAATTGTGCAATTTTTAGTTATCTTAGCTGTAGCTAACTTTATACTAGGCCCAGTATATAGGATGATATGGTAAAGAGGAAAAATACAGAGTACTGTTTGCACAGAGTTTAACTCCATGTCAGTTAGAAATGAAGTGGCAATGGCTAACTTTTCTTACAGAAAAGTAGAGTAAGATCTGGAGAATATCCAACTTAGAAACTGAATCTGACTCTTCTGCACTAATTATTCAGACATGATTAAATTTTTGGTTGCAGTAGTGGCCCAGCATTTACACAGTGCCAGAGTTCAAGCCTTGCATCTTGGTTCTCAGAATTTTATGTATTTTTTTGCAATTCTAGATGACAGGTAAGCAATCTGACATAGTCACATAGTTTCCTTTATCCAGGGTTTGGTTTTTTTCCTGTTGGTTTTTTTTTTTTTTCTTTTCTTTTTTTTTTTTTTAAGGGAGAAAAAACCAGTTTAATAATTCAGTGATATTTGTGATTTTGGAACGCAAACATTTGCCAGATAATGGTTTTGCCTGCTTGCATTCCACTATTCTTCCTTTTCGCTGCACTGAAAGTTGTAACATGCAAAAGAGAAAAAAATATGTTTGCTGTTTTCCTCTACAATATGAAGAAATCAGAAACACTAAACATGTATTCAGGAAAAATATCATTCTTCTTGGACAATCTAATGACTATTTTATAACTATATATTTCAAAAAGTCATCTTGAAAACATGCAAAAATAAGATGAGTGTTCAGTCTGTGCAAGAATGTGCTGCCGTGACAATAATAATATAACTTCATTACATATTTACAATTCATACAGCCACAGGATTTGAACAAAAGTGGGTTTTTACAGTAAAAGTAAAAAATATTTCCAGCTGGTTTCGTACAAATGCTCTTAGAATGCCATCAAAAAAAGCTCCAAGGTCATTCAGATGTTTTCTAGCATTATTGAACAAAAGTTTATCACACTATGTCCTGTCCTTATCTAGCAGAGTCCTTCATCATAAATTCCTCTTTACCCACATATTTCTCTGCTTTAGTTATATGTTTTCCTGAGCACAAATCTAACCTGAAGATCTGATTGCAGATCTGACGAAGGTGTACCTCTATATAGTTACCTTTTTTCAGAAGTGAAGAATTTTGTGCTATGCTGGAACTGAAGGTTCATTTCCTCCTAAAGCCAAATAGAAGCACTCTGAAGCAAAACACCTGAACTCGGGCCAAGGGGGCAATACCTGCCATGGGCAACCCACTCTGTCCAGCAGGGATCCTCAGGCACTGATCGCTCAGTGTAACCCCCTCTTTGCTTGATAAAGAGCACTCAGCATTAGGAGGCTAAAGACAACACCAAAGGGAAAGGGTAGACGATAGAAAGATTATGTATAGCAATTTTAAGGGAATTATTGATTAAGCCTTTCTATATTACTTAGATAATTTTTAATATTAGACTTCTATTATGTACAGTGAATAAATTTTAACTCCATACAGACTTTCCCAATATATTTCAGGGCACTACAACCTTCTGAAAAAGAAAATGCTGAATTGATAGGATCTCTCTGTAAGCGGTCATTTGAGGGTTCTTTTTCTGTCAATACTGGTTTACATCTGACTGTACATCCTGGTAAGCAGAAGGATGTAACAAGACTACGGAAGTAGTAAAAAAAATGCCAGCTGGCTTGCTCTTTTCTCTTGCCTGTGATAAAGGTTGCAGGTGTGTTTGTTTTGGTTTTCTCCTTTTCTCTAATCTTATTCCCAGAATTAGTAGGGTTATTCCTTTAATGAATTAGGCCTTATAAGCTTGGTCCTTTTGCCAAATTGCCTTAAATCTGGGTCTTTCATAGGGCAGACTTGAGCAATGATTTTTCATTGGAAATGTCATTACTTTAGGAGGCCATTGCATTGGATTGTTGTTCTAAAAGAACAATTACACTGAAGCAGTAATTTCAGATTGATTGCTCTGAAGCATGAATTCAGAAAAACAGTCTGTGTTTAAAAAATAAACTTCCTGAATCTACCTGTGCTGTTACCTGCCACGTTTAGCAAGTTGAGTGTTAAAAATTAAGGAGGGAAAAGGAAAAAATTATCAACTGGTGTTCAGTGGAGAAAACGCATTAGCTGAAGATTGGCTTAGCATAGCTTTTCTGAGGAAGTAAAGTAATTGCAAAAAGTGCACCATTGTCACCTTTTCTGTGAAACATAGCTCCCTAAAAATGGAAACATAGGTTTGTCTTATTAATAAGTGATGAGGCTGTGAAGTGAGATGGTGCAGTGAACAAAGACTGATAATTCATCCCATTATAATGTGAATTATTTTTCTGCATGTATTTTTTTCTGAAATGATGTGGTTAAATATATTTATATTACATTATAGTTCTACATACGATCCAAATTGTTTGCCCCTCTTGATACTGTGAGTGTGGTTCAATAGACTAAAACCGGATGTCTACTGATATTGAAATACTTTTGCTTTGGCGGTGATACATCTGTGCTGCTATGTCTTTGCCTCCTCCCACACCAACACACTAACTCCTGGATTGTACAGGGGCAGTATTCATTTGTTCTTCCATAGTGGGCATATCATCTTAAAAGATACATATATTGCCTGTCTTGCACAAGCACAAGGAATCCAGCACACAGAATATAGGCATCTTGTAGCTGGTACAATGCACCCCGCTATGGGTCTGTGCTGAGATTTTGCTGCCTACCTGCCAGCTGTTCTTAGTTATGATATAGCCATGACTACAGAAAAAGCCCACCTACAGCATAAGGCTTCTGAAATGAGGATGAAGAATTACCCTCCAATAAAAAAAAGTTGATCCCATACTTGCTGAGGTGGTTATGAGACTATCCACAATATGGGCAAAAAAATTAAGACTTTTTGCTTACAATAATGATCACCTGTTTGTTTCTCCTGGTTGCCTGGAATGACACTTTTCCTCTTAGAGAGGGCAAACATAGTGTTTTGAAGTGTGTGAGACATGCAGCAGTTTTATAGCTGTGTATTGTCCATCCTGTGAATGGAGATATGTTGAGAAGACATGAAGAAGTGCTAAGTGCTTTCCTTCTACCTGCTGCAGATCCTCCAGTGTCTGTCTGCTGTTTGCCTGGTTACAGTCTCCAGCAGGTAAGAGAAGCTGACCAGAGGAATGACTTTGTGTGGGTAGTATGTATTAGCAGAGATGCTGAATTGTTCTTCTGTGAAAGTCAATGCATGAATGTAGAAATCTATTGTCCTAATATTGCATAAAAGTACAATTAGATATTGTCCTGATATTACATACAAAATACAATTTTCCATGAGCATATGCACAAATGTATCAGTTGCTACAAGTGTTCATGAACACTACTACCTCTTGAGATAAGGTAGTTCTCTTATCTACAGACATAAGTGGTGGCCATCGACAAGTTGGTGCAGGCTGTGTGGTACAAAGATGTCTTTATATAATTCAGGATGCAGCTGAGAAGAGTGATCACGGCACTTGAGCTAGTGAAGAATACAGTGTTCAGGGAAATGTGAATGTCTTTTATGCAAATACACTGGATACTTTCACATCCCTGCCTTTCCCTTGGCAGGCTTTAAAATACCTGTCATTTTATTTCTCTTTTCTTTCCTTTTCTTTTCCCTGGTTTTTCTTTTCTCCCCTGCTATTTCACATGTGAGGAACTCCCTCCATTAAGTTATGCAGGCTATGATACACTTACAGCAAGGATCTGAAATATTTTGACTCAACAGGTGAAGGTTTCAGATGTGTTGTAGTGTTGAGACAAGGAAGTACAAAATCAAATATAATCCTTTGTAAACAAGAAAATTCAGTTTTAAGTAACTTCAAGCTTGGTGGCTTTGTACATAACAACAAAACTTTCCAAACCTAAAAAGCCCAACCAAAAGAACATAATAAGGATCACTGTATAAGATAAATCGTTGTAGCTGACAGTTTTAGAATCTTATGACCTTCGCACAAAATCTATTGTAAGCAAAACAGGACTGTAGATAAAGAGTGTCTGAAACTAGCAGATGTTCAGGATGTGCTGTAGCGAAGTTAACTGATAAGTAGAAGGACGAGAAGTCACTCACTTATGTCAGCAGTGTTACAGAACTAATTAAACTGGCGTAAGCACTTATTTTCTGCGCAGACCTCAAAGACTACCAGAACGAGAATTCAAGGAAAAGATAAGGTGATGAAGAGGAAGATGATGAAGAAACGACCACCAAAGGTCCCAAAGACCACTACCATAATAAAGTGTGCATGCGGGAAGAATGTTCTAGGAATGTGATGTCATGTATAAACAACTTCATGAGTATGTATACAATATAATGAATATGTATGACTAATGACAATATAATCATGGTTTGATTGATGCTCGGACAGAACATACTAGGAGGAGCTATCCCCCATGTTCTCCGGCGAAGCAATAAAGAATACCTGCTTGTCAAACTTAAAACTTTGTTGACGAGTTTTTAATGAGTTCTACGAATCAGGTGTGCTATGTGTGACTCACTGTAACTAAGTATTGAGCACATTTAGGAAATATATTAAAAATGCATTGCGTAGTATAATACTCATACAAACACATTTGGAAAACTAACCACAGGTTTTTGAAGTCTCTTTGTTTTTATTGTTTATTTATGTTTTAAATCCTTTGTTCACATTTTTATTTCATTTTTATTGTTTGTTTTTCCTAAAGCCAGGTTGCTGTTTTTAGTAAAACTAGTTATCAGCTTTTGGTAGCCTCTAAAGACTTCTGTAGCCAGCTGTGTAATTCATGATTGGAAAAAGTCCTGCACATTCAGATGTTTTTATTCATTCCTGATCTGTGAGTATCATGCTTCTGGTCATCTGCTGGAGTACAGAACCAGGAAAGAGAATAAGATGTGACAAGACACAACATAAGATGACATAGCATATGCCTATTTACCTGATAAATTGCACATTAGATTAGACTAAATATTTAGCAGGTTATTTTTGTGCAGCATGGTTTGCAAAGGAAGCCCAGAAATTTTGCTACCAACAGCATGGGACTGGGCAGCAGTGGCAGTGAGAGATCAGAGTAGCCATTCCTTGGTTCTTCAGACTCTTCACCACAGATATTGCTCAGGAGGAAGAATAGTACCATCCAGGCTTTGGGCTGCAGGGAGAGCTTGTTGACTTTCCTCGGATTGAGGACTGTTATTTGGCTGAGTGTCATGGCCAAAAGGCTTACCCAGTCCGTTAATATGTAAGAGACTGGAACTGTGGGTTTGTAGGATGCCATAATACACAAGGACACAGAGGCTTTATCCTCTGAATTTCTCTATTACAGGTTACTACAAATATGCCCCAGATCACCACTAGTAAGTATACCTATGTACCATACAGTAAGCATACCTTAATAAAGTAAGTATGTGTGTATATATATAGAGCTATTAAAATTGTTATCAGCAATTGGTAATCTAATATCAATCAATAGTACGGCAGCAGTCAATAATAGCAGAAATCAGTAATATAGCAACAACCAATAACAGCAACAACAGGTGAGAATACACCATTCCAGGTTACTATAAACTTACCAGTAGTGAAGCTACTTATCAGCAATATAACAGCAGATAGATTACTTGTATGGATGTATATAATACTGGTATCAAGAAATTTCAGAGATTTCAGAAGGAGACAAACCTTGAAGCAGAGGACAAACCTATCCCAGAGAGGGACTCAACCATTCTAAAGATGGGACAAAAAGCTGAATCAAGCCCAGAAGTGGAACCAGAGGTGGGACCAATAAAATAGGAGACAGAATCTCACTTCAAAGGTGGTCCACATTCACAGAGTCTGGAGTCAGCCAGGTGTGCCTCGTGAGGGCCCAAGATTTCATAAAAGATAGTGTGGTGAAATCAGCCTGTTTAAGGTATGTTTTCACCTGTAACAGCCAATAGATGATGATATTTTCTTTTCTTTCAGAACAATTTTATTTTCCCAGACTGTTTCCCTGTTTTCAGATGATAAGTTGCCATTACAGTTCCTCAGTTTTATGCGTATCAATGGTATCTCAGGATGCCTCCGGTTTTTCGGTACCCAGCTGTACTTCAAAGACAGCAGCTGCACTTTTCAAGGATGCTTCTGGTTCTCAGCCCTAGTTCCCAAGTTCACAGCTCCCAGGCTGGCAGGTAGTTGCTCTGACAGTATTTTCAGCAGACATTTTTCTTCTGTTCAGTAATTTTCGTCTTCTAACCAGGGTGCATTTACGGTTGCTCATATGACTGGGGAAAGCTGAATCTGGTAAAACTTAGGTATCAGTGTATTTTTCCTATAGGTCTGTTTGCTTCTGCTCCTGCTGGTAGATCAGAGTATACCCACACATAAGACAGGACAGAGAGTGGTGATCAGGCACAGGGCTCAGATCAGACAGACCAGTGTCTTGCTTATACAAAACCAGACTCTTTTATTCTCCTTCACACCATGTTGGTTCCTCCTACATCAACTTTGATTCTTCTCTTTCTCTGGTCTTGCTTCTTCCCAGTAAACATACCCAGAATTGGTGTATTCAAACACCTTTACTTGGATCATCTTTTCCTTAAATGGTATCACTCGTGGTTACTGAGGCACTGTTGGTCTTTCAAAGGTCTCGTATGTTTCCCTTCAGCTGCCTGTAACATTTGGCCATTTTGAACAATTCCCCTTTAACCATCTTTGAGATCCACCCATCCCTAGTGGAGCTATCCGCAACTTTTGTCAGCTTCCTCCTCTGTTACGTATCATGTCCAGCAGTTTCTTTATGTCAGATCAAGCAGTTTCTCATGAGATGTTCAGTTAGCTAAACTTCAGACTGAGGTCCAGTCATTTGCCTTCACTTCTCAACGCTGGTGTTCAGAGGAAGGTAACTCAAACCCCACTGTATAGAGATAAAATATAATAATCCACAATAATCCCATAATAATCCACAAAATTCACTGATTTCTACAAAGTGAGTACTGTGTTGACGACATTCTACTTCATTTTCTGCATGACCTTGGTTTGCAAATTTTAGTTTTCTATGACAGAAGTATTGGAAGGTTTCACAGATAATATCATGGCAGATTTATTAACAAGTGAAGTGTACTTAGTGGTTCAGAGATCAGCATTGCATAAAATCAGCTAACATCTTTTTTTCGTTCAGAAATAAAGGAATGGCTATGTTTGGCTTCAGGCCAAGGTTCTATCTAACTCCATATCCTGTATCTCACAATGATAGTGTGCAGGTGCTAACAGAAGACTATTAACAGGAGAGACATTTATGATTCTTTCCAAAACTCCAGCAGTTTTCAGCTCTGGGAATTTCCTGACCCTGATACATTTTTTCTGTTTTATTGATCTTCAAGTTTACTCCTCCAGATGCTGCTTTTTCTCCCTCCGAACCATTGCTGTGGAGAGCAAAATGGGCATGAGGCATACCAGTTCACATATAATTTGTTTAATTGTTTATACAGGAAAAAATTTGCAGCAAAGAAGGGAATTATTCCCAGTCATCTTCACTCATCACATACATGCAATGCAGATACTCTTAAGCCATCCGTACCCAGGCAATAGTCCCTTGTGTATCCCTGCAAGAGACCACATAGCAGGTATCGTTGGATTGTGCATTGTGATTCTCCCTGCGTCCTCCTTGCAATGGTACAACAGCTACCATCTCACCATAAAGCTCTTGTGATCTAGAGGGCCTGGCATCTCTCAGGGCTGGCCTGTCCTGGTGTCAGTCATCCCTCTCACAGTGCACTGGTGTCATACTCTGAATAAGGAGGTATGTGAAAGACGGTTTTCCCCTTTGAGACTACTTCCCCATATGATAAGTCCAAATGACAGATCTTGTCCCAGCTGCACACCAGTTGGCACTCTGTTCACAACTGTCACTCCATCATCCTGTTGCTATGGCAGAAGTGTCAATTTTTGCTTCATTCTGTCATCACCTTATTGGCAGGGAAGTCCCAAGTAATAAACTTTATACCTAACATTTCATACATGGTTACTTAGGTGCCTTAAGATGGAAAAATCTTCAAGGGGACATCCACATAAACTTTTTGTATCAGCAGTGTCCTTTGGCAAGTAATTCCATATATTTGCTCTCCTTATCATGAAGAAACATTTAACTATTTCCTGTTCTGAACCTAGTTCTTGTCTATCCCTTTGTACCCTCTTCATGATACTCAAGAAATCTAGCATACCTCCTTCCCAAAGCAATCATCTCATTTACAACGTGAAGCGTATATTGAGTTATTTCCATAAGGCAGCTACAAGCATTTTTTTGCTGATCTTCCTTAAACCTTTCTTCCTCTCAGGATATTATTTTTAAAAAGAAGTTGATTAGTTAAACCTAGAAGTTTTACAGACACTGAACCACAGCTATCTAATTTACCATCTTCTGTATAGAGCATTAATTCCTGTTTCTAATTAGTTTTAATTTATGTGGTTAAGGGATACAGGATGGGCTTCAACCACCTGCACTTTTCCCCAGACAAATACATTCATCAGGTAACAAGTAGTTGCAGAAATCTTGTGATCTTGACCATGTTTTTGTATAACAACTGTCAGAGAAGCAAGACACTGTATGGAATTACGGAATCATAGAATAGTTTGGGTTGGAAGGGACCTTCAAAGGTCGTCTAGTCCAACCTCTCTGCCATGGGCAGGGACACCTTTCACTGGACCAGGTTGCTCAAAGCCCCATCCAACCTGGCCTTGAACACTTCCAGGGATGAGACATCCACAACTTCTCAGGGCAACTTGTTCCAATATTTTACCATACTCATTGTAAAAAATGTCTTCCTCACATCCAGCCTGAATGTCCTCTCTTTTAGTTTAAAACCATTACCTCTCATCCTATCACAACAGGCCCTGCTCTCCCCATCTTTCTTATGGGCCCCTTTTAAGTACTGAAAGGCCACAAAAAGGTCTCCCCAGAGTCTTCTTTTCTCTGGGCTGAACAACCCCAACTCTCTCAGCCTTTCCTTACAAGAGAGGTGTTCCTTCCCTCTGATAATTTCTGTGTCCCTCCTCTGCACTCTCTCCAACAGGTCCATATCTTTCCTGTACTGAGGACTCCAGAGCTGAATGCAGTACTCCTGCAGACCCAGGTAGGGTCCTACCAGAGCACAGTAGAGGAGCAGAATCACCTCCTTTGACCTCCTGGCCACAGTCCTTTGTATGCAGCCCAAGTTAAGATTGGCCTTCTGGGCTGCAAGCGCACACTGCCAGCTCATATCCAATCTTCCATCCACCAGTGCCTCAGAGTCCTTCTCCTCAGGGATGCTCTCAATCCCTTCTTCCCCCAGCCTGTATTGATACCAGGGGTTGCCCCAAAGCAGGTGCAGGGCGCTGCACATGGCCCTGTTGAACTTCATGAGGTTCACATCGGCCCACTTCTCAAGCTTGTGCAAGTCTCTCTGGGTGGCATCCTGTCCCTCAGGTGTGTCAACTGCACCACTCAGCTTGATATCATCTGCAAACTTGCTGACGGTGCACTCAATCCCACTGTCTACGTTACTGATTGTCCTGGGTTCAGCTATAGCAGTCATTTTTCTCCTTCTTAGTAGCTGGTGCAGTGCTGTGTTTTTTAACTTTCAGCCTGGGAACAACGCTGATAACACTGATGTTTTTAGTTGTTGCTAAGTAATGTTTATTCCAACCAAGGACTTTCTCAGTCTCATGCTTTGCCAGGGAGGAGGGGAAGCCGGGCGGAAGCAGAGACAGGACACCTGACCCAAACTGGCCAAAGGGGTATTCCATACCACAGCACGTCATGCCCAGTATATAAACCGGGGGGAGTTACCCAGAAGGCCTGATCACTGCTCGGGTCGGGCTGGGTATCGGTCGGCGGGTGGTGAGCAATTGTATCCTCTCCCCTTGTTATTTCACTAATCGTTATTATCATTGGTGGTAGCAGTAGTGGTTTTGTATTATACCTTAGTTGCGGGACTGCTCTTATCTCAACCCATGGGAGTTACATTCTTCCCATTCTCCTCCCCATCCCTCCGGGAGCGGGGGGGAGGAAGAAGGCGGGGGGGGGAGTGAGCGAGCGGCTGTGTGGTTCTGAGTTACCGGCTGGGCTCAAACCACGACACTGATGATGATATTAAACGGTATTGGTCCCAGTATGGACCTCTGATGGATGCCACTTCTCACTGATGTCCATGCAGACATTGAGCTATCGACTACTACCTTCTGGATGCATCCATCCAGCCAATTCCTCATCCACTGAACAGTCCACCCACCAAATCCATATCTCTCCAATTTAGAGAGAAAGATGCTGTGGGGGACCATGTCAAAGGCTTTACAGAAGTCGAGATATACATGCATAGCCCTTCCTTTGTCCACTGATGCAGTAACTCCATGATCAAAGTTTGGTCAGCCAGGACTTGCCCCTGGTGAAGCCGTGCTGGCTGTCTTGAATCACCTCCTTGTCCCACATGTGCCTTAGCATAGCTCCTAGAATGATCTGTTCCATGATCTTCCCAGGCACAGAGAGGAGGCTGACAGGTTGGTAGTTCCCAGAGTCCTCCTTTCTAACCTCTTTTAAAAATGGTGCAATATTTCCCTTTTTCCAGTCACTAGGGACTTCACCTGACTGCCATGACTTTTCAAATATCATGGAGAATGGCTTGGCAACTACCTCAGCCAATTCCCTCAGGACTCTGGGATGCATCTCATCAGGTCCCATAGATTTGTGTATGTTCAGGTTCCTCAAATGGTCATGAACCTGATTGAGACCTCCTCGTTTACAGTGGGAGGGTCTTTGCTCCCCTGCTCCCTGCCTTGCAGTTCATCCACTCTTACATCAAATTGAGCAGTTGCTGATTCCTTGGAGGACAGGTCTACCGTTCAGATCAATGACCAGGTGACCTCCAAAGGTTCTTTCCAACCTGAATTATACTTTCATTCTATAATTTAGGTAGACTGCACTGAATATAAAGTGTTAGAAGCAAGCACTTTGCATACTGAAATGCGATTTTCTTCAATACCAGATTAGATGTTGGACTGCATTTGCCTCCTAAATCTGTTAATTATGGAGTTCCTCATAGGACAAGTGTTTCACTGATTCCATTCTATGTTTATGTATAGCCTTGAGCTTATAATGATTCCAACCATTTTTGGCATTTACACAGTCCAGCACTGGAAAGCGCCAACACGCACAAAAGGATTCAGTTTTTAAAACATGGGAGTTTAGAGCTATGTTAGTTGATCTAAGTTTTTATATCCCTTTTTAATGATTACTCCTAAAAGGTACACATCTGGTCTGCCATCCCTCTATAAGCCTTTGAATATGCTGCAAGCCTGTGGTGGCTTGACCCCAGCTGGATGCCTGGTGCCCACCAAAGCCACTTTATCACTCCCATCCTCATCTGGAAAGGCGAGAGAAATTATAATGAAAGGCTCAAAGCTAGAGAGAAGTACAGGGAGAACTCCCAGCAATTACCATCACGGGCAAAACAGACTTAGGGAATTAATTTAATTTATTATCAATCAAATCAGAAGAGGATATTGAGAAATAAAAACTAACCCTTAAAACACTTTCCTTCCCCCCTCCCTTCTTCCTAGGCTTAATTTTACTCCCAAATTCTCTCCCTTCTCATCACCAGCAGCACAGGGGTATGTAGAATGGGGGTCACAGTCAGTTCATCACACTTTGTCTCTGCTGCTCATTTTTTCATTTTTTTTCCCCCAGGAAAAAAATCAAGCCTTCAGATGCAGCAAAATTGTAGGTATACTTTACTTCAAAAATACACATTGAAGATTAAAAAGTTCAACGTTTTTATAATTGAAGTAGGGGCTTAACACCCTGAGGCAATCAGTGTTGATGATGCTTCAGATAATTTCTAGTAAATAAGGATCCTTCCTCCCGTACATTAAAGTAGCTCCTTTTTTTATTTCAAAATAACCTATTTTTCATTTTTAAGTAGTGGAAAATCTGAAAATATATTAATATTTTATAGGTTTCTTTTATGTTTCTTTTTTTTTAAGGAAAAATGGAAGTTGTGTTAAAATTACTTTCTAAATTTTTCTGCAAGAGTATCTGTTAATAATTTTTTTTACTTCTAACCATATTTTTTTCAATATATTTTTCTTATAAACCTAATATAACATTTCAACCTTATTTTGCTACAGCCATATGTCAGAGGACTAGTTCATTTTTCAGCAAAGGCAACAAGTTCGTTCCCTCAAGGAAAACTTGCTTTGACAAAAATAACAGAAAAAAAGGGACTATAATTGGTCAAAAAAAGGACTTTAGATGCTATCCCATTGGCTCAAGCAGATCCATCAAGGAGGCACACGAATAGATTTTCCATGTACCTAAAGTAGCTATCTATAATTCTCCCAGTGAAAAATCAGAAGACTTTCCTTTGTCATGAAACATTAATTACAGATTTATTAATAGCAGTTAAAAAAAAAAAAATCCCAAACCAACAACCTTTGTTTTTCTTCTTCAGCTTGAGCAATACCTTACTTATTTTCAAAATATTTTTCAGACTCCCTACTGGCTGAGCAAAGGAGTTATTAAATGCTGGAGAAGAAAAATACAGGTTAATAAGTGAAAAGGACATATTTAATATTCACTCCATCATCCATTCTTAGTTATCTTACGCTTCTCAAATCAGTTATCTTTTAGTAATTTTTTTTTTTTTAGAACACTGGCTTACTTGTACGTATATGAACTTACACTTATGACAAAAGTTTGTGTTTGCTTTACAATAACTCTCACGGTTCAAACTCTAGTGAATGAAATTAGAAACTTTAAAAGGCTTTTCTGATGCTCTTTTTTTTTTTTTCCTTCAGAGTTTATTTGAGGAAAATGATGTTATTCACAACATACTGATCACCAGAAGTCATACTCATTTTGCTGAGTACTTCTAACAAGCATGCTAGCCAGATTTCATGTTTACCAAACTTTGATGTTTTCAGAACTTAAATGCTTCTCTGGCATATTCTTTAAAGATGTTTTAAAATGTCTGATAGCTGAAGGCAAGCCCAACATATACAGCAGACATTTACTTTTCCTACAAGAGTATTTATCATCTACACATTCTAAAGCAAACCTGACATTTCAACTGACAGTGAACTTTTCAGAGTTTTGTGAAAGCTAGCTGAGAATACTTCTAACAGCATATGTATAATGAAAGGAGTTTCACTGGGAGGGCTTGGCAGAAAGATTTTACTAACAATTGCAGTACGTTGGAGATGTGATATAGAGTAAAAGATAGCGCTTCCAAATAATTGTACTTTCCACCTGTTTTAGGCAACACCTGAACGGTAGCCAGCCTTTCCATTTCTTTATCAATACATAGCAAGATTGCTTTAGAATAAATCAGATCTTCTGTAAAAATATATGCTTTGACATTCAGCATTCTTATCACTGACTAATGAGTTCTGTGGGATGTGGCATTAAAGACTTTTCGCGGGGTCTTGGTCACTGAAAAACAGAACATGAGCCAGCAGTGCATGCTCGCAGCCCAGAAAGTCAACTGTATCCTGGGCTGCATCAAAAGAAGTGTGACCAGCAGGAGGTGATCCTGCCCCTCTACTCTGCTCTCGTCAGACTCCACTTGGAGTACTGCATACAGTCCGCAATATAAGAAGAACGTGGACATGTTGGAGCAAGTCCAGAGGCCAGTCCAGGCCACGGGGATGACAAGGGGGCTGGAGCATCTCCCATATGAAGACAGGCTGAGAAAGTTGGAGCTGTTCAGCCTGGAGAAGAGAAGGTTGTGTGGAGACCTCATAGCAGCCTTCCAGTATTTGAAGGGGGCCTACAAGGATGCCGGAGAGGGACTCTTCATCAGGGACTGTAGAGATAGGACAAGGGGTAATGGGTTCAAACTTACACAGGGGAAGTTCAGGTTAGATATAATGAAGAAGTTCTTTACTGTGAGGGTGGTGACGCACTGGAACAGGTTGCCCAAGGAAGTTGTGAATGCTTCACCCCTAGTTGGATGCCAGGTTGGACAGGGCCTTGAGTGACGTGGTCTAGTGGGAGGTGACCCTGTCAATGGCAGGGTGGGTGGAACTAGATGATCAAGGTCCTTTCAAACCCTAACCATTCTATAATTCTATGTTTCTGTGATTTTTCCATATTCTGTATTAGAGATAGCTAGCATCCATAACAAGCAAGTTTGTGTCCAGAGACTTGATATAGCCCGAGTAACCCAGTTTTGAACTGCAACCTGGCAACAAGAAAACTTTCAGAATAGCCAGTAATTTGCCTATTTACCTCCCACAGCTACTGGCACAGCCAGTGGAGAGGAGAGGTTGTGCTTGCTTCGTTTTCATGGACTTTACCAATTTCTGGCTAAGCCTTGTTTATTCTGTGAAAACATGAAATGAGACCCAAAGGTAGCGTATATAAACAAGTAACACAAGTACAAAAAAACACCCGACCCACCAAAACCAGCCAAAAAACTCCTCATCTGTTAACCTTCTATCCTATGACATTTCTTATTTCATCTTGTAATTATGCTGAAGAGCACTTCTAGTTATCATTGCTTAATTACAGAGTAAGTGTTAATTTTCCAGTTAGAAGCAAATACTTAATTGCATCATTCACTTATTTTTACTAAAGAACTTTCTCAAGTTTCTTCACTATAAAACTTATGGCCAAAATAAAATAAAGGAATACAACTTTTTTTTTTGCTTAACTCTGGATTTTATGAGAAATCAGGAATCATATGCCCACATATCTTCCCACATTCTCCAATTACATGGAGTTTACTGAAAGTTTGATAAAGTTCTGCTATTAGATTTCTGATCATAATGTGAGTGCACACATTAATGAGCATTAGAGGTTCCCTTAAGAATGAAAAATACCTGAGTTATGGAAAATTCTTGACCGAGAGCCTGCAAATTCTCACTATCAACTGCAAGTCCCACCATCAGCTATTCAGAAGCAGCACAGCTATGGGAAATCAGGCTTCACTAAATTTCTGCATACATAATACAATCTGCTTCTAACTATAGACATAATTTTGGTAACTTCTCTGTAACAAACGTCTGATTTGTTTTTACCTTCCTGCAAAGCCAATGTTAATTTCTGAATACTTGCATTCATATTGAAATATTCTCTTATTTTATTGGCCATTTTCAATGTACTGTTTAACACCTTATTTAAATGATTCTTTAAGTGTAATTTTCCTGACCCAACACCACCACTGCTCTTCACATTTAAACCTCTATAGACATTCTACGGTCAGTACTACATTTTTAACAGCATACATAGCTCCTTTTCCAAATAACTATACTTTCACTTTAAAAACCTAGTTTTCAGACAAAAACTTGCCATAATAATTGCCATTTACCACTGGGTTCCAAGAAGTGCTTAGATTACCAAAGTAGCAAAAGTATCCCAGATAGATACAAATATTCTTACTTCTAAAAGTTGTAGATGGCAATGGCTTGCGCAATTCTGTTACCAAACTTGTCAGTCTCACGTCCACCCTAAAATTTGAAACTGTCTTTTTGTTTTCATAAATTTGAGTTTAAGTCTTCCAGATATTAAATGGGTGGCAAGCACCTGCTAAATATAATAAACTTTATTTACTTTCAGTAAGTTTTTGGCAAGCACTGGGAGGCAGATCTCTTTATGCCTTGCTCTGCTGTCAGACATTTAAAGGAAAAAAAGCATAATCTAATTTGTCATGTATTTCACATCAGATTTATTTATATACATTAGACTCTCACCTCCATGAAATTTCTCCCTAAAGTGTTGTAAGTTTATTTTTACTAAAGAACTGTGTGGAATGATTTAAACATTTGTCCAATAAACTTTTAGCAATAAAAAAAGACCTATATTTCATCATTATGAATACTACCAGAAGGTCAAAGGAGGTGATCCTGCCCCCTACTCTGCTCTTGTGAGACCTCACTTGGAGTACTGCGTACAGTTCTGGTGTCCTCAACATAAAAAGGACATGGAGCTGTTGGAGCGAGTCCAGAGGAGGGCCACGAGGATGATAAGAGGGCTGGAGCACCTCCTGTATGAAGACAGGCTGAGAAAGTTGGGGCTGTTCAGCCTGGAGAAGAGAAGGCTGCGTGGAGGCCTCAGAGCAGCCTTCCAGTATCTGAAGGGGGCCTATAAGGATGCTGGGGAGGGACTCTTCCTTAGGGACTGTAGTGGTAGGACAAGGGGTAATGGGTTCAAACTTAAACAGGGGAAGTTTAAATTAGCTATAAGGAAGAAGTTCTTTACAGTGAGGGTGGTGAAGCACTGGAATGGGTTGCCCAGGGAGGTTGTGGATGCTCCATCCCCGGCAGTGTTCAAGGCAAGGCTGGACAGAGCCTTGGGCCTCATGGTTTAGGGCAAGGTGTCCCTGCCCATGGCAGGGAGGTTGGAACTAGATGATCTTAAGGTCCTTTCCAACCCTTACTATTCTATTCTATTCTACTTTAAGGATAATGTAAGCTGTTCATCCTCACTACTGTAGCCTGTTAAATCATACTGCAAGTATTGCTTTACTTTCTCTTTTTTTACAGTCTTCGAAGATATTGTGTCAGCAGTTTGAAGGCTGAATAAAGTACAAATGAGTTTATTTTCTTAAGGAAACTCAGCTTCCTCCAAATGAAGGGTGGAATTCGGCTGCCTAGCAATAAACATCTAATGTGCTTTGATATGCCCTAAGGTGTGATGCTTAGCTATATATTGCTCTTCTAGATGAAGAGAGGTCTCTGTAGGTCCTTCCTCATATCTGCCAGCCTATGTAGCTGTCTCTCATACCTCAGAGCACCTTGAATGAATCAGATGCTAATGTCTGGGGAACTCGGCTAGAGCTCAAGGTACACACTGTTTGACAGGTACACTGGATATATTATTTTGTATACACCACTCAGACTTATCATCTGTGTTAGTAAGAAACTGGAAAAATAAATAGATAATATACCATTTGTTATTGTCGCACACTGAAAGAACAGATATTAAAAGAAGAAAAAAAAAGAGCTTCATATTTGAAGGATTTAAAATCCCAATAGGTTACATGGCTTAAAGAAGATTTGTGGTATGTTCTGTTTTAACACTTTAATGCTAAAAAAAAAAAAGGGGGGGGGGGAATTTTTGGATTTATTATGTAGAACAACTTTATTTCTCTTTAAACAGAATAAAAACAAACTATGATGTTTCCATGGTAAATTTCTGAAGCAATGTGAATTGAGGAATTTGTTTTTCAAGAAACATTTGGTGGGACATTCCCTCCCAGGCAGTCTGGGATAAATTCAAAAATTCAAGAAGAAAAAGAGCATAAAGTTCCTACTGAAGAAAGAAATCAAGAATGTAAGGGCCAGAGGAACTATGTGCTAATTTTTGAGTCTTCAAGTTTATTTAACTGTCTGTGAGTATGTGTGAACTGAATGACAAAAGAATTTATGTAACAAACGAAAACACAGTGGCCTGAAAATCTGTTCTTCAGTAAATGAAGCACATCATAGTTTTATTAGAAGAATATTATTTTACTTTCAAATATGTTTTAAATTGGCACGCAGATATTAGAAACATAGAGCATGTGTGCTATATAGATGACAGCAGAAGTTGTGGAAAATTCTTGAATTGTTGGACATGTGTGAAAGATAAGTTTATTGTTATGTAACCTCTTCAATCTAAACAGACAAGATAGGCAAAAATTTAGAAGGAGAAAATAGAAAGAAGCTTCCTTGCAAACTTCTGAATAACATTTCATGCTACAGTGTGCCAGTATGTCTTGTTCTCTTCTTATGTCTTTACTTGTGTTAGATTAGAACAATAATGACAGGATAGCCATTTACTTTTCTTGGCCTTAAAGAACAGGAAAGGGACAGACATAGGAAAATGACAAAAGGTAATTCTGTGCTTTGCACACCACTATCTGCACAATTAATAAACTGAGATTAAAAGGTAATATCCTGCTTTGAATCAACGAAAGACTCCATTTTTTTTTACCTTCTTTGCCTTCGTGCAGCTTCAGAGGAGATGATTGCAAAGACAGCTCAAGTTCTGTATTAATGAAAGGTGTTGCAAACCCACTTGAAATACAATAAATGTAATGGCATGAAAACATTTTGAGGGTTTTTTTTTAGGTTATTAACTATGACTTGTTTAGGTTTTTTACTCTTTATTTCTTAATTTTAAATGCCCAAATCTGCAGGTGTTTTTTTTTTTTTTTTTTGTGGGTTTTTGTTTGTTTGTTTGTTTGTTTTTTATTCTACCACAGAGGAAATCATTATATTTCACAATGCAACAAAATAGCTATCATTTTCAAATGAATAGACCAAACTATTATAAATAAAAAAGTATGCCAGTGTAATCTTTCATTTGATTGATAGAATGTTATTTTGATATTGCGATAGCTTTATAAATATATATATATGTAGGTATTCTTTATCACGATTCTTCTGGAAAACATCATAGTGAAACATTGGAATGAGTTGCCAAGAGAGACTGTGCAATTTTGGTTCTTGGGCATGTTTAGAGCTCAGCTGGAAAAGGCCGGACCAGATCCCGTTTTGACCTGCTTTTAGCAACAGGCTGGACAAAATGACCTCTAGAAGTCCATTCCAGCCTGCATGGTTCTGATTTTATAAACACCATTGATGTTACGATGTTACTATTACTGTTTACTACTACTGGTAATATTTTTCTATTAAATGTCAAAACTGACAGTAATTTATTATTTAGTGCTACTACTACTAAAACGTAGCTAAGGAAAACATTATTGATTTGGCATTGTGCAAACAGAGAGGACCATCTTCATAAATAGTTTTTGACTTAGTAAGAACACAAATGAAAGGGGAATTATAAGGAAGAAATAAAACTGTATGATCAACAAATAAGAAATGGTAAAGCACAAGATTAAGCTCACCGTAGGTCTAACTATTTCTTACATTTGATACTCGTATTACGTCACACTGTACTTTCTTTTTTTCTTGTTGCTGACATAGTTTTGTGATTGCAATAAGGAATGAGTGAAGTGAATGAAAGACTCTAATTGGAGCAACAATGTACATGAGTTTCTAACCTGTCTGGTTAGCTGGGTCATACTACGGAAAGTATATAGAAGCTGGGGTTATTCCAGTAGTTTGTTATATGACAGCATTTGATGTTGCAGTCTTGAACTGGATAACCCTGTTTGCTTGTATACATCCATTGACTCTTAACAGACAAGGAGAAAAGCTTTATACAGATTTTGACCTTGGGGATATATGCACGAAGGTATCTTGCCATTTCTCTACTTCATTATGTAATACTCAATATTCAGAAGCACTTTCTATTGTCATTTGTATTCAATAGATGTCATCTGTAGTAGACATGTAAAGCCTATTGATATAACACTAAGCTAACAAACTGTTTAGAGCTTACTTACATTGACATGAAACACTGAAACTAGATAGACTATTCTTTTCTTGTTCTCAGAGTCTTGTATTACAGATGTTCAGAGAAAAAAAATTAGTACTGAAAATCTACAAAAATCATCCACATAGAAAAGCTTCTAAGATGTATTTCTTCAATAATGGAAGTTCCCTCCTAATCTAGCCATTTCATTTGATATGAAAAATTGAGGACAAAGTCTCTGAACTTCACTCACATTATGGATATAACTTACTAATAAAGTTAGTGTTCTTTCTCAAACTGTATACTTTCAGGTAGTTCTTCCAACCTTTCCTTTTCCTCTTCCCCTCTAGAAATAGGAATCTTCTTTAAATGCAGCAGCCATCTACATAATTCATGGCTGCCATCACCCTTGTTTTACAGTTGTTTTACAGTTGTTTTAATTGTGTTACTAGAGAATTAGAACTGCATTTGACATAGTATGTGGCATTTTACATATGTAATGCATTCATGACAATGACAAAATATGTACACAATATGCATTCTAAATAGTGTTCTCAGTCAGTAAGAATACACCACCATCACAATTCCCAATGCTCTTCGAAAAGGTGACCTTTTCTTATTGGCTTAGCCAATTCCAGACTGTTTGTAGATCTGTTTAGAAGAAACCATTAATTTCTTTACTGTATAATATCTGAGGTAGTACTACATCTAAACAGACATCTGTGAAGCATTAGTTTTACAACATTATGTCCATAGACTTGATTTGGTACTTTTATTGTTAAAATAGAGTCTCTTTCCAAATAGATATGTATAAAACTCACGGAAACATGGTTATGCATTTGAAAATCTATTCATTTTAGTACCTTCAAATGTTTCATTGCCTCCCTTTAGTTTTAGTTATCTGTTATGAAAGTAGTTGCCAACATGACTAAAACTTCTATCATTGTATTTTTATTTCTTCTGGCTCTTGGCAGGGAAAAGAGAGAGGAGAGAAGAGAGGAGAGGTAAGGAGAGGACAGGACAGGATAGGAGTAAGGAATGTAAAATTAATCAGATAATTTAGATTTTTCAGGTTTATAGGGCATTTCATCTAACAATCTGTACTTAACTGTACAGTATCAGTGAAAAATCAATGCAGGGTGGTTAATAGCAGGGTGAATTTTCTTCTCACATGTACTCTCAGTAACGACTTCTCAATGCACTAAACAAAAGCATTAACTGCCTTTCTTCTTTTTAAACACAGCCAAGTGAAACAGCAGAAATCATAAAAAAAAACCCAAAACAAACCTGCATAAAATATTTTCTACTAGAATGTACCAAGATTACACAGCAAATGACTGTTGTGTATATATATGCATATTTTACTTTTTAATCCAAGTGCTTGAAACAAAGTCCAGTCAGATTCCATCACAGCATGGCAATGAATGTATCAATGTGAACAACTGATTATGGTAAGGTAATAAGAAGTACCAAAAGGTAACTGTTACATAGCAACTGATCTACTGAATCATACTAGTGTTTCAAAAAATTCAGTATTCTGCCTCTCCAAATAAACAACTGCAGATACTTACAAGTATATAAGAAGAATTCAGCAGCCTATTATGAGATCTTCTGCCTCCCAGGAAAAGTGTCCTTCTAAATCTTTTCAGTCAAATGAAGGTTTATGAAGTAAATAATAATGTGTGTAGTGACTAAAGCTTACATGATAGAAACACAGATGTTCTCATACTCACTGAAAATGACAAACAATCTGCTTGGATACCTTTAAGATCTTGATTTTCTAGGCAGTGAATTCCTTATGTACTGTTAACTTGAATAATACCTTGTATGTGAGCCAACTGCATGTGATCCGGATGACTAAATGTCACAGTTTACATGTGAACATCATACCTGAGCTTCTGTTCCAGCCAAAGGAGGCTTAATTTGATTGTTACATGCATATCAGGATCTTATACCATCCAACAAATCCTAGGGTATTCTGCATGACATCCAAATGCTGTTCCAGAAAAGCATATGCCAATATAGACATCCCTATGCTAATATCTCAGCTACTCCAGGACATCCACAATTGTAGTAAAACAGCTGTGGTGACAGTATATAGCTTCTAGACAAATCAATCAGTATTGTCTGTGAAGCTGTTCAGTTGATGACATAATGCACAATGTGTGCATTTCTCAGATTGGATTTTGTAGCCCTCAATATTGATTTGGAAATTCATTCAGACGCCTTAATGTTGGGAGTTTGGAGTCATGCGAGACATACAGGTTAGCCAAAGCATCTTCACTAGACTAAGAGAAATCATTATGGTTTTGGAGTGGCAACTGGAAGGCAATCAGATTGCAGTCAGTCAACACATATTATTAGCTGTCTGTATTGATGTAACTATATTAAGCTGCAGAATTTCATTAACAAGAAAGGGAGCTTGGACATGCAGCTCCCTTACAGCAAATTTATGCATCTGCAAATGTAGAGCTGAATCCTGTCCTCTTTGTGGTCGTGCATTATTTGCCTGTTCTTAGGCATTTACAGCCATCTGAGATCCAAGACATCCTAAACATGCACCCGAGCTATTGTTCTTATTTTCCCAACTTAGTCTTTCTTCTGCCATGGCTTCTAAAATGACAAACAGCGTTCATCAGGCTGATGATACCTTTCTAGAAGGTAGTATTTTCAGTATGTTGTCAGGGCACGGAGTGGTCCGGCAGCATTCTTGAAGTCAGGGAGTGTGGCACTACAACAATCCCAAGGTCAGCTGAGCTCTCCTTGACAGCACAGCAGGCAAAGCTGGTGGCCCACCAACAATCCCCAACAGTTTTGTTGAGTTTCAGGCTGAGGGTGGAGTTTGGCCACCAAGAGTGGATGGAGATAGGCTGGAGATGAGCTGCAGTGCAGGCCTGATGGGCCCATCCAGGAGATGACATACTGATGGTGTTGGGCATAAGCCAGCTAGAAATAGGAACGGAGATGGGGCTGGGCACAAGCAGTGATGCCCATCAGCGACCCTGAGGCCAGGTGGTGTCTTCAGGTCCCTGACATACCCATCCAGTGCTTGGCTTACTCATCTTTTCACTAACAAAAGAAGGTAGCTTTATTGAGTTACCTGGAACATGGTTGGTAAAGGCACCATTTTCCCAAAAATGTTACCTGGATAAGTCTCACAATATGGATGCAGTTTCACCATTGTAAAACTGTGTTATATGGGTATGCTTTACTCTTTACTATTCGGGGACAACTGTGTCAATGTATATAAGATTTATCTAAGGATATTACTGTGTCCAGGGGCAGGCTTATAAGGATATGGAAGGAATAAAACACATGAAAGTAAGAAAGCTGAATACTTTTCAGTTAATACGACCATGTAAAACCTGAAGGGTTACTTAGCCTGCAGGTGTGTAGAGATCGTGACCTTAGGTTCACAGGCTTCCATGATAACACAAGGGCATGGAGGCTTTATCCTTTCAATTTCTGTACTTTACTAAAATCTCTAAAATTTACTAAATGTACTTTACTAAAATTTACTAAAATATCACAAAAATCACCACACTAGCAAGTAAGCTACCACAAACATCACCACTGGCAGTATACCTATGATTAATGAAGTGAATATATATACATATCGAGATATTAAAAATTATTATCAGCAGTCAGTAATACAGTACCAATCAAGAGCATAGTAACAATATAACAAAAACCAGTAACAGCATCAACCAAGTAGTTGTATACTATTACAAGTTATTGCAAACTTAACAACGTAACAGCAAATATGGATTACTTGTATATAATACTGATATAAAACAAATGAGACAGAGCTCAGAAGGAGCCAAATCATCCCTAAGGGGAGGACAAAACAATCCCAGAAGGGTCCTCAACCATGCCACAGGTGGGACAACAAACCGAAGCAACCCCAGAAGTGAGCCCAAAAGGGGACCAGTGAAGTAAAAGGAAGAGTCTCACTTTGAAGACGATCCACATCAGGAAGTTTGGAGTTAGCCAGGTGTGCCCATTGAGAGTCCAAGAGCTCATAGAGAGCTTGTGTAGAGAATTTAACCTGTTCAGGTGTGGTGGGTTGATCGTGGCTGGACACCAGGTGGCACACCAAGCCACTCTATCGTTTCCCTACTCAACTGGACAGGGAGAGAAAAATACCATGAAAGGCTCATGGGTCAAGATAAGGACAGGGAAAGACGACTCGCCAACCACCATGATCGGCAAAAAAATCAGCTTGGGAAGTTAATTTAATTTATTGCCAATTAAATAAGAGTAGGATAATGAGAAATAAACCCAAATCTTAATAAACATTCTCCCCATCCCTCTCTTCTTCCCAGGCTCAACTTCATTCCCTATTTCTCCACCTCCTCCGCTCATGGGATGAGGAACGGGGGCTGTGGTCAGTTCATCACATGTTGCCTCTGTCGCTCCTTTCTCTCACGCACTTGCCCTGCTCCAGTGTGGGGTGCCTCCACGAACTTTTCCAGCATGGGTCCTTCCCATGGTTTGCAGCTCTTCACGAACAGCTCCGGCATGGGTCCCTTTCACAGGGCGCAGTCCTTCAGGTCCCCTAGAAGGTTAGTCTTGCCAGAAAAACTGGCATGGATTCCCATGGGGTCTCAGCCTCCTTCAGGTACCCACCTGCTCTGCATGGGGTCCTCCATAGGCTGCAGGTGGATATCTGCTCCATCATGGACCTCCATGGGCTGCAGGGGGACTGTCTGCCTCACCACGGTCTGCACCATAGGCTGCACGGGAATCTCTGCTCCAGCACCTTGAACACCTCTTCTCCTCCTTCTTCATTGACCTTGGTGTCTGCAGAGCTCTTTCTCTCACATGTTCTCACTCCTCCAATTTGCTGCTGTTGCATGGCAGTTTTTTCCCCTTTTAAAATACATTGTCACAGGGCCACTACCACTGCTGCTAATGGGCTTGGCCTTGGCCAGCAGTAAGTCTGTGTTGGAGCTGGCTGGCACAGGCTCTGTTGGATGTAGGGGAAGTGTCTAGAAGCCAAGCGGTAATGATGTTTTCTGTTCTTTCAGACCAATTTTTGATTTTGTTTCCCCAGACTATTTTCCTTTTTTTTTCCCCCCAGGCTATTTTTCACCTTTTCAGATGATAAGTTGTCACTACAGTTCTTTGGTTTAGCACTTACTGGTGGCATCTCAGGATGCCTCTGGTTTCTAGGTACCCAGCTGTACTTCAGAGAGGCTAGATATACTTTTCAAGGATGCTTCTGGTTCCCAGACTTACTTCCCAGGATCACAGTTCTGAGGGTGGCAGGCGTTTTCTCCTGTTTAGTAATTTTTCTTTTCAAACCAGGTCACCTTTATGGCTGTTCACACATCACCATGGTGATAAATGCTTCATGCTAATGAAATTCCTCTCTTTCCATCCATCAAAATCAAAGCTATATTGAGAAATGGTTTTCACAAAGCAGATTATATATTTTACCTACAGAAAAAAGTTGTGAGATCTACCTGTACAGAGAAAACCCACATCTTATTCTTAGTGATTATAAGATTGTTGATGCATAACTGAAATTAGAAGGATGTTTTCGGTCAGCTTCTCATACTCCTTAATTTTGAGCTGCACTATTTTCCCAACAATTTACATTGCAGTCTTATAACATAATTTGTCCATTGTATTTGTCTCTAATGATGAAATCTTTAATTATTTCATAATTCTGGTGTCATCTTTACATATAACTATGTTCTAGTTCTACCTTCTTTACTATCAACCTCGGTTTGCTTATACCTGTAGTGTTCTATGTGTAATAATTAAACCTGGTTACTAAATGATGTGGCAGTCTTCAAGAGATAATAAATTGGGGCTCAGGAAAAAAAAAAAAAATCAGATTTAATCAAATTTCCATTTAAAGTAGTACCTTGTCACTTGTTACTGTCTTGAAGACAATGGTAAAAATGTTTATTTCAATGGCAGTGGGATTGTGCTGTACATGAAAACATATATAAAGAAAGCAAAACAAAAGGTATGCTTTCAGGGATAGTATTTTAGACAATGTTAGCAGTGTAATTTTAGTAACAAGAAGATTTTTTTTAGCAATGGGCAGTAAGAAGATGATGGGAGTTTCCATTATTTATTAATTATTGCTACAGAATTTTCCTTAATTTCATGAGCAAATGCATGATAATTCAATGATATATTTTATATGTGAATTTTAGTAATCACAGGCATGAAAATAAACTGAATTATACAAATAGTTACATCTGATGAATATTGTAAAGTAAAAAAAGGCTCAGAATCATAAATAGAAATTAAATGTGGAAGAGCTGTGTTATGCGATATTTTAATGAACCTCAGCTCTGCAGGTCAGCTACTTTAAAAATGCTCATAGTAGTAGTATGGGTGTATTGAAACATTTCTCCCAAACATATTTATTGAATACTTAGTTTATGCATATGATAGCCCATGAAGTCCTCTTCACTGATTTTGAAACCTTTGCAAATAGCTGAATTTAAAATCCACTTTGAATTAAAACTAAGTACTTCTGAACTATTTGAACAAGACAAATATTGTATCCATAATATATAACTAAAGCAGAGGTCTGTTGCATCTATGAAGACAGTAGCATACCAAGCAGATTTCAATATTTGGTTGTTATGAAACCAAACATAAGCACACTAATAAGCTGCAACTGTGTAAACACTTCTGTACTTGCTGTTCACTGGAAAGAGTGTTGCTTCTGGGACTTGCACTAGCTGTGCCTTATGCTGACTGTGCAACGTCTCCATCCTGGTCCCTTGTTACCAGCTTATTATGGGAACTGGCTGTGGAAACACAAACATGAGAGCTGGGAAAAAAATCTGTTTTCTTTAATGAAAGAAGCAGCAGCTAAGCAAGGAGAAAAAAAACCAAACCAAACAACAGAAAAAAACCCCAACAAACCAAGGCAATAGCCGAACTACAGGATGAGGTACCTGCCTGTAACTTACCCCTCTCATTTGTCACGTTCCTTCTCTGTTGTCTCTGTCAGAGTCTAAGAGGTGGAATTGTTTAGAACTCAGGTGTCATATAAAAGAATATGGTCCCAAAATTGGAGGGGCAAAGAGGGGACAAATCCACTTTGTTCTGAGCTCTTCTTGCTGAAGAGCTCTAAAGTCTACTCACCTCAGCCTCAGCAGTAAAGACTATCATAGACCATAGTTATCAGTGCTAACTGCTCAGCACTTTGGCATGCTCACAACTAATATGTGATGTGATTTCTAGGGACTAACCACTCTGATTACATAGTTTTGTTTTAAATTTTGAAACTGGACTGATTAGTTAATCTAAACAACCCAAACACACTAATTCACAAATTGACATATATCATACCTATACACACGCATTCAATTCATTTGCAGCAAACGGCATAAGGCAAAGAGCATGGGGATTAAGTTGTAGGTAAAATAATGAAGAATAACAAATTAACATCCTTACTGAAACAAGCAATTATTATTCCTGTAGTACTTCAAGAAATGCACTGTAGATTATAGAGATCATGATGCAATTGTGTGAAAGCATAAATTAATCAAACCAAGAAATGTCAAATTATGGTATAGGAAAAGGAACCTGGAATCTTCTTACACAATTGGAAAACAGGGCTGAGGCAGAATACTAGTGAGAAAGCTGAAGATCATGTTTCACTCCATGTAATGCACACTCAGTATCACACAATGTGTGGTATAGACAACACTATGCAGTCTTCTCTCTTACCTGCTGCCAGGGCAGCAGCTGTACTTGCTTGTACCTTATCTTGGGAAGCATCTAGGAAAAAGTTTTTGCTCTTTGATACATCTGTATCAAGATTTCACTCCTAGGGTGTATCTTTATGGCAAAGATATTCCTGAGGCTGAATAACTGAAGTTAAGATATTTCATGAAATATAGCAATTATTCTAGGAAACATTTTATTTCTGACTCCCCTTCAATAAAGACTGCAAAAGCAGGCTCCTTACATGTCAGTTCTCAAGTTTGTCTAAAGTGAGATAGGATTCTGCTTGGCTTTCTTCCTGCTTAACACTGGCATTTAAATGGATTGAGTCACCCCAATTTTCCCAGTACTCTATTGCTTAGAAATGAAGTTAGTGCTGAGAAATAAAGATTTATGCATCATAATTTGATTTTGGCTTTCTCATATACAGTTTCCATGCTTTCATGCCCAGATTCACCATAGAAACTGAGACATCCCTAAAGCGCTAAAGTCAAACAGAACGTGACAGGTGGTGCTGAGTCCAAAGTGGTTCCAACTTTGGTTATCACAGAGCTGTTGAACCTGATACAGACAGTTTTGGCACAAAGTGCACTTCGTGAACAAGTAAGAATTTTGTGTCAGTGGGGGAATACTCAATACACTTCATAGACATAATCTGAAAATATTTTCAAGTTCAAAATACAAAAAAAAGAAAAAAAAAGAAACCGAGTGATTAAATAGGGCAGAAGATACTGTGATATTGCAATTCTGTAATCCTTCTCTCCCAAAACCACTTAGTACCAGGATGAAAGTGGATTCCTCTTTACTGCACCCTCCAAGACCAAGCTATAAGTCTGATGGAGAGTCTAGCAGGCAATTGAAGGGGCTCCCCCAGAATCTCATTGTGCTTGTGTCTGCAGGTTAATTTCATTACTGACCATAGGCAGCCTCACCCCTCCCACTGGTAGTTTATGCCCTCCTTTGCTCTTTGCCTGACTTTACACCTTCTTATTTCTCCATTTTCTGCTTTTGGGTATATCTTCTCTGTCCCTAACTGCTTCTTCCTCCCTGGTTTCAATTCTGTTATACACATACCCAAATCTGGAATTTCCAATGTTGTTGCTAAGACAAACTTAGCCTTATGTGTTATTGCTGCCGCTGCTGTCGAGCTGAATGCCAATGGTGCCCAGCAGCTATCAAGTTTATACCTGCAACACATTCTCTACCTTAGACAATCTTTAAGACAAAATGTTCTACTTTAGCCTTGATACTTCTATGTAGTTCTAATTAATCACAAGCGTTTTCTTACCTTATGTGCAGTCTGCATACCAGATCAATAGTGTGTCATGTTTTTAGACCCTGCTTTTGTGCTCATCCAAAATTCTTGCTCTTGAATTGTTTGAAGTGCTTTCTTGGCTCCCTGCAGACATCTTAGCTAGTTAAGAGTTGCTCTAGTGGGACCTCTTGTTAACAAATCCAAAACAAGTGAGCATTTCTGTAGGAATCATTGGAATTAAATGATCATTTTGTCTACAGAGAAAACATTCTCATCAGTGCATTGTGCGCTGTGGTCAAGGTCTCCTTTTCTTACAGTCTTTTTCTCCTGGGAACATACAACTTGCATAAACAATTCTGACCCCAACCAGCACAAATCTTGCTGCATAGAAGTCCCTATTTAGCAGGAAGGGAAGACAACTGTTTCTCTCCCTCTCCATTTCCCACATTATATCCAATGGTCTAATACTCAATACTGTGTTTTGGGTACAAAAGCCTCTGCAGGCTGAGGAAAGAATTATTCTGGCATTTCCTGCTTTGGCCAAGTGATTTAATTAATTAGCTTCCTTTATTTTTTCCACTTTAGATGTATGCACAATCTGAAACCTTTTTCGATCAGGCACCAGCACAAGAATTTCTTCTGTCCCATGCCTAATAGAGCTTACTTTTCTGACAAATGATGAAATTGTAACAGTAGATTTTATGTTCTGATGAGCTGTACATACTCATCTCCTAAACAGGACTACAAACAGTCAAAATAGAGATGACTAATCAGTCTATTGTTTTTTGAAGCTAGATCTTTCAAATTACCCCTCACTTAATTAATTACCCCTCACTTTAATTCATTAAATCTTGTAGCTGGACTCTACTGGGATGTTTGCAAAATTATAAAATCTAAGACTTTTGTGTCTGAAAGCATATAATGTGTTTCTTGCATATAAGGTCTTAACTCAGAGCCTAACTCGTATGTAACTGAATTAAAACTAAAGAAAGATTGAGATACTTGTAAAATATTATATGATTAGAATAATGTGTAATGCCTTCCTGGCAGACTTATTTTTGTACATGTTGTTAGGTATCTGATGAAAGCCAATAAATGAGTTTTGTAATGATAAGTGTGTAATCATTACTGGGATATCTCTCTTCAGACCTTAAAAAAAAATTGATACTAATAAAACTTCACATTTTCCATCAGTTTCAGAATTATTGAAACAAGTGTGGATACCAACAAATTGTGTTTGGTTGCATAGAAGAAAGTTATTTATGATAATTTCGCCTCTAATAAACTATTTAATTCAAACATTTCCTCAAATATTTTATGAAAATGGGTCTATATTATTGCACTCTAGTTAGTCATACCCAGTAAATCTAAACCAATCCTGAAGGTATCCTGTATATGACCAAGCAGTAAGATGTTGTCATACATTGACTTATATACCCCCCAATATATAAACTGATGAGACATGAAGGTTGGGTCACTTTTTTAAATACTACAATTTAACCAGGTCAGGAGAAAAGCATTGTTATCTTTTGGGGAGTGGTAAACAGAGCTGTCTTCTTATTGTAGAACATGTTGCTTGGTTTTGGTTTTGGTTTTTTCTTTTCCAGACACAAAATGCTGGTCTATTTGTGAAAACTTACTTTTTCTTTTCTTTTTTTTTCACAGAATCTGAGTGTTTTCTTGTGTATGCTGTTCCTGTGAAATGACAAAGAGAAGTTTCATCCAGGTCTATTCCATTGCTCAATTATCTTTTGAATAGCATTGTCCTTTTGAGCAACTTAGGAAATCAGGTAAGTCTGAGAGCAAGACTAAATGTGAGTCTCTCATATGAAACGTGTGGAGTCACAATGCATAGTTGTATAAATTGTGTGCATTGAAGAGACCATTTGTCAAGGCAATAATATCTTATTTTTTTTACAGATGAGAATTAAGTCTACAGTTCTTCAACTGGGAAAATTTATTTTACATTGCATTGCTTTGTAAAGGATTTCCTTGAGAATAAAGGAAAATAAACAGCCTAATTCTGCACTGTTGAAAGAAAACTATAACATGCTTTCTGGTTTTAAAATATTTTATGAGTTTCTATTCTACGAGATAGCTCCTGCAGCTTTACTGATTCATTAGGATGTGAAGAGAAAATCCACCTCCTCCTGTTTCCACTAAACATGTTGATTTATTTATCTTTGCACCTTGAAGACAAAAGCAAAATATATTCACAGGGAATTTGGAATAGTCTATATAACTATGTTACTAATATAAAATGCACTAACATTTTCTTTTTATGCAGATATTTTTGTCTTATGAAAACATCAGAATATTTCTGAGAAAATGTAGTTGCCATGGGATACAAAAAGGCATGCTTGTGATATTCAACTCAGCCAGGGAGTTGTTTGTGCTTGGAGGTGTTCTGTTTAGGTAAGAGCGACTCTATACTACTGTTGCTTAAAGAACAGAAAGCCATGTTTAATCCCAGAATTATGTAAAGATCACACCTTACTCCAGGGGTAGCCCAAACGAAACCCGGGGAATAGATTTGTAGTTGACTTTAATTAGGCAATTTACTTCACTATAAATTTTCCTTTGCAGCTGAAAACAACGACCAATATGGGTTACATAATAGGCCTGATTTTGTGAACTTTCTACATGTATGTCTGTGCACTTCCTCTTACCCAATTTATCATACAAGAGTACTCCTTGGCTATTGTGAGGAGTATTGTGAATATATTGTGTGATATATATGATACTATACTATAGCAATAACATAAGCACAGAACAGATCAGAATAGAACAAAACAGAACAGGACAGAACATAATAGAATAGATATAAAAAAATGTTGCAATCCTTCATTCATAACTGTTATTTGGGGAAAAACAAATCCTGTAACTCCAAACTTTCCCCTTCCTCTTTCTTCATCTATTCAAGACATATATTCAAATTGAAGTTAATGACTTCATTTAATATAAATTTTATTTCTGGCATGGACCTTTCTGAATTTCAACTGATTTCCCAGAAAAGCTTGATAAAATAGGTATCCATGGATTTTTAGAAACTGACTTCTGTGGAAAGATAAGGCTCTCTTCCACTAAGATGCCACTGAAGAGAATGAGTTCACTCACTGTTTCTGTAGATACAGTAAGTTCTACCAGTCTCTGAAAACACCTAATATACACTGGCACAAGAATGTCTAGGGTCAAATGGGAGGAAGAAAATCTGCATATAACTACGATATCCAAATTATAATATTAGAGAAAGGAAGATATCACTTACATTGGAAAAGTGTATGGTCTTAAGTTCCTCATTTTGTTTATTTTATTTGTATTGTTCTCAAGTCTGGAGCACAGTAATGTTGTAAGTGTCTGAACTGAGATTAAAAGAGTCAAGGAAAGGATGATATAAAAGATGACAGCCTAAAAGACAGCATGGCAGAGTTAAGATCAAAACACTGAGGCATAGAAAGCAGAAGACAAATACAGGTAGCAAAAAAAAAAACCCAACATTATTGATCACAAATTATGTTGAACAAATAAAGCCTCTAAGTCATGTCATAAGATCTGCATGATGGAGCACAATGATCTTAAGAAAAAATATTGCCTTCAGAAAATAATTTATTTAAACTAAATACTTTGTTTTAGAAGCATAAGGTGGAAAAAGAGGGAAAAGTTAAAAGCTTCCTACCATAACTGCAAGCTTTGATTTTCATAAGATGTTCTGTTGGTTTCCATTTTTAATTTTTCCAACATCACTGAGCTCTGATTTAGTCTGAATCTGCTCCAAATAAAAGAATACTGAATCTGTGAGAGCTATGAAATCATTCCGTAACACTACAGCTCCTCATTCTTTCTTTTGTTAAAAGAAGCAAAACTCTTGTAAAAATTCTGCAGATACAGTGTATCCTGAAGTTCTTGGTATTCTTTTTCTCCTCAGCTTGAGCCTATTCAGTGCTGCCCAGGCTCCTGTTGTGAAGAAAGCGAGATGGGAAAATGGCAGTTAAGGCACATTGAAATATAGAAATAGAATGATTTGTTCAGTGCAGTTTTCACATTGTGAAACAGCTTGCTGCAACTCTGGTTTGTTAGGAATGCAAGCTTATCTCCCAGAGTACTGAAATGATTTGTGCAAAGCGTCTGCCTTGAAAGACTGTAGTAACAGATTGTCAATTTTGTGTAAGGTAGAATTTAGAATAGTGTCTTAAATGAAAAAGCATTGTATCAAAGTGAAGCTGACATTTTATTTTTTCCTCTTACATTACTTTCCAGCATACTTTCAAACCAAGCAATGAGAAAATTGTTTAAATGGGCCCAAGTTACCAAACTCAGTCCTTCTTGTTAGCAATTGGTTCCCAAAAAGAACCAAGTTTCTCAATTTTCTTTAAAAAGCCATTTCCAAATAGGAGAGATTTAATTAATGAAATGTAACAGATAGATAAAACTTTGAAAGAATTATAGAAATTACTAATTTTGCAGCCTATTTACAGAAATCTCTGTATAGAATCTCACCTTCCTTTTGTCTTTTCAATTTAATAAAAAGATGATATTCAGTATCTATCAATGCTTGAAGAATCTTCTTCAAAGCAGTTATTAGAAGTTTAAAATAAAATTAAGACACATTTTAAGTAAAAATGTAGAACTACAACTTCTGAAATCTAAGGCTAGACTAACAAAATGCACCCTAACTTAAATATAGCTGGAATAGGGCTGCTGCGATCTGTGCCCAAGACATCTTTTCAGGAGTGTACCATTACCTAAATTTGGGTTCAGCATTGCTTCAGTTGGACTTAATTTCTTGAAATAGACATGGAAGACCAAGATCATAGGTACACTCATTCACTCACTCTAAGGTGATTATGCATAAGAAAACTTCTTAAATCAGAAATATCAGTCGAAAACACAGTTATGGAATCCTTCAATAAGAATATCTTAACACATTACACTAAATCTCAAGAGAATTAGAGATTCTGTTCTAGATTTTTCTCTGTTTGAAGTTGCTTGACACTGATACCAGTATCTGAAACTAATCTGAATCAAGAAATGTAAATACAGTGAGATGGGCTTAGGATAGCTGTTTTCCAAGCAATTTCCTAACTGAAGGGTATTAAATATACGTGTGTGGACACCTCAGTCCACATCTATCCAATCCACAGCAGATTTTTCCAATATTATCTCATCCTCTGGATGAGAGACAGAACAGACGAAAGACAGGATGAGTAAGGAAACAAGCAGCTTTTACTTCATGAGAAATGAAAGTTTTCATATTTCGGAAGCTACAGAAAACAGACTATAATAATTTTATTGTAGTATTATCAATGACTCCTTGGAATAATGTATCATTTTTAAACTGTTAGGAATTTCAAAGGAGTCAGATACATGCTAAATGAAAATCATTAAATGTTCAAATGAAAGAAGACAGCTGCACACAAGAAATTTAAAAACACTTATTTGTGCAAAAATTATGTTAAAATCTCTGATGGGGAAAGTTGGCTTCGAATTCAAACAACATGCATTTTCAGGGTATCTGTCTCTAATAAAAGACTCTCTACATAATTTGCATGAACGTATCCATTAGGATCATTCAGTTCTGCTGGCTCTCCTTTGCTTTTATGCTCACTGTACTGAAAAGACTATGTCTAAATTATAGGGATTAGCACATTTCATGTGGGGGATGCATCTACCTTAGTGCATGGTAGAGATTTTGTGCAGACACGAATGTGTGTTTTGTCTATGCCTGCTGTTATGAATCACACACTACACCTGGACTTACGACATGCTTGGAAGTGTGTGACCAAGCTGAAGTCATGCTCTGCGGCAACATGTAAGACTGTCCTGCTTGAAATTTCCTCTTTCCTTAGGAGGAAGGTGCATCTTTTCTGAGGTGACCCAGTAGTTTGCTCAGTGTGAGCATACTGGATCCCATTTGTCATGGAAGTGATCTGTCACAGCTACAAAGATATTTGCTTCACATTGTCTATTAGGTGCACAGTGCACACATAGAGCTCGAAATTGAATTAAACTTCATTGCCAAAACCATGCACTGTGGAAACTGTGGACTTAATGATCCTAGAATAAAAATTTAACCCTGGGCCTTTTCTCTTTTCACTGCAGCTGTCAGGATATTAGTACAGAGTACAACTGTTATCCCTCGTCTATCATTTATTCAGATTGAAGGACCCTTGTCCCATGAACTAAATGCAGCAAAACCACCCAAGCATCGTTCTGTGTATCTCAGAACAGGGTTACTGAGAAGAAGGAAATAGAAAACCAGACACCTAGCAGGGCAGGCTCTGTTCATACTAACTTCATAAACAGAAGGCTTTTTTTTTTTTTTTTTTGGTGGGGGAAAGCATAATTAAGGATATCTAGCCCATCTCTATTGTAGAACATAATTAATTTAAAATATTGTTATATCTGTTCAAAATATTTAAGTAGCACAGTTACTAGATACATACATACACATATATACAAAATTGAAGAAACAAAAAATGATATTACAAGTTCTGAAAGAAAGCTTCAATGAGAGGTGAGGTCGAGAGCTGAGGGTGAGGAAGGCCATCAAGGCAGTGACTCACCAAGAGGCTCAGTCCCACAGCAGACAACCAGGAGAGAAGAGATGGGATAGGGACAGTGACTGGGGTCAGCCAGGAGCCTGGTGATTTCCATGCAAGTCCCCAGTAACCAGGCAGGCCAAAGGGCAAATGACCTCACAGGTGGCTCTGTCTAAGTGTGCAGTTGTAACATAATACAAAACAAAGACATTAACAGCTGCAAAGGGATGTCTCAGTGCTTTTCTGCCTACCTCTCTGGTTAAATACATTCTATTGCTTGGTCGTCTGAAATGAGCTAAATTATTCTAATTTGTATTTCCCATGTCAGAAGAAAATCTCTACATGACTAATCAATTTTAAGCAGCAAAGATATTAATATTTTCCATATCCTAAATGTTTTGCAAAGCTTTGTTTTATTTTACAATGTGGGTACATTATACATGGCATACATATAAAGCATGGTATAATACACCCTGCATAAAAAGGAGATACAGAAGCAGGTTCCAAAGTACATGTAAAAAGATGAAGGGGAAGCAGTGAGGGAAAGAGGCTGAGGTCTGTGTAATACTGTTTGATATAAGGAATGCTTCATACGTAGAAATATTGCTCAAATCACTGCTGAAAACCTTACCTCCTCTCAGAAACACCTTGGGTAGAATGAATGACAAACAAAGTGATCAATTTTAAAAGAAGCAAAAGCAACATTTCATGTTAAACATCAAATGTTAAGATGTCAAGGGATGAAACAAGACCATCTGCGGAAACACCAGGGAGAAGACTGAACAAAGTAGGCACATATGTCAAAAACTGCACTAACATTTTTGAAAATATGTCCTCAATTAGAAAACACTTTAATGAAAAAAAAGGTGAAGATCTGAATTCTCCTTTGGGTGTTTTATTATAGGATGTCCTGGGTTCAGCAATAGCAGTCATTTTTCTCCTTCTTAGTAGCTGGTGCAGTGCTGTGTTTTTTAACTTTCAGCCTGGGAACAACACTGATAACACCGATGTTTTAGTTGTTGCTAAGTAATGTTTACTCTGACCAAGGACAATACGGAAGGACCCATCAGTAAACAAAGCATATTGCTTTTCACTCTCTGACAGTTCATTATATGGTGGGGCCTCTTCAGCATACATTATCTCCTCTTCTGGTGACATCCCAAAATCCTTGCCCCCTGGCCAGCCCATGATGACTTTTAGAATTCCTGGACAACTGGGATTTCCTATTCGAGCTCGTTGTGTAATTAGTGCAGCCCACTTACTCCATGTAGCATTGGTTGCATGATGGGTAGCGGAGACCCTGTCTTTGAACATCCTGCCCAGCACAGGCAACCGGGGTGCCAGGAGAAGCTGTGCTTCAGTTCCAATCACTTCTGAAGCAGCTTGAACCCCTTCATAGGCTGCTAGTATCTCTTTTTCAGTGGGAGTATAGCTGGCCTCAGATCCTCTGTATCGCCGATTCCAAAAGCCGAGGGGTTGACCTAGAGTCTCCCCTGGAGCTTTCTGCCAGAGGCTCCAGGTAGGACCATTCTCCCCAGCTGCGGTATAGAGCACATTTTTCACATCTGGCCTGGCCCGGACTGGTCCAAGGGCTACTGCATGAACTATTTCTCGTTTAATTTGTTCAAAGGCTTGTTGTTGCTCAGGGCCCCATTTGAAATCATTCTTCTTCTGGGTCACGTGATAGAGAGGGCTTACAATCAGACTGTAATTTGGGATGTGCATTCTCCAGAAGCCCACAACACCTAAGAAAGCTTGTGTTTCTTTCTTGTTAGTTCGTGGAGACATTGCTGTTATCTTGTTGATCACGTCTGTGGGGATCTGGCGACGTCCGTCTTGCCATTTTATTCCCCAAAATTGAATCTCCTGTGCAGGTCCCTTGACCTTATTCCGTTTTATGGCAAAACCGGCCTTCAGCAGGATTTGGATTATCTTCCTCCCTTTCTCAAAAACTTCTTCTGCTGTATCACCCCACACGATGATGTCATCAATGTACTGGAGGTGTTCTTGAGCTTGCCCCTGTTCCAGTGCAGTCTGGATCAATCCATGGCAGATGGTAGGGCTGTGTTTCCACCCCTGGGGCAGTAGGTTCCAAGTGTACTGGATGACCCTCCAAGTGAAAGCAAACTGTGGCCTGCATTCTGCTGCCAAAGGGATTGAGAAAAATGCATTGGCAATATCAGTTGTGGCATACCACTTGCTGCCTTTGACTCCAGTTCATATTGAAGTTCTAGCATGTCCGGTACGGCAGCACTCAATGGTGGTGTGACTTCGTTCAGGCCACGATAGTCTACTGTTAGTCTCCACTCTCCATTAGACTTTTGCACTGGCCATATGGGGATATTAAAGGGTGAGCGGGTCCTGCTGATCACTCCTTGGCTCTCCAGTCTACGGATCAGCTTATGGATGGGAATCAAGGAGTCTCGGTTGGTGTGATATTGCCGCCGGTACACTGTTGTGGTCGCAATTGGCACTTGTTGTTCTTCGACCTTCAGCAACCCCACAACAGAAGGATCCTCTGAGAGATTGGGCAAGGTGGACAGCTGCTTAAGATCCTCTGCTTCCAAGGCAGCGATACCAAAAGCCCATCGATATCCTTTTGGGTCTTTGAAGTACCCTCTCCTGAGATAGTCTATGCCAAGGATGCATGGAGCCCCTGGACCAGTCACGATGGGGTGCTTTTGCCACTTCCTCCCAGTCAGGCTGATTTCAGGTTCCAGGACAGTCAACTCTTGGGATCCTCCTGTCACTCCAGAAATATAAATGGGTTTCACCCCTTGATACCTTGATGGCATCAGAGTACACTGTGCACCGGTATCTACTAGAGCCTTATACTTCTGTGGGACTGATGTGCTACGCCATCTGATCCACACAGTCCAGTAAACCCGATTATCCCTCTCCTCCACCCAGCTGGAGGCAGGGCACCTCTAATAATGATCACAAGATTGTCCTCTTATGTCTCGTAGAAAGAGACTAGTATTCCTTATCACAGGAGCTGGAGTAAAATCAGCTCTTCCACTCCGTCTGGGAAACTGCTCACCAGAGACTGGAGCAGCAGCTTTCCTGGGAGGATCATCCTTGACCATTGTTCTCTTCAGTTCACGCACCTGCTGCTCCAGAACTGGGGTAGGTTTTCCATCCCACTTTCTCACGTCTTCTCCGTGATCCCGCAAGTAGGTGGCCCGTGGCGTGTACCTCTGATATTTTCTTTCTCGAGCAGTAGGGTGCCTTCTGTTAATAGTTGAGACATGGGTTGGTACACGTGGGGAGCTGGATACACTTGGTGGGTAATGCCGGAAGATGGGGAAGTCCGATGTGTACCTGAAAGGGATTTAATTTGGGGGGAAAACAGCCAATGAACTCAATTGTATGCTGTTGCTTGCTCTATAACACTTTTATAGCCCACCTGCTAGATATCTTCAGGTCGCTAGCAACTGACCCTGACTTCCCTCCAATCATCACCCCAACAAAAAATGAATTTTGAGGAAACCAGACGAGCTCAGCAGTGACCAGACGAGTTTGGCGGTGTCACCAGCAGGCAACAACCCAACACTACACACCATCCCTCCTGCCCTGAACATCTATTGCAAGAGATGGAGCCTGACATCATGGACTGGATGAGTTCAGCAATTTTACAGGGATTGGTCCATGGACTAGGGAATGATATATTTCCCTTTGTGCGTGAGTGTGGGTGTATATATATGGGACAGGGGAGATGGTGTATTGAGAGATGTGGGATCTGAGCATGACATGAATGGTATGGAATAAGGGGTGGATACTGTCCTGGGTTCAGCTATAGCAGTCATTTTTCTCCTTCTTAGTAGCTGGTGCAGTGCTGTGTTTTTTAACTTTCAGCCTGGGAACAATGCTGATAACACTGATGTTTTTAGTCGTTGCTAAGTAATGTTTACTCTGACCAAGGACTTTCTTAGTCTCATGCTCTGCCAGGGAGGAGGGGAAGCCGGGAGGAAGCAGAGACAGGACACCTGACCCAAACTAGCCAAAGGGGTATTCCATACCATGGCACGTCATGCCCAGTATATAAACTGGGCAGAGTTACCCGGAAGGAATAGGAGAACGAGAAGATACTTTTTCCTGGGTTTTGCCCTTTTTTTTTTTTTTTTATATTTTCTTTTTGTTTTTCTTATATAGTAGAAACATTTCAACAAAACCCCTTCTTGCAAACATACTCTAGTTCCGATAATCTGAATGAACATTTGAATGTACAATTCACTACCAAAAGTAGAAACAAAGCTATGGCAAGCTATGGAATTCTTTGCTACAAAATGTTATCTGTTGAAATCTTCTGTTGAGTTTTGTAAGTGATCATATAATTTAATTGGTGAAAAATGAACTCAGAGCTCTAATACCTAGAAACCAATTCTGCCTCTGAAAATCCCTGAGTTAAATCAAATAAAAAATACTGAAGACTGGGAATGTATTCCAGGGCATAATATATACTTGTCTTGCTACTGGCTACTGTCAGAGATAGAGACAGAACTAGAAAGACTTTTGAGATAAACCAGAAGGCTAGTTTCCTGTTCTTTCCCATTCCCCTGCCCTCCCCCTGAGAATAATTGTCCTTCAAAATATATTCTCTGTTTTATTCATTATATGGTAGGCAGTGCAAAATCATAATCTCTTGCCAAGCCCTTCTTACTCAGAAGCTGTTGTGGTTTAACCCTTGCCAGTAACTAAATCACCACACAGCTGCTTGCTCCCCACATTGAGGGATGGGGGAGAGTATCAAAAGGGTAAAAGTGAGAAAACTTGTGGGTTGAGATAAAGACAGTTTAATAGGTAAAGCAAAAGCAAAACAAGGAATTAATTCACTGCTTCCCATCAGCAGGCAGGTGTTCAGCTGTCTTCATGAAAGCAGGGCTCCATCATGCATACCCATTACTTGGGAAGACAAACACTGCAATTCTGAACATCCCCCCTTCCTTCTTCTTCCCTCAGCTTTACATGCTCAGCATGATGTTATATGGCATGAAATATTCCTTGGGTCAGTTGGGGTCAGCTGTCCAAGCTGTGGGCCCTCCCAATTCCTTGTGCACTCCCTGCCTACTCACTGGTGGGGTGGGATGAGAAGCAGAAAATGCTTTGACTCTGTGTAAGGACTGTTCAGCAGGAACAAAAACATCCCTGTGTTACCGACATTGTTTTCAGCAGAAATACAAAACGTAGCCCCTTACTAGCTACTATAAAGAAAATTAACTCTATGTCAGCCAAAACCACTGTAGAAACATAGCGGAAGACGCCTTCCAGTTTGCTGGAATTGAATAACCTAAGCTTCACAAGCCACCTTACGGAAACTTCATTAGTATGATCAAGTAGAGAACTTCACTGACAATCACGTATGCTTAAGTTTCAATCCTCTAGATGTCTGGTTCTTTATTAGACTCATATGTTATATACACTTAAATTCATCTATCTCAATGTGGAGCTCAACCTCACTCTGTAGGTAATTCAGGATCTGAAACACAGCTACCTGTTTTAGGTCCATTTATGGTATATTTGCAACCTGTGTCTGGCTTATTGCTGCCACTTTAGAGGTGGCTTTTGAAGTATCTGAAAATGTGTGGGATGGCTATTCTCATGTGCTAGGGTACTAGATGCCATTATGCCCTAAGCTAAGGTCATCCTGACCTCTCACTCTTAAATGCAGAGCTGGAAGCTGGAAAGAGAAATTGCTTCCATAGCTGTGGCTACCTAGCAGGCAGTCTTGGCTTTTTATTTATCCACAGCAAAATGAAAGTAAGAAAATGATACACTTACACTAGCTTGCTCAGGATAGCAGAAGGGGTATAGTGACAAAAGCAATACTAGCAACCTGAATAAAGCCTGCCTCATATTCTCCCTACCAAGTGTGCAGAGATGTACTGAAGCTTACATTGCTGCATTTTTGCTGACATTGTTACTCAACTATACCTGAGCACAGCCCCCAAAATACGTTCATTTTTATCTTTCAGATATGCTTTTATTAAGTATTGCAAGGAAAAGTTTCTAGCTAAATATTCTATCTTGTATAGTAAACAATAAAACAGGAAATCATCCTCAAGATGTCTACTTTCCACCTTTTCTCAAAGTAGAAAGTCACAGTTTTCTGTGACATTAAAAAAAAAAAAAAAAAAGTGTCTGATTTTTCCAGGTATGTTTTCTGGTTTAATATAGAATATTACCTCTACTTCAAAACTTTGTCTTGTCTTGACAATAACCTTCTAATCTTCTACCTCCATGTCTGCAGCAATGCTCCTTTCGTAATAATGTTTTAGGCTAATATATCTTAGTATGATCTTTAAAGATGACATTACACTATATTCTGAGAAACTTCTCAGTGAAGAAAATTACTTACAACTCAAAATGTAAAAATAAAAATTAATAATAATCCCACCACTGACATTATTGTATTAATTGAATTAGGAACATGGGAAAAACACTGATGTTAGATTTTCTGGTGGTGGTGCAACAGTTATACTTAAACATTCCTCTATATTTTGTTTACAAGGAATTTGAACTGGGATCCTCCCTTGCCATTTTGAGACCAATTTTATTTCACTTGAGAAGGTAGAGAAAAATGAAGTATTTCATGCTGTACTGATTATAGTTTAACTTATCATTAGTTAGTTTATATGTGATAAAATATTCTGTTTACTTACAGCATATGGTAGACTTTATTAGGGTCATAACATTATTGTTAATAATAATAATAATAAAACAACAACATAGCCATATTATCCTTCAAGTGACCTAGATAAAAATCCAAAATCACTCATTTATCATCAGGTAGAAAACCTTCATTTATTATACACTGAGTATTCTAGATTTATCCTACTTACTGATATCAGATATTTATAAATTATAAACATTTGTGGGTCAGAGATGTCGGCACAATTTTTCCAGTTTTTGGATTGGGAAAAAAGAAAGAAAACAAACTGCCAGCAAATCCAAATAGGAAAACATAATGTTTTTAAGGTGTTGTAAGTAAAAGACAGATTGCCTAAAAAAATGTGTAAAAATTTTAAAAGAATTTATATGGTCTCTGAATTTGCGGTATCTTTTGAAGTAAAAATATCTCAAATTAATTATGTACAGCTTAATGAAAGAGTTTTACCATTGTGCAGCTGCAGTAATGAAGTAATTAGAGTGCCTAAGTGAGTAAAAATAATATGAAATACATTGCAAATACTTTGAACTAGGTCCCTATATAAATGGATTCCATTAGATTTAAATTAACATTTCCACCACAGAGAGAATTATTATGTTCCACTTGCATTCTTATGCTTAACCACATGCAAAAGCTGAGATTAAAAGGACATGAAGATAATAAAGGTGAATAAAAAAAGGAAAACACAACAAAACAAAAACCACCAAAGAAAAGCTGTGTTTTCTTCTTGAAGAAAGGATGTATGATGAGCTTATTAAAAGTACGAAACACCTTGGTTCAGTCTACTGGCATTTATAGTAGAAAAACAAGAGGAAAAAAAATACTTTCCCTAACAGCAGGTAGCCAGTGCATTGAAAACATTACTTAAACAAATTGCAGAGGTGGGTTTTTTACCCTAATTTGTTTTAAAAGAAAAGTTAATAGAGGTATATAACCAGTGACATCAAACTTTATGTTTCAGGCTTCCAACTGACTGATTTTTTTCATACCACAATGCATTCTTCCCAATCTGTTTCTCTATATATTCACCAGCATCCATTTTCTAACTTTTTTTTTTTTTTTTCAGGATCTTAACCTTCTATAATAGCCATTTTGACAAAGGCCCTTGAACTACGAGTAATTAAAGTCAGAATGGCAAACTCCTGTTTCGAACACATTTTCACATTTTACAATCTACTTAAATATGTATTTGTAATATGGTAAGTATATATTATTCTCTCTTTCCCTGCCTCCCTCATATTCCCTGCAAAAAATACTCTCATAGGTCTCATAGCCCTTCTTTCCCTCCATTATTTATACTGCAAAGTCAGAACTTTCTATATTGTATTTATAAAGGCTTGTTTTGATCACTTGTGCTGTCATAAATAGATTGTAAGCCTGATGTAATATATAGAATAAACTGTAAATAAGAAAGATATTAAAATAAATGAATAATTTTGGTGATACTAAGAGTTTTTGTCTTTGTCAGTTCTTTAATTCTTCCCTGTACTGAGAAATCTGGTAAGACAGCAACAATGTGTGCACTCATGAAAATCTACATTCAGAGTGTCATTCAAAATCTCAAGTCACTGAATCTAAGCTTAAACACTTCCCTGTCCCCTAATCACTGATAATGACATGTTGACAGAAAAAACCCCCAACTTTCAGAACATTTTCTTCTGAAAATGAAGAAGAAACACCCTTAAGAACTCTGTTAGTATTAGACTGTTTCTAAAACTGTTGTCATGCGTCAGAAAGGATCCTTCTAGCATAACTGGCAAACAATACAGTAAAATGTAATTAAATATGGAAGTCAATGACTGTTGGAACAGTTTCTGTTTATCAGTATTAAAACACTGCTAATCCAAAAGACAAATGTTCTCGGCGTGTATTTGTCAGATAAGAATTTTGTATAATTAGTACTCTTAGGATTAACAGAGGAAGCCTAGGGGTATGCTATGCACATACACACATATGTGCGCAACCTTCCTAAGCAAGCAAACAGAAGAAAACCAGCCTCAATCTATAAAGAAATAAGGAAGAAATGCAGTGAAACGAGAGAAAAGAGGAAAGGAGGAAAATTTAATTTACTGTAATTAAGGCAATTTAAACCTTAGCTTTTTATTTTGCTGTTTCTGACACTTCAATATAACATTACAGAAAGAAAGAAACAAGAAACAAGAAAAAAGAAAAAGAAACAAGAAAAAAGAAACAAGGTTCCTTACTTTGTCACTGGACATTCCCATTGCTTCTGCCAGACAAAGAAAGTTCTTTGTACAGCTAGCATTGTTCATTTTCTTCCTAACTAGTTAGAACCTACATCCGTTTTTCATATTCATTTTCAGTTCTTCTTGACAGCTGCAGAAATAGGAAGAGTTCAAGATAAGTCAGTAATAATTGGATCCAACTATATTAACATCATTATACTAGGCACAAATTGCTGTATTTTTCTTCATTAACTATGATAAAATATTTATGTCTTTTCAGAACAACAAGTAGGAGTTTTGTCAAAAAGTACTTTTACTGTTACAATCTTGACAGTTAACTTCATACATTTGAAAATCAAGAACCTGGATTAAAAACAAGGACTTGTGTGATTTTTTTTGTGTTTACTTTTTTGGTAGAAGAAGAGCTGGCCTTTAGCTTTCTAAGCCCTCAGGAGATACTTGGCTGGGATATTCCAAACCTTCTCTGCAGTCAGAACATCAGTAGAACCACTTTTTCCAGTTTGTTCTGTTTCAAACATGAAAAAAGAAACTTTTTCATTTTAATTCAAAGATTATATATTTTTTAAAGGACATGTGATCTTTTGTTAATATATTCCTGTATATTTGTCTTTCAGTGGATAAATACAGCTGGTTTTTTTTTAATTATGTAATGTTTTGTTCTTTGGAAATAGTTCTCCCAAAAAGGCTTTTATTCTGGTACCAATAGTTATGAAGATTATTTTTGCACATATTTAATGGTAAAAGTGTCAGAAATTATTTTATTTTGTATTCATAAAATATTTAAGTAAGGCAATAGAATGCTGTCTATAAACAGCTATTTATTCCTCAACATTTATTCAGAACCATCTGCTTAAAGCAAGTAAAACTATTTCTTATATTCTAATACAGGCTGCTTTATTTCTCATGAAGAACATAATTTTCTCTCTCATTTTCTGTAAGGCTTTGCAATTCTGATAACAAATTCATTTAATTATTTATATTTCACATATCTAACTCAAGAAACTTCACTTTCAGAATTGCCTTTTTTACAGATTAATGCAGGTTTTGAGATGAAAATTAGTGCTCGAGTTACAGACAGAGCTTTTTAATAATGTTACTTCAGCAGCACTGGTGCAAAGGTTGTCTCCCACTGCTGTAAGGGCATGTGTGGCACTGATGTGCTGGGGTTAGTTCATGTCTTTCAGCAGCTTTAACATCTGTCCCCACACTGTACACCAAATGCTTCACCGTTGTGATGTCTGCTTAGATCAGGGTAGTCATGCTCCCACACACCTATCCTCACAAGCAGCTGTACTCATGTTGGCTCAAACCTCTGTTGAGAATGGGTTTATGTTGACCCTATTCAGGCCACGAAATAGAGGGCATGGTCCCAGAACTTTGTCCTGTGTGGTTCTAGTGCCCTTGCTGTAGTCAGGGTTGCCAGCATCTATCCCCTTGGGGTCTTGGTTGAGTTGTATCTCAGGTTTGCATTGCTGTGGTGAATTATGGCACCACTCTCCCTGTCTAAGGGCTACATGGACTGTGACACTGAACATTTTTTGATGATTTTGTCCAGTCTGTCTGTCCTGCCATTTTCCCTTCTTCTGCTTTTCCTCTCTCCCTTTTTTCCCTGCTCTCCTCTAATGAACTCTAACCTTGAACATCATCATGTCCAAATTGTTAGAATTATCCAACTGTAAAATACAGAAACTGTTTAAGATATCATTAATTACCTCTTTCAAAACTATAATTAAAGGACTATCCCTGTTTTAGTAGAGTACTCTCACTCAATTTGTGTGCCTCTATGTAGTTCTCTTAGAAACAACTAAAATTCAAACTTCCTTCCTGTTTTTGTGTTGTAAACTTTACTTCAGTGGAATTGCTTTACAGTCTTTGAAGAACAGAGTAAGAGTCTGTTTGTACAACAACAATGTAAGCATCAAGGAGATCTGAGGAAATTAAATCTGCTTTATGTCAACATGCAGTCCTGCTCAGTGTAATGATCACGTATGATTTTCTGCCACAGTTGTATCGGCCACTGGCTCTACCATATCAATTCTTAAATTAAACAGACATGAGGCAAGTATTTGTGGTGACATAAAGTATAATTTACCTAATACTGCATCTTCTATTAATTAAACCTACATTAACTGGCTTGTAGATATGCTTTATGTTGAGACTAAAAATGCCTTCCTTTGAAAAGAGGGAAGATACTATGAAAGATATTACCAATCTTGTTTGATTTTTCTCTGCATAATCTAGTAGATGTTCGGAAGGTCCAACAGATAGTAATAATGATCACCATTGTCCTGTTACCATAAAAGTCTATAGGAGAAATTCTCTAAGACTCAATTTGGAGTTTTAGAAAGCAGGCATTATTTATTGCAGTACTGGGCACACGCGTGAATAGTTTCGCAAAGGTGAGCGCACCCATTACTTGCTGGCAGAGGCTATATATTTAGCATACTCATGAATATTTATAACTTTTTCCAGGAAATGATTTATATATTAATGAGATTTTTCAGACACTAATCATAATATTTACATTCTAATTACATATGCGCTTTCTTGTTGAGTGGGGTTCTCTGGTGGTCGCCGATAGTCTTCCTCACTTTGTTTACTGGCTGACCTCAGTGCTTGCGCATGCTCACAAAGTCCTAGAGCTGAGTTAGCAGTTGATATGTCCTTGCTTCTGTTCTGTTCCAGCCTCTCTCCACGTTGGGCTCCACTCTGTTATCTTGAAGACTAGCATCCTTGGTCTTAATTACTGTTTTCTTAGTTGTTACCAGTCCTGTGGTGTTCCTTTCCCCGTTAGCTGAACATTCCTTGCTTTCTACATGTTAGCAAGTTAGAAGAGTCTGCTGTATTTTACTATGTTACTTTAAAGCCACACACACTACTGTTAGTTTAAACCTATGATTTAAGCCTACCGTCCTATTGGTGTATGGGTTGCTTATATATCATCTGATGATCCAGCTAAGGCTTCTTCTAATTACTTTTCTCTTGCATTAATAGAACAGAAAGGAGCAGAACATGTCTTTCTTACTACTTAAATGGATGCATAACAAAAAATACCACAACCCATGACAAGTTGAAGAATCTGTCTACACAATTTCTGAATCATGGCTGAGGTTATAGGCTGTGTTCCTCCATCAAGTCGCCTTTTCCATTTTCTAACTGACATGCCATGCTGTCAGCACCATTTGTCCCTCTCATTTCTCTGTTGTCTTTCTATCCCAATACTTAGCTGAAATCCTAAAAAACGTATAGATAGACAATAGATGATTGCTAAATGAATACTACCTCTATTCAAATAAAATAGACCAGAAAATAAGCAGGTTCTTATTGATAATAACCAACTTCTGCACTGCAAAGATACCTTCACAATGAAGCTATTTGAGAAGAGTTCGTGTTTCTCTGAAGAGACTGATTTAGGAATGAAATTACAAAACGACTGAAGAGCTGTAAAAGGGAAAAAGATAAGCCATTTATTCTCTTCAAACAGTTTCACTAGTTCAGAGAAGTGAGTGATGAGGCAAAAGAAGACATCCAACAGCTCAAAGAAAGACAAAAGAGGGCAAAGACAAGAGCCAGCAAGTTTGCCAACTTGGTGAAGAGATTCTTAAACTAAGAAGAAAAAAGGAGAGAGCCACAGTCAAATGTGGAAATGGTGGGGACAGCTGGAAAACCAAAGATCCATCGCAACAGGAAAAGAGACCTAAGAAACAGGGTGGAACAACTCCTCCCTCAAGGGTACATACAAAAATGTTCACAAGGAAAGAAGCAGGAGGAACCCGAATGCCACATATTGTTGCATAACTGCAATGCTGCAATGTTGTTGAATAAACTAAGACATGATGGAACTGTGGTGGTGCAATGGGCAAATACAGGCTCTTCAGGAAATACACACAGGCAAGGTGGTGGGGATGGTTTTGTCATCAGTATGAAGGAGCAGCTTGTCTGTAGGAAGCTCCCATATGTGACGGACAACAGGCTGGCTGAAAGTTTGAGAGTTAGCATCAGAGAAGAGACCACTTTGTGGCGGGAGTGTGTTACAAGACACCCAATCAAGATGGGGAAGTGGACAGTGGATTAGCACAAAAGCATGAAGTAAAGGTAAATTTTTTACTTTATATTGTACTAACCACACACATCATTAGCACTCAAGGCTTTGTTCACGTATACAAAATAAATTAAGGAAATAACAAATAGTTAATAAAAGTGAACCTTCCCATCTTCTGATGAAAGATACTAGCTGTGTTAAACAAGGTTATCACTCCAAATGACTTGGAATCCATGCCTGTCTCTGTTTATAGAGGCAACTGATCTATGTATCTCTGGGGAGGTATCATCACTATATTGATTAGTTCCATCTCCCATGAAATATTTTAGTACTTATGAAAAGCATGTTAATTAAGATTTTTCCTAAAGCCTATGCTGCTAGATTCAATTAGATACCAGAATATTTTCTTCCAAAACTTCAGGGAATAACTAAAGAGAATAGCCAAGTGTGCATTAAAGATTGAAACTAGTAACTTTTTTCAAGTCATATTTAGATTACAAATCTCTTTCTAGCATAATGTTGTATCTAGTAAAAGAAAAAATTCTGTATTAGTGACTATGTACTGTTATATGAAAAAACATAAAGAATATGTATAAATATGAAAAAAATTTCATGATACATGTCTTATGCAAAACCAGAGAGTGACATAGTGTATAAATTCTGTTGCTGTAATTACAGACATAGTGGAGTTACTAAGCAGAAGATCACAATCTCATTAAGACCATACATAGTGGCAATAGCTTATCCACACTTCAGAAGTATATAAAGAAAAGGATACAAATAACTGAGTTATTTCCACTCTGTACATGCTAAATGCTACTACTACAAGATTAAATTCAGCTTAATTAGAAGATTAAGGAGGTAAAGAAAACAGCTTGACCACAAACCGTAAGTTTCTAAATGAAACTTAGGTTAATCTAAGATAGAATTTTGATACAGGAATAAAAACTAATATAATTCTACAGTTTGATTTGGCCTGACAAAACTAAATGTAATTCCTCCTAGTCCCTTTTGGATTTACAACCTATGAATCTATCTACTGTACTTTAGCCACAAAACACCACTAGGAGGGAAGGGAGGCAAGAATTCTAAGTGAGATACATTATCAGAAAACTAATGAGAAAATAATAGTACCATCCAAGACTTCCAGTTATCCTTAGTTTTGGAACCATTTTTTGGAGTTGCAGGAAGATATACATTTATATACTGTAGAAACAAGATGCATGATACAGAAAGAGATCCAGTACAACTTGATCAAGTATCTAATCTGTGCTTAACTTTTAGACACCCAGGATCCACCTTAAGCAAATTTAACTTACTTTGGTGGATCTATTAGACATCCAGGACTTGCAAGAGACATCTATACTCCTGTACCACAGGTTGAGGTCAGAGTGCCAAGCATCTTCAGCGTGTTGGTAACTAAATCATTTCCTCAGTGCAGTAAAGTAGATGCTTTTGAAGATCTAATAAGAAAACCAAATCTTAAATTGTAAATTTGTCCCCCTTCAAAGGTACCTGCATGTCCATTGTTTATATTAGGAACTCTGGCACTTCCTTTAAAGGAATTAATGTGTTAAAATTAATTATTAAAATAAAGTACTTGTTTAGATAACAACCTTATTCTGTTTCTTATAGTATCTTCGCTAGAATGAATGCAAACCATTTCAGTGCAGTGGGGAATTACTCTTATCTTAATTTAACTATCTAAATGTACCTATCTAGTCTAAGCTAATTTTGGAAATAAGCTTTTTGATCAGTGGTGACATCTTTAAAAGGCAATATGATTTAGGCAATAGAAACCAATTTTACAATCAAATGAATCACACTCTGAATATGCCTCTTTCTCTCCATGTTAGAGAAGGAAGCAAGACTACTAGTTTGAACAAGTCAACTAATTTTTATTTGGCAAGTATTATGTACATTCTTATCATGTGAAAAGATGACTTTATTTATTTATTGATTTATTATGCAAGAGAGAACTCATTACAGAAACTGGCCTCTCGAAGTTGGCAGAGAACATAAAAGACATGGTTGAATATAAGGAAACAATGTATTTAGAGGCTTTTTTTAAAAAAGAAACACAATATATTAAAAAAAACCCCAAACCCTAAGATTTTTGAAATTATTTTTTTTTTAATAAATTGGAAACTATTAAGTAGATTTATAGACAGATTTTTCAAAATTTATGTTAAATCTCTAGACTTCACAGGTATTAGTTTTGTGTTTAGATGAGGTACTGTAAGAATTTTGTAACCAAATCAATACCACAAAACAAAACAATGGAAGACAAATGACAAACAAACCATATTTTAAATACTTGATATTTTACACTCAGAATCAAAAAAATCTTTGCTTTTACAACAAGCTGTTTCTTTTCTGGTAGCTTTGGGCTATAATTCTTCATAGCTTTTTCATTCCCTCCCCCCCCCACCCCCCGGGTTAATTGGGAAATCCAACTATGTTGTTTTGTAAACCTTGAAATAAATTGGTTTCTTATACAGTTCTTCCTAAATAATATCATCAATAAATTTAACACTATGACATTTTGGTTTAGTTTGATTTGGTTTTTTCTGGCCAGATTTGCTATTTTATTGTCAAGAAAAATATGCATGAGCATTTTATCTCATGGAAGTGTTTTCATGTTGAGATATCTATGACATTTCAGGAGTTTGTTTTCACCATTTTTCCTAGCTACACAAAGTCTATAAAGGGTAAAGATGTACTAATAGCCTCTCTTCAGCAAGCATCAAAATAATGTTTTCCTACTACTATTTTGAAATCACAGTCTCAAAATTAAAGTTCATATTATAGTAACATCTTGTGTCTTTTAACATGGAAATTTCAGACATCCAATAATAGATTACTTACTCTATACGTGTTTCAAGTATTACACTCTTTTTTTCAGGAGAGGAGCTATCACTGCAAATCACTGTGCTTTCTTGAAAGGCCCTTCATTTCTGCTAGACATTTTGTTGGACAGCAAGTCATAAATGTTTATTATCTCTGCTTAATTCAACAGAAGTACATCTTGGCATTTTGGACTATCATTTTGAAGCTTACCCAGCTTCTGAAGCTGCTTGACTATTTCTGTCCATCACCAGGTAATAACTTCTCCCTCTTTTTCTGTATAGTAGCTTTTCAAAATAAAGCCAGAATCAGGTGTTTTGCCTTTCTGCTACAATGCCATGCTATTCCTGTTTACATACTGTTTAGGGTTCTTTTCCATATTTTACAATATGCTTCTTTCTTCCTATTTCCTGCTGTGGTTTTCTTACCGTTACAGACCACTTACTAGCTTCCTTTGCCAAGAATAATGGACACTTCTAGTTTATATATGATAATTTGGCTCTGAGGAATTCTTGAACCCTAGACTTCTCTGACTTTATCAAGAAACTGTATTAAGTAAATATATTCTTCTAGTAACATTGAAAGAGATACAGGTACGAGAAGGTAAGTGTCTTTTTACTGAACTAACTTTCCGGTCCCACTGGTATCACATGATTTGGAAAGAAGGGAGATAAGTGAATGAGTATTAGGAGAAGTTTACACAACAATAAATCCCATACCTGAAATTGTAGGTAGGCATGAACATAAGATCAATTCTGTCTTATATTAGGGGTAGTGTTCATGACCACATCGTACACACCTCAGTTTAAGTATCTAAATGCAATAAACTGCATATTAATTTGTGATTGAAGCTGCCAATAGATTTGGCTGAACGGAAGCATTTGCATTAGAGATTCATTGGTGAATCCGAGGCAGACGTGATGATGGCAGATACAATATATGATCAACGTAAAACCTGTGTGCTATTGACAAATAGCAGGTTGAGGGAAACCTAAGGCATCTTATATGGCTCCAGACGCCTTGTGGACAGCTAAACTGAAGCTTCTGGCAGCTTCTCACAGAAGCCGCTCCTATAGTCCCCTGCTTTGCTACCAAAACCTTTCCACACAGACCCAATAAAACATCTACTTTCCAGCATCTCCATGGACAATAGGGAGAATTTATGGAGAATACTTTTAAACTCCATAAGAGATACACAGACAAGCCAAAGCATGCCTACAGTTTAGCTAAGCCAACGACCGAAAGCGAAGGTCTAAGCTTAAACATACTTGCAAGAGAAAGGAACTGGGAGGGCGTGGGGGAAGGCTGCTTGTGAGGGTTCTTCTGACCTTGTCTTCACACCAGTCTAAAGCAAGATTAGGCACCTATGCTATGCCAAGGTATTGACACTGAGCACACAGAGATACACTCTTAGACAAGAGACAGCATGATTCAGGTCCTGACAAAACAAGAGCTGAACTAGCACCGGTGAAAGTGATGACAGGTCAAAGATAATGAGGGTTGATAATGAGTCTGTGATTATGATAAAATATGGTCATAACAGTCTTCAGAAAGATAATTTCAGTGAGTGATGATTTCACTCATTATTTCAATGATACTTTTACAGAAGCTAAATCTGTGTCCAGTAAAGAGGGGACAAGAGCTCCAAACAGTTCTTTAGAGTCTCTTTCTCAGATTGCTTAGAATTAAGTCACTCGCTACGGAAAGATATATCCAAGATACATTTTTCTCCTTTCATTTTCTCCTTCTGTTTCATTGGTGTCGATACTTCATACATCTTGTCAAAGGTAGAATTTAGGTTATTTTTGGGGTGGAAAATCTCATTGTGATTCCATAGAATTGGTTAAACTATTCTTTCACTACAGCAGGTGTTTCTAGTGCCTTCTATAATTTCTGTGAAAAAATAGAGGTGGAACGTCAAAGAGTCTCTACACCTGCAAGCTGTAAATTCTTCAAGATTAACTTTTCTGTATTTCCCTGATGTAAAACAATTTTTTTTTTTAAGTTTCTGAATTTAAAACTTTTCACAATGTAAAATGCAGTAGGTTTTCTTACTTTGCCAAAAACTAATGTCTCTTCTATATCTTGAAGACATTACTAATACTGAGTTACTGATTATAGAAATGCAGGCATATTTAAGACAGGTTATATATAGCTACACTACAGCTGAATTTTAGAATTGTCTATAAAAAACTAAATGAACAAAAAAAATATGTGCTGTTGAAGGTTTTTGTGAAAGTATGTTTTCCCCCAAACGGTGAAGTCTGAGTTTGACAAATTCCGACAGATACGAACATTCTCAGCTTTGAGTCTTATTGAACACTATGGAAACATTTCACCTTCTTGTCACCTCTCCATATAAACACCACTAAAAATGTCAGTATGAGAGAAATGACAGAGAGTAACACACAAAAAGGCAGCAAAGAAAACATGGACCTAGTATTTCTTTTGTCATGTCTTTATAGCAATCTCTTTCCCCTGTATATCAGGTCCTTCTATTTCCCTACTATATATTCTATATGTGTGCGTGTATATATATACACACACTTGTGTACATAACGACAGAATTATACAGATGGTTTGAGTTGGAAGGGACCTTAAAGCTCACCTAGCTCCAACCCCCCTGCCATGGGCAGGGACACCTTCCACTAGACAAGGGTGCTCAAAGCCCCATCCAACCTGTCCTTGAACACTTCCAGGGATGGGGCATCCACAGCTTCTCTGGGCAACCTGTGCCAGTGTCTCAGCACCCTCTCAGAAAATAATTTCTTCCTAAAATCTGTTAAAAACCTACCCTGTTTCTTTTTAAAGCCGTTCTCCCTTATCCTATCACTACATGCCCTTGTCCTATCACTACATGCCCTTGTAAAAAGTCCCTCTCCAGCTTTCCTGAAAGCTCCCACTAGGTACTGGAAGGCTGTTATAAGGTGCCCCCAGACACCTCTCTTCTTCAAGCTAAACAAACCATGATTCCTCAGCCTGTCTTCATAGGAGAGGTGCTCCAGCCCTTTGGTGACTGGAGGGGGATCATCTTTGTGGCTCTCTTCTGGATTCACTCCAACAGATCCACATCCTTCTTATGTTGGTAGCTCCAGAGCTGAACACAGTACACTCCAGGTGGGGTCTCACAAGAATGGAGTAGAGGGACAAAATTACCTCCCTCACCTTCCTGGTCATGCCTTTCTTGATGCAGTCCAGGAAACCATTGGCTTTCTGGGCTGCAAGTATACATTGCTGGGTCACGTTAAGCTTCTCATCAGGCAACACCCCAACCATATCAATCCATTCTCTGCCCAGCCGATATTTGTGCTTGGGATTGCCCCAACCCAGGTGTAGGACCTTGCACTTGTCCTTGTTGAATGTCATAAAGTTTGCACAGGTCCACCTCTCAGGTGGCATTCTTTCCCTCTAGTACCACACAACTTGGTGTCATCAGCAAACTTCCTGAGATTGCACTCGATCCCACTGTCCACGTCACTGACAAAGATCTTAAACAACACCAGTTCAATACCGACCCCTGAGGAATGCCACTTATCACTGGTCTCCACTTGGACATTGAGCTATTGACTGCAACTCTCTGAGACGCACATACCCAAGTGTGTGTCTATATATACACATGCATAGAGTCTTTTAGTCTGAAGTAAGGCACATAACCGAAGTTTTAAATGAGGATCTGATTCTAAATTATAAGCCTGTATACGCATCTTTTGTATATGTATGAGTGGCGGGGGCTCTTCCAGAAGATAGCTTACATCTGAGATAAGATTATTTACTCCTAGTGGATGCCTCTTTTTTTCAATTAGCTTCTTTCAGTTAAGTGTTTAATGTGGTGTGGGCTTAGTCTGGGTGACAGAACATGTCTCTATCAGATAAAAAATTCAGACCAAGCAGATGGATGAGATAACATCTCAGATTCCTTTAGGCATATTTATAGTGCTAAAGTAATAGGTGCAGGGAGCTAATGTGAACATTAGGTTCATGACCATCCTTGCTGTTTAATTGTTGCTTTGTTCTTTGGCTCTGTTTTGGAGGACCCTGAGTGAGTCACTTGAAAGCAAAACACAGGTTCCAGATTCAGACAAACATAGTCCTAAAGGTATCTTATTCTGGAGACAGATGCTTAGAGGGGGTACAAATAATATAATTGAAGTATGCTTTACATGTTCTACATTATGCCTGTGTGCTGCATAGCCTCAGATTTTCCATATACTCACTTACCCACCCGTACAGTAATATGTTACTCATACTTCGGGCCACTAGAGCATGCCATGAATTTCAGAAGACATCTGAAGTCAGGTTCTATGTACTGTGAACATACTCACTTTGCTTTGCAGGAATTAGCTCTAAAAGATCAAAAAAAAAAGTCACCATTTGTCTGTGGGTTAGGAAGCATTTTCTGTGTGTGGGCAACATTGACAATTGCAAGGCTTCTCCTTGCAGCATGATACAGGTGCAGGATTTATGAAACCTAGCTTTAGATATCTATAACATAGAAGAATAAGCTGGTACTCTAATAATTCTTTATTAGCATTGGAAAAAACAGACTATTGGAGTGTAATCGAGTGTTTCTAAGCATCTGACAACATGTAGACAACTTCTGGAGTTACATGGTCATGCTTACCAATAGTAAGCATCTGGACCTGCTTATATCACCTATGCATATCCATCTCCTGCTTTTGTGAGGTATCCAGTGGCATGCCATATGGTCTGTAGCTGACACTTCAAAAGAGCTTGTGTGCTCCTGTCCTCCTGTGCCATCACTGCTGGTCTGAAAAGGATATCTCAGATCATCCAGCAAGTCTCAAATAGCAGTAAATGTCTGCGTACTACATACAGGCAACTGAAGCAACATCAAGAAGAGTCTTCTTTCCTAGGCTAAAAAGTGTATTCAGAATCACTAGTGTAGATTTAGGGGAAGGTTCCAATTCCCACCACTTTCTTGTTTTCTTAACTTCCCAGATGCTCAGACTTGCTACGTCTTCCTGGTCTTTTGCTAGCACATACCCTACTTGTTCCTCATCTGCTCAGGATGCCATCAAACCTCACTGCTCTTCTAATCTTTCCATCCTTGCAACTGATGTTTGCTTCTGCTTTATTAGTCTCAGTCTTGGGCTCTAGAGTTACTCTTTCACCACTGAGAAGCCCCCACTCCTGCTCATTCCAAAGTGCTGTTACCAGGACCACTTTTAACCCTTTATCATTTTTGTTATAACAATCCTCCAAAGCTTTGCCGTGGCATTCTGATCTTCCAGTGTATAAAATGGGTTTTACCTGCAGAGTCCTAACCACCCCCACTCCAATCCTTTTCACTCCTGTGCTGCTCTCTCCTCCTGTCCACTTGTCTTCTGTTCATATCTCAGTTCTTCTAAAGAAGCTTTGTGAGTTTCCTGCACATGAATCTGAAAAACTGTAAGGTACAGCACAAGGCATTATTTCGTTTGGCCTATTATTTAGCAAGATCTAATTGTAAGGTTACTTCATAACTTGATCTTGTTGACACACAGACGTTTAGTCAATGGCAAATGATGGCATTTATTACTTTGCTGCAAAGGAAAGAATTTACAACCTCATCATAACATCTAGGAAGACTATATTGGTCTAAAATAGCCAATGTACCACAAACTAGCTTTTATGGTAAGGACAAATTTGTCCCTTCATTGGCGAATTTAAAGACAGAGCAGTTAAAGCAATATATAGTATGCTTATAAAAAAAGGGAAAAAAAGAAAAAAAAGCTATTTCGTGCTTTTATTCAGCTTTTTAATACACTGTGGAAAGCAATGGTTAGAGCAGGTCATACATCAATTTATTAAAATGCTGTTTTTATATCCTAGCAGCTGACTAAATTATTTCAGGTATAATTCATCTGAAACCAAGCCTTGCAGTCTGATGTATTAAGGTTTTGATATGAAATGTTTTCCACCTAGTGCATCAAAATGTATTTTTAAAACATGATGATTTAGCTCAGTAACTGAATGTGGATGGTAAAGTTTCTTTAAGAAAAGCAAAGCAGTTAATATTTTTGTAGTTCAGCTGTCATTTTTATCATGTTTTATCCTTATTTTTCACTTTGAATCAGCTGCTTTCACTATAGATCTTAAGCATACATTACACACACTTTCTAATACAGTCTATTAGCATAGTTAGGCTGCAGCTATGCAACTAGATCCTGTTGATAAAAACTTAGAGTGGCTCCTAATAGTAAGGAATATTTAATTAATTTCAATTTCCATTGTAAAGAAAGAGGCATCTATATTGCATATGGGATGTTTTTACCATGAATTACAGAACAATTAATAATGTGACAAATCCAGCAGCTGATTTTGTTGCTTCACCCAGAAGAATTCCCCTCCTCCGAAACAAATTATAACAACTGAACAGTTTCCTCATCCAAAACTAACTTGAATTAATATCCTCTGCTGCATACTCTGAAATTAGACAGACTAGTCTCTGTTTTTCTTCCTTTTTTTTTCTTCCTTACTTACAGAATCTTCTATTGCTAGCCATCTAACTTGTAAAGAGCGTTTATTCTCAAAAATCCTTAAACAAAAGTTTAGGTAAGTAAAAGCATTTAAAGAAAAACTTTAAGTACATATTCAAGGAACTGATATTCATCAGGAACCACCAGCCTTTCGCACTTTTCAATCTCTTACCTTCTCTCCTATTCTGTCCTGTATTAGTGAACTGTATTTGAGTTCTGAATTGCCCTGCAATGTCAGTGCTTGCAGGATTAATTTAAAGTAAAAAGGATGTGAGTCACAGTAAGAAATTTGCATCCAAAGCACATTTTGTCCAAGCAGACAAAGATGGAAACAAAGCTATAGAGTGACGGGGGAGCAACAATTGTGACAATACTAACTCTAAGCTTATATTTGCAAGTGATGTTCAGGCAAGATGTTTTCAAATATAGAATCAGTTTTTCTTCTTTGCTTCCTATCTTTTCATTGCTACCGCCAAAAAAAACCTCAAAACAAACCCATCAAATTTCCCCCTCTCCCACCACAATCAAGCTTAGATTTTTCTGGACCCTTTTTTCAGATGGTTACTACTCATCCACAGAGCAATTTCATTCCAGTGAAATATATTTTCAGCAATGTACCTATTTACCTACTGTATGTACGTAGAAGAGGATACAGCTATGTCCTGAAGGAACTGCACTATAAGAATAATGATCTGTTCACAGTCTCTAGACAGAACTATCATTTAATATTTGGAAAGCTGGAGAATGCCCCCGTTAGTGTACACCTGGTGATTTTTACAGTACCAAAGGGAGGAGACTGAACACACTTTGTAGGTTTACAAGACAATCAGGTGAGATCTGAAATTCCTATTAAGTGCATTTATATTTATTTTTTGATTGTACAATAAATATTCCTGGACCTAATTTTATTTTAAGAGGAAAAAGAAACACTTCTGATAAAGAACACTGAATTTAGTAACAAAAATCAGTACCCTACCAAACTAACCAAATTATGTTTTGTTACGCCAGAATTTTTTTATAGTTCTGTTGTCTGTTCACCTGTGAAACAAACAGCCTAGGACCATATTCTAAGGTCATTCAGCTATATTGGAAAGAGGTGGATTAATTTCTAAAAAGTAGCATACATTCATTAGTAAAATTACAGATGTTCATGGTATTTTTCATTACCCTGTTGTTCCAAAAAGTTACTTCTGGATTATAGTTTATGGTAGTCTGAATAAAAAAAACAGTGAGCACCTTTTGAGGAAGGAAAAGTATCGGTGATGAACAGAGAGAACAGAATTTTGCTTGCAGAAAGTACTGAAAATGGGAGCACAGATCTGTCTCTTGGATGCAAATGTTAATAGTACAGTAATAATAATTCAGCAATAGGGTACTGAAATAGCAGAATTAATATTAACACAAACAGAGATTCACAAAATCTAGCTGAGTAATACAAATTATCTTACCATACTTGCTGCAGAAATGAATAATGAAAGTTTAGAGGTATGACTGATACATTTTTTTTTAAGTACACCAGGAAAGCGTGTTTTTCAGAGTTTGCTTTTTATTTTTTTTAACTTCTATCAGCTGTTTATTTCCACTGGTTCTGTACAATCTTTCTGCAACCTTTTCATTACATTACTACGTCACCTTTATGCCAAGCATAAAGTCAGTATTTTCCATAAAGTAAGAAAATACAATTTTTAAAATGCTAGCTTTTATTGTAAGGGGATAGAATTATAGAATGAAGATGGTTGCTTTTAACAAAAACAAGAAGTAAGACCAAAGCTATTCATGCAAGTGATCATGAAAATGAAAACAAACATACAAACCCTCATTGTAACAGCGTACTCAAGTTGCCTCTCTGAGTGTTTTCTAAAGAAATTATTGAAATTCCTGTCACTGTCCCTACTGAGGACATGATCATGAGTAATGTAACAATCCACATATACAAACATATTTGATGTCGCCAAAACTACAGCAGATGGTTTTAAGCACCAGTTCTTCTAATTTTAAAATAAGTCTATTATTTTTCATGTGATCCATAGTGATTATCTATTGAAAATGGCTGTTGTACATATCTGTCAGTGGTATGTGCACACAGGGGAGGACACTGGACCTAAAATGGGCCAGTGCAGCCCACAAGGGATTTTTCTTACCTGTGTTGTATTTAGCACCTTTTAGTGTTTCAGCATTCGCTTTCTGCATGAAAATTTTTCAACAAAGCAAAAGACCCAGACTACTTTTAGTCCTACTTGAGTAGGCAGCTCTTCCATCTCCTCAATGTTATGATGCTTAGGCTCTTGCATACGGCTCTTCCAATTTTCTGATGCTTACATTTTATAAAGTATTATGACTTGTGCTAAGTGTGGATTTGTCAGCCATTCCCCTTGATTACACTAAATATGAGATATGACTGAGACTTCAGCCTACTTGCATCAATACTGGCTTGCATCAATACTGGCACTGCAGACAGTATGATTCTGATGTGATTCTCCATTATCACAGATGCAGAAAACTGAATTCTCTATATGACTGGGACTTCCTTGGTTATTCCCAAATTTAGGCAAGATGTCCTGTACTTCTACTGATTTCTACTTATGATTGAAAGAAGGTGTTTAATCCCATAATTAGAATATTCTCCTATTTCCTGTGTTGCACTGTGTCTTAAGCACCTTAAGCTTTGTAATCTTAAGGGACTCCAACTGGATACTTGGAGACCTTCACTTTCAGCCAACCCTGTACTTTGCCTTTCACTTGCAACGGCAACCTTTCAACTAAGTTGCTGTACTAGTTTTTTGTTATGGGGTTTTTGGGGTTTTTTTGCTATTAGTCTCATGCAATTTTTCTTTTGCTGTTATTTTTATGGACTTACGCTTGCAAAACTTGGTATTCCTATTATGGGTGTATAGGAATATATATATAGGAATAATTCCTATTATTCTTATCACTTCTCATGGGAAGTGACTGTCAGTGGGATGAGGAATCCTCTCCCTGCCCCTCACTTTCCTACTTCTTTTTGTAGATTTTAGTTTGTACTAGAAGAAAATCAAGACTCAATAGATGACAAAGTAGGTAATTGTCATCTAAATATAAGCCTATTGGTAATATAGATGCACAGAGTTTAGCATCACATCAGAGTGTGATTTTTGCACCTGATCAAAGCATCCTCTAGTCATCACCAATAGCATCATAATGGGGAAACCTCCCCAGAGACTTTGGGCAGGATCCTGTAAAAACTACATAATTACTATCAGAGAAGTATTATGTGGCTATCACCTACTGCACTTGAGAGGACCTCCAGAGGACTGCACTCATATGGGAAAACCCTGCCACTTCGATTCCTTGGTGGCTGTTGAGGACAGTTTTCTCTTTCCCTTTCTTTTTTCCCTTTCCTTTTCTCTTTCCCTTTCCCTTTTCCCCTTCCCTTTCTCCCTCTCTCCTGTTTTTTCTCCCAAGGTCACTTTTACTATTAAGAATCAATGTATGACATCACCTGTACACCCTGCAAATTTTTTTTTTTTGTACATATAAGCCTGTCTCAATATGTTCTCTGCAATGTGAAGCATTAGAGTGAAGGGGGTATAAAGGTGAGAAGAGTAAGAGAGTATACATCCATACACGCCAGACAGAGGTAGAGTATAAAGATCCCACAGAGAAACTACAATAGCTATATACATTTAGAGATCTTCCTAAAAGAGAAGGGGAAGGGACCTTGGAGCCCCACAAACACAGCCTGGGAGGTATTCCGGTACTTGGACACAGGTGTCTACAGCTATATGAGATGCAAGCATCCTGACTGACCGCCAGAAAGGCAAGGAAGCTGTTGTAAACTTTGCCAAGCTTACCCTGTGTGATGTCTTAAATAAATAACTAATGGCCTCCAGCATAACATGAGATGTATGTATTTAATTCTGTGAAGTTCTCCTCATGTGATGTAGACACATGACCCATACCAGCTAGGGGTACTGGGAGGTAGTAAAATTCCACTATGCAGCTGAATTTCTTGCAACCCTTATGTTATGAGACTACAGCTTCTTAACAAAGCCCTTAATAAAGCTCAAGGTAATTTCCCTGTATGGTCCTTCCAAGAGCAAGTCAAAACATGGTTTGTTTTCTAGATGCAGCTGATGTCACAAAAAATTTTGACAAATAAGTTACAAGTGGAAGAGCTTTCAGGATATATTGTTGCTCTTAACTGAGTAATAGTGGTTATAAATATAATCAAGGCAGGTGGCTTCCCACTTCTCTTCTGCACTTTCATCATTCATTTTAAATTACATTTATGTGTAATCAATAATGTAAGCACAGGAAACTTCAAATTCATGTCCATTAATTAATTTCATAATGATTAGAACTATATTATCCTGATGAAATTTAGAAGTTAAGTTTGGCAATAAAAATGTAGACAATTTATTAGGGAATAAAATTCTATTATTAAAAAAAAACGGGGAGCAGCATCAGTAGGGAGTGGTGTCCATTGGGCGTGGCATCACTAGTTTGCACAGCAGTTCATGCAGAAGGGCACATGGGAAGGGCTGCCCACTCTGCTCACCCATGGGCTTAGGCTACAGCTCTGATGGTCACCCCTGCTAGCTGGTGGCTGTGCAAGCCTACCCAGCAACTTGAGGTTTCCAGGGAGTTAGAAAGGCTTATCAGGCAGTGAGTTTGTTGGAAGCATGGTAGTAGAGACCAGACAAGGGCTGTATTTGTAGCTGCCCAGGAATCAGCCATCTGTTAGACTGGAAGAGCATACACCCCCATGCTGGGTGGAGAAGACTGGAAGCTCCACCTGCACAAGGTGTGCTTTGGTGAAGTCACTCAAGAAGCAGCTGAAGGACCTGCGGGAACAAATTAGCAGGCTATGCTGTATTGGGGGATGGGGGGTTGGTGAACAAGAATTTGAGTATTATCCAAGACTTGGCTACAGGGTCCTGTGGCAGTGACCTCCAATGACTATCAAAAGTGCTTCAATAGTGAACAGACAGTACCCTGGAGAATGAGGCATCCTGGTAGACTACAAGCTGAAGGCTGCATCCAGAGGGACATTACTAGCAGAGATAGAGACATGGTCGTCCTGTTCTACTCAGCGTTTGTCAGGCCACACCTGAAGTACTGCGTGCAGTTCCAGTCCCCACAATTCAATCTATCTGCGTAAAGAATGCATTCTGCCTATCTGTAATAAAAGAAGTTTAGTTTTACCATTTCTTATACTAAAAGCTAGCTGTCTCCTGTAACAGAAGTGCTCACTGACAACAATGTATATTCAGTTCTGCAAAGCTTTTCCCTTATGAGTATGAGCTTTTTAATTCTGATCTCTTGAATACATTGTAATGCTGAGAAACAATGAGTTTCAGCTGTTATTTTCATTTGCCATCTGGTTTGTCTTTTTGACATTGTTTTTTGAGGTATAAATTTATGCTAAATACAATAATGTCACTGAGGTGTGATATTTTTGTGTCCAAATGTAGGTCAAAACTTTATCCAGAACAGATTTTCTATATTAACTTATTCCTTCATTTGTAATTGAGCTGGTTTTTTAGACCTCTTTTTAACAAACGTACAATTTATTTGGACTACTGTTTGATATATTATTAATATCCAAACTGCTTTCTTAGGGTCAAAACTTACCTCCTGATAAACACTGATGTAGGAGTATTTTCAGTAAGCTAGCCATGCAAGCCAATGCCACTAAACACAGCCTCCATGTCACCCTGTCTTCTGTGGTCCCAGGTCATGGAATCACTTTACCACAATGTAAAAATAAACAAAACCTACTACTTGCAAAGCTTGGTTCATAATGGACTTGATGGAAGGGAACAGTTTGCTTTCTTAAGATTTCACCAGGCAAGTTAAACACTCACTTTACACTCACACAATTTACTCACTGTTATTCAGACACTCCCTTTTAAAGCAAAGTAATACCTATTGTGTTGCCAAAGACAGACAACAAAAAAAAGTACCCCCAAACCAACAGCTGCCTTTGCTTCAGGATTTCAGAGATTCCTAAATATTCTGTTGAACGCCTGTCAGAAGTTGAAAAATGAAATTATGAAAATCTCTTCTTAACCTGCAGCATAGTGAAAAGCACTGGAACGTAGGTTTCCTGTTTCTGGTTTCTGCTGCTACCTTTTAAAATACTAGCAGAGAGATAAAAAACATCACTAGTACCACCACATATGCCATGAAGCAGGGGGTATCTAAAGGAGGTAGTGAAAAATCTGTAATGAAAGGACAGTTCAGCTTCTTGGGATCAAAAGACATGTCTCAGAGACTGAGGAAAACATATTCAGCTTCCTATAGAAATCAATACAAAATGAGTGATTAAACAGTTAGGGGTATAAAGCCTTTGTTAAATTTGGGCCTGAAAATACAAATCCCAAAAGGTAACTGGAAGCTAGCAGCTTTAGGATCTGTTTCGCAGAGCTAAGGTCCTCCACTGAATCTAGTAAAAGGGGAAACCAATATTGTAAATGTTGTTTTCCAACACATAAGTAAAATCAATTCTGCAGATTCTTTTTCATTATGAATACAGTAAAAGAGACCACAGTCAATAGCTGAAACAGTGATACTTCGATCAGTCGGTCTCTTTATAGTGATACGTGAGAGTCTAATGAGCAAACCCGCCATGTTTTACTGACATTTAACTGGTTAATGCACATAAAAGTCACTGGCTAATTACCGTATCATAGATACCAAAGGAAAACTTTGTGAAAAATGTGTCTGAAAGTTTTAAGAATATGGTGTTAGTTTAAATCTGTGTTTGATTTACTGAGGAACTTTTTCTCAATATAAACAGGCATTTTCTTTTGGCAAAGTATGCAGAATGTTACTAAAATATTTCAAATTTTCCCTGGTGCATTTCTGCCATATTTGTGTAACTCAGAGAATGGGGAGAAAAAACCTGAACATTAAATCACCAGTGAGTTCACAGAACAATTGCTACCTTGCAGTACTTTAGACAGGCAGATGGATGAAAATGTTGCATAGATCTGACAATGAAATATACCTTCCACTCAAGCTGAAAAATCATTAACACCCATATAATATTTCCTTTTGTGCTTAGTACAGTTATGAGGATTTACCCTTTCATTCCAATTCAAATTTATAGTTTTGCGTCATTGTATTAATAACCCTCATCATTATGGAATACAGAAAATAAAATCATAATATAAAGTAACTGTTTTAAAATTATCAGCATCTTTGTAATTAATGTTTGCATTCAGCTTTCTTAAAAATTCCAGAGTAAGTTCCAAATCAAAGATCTGTATGCATGCAGTGGTTTGTAGATATGTGCAGGTAACATGGACGCTGAGTAAGCATTAAGGCAGATAGCTAGGGTAAAGATCTTTGACAGATAGGCAGAGTACAGCAATTTTTCATCATGAACCATTTTTTAATGAATACCCAATACTGAGTCCCAGTTTATTCAGTGTTTAATTCAGTGTGATTACTTTAACCAGTGTTTCAGTTAATTAATTAGAAATAGTCTAATACATGCTTTTTCTTTTCTAATTTTTTCCCCAGAAAGCAATACACTGTAATATAAGGTTTATTGTATCATTACAAGGCATAATAAAAGTGCATCATTGTAAATGTTTGAAATACATGTTCCCATCATCTTCCTTTTGCTCCTGAATATTCATAATAAAAATTAGTTTGCATGCTACCTAACTTCCAGCATTTAAAAAAATATGGATTCAGCTTAGTTGCTTAACAATAGGTGTTTAGTGCAATTTCAGATGCTTAGGATGTTCGCGACCTCTGGGTAAGGCTGGAAGATAAAACACATGACCCACAGCTACAGAGGATCAGTTCCCATTTCAGCCAGCAGCTGAATGCCAGATAAGATTCCTCTGAAAACCTCAAGTGGCACAGGAGGTACACTCATGCAATTAGTAATAACCCTCAGAGTCACACATCTCATTTCCAAATTGTAAAATAAATTTAGGTATCTAAGTATATGTATCAACTTGGTAACTAGCCATTTAAACTCCCATTACAGTCAATGGAGATCTAGTTAATAATTCCTGTAAAACCCAGGGGCAATGACTTTCCTTCTTAAATATTCAGGTGGTATCAATAGCTTCCTCAAGGCAAGCTAGCTCATGGGAAGGAGACATTAAGTTGCAAGCTAGGCAACTGTTCCACTGAGATCCTGGAACAACTGTAATGACAAGTTACTGTTAATTATAATCTATTGCTCTGATTTTTTTCCCCTCTTGTAAACTGTTTTCAGTTCCCATTACCACAAAATTAAATGTTTTCAGAATAAATATTATTTTCACTTTGATATTCTCCAGTATTTAAAGTAAGCACAGTATATCTGATAACTTGGTCATGTTCTTCTCTGCACAAATTGCAAGGATTTTCTGGATGAAGTTTGAGAATTTTAATAATTTGCTACCGAACTACAGTTCAGAATGTGTGCTATCATTATCAAGTGCCAGGACTGAAAGGAGTCCTCTCTTCTCTGTTCCCAGTTTTGCATTCACCTTTGTTCTGTGGAAGATGGCTGGTGGACAGCCCACAGCTTTGTACTTTGTATAGTACTTTGTACTATTTTTTTTAATATTCTAACTAAAACTAATCATTATACCAAGTTAAAGTTATATAGAAAACCCGGGACAGAAGAGATACCCATACCATAATGACCGGTCAAACCTGTAAAATCATTTTCTATGGCTGATACATGGCAGTTTAGCAGATACGATCAGAGACAGTCTTAACCAACTGTACATTTTCTGCATTAAAAATAGAGCAAGCTGCAGAAACATTAATCATGCACTGTCTTTTTCATATTCCCATCACTTTCATGTAAGACGAATGCGATACTTCCCCTGTATGAATCTGTAATCTCTGCTTTTCTGCTGATTTCAGCATGCCAAATAAATGCTTATTTTCACAGTAACTTTGAGAGGAGAAAGAGCATGTTAGTTTTAAAAACATTTCCAATGTCTGTAGGTGATGTTTTCATGTAGAACATAGAAAAGTACATGCGACTCTGCTTGATTTTTCTTTATCTTTGATTGCTAGAATGTTAACTAGAAGGAAAAATCTTGACCTGTAATTCCTGTGACCAAGTTTATAGGAATCATTCTCTTGGTAAAACATGAGATTACAGCCAAGGCTGTGCTTCCCACGATCCATCTGTTTCTTTCTCCAGTTATCACTGCTCTCAGCATGTATGGGACCACTCCTTTCATGTTCTCTTCTCCTACCCCTTTCTATATGCCACAAATAAAAAAAACCTGAAAGGTACTTCACCTAGGCAGTGCTAATGTTCTTGCCATCTTTCCTAATATATGCAATTTAATGATAAGTCCAGAACTGCGCTGATACTGAACTTTTCCATGCACTATGCTATCTCCATGTGAATGCTACCATATACAGTAATACAGAGGTATATATGTAGACAGGCTATATATATTTGGCTGTGAGTTTGATCAAGTATCAGTTACAAAATGAGAACAGCAAAATGGATGTTTAGCTTTACCCCTTTTATCATGCCTGACTGATATATCTCCATACAGCCTACAGAGTGATGGAAAGTTAATGTGTTATTTACCTCTCAGCACTGAATCTTTGCTAGGCCAACACATCACAGTGCTGCTGCACAGCTGCCATTCTTGACATCCTGATGATGTACATGATCAAAGGTATGAAATTCTTGAGTTGCTACAAGCTATTAGTGAACCAGTGCTGCTACAACTTGATTTCTGACTGCTAACTTGCCAAAAAATTCCACGATATTCAACAAAAACATTTTCTTTTTAAGGCAAACAAATGGTATAATATTACTGAACTAATCCTTCCACCATGTAACATTCTCTTGGCTTAAATATTTAAGATAGTGTTTCACTGAAAGAAAATGTTAATGAAAGACGAACACGACAGTGTAATTTCCTTACTATTTCTCTGAAGATATGAATGAGATATCTCGTATCGTACCATACTGGATGACAGTGATGGTAATAACAAACAACAATAAAAATAACAACAGTATCATTCCAAATAACTAAAACATTACTTATAAGTAAAGTATAGAAATTATGAAAATAAAATATATCCACAGATGACAGCTATTGCTCTAACAATGCAAATAAAGAAAAATCGGATGCTTCCTGGTGTAAAAACATTCCTTTATCCTCATCTCCTATCCTTAAAGGATAAGATTATATATCAACTTCATGGTCCCTCAAGTGAGTTTCTGGTTTTGTTTGTTTGTTTTGTTGCTTCCCCCCTACCCCAAACCCCATGCAAATCATCATTTAGGCTCAGTTAAGTCCATCACACTAGGGCGTCTTGTGCCATTTGAGATGCTGCTAAATTGAACAATACATGCATAGGTACATCAATTCTATAAAACTGGAGGGGCACTGAAGTGATGATATCCCATGTGGTATTGAATTGCCGAGGTGAGTATCTCCAGAGAGGACGCCTTTAACACCGGAGCGGGGGGAAGCACAGCGTCCAGGAGCCTCAGTTCGGAGCGGCAAGAGCGACCGAGGGAGCCTCAAGTCCTCGACAGGACTTGCCCAGGAGCCGGCAGCTCAGCTGACGCGAGCAGCTGACTCACAGGGGGCGGCGCCAGGAGTGACGGTGGCAGATTCAAAAGGGCCATCATCGACCACTAACGATCAATTGCCGAGGTGAGTATCTCCAGAGAGGACGCCTTTAACACCGGAGCGGGGGGAAGCACAGCGTCCAGGAGCCTCAGTTCGGAGCGGCAAGAGCGACCGAGGGAGCCTCAAGTCCTCGACAGGACTTGCCCAGGAGCCGGCAGCGCAGCTGACGCGAGCAGCTGACTCACAGGGGGCGGTGCCAGGAGTGACGGCACCAGCCCTCAGTGGGTAAAACCCATCCCAGGGAGCGCGAGCGACCAGGAGCGCGGCGACCAGGGTGTGGCACGACAGTTTGCGCAGGCAGGGCGAGCGGGCAGCGAGCGGGATGGTGAGCACTCGCCTCAGGACCAGGGCCCGCTCTGGGAGCTCTGCCCCGGCGGTGGCCAGCGTAGGCACCCAGACAGAGCCGATGAGAGGGGAGGCTGCGGCGCAGACCTCGGACTGTAGAAAGTGCCTCGACTGGTCTCGTGAGGCGGGGGTGCGCGATGGACAGGGCTGCACTCGGTGCGCTCTGGTGGAGGTCCTCCTGCAGCAGGTGGCTGAGCTGCGGGAGGCTGTTGGAGAGCTAAAACATGCCAGGGAAGCTGAGAGGAAGCTGGGCTGCTTGCTCCAGGCTCAAACTGCGCAGGGGCTGCAAACGTCCAGCATTGCTCGTATAGGAAAGAAGGAGGGCAGCAACCCAGGAAGCTGGGAATTAGTCACGAGAAAAACGAACAAAAAAAGGAGGAAGAGGACAATTAACGACAAGGGGCTTCCTCCTAAATCTGATGTCCTCACCCAGAACCGCTTCGCGGTTCTGCAGGAGGCTAATGAGAAAGCACCCACCACACCTAATGAGCACCCTGCTGATGCACCAGTAAAGAGGATCACTACTGGTGCCTCCAGGAAAAAGAGGAGGGTCATAGTAGTAGGGGACTCTACTTTGAAAGGCACAGAGGCACTCATCTGCCGGCCTCATCCAGTCTCCAGGGAGGTGTGTTGCCTGCCGGGGGCTCGGATCAGGGATGTTGCTGAGAGGCTGCCTGCTCTAGTAAGTCCTGCTGACTATTACCCCCTTCTAGTCGTCCATGTGGGTGCTAGAGATATAGACAGCAGTTGCCTGGAGGACATTAAGAAGGACTACAGAGCCTTGGGAGAGGTGGTTAGGGGCTCTGGAGCTCAGATAGTTTTTTCATCGATTCTCCAGGGCAAAGGGGAGGACCTTAAAAAAGCTAGGCGTGTCTGGCAGGTTAATAAATGGTTAGAAAGCTGGTGCCATAGTCAGGGGTTTGCCTATTTAGAACATGGGGCTCCATTTGGGAGGCCAGATCTCCTGGAGGCTGGTGGAGCTGGTCTGACAAAGAAGGGGAAGAGCTGTTTTAGTAGGAGGCTTGCCAGGCTGGTCAGGAAAACTTTAAACTAGATGTGTTGGGGGAGGGGAGCATTGATCCATCCCAACATTCCTGGTCAGTTGCCAGCACCTGTAATAAGTGCTTGGAGAGATGTAGAGATGTTCCAGCTGCCCCAGCCATTGAGTCGGCTTCATTTGGAGCTCGGCTAAGGTGCCTCTAAACAAACGCCCGTAGTATGGGGAACAAGCAAGAGGAATTAGAGATGTGTGCGAGGTTACGGGAATATGATGTCATTGGTATCACAGAAACATGGTGGGATGGCTCCTATGACTGGAATGTCGGAATGGAAGGTTACAGGCTGTTTAGAAAAGACAGGCCAGGCAGACGGGGAGGGGGCGTTGCTATCTATGTCAGTGATAGGCTAGAGAGTATGGAACTCTGTCTGGGGATGGGTGATGAGGTAACAGAGTGTTGTGGGTCAGGATCAAAGGGAAAACAGCAACGGGGGACATTACGGTGGGGATCTGTTACAGGCCGCCTGATCAAGAGGACTCTGTGGATGAAGCGCTCTACAGACAGATAGGAGCAGCCTCACGCTCGCAGGCCCTGGTCCTCATGGGGGACTTCAACCATCCTGACATCTGTTGGAGGGACGGTACGGCCCGGCACAAGCAATCCAGGAGGTTCCTTAATTGTGTGGAAGACAACTTCCTCTTTCAAGCAGTAGAGGAGCCGACGAGGAGAGGTGCCATGCTGGACCTTGTGCTCACCAACAGGGAGGGACTGGTTGGAAATGTGACGCTCCAGGGCAGCCTTGGCTCTAGTGATCATGAGATGGTTGAGTTTGAGATCCTCAGGACGGTGAGAAGAGCGTGCAGCAAGCTCACTGCCCTGGACTTCAAGAAAGCAGACTTTGGCCTCTTCAGGAACCTCCTTAGTAAGGTTTCATGGGATACAGTCCTAGAGGGCAGGGGGGCCCAAGACTGCTGGCTGATATTCAAGGATCACCTGCTACGTGCTCAAGAGTGTTGCATCCCGACTAGAAGAAAGTGCAGCAGGAGGGCCAGGAGACCTCCATGGATGGACAAGGAGCTGCTGAGGAAACTTAGAGGGAAAAAAGAAGCTTATAGAAGGTGGAAGCGAGGACAGGCGGCCTGGGAAGAATATAGGAGCATTGCCCGAGAAGCTAGGGACCAGGTTAGGAAAGCTAAGGCCCAGCTAGAATTAAGTTTGGCAAGGGATGTAAAAGATAAAAGGAAAGGATTCTATAGATACGTAGCAAATAAAAGACAGGCTAGGGACAATGTAGGCCCTCTCCAGAAGCTATCAGGAGAACAGGCTACGATGGATTTGGAGAAGGCTGAGGTTCTTAATGACTTCTTTGCCTCAGTCTTCACCAGCAAATGCTCTGACCACACAACCCAAGTCTTGGAAAGCAAATGCAGGGACTGTGAGAACGAAGACCTTAGGCCCACTGTAGGAGAGGATCAGGTTCGAGACCATCTTAAGAACCTGAACGTGCATAAGTCCATGGGACCTGACAAAATCCATCCACGGGTCCTGAAGGAGCTGGCGAATGAAGTTGCTAAGCCACTGTCCATCATATTCGAAAAATCCTGGCAGTCAGGTGAAGTTCCCAATGACTGGAAGAAGGGTAATATAACCCCCATTTTCAAGAAGGGGAAGGTGGAAGACCCGGGGAACTACAGACCAGTCAGTCTCACCTCTGTGCCTGGCAAAATCTTGGAACAGTTTCTCCTGGAAAACATGCTAAGGCACATGAAAAACAATGAGGTGGTTGGTGACAGCCAACATGGCTTCACTAAGGGGAAATCCTGCCTGACCAATTTGGTGGCCTTCTATGATGGAGCCACGGAACTGATGGACAGCGGCAGAGCAGTTGATGTCATCTACCTGGACTTGTGCAAAGCATTCGACACTGTCCCACATGACATCCTTGTCTCTAAATTGGAGAGACATCAATTTGATAGATGGACCACTCGGTGGATAAAAAACTGGCTCGATGGCCGCACGCAAAGAGTTGTGGTAAATGGCTCGATGTCCAGTTGGAAACCTGTAACGAGTGGTGTCCCTCAGGGATCGGTGTTGGGACCGGTCCTGTTCAACATCTTTGTCGGTGACATGGACAGTGGGATTGAGTGCGCCCTCAGCAAGTTTGCCGATGACACCAAGCTGTGTGGTTCGGTTGATACGCTGGAGGGAAGGGATGCCATCCAGAGGGACCTTGACACGCTTGTGAGGTGGGCTGATGCCAACCTTATGAAGTTTAACCAAGCCAAGTGCAAGGTCCTACACCTGGGTCGGGGCAACCCCAGGCACTGCTACAGGCTGGGCAGAGAAGAGATTCAGAGCAGCCCTGCAGAAAAGGACTTGGGGGTGTTGGTTGACGAAAAGCTTAACATGAGCCGGCAGTGTGCACTTGCAGCCCAGAAAGCCAACCGTATCCTGGGCTGCATCAAAAGAAGCGTGACCAGCAGGTCGAAGGAGGTGATCCTGCCCCTCTACTCTGCTCTTGTGAGACCCCACTTGGAGTACTGTGTACAGTTCTGGTGTCCTCAACATAAAAAGGACATGGAGCTGTTGGAGCGAGTCCAGAGGAGGGCCACGAGGATGATAAGGGGGCTGGAGCACCTCCCATATGAAGACAGGCTGAGAAAGTTGGGGCTGTTCAGCCTGGAGAAGAGAAGGCTGCGTGGTGACCTCATAGCAGCCTTCCAGTATCTGAAGGGGGTCTACAAGGATGCTGGGGAGGGACTCTTCCTTAGGGACTGTAGTGGTAGGACAAGGGGTAATGGGTTCAAACTTTAACAGGGGAAGTTTAGATTAGCTATAAGGAAGAAGTTCTTTACAGTGAGGGTGGTGAAGCACTGGAATGGGTTGCCCAGGGAGGTTGTGGATGCTCCATCCCTGGCGGTGTTCAAGGCCAGGTTGGACAGAGCCTTGAGCCACATGGTTTAGGGCAGGGTGTCCCTGCCCATGGCAGGGGGGTTGGAACTAGATGATCTTAAGGTCCTTTCCAACCCTTACGATTCTATGATTCTATGATTCTATGATTCTATGTATCTGTCAATTGCATACCAATATATCAGATATTCTTGATTATCTTCAATTATGAGAGATGCCTATGCCTAGGCAACTGCCGCCTACCACATCCTGCAAAATCAGGAACTGAATCTCACTCTTGAAGTCAAAGCAAGATGAGTATCACCTCTGATGCCTGACAACTTCTGAAGTCATAGCAATGCAAACATCATGGAGCATAGGAAGTATGAGTACAGAAAGGTCGGTTATTGTTCACAAAAGAAATGGGGCATAAAGTACTAGATAGAGCCCGTTTCTGGACACCAGCATAACAAACACAAATTAGAACATATACATAATACATGTGCTCAAATACATGTACTGTCAAAAGCATGAACTGATGTGTACTTTTTCTGGTTTTGATGTGTACTGTTTCTATCCTATTTCATATATGGTGAAAACAGACTGGGTAACAAGAAGGTATAACAAACAGTCACAGCCAGTCCAAGAATGGAAACAAAAGAGCAGAGATTTGTTTCAGTCTACCCTGACTAAGGACACCTCAGGTGATTGATGTGAATACTTAAATGCCATCATGTACGCTCCCCTCCAGTAGAGGAGGAAGCCTACTTTTTATTCACTACTCACCACATTTCTCTGCTGCAGAAACAGCAGTCATACATAAAACATTATGAATGACAACATAACTACGTTAAATAAATTAGAATTCTAAAACTCAGTGTATGTTGTGTTTCTGCTCCAGCCTTCCCACATGACAAGATAATCGATACCACAATAGAGAGTCAGAGTAAACTTGGCTGAAAAACTAGCAGTTCTGTTGCAAGCATTAAGCTTCTCCATGTAAGGCATTTTTTTCAATCTGCATATTATACTTTGTCATTTTACTTCTTCAAGTCGTTCAGCTTCCATTTTAAGTCTAGATAACTGCATTCAGAAGTCCAATGGTTCCCTCACAAATGCTGTACATAGAAATGAGAAATGACATCCATTCCCTTCTCACTCTTCCTCTATATATTATGTGCATGTATTACAATAGCCTTTCTGACTACAGAATTGCACTGGAGGTATGGCTTCATTGTGCTCCTTAAAAATCTTCCATAAAGCCATAGAACACAGAACCATAGAATGGTTTGGGTTGGAAAGTACCTTGATCATCTAGTTCCAACTCTTCTGCCATGGGCAGGGATGCCTCACACTAGACCATGTCACCCAAGGCTCTGTCCAGCCCGGCCTTGAACACTGCCAGGCATGGAGCATTCACCACTTCTTTGGACAACCTGTTCCAGTGCCTCACCACCCTCACAGTAAAGATCTTCTTCCTTACATCCAACCTGAACTTCCCCTGTTTAAGTTTGAACCCATTACCTCCTGCCCTATCACTACAGTCCCTGATGAAGGGTGCCTCTCCAGCATCCTTGTAGGCCCCCTCCAGATATTGTGTCAGTTTCCATTATTGTCTGAAAGAGAATTTATAATTTTGTACATTTTTGTGGTCAAGAAACATGAATTCAGAGTGAAACAAGCACAGACAAGAATGACAAGTGATGAGACAGCTGGAGAGCTCTTTTTTACAACAGGAGACTACAAAAGCTTTTCTTGTTTAGTCTAGTAAAACAAAATCTGAATGGAAAACAAAATCTGCAGGCAATATGACAGCTTATATAAATATCTCATGGACTCAAACGTCAAGAAAGGTAAAGAGATGTGTAAAATAAAGAAAATGCCAGCATGATAAAGAACAGATACAAACTGGTCCTGAATAAGTTTAGCAGAGAAGTATTCTTGGAGCTAGTCCTTGGAGATATTCTTGGAGCAGAAACACAAGCCATCTGATGGTTGCTGATAGGGCTTCATAAACGCACATTTTCCTAGTGATAAAACAAAGACCAGGATAGCAGTGAACTCATACACAGGAAGACTGGAAAGGATTTAAGAAGTTAAGATCCACACAAAACCACAGAAAACAAGCGAACCATCTAGAAACTAACATGCTAGGGAAATAAGTCATAAAAGCCACAGCTTCCGGGAAAAATTCTTTGCACTGTTAAACCACTCCTGCTGACCTGATACATAAGAACCAGCATTTCAACCAAGCAGACTTCAAGGTAACTTCAGGTTCTCAAAGGCAATTTGAAAGTGGAAAAAAAAACCCAACTTGTAGCTAAGAAATTTGTGTGATCTTTGTTAGTTATAGTCAAAACACAGAGTAAAACTGCTGTATTCAGTAGAGTAGGGCAGGTAGTGACTCTCCAGAGTATATGTCTATTAAGATGGATACCTGCATTCAAAGCCTTCTCTGCAGTAGTTTAAATTCATATTTCTCACATGCCAGAAGAAGCATCCTATCTGCTGCCGTACGGCACTCCACAGAAGAACACTTGCTATCTTTACTGAAGCCAGCCCATGATACATGAGCTCTGAAGCTGAAAAGAGCAAGAAAGAAAGTAACAAACCTCTTGCCTGTGCTTGCAAAAGTCAGAAGGGGAGTACTGAAGTTTAAATAACCTCCTTAACATGTTACTTCTGTTCTGTATCTAATGGCTCCCTAACGTAAAATACATGAACAGCAGTCCCTGGCTGACAAATTGCTGCAACTTATAAATCAATATAAATATAAGAGCCTTGAGACCTTAAGTTAGCTTTTCATCCTTAACATTTTTTTTCAAGTGCAATTCAGAGCAATTTAAAAATCTGAGCTTGCATTTCTCTTCAGAATTTTTTAAGATAGCTGCCAGAAATGAAAAGGCTATAGTATTTTGAAATGTTCTTTAGTTTCTTTAGACAAGCTTTTATTTATTTCAACATCACTAAATCACAGGTCAATTTTTCATTGACAATATAATCTCTAGTACAAAAATAGTCATACAAAGCTCTCTGATAAAAAAATCTGTACTTTTTGTTGCCACCACATCCATATCAGCTGTGTCTTTATATTTAAAAAAGTAACAAACAAATTATCTTGTTATCCATGTCAGAATTATGCACTGAGGACCCTCTGTGTTGCCTGCATTTGTAAACCAGTATTAAAGCTTTTCAATAGTGACACATCTGTTTAAGGCTGTTTAGTTGGACTGTGTTCCATAAACATGTCAAGTAATGCTTGTTGTCTGTCATCTTCTCATGTTCAATTTTGTGTTATCCATTGAATTCTGTTTAGCCTGGTAGAACTTGCCATCCTTCGTGTCTTAGAGGATATTTCTTCTGTTAGTTTTACTGCATCTAAAAGCTTAAATGCCTCAACTCCATTGTTGACAGTAAGAAAAAAGTTTCATATGTCATTTTGAATGAAAGAACAAACATTCAATTTTGATGTCAGAAGCTTGATACTGCCTGCTGCCAGCCAAAACTTAAAAAAAAAATAGACAATATTATCATTTTCATAGTATAACTGGAAGGAGAAAAACAGAGGAGTACCTCTGACTGTTTTTTGGGGTTATGTGTGTCTGAGCAAACTAAACAGTTTGCTATTGATTTCAATAATATTCTTTTTATAGCTTAACTATTTGAGCTAAATAATCTGTGCCTTTGCACTTTTCAGAGTTTTTTAAACTCCCGTTTTTGTTCTATTCTTGATGAGAACTCTTTCACAGTATATTTTACTCCACTTTTGCTGTACTACATGATTTAATGTATTAAGAGACCTTTTCATCAATAATTAGACTGCTGCTGCTTAGAAAGTTGCCATTTTCTTCAAACACCACAAGAGAAACAAAGTATTTGATTATTCATCTATTCTCAGAATGGATTTTTGTTTAAAAAAAGGGACAGCTGGAAAATATCTTGGCATTTGATCAGCTGGGAAAGAGTTTGGTTTCTTGGTTTCTTGCAAAGAAACCAAGAAAAAAAAAGCTATGCGAAAACAGAAGCCTTGCTGAACAGAAGTGAATTGAGTGATAAACCAAGGCCAGATAAAACCAAACATGATGAAATGGAAATATCACAGTACTTTGTTGTTAATTGTGTTCAGTGAGAAGCTGATCACAGTTCTTATAAATCACCTCATTATATTAATGGCTTTGCTTCTAGTAGGAAAATACAAACTTCTCAAAACATTAACACTTGTGGCTGAAAGTTATGAGGATCCTCTACTGTTTTGACCTTCTTTGTGTTCTCACTGCCTAAATATATGCAATTTGTCTTTACTTCCTGAATACATGCAATTGAAGCATGCCAGCAGGTGCCAGGAGGGGCATTCCGCTGGCTCAGTGGAGAGACTTGAAGTTGACGTAACACCAGCACACTGCAGTTTCTACAGGACAGTGAAATGTTCCACAGATTATACTTTATTGTATAAATAAATAGTGTGTAATTTCTCTGAACACAGAGAAATCATCTTCACAGGAAGAGGAATTCACAGCTGGCAGATTAACCACCACCTACTGCACACTGAGATCTACATAAGTTCTCATATTTCTCTCCAACTTATTTAAAATACAGAAAGGTACCACCCTTGACATCAGAAATTAAATGATTAACTTAATGAGATCACAAGAGTTCCAACATCTACCAACTTCATTGGTATAGGTAAGTATGGAAGCAAATTATACAGCCAAATGACATGTTTACAAACCATTATGCTCTGAAGACAAGATTTGCTTTCAGCTACATTACCAGAGGTCAGCAGTAACACTTTTGGCTTAATAACCCTACAGATGTGACAGATAAAAAGTGATATAACTGGGAAAAAATGAGAAATACTGCATAAGAGTAAAGAAAAGACAAAATAAATATTATATAACAAAATTAGAGCAGAACCACTACAGCATGTCTATGTTTATCATAAGGGCAGGAGGGAATAGAAGCAGGTGAATCCTGAATTTTGCATTGGAAGACACACTGTATGACATTCACATCAGACTGCAAGTTTCCTTAATATGTTCACAATATCAGATTTAGACTTCTGATAATAACAGCAGCTCACTTTGTTATTGAAAATCTCCCATGACTATTCACCACAAATACAACAGGGTTTTTTTTAATTGAAAGTGTAAGAAGCATATTATATGTAATAAATCAAAACCTGTACAGTCTACATGAAAATAATAACTGAGAACACAACTGATATATCCCCCTGTGTAAGCAAATCTTGTTCAGTAGTTCCTTAGCGCCATATACAACAATGCAGGAAGCATATCACCTCGCTCTTGGGAAGCACACAGGTATCATAATTAGTAGTTCTGGGAGAGGATTGATTCCTGTGTCACAGTACCCTTTGAGAAATACGGGGACTTCACAGCTAGTCATGGGCTAGCTGCTGCTGAAGTAATTGTAGATTGGCTCGAACCCAAAATCTCATTAGCTATAATGTTCTTCCTGCTCTAGCCAGGACAATGAATGCACATTATATAAAACTAATTAATTTTAAATTATTTGTATACCATTGTTAATTTAAACAATGTTAAATTAAATTCATGAGACTTGCATTTGTCCTTTCAAGGTTATTAAGGTTAGTTATAACTTCTTTTTTTTTTATCATCTATTTTTTTTAAAGACTGTAGAAAGTTAAGAGAATTGTGGTAATTGAAGTTTATTAATATAGCTTCTCAAACAACTTATAAGCAGACTTTGGTTTCTTCAAACCTTAAGTATAAGGAAGTATACAGAAGGTGGAAGCAGGAACATGTAACCTGCTAAGAATGCAGAGACGCTGTCCAAGTGTGCAGACATGAATTGAACAGGACTTCTGTAAGTACGCAGGAGACAAAAGGATGACTAAGGAAAAAGCAGACCTGCTACTAAATGGGGCAGAGGCCTTGGTGACACAGGACATGGAAAAGGTGGAAGGTCTTCTCTACCTTAGTCTTTATTAGCTAGACTGCCCTTCTGTGATCCCAGGCACCGGAGACCAAGGGGAAAGTCTTGAGCAAGGCAGATGAATGCTTGGTGGAAGAAAATCAGATCAGGGAATACTTCAGCAAACTGGACATGCATAAGTCCATTGGCCCTGGCAGGATCTACCTAAATGTACTGAAGGAGCTGTCTGATCTTAATCTTTAATCTTTTTTTTTTTCTCTCCCTCCCCACCCCTCCATATTTTATTTTAAATGTTATTATGGGTATTGAACATCATTGTTATTTATTGTCATACAGGCCTTTGACTAGACAACGAAAACTGTCTTTGCCTGTAGTATCTAGAACACATAACTATCAAAAAATAGATATTGAAGGTAAGGAGGTTACTTGTTTCATGTGATATGCCTTGTGCTCCCTCTTCATGGATACATACACAGGTGACCTTGAAGATCTTGTCAGAAGCAATGAATTTTGAGGAGGAATTTGGAGAACAGGAATGGGATCTGCAGGCAATTTTGGCATGGATATTTGGGGATGAAATACCTTAAGCATTTTGTTTTCTTTTACAAGCAGTGCTAGGTGATTGGTTTAATTGCAAAGATGGAGGGGGACAGAAATTACTTACCGTCTTTTTTTCTTTAATTCTACCTTGCAAGCTTTCATGTAAGTTTAACTTCGATAAATCAGTCACAAGTTGAATCACTGACCAGACAATACCAGAGGTTTTAGAGACCTTTCAGTGTTTGGAAAATACAGAAAGAAGTGTTGAGGTATTGCTGGAAGGAAACAAATTAAAAATAGCAAAAAGCAAGCTTAGTGTTAAATGTGAGATACTGTCAGGAGCTCAGATCTGAGCAATAAAAACAGTGAACTGAAGTATGAAGTTGAAGGAAAGAATTATATGATTGTAGGAAGATGTCATGGTTTGAGCCTAGCCGGTAACTCAGAACCACGCAGCCACTCGCTCACTCCCCCCCCTTTCTCCCCCCGCTCCCGGAGGGATGGGGAGAAGAATGGGAAGAATGTAACTCCCACGGGTTGAGATAAGAGCAGTCCCGCAACTAAGGTATAATACAAAACCACTATTGCTACCACCAATAATAATAATGATTAGTGAAATAACAAGTGGAGAGGATACAATTGCTCACCACCCGCCGACAAATACCGAGCCCGACCCGAGCAGTGATCTGGGCCTTCCGGGTAACTCCCCCCGGTTTATATACTGGGCATGACGTGCTGTGGTATGGAATACCCCTTTGGCCAGTTTGGGTCAGGTGTCCTGTCTCTGCTTCCTCCCGGCTTCCCCTCCTCCCTGGCAAAGCATGAGACTGAGAAAGTCCTTGGTTGGAATAAACATTACTTAGCAACAACTAAAAACATCAGTGTTATCAGCGTTGTTCCCAGGCTGAAAGTTAAAAAACACAGCACTGCACCAGCTACTAAGCAGGAGAAAAATGACTGCTATAGCTGAACCCAGGACAGTATCCACCCCTTATTCCATACCATTCACGTCATGCTCAGATCCCACATCTCTCAGCACACCATCACCCCTGTCCCATATATACACATATATATACAGCCACACATAGAGAAAGATATCATTCCCTAGTCCATGGACCAATCCCTGTAAAATTGCTGAACTCATCCAGTCCATGATGTCAGGCTCCATCTCTTGTAACAGTCTTTCAGGGCAGGAGGGACGGTATGTAGTGTTGGGTTGTTGCCTGCTGATGATACCGCCAAACTCGTCTGGTCACTGCTGAGCTCGTCTGGTTTCCTCAAAATTCATTCTTTGTTGAGGTGATGATCGGAGGGAAGTCAGGGTCAATTGCTGGCGACCTGAAGATATCTAGCTGGTGGGCTATAAAAGTGTTATAGAGCAGGCAACAGCGTACAATTGAGTTCATTGGCTGTTTTCCCCCAAAATCAAATCCCCTTGAGGTACACATCGGACTTCCTCATCTTCCCGCATTACCCGCCAAGTATATCCAGGTCCCTGAGCAAAAGCAACCCCACGAGTGGGTTTGCCTTTACCTGAAGCAGGAATAACCCAGACTCTCTTCCCCAACAAATTCTTTATGTGCACCACAGGATCTTTATCCCCCTCTACAGTACGTAAAAGTTCTGATTGGGCTGGGCCAGCCCTGTTGGCAGATCCCCTACTGTTGACCAACCAGGTGGCTTTTGGTAAATGTGTATCCCAGTGTTTGAAAGTCCCACCACCCATTGCTCTCAGTGTAGTTTTTAACAGCCCATTGTACCGTTCAATTTTCCCAGAGGCTGGTGCATGGTAGGGGATGTGATATACCCATTCAATGCCATGCTCTTTGGCCCAAGTGTCTATGAGGTTGTTCCGGAAATGAGTCCCATTGTCTGACTCAATTCTCTCTGGGGTGCCGTGTCGCCACAAGACTTGTTTCTCAAGGCCCAGGATAGTGTTCCGGGCAGTGGCGTGGGACACAGCGTATGTTTCCAGCCAGCCGGTGGTTGCTTCCACCATGGTAAGCACATAGCGCTTGCCCTGGCAGGTTGGTGGGAGTGTGATATAGTCAATCTGCCAGGCCTCCCCATACTTGTACTTCAGCCATCATCCTCCATACCAGAGAGGCTTTAACCGCTTGGCTTGCTTAATTGCAGCACATGTTTCACATTCGTGAATAACCTGGGCAATAGTGTCCATCGTTAAGTCCACCCCTCGATCACGAGCCCATCTATATGTTGCATCTCTGCCTTGATGGCCTGAGGTGTCATGGGCCCACCGGGCTAAAAATAATTCACCCTTATGTTGCCAATCCAAGTCCATTTGAGCCACTTTAATCTTAGCAGCTTTATCCACTTGCTGGTTATTCTGGTGTTCCTCAGTGGCCTGACTCTTGGGTACACGAGCATCTACGTGGCGTACCTTCACCACCAGGTTCTGCACCCGAGCAGCGATATCCTGCCACAATGCAGCAGCCCAGATGGGTTTACTTCTGTGTTGCCAGTTGCTCTGCTTCCACTGCTGCAACCACCCCCACAGGGCATTTGCCACCATCCATGAGTCAGTATAAAGTACTGGCCATTTTCCTCGTTCAGCAATGTCCAAGGCCAGCTGGATGGCTTTCACCTCTGCAAACTGACTCGATTCACCCTCTCCCTCAGCAGTTTATGCAACTTGTTGCAGGGGACTCCACACAGCTGCCTTCCATCTCCAATGCTTTCCCACAATATAGCAGGACCCATCAGTAAACAAGGCATATTGCTTTTCACTCTCTGACAGTTCATTATATGGTGGGGCCTCTTCAGCACGCGTCACCTCCTCTTCTGGTGACATCCCAAAATCTTTGCCCTCTGGCCAGTCCATGATGACTTCTAGAATTCCTGGACAACTGGGATTTCCTATTCGACCTCGTTGTGTAATTAGTGCAGCCCACTTACTCCATGTAGCATCAGTTGCATGATGTGTAGAGGAGACCCTGCCTTTGAACATCCAGCCCAGCACAGGCAGCCGGGGTGCCAGCAGGAGCTGCGCTTCGGTTCTGATCACTTCTGAGGCAGCTCGAACCCCTTCATAGGCTGCCAGTATCTCTTTTTCAGTGGGAGTATAGCTGGCCTCGGATCCTTTATATCCCCGACTCCAAAAGCCGAGGAGTCGACCTCGAGTCTCCCCTGGAGCTTTCTGCCAGAGGCTCCAGGTAGGACCATTCTCCCCAGCTGCGGTATAGAGCACATTTTTCACATCTGGCCCGGCCCGGACTGGTCCAAGGGCTACTGCATGAACTATTTCTCGTTTAATTTGTTCAAAGGCTTGTTGTTGCTCAGGGCCCCATTTGAAATCATTCTTCTTCTGGGTCACGTGATAGAGAGGGCTTACAATCAGACTGTAATTTGGGATGTGCATTCTCCAGAACCCCACAACACCTAAGAAAGCTTGTGTTTCTTTCTTGTTACTTGGTGGAGACATTGCTGTTATCTTGTTGATCACGTCTGTGGGGATCTGGCGGCGTCCATCTTGCCATTTTATTCCCCAAAATTGAATCTCCTGTGCAGGTCCCTTGACCTTATTCCGTTTTATGGCAAAACCGGCCTTCAGCAGGATTTGGATTATCTTCCTCCCTTTCTCAAAAACTTCTTCTGCTGTATCACCCCACACGATGATGTCATCAATGTATTGCAGGTGTTCTGGAGCTTGCCCCTGTTCCAGTGCAGTCTGGATCAATCCATGGCAGATGGTAGGGCTGTGTTTCCACCCCTGGGGCAGTCGGTTCCAAGTGTACTGGATGCCCCTCCAAGTGAAAGCAAACTGTGGCCTGCATTCTGCTGCCAAAGGGATTGAGAAAAATGCACTGGCAATGTCAATTGTGGCATACCACTTGGCTGCCTTTGACTCCAGTTCATATTGAAGTTCTAACATGTCCGGTACAGCAGCACTCAATGGTGGTGTGACTTCGTTCAGGCCACGATAGTCTACTGTTAATCTCCACTCTCCATTAGACTTTTGCACTGGCCATATAGGGATATTAAAGGGTGAGCGGGTCCTGCTGATCACTCCTTGGCTCTCCAGTCTACGGATCAGCTTAAGGATGGGAATCAAGGAGTCTCGGTTGGTGCGATATTGCCGCCGGTGCACTGTTGTGGTCGCAATTGGCACTTGTTGTTCTTCGACCTTCAGCAACCCCACAACAGAAGGATCCTCCGAGAGACCGGGTAAGGTGGACAGCTGCTTAATTTCCTCTGTCTCCAAGGCAGCGATACCAAAAGCCCATCTATACCCTTTTGGGTCTTTGAAGTACCCTCTTCTGCGATAGTCTATGCCAAGGATGCATGGAGCCCCTGGACCAGTTACAATGGGGTGCTTTTGCCACTTCCTCCCAGTCAGGCTGCTTTCAGCTTCCAGCATAGTTAACGCTTGGGATCCTCCTGTCACTCCAGAAATATAAATGGGTTTCACCCCTTGATACCTTGATGGCATCAGAGTACACTGTGCACCGGTATCTACTAGAGCCTTATACTTCTGTGGGACTGATGTGCCAGGCCATCTGATCCACACAGTCCAGTAAACCCAATTATCCCTCTCCTCCACCTGGCTGGAGGCAGGGCACCTCTAATAGTGATCATAAAATTCTCCACGTCTGTCTTGTAGAAAATGATTAGTATTCCTTATCACAGGAGCTGGATTAAAATCAGCTCTTCCACTCCGTCTGGGAAACTGCTCACCAGAGACTGGAGCAGCAGCTTTCCTGGGAGGATCATCCTTGACCATTGTTCTCCTCTTCAGTTCACGCACCCGTTGCTCCAGAGCTGAAGTAGGTTTTCCATCCCACTTTCTCATGTCTTCTCCGTGATCCCGCAGGTAAAACCATAGGGTGGCCCGTGGCGTGTGCCTCCTATATTTTCTTTCTCGAGCAGTAGGGCGCCTTCTGTTAATAGCTGAGACATGGGTTGGTACGCGTGGGGAGCTGGATAGATCGGATAAATCGTCTCTCAATTGTTTGAACTCCTGGGACAGTTTTTCCACAGCTGAAATGATGGAAGGGGTGAGATTGTCTTCGAACTCTCGGAGTTGACGAATCAGGCAATCCACTGTTGGTGATATTCCATCATTCCAGGTCATTGATGCCAATGTGTGGGCATATGATGATGGCGCACTCCGTGTAAGTTTCCGCCACATGGGTCGTGTACATTCGACTTCATCTGGATCTACGGACGTGTTCCTGGCATCCGGCCTATGATAGATCATCTCTATAATGGCTGATTCCCTCAGGGACTGGATGCCTTTCTCTATCGTGGTCCAGTTGGCTGAGCGACTCGTAATATCGTCTTTGTAGGGAAACCTTTCCTTCACAGCTGCCAGGAGCCGCCTCCAAAGACTGAGGGCTCGCTTCTCTCTTGCAATCGCTTTGTCAATTCCTCCTTCCTTAGCAAGTGATCCCAGCTGCTTGGCTTCCCTACCTTCTAGTTCGTGACCGTCGGCCCCATTGTCCCAGCATCGGAGCAACCAGGTGACAATGTGCTCCCCTGGAAGACGGGTGAAATCTTTTCGCATATTCCGCAGTTCGGTTGAGGTCCGGGGTCGAGAAGTGACCTCTTCTTCTTCTTCCTCTTCCTCTGACCCACGTAGTAGTAACTCTTGTTCAGATGCTGTTGCATGTAGTAATGGCATTGGGTCTTCATCTTTCTTCGCTTCGCGGGTTGCTCTTTGTGCCTCTCGTCTGCTTTTGCTTACAGGAGCAACAGACATTGTCACAAACTGGCCATTTGGTTTAGCTGCAGTGTTTGTCACTGTGGTTGGAGTGGCTGCAGTGTCTGCCACTAGGATTGGAGTGGTTGCAATGTCTATTGCTGGGGTTGGTGCAGCTGTTGTGCTTGGGAGTTGAGTAACACCAACAGCTGCATTGTCTGTTGCTGTCGGGGTTTGAGTAGCTACTGTGCTTGTCACTGGGGTTGGTGTAGCTGCGGTGCTTGAAGTAGCCATATTGTCTGTTGCTGTCGGGGTTTGAGTAGCTGCTGTGCTTGTAGTTGGCATAGCTGCGTTGTCTGTTGCTTTGCCATCAGATCCAGAGACATTTTTTTCCCTTTGAAGGTGCTGGATAGTGTTGAGCAGGGCTCTGTAGGCGTAGGCCAAGCCCCAGCACGTTGCCATGATTTGTCCCTCTCTGGTATAACCAGGACGACAGCACACCTCGTTTAAGTGTTTTACTAGTTTTTCCGGATGTTGCACTTGTTCAGTGGTGAAGTTCCAAAGCACTGGAGGGGCCCACCGGCCTAGATACTTGCCCATACTATCCTACACACCCTGCCACTCATAACTGTCCAGCCTCAGGGAAAATCTCTTGGTGGTCCTCCTATATCGTCGTCTAATCCTAGACCAGATTCGAACCTGATACTGCTGAATTTTTGAGATTAAACGAAATAGGATGTTCCTACGACGGGATGGCCGTGGGTAGAACACACTCCGTATGTGTGCCAACATGCTGATCCCCAGCACAATCAGCAGGCAGGTTTCAAGGGTATTCAAAGGCCATCTAAAACCTTCAGAACTCTCAACTGCTGTTGCAAATAGGCTGGTGGGGGAACGGGGGGTGAAAGAGAATGCTTCCTTCGTAAGTTTACCCCCCGAGGAGAAAAAAATAGATATGCAATTGCTAAAATATTTCATTATATACCTCCCAATGTATAGAGGTGATGGCCACGCTGGAAGCACGAACCAGACCAGTTTCATGATCAATGAGTCTATTGTATTACAAGTCATTACCATGAAGTACAGTGTAACAAGAACCTCAGCCCAGGCTCCCCAGCCGATAAACGCTAAAACAGCAAATAGTGGCTGTAAGTAAGGTACAACATGCTGAAACTCTGAGATTAAGCGCAACAAGTCTGAGAGCCAAATAATCACCATTGTGACGAGTAGTAACAATGAATGCTTATCACAAATATGATTAAACACACTCTGGTCAGATCTGTCGTTATCTCAACATTTCGTGCCCCACGTTGGGCGCCAAAAAGAACTGTCGTGGTTTGAGCCCAGCCGGTAACTCAGAACCACACAGCCGCTCGCTCACTCCCCCCCCTTTCTCCCCCCGCTCCCGGAGGGATGGGGAGGAGAATCGGAAGAATGTAACTCCCACGGGTTGAGATAAGAGCAGTCCCGCAACTAAGGTATAATACAAACCCACTACTGCTACCACCAATGATAATAATGATTAGTGAAATAACAAGGGGAGAGGATACAATTGCTCACCACCCGCTGACTGACATCAAGCCCGACCCGAGCAGTGATCTGGGCCTTCCGGGTAACTCCCCCCGGTTTATATACTGGGCATGACGTGCTGTGGTATGGAATACCCCTTTGGCTAGTTTGGGTCAGGTGTCCTGTCTCTGCTTCCTCCCGGCTTCCCCTCCTCCCTGGCAAAGCATGAGACTAAGAAAGTCCTTGGTTGGAATAAACATTACTTAGCAACAACTGAAAACATCAGCGTTATCAGCGTTATCAGCATTGTTCCCAGGCTGAAAGTTAAAAAACACAGCACTGCACCAGCTACTAAGAAGGAGAAAAATGACTGCTATAGCTGAACCCAGGACAGAAGAATATGCTGGTGGATCAGAGACATGAGGAGTTGATTGGAATATTCTTTTTAGCAGCCTGATACTTAGAAACAGAAATCAGAATAAAATACATATGACTTGCAAGGTTTAATTCTCTAAGCAAGCTTTTAGATGATTTTATAATTTTCACCACTCAAGAGATTAATAATAAAAAAAAAATAGTTAATGTTTACTTTTGCATACACACTCAACGCAGCTGAACTCTTAATTCCATAGAGAAAAATGAAGCCACATGTAAAAATATTGTAGCAGCATATGTTGCCAATATTTTAGCAAAGAATCCCGCTAAAATATTTCCTGATAAAGCCTCAAAATTTCTATAATGACCTACAGAAAATATTCTTCAGTTCTAAGTGCATCAAGTGTGGGTTTTGACAGGAAGCAAAATGGCAAAATAAAAATGCATTAACTGGAAATATTTATGCTCAATTTTAAAAGGAAAAAAAATCAGGTTCCAAATTGATAAAATACATTCATCTAAAATGTGATTTTTTTTTTGCATACTTAAGAGGTAGTAAAGTCACATTTATGAATAGGTGTTTTCACTGTAAACTTCTAGAACATTTGCAGCGGCCTGCATTTTTTCGATGTAGTTACACAATGCAGGAATCATCTGAATGCATGTAGCTGTCTGTGTCTCACCTAGATTCCCAAACTCTCTCTGCAAACAACTGAGATAAACAGGCATTTCTAGGGCATGGATCATCACACTTTAGACTCCTAAAATAGGTCAGATTAATTGTGCCTTAAAATAAAACTCCCCAAACCTGCCATGTTATTTCTGTTGAAACACATGAATCTTTACTGATGCTTTTCACATCTTCAATTTTCATAGAATCATAGAATCATAGAACAGTTAGGGTTAGAAATGACCTTAAGATCATCCAGTTCCAACCCCGCGGCCACGGGCAGGGACACCTCACACTAAGCCATGTTGCGCAAGGCTCTGTCCAACCTGGCCTTGAACACTGCCAGGGATGGAGCATTCACAACTTCCTTGGGCAACCTGTTCCAGTGCCTCACCACCCTCACTGTAAAGAACTTCTTCCTTACATCTAATCTAAACTTCCCCTGTTTAAGTTTGAAGCCATTACCCCTTGTCCTACCACTACAGTCCATAAGGAAGAGTCCCTCCCCTGCTTCCCCTGTTAGACGCCCTTCAGATACTGGAAGGCTGCTATGAAGTCTCCACGCAGCCTTCTCTTCTCCAGGCTGAACAGCCCCAACTCTCTCAGCCTGTCTTCATACGGGAGGTGCTGCTCTAGCCCTCTTATCATCCTCGTGGCCCTCCTCTGGACTTGCTCCAACAGCTCCATGTCCTTTTTAAGTTGAGGACACCATGCAACTTCTCCAATTTTAATGAAGAATTAAAGTATATAATGTATGTAATATAGCCTTGTACCACTGGTCTCAGGGGGGAAGTAGGGATACAAAATTATTCCTTGACAGCATATAGTACTTACTACAAACCAGTATGTTTCAAGGTTAAAATTAAAAAAATAATAATTTCAGGGGTTTAAAATATGCCCTATGTATCTGTCAGGAGTGATTTAATATATTTAAGATGGAGATAGATCCAATAAAAAAAAAAAAAAAAAAAACAACAAAAAAAAAACAACAAACAGAAAAATCACTTCACTTTCTCCTTTCAGGTTTGTGGCTGTAATCACAAATTACTCGTAGCCCAATAATACTCCATGCTCCATCTAACTATTGCTAACTGTTGGTTTTGAGCTATCATAATTTGCCCTTGGCAATCACAAAAGTTTATCAGAAACTGACATGTCACTTATATGGTCAGTGTTTCACATAGGAAAGCATGTATCATTTAAGAAATGTGACTTGCTTCTCTCTTAACCACTGTGGTAATAATATCTAATTTCATGTAACAGTACACATACTGTTCAGAATATATTGAACAACACTCTCTGTAGTTGTCTTTTTACATATGGGGTTTCACAAGAGTTAAATGAAAGTTAGTCTACTTTCCTAACTTTGGTTAGAAATTTTTATTTATTTTACCTTGTCTGGATTGTGATGTGCCTTAAAAGCTTTATTCATAGTTTATCAATCAAAGGTTTTGAACACTTTGTAAACAACTGAATTCTGGTACCTCACTGGTTCAGGTACTCCCTGTTCCAAGTAATTAAGTGTTAATTTTTTCATCTGAATATGCAGATTAGTTAGAAGAGGTGTAAAAACAGACTCTGGCAAAGAGTTCTTTGTCACTTATGTTTCGGAGGAGAGTCCAGATCCGTGTTAAAATAAAAAGAGATTATGTGCATATATTTATATCTCGAGTTTTTTCTTGTTTTATTCTGTATTCACGCTGTGTTTTAGCAAGTGTACTGCAAGTCCTATGGCATTTATGAATAATTCATATTTTACCTAATAATTTAATCTAGATTTGTACAGTATCTTGTTAATGCCATGTATCTAAAATATTCATATACATTTAATATATATGTGTGCACACATATTTACTTGTATGGGGAAAAATTAAAAAAAAGTACATTTACTTCCTGTACAAATTCTTTTTCAACAGAAGTCTTTGTTACAAGACACACGTACTTCCCAGATAGTAACACATTTATTTTCTTAATTCTGCCCTGAAAACAGCAAATGTTATCACTATTTACATAGAAATTGCTTAGGTAAGAACAAGAGAAAAAAAATCTGCTAAATACATTAAATTATTGTGTGCAGTGCTGCTTACTTTTCAACTGTCACAAGTGAGATAGCATCCCACAGAAAAAAATCAATCTTTACTCTCCACTCTATAATTACCAATTTATCACATGTACTAAATGGAAAAATAGCAATCCTATAATAAGAGTAAGAATGTAGTAGAAGAGATTTTGTGATGTGAGAAATGTGCCTCATTTTCTTCTGCATCAATTCAGTGCATTAGAATAAAGCAGTGCTCATAATAACACACATTTCTTTATCAACCATTGAACACTGCATGCAATTGTCTGGAAATGTAGATTAGCAAAATACAAACATACACAACAATCCAGAGTCCTTCTGCAGAGCAATCATAAACCATAGGTGAAAGCAAACATGCAGTTAATTTCCAAGAAATATTATGTAGGCCATTCTTAATGAATTAATTTGGTCAGCCACGATAAAGTTTCAGATTTTGGAAGCAAGATTATTTGATATCTATTATTAATAGCATATTAACAATTTTATTTGCTGCAGTCAGACTGGGCTTAGTAGTATTTTTCTATTCTTCATTTGGTTAGTTAGTTCACTGTTCACTGTTCATCTACTTTATGTATTTGAACTCACAGGATTCCTGGGTTTTTTTTCTGATATCTCCCACCATGTCCCAACATAGATTCAAATCATAGTAGCAATGGTTGTTATAGGTTGTTATAGAAATAAGAAAACTGTAAAGTACTGTATGTTGTTCTGTGTTTTCTATGTTTTTTCTTGAAGACCCATCATTTAGTATAATTAGAAGATATACTTTTGGAGAATCTGAAAATTGCTTTCAAGAAATGACATGAAATTAAGCTGGTTTTATGAAGAAAGAAAATTAAAACTCATAATAAGGTGGGGTTTTTTTCCTGAACACTTATAAATTAGCTTGTCTCCAGGCTGTGAACTGGAATTCATTTAAATATTTATGAATGCTTCTTCTTTTGTCTAAATTTAGCGAAGTTCAGTAGAAGAACTAATTTCTACATCCTTTTAACCCTACAAAACAAACTAACAAAATTTTGCTTAGGTGTGGTGGGGTTTTTTTTACAGGGTTTGATTTTCTCTGTTGTTCCCTGCCCCCCCTAGAAACAGATACCTAACATAAATTGGGTAAATATGCCTTAGAAATGTCTATGCCTCTCTGTTGGCTATGGAAGAACCCCAAAGACTTGAATCTCACTTTTAATACAAAGAAAATTTAATTCTGTGGTTTGAATTCAACAAAGAAAAGCCCTGAATCTCTTCGTCATTCTGAGTAAATTTCTTGCTAGTTATTTTGGCACAGCAGTTCTTTCAACTACAAGATTCCCATCCTGAAGCTGTGTTTTAACGGACAGATTACTGGTACTTGGATCCAGAAGTTTCAGGCTCAACAGTTTTGTAGTGTTCCAACAAAAGAGAAGTCCCTGGAAAATCCCATATTTTCCTTAGCACTGCTTCTGTGTGTGTGTGCATACACATACATAACAGTTTGTTAATTTCCATAAATACATGATATTATGAATTTGGGCTTAAAAGCGATAAGACTAAAGAAATGTACTGGCACTTGTAACAAAAACTAATGGGTTTTTTTTATTCCAACCTCATCCTCCACTTTAATTTTTTCTTTCTTGACATCAAGGATTTGTAATCTTTTGAAATTATCATTTCTGGTGATTTAACTCTCAGTATAAAGCATAATGTTTTAAGTTTACCTTATTTCTGTTTAAAAGACAAAACAAGGTAACAACTGGGTTGTATCTGTGGAAAATGGTTTATTTGGTGATAAACATAAACTTCTGTCATGTTTCATTCATCGTGACACTTTGAAAGGCAACTCTACAATTATGAGTGAATTTAGATAATGCACTATTAGATGTCAGCTAATCCTCAGTAAATATTCCTGTAGTTCTTCTTTGAAATAAATTATCTCAAACATCACTTTTCATATATTTTCTACTATTTTGTAAAGATGTAGAACCTCAACAGATTCTTTGTACAGCTGAGCTGACTTTACATTTTGCAAGTGTATTATATAGTGGAAGCATTTTCTTCTCATTAGTTAAAACAACCTTTGCCATTTTATTTGTAACTTGGCTTTTTAAACACTTGACAAGATACCAGAAAACATTTATAAAGCATGGCTGGAAGCAATATATTTGTTCTTCTTAACTGAAATCCTTTCACCTTGACAATATAAGCTCATGAAGGAGGAATCGCCCAGAATATAAGATCATTCCTATTAGGAAATAAAGTAACTGGACTCACGAAGATTTAAATGACAGTGAAAGCATGTTTATTGTCTTAACCCATCCAAGTAAATGTAAAAATCTAATTACTTGTCTCCTCTGTGTATGTGTATTTGCTTACATGGAACCAAATTGCATTTTATGGCCATTTATTTGTTAATGTTTAACTCTCATTTGTTCCTTACCGCACAAATACAGAATTCTGCTTTTTGCTATACACAGGCAGTTTTAATTGAAAATGAAAAGGAGTTACACGCATAAATTTAAGCAAGATAATTAGACTTCCAAAGAATTTTTGCGTATTTTTTCTAGCTGCTTGCTACCTCAGCACAGCAAAGGATAGGTTTCCTTCCTCTAGTCAGTTTCCAGGAAAGATGTGGGCAAACAGTTTCTCCTCTCGATCAGCTATGTACATATAATGAATTTCTCTTCATATGTCCCTTGAATCTTGTTTTTGTCCCTTGTCTTTCTAAATTTATACTTTATTTCTCTTGTGTCTTCACACTTTTCTACGTGTTTCTTATTTTTCTTTTGATTTTTCATTTTTCTTCTGGCTTATAATTTATTCTTACCATTACTCCTTTTTGTGTAAATGATCCAAGTCTTACCATTTCCCTAACGATCTCTTCCTCCTTACATACATCCATCAAAGGAGGGTTACTCAGAGCTGAGACTCCCTTCTCGAGGTGGGAACTGCCATTGTCTAAGAGTGCCTATCTTTCTTGTCTGCATAGAAAAGCAAACTAGATGACTAGCTGGTTAGATGAACTCATTTTTGTGGTAAGTGTAGTTTTCCTTACATCCCTGACCTGTATAGGTATTAATGAAAATCAAAAAAGGCAGAAGAAATACTAAGTATAGCTTCTAAAATCTGAGACTGTCAATATAGTGAAAACTGATGAAAACAGCATTCAGTCACAAAGGTACACCCACATGGTGTACTGACATCATACAAGATGATGGTAACCCTTTGGCAAAAGGGAATTACTACAAAACCATGCTTTATTTTTTTAGCTCCCATCTTGATCTCAGCTGGCCAAACCCGCTTCCTGTTTTGATAAGTTCTCTTCTGTCCTCAATTGATGAATGAACCAGCAGGATGACAGTTCTGTAAATAAATTTTATTTATGAATTGATTACTCTACAGGTGTAGATCATGGAGCTTGCCATCCTTCCTTGATCAATCAAAACATTCTTAATGAGCTACTAATGTTCTCTCCAATTACCATATTCATGTGAACCACTCAGGTACTCTGCGCACCCTTGACAAATACAGTATATTGAAGGTGAGGAAGTCTGTTCAAAGCTCACAGTTAAAGGGAGCAATATTTGCTTTGTAAATCACTGACCCAACAACTGTTAACATCAGTAAGAGTGTTTAGCTACAACTGTGTAATTAAGAAGTAGGAGGCTGATTCTGATACAGCAGTACCTCCTATATGTCCTAGGACCTCCTATAGGTCCTATATGAAGACCTCTGACAGAACTGAGAAACTGATATATAGAATTATAGATCCAGTTTCAGGCATCTGAGGCAGGAAGGAGCAAGTAACTGCAGTATTTTCCTGCACCAGAACTGAAAGAAAATATAAAAGAAATACTTTCTATCTTGTCTGACCTTACTAAGACCATGTATGATCTCTGTAGGGCACGCTGCCACCTTTGTAAGGCAGCAAAATACGTTACATCTTGACTGCAGTTCTTTATAGGGGGTGTTTTGGGCTCTGTCTCTAGTGTGGAAACTGTTCTCACAAGAGTTTCCACTACCCAACATCCACAGTGGTTGAATGGGATGTGAATGAAACAGCATACAGCTCTAACAGTTTGCACTGGCTAAGACTAATTCTTCAGCTGTTGTCTAATTCCTCAGCTGTTGTCTGGCAAGGAAAGCTAACCCTTTACAGTGCACTTCTAAGGACTGACCAGATTAGCATGGGCAAGGGCATGGTTGGGGGACAGGATATTTCACTCCTGAAAATGTAAGACAAATTTGAATGCACATTCTTGAGGTTTTGGTACAGCGTGAGTGTTGCCATGCAGATGTGGATACTTTGTACAGAGCGACCAAATGTGGGCTCACTCAACAGTAAAGGTGCATGTAGCTATTTATTTTCAGTATCAAATTCTTAATATATTTTTTCTTGTTACATGACATTTCTCTCATTGTCTGAATGGCATGCGAATGCTATTGCTTTGATTCAGCCCTATCTGAAAACTTCATCCAGCACTTCTCTTTCATTCTATATTATATCTCATTGTCACTGTTTTTTCTTCACTGAAGTCTAAAATTCCTTGGTTTTACAAATGTTTCAATACTATTCTCCCAAGTGGAAATAAGATATGATAAGTCTCGCCTTATATCTCTAATTTGCATGCTCTTCACTCATGTCAAAATCAGTTTAAAGAGTTTAGAAAGACCTTCAAACTGTCCCCAAGACTTTTCCAAACCACATGTTCATACATTCAACTCATTTTCTGTCTGCCTAATCTAATAACAAAAGAGAAGAAATAGCACAGAAGTCTTATTTTTTCATATATATATATACACATACATATACACACAGGAATGAAATAGCTAAACCCCATTATTTATGAATAATGGGGTTTAGTACTTTTTAACAGTAAAACCTCAGTTCGGTGAGGACTTAAATTAGCTACATTACCGCATATACATGAATTTCACCCCTCCATTATGTGTTACAGCACTATGAGATTGACATGGAAAGGGTGAATTAATGGGACATCAAATTAAACTATGAAGAAGCAAACTCGAGACAAGCAAAAGAGAATTTTTTTTATCCAGCAGTTAAAAGAGTGACACTCCTTTCCAAAGGATGCTTCAGATGTTGAGGGTTTACAAGGGATCAGAAGAGACCACATGAGAAAATTGAAATGCGGTCTATGAGCACTGAAGATAGATGCAACCTATGAGGACTCTTAACTAACTAAATTCATAATAACTTTATCTACCTCAGGAAGCCTATGAACTGCAAATGTTTGGAGAACAGTAGGCTGAGTTCTTTAAAGAAGGATTATCTATGATACAGTCCAGGTATTTGCCTGATCATAGCCAGAAACAAGACAAAACAGGTGATTAGATCTGACACCAAATGGCTACTGTTACATAAAAGACAGTAAAACTGCTACCTTCTCTGTAAAGCATATATATAGGGAGTTTAAATAGGGAGTTTAACCAGAAAGTATGGACTTAGTGAAAAATGACAGGAAAACACTTTAAAGCTCATAAAAAAGAACTGTGGAGGGATAGAACGTAACAGTATTTCCCGGATGAGTTATTATTTCACACCAATTTATATCAGATTCATGAAAAGTTTTTGGTAGAATACTTGCATTGTAGGTAACTGAGCTTATCTAGTAATTTTCCTGATTTAGTGGTTATCAAAATCAAATATCTATTATTTTCTGTTGCTCTAGTTTATCAGTACTGTAGAAGAATGGGATCTAATTGTTGCTATTTTTTGAGATATGAGCTCTTTCTCTTATTTGTCCTATTTGTCTATTCTTAAATGACACACATCTAAATCAAATTAAATTGGTGGTTCCGCAAAGGTAAAAGAACAGGTAGGTTTTGTTAGGTTATGTGATAAAACTCATCTGCAGGCCCACAGAAAACCTCAGAGAGACAATGGGAGGGGTTAAATAATGTCCAAATAACACCCTGCCGGGCCACTCCCAGTCCCATCACAGGAGCCACCAGTCTGTCAAAGGCCCATCTCTACAAGCTCGACGGAGCACAGGGGTGAGCAGTGGCAGGCAGGAAACGAAATTAAGGACTCCCAAGAAACCAACAGCTTGTCTGGGCACCTTCCAGGTGCCACAGAGCCATCAGACCCACGATCCAGGCGTGAAACCTATCAAGATAGTCAATAGGAACAGCTCTCCAGGTCACCTTGCAGACTGAGGGACGTTACTGCCCTCAGTATGCCCACCGGTATAGGGCCGATTACAGGATGCAGAAGAGCAGTTCAGGATTGCACAGAATTTATGATGACATATTTAGAGAACCAACCAAAGGTAGGAAAGGGGGGGGTGGGGCAGAGAATTTTGGAAGAATTGACTAGGAAAATAGAGTGGAAAGGGGTAAAAAAGAGCCAGCCACGAGTAAGTGATTTGCTGATTAGTATACTTGTCTGCTGATGCTCTGCACCTGTTCAGTGCAGTCTGCCTTTTCTTATTAAATTCCTTTCTAACTCTTCCCTGGGTGAAAGCTCTCAATCCTGTGTGCGCATATGTGCATGGAGCAGCTGGAGCCAAGCCATGGGTTGAAGGACCCATGTATCACCAGAATGAGTGCAGGTGTGTGAGTGAGTGGGTTATCATTAGCAAAGATCAAGCTAAACTAGCTGGTGAATGGACAAAGAGGCTGGGAGTGAGGGGGGAATGGGTTTCCAAGGGCTGCCTTTGGATGTGAGGGCATCTGTGTTGCTAAGGATAAGAGCAGAGGAGCATCAGCTATGGGATTAAGGGAGTCCTGGCCCACTCTGTTGAATATGTGTGAACATAATGGTCCATACCAGCAGCAGGAGTCAGGCTGTGTCCCTGGGGGCTTTTATGTCCAGATGCCAGGAACTGAGGAGGCTGGGATCTAGGTGACAGCTGCTGGAGGGATCCACCTTAAACATACGTGTGTATTGCAGCAGCCTTGCTTCTCTCTGGCTGTTGGATCTGGCACGATACATTTTTCTCTAAGTGCTTCAAATATATTGTGTATTTTCCCCAGCTTCTTGTTAATTCTGTTTTAAATATCAAAGTGCTGCTAGATAATGAAATAATGGATAACATCAGGGAATGAAGAAAAGTTGTATAAATACAGAAGGAACAGTAAAGGTTTATCAGCAAATGTAGAATCTAGGTAACTCAAAACTTTTTTTTTTTTTTTCTTTTATGTATGGCTATGTATAGTACACAGTTATTTTTAGATCCTGTTATTCTGTAGATAGGGAGGTGATGGCAAAAGTGGGATAAGGAGACTGGAAAGACGAGGTTACTATTTCGCTGACGAACTTAAACATACAAATATTGGGCAATCATGTAAAAAGCTTACTACCATATAAAAGGTTACTAAAATTATTTATAGAGGAGGAGTGACCTTGTTCTGGGCCTAGATTTAGAATATAATATGGGTAAGTAGCGCGTTAGAAACCATAAGAAACCATTCATGGAAGTTTTTCAGCAGAAAAGGCATGAAAGTCAAAAACACCCTCCAAAAAAACAAAAAGATTGCTATGTAGACCCATAGCAGTAGCAATATAAGCATCACTTTCAATTACGTTCATCATCCACTTGAGATCAACTTGAAAGACCTCACAGGATCTTAAATACAATCATTGGCTTGTTTACTAGCTACAACTCCTATACATGTGATTAGACATGAAGTAAGAATAGCCTCAAGGCTTTTCTGGGATGTTAACAGTTTTAGCAGGTTACAAATAGGCAAGATAATCTGTATAGCTGTTTGCTAGTGCTGAAAGCATTTGCAAACCAGGCATGTTACTTTGTAAAACGCTCTCCCAATTTCTTCAGGAAAATCCAGAAAAGATTACGTGAGTTGACTTAAAGAACAATTTCCTCACAGTGCTGATTTGACTTGGGAAAAATGAAATGGCAGTAGTTATCATGAGCTTCATGGATTTTGCTCGTAAGTATTCAGTCAGCATCTTTGAGGAGTTCCACGTTACCCAAAGCATAACCCTTGCAGAAGTTGCATTTAATATCATGTACATTAATATAAAATGACAAACCCAAAATATATAGTTACAACGTGTGATTCATTGCAGAAGTGATGCTTTCCTGTTGACCCAACGCTCACTCTTTTATTTTATACTTAACATGATTAACTTTACACCTAGTAATAAGTAATAACTGATCTCAGTAATTAGACTGAAAACTTCAGGAGAATCCTCTGAATATGTAGTCTACTATTCCACTTATGGTTAAATACGGTGCTTTTAACTGAAGTTAAACTATTATTTATTTTTTTAACGTGAAGTAACAAAAAATACATATATACTCAAATCAGAGTACTACACTGCAAATCCCAACTGGAAGGACCCCAGGTTGCATTCAGCCGAGTACAGTCACAGAGAACCATATAAACTATAGGAAAAAAAAAATAAAAATCACTGTATGGTAACTTTAGAAAGATACTGCTTTTAGTAGCTTAGTCTGGATTTTACTAGAACATAACAGGCAAGGGAACAGTAACATGAAAATTCTTCTCAGCCATAAAACTCAGCTGAATGATTTCAAAAAGATAAATCTGTACTTGGAACAATTCAACTTCATTTCCACTAAAATAGACGAAAAAAACCCCAAACAAAACAAAAAACAAACCACAAAAAAAAATACTCAAAAAACCCACAAACTAAAACCCAAAACAAACAACAAAAATGCAACAAAAAAACCCACACTCAAACAACCGGACAAACAGACAACGCTTTCTAAGATTACAACATGAGCAAACAATTTCAGAAAATATCCTCGTTGCAGTTGGTCAGAGTATGCATGATATACGATACACATGATACTTCACATATTCTTGCAATAAATTCTCCTTTTGCAGTGGCTTTTTTGAGTAGTTTGTGAATTTGTTTTTTTATAGTATGGCTATACAACTTTTTGTCATATATAAAAAGAGATGGCATAAAAATGCTACTATTCCTTAGACCAGTAAAACAGAAACATTGGATAAATCTCTGCAATTTAATAACATAGATTATACCTAGACTATAATTGTATTATAGCAATGTTCTTCTGGAAAAGATACTTGCCATCACTGTCATAACATCTTTCTTGCACAGTCTATTTTTCTTCACTGAGAGGACAGTAGGTCTAGAAATGGACTTAGACTTCAGCTCACAGGAAGACCTGGAAAGTTAGCAAATTATGCCTTTCATAAGCAGCAGATATCTAGAGAGTCAGTTTAATCGGCTATATACTGAGTGTTATAGGTCACCTCAGCTGAGTTACAATTTGCCAAGATATAGATAAACACAGTAGAAAACAAAACAAAGATGTAAACCTTCAAACAACCATTGTGTTGCACAGAAATATCTTGGCAGATGATATTAATCATATGTAGAAGATAGCATAATAATTTTTGTTCAGGATTAGAGTTAGTATGAAATACTTAGTGGTAAAAGAAGAAGAAAAATATGAGGTTACCTATGCACACTACAAAAAAGCTCCTGGAAACTTAAGATTTCATTAGTAATTATTTTCAATAATTTTTCAGTGTGGAGTTGAAAAGATCTTGACATCTTATGATAAAAGAGCATTCACAAGGTATGAATATTGTGGAAAATGCAATGCACATATCAGAACATAGTGCTGGGAAGGGGCAATCAGGCAAAAGGGTTAAAACCTTCCTATATATTCACATACATGTGAATCATACTACCTCAGCGGAACAATAATGCATTTGCAGTTGTGCAAGTGTTTCTTTTCCTTGCAAGATCATTATTCAATCTGCACTGCGTATGTACACAAATAAATGTGCTAAGAATTAGGGGAATTTCTTTATACTCTCTGATCTTTTTTTTGCTCTAAGGTAGTATGTCCTCTTCCTGGTCACAAGATTGAAAAATATGTTTAGAGTTTCCAAACAAAGACCTTAAGGTTTTCAGGTAAAACTCACTGTAACTGTTATCCATCATATGATGAAGTAACACTACACCCAGTACATCCACTCTGAATTATAGAAAGTTGCAAAAATATCTTTAGAAGTTTTCGTTTCATTTAATTTCCCTAATCTTCATTTCCTGTGATACGTATGAAATCTTCTTGGTGGTTATGTTAGAGGACTTAGGCAAATATCAGTCAAAGCACCAATGGATATCCTGGACAATTCACAGAAGCACTAATGAATTACTTAAGTGATTATTTTCACTTTATCATAGCTACCAACATGAATAACAGAATGTTCACTATTATTCAGAAACAATTTCTAAATTAAATGATTGCCATGAACCATGCATGTGCATCTACTATCACCCTTTCACATGATGAAGAGAACAACTGAGACACATGTAGAATATTTTCAGAACAACAATTCACAAGCTGACAGTGGTGTGGCATCATCTTATTTATAGATGTCTTTGCTAGCTTCAAAGCATGTGTATTTTTATTGTCATGCTTAGAAAGAGAGTATATGTGATTTATGGACAGGATTTGTTTTGAACACATGAAGAACACCTGCAAAAACAACACTAAGAAGAGATGAGTATTTCATAAAGAAAGCAGGATGTTAATTTGAAAGCCAATAATAACAAAGACCCACTTTTAGCATTATGCTGCAAAACATGAGGAAAGTAGATATAAATTTCTATAGCTGTACAGACTTTGGAGTATTTTTGTGAGACTAAAATCCAGTCCACTCATATTTTTTTTGCAATTGCTATGTGAACTGCATCTTCCAAATATATCCAGATTATTTCCTGTCCTGGAAAACTTATTTTTCAACATTCTCTATGGAATCTTTCTTCTGAACTAGACTTTTAAGTTGAACATTAAAAATCAAACAATATGGAAATCATAATGAGCACAAAACAAAATCTGTTTAGGTGCAGTAGTGGTGTTTTGGCTTAAATAACTTTTGTTAAGTACTACTGATCTAAGTTACTACTAGCTTTTAATGTTCAGCAATGAGCAATGTACAAGAAAAGAAGAAAAAGATTTTTTTTTCCATGGAGGCTAAATTTCTGTGTGAATACTAAAAGCACAGAAAATGAACACGGGAGTGAGAAATAGCATGAAACAGGAGAAAAATAAAAAAAACATTAATCAGGTAATTAATGGTATTTTATGCATGTATGCACATATAATGTCATTTTAGAATAAAGAAATAGGTGAAGGCTATATATGAAGGCTATAATTCTATCACTTTGCTTTCCAGCAAACCTTGAAAATGTTTGTGCTTTTAATGATATGCAATATGACATCCTAGAGAAAGAAAAAGTGAATAGCCAGACTTCTCTATTACTGTATCAGTGGTCTGCAGCAAAGAGAATTCATTTGAACTGTAAGCAGGCTAAAACAGACTTTTTTCTCTTTATGACAATGCTTCTGGCTGAAAATGAGAGGAAATATTTTGGTTTTATTTGATGCAGTTACTTCAGAGATAAAAAGATGAAGGGCTTAATAGCACTAGCAGCAGTGAATCCACACTAGGGCTATTTGGTCTGCAACCTACAGAAGCTAAAATAGAGATCTATAAAATCCTGAGTGTCATGGAGTATGTGGTTTACTCTCTTTCCTAATGAAAGATCTATGGTGCCAGGTTCAGAACAAATAAAAGGAAATACTTCTTCACACAAAACACAGTTAAGCTATTCAGCTGTTTGCCATAGGACATTTTGACTGCTCTACATTTACCTGTGTTCAAAAGATTTGCACATATCTTTAAAGAAAACTTCTTTGAGATCTATTAAATAGAAAGAAATCACGTCAGGGTCAGGAAGACCTTGAGTTACAAATATTTATACATTGGAAGAATGCAGGCATTTGGGAAAACATCAATACACATGTCCTGTTCTTATACTCTTCCCTAAGCATCTGCATTGCTCCTGTCAGAAACTGCACATCAAACCGGAAGGATTTTAGTACTAACTTTCTCCATCATTCTTTGGCTTTATTCTTAAACATGCCATTTGTAAATAGAAACCTATTGTGTATATGTAGTCTTGCAAAGGGATTCAACTCCAAGTCAAGAGCTCAAACAACAGTGAAAACAACAATAGTAAATGCTACATTTTTTTTAACATTTAGTCAAGTCAAATCAACACCAAAGCTCTTTCTTAATCATCTTATAATCACTCCGAATGTACTTTTAGTTCAGGACTCCCAGTAATCCCAAGACTTCCTCCTCTTGTCAGCTTCCCAAAGGGGAAAGTTTTTCTTTTTTCAAATCAGTTGAAGGTTGTAAAATTGCTTGAATGTATAATCATATATTTATGTATTTGAAATATAATATTGAAACTGAAATACCAACACATGTATAGCTGACAGCTTCATCTGAACTTTTTTATTTTTTGCTTAAATAATTCTGAAGGTAAAATGGAAAGATACATTGCTATAGTCAATTTCATGATGCTGCTGCTACTCATAGTCAATTTATTTTATGATAATTTGATGAGGAAGGCTTCATTTTATATATTTAGTTGCTAAGTTTGGAAATGTTACAGTGGCAGTTCATAATCTTAAGACAAAACAAATTTCTGTTTGGTTCATACTGTTATCAGATCTTTGTTTTTCAGCTCAGCTGAAAACAAGAAAAAAAAAAATCATTCTCCATGGGCTCGTAAAATTCACATGCCAGGGTTTTAACACCAAATGTGTCTGAGTTCAGAATAGAAATGACTCATTAGTATAAAATAATTTAACATCGTCAAGTGTATTGAACAGAAAATTGAAAGTGTAAAAATACAATTGCTGAAATCTTTTTATGGATCCTTGAACTGACGATCACATATGGACTACTGACAGGGACTATTTTCTATTTGCCCTGAGATGTCAGAGCATACATGATTTTGCTTGGTTGTGACTGCTCTTATTTCCAATGAAAATGGAAATCAGAGCTTGGTAAGTTATGACCTCACTGTAATGTTCACAGTTAGCATTAAATTCAAACCCTGTATTCTGCAACCATGACAATATTTTAGAAGCACCAACATGATTCAGTGCTGAAGAGATAAGACATTGAACTTTTATGTGTCGTACTGTACAGGAACAATTAATTAAAACAATATAAAAGAAATGCCAACCTATTTTTGGAACTATACTATTTTTTTTGTTATTATTCTGAAAATAAAACCATAAGCTTAATATTGTGAGTAATAAAACCAAGTAAAGCTGGTAAAAAAAAATTTAGAATTTACTCTGTGTATTTCACACAAAAATACTGCAGCTTCACTTTTTCCAGATGGTTACTTCTCCAACATTCAGTTCTTTTCTTCAGGCCAACTGGCTGAACATTTATTTCCAGATCCAGATAGATCATTAATGCAGCTCTGTACTTGATTGTGCCTGGTATAGAGTTAGTGGTCTTCACAGTAGCTTGTGCATGGTGCTGTGTTTTATCCTCCAGTCATGTGAGCTTTCCCACCAGTTTCGATGATTTCTATGACATCTCAACTCTCAGACTAGTCACAGAACTCCAGTTCCTCCTGTTTGTTGCCTAGACTATTTGCATTGGTATATATGCATTTCAGGTGGCTGGACTTAGGCTTCTTGTCTTTAGAACAGATTGGAGAGCATTCCTCACAACTCTGGTACATGTGCTCATCCACCCTGTTGCCTGTAATTACACAGGTGTCACAGACTTGGACCCTAAATTCATCAGTTTAAAGTGCAATTCACTAGCCAATCTGCTAGCAAATATTCTCCTGCTTCTGCCAGATAGGTGGATCCCATCTCAACCCTGTAGGCTGTTTTAGACAAAGAACTTGTCATTGCAGAAACCAAAGCCCCCACAGACGAGCCACAAAGGCAGGTATTAATCTGCATGATGCACTGACTTCTGCCTAAACCCCTATCTCTGACTTTTGAGAAAAAGAAATTAAAGAAGTCTGAAGTAACTTTTAATTCTTCTGTTAATTTTAGTTGGATTTATTTATTTTTTTTTTTTCCATTTCTTTCCTCTGAATTCACTTTCACTTATCCATTACTTTCTCTGGCTGGTGACACGTATAGAACCACAATGTGTTTAAACATTGTTGATGACAAGATACCCTTTTCCAGAATTCAACATTTAAAGATTTTTCTTTCAAAACACATTGCTCATCCTTTATGCTTTGAACTTTATGTCTGAACGTAAGAACTCTAAAACAAAAGTGAAGATGTAACTAAAGTTAATTTTTCTTTCCTAGAGAATATAAGGATGTTCAAGTTTAATTCTGAACTTGAATAAAAACACATTTCAGAATCTCCAGACTGATTCGTTTTCAGCTTTACTCAATAAAATAAGAACACAATATAATCATGATGCAGTTGTGGAGTCATGTTCAAGACTAATTTGACCCAGCAGCTGTCTAATACTAGCTATCTAGTATCAGAATCTTGTGTGACGGAAATCTGCAAAATTTTCATCAGTACAGGTACAGATGTGAGTTAAACTAGCAAGAATCTACACCTACAAGTGTCTTCTTTAAGGAAAATGATAACCCTTCAGCCATTTCACTAATTAGCCTAATTCTTCATACAAAATAGTTCCATTTTTAAAAAGTTCCATGAAAAACTGTTAAGCCAGCATAGCTACTGTAGTTTCCTTAATGAACAGAGCCTCAAGTGCTATAGTTAAGACCTTAGTTAATTAAACATTAATCTCTTCATTTACTGTATGTGTAACTTAATTACAGAACTAGTTTTAGAGTCATTTATCATTTATGGAATATGAAATAAAAATAAATCTGTTTAATCATACTTTAATCAAACAAGCAATTCATCAATTAATTCAGCATATCACACCTACTTCACAGCTCTCTAATTAAGACTTTAAAATTTGCAGCTCAGAGTAAAATAACAATGCCTTCAGTGATATCTTGGAATCAAGCTTCAATATCTATCTTTATGTTTTGACAAACTGCTTGTATTTCACAGTTAAGATGAAAAAGCTTTCCTGGTATCATGAGGGTGATATTTTCTTCCTCAAGAAGTTAGCCAGAGGTACACATTTTATGTTTGTATTTTTTGTGTTTTCTCATTAGCACCTTAAACTAAACAATCATGTCCTTCTGTAGCTAATGTTTCTTCATCATGAAATAAATTATGTTCCACGAAGACCACAAAAAAAGGCTTTAAAGTTCTGGCAACAGTTTTTCATATGCTAGAAAACTATGAACCCACTTTCCCATTCCAACTTAACACAGTTGTATCTCTTAGAAGGAATCTTTAGTCACATTTCAAACCCTCCTGATTTACATTCTGCTGGTTGAAGCAGTATTTATCACTGTGGTTCTGGGCAACCTGATCTAGTTCAAGATGTTCCTGCTCACTGCAGGTGGGTTGGACTAGATGACCTCTGAAGGTCCCTTCCAATTCAAACTATTTTATGATTCTATGAAACAAACAAAAAAAAATAAGAAAAAAGTAGAAAGCAGTCATGTTCTCTGATGCTTAAATAAGGTACTTCTTAGGAAACAAGTTAAAACAACACAACAAACAAAACCAAAACAAACAAATGAAACCCAAAACACAAACAACCCACCTTTGTAATGATTATCAAGGGTGATTTTGTGGTGTTTTAGGACTAATCTTGACTTGCACAAGCACAGAGATCGCAACTTTTGTGTACAAGATTCAGCACTGTATTCTTATGTAAAACTGTAAGAACAAAAGATAACCCCATTCTCATATAGTCTCATTATTACCAAATGCTTACTAGTAACATGTTTGTCAATAAATAATTTAATTCCTGAAATAAATACTTCTTGTTGTTTGCTTCTATTCCATTCAGTGATCCTAATATGCATTTTGCAAATGTGCTCTATGAAGTTACTGCGTTATATCTCTCAGTTTTCCTAAGCTGAAAGATCTTGTTTATCTTTTTCTAGGTGGAGAAAATGAGTGTTGGATTTTCCCTTTTTTTAGAGAAAGAGAAGGGATCGAATCAGCAGCTAATACAAATACAGGTTCAAATAGAATAGAAAGACACTTAGCTGACATTTTCTGTTGAAAATTTACCTGTAAACTGAAGACTTAACTGGTTAGTGGTTCTCTACTTCTGTAGAACTTTTATTTTCAGACTTTAATTGGAAGTACTGACTAAATAAGGAAAATATTAATCTCCATTCGCTATACACAAGAAACTGTTCTCTTTCAAAACTTCCTAGAAGAGGAATTAGGATGATGTAGATATGCATTTGCCTTCATGAATTATTCAAACAAGGCCAAATTCAGACCTTAAATAAACATTTCAGTAGAGTTGCACCTGCTTGCATTAACCTGAAATTATGCCCCATTTGCCTTTTGCAAAGACTATAATTAACATATATTGATTAAACAAAATTTAAAAAAAGGTATAAACCTACATTATTTGTAACTATACTTTTCTCTAAAATAATACACTATTTGGGGTTCTACTTAGCTCTAGTGACCTACTGTTTTACATGCTGTAGTATCATTGAAAAGTCATAAATCTTAGCTCGACAGCCAGCTAGCCTATCCAACAGAAAAGTCAAACTTCTGCAAGCTATTTCCCTTTGTCATCTAGGTCAGGGGTGCAAAATACATACTGAAGAACATTTTTAGTAACAAGCCTTCTGTAAAGTCCACTGTTGTCATCCTGACTTAGCCTTTTCCTTTTTGTGCAAGAGGTTGATTGGGTATTTTTCCTTCCTAGAATGCTTGATGATTCCATATAAGCATTTAGGTAGGTGTTTTCACATGTATCCCACAGTATTTTAAGCAATGGATAAAACACACAGTTATCCATCATACCAACAGCAAACCCACAAAACTAAAAATTTAAAAGTCAATATGTTCAAGACTAGAATATCAAAAAAATTTGCTTAAAATTGGGAAATATCCCCATATTTAACATTTCCACTTGGCTGTCTTTGCTATACGTATGTAAAGTCATCTGATGCCTATTATTTAGCACTTCTAAGAAAGGAATCATCATTTAGTTTTTGAATGCATCTTGTACTGCTCGCTAAGTATTACTGAGGAACTGGAATGCTGTAATTTTATCAGTAGTACCTGTACTACTAACAAGAGACTGCATCATCATTTATACACAGTAGCCTCTTCTTGTTTCTAGAATTACCTGGGCTGGAGGAAAGGCTAGCTCTGTTGTTACAAAAATGTCTGTGTTTTTGGGAGGAGTGTTTTTATCGTAGCCACTCCTTTCACACAGCTTTTAAATAATTGTGATCTGTTTGTCTCAGCACTTCATCAGCCACATAAATGCACTAAAATGAAAACACTGACATTCTCCTTGGGGTTCCCATTTCCTTCCTTTTTGTTCCTTGATTATGATGTTAGCTGTAAGCTGTCTTTGGCAGAGATGACATTTTACTCTGCCAAACACTTTGACTTTAATCTTGATTAGTATCTTCTATAGTAACACAAATAATATTACAATAACTAGGAGTCATGGGGTCTGGGATGCTTCTTGCCACTGGTAGATACTTTCTTTCCTGTGGTAATCTTTCCGGTGATGTTTTCACAACGTTTTCTTATGTTTGCTAGACACACATTAAAGATGATAGTGTTAAGAGATAGATAGTTTTTATCTAGAAGGATTAAGAAGCCATGCAGATATTGGTGGAAACTGTAGTTACATACCAACATGAACATAAGGAATGAATTCTTGATGAATTTTCAGATTGGTAGAACTTATCTCACATCCAATATCTGCAAAACTATTGATAACTTGCAGCAATTTTTATTGATAGAGGCTGGTTGTGTTTCCAAAGAACTTTTTCAGCTTCTGATAAATGATATAAAAAAGTATGATTTAGATTTCAGTGCTCTGGAAATTTAGTTCTGACAACTCTGGAGAACACTGTGTCCTTTAAATGCCACTCATATTTCCTAATTCTGTGTATCTAAATTACCAACATCCCATCTGAGTTAGACAACTACATGTTTAAAACAGTTAAATGAGGACAGAAAGAAAAATTGAACACTAGATACATGACCATCTCTCCTGATTAATTTATGCACTTTGTTATTGAAAGCCATTTTTTTGAATTGTCTGATAAGCTAAGAGTCATCATTAGGTTTTAAAATGCCACTGTGCATTTTTCATCTTTTAAAGATGCTTAGAAAAAAATTATAAGGACTTTCAAATTTGAGTGAAAAATGAATTTTTTTGAATTTTAAGGTTTGGTGGGGTTTTTTTAGGTACATAGAAAACTAAAACATCTCAGAGTTTTCTACTTATTTGTACACTAAATCTTAGTTTTATCAATCATAGAGAATTTGATGTGCATGACATTGCTGACTGAGGTACTTTGGGAGCCTTTCTGACTCTGGTTTTGGATATAAAACCCTGCTACTTTCTAAAAGCAGACACAAATGGCTGTCCAGGTTAATCAGTTGCTCATATGTATCAATGGTGAATTTGTATTTAGCCAGTTAAGAGCATACAGATATAGAAATCTTTCAACCATGATTAAGTATCTCTTTCCTTAAGGGGGGGGGGGGGGGGGAAGGCAAAGTGATTCATATGTTACTTCTGTTACCTGGTATGTCTCAAAGAGGGGGGGAGGGGAGGGAAGAAGAAAAAAGCAACTGCCAACTTCAAAACAGAACCAGGCCTTAAGCCCAAAACTCAGTAAAAATATTTTTTTTTATTAAATACCCAAGATAAACTTTCAGGATGTGTTAGTGGTCTTTAAAGAGATGCAGTGTTTTACCAAAAAGAGTGAAAACAGTGCAATGCACACTTAGTTGAATCTCCTTCATGGAAGTAATCATAGTCTGGGAACTTCTAATGCATGTGTCAGGGAAGGATTCACCTCCTGCTGAGACATCTGTCTAAAACAGATTCAAGGAACTGCTTCCTACAATTCCCTATTTATCTTCACTGGTTCTTAATGGAGCCTAGGTGAATATTTCAGGTATAGCTGCCTACATAACAGATGTTCAAAGATTGGTGAAAAAAATCACTACCTCCTGGCAGAGTACCCAAGTCAATGTACTGTTACGCAGGTAACAGCCCCTCTTCTGAGGCTTACAGGAAGGTATTTATCTTGAAAAGACAGAAACCTCTGTGCTCTGGATCCCAGAAGAAGGTTATGCATGGTTATTCAAATATTGAGACATACTTTTTGCTGTCAGTCTAGTCATAACGAACTATTGCTCTGAACCTAAGTTACCAGGAGTTATCTCACCTCTTAAGGATCATGAATCTGGGAACCACATTGCGCTATAAAATGGCTGAAGCCAAGCACTGAATAAGTTTTGATGCTCAGCCAAATGCTTTGAACCACATTCAGATTTTTATTGCAGGAAACAAGTGAAATACCACTTGTAATTAATTATGTTTGTTTCTGGTTTGGACATACATCTCAATCCTATATAATTCAGGCAATGTTTATATGTCTAATTGGATCAAAGTGTTCTTAAAATCTTTCATATGTCTTAATTATAAAATTGTACTGCATGCGAGATACACCAAATTTTGCCAATGAAATTCACAGCTAAATGTGCACTTCGGTATACAAATATCTATGTAAACTGTAATATCTATGACTTGAAAAGAATTTGTAAAATGGAAGAAATTCCAAAAATAATTTTTTTCCTATGAATTATACAAATATTCCCACTGTATACTATAGTCTGAAAAATCTATCCTTCATTATCCTCCACACTTTAAAAATTAAATACACCATGAAATTAATTTTCATTAGCTATAAAACTCTGGATGATGTAAACAGAATTAACTTTTTCCATGAAAAAAAGGTAATGCTTCAAAATTAATTAAGAAAAGTTTGTAATAGAAAAGGTAATGATTTTACAGTGTTTTGCAAGCTACAAAAGATTCTGAATTTTAAAGACCTTCCAACTTCAAATCCCTATAAAGACCATTCAGAATAAAGGGACTCGTAAACTCATCACGCATTTATGGGGAAAAAAAAAAAGAAAAAAAAAAAAAAAAAACACCACAAAAAAAAACCTGGTCCACTAATAACATTTGTCTGCCATTCAGACTACAAGAATATGTGTTTTTTCTGTGCAAATAGCTTTTTGTTTATGGAAATTTCTGACAATGTCACATAATTTATTTACCTGTTGGGGCAATAGAGGGTAAACATCCATGAAAATAACATACTGGGAATAAAAGCAAGGCTAATAAATTAAGCATTTAACATCAAAATCCCTTGATTAAAAACTCTACCTTAATGAAGTTAGAATTGTTTGATCCTGTTGTATAAAATTTTCTTGGCATCTGTATTCCATTTCCTTGATACAGCTTTCTTTCATAGTCACATGAAATAATTGATTCTTTACATTCTTCTTCATTTGTTCTATCACTGTGAAACTCTTCAGCTTTAACAATAATTTTCTTTAATGTCATTATTTATTAAATGTCTTTTAAATTGAAAATCTTGGCAACACGATGGTTTTAAAATGATACGCGGTTGCATAAGGTGCATTTTGTACCTGTTTTCTTAACATTCCTTCAACACATTCCTTAATAACTTCCAATAACTGAAAAACACTGTTACAGGCTTTAAAGATGTCAGAAAACTTTGATAAAAGTTTCATGATCAAAGGAAAGCTGCCCAAGGAAGTTGTGAATGCTCCATCCCTGGCAGTGTTGAAGGCCAGGCTGGACAGGGCCTTGAGCAACCTGGTCTAGTGCAACACACCCCTGCTCAGGGGGGTTGGAACTGGATGATCTTTCAGGTCCTTTCCAACACTAACCATTCTGGGATTCTACTTAAGTATTCTTAACATTTGCCAGCACCTGTAATAAGTGCTTGGAGCGATGTAGAGATGTTCCAGCTGCCCCAGCCATTGAGTCGGCTCCATTTGGAGCTCGGCTAAGGTGCCTCTATACAAACGCCCGTAGTATGGGGAACAAACAAGAGGAATTAGAGATGTGTGCAAGGCTACGGGAATATGATGTCATTGGTATCACAGAAACATGGTGGGATGGCTCCTATGACTGGAATGTCGGAATGGAAGGTTACAGGCTGTTTAGAAAAGACAGGCCAGGCAGACGGGGAGGGAGTGTTGCTATCTATGTCAGTGATAGGCTAGAGAGTATGGAACTCTGTCTGGGGACGGGTGATGAGGTAACAGAGTGTTTGTGGGTCAGGATCAAAGGGAAAACAGCAATGGGGGACATTACGGTGGGGATCTGTTACAGGCCGCCTGATCAAGAGGACTCTGTGGATGAAGCGCTCTACAGACAGATAGGAGCAGCCTCACGCTTGCAGGCCCTGGTCCTCATGGGGGACTTCAACTATCCTGACATCTGTTGGAGGGACGGTACGGCCCGGCACAAGCAATCCAGGAGGTTCCTCGATTGTGTGGAAGACAACTTCCTCTTTCAAGCAGTAGAGGAGCCGACGAGGAGAGGTGCCATGCCGGACCTTGTGCTCACCAACAGGGAGGGACTGGTTGGAAATGTGACGCTCCAGGGCAGCCTTGGCTCTAGTGATCATGAGATGGTTGAGTTTGAGATCCTCAGGACGGTGAGAAGAGCATGCAGCAAGCTCACTGCCCTCGACTTCAAGAAAGCAGACTTTGGCCTCTTCAGGAACCTCCTTAGTAAGGTTTCATGGGATATAGTCCTAGAGGGCAGGGAGGCCCAAGACTGCTGGCTGATATTCAAGGATCACCTGCTACGTGCTCAAGAGTGTTGCATCCCGACTAGAAGAAAGTGCAGCAGGAGGGCCAGGAGACCTCCATGGATGGACAAGGAGCTGCTGAGGAAACTTAGAGGGAAAAAAGAAGCTTATAGAAGGTGGAAGCGAGGACAGGCGGCCTGGGAAGAATATAGGAGCATTGCCCGAGAAGCTAGGGACCAGGTTAGGAAAGCTAAGGCCCAGCTAGAATTAAGTTTGGCAAGGGATGTAAAAGATAACAGGAAAGGATTCTATAGATACGTAGCAAATAAAAGACAGACTAGGGACAATGTAGGCCCTCTCCAGAAGCTATCAGGAGAACTGGCTACCATGGATTTGGAGAAGGCTGAGGTTTTTAATGACTTCTTTGCCTCAGTTTTCACCAGCAAATGCTATGACCACACCATGAAAGTCTTGGAAAGCAAATGCAGGGACTGTGAGAATGAAGACCTTAGGCCCACTGTAGGAGAGGATCAGGTTCGAGACCATCTTAAGAACCTGAACGTGCACAAGTCCATGGGACCTGATGAAATCCATCCGCGGGTCCTGAAGGAGCTGGCGACTGAAGTTGCTAAGCCACTGTCCATCATATTTGAAAAATCCTGGCAGTCAGGTGAAGTTCCCGATGACTGGAAGAAGGGTAATATAACCCCCATTTTCAAGAAGGGGAAGGTGGAAGACCCAGGGAACTACAGACCAGTCAGTCTCACCTCTGTGCCTGGCAAAATCTTGGAACAGTTTCTCCTGGAAAATATGCTAAGGCACATGAAAAACAACGAGGTGGTTGGTGACAGCCAACATGGCTTCAGTAAGGGGAGATCCTGCCTGACCAATTTGGTGGCCTTCTATGATGGAGCCACAGAACTGATGGACAGGGGCAGAGCAGTTGACGTCATCTACCTGGACTTGTGCAAAGCGTTCGACACTGTCCCGCATGACATCCTTGTCTCTAAATTGGAGAGACATCAATTTGATAGATGGACCACTCAGTGGATAAAAAACTGGCTCGATGGCTGCATGCAAAGAGTTGTGGTAAATGGCTCGATGTCCAGTTGGAAACCTGTAACGAGTGGTGTCCCTCAGGGATCGGTGTTGGGACCGGTCCTGTTCAACATCTTTGTCAGCGACATGGACAGTGGGATTGAGTGCGCCCTCAGCAAGTTTGCCGACGACACCAAGCTGTGTGGTTCGGTTGATATGCTGGAGGGAAGGGATGCCATCCAGAGGGACCTTGACATGCTTGTGAGGTGGGCCAATGCCAACCTTCTGAAGTTTAACCAAGCCAAGTGTAAGGTTCTACACCTGGGTCGGGGCAATCCCAGGCACTGCTACAGGCTGGGCAGAGAAGAGATTCAGAGCAGCCCTGCAGAAAAGGACTTGGGGGTGTTGGTTGACGAGAAGCTTAACATGAGCCGGCAGTGTGAGCTTGCAGCCCAGAAAGCCAACCGTATCCTGGGCTGCATCAAAAGAAGCATGACCAGCAGGTCGAAGGAGGTGATCCTGCCCCTCTACTCTGCTCTCGTGAGACCTCACTTGGAGTACTGTGTACAGTTCTGGTGTCCTCAACACAAAAAGGACATGGAGCTGTTGGAGTGAGTCCAGAGGAGGGCCACGAGGATGATAAGAGGGCTGGAGCACCTCCCGTACGAAGACAGACTGAGAGAGTTGGGGCTGTTCAGCCTGGAGAAGAGAAGGCTGCGTGGTGACCTCATAGCAGCCTTCCAGTATCTGAAGGGGGTCTACAAGGATGCTGGGGAGGGACTCTTCCTTAGGGACTGTAGTGGTAGGACAAGGGGTAATGGGTTCAAACTTAAACAGGGGAAGTTTAGACTAGATATAAGAAGTTCTTTACAGTGAGGGTGGTGAAGCACTAGAATGGGTTGCCCAGGGAGGTTGTGGATGCTCCATCCCTGGCAGTGTTCAAGGCCAGGTTGGACAAAGCCTTGAACCATGTGGGTTAGGGCAAGGTGTCCCTGCCCATGGCAGGGGGGTTGGAACTAGATGATCTTAAGGTCCTTTCCAACCCTTACGATTCTATGATTCTATATACCCATTTTTAGAAGTAAATATCTGAATCAGTAAATACTTCAATGTGTGTCATATAATGATCTGTACAAAAATAACTATATACCTTGAATTTAATTGTATATATGTTAAAATATATATTAAACTGTTTGTGAGTTATCATATATGACAGTCAAAGATAAGATCTAGGGGGAAAAAAAAAAATTCCTTAAGCTGCTTTCATCTGACTGCAATTTCCTATTCAAGGATTCACAATAGTACAGTAATAGTAAAAATGAGTATTTTGGAAAGTTTCAACAAAATTATTTTAACTATTTCTAAGTGAGTCTAAGGAATTAACTTGTTCTTAACCCATACCTATTTGTCTGATATTTTTTCTGTGAATTACTTCAGTATGTAGCTGAAATTGACAGAGACATTTGGCTTCATATTCTGGCTGCTTACTGTGTTTTGTTTTCCATTTGAATGAAATCTGAAAATTAAGACATTCTTTAAATTCCTTCTGTTCCACAGGCACAGTAAGTTAAAGGGAAATATCACAAACAGACAAAATGGGTTTAGCTTCAGTTTCCATTGAAAAAACATATATAACAGTACTTAGCATGAAAGTCTAAAATCTAAGAACTAGGTTCTACAACAGATAAAAAACTTTGTAAGTTTTCTGGCAACTCAATAAATCAATGATCTTTTTTGTGCTTACGTCAATATGGATAATTTCTGCAAGTTTACTGAAAAGATGTAACTCTCTCCATACGCTGTTATTCTTTGTCACATTAGCCATATATAATAAAGCTTGTATTATCTCCACCTTAACATAATTTGAAAAAGCAGCTGGCTCATTGTTGAACTTTCTTTTGACTACAGTCCACAGATCTTAAGTTCCTAGAGCAAACTTCATGCTGACAGTGAGAGCCTACTTCTGAAGAGTCTTTAAGCACTTAAAACTTCACTGGTATCATCTTTTGGATTCCATCCATCACTTTGGATTTATGCTGATGTCAGAGGAAAGTCAAGCCTGCAGAGTAAAATTTATCTACTTCACTCAAAAGAAAGTGAATTAATTACTTAAATGTGTGTGAGATTGCAGATCCTGCCCTTAAGATTGAACTGGAAACACATAGAAAATTTTGTTCTTTGTTTTCTTCTGGCACTTGCATTGTGAAGATACAGTACTTCACAAAGCAACTGCGCCTGGAACTAGAATGACTGGATGGAAATATTAGTTGGTGTTTATGTGAGGATATGATAAACGAAAAATCGCCTCCCTTAATGACCTGTATTTGGGAGATTGAATAGTTGTTTAACCCCATTGTAATATAAGCAAGAGTCTTGCTTCTTTTTCCAAAGCTCACAATGTGCAGAAGAAACATGGGCAAAAAAGAAAGAGAATTAAATCATAAATTAACAGTGGTTTGGTTTGAAACTGTTCTTCCTTGGCTTGTTTGGCAATTGGTGAGCTTAGTAAATGTTTTTGGGTAATTCACAGATCATACCTTATTAGGGGTACTTGGGAGAAAAAGAGAGGCAAACTGCTGCCCAAGTGACTGAACTGTTTGCCTTTTTTTTTTTTTTTTTTTTTTTAATGTATGTTAAACTCTGAAAGCTTTGGAAGGCACACAGAGAGGGCAGCCGAGCACCTCATTAGGCAGATGTACCAATTCATATTCCATAGTACAAATAACAGATGCATCACAAGCATGAAGCAAAATAGCATTCAAGGACAAAGGCTTAAAAACTTCAACAAGATGAAAACTATGTATCTGGTTGTGTAAATGTTCATAATTAAGATTATGGGTGAGTATGCCAACAGTCAGAAAATGAAATAAAGATGAAATATAAATAAATTTCTCTGTTCAATATGTCAGATTTTTTTCTAGAAGTATAGCTTAAATTCTAGAAAGTGCAAAGATGAATAAGTAGCTTTATCTGCAAAAGTTATTGCATTTTTTTTGCTCAGCAGAAAAATACCTCATCCTTATTCATGTCTCTTTAAGGATTTCCCATCACTAGCATATATGGAGTCACTGAACTTTTTGGAAAAATATTCCAACTATACATAATTATACAGTTAACATGCTTTCTCTGAAGAATAGCCACAAGGAGGTTGAAAGCTTATACGTAAGACTTAGACCAGATATAAGGAGTTTTTTTACAATAACGGTGGTGAAACACTGGAACACTCTTTCCCAGAGAAGTGGTAGATGCCCCATCCCTGGAAACATTCAAGGTCAGGTTGGATGGAACTCTGAGCAAAACTGATGTAGTTGAAGGTGTTCCTCCTCATTGCAGCGGGGTTTGACTAGATGACCTTCAAAGGTCCCTTCCAACCCAAACTATTCTATGATTCTATAAAGCTAAAAAAACAGAAGTGAAAAAGCTCCTAAGGAGCTTGTCACAAAAGGCCAATGGCAGTATTAGTATAAAATGATGCACGTATTACTGACTTTACATTCTCAGTGTACTAACCAATTCAAAAATCACTGAGATTTCATAGCTCAGAATATAATTCTTGCAAACTCTTTTCATCACAGGGATAAGGAAACATTAATATTAAAACTGAAGAACAGAATTCTTTCAGTGAGAGAAAATGGCACACAGGTGTATAAGGAAGCAATTAAGAATTCAGACAGCTACGTCATATGAATCGTCTTTCACTAACATATGTTTTAAAACCAAAATAGTTCCCAGAAGTGCACTCTAAAACGTATCACTACAACAAGAATCAAATGTTTTAACACTGAAAATCCTTATCTGTGTAATGTGATTGGTCCTATAGAAGTCCCATGTATACTGGATGCATCCAAGATGATATAAAAAAGGTTTCTGTTTTCAGAATGTCCCATAGTTAAAAACAAGTAACAAATAAAATAAAAAGCAGTGAACAAAATGGATATAAAATACTTTTCTTTCAATATATATATATAAAGGTTAAACTTCTCCTTGAATTAGCGACAGAGCTGATCAAGTGTTTAAAGACTATATCAGATTTAAAATATGACTACCATCTAGTTGATCATTTCATTTCCACAAAAAATGTAAGTTCTAAAATAACTTATCTTTAGAAGGATATAGACAAATTAATAAAGCTCCTCATAAACTGATGAAGATCCAGGTTATAGTATTTTTCAGCTTACCCAGCGGACATTGCTTTATATTTCATCTTTATTGCTAGGTAGTTCTTCAGGCTGCGTTCCCACTCTCATTTCATAAATGCAACACTAAAACTATGTATTTTAAGGGAAATTTGGTCCTACTGAAGGTACACGCTAATGTGTCATTGAGTTTAACAAGTACTGATTAACCTTTCCAAAATTCGGACAGTCTAGGGCTATGTTCTCTCTTCATTAAATTCAAATCTACCTCATTTTCAACTCTGTCATTCTTTCAACTCCATAATTCTTCAAATATGCAAAAGGCACATGTACAAAAACTTTGTTAATTTGTCTGATAGTGCAGAGAAGTGAAAACAAAGAAATAGATAATCCAGTTAATGTTAGTTTTTCTCACTGCATGAAGGTTTTTCTTATTGCAAGGACTGTTTTTCTTATTGATCTTAACTGGCTGCCAGGCCCCCACCAAACCACTCTTTCCTCCCTCTCCTCAACAGGACAGGAATAGAAAATAAGATGGAGAAGCTCATGGGTCAAGAAAAGTCACCAAGATCTCTTACCAATTACCATCGTGGGCAAAACAGACTCGACTTGAGGAAAAATAATTTATTACCATGTAATAATAGAAGGAGGTGGTGAAAAACAAACCCCAAACCACCTCCCTTCCCCATTTCCTTTTTCCTAGGTTCATTCCTTTATTTCCAACTCATCTACCTCCTTCTTCCCTCCCTGAGCAGTGCAGGGCAGGGTGGAGAATGAGGGACTGCAGTCATTTTGTAACAGTTCTTTGCAATCATATCTTCCTCCTCACACTTTTCCCCTGCTTCAGCATAGGCCTTCTCCATGGGCTACAGGACTTCATTAACTGCTCCAGTTGGAGTCCTCCACAGACTTCAGGTCCTGCCAGAAGCCTGCTCCAGCATGGGCTCTCTACAGGCTACAACTTCTTTCAAGACATGCCCACCTGCTCTAGAGTGGGGTCCTTCGCTGTTCATTAATTATCTTTGGATTTAATATCTTATGTTGCTGTTATTACCTATTAACAAAGTACCCAAGTTCCCCATTCTCTCAGCAGTTACTGTGATGCCTTCTGTCTGAGAACAGAGAAACACTTTGTGGTATCTATAAAAACAGGAAGTCTTTTTCTAAGAGAACTGAACCCTGAAAATAAAAGAAAATGCATTAAAAAAGAAAAAAAAAAAAAAGAAAAAGCCTGTACATCTCATCTCAAAGCTTCAATTCCATAACTTTTTCCTCATTTTGCTTATGCCCAGTAAAGTCTCAAGTGTCCATCCCCCACCAATTGTGATTTTGATTACCCTTACGTTCCCTTTACTTGCTCCATGCAGATTCAGATTCAGAAAAGCTGTCATTCTTTAAAACTGGGAGGTGGGGTGGGGGTTGGGGTGAGAAGGAACCAGTACAATCACAAGGAAAATAGATGTTAACTGCTAGGAATAGTTGCTACAGAGATACTTTTTTCTTGAAAGCTGAGCATGATACATTGGTAAGATGTTATAGTACACTATTAACCTTGAGAAAGGCAAAAAGTAAAGCCTCTGCCTTTAAATTGACTATTCCTTTTCTATGTATATGATCAGCTCTGATGTTGGCTGCAAAATTCTAACGTTCTAGCATGTATCACTTCTATATGCATCAGCATTCTGGCAAATGCTTGTCTTGAGATATAAGAGAATTTAATTGATGTCAGTTGCTCTGTGTCACAATATCTTAGACAATTTCCTAATTCAAAAATGTCTTCAGAACATTTCTGCCTGCCCATAAGTGCAAAAGCTGGTATTTGTTTTCTGTCAGGGGAATCATAGCTTTCTGTTAAGCAAGAACTAATTACAAAAATTGCAACAGAAGGGCCACACAAAAAACATCTCTAACGGGACACATGTTTATAAACCCAGTGTTCATTCAAGTTTTGCAGCTCTAATGCAGGACCCTTAAGAGACTATTTCTACAATGAAAAGTTCTTCCTAGAGCCTAGGAAGAACTGTGACGACTATTTACGATTTCTTTCTGGGTATTCCCTCATGAAAGACACAGCAGGGAATAAGACTGCTTTAAACCTGTAGCTCAAGAAACGTTATTACCGTAATTGAAATTGTCAATACCAGGGAATCGGGGACCACTGTGATAAAAATAAAAAAAATAAAAAAGCCTGAGCAATTGAGTCACCAGCAAAATCTCAGGTCTTCAAATAAGCATGTATTCATCACATTCAAGTAATACGTCATCTATCTTTAACACCTAAGAATCAAACATTAAGCATACATACTAGGGAACCACTAAGTATATGATAGGTTACTGGTTCTGATGGCTGCAGTCTTTGATAAGTCTTAGTTTCCAAGACATAGTCAGACTCTGGGGAGCCAAGGCTGCAGGAATCCAAAACCAAAAAGCCAAAACTAAAGTGGTTATCTTCCCTGTGCCAAACACTCCAGTGTGTATCACTGGTATTTATATACACTTTTCCGTAGGACAAGATCTGTCTAATCTGAAGAATTGCTTGCTGCTTTAATAAATTAAAAAACAGATGACTCTGATTTATGGGATCTGGGTTGTATAAGCTCATTCAGATGCGTGTTTGCAGCTGGGTGTTGGTCATTTGATTCCATTTGGTAGCTAGAGGCTGTGTACTGTTATATTGGTCTTGTTATTCTTACGTGACTATGCCAAGCCATATTACAAAATATGCGTGGGTAAAAGGCAGACACAGTAAAATCACAAACAGGCCTAAACCACTGCTCATTATTAGGCTGCAGCACTGATAATAGCAAGGTGTTGGAGCCTTTGTGTTAGTTCTGCCAGTCTTCAGGACTGGACCTTGTTGAACTTGCTTTGCCCAGACTTGTTTTAAGGCTTGTCTGAAGCTTTATTTTAACTTTTTAGCTGTAAAAAACAATTGTTTAGCAATCACTAACAGACATCAGCTGTTCCATCTTCTAATTTGGAGTAGAATTATGGACTCCCATCCACTGCAGAGGAAAGCTCCCTTGATAAGCAGAAGGTATCCGTAGGCCAGTTAAACTTTAAAAATCATCTACTTTGAACACTAACAGAGCTAAACTTCTTCTGGCTCCATCAAAAAAAGGAGGACTTGAAATCACTTTCTGAGTAAAATGTCCTATTTATGTTCATTAGACAGACCTTAATTTCTCCCTGAACGCAAATTCTTCTGAGACTAGCAAATGATATTTCTCTAGATTAAGAAACTTGCCAAATTAGTCTTACCATTGATAGGCACGTGAAAATGAATAACTTTATAGGTTGTAATAATAAAATATACAATATGATACAACAATACAGGTTTCCTTATAATTATATTTAAATTGTGTACAAAATTAAGTGAGGAACTATGATGTTCAATACGAGTGTTTAGCACAGCTTTATCAAGAAGACATGAATTTTTCATTTCTTTAAAAAAAAAAAACCCTTCTGAATAATAGGTCTGATAGACCTACTATTTTGTAAGTATATATTTAAATATATGTATTTCATAACCGTGTTAGTAAGATAAAAATGGCATTTGAAGAACTGCATTTGCACAGAAGATTAAAAATACAACACAGCTTACGTATGTTGGACATGTGATTTATTCAATGGATATTGTTTGAAAATAAAGATAACATACCCTAATATGAACAGCATCACATAAAATTGTGGGAAATCAGCAGAATGTAAGTAAATTTAAGCCTTGTCTCAACTCACATGCTGGAAGTATTTGTGACGTTATAAACATGATCAAATAGATGCCAGGCAGGTACCGAACTTCAATTCTCCTTTCTTGAAACTGTTAAGACAGATTCTTTATCCTAAGCAAGATGACCATTAATGTCTAGCCATAATTATTTACTGTAGGTTTTCTATGAACAAGTCTTGAGACAATGATAGTGATTAATTACATCAACATAGTTCTGTCTAAAAGGTAAGTATTTAATTTTAAAGAGCTGCCTAGGCTTCTTCCATGGTCAATATCAAAACAGGCATTTCCAGGAAGTATTTTAGTTAACTAACTTAGATGGAACAAACTAGCCTATGTAAACTTTTTTCTTTCCAGGTTATAGAAAGAGTTTAGAGTAGCTGCTAAAAACATAGACTTTAAATACCTGACTGAATTTTACACCAAATGCTGAAAGTTTCCACAATAAAATGAAAAGATACTGACAGTATTTTTTGGTATATGCTTCATTCAAAAATCATTGTATCTTCCACACAAAGTTTCTACGTATATGTTGCACAACAAATGAGTTAGTTAGATTTTAACAAGAAAATTATTTTTACCCTATTTTACTATCAAGGTAAGTTGCTGGCTAGCCAGGTAAATTTTCCACAGAAGTAGAGGGGTAATGTTAGCAGTAAAAACAAAACAAAAAACAACCAACCAAAGCACCATAGAACTTTGTTCTTTCTTTTAAGGCAATTTCACTCTATCGGTCATAAACCTTAGAGGTAAAATGTAACAGATATTACTGATACGATAAACAATTGTTTTCTGACCCATTGAGCAAATAGATCTGTACAAAAATAACTCATGCCAAGGCTAAGGTCCAATTTATGACCATTGTACTATTCTAAGAGTAAATTAAAACACACTGGTGGTAATAACTGTCATCTGAGTGCAACATGATAAATGCTATGTGTCTCTGAAATCAAAATGCCTCTCTGGAAAAACAAACAAAACAATAAAAGTATGATTGTGAGTGGATTCACTTCAGAAAATAAAAAGCATAAAACCATGTTCAGTAACGTACTGCCATTACACCCCTGTGACCCACTATGTGTAACATTTAGAAGTGATTGGGACTGACACTTTCCTATTCCGTGTTCGTAATTCACTATTTCTATCAACTCTCTGTCCCATATGTCTTCCAAAAAGCCAGTGAAACTCCCTTAGAATGATGAATGACAGGTCCAAAGCTGATCAGAGCTTAGTGGTCTGTTTGCAAAGCCCTTTCTTTTGTGCTGAGTTTTGTCAGAAAAGAATTATTTTTTTCAACTCAAAGTCCAGCTGTAAATAACACATAAACTAAAATGATTGATGATCATTAATATTCTTCCTATCTCCAAGACATCTTACATTTTCAAGGCACTGAAGCTATCTGGTTTTGCCAAAGATATTTCTTTTCCATGTCAAGGTTCATAATTTACCCTTTCAGACATTGCTGTTGTCTATCAGCTAGGGGTCTTGGGACTGTAGGGACAGCGTGGTACAGTATCTCCAGGTTGACTACTTGAATCCTCCATTAGGACAGGCATAGGTTCTCTACCTCTCAGCAGACTCTCTTCTTCAAGGGAAACTTTCAGCATTTGTTTGTGATTCTTTTTTTTCTTTTTTTATTTTGCCTTTTATTCCCTATAGTCCACAAGGTTCTTTATATGACTACATTCCATTACTCATGAGGAAAGGAAACATCTTCCCACTCCTTTTGGAACATTCCCCAACTCAGTCGATGTCTTTTTAAAAACATACACATTGAGAACAGGTATTGTCACTCAGTGCAGCTTTTATACGTAGATGAAATTAAAAATTCTGAAATACAGTTTGACAGGATGAGAAAATAGCATCTAATACTTACCAAGATTTATTACTCTTTGAATTGTTTATCAGGACATTATTTATTGATTCCTTGCCTAATAAAAATGGACTGAAAAAATGAGTACAGCAACAAACACTGGAATCAAAACAGAAGATATAAAAAGAAGGTACTAAATGATTTTGAGTATGCAGCACAAAGAAGAAACTGCAGCAAATTAGTTCCAGTCATTTGCTTTTACTCCTTTGAAAACAGACAAAAATATTTTCAAAAATAGGACTTCAGAAAAAGTCTTTAATGCTTTCTTTAGTGTAGGCTACCTCAGTAACATCATTCAGTTCTTATTAGAGGCACATGCATAGCCCATGAATAATATAATTCATACTTATTATTCTGATTGAAGGCATAATTTCTTCACTGAGAGAATACTAAATGAAGAAGATGCTCATTCCAAGGGCACTTCTCCAAATTTATGTTTGGGGTTTAAATTGATATATTTAAGATCAGAATAAGACAACATAACTGTAATTTTATTTATATCAATAAATTTACATATTTAGAAATAAGCATTGTATTATTACAAGACGACAAACAAGTGACATTTGCATAGCTACCTGTTGCTTTTGTCAAAGATGTAATTATTCTTGTAGGTTTTCCTCCTCAGCAACATTACATAGTTCAAAGCATTTAAAATTACCTGGAAAACCAAAAAATTGTAAAGGTTTAGGTCTTGATCCTAAAACGAGCTCTTTATACAGTACATTTCTATAGGGATGCAAGTCAAGAAGCCATTTTCCAATTCTAATTCAAAATTCTTTTCATCTGTATGGTTGCACATTTTGAATAACAAAAGAGGAAGATGTTTTTTCTTTAAGTTTCCCACTGGTATCTTTCAGCATGTGCAGATGTTTTGGATACTCCAGAGAATCTCAAATGGCTCAAGTGCCCTTATTTTTAGGGCGCTAAACCCTACCTTTCTCTTGACTGTTCTCTCTAATCTTGAGGAGTTAGGAATAGTTCACAAGGAGCCATTTAGGCACCTAAATTTAGATAGCTGAATCTCAGTACAATATTGTTAAATCCCAGTATAATGTTGCTGATATTTATCATCATGTGGTCATTTAATCATGCTAAAAGTACATAACAGAATTTAAGATTGGTGTACATGCAGTTTTCTGCTTACCTAGCTCTTTTCATTAGGCAGCTGGTTAGGGAAAAAAAAATAAGCAACCAAGCACACACACGAAAAAATAGTATTGAGTAGGACTGTTGATGTCATTACTATTTTGACATCTTTTGAAATCACTTATCTGTTTCTTCTGGCTTTGAGATCACCTCTATTTTCCTATTACAAGGAAAGGACCCAGGTCACACATACTTGACCAAGTCGTATTTCCAATAATCTAAAAAGGACTCTAGTAAGTAACAGAAAAAATAATTCCAGAAGACTCCACCAGGAGTTTAAAGACAATTTCAGATGTGCAAAACTGTTTATCTGCAGCAACTAAAGAAGTGCATGCAGGCAAGTGCAACAGAAATCTAAAGGAAATATACTTTGTTCTCTGTAAACAACCAAGTATCACTGGCTTTGTGACAACAGGTTTACTTCACTATCATTTTTGTTTCTCTTTGTAGTGCAAATAATTGAAGAGTGAGTACTCCTTTCTTCCTCAGATATGTGCAATAGCATTATTTGCTGAGTCTAAATAAAAGAGAAGAAAGAAAACCTTTCAGTTCCTAGTGTGGGACACTGACAAGTATACCATCGACTAATGCAACTAATTTTCAGTACTTATTAGAAATTCCAGAGCCATGAAGAGAAGCAATTGAGAAACAAGTTTGAAAAACTAACTTCTGAGATCCTTGCCAGAAGGAGGGGTGATGAATCAGTCATCATAAGAAAGTCAAATATTAATCCTAAATTTCATTGTAATGTGCTTCTGGAGGAGAGGATGACACAACAGAAACAGTACTGGAAAGAATTCACAAGCAAGTCAATGACTGATCCTACGAAGAATGACATCTCATTATTCAAAACTGTATTTGAACTCCTCTGAAGCTGGAACTGGAAGATTTCACATCAGAGGGATAAGCCACTGCCAACACCTAATACTTTTTAGATATTAACGTATTTTCCAGCTGTTAGTTTTATGTAAAGAAATATCCAGAACAGAACTCAAACCTTGCGATGAACTGATTCATTTATCTCTGACAAACAAGCTCTGTGGCTCCTGAATTCCTGTGAATGTGCTGTAGTTGATAGCCTCAGTTGATTGGAAGCAGCATGAAAGAACTTCAAACAAGAAGTTGGAATAATTTGAGCTTGACGCTATAATGAATTATGCAAAAGCTTTTACTACCTACAGACAGCAGTAATAAAGGCCTTCTGAAGCCTTAGTATGAAAACGATGTTTTAATTACTCAAGATTTTTCCCTTTCAAAAGGAAATATCAGTATGATGACCCCTGTTATTCAGAAGAGCATTATCAAAATTTAAAAACATGTAATTTAAAAAGCAGTAATAAAAGAATTGACTTAAGTGATGGCAACTGCATTAAGATCTAGTGTTGGTATTTCAATAGCTTTAGCTATTCATAGACAGTATTTCATGAATGCATTTTGACATATGCAGGTTGATTTGGATACTGGAGAAAAAAATATCCAAACATGACTAATACATAAGTTGAAGACATACACCAAGTCAAAATATTTTTCAGTGAACAACTATAGCTGACTCTTGACAACAATGAGGTTAACTTTATATATACACAGAAATTATTGAGAAATACATAAATAAATACGATATTATCTATTCCTTCTCAAATTTTTTTTACCACCTCAGCAGTCCTTACCTACAGAGAATTTAGTACAGAGAACTTTTTACACAGATTTTTTTTTTTTAAACAGAGAATTTTGAAAGACTTGTTAATTGTTCAGTTTGACTTTCTCTGTATTTTCCATAGTTCTGAGCATACACAAAACTATCGAGTTCTTGAAGGTCAATCATCTATGTACATAACTGTCTGAGCAATGTCCATGCTCCCCCATACCACAAGCGATGTACCTGACTAGAAAAAGTACCCTCCTAGATGTGTTTTTTGTAAATAGTAATAGTCTTGTGGGTGTAGTGATAATTAGTGGATGTCTTGGCCACAGTGATCATGAAATGGTTGAATTAAAAACCTTTGGTAAAATGAGAAAAAAAAACCTGTCAGCAGAGGTACTACCTTGGATTTTCAGAGAGCGGACTTTAGGCTGCTCAAGGAACTAGCTAGTAAGGTCCCCTCGGAATCTGATTTTGAGGGTACTGAGGTGCATAAATGCTGTTCACTTTTTAAGAGTCATCTTTTAAGAGCACAGGAGCGTAGTTCATTGACGCTTGACTGTCAGAAGTGAAAGCAAGCAGGGCAGAAGGCTGGCTTAGCTTAACAGGGATCTTCTAGAACTTGAGAGGAAAATAAAGAGTAGGGAATTTGGAAGCAAGGTCTGGCTACATGGGAAGACTACGGAGATGCTGTTTGACACTGCAGGGAGAAAATTTGGACAGCCAAGGACAACTGAACTTGAAACTGGCCAGTACCATGTCGAATAACAAAAAGACCCACATCGTAAGTATGTTAACAGCAAAAGGGAGACTAGAGAGAACATTACTTGATGAGGTTGGTCACCCCACTAATAGGTGAGGGTGGTGAGTCATCCCTATCACAATCAGGGATCAAGATAAAGCAGAGGTGCTTAATGCCTTCTTTGCCTTTGTCTTTTGTGCCAGTGATGGGACCTGGGAACCCCAAATCCCTGGTCTGGAGTACTGTGACTGGGGAAGTGATAGTCACAGTTGACTTTGAACTTGTACAATATTTGCTCATGTAACCAAATCCACATTTATAGGGCCCAATGGCATTCATCCAGGGTACTGAAAGAGTTTGCCAATGTTATTGCAAGACCTCTCTCAGTTACTTATCAACTGCCTTGGGAATGTGAAAGATGCCAGTTGACTGGAAGCTAGCAAATATTATTCCAATTTTCAAGAAGGACAAGAAAGAAGACCCTGTTAAGTATAGGCCTGGCAGTCTCATTTCATTGCTGGGTAAAATTATGGACAATATGCTGGGAGTTACTGAAAGCACTTGAAAGTCAATGCAGTCACTGGTCAAAGTCAGCATTGGTTCATGAAGTGAAGGTCATGCCTTACTAACTTAATATACTTTGACAACAACATTACCTTTCTAGTGAAAGAAGTGGATGTGGGGTTGTTTTATGTATTTTAGCAAAACTTTGATACTATGTCTCACAGTATCCTACTGGACAAATTGTTCAGCATACAGCTAGACATGTATAAAATATGGTGAGTGAACAACTGGCTGAAGGGTCAGGCTGAAAGAGTTATAGTAAAGGGGGCAGCATATTGTTGACAGCCCATCACTAGTAGAGTTTCCCAGGGCTTAATTTTTAGGTTTTTATTAATAACCTGGGCACAGAACCTGAGTATAGATGAAGTAAGTTTGTTGACAATAGTAAAATAGATGATGATGTTGATCTCCTTGAGAATACAGAGGCCTTACAGAGATATCTTGATAAAGTGCTGCACAATCACCAATGAAATTTAACAAGGAGAAATGCTGGATTCTGCACCTGGGACTGTGTAATCCTGAATGTACTTCTAGCCTGGGAGACAAGAGGCTGGAGTGCAGCACTACAGGAAGAAATCTGGGGTTTTTGGTTGACGGTAAGCTCAATGTTGCACAATGAGCCAACAATGTTCCCTGATGGTCAAAAGGGCCAACTGTATCCTGGGAGGCACTAAGCACAATACAGCTAACCAGTCAAAAGAAGTGATTGTGCCACTGTATTGATCATTGGTGCGGCCTCACTTCAAGTACAGTTTTGGACTCCATAATGTAAGGATACTAGAATGTGTCCAAAGGAGGGCAACAAAGACGGTGAAAGGACTAGAGGGTATGACTTATGAGCAACAGCTGAGGATACTAGGTTTGTTCCATGTAAAGGAGACTCAGGGATGACCTCATTGCTGTCTACAGCTTCCTCACAAGGGGGAGTGGACAGGGAGGTACCGATCTCTTCTCTCTGGTAGCCAGTCATCAGACACAAGGAAATGGCTTAAAGCTGCATCAGGCAAAGTTCAGACTGGGTATTAGGAAAGAGTTCTTCACTGAGAAGGTGGCCAAGAGCTGGACCAAGCTCTCCAGGGAAGTGGTTATGGCTCCAAGCCTGTTGGCATTCAGTAAATTTTTTGGACCAATGCGCTTAGATTTAAATTTAACTTTTACAAGTTAACTTTTAAAAGTTAACAGTTAACTCCAGTGTGGAGCCACAGGAGTTGGACTTGATATCCATGGGTCCCTTCCAACTTGGGATGTTCTATGATTCTATCATTCTATGTGTACAAATCTAATCAGCAATACAAGTAAGATCAAGTTCAGCAACTAGGATAGTTATCAGCAGTTTCTATGAAGTAAGCTTGAAAGAAAACACAACTATTTAAATCTCAGAAAAAACAATGTGTTTTATTTCTGTCCTTAGATGACATGATTGTCTAGAAGTCATCTAGACAACAAAATCAAAATAAACCTCAAAAGCAGACATCTAAAGAACTATGGTACTGAACTAGCAAGCAAATATGCAGAAGCATATGTCAGTATTCCCTCAATAGATTTATGCAAAAATTCATGCAGTTGAAAACATGCAAAACCACTAAGTAAAGCCTCAACTGTATTAGTGAAACAGAATCTCACAGAAACCCACCCTCAGTAGTAACAGTAGAAGGGAAGGGGGCAGGGAAAAAAAAAAAAATTAAAAAAAAAATCAAAGCAACAAAACCCTTTGGTCATCTTCAACTTATGCTGTGATTTACTGACAAAAAAACCTAACTATAAGACATGTCAGCTCAAGCTTCTTTCCCATTCTTGCAGCTTTTTATTTCCTTTATTAAACTGTGTTTCTTGACTGTTTCTATCATGTTAGGAAGATAGTTTATATTTAAAATAAGATTAGGGAGCTGGACAATATGTAGCATCTGTATGGATCTACGCTGTTTACAGCAGTCAGCTAAAAAAAGCTACAACATTCCAAAGCACCAAGGGTATTTTGACAGAGAGGACACTAGATACAGTCATATATTTTGCTGAATTTAGCCATGTGCTTGCAGAATACTGAAGTTTCTCCTGAAGGTTAGACACATAGCACCTGGTTAATACAGTCCCAAAGATTCATTTATAACTCCTGAACTGCTGCCAACAATTCCTCAGGATGCAAGTCTATATTATAATGAAGGCAGAAAACCACAGATGCTTGTACATTTACCTTCCTCTTCCATATTTTTGGAAATAAATGACTTTAAAGACTAAACCAAACATAACTTACATGAAAGAAGGTGGCATTTCAAGATCAGATCCATTTCAAATTTTATTGTTTCAACATACTTGCCTAGAAAAGCATATTCAGACACATGCCAGTTAAGCAGGTTGGATATGAGAGTCTTCTCAAAAGCAAACATGTTGACTTAGTATTTTAGATGTCTTTCAGTTTCTTGCTACAGCTGAAAACAGATACATGTGGAAGTGGTAACACCAATTCACAGCCCATATCCTCAGCTGGTACAAAATTTCATATCATCAGAGAACTATGCTGGATAAATATTTGATCTTGTAGATATGTACAGAAGAAACAATGTGCAAAATGATATTTTTAATCCTTTTTCCTTTTTCCAAAATACTTTCCTGATTTCCTGTTTAAAGAACACATTTTGAACCCAAATATTGGAATTTAATCATAATAAAATACACATATTTTTCACTTGATGTATTTTAAATATCTCAGAGAAGATGTGTCTAGTCACTATCTAAGCTAAGCAGCCTCAAATAAACAAACCTTTAATTACTGTTTCAAGCAACACATTGTCTCATAGTAGTGTCAGCTAGTATTAAAATACAAGACAAAATTGTTTTCAGTGTATTAACAATGAAAGCTCTCTGTCATCTTGCTTTGCTGAAAGCTATTGAAAGATGATTGCTTTAGGGTAGTCAGCTTTCATATTAACTAACATGTTCCAAACATCTTTGGATTTATTCAGGTTTAACTTAAAAACAGATGTCTGCAAGGTATGTAGAGTACACCAACTCCAAGAAACAGGAAATTATTAAATCTGAGGATTCCCACTGGCTTCTCAACCTGATCTTTTCTCATCTGTTACCAATAGCAGTGACTGATATCACCTGAAAGTAAAAGCTTTTCTGTGATAGCTTCTGGCATGCCTTGTTCTGTCCCTTTTTCTCAGACCTCTTGAGCTCTTACCATGGTAAAGGTATATCTTCCAGATCCTGTGTGTCTTTTCAAGTCATACACTTGTCTTCTGAGAAAACAGTCAGAAGTTACTTAAGGAGCTGCCACTGGAGCACCTACGCTTAAGGCTGAATTTTTCCTTTACCGCACAATTTAGTCTGCCAGTTGGGGAATATAGCAAAAACTCCACACTATTTCCAAAATGAACCCGCTTTTGTTAATCTATGTCTTCTATCTTCTCTCATTTTCATAGCACGCCAGCTTTAAGTCCTATAATGTTGTTCAAAAAGTACATTTATTTATATGTACTGTATTATTCACACCTGCAATCTTGAACATGAATATAACACTTTTTTTATTTTGAGGCATTTGTTGCTTTTGCATGCTTTGAGTTACAAGCATAAATGCGTACAGTTTACAGGCATACTATGTCCTTCTCTGAAGCTTAAATACACTGATAAAAATTTTCATTTGAACAGCCTAATAAATGACTATGTAATAAATGCTAGCAAATGTTATATGGATTAAAACAAGTATTAATGAAACTAGGAAAGAATGTACAAGTAACATGTTGTCATGGTTTAGACCCAGCCAGTAACTCAGAACAATGCACCTACTTGCTCACTCTCCCACTCCCAGAGGGATGGGGAGGAGAATCCAAAGAATGTAAACCCTTTGGGTTGAGATAAGAACAATCCAATAACTAAGGTACAATACAAAATTACTACTGCTATCACCAACATAATAAGGGAAATAACACACAGAGAGAATATAAAACTAAAAGGGGAAAAGGAAAACAATAAACACAAGTGATGCACAATACAATTGCTCACTACCCATCAGCCCATACCCAGCCCGACCCAAGCAGCAATCTGACCCTTCCAGGTAACTCCCCCCAGTTTATATACTGGGCATGACATGCTCTGGTATGGAATATCCCTTCAACTAGTTTGGATCAAGTGTCCTGTCTCTGCTTCCTCCTGGCTTTCCGTGCCCCTCCTCCCTTGCAGAGCATGACACTTAAAGTCCTTGATCAGAGTAAACATTACTTAGCAACAACTAAAAACATCGGTGTGTTATCAGCATTGTTCTCAGACTGAAGTCGAAAACACAACACTTCACCAGCTACTAAGGAGAAAAACGACTGCTACTGCTGACCCCAGGACACGTGCAACATGAAACAGGAAAAAGGAAATGTTGAATGACAAGTTATTTATCTTTCAACTTCCTAATATCTAACACCTTCTCAGAGAAACAGTCTGTAAATTAAAAAATGTCCTTCACTCAGCATCATACATTTGCTTTCTCTTCCTGAATTGCATTGTACGTATTCTATTAGAAAACTTTCTACCCAATCAGAACTCATTGATATTGTATAGCTTACTCTGTTTAAACTTGTCAGAAATGCCATCTTATTCCTGCATCCCATCTAGACTAACCTTTGTCTATATTGAAGGGAGGAAAGTTTAAACATTACTGAGTTAGCATGCTTTTATTCTTCACAAATTACAAATAACTTATTTATACACCCTCTTCTTACCACAAATTGCTTCACCAAAGGGGAAATGTGGACAATGTCTCCCTGTATTACTTTCTGCTCAGCTCCACCCATGCTTCAGGAAGTATCTCACATTTAAAGAGGTTAGCTCCATTGCAAAAGAGTAATATAGCTGTTGTGTTAGTTTCCGATCCAAAAGCCATTGGAAAAGTTGGATACATGAGGTCATGCTGCTTTTTCATTTTCCACCTTTTTTTTTTTTTTTTTTGCAAGGCAGGTAAAGCCAATTTCACACCATCAGCAGAAAACAAAGCCTAAAATATCATTACTGCTGGCATCTACGAAACACCTTATTCAGACGCTTTCATCAAGTCTTAAAAAAATTGTTTATATACGCATTTCTCTCACTATTAAAAAAAGAACTTAGGTGGCAATGTCTTCATGAAATTATTAATGATTTCTAAATTGTCCAGCATATATGCTTCCAGTAATATGTTATACTGCAAACGGAAAAAATTTGCAGAATAATAAATGCTATTCTACAATAACAACTTTCTCAAACGTTGTGATGGCAGGTTAGTTTATCTGAACTATAGTAGTTTAGAGAAATTAAGAAAGAGTAACAATCATACAGCAGTTCCTGGATCATCTAACTGTTCCCTCACACTTTTTCTTGCCCTCTCCGCCCCGTCTTCATTTTATTATGACATATCTAAACCAGAAAAAAAAAAAAAAAGTCTCGTCTCTCTAGTAAACAACTCCCTTTTCACATAGCCTTCTGTCTAAATAGCATAAAATTAGGGCTCCGTTTAAGATGACAAAATAGTTTCAGGAATCACACGTAGAATAAATAAACGTGAAGAATGTGATAACACAACAGTACAGAATGGAGTGGGAAGCAAAATGCATCAAAGGAGAAAGCAACAAAATAAATGGGAAAGGTTACATGGTCACTCAGCAAAACACTTACTCTAACAGGATACCAGCTTGGCTGAAAAATAGCACAGTAAATTAGTTACTTAAGCATAGGAAACAAAAAGCACAAGAAGCCTAAGATACCCAGGTTACTATATTAGTCTTATAATTTATTTCTTCCTATATTCTTGTCAGAGGCCTTCATTATCTAAAATTGTGATTAACATATAATTATTGTTTTCCTTTAACTCAAATAGAAGTGCACTGAAATAGTGTAATCAAAACAGTATATAACTATTTCATAAAATTCTGATGACATAGCCAGCCACAATATTTTTCCGTGAGGGCAGCAACAATGTACCTACCTGTTACATCCTGCTCGGCGAGGGAGGGGGAGCTGATCTTTTGTAACACCGCGGGGTTCGCAAGAGAAACCACAGGCCCTCCGGAGGCTTACATTTTGTTGTAAACTTCCCTAAAACTGTGTCAGGAGGAATTAAAAGTCTTGGCAAGTTCTTATTCTTATAAAAGATCCGAATTAGACAAAGAAAAAAAAACCCAAAGAAATAGGCTCACCACCCCATAGACCCAGAGATGTCTTCTGAGTCGGCAAGTTGTAGCCCTTCGAGGACTACTCTCGGTGATGTCCCTTCAGTCTGTGATTCCACCAGAGATCAGTGGCCCCGCTACACGCAGCTGAAGCTCAGTTTCGCTTTTTCATATGGTTAGGCTCTCTTGGATCCTCCCACTCATTTCCGAGCCTGCATTGTGTCGTGAGCTGTTCTGGAACGTTCCAGGCGGTGCCAGAAGGATCCGTTGAGCCCCTGACCCAGCTAACGCTGTTCCCCGACAGGCGCCGTGGTGTCTGCGCTGCTGTCTCCGTGCAGTTGATCTTCGTGGCCTCAGGGCAGACACACAGGAAACCATCGCCCTCCTTCCTGGAGCGCGATCCCTGCTCTGCCTCCTCAACAACCCACTGCTCACCACAGATAGGCGCTCAGCCTCCTTCTGTGCCTTCCATCTTGTGACACATGCAAATAGGGTCTCTTGACCATCACACTTACAAAGGGGCAAACACATGCAGCTGCATGCAGGAGCGCCCAAATTAAAGAAGAAGGAACTAAGTAATCCCGAAGAAATGCAAGCAGGTAGGAGACCTTCCCAAATACACAGACTGCCAAAATTGAGACAAATATAGATACTATTAGACACAGACCAGAATTCCTTTTTGGGAATGGGTAAGAAAGATAAATACATCAAACATAAAGAGAAAATGTGGAGAAAACAGAAGTCTACTTCAGTTCCAACCTTTTTGTGGGGAACTTTCAAGCCTGATCACGTTCACTTGATCGACTAAGAGTAAACAGAAACTGCAGGCATTGGTACTGTCTGGTATGATTTCTGTAGTACTGAGCACCCACAGCTAATTTAGTGTAAGCTTGCTAAGGAATAATAGTTTAGTGATAATGAAGAACGGAAGAGTGTTGTTAATGGATACATTTAATTGTTTGTATTTTATGAAACTTTAATAAATTGACTTAATTTGTCTGTCTTCTAGACACTCCCACCATAGCTGTCTCTAATTCCCTGATATCTGTCTTCATACACAAATACATACATATGTATGTCTCATATATATGTACATATTCTTGTGAAAAGGCAGATCAGGATATTGTAACCAGATATTGTAACCAAATATTGTAACCAAAGCCCCATAGGAATCTGTACAATTTAAGTCCACTTTATGAAGAGACAGGACTAAAAGCTGCTAAAATCTTCTAAATTTTGTAGTTTCATTGAAATCAATGCTTTTGCCCATCTTTTAAAAAAACCCTTAAGACTGTGCAGCATCCCATTTTTCTTTCAGTAATATATAGCATTCATTAGTACAGGGCACAAAATAAACTAATAAAAACCCAAAATGTATGAAATCATTAAAGTAATGGGTACCTTAAAGGTCCATGTATTTATATATCTACAGATATTAAAATTTAATTCTCATCTGATCTGTTTGCAATTGTTACTTCATGAAGCTGAAACTGTTAATTAAGAAAACTTTTTTGGTCTTTTGAACTGCAACAATGACGGAAAACAAAGTTAATTAGGCAGTATGGGGATTTCCCTGGGGGAAAATCATCAGAAGTTGTATGTCAGACAAAAGGAGGATCATATGAGAATGCAACAATGACAGAGGTGTCTTTCCAAAGTGTAGTAAAAATGTGGGAGTTTCAATACTCCAATTTTGCTCAAAATTAGTTTGCTGTTTAGCCTACTACCCTTGCGTTAATTGTTTTGTATCAGAGATTTTTATTTTTTTTCTTCTAGAATCTTCCTTTAGACTCTCAAGAAATCATATAATGTTTGTTGAAATTTATTTTAAAAGGATGTACTTTTTAGCCCACTGATGTGTTTGGTTCCAAAACAACTATTTTCGAATGACAGAAACTTTATTATTCCTACCCATGACCAGTTAATGCCACTACATGCTTTCATTGTCCTTTAGTGTAAATGATTCTTAGCCTTCCCTAGTATTGACAATTGTTCAAAAAGAGCAATCGTATCCCTTCTTGTTACTGAGACCAAGTTTAGGATTGCTGTTGTTTGGATCTTTTTCTTTAATTTATTCCATAACCACACAAATCCGTCTTCAGCACGTAAAAGAAGGAAGTGTGAAAAAGCCACAAACTTTTATATTAGTTTATTAAATGCAAGACCTTTAAATCCTCATTTTAGTCAGCAGTTCTTTTAATTCTTTTAATATGTGGAAGTTTCCCATTTGAAGCCTGGAACCTCCATTATGCACATTATTTTACCTAGCTTTCCTTTTAGGTTAAACAAATGTCATCTTTCAAGCCAAGTCTCTTTCCTACAGCCATCTCTCATAACTTATTATCAATGACAATGAGTCTCGAATCAGTGGCTGTTTTAAAATCAGCATTGGAAATGCTAAATATAAATGGTTTTAGTTAGTCTGGGTTGTTATTGTGCCTCCTGCTCCCTTTCTCCAGAAAAAAGCAACGGTTTTCTTTAATTCACATGAAAATTCTGGCATAAGGTTATTATGTATAGCCTTCCTTAGATTCAGGAGCCTTGGGTAAGCACTTGAAAAAGCGATTCTTCTAAAGCCTGCTTGTTAACGATAGGTTACTGGCATTCTTTTTCTCCCTTTTTTTGCTCTGTTGGTTTTGTTTTGTGTATGTGGATTTCCTTCAGCAGCATTCCTACTAAATACAAGGAGACAACATATAAAAAGCATGGAAATGAGGTATATTATTACAAATTATGAAGTATTTAGCATGGGATTCAGTTCCAACAGAATATAAATTATAGTTGAATATTGGGTGGTGTTTGTAATGCCCTAATAACTCATTACACTTAGAGCAGATCAAGTCAGCAGAGCCTTCATAGTGATTCAGCTCACACTAAAGTAGATGCTGAGGGTAAGAGTCGGTACCTGAGCATATAGATCTAGTTCCAGTTGTGATGTCTTATGGTAATCCATCTGGCAAACAGCTCTTGGCCCAGATCCTGCGCCTCCTGTTGATGTGGCCTGTCTGTCAAGCCCATGGAGGGAAGGAACTCCCTGCATGGAATTCTCTCCATGGAATTTGGCCTCCAATTTCCAAGGCCAAATCAGGGGATCTGAGACGCTGAGATCATAAAATCTTTAGGCAAACAAATTAGTCTCTGACATTTTATTTTATCCAAACATCGTTTTGAGAACTGAGTTCAGGTGCCTACGTGTAGGTGCCATTTGAGTGCGGGATTCACAGTATCTCCATGAGGCTGAGAGCTGTAACACTGGAGATCAGACCTCTTCTGAAGGTGACAGCCAGAAATGGAGTTCTGGAGTACTGTGTCCAGCTCTGGAGTCCTCAGTACGGGAAAGATACGGATCCATTGGAGACAGTCCAGAGAAGGGCCACAAAAATTATCAGAGGGATTGAGCACCTCTTCGATAAGGAGAGGCTGAAAGAGTTGGGGTCGTTCAGCCTGGAGAAGAGAAGGCTCTGGGGAGACATTATTGCAGCCTTTCAGTTTTTAAAAAGGGCCCATAAGAAAGACGGAGAAAGACTTTTTAGCAGGGCCTGTTGGTATAGGACAATAGGTAATGGTTTTAAACTAAAAGAGGGGAGATTCAGACTGGATATGAGGAAGAAATCTTTTACAATGAGGGTGGTGAAACACTGGAACAGGTTGGCCAGAGAGGTGGTGGATATGCCATCCCCAGAGACATTCAAAGCCAGTCTAGATGTGGTTCTGGTCAACCTGATCTAGTTGAAGATGTCCCTGCTCATTGCAGGTGGGTAGGACTACATAGCCTTTGAAGGTCCCGTCCAATTTAAACTAATCCATGATTCTATGATTCAAAATCAGACAGAGTACTCTAGGACATTTTAAAAGGCACTAGTTCCATATCTATAAACAAGTGAATCAAACCATTCATGTAGTTCTAGGTACTGTAGGATACCATGCCTGACCTGCAGTTGCTGCTCAGGATGGCAGTGTATTCAATAGTCCAGCGTAATATATGTTCTCACATAAAGAGGTCTTGGATAATCAAATGTCAGCAGGAACTTACATTGAAACAACTGGCTCTTTTATGTCAAGTCAGGTAAATCACTGTAGATTGTCTTAGCTATAACAACTATAGACTGAAGTCTGATCCAACTTAGATCTATGTAGATGTGCACATCTATGTGTAGTCATCTAATATTTGACGTTTGGAGCTAAATCATGTCTTAATCTACTAAGACAGTCTTTGGTTCCTCTGTGAAGAAAACTATGTATCCCTCATGCATCCTTTCATTTTTAATTAATAAGCTGTAGTGTTTACCTTTGTAAGATAATTGGGAAAAAGTTAAACCACCTTCTAAATAAATGTTTTGAGTCATCATAGCTTCTAGCCTTTCAGCAGATATTTACTTTTCAATGTAGATAAACTTAGAAATTTTGCTATTCTTAACCACATGAGAGTATAATTCATCTGCTGATTCTCCCCTGATTCTACTGAGTTCTCAATTTTTTTAATAAGTTACTTAGGTAAAATGTTTTTTGGGGGCTTAGAATGGATATTATATACTGCTTTTTTCTATGAATCTAAATAGAAGGTATTGAAGGGCTATTTGAAAGTCACTTTCTCTCTCGTTCTACAGCAAGATTAATAGTAGAAAAGCTCTTCTTACAAAGAGCTTCTCTGTGGCCTTAATCAATCCCTCACCTCTGTAGTGATTGAGAAAAAAATACCTTTCTTCAAAATATATTCTTTAAAAATCAATGGTACGATAAGACTGCTTTTGGTAAAGTAGTAATAATGAAAATCCAGACTAAATCAGTTGTGATCAAACAAAATTTAAAATTCAGATATATTGAAAGAACTTTGTACGTAAAAATAACTTTCACATACTCAAGGTGTGAGTGACAGGAGACTTTTTCTCTGGAACCCTAATGCCCACTGAATTTTGAATATACCATTGTTCTTACTGGTACAGTCTTTTCTGAAGGTGCAAAAAAGGCAAAACAACATAGAAATAGAGGAGATGGGGAAAAAGAATTGGAAGAAAAAGTCCCGTGCTCTGTTATTCTTTAGTTGGAACTTTAGTTATCTTAAAGCATCTTAGCTAAAAACCTTTACATCCCTAAGGTCTGTAAGAAGTAAAATCAAGGCTTTCATTTCTAGGACACTTTTGTCCAATATCTTTCCCCTTTTTCTGTTTTTCTAGTTAACTCTTAATCAAGCTTCTGTATTTTTCCTACCAAAGATAATACTCCTTCCAGTTCTCTTTCCCATACTTTTTGATATCCAGCTAATTGCATCCAAACATTGTTGATGCAAGCATTTCTTTTCACAAGCCTCCCTATCTTCATTTTTCCTACCTCCATAGCCACTTTTTTGCATCTTCTCATTTTATTTTCATTGCTGTTGTTGTAGTCTCAGTTTTAACTAAAATTTATTTGCCAAACTGACTCAAAATAGCCATTCCTGGCCCAATAGTTTTTAAAGCTTCAGTGGGCAGAAAAGTAGAATATATCTGAGGAGAGGAGAGAAAGGGCAGAGAAGAAAGGGAGAAAGAGGGGAGAGGAGGGAAGGGAATGCATATTCGTCTTTTGCAGTTTTTATATCACTTGCAAAAACTCCCTTCACATGTCCTGTACCATGTATATTATTCACAGAAGACAAAAATGAAGCAGCATGAAAAAGAATAAATTGCTGACTTTTGCTTTTATGAAACAGGCCAGTTTTCTCCTGTACACAGAAAAGGGGATCCACTGGCTAAATGGATGATCTCTTGTGCATATAACTATTTAATATATTTTTATTGTTCTTAGTAGATTAATTTTTATAAAGCATAAAATAATTGTCCTTATCAATAAAAGGAGTAATTTATCCTGGTTTTACAATCCATAAGTCTTCTACTCCCCAGCTTTGCAAGTTTCCCTTCTGATAAGAACACTATCTTTAATATAGCCCTTTCCAACTCTGATAAAAAATGTTATTACAATATTTTACAGTATTTTGTGAGATATGATCCTTAATTCTGACTCAATTCCATTCTCAGCCTTATCAGACAGAGAAAACTGATAATTAGAAAGGCAAAGGTCAGAGACAGGCAAGCTCATAGTCTTAATTTGGAAGTTTCTTTATAGTATTAGTGAAACAACAGAAAACTCTGTTCCATCTTATAAAGTGACCACAAAAAATCAATTCATTTTTAGCAGGTATACACTACCAAAACAATATACGCAATACAGGTCCAGATTATAGACATGTACATGGAATTGTCTTCTAACAGCTGAACAGCTCATGGAGCATATACTCAGTTGCCTACAGAGAGCCATAAAGAGGGATTCTGTATGGTATCTGTATTGCTGAACGAGAAGAATGGCCAGTACCTTATGTCTATACTGACTCATGGATGGTGGCAAATGCCGTGTAAGGGTGGTTGCAGCAATGGAAGCAGGGTAACTGGCAACACAGAGATAAACCCATCTGGGATGCTGCATTATGGCAAGATACTGCTCCCCAGGTGCAGAACCTGGTGGTGAAGCTACGCCACATAGATGCATATGTACCCAAGAGCTGGGCCACTGAGGAACATCAGAACAACTAGCAAGTGGATCAAGCTGCTAAGATTGAAGTGGCTCAGATGGATTTAGATTGGCAGCATAAGGGTGAATTATTTTTACCCCTGTGGGCCATGAACCTCAGGCCATCAAGGCAGAGATACAACGTATAGATGGGCTCGTGATCGAGGGGTAGACTTGGCAATGGACGCTATTGCTCAGGTTATTCATGAATGTGAAGCACTGCAATTAAGCAAGCCAAGTGGTTAAAGCCTCTCTGGTATGGAGGACAGTGGCTGAAGTACAAATATGGGGAGGCCTGGCAAATCAACTATATCAATGTCACTTCAGGGTGAACCACTTTTCTAGATCAATTTAATTACTGACTATGCTGCATTTACTTCTGTATTGAAGAATTCTAACCAAGAAATTGGCTAGTGGAAAAAAAAACCTCCTAAATGATATATGGTATTACTTTGAGTTGTGTTTTTTTAGTTTTCATTTTCTTGTAGATTAAGTTTTAAGGAGTTTCAGCATTTTAAATATATGTTTATGTAGTTGTCCTGGGTTCAGCTATAGCAGTCATTTTTCTCCTCCTTAGTAGCTGGTGCAGTGCTGTGTTTTTTAACTTTCAGCCAGGGAACACCTCTGATAACACCGATGTTTTTAGTTGTTGCTAAATAATGTTTACTCCGACCAAGGACTTTCTCAGTCTCATGCTTTGCCAGGGAGGAGGGGAAGCCAGGAGGAAGCAGAGACAGGATACCTGACCCAAACTGGCCAAAGGGGTATTCCGTACCACAGCACGTCGTGCCCAGTATATAAACTGGGCAGAGTTACCCGGAAGGCCGAGATCACTGCTCGGGTCGGGCTGGGTGTCAGTTGGCGGGTGGTGAGCAATTGTATCCTCTCCCCTTGTTATTTCACTAATCATTATTATCATTGGTGGTAGCAGTAGTGGTTTGTATTATACCTTAGTTACTGGACTGTTCTTATCTCAACCCGTGGGAGTTACATTCTTCCGATTTTCCTCCCCATCCCTCCGGGAGCGGGGGGAGTAAGAAGCGGGGGGAGTGAGTGAGCGGCTACTTGGTTCCGAGTTACCGGCTGGGCTCAAAACCACTGCAGTAGTGAATCATCATCTGGGGAGATTCATTTTACCTCATGGTTGCCATGTACAATGTAGGTGTCTAACTCGCACAATTTATTAAGGGATCTTTCTATATCTTCTCACTCCTTGGTGGTTTTCATGGTAGTTACCATTTTCTCAGTCAGCTGTGAATTATACCTTGGGGCTGTGAATTACACCTTGCAGTGTGACGTGTCTTCTTAAACTATCCACAAATGAAGTTTCTTTTCCCCCTCCCCCAACTCCCATCACCAAAGAAAGGATCTTTTCAGGAATTCTGGCTCTAGTGTTGGTAATAATGGTAAGAGAGAGACTGAAAACATGAGAGGGAAACAAATATGGGAAGAAAGATGCAGGATTTTTATATTTTGTTAACACAAAATATTCACATCTGCTGTGGGGAAAATATTAAATATTTAATCCTAAGGGATAGCCGCAGTCATCGAATAGCCAGTACAAGAATTCAGGTTCTATTACAAACCCGTATCTCCCTCCTGAGCAATTTGTATTAGCCATGCTTTACTCTAGTATTTATGAACTCTCAAACAATGTAGATATTAATCTGATTGACAGTGTTAATAACATATTTTGTAAACTCTTTTGTGTGTCTTACCACATGTTATCCAACAAATCCTTGTGCCAGGAGGAAAAATACTGATACAGATTCAATGACTATGAAGATAGAAGGTGTTGTGATGATAATTTACCATTATACCCTGTAGAACATAGATGATAAGATAAAAATAATTAATTTCCACTTCAGGTCCCATGCTTTGTGTAAATTGATATTCTTTTAATATTCAACCAAATATTTATTCTCAATGCATAGTGTCTTGTAGTTGAGAAACTCACCATTACCACTGATCTTTTGGTCCAATGGTAATTTGCTCTTACTCTGTCTTAGGATCTTCTAATGTTTCCCAGTTTTAGCTAGCTAATCAATGGCAGTCTGATTTGCTTTTCTTGATTACAATTTTACTTTCTTCTTTAGTTTCTGTCCATAAGCTTTGTGTCATATTCATCTTTTATCCACTCTGTTTATTAATCAGTCTATTACACAATACTAAGAAGCTACAGTATTTTAAATACAAATCAGTAGAATTTCTTTCATTAGCCTTCAGTTTAATCTCAGAACTAAAAAAAATGTGTAGATTTGTTATCTCATCGCACTAAATGTCATTAAGGAGCCACACTTTCTATGACAGGTATAAAAGGGAAAAATATGATCGATGTCATAACTAGCTGTACTTGACACACTTATTTGCCTGAGCAAATATCTATTTGATAAAAAGCGATTCTGACTACAAATACAGATCAATGCTCAAAGTCTGAATCTCGGATAACACTTCACTTACTTACTGAAAAAAAAAGGCAAAACAAACTTACTTAATTCCCAATCTTCATTGATATTTTTAGGTTTTTTTCTTTGTTTTGTATACTGGCATTATCTCCACCTGTGTTGTTATATTTGACTGGTTTTGTTTTGGTTTTAGGTTTGTGTATCACAATTACAATGTTCATGTATTGTACTTACTTAGGTGGGAATTTGACTAGTGCAGGTTAGAAGATACAAAAGGCAAAGCTGACAAAGATTAATAACCTTTTTTTAGATTCTTATGGAAAAGGTGACTGGTGAACAAAGAAGGAAACAAGGTGTTTAACAGATGAAAAAATGTGTATAGACCCAAACTCACTTCACTGTTCAATCACTTGATTATTCAAAAAAAGAGGAATCATAAAAAAATCCGTTCAGTCATGCACTGATGTTTTGTGGCAGCAGGCCAAAACTAATGCACGGAAGACTAGGAAGTTACAGTTGCAAAAATTAAAGACTTTTCTTAACGGCATAGCTTGGCTAGCACCTTCTTAAAATAAAGGTGGGGGGTGGGGCAGAAAGGTTTTTGGATGGATATAGAGTAATTTCTTGCGCAAATTCAGTGTTGAGGAGAAAACACCAACCAGCAAGGTTCAGTATGACCATTAGATCAAAAAATACGGGACTACAGGATATCTGGGTGGACCCTATGCTTTTGGAAAAGAGATGCAGTGCAACAGGCACCTGAATCCTTGCTTAGGTGGTTGTATGTGAGTGTACTCTGTGTAAAAGGTGAGGATATACTAGATGTTTCATTCAAGGCCACAGTTAATTCAATATGATGTGTGTGTGTCCCCACACCCCACACCGCCATGCTTTATTCATAAAGCATGCCTTCTTTAAATAATGTAAGTCTTCTGTATTAGTGTAAGTCCCAAGAAGATTATTACTGCTTCAGTAATAACAGTGAACATTCAAAAAAAAAGTATAAATTTGAAGTAACTCCTTAATAATAAAGGGCTTCTGGGTCAGGTGTTTATTTCATCCCTCCACACACAGATAATTGCAAAGTAATTAAGGATTTATACATCTTGTTCTCCAGTCTTATTTGCTGTCTTGAAGAGGACACCCTTAAACACTCCTACATATTGTATCAGAGCATTAAGTCATAAGAATTTGAGACAATTTATTTCAGAACTGTTGTAGCTTGGAAATATCTAATGCTATTTTTTACATAATTCCACAGGCAATTCCTGATTGCTCTCTTAAACCTCTAGAAGTAGGTTTCAGCCTGGGCTGTTATTTCTAACGTTATATCAGAAATCAAACAGTTTTTGAAAAATGGGGACAATCATGTACAATGTCATAGCCAATGTAAGAGGCAGTTATAATTTGTTACACCTAACCTAGAGCATGATAGATTATGAAATATTATATGACTCTATGTATGAACATTTCAATAGAAACACTAATTTCTTTCTCTCTCTTCCCTTCAGAAAAATCACTTGAGGAAGCAGCAAACTAATTTTTTTTTCAGATAGATTTAGCTGAATAGTTTTAGTCAAATGAGTAGAAAATATTTTTTCACTTGTTTAAAAATATCGTGTTTTGACTACTTCCAATGACATATTCTTTTGAATCTAGGCTATTTCTAATAGGAGTAATAACTGATAATAAAATATTATTATTAAATTATATACAATAATATAATGTAATGTAATAAAATAGAAAATGTGTAATATATAATACATGATGTTTATGTTTATGTTATATTTTTTTATATAATATATAATATATATTTTATATAAAGACATTTTAATATATATAATATAATAAAATATTGTTTCTTTGTGGAAAGAAGGTATGGGAATGCTTTAATTATTTATTATCATTCAACCTGAAATAATATTTGCAGCCCAGAAAGCTGACCATATCCTGGGCTACATCAAAAGAAGTGTGACCAGCAGGTCGAAGGAGGCGATCCTGCCCCTTTACACTGCTCTCGTGAGACCTCACTTGGAGTATTGTGTACAGTTCTGGTGTCCTCAACATAAAAAGGACATGGAGCTGTTGGAGCAAGTCCAGAGGACGACCATGAGGATGATAACTTCCCATATGAAGACAGGCTGAGAAAGTTGGGGCTGTTCAGCCTGGAGAAGAGAAGGCTGCGTGGAGACCTTATAGCAGCCTTCCAGTATCTGAAGGGGGCCTATAAGGATAGGCTGGGGAGGGACTCTTCCTTAGGGACTGTAGTGGTAGGACAAGGGGTAATGGCTTCAAACTTTAAGAGAGGAAGTTTAGATTAGATATAAGGAAGAAGTTCTTTACAGTGAGGGTGGTGAGGGACTGGAATGGGTTGCTCAAGGAAGTTGTGAATGCTCCATCCCTGGCAGTGTTCAAGGCCAGGTTGGACAGAGCCTTGGGCCTCATGGTTTAGTGCGAGGTGTCCCTGCCCATGGCAGGGGGGTTGGAACTAGATGATCTTAAGGTCCTTTCCAACCCTAACTATTCTATGATTCTATGATTCTATGAATATATTTCTTTACCTATTGTCAAGCAAGCATCTATAAAATCTATTATTTGAAAGTTTATTATTTATATATATAATCTGAGAGAAATAAGCTACTTCCATGAATAATAAAAATAAAATATTATGAAGCATTTTGTACTGTTTAAAAAAAAAAAAAATCTCTTGAGAAACATCAATTCTGTATTTGACTTTGTTTCCCCATGACAAATTTGTGGAATGCAATTTAGATATTTTACTAGACCATATTGATTGAATAGCATCAACTTAAATGACAACCAATCCCCTAACAAAGATTATAAATCTGAATGCTTCGTTGTTAGAAACAATTTGGAGCTAAAAAATTTACAAAATAAAGACCTCAATAAAATTGTTAAATCCACTATATTTGATTAATTTTTAAGCAAGCATGACCATAAAAATGTTGATGTTGTCATTACTAGATTTGGCTGTAATACAGAACATTTATTTTGTCTGAATTTTTTGCAACGTTATTTGTATCTGTGGGTGACTATTACCATTATTGTTTGGGGTTTTTTTAAATTTACATTTGCTGGAAATAACTTCCCTTCTGTGTAATTAAATATTTACCCTGAAGTCATCTCATTTCTAGCATAGTTGTACCTCAAAGAATTATGCTTTGAGGTGGTGTGATTTGCTGCCTTTTTGCTGCATTCACTTATGTAGAAATGAATGATAGATGGGCATTTATTCACTGGGAAGAAACAGGCTCTGGTATGGGTTTTTTCCTATTCACATCAACAAATAAAATTAAGTAGTGAAAAAAAGTTACGTAGATACAATAGAAAAAAAATAATACAGGAATGTATAACTCACACCCTTGCAAACAGAAAAATGTGGATTTTGGTTTGATTCAAGTCAACATTTCCTCCCCCCCCCAGTCTTTTTGGGTATTCCTCATTCTTCTGGCATTAGGTTGAGGTTTGCAGTGACATGCACTGCCCATGATTTATTTTTGCTTTTGTCTTCATACTGTGATGATGATGTATCAATCCAAGACAAATTCTGATGTTCTAAGCAGTATTAAAATAATCAAGATAAAAAGTAATATTTCATGATTTCAATTCAGAATTCAACAAACAAAATATTAATTTTATGAAGCATGAGTTTTGTTTTTTTTTTTTGAGGTGAACCAGAACAACCAAATGGCTTTGTAACTTTTCCACACTAAGTCACTAAATTAACTTCATGTTGAAATACAGTGTTATACCGATTTCTTGATTATAAAGATTTTACTGGTTTCTAATATTAGGAATAATGAGTATGACTAAAACAAATTTTGTAAAATTATACATGCCAAAGTCATAATTACAGAAAACTTTTTTTTCCCTCACTACAGGAAAATGTTAGTAAAGAGAAAAGTAATCCTTTGAAATTTGTTTCTAGCTTTGCATTTGCTACAGGTACTGTTTGAAATGTTATCTATCTGTCTTCAACTGTCTTACTCATAACTGCAACATTTGGTTCTCTCATCTACCAATTACAGAAGTGGAAAATTTTCCCAAATTCTAAATTTCTGAAAGAGAAAAATATATCTGGCTGTAAATGCTTAGGAATGCAACATAGTAAACATAATTACATTTTAAAATATTGAGGAAAAAAATTGAGAATAACCTGTGAAAATTCATTCAAGGACAACACTGAGAAAAGGTGGAATATTAGCAAAACTGTTTTCATAATAGTAAACATTGCATATAACTTGCCCACTTTCAAAAGGATATACTATGTATGGATAAACATCTATAGTGTCAAGGTGAAATATTTTCTATTATGATTAATATTGAATAAAATGTTCACTGTCATGACAGCTGAATGTTCACTGTCCCTCAGTTTTCTTGCCTCTTCACTGTGGGATATTTCACTAAATTTCTGATTTATATATGCAAAGCATTGAGCTTAGAGTCCAGTAGCATGCCTTTCAGGATGGTGTTCAGGTTCAAAAGAATAACAAGATTTCAGCAGTCTCCTCTTAACAGTGATCCTGATTATATTTTAGTCAAATCTCTATTCAGCATTCATCACCATTCCCCTATCTATTTTCTACACACAGAATATCCATATCTGTGTTTTTTTGTCATTCACCTTCATCTTCTCAGCTTCTTTCTCTATAAAACTGGCTTGCTTGGTTTTAATTCACATTCTGCTTCATCCTTGACTCCTTGTTCTCACCTTTTCACCAGAAAATTATTCCGGTATTAATCAACCACTACATTATTATTATTATGGACAGAGGTCTTGAATTTGTGATTGACAGTACCTGGTAGTTTACTGAAATGATGCTAAATTATTTAATGTGATGAAGATATACCTTCAAATCACACTCCTCTAGTAGCCTCTATTTTTTTTTTTTTGCCTTTACAGATCAGAACTTCTACTTCACTGAATAGCACTGAAATTACTTCTTTTGTTGCTACCATTTGTTTATTGTATAATAAAAGCATTATGATGCTCCCCTACTTCTGACTCAAGGTCTCCTATCTGTCTGCTTTAAACATTAATGCAACCATTTTAAACAAATCAGACAGAAATGAATGTACACTATCAACAAATAGTCTAAATTTAGCCATCCTGGATTTAGGCATCTAAGATGTTTACTTAGGCTCCAGCTATGGGCAATACAGAAAGATTAACATGCTCAAGGAGTGTTAATTTCCCTATTGCCATTGCCAGGGTTTTCTGTAGTGCCCTAGCCTTCTCATCACCCCAGATAACTCTTTACTGTGTTTAATTTTTAAGATCAGTATTTGTAATCCTCAGCAATATGCTTAACTTTTGTTTTGTAACAATAAATAGCCTATATTTCTTTGCTTTGACCTTGTAAATGTGTATATGTACTATGTACACATAATTTACAAAATATAAACAAAAAATAAGTATTGAAAGGTGGGGGTTTTTTTCCCATTTGAAGGTCTTTGTATTTCAATTAGATTAATTTCATGAATCCCTAAACCATCTTCTGATGGGATCCAGATCACTCTGCCAACATAAAATCTTTAACTGCAAGATTATTATGATCCATTAGTGAATCAATAAAACAAAATAAAAATATAAAAATAATAATTTTTCATAGGTAACTATCAAAGCACTGTATTACAGTTTCCAAATCTAACTGCTCTATTTACAGATAGAGAAAAAGGTGGAAAGAATTTGTACTCTAGGCAGTATGCAGAGGTTCAGAAACACAGCTATTCTAAATAGGCCAGCAGATGTGAACATCAATCAATGCCTAAGGAAAGAATGAGGGATGAACCAAGTCCAGTTCTTCTGTATTGTCCTTGTCAGAAAAAATAATGCTTTCTAAACTTCTATGCAATAAACTCATCTTTTCTAAGACATAGATTTATTTTTTTTTAAAACCTTGTCTATTCTCAGATAGTTCCTTTTTTTAAATTCTCACATTTGGAGATAACCCATTAGTAACAGTCAAACATATAACAGCCAAAATATTGTTTCTTTAAGTGAATTAATACATTACTAGTTGTTTTGAAAACTTACGCTCCCATTTCACAGAGGAATGTGATTTAGCAAGACTTTCTGGCTTCCTAGCACTGTCTGGCAGCTTCTTACTGCCATTCATATGAATACTAATTGCACAATTGAAATCACTTAAATTTCTTGAGGTTTCCAGCTTCCAGCTAGCTCCAACAACTGGAAAGAAGGGAAGGCAAAAATAACACAAGACAGGTATCAAGCAAAGGGAATCATACTATAATCTGATCTCATTAATTAAGATGTGTTTGAATAGTTGGTCTCAACACATGGGGACCAGCTGAAGGGTCAGTAACATGATTCATCAGAATATAGGGAAGAATCCTTCAGTCACTCACCATTAGTAATGCAGTGCTGTTCCATTTCTCTTGACATAGATCAGCAATTAATCAATAAATCTTGAGGCAAAATACTACACTCTACCAGTAGTATTTAATGCAAACAAGACTGAACCCAGTGAGAAGGATCAGAAGCCCTTGTAAGTCCATATTAAATTTTAAGATTTACTAGTTTTCAGGTTAGACTAAAAAAGGCATCGAAATCATGTCAGCTATGAAAAGTGATATCTGCTTGTTTTAAATCCTTGTCATCATTAAGCAACTGCTACGTTAACTACTTAACAGCATAATGAAAAGGTAAATAGGCGTGTAAGTTCACCATTTGGAAAAGATAACATACACATTATGACCAAAAGTGCTGTTTAATGATGAATTGCTTTTGGCCTATGTAGGAGGATGGAAACATGAGGCAGACATGTAATATCCCAGATCAGTATACCAGATTGATTTTTCTTTTTGTTTTGGTAGGCTTGTTTTGGTTTGGTTTTTTTTTTCTGTTTGTTTGTTGGTTTGTTTGTTTGTTTGTTTTTATTTTATTTTTGGTTGGTTGGTTTGGGGTTTGTTGTGTTCATTTGGTTTGTTTTTCTTTTTTTTTTTCCTCCAAGTTGGAACCTGATATTTTGTTACAAAATAAAAATAAAACTTACAAGAAGAAAATATTGTATCTTTCACAAAGTACCTTCAAAATTCAACAAGCTTCTATGAAAATACAAATGTTGTGACCAGGCTATTTAGGGCTGATTTTATGCCACCTTTTATGGAAAATTAGTGCTGTAGAGATGTACTCGGAGATGAGAAAGTGGGGACCAGCATCTACCTCTTCTGATGTATTTACCAGTTATTTAAAAAAAAATAGTAAAAAGAGAAAGAGAGAAAATATATTAAGCATGTTTCAGTTTATAATAAACACTATTTGCAACATAGGCATGGAAAATCATTTTTGTCCATAGTGTTCTGAAAAGCCCAAAGTGAAACAGTCTGTTTCCCCAGTGGTATTTCAAATTGAAATGGCTGCAGATAGATGACAAGCACTAACACACACTCAGGTCACAGATGAGGGTATAAAACTAGTGGTCTAAATCAGATCACATCTCACGTTTATCTATATTTGATATGATTTAAATTATTAAAATGCAACAGAACTCATGCTCTGAGGGAGAAAATATGCTCATGTGTTTATAATGAGTACATTTGCTACAATTTATAAAACTGTGCGAAAAAGACTGGTTTTCACTTCCACAAATGAAGAACATGGCCTAGCATGGGAAATTCCTAGATTAAAGAATTTGCAGAACAATATTATCTATTTATTATATTAAAGTATATGCTCAAATTACTTAATACAGTATTTGTATTAAAATTAATGAGGTATCTAGTTTTGTAACTTCTAAATTTTATGTTGTACAATTTTTAATTATTGAGGTATGATGCATTGAGTGCTACTTCAGATATGATACTGTAATAGCAAGTTTTTCAGGAATGGGCAGAAAATTACAAAGCTAGTAATTCTCAAAGAACATCTTTATTATTTCATCTCTATTACAGAGCACATTAAAGGAATTGAAACAATTAATACTTAGTAATTTGCTTGATAACATATGATTACTTTCTTTAATAGGAAATAATATCATGCTGCCAATCTTGATTTAGTGTGCCAAACACACCTGACTTAATCCAATGAGGTATTCTTTACCTGGGCCAAACCAGACAATTAGAAAATCAGATTTAATTACTCTGACATTGCAGAAAGGTGTGGCAACTAAGGTAAACAGAATGAGAGTTTATTTGCTTTCTAATCTAATTCTTTGGTAAGTGAATGGCTCATTGTTCTGACAAAGGATCATAGCACAGATAAAGGATTTACTGCTTTTTGTTTCCTGGAACTGTGATACTCTGCTGGGTGATCACGACCTCTGCCTTTTCACCAGCTTATTGGTATGAATGAATGGTATGATTTTTCCCCTCTTCTTACTTACTTGATATATCTCACTCTGATTTTAAAGCAAAGGGTGGAAAGACAAACCAGTAAAAACAAAACAAACAAACAAAAAAAAAGCTAACCAACTAATCAATCATTCAAAATAATTGAAGCCTCTTTTGAAGACTTTGAATGTCAACTTAAACATCATAGAAAAATTTGACTGATTTTCAGAGGCTTTTTTAGAAGCTTTAAGATCACATGGATCTCATTTCAAAAAATTGAAACACAATATCAGCCTATTCAAAGATGTGCTTGCAGTTCTGGCAGCTCAACAGATGAAAAGTTATGTGTTTGGGTGCATATCTTGTCTGTTACCACCAGACTGAAATTGGCCTAATTATTGACTACCTTCTTTTGTTGTATTTTAATGGTAGGAAATAAAAAATTGATCGTAACACAGGTAACAATCTAGATCAGTGGTCTCCAAACTTTTTTGGTCGTCTACCCTGTCAGTGAAAACTTTTTGAGTGTATCCCCTCAATATACTTATATTTATAAATTATATATGTGCTGTGTACTACTGAAGTTCTGATATTTTCTTCCTCAACCCCAATGAATCATGCTGTGCACCCCATGCCTGCACCCGAGTTTGGAAACCACTGGTCTAGATGGGGATGAGGAAGGGAAAAAATTTCTTCTGTGAATTTAGCTTAACATTATTTCCAGGATGAGGGAAAAAAAACAAACAAGGAAACAACAACAAAAAAAAAAAACCCAACCTCCTTCCCCCCTAAAAAACCAACCAAAAAACCAAACAAGAAAACTTACCCCCCCAAAAAAAACCCCAACCCTTGATAATGCTTTTGTAATAGCTACAAACATTTTAGTTTGCAATTTCATTATTTGCTTCTGCAATAACCTCCTAAAATCCATTTCAGATAATTAAGCCTTTCAGTTCTGTGTGAGAAGATGAGAAAGTCAAACATCTTTGAAGACTTTCCCAATCAAAATAGCATAATAGATTGCATCAATTTAATCTTTAAAAGATACATTTACTGTAGTGTCTCTATAACATTCACATAACAAGGGCTTCATTGACAAACATTGTGTGTGCTGCAGAAAACACAATCTTCATCCCTTCCACCTAGAAACATGATTGCTTGCCTTTCTTACTCAACATATTTCAAGAGATCTTCAGGAAAGTAATTTTAAAGTTAACATGATCTGCTGTATTGGCGTCCTAGCTAATAATGGAAGTCTCTACTTCTAAAATTATCAAAAATTCATTAGTGCAGACAGTTGTGTCACCTTCTGTTCCCCAAGCTTCTTGCAGTTTCAACAGAAGAGATGACTATTGTTAACATCACGGTTCCTATTTTGTAGGGATGTGTTTATTAGTTTGGGCAACCACATTTTCAGTGTATTTTTTACCAGAACTATAGATCTAATAACCAGGAGACCAAAAGGATCACTATACCATAAACAGCTAATATAATGTCTTGGGTAAATTAAAAAAAAAAAAGGAGTCCTTTCAGACTATCAAACAAAGGCAAAATTAGTACTAAAATATTAGAATAGTAGCTATTTTTGAGGAGGTAATTGATAAAACTGTTTCTGGATGTATTTGACAAACATTAAACAAATGCATCTTAATCTAAAGCAAATACTGTCAAAAGATATTTATATTATATAAAAATGCATTAATAGCACAGGATTTGGTATACTACTCTAACACCTTTTCAACAATGGAGTAACCACAAATTGATAGAACCATATACCTTACTACAGTTTATTTGAAGGTGCACACAGTAAGGTCCCATGAAATATTGCCCCCACCCCCCTTTTTTTTTTCCTCCTGCCTTTTATCTGTGCCTGATGTTCTTTTCTCCCTCCAAAATCACCTGAAGATTCTAAGTTTTATAACCTGTGCTTGAGTTGCTGGTTTCTACTACAGAAGTCTTTTAACTAAATCATTTCAGGTTTCTAAAAATAAATCATAGGTATTATTTGTATTAGAAATACATGCAAACACTGTATTTTCTGTGGAAAGCAACTCTATAATTTATTTCCATAAGCATTCAAGAAAAAAAAGAGCTTTCTCAGACTGCTATGAGCACCTACTTTATGACTCACATTCTAAATAATTGTTACATAAATTCAATAACAGAGACTTTTTTGTGTCACGAAAAGATTTTATGCTTATTTTGGCTGCATAAAGCAGGTCAAAGCACACATAAAGAAGAACATTTTTCATTTTTATTTTTCATTTTAGTACCAGGACATGTCTTACTCTGTCTTCAACAGCTACTCTGTTTCCATATATTTGTGAACAGGTTGCTTCTCAGAAACTGTTACATACACAATCTGACACTTTTTTCATAATGAGGTTGAAATATATTAAAACTTTAATTTAAACTTATATTTAAACTACATTGACTGTTTACTTCTAGCATATATGCACTTGATACTTGTGGAAAAATGTTCTGCATTTTGGAGAAAATGTGTCATTTTGTTTAATCCTATTGTAGGCTGAACCTAAAATCAAAGCTTTCCGTACCCCATAACTAGTAAAAATATTAGCTGAATGCAGTCTTCAGACACATGGACTGCCGTTTATGGTGCCACTTTCTCTGCAAGAGATAGATGTGGGTGCATCTGCAAAGCAGGTGGGCAGGGAGGGAGCAAGGGAGAGTAAAATATTTGGGATTAGTTACTGAAGAATGTTCAATATTTAAGGATGTTAAAATAAAGTGTAGTTATTTATTAACGCTTTCTAAGTGTCTAGGTTTGTGTTTTATCTATTGGAGTGCTGATACTAATCCTGAATCTATGATTCATTGATTGTCAGCTAATTATTTGTCATGATGGACAGATGAATAAACTGCATTTGTCCTGATTTGAGTTAAAGCATGTAGGCTGAGATGACTTTCCCTGCAATAAACCTGGTAGCAAAGACTTAATAGACCTAAATCAGGTAAAAGTGATTTAATTGAATTTACTTAATTCAAGATTGTTGGACTAGAATTATTTTAATTTAATCTTTTTAGTTCCAGAAGAACAAAACTAGGACAAGTCACTACATATAAACACAACAGGCTGAGAGAGTTGGGGCTGTCCAGCCTGCAGAAGAGAAGGCTGCGTGGAGACCTCAGAGCAGCCTTCCAGTATCTGAAGAGGGTCTATAAGGATGCTGGGGAGGGACTCTTCATTAGAGACTGTAGTGGTAGCACAAGGGGTAATGGCTTCAAACTTAAACAGGGGAAGTTTAGATTAGATATAAGGAAGAAGTTCTTTACAGTGAGGGTGGTGAGGGACTGGAATGGGTTGCCCAGGGAGGTTGTGGATGCTCCATCGCTGGCAGTGTTCAAGGCCAGGTTGGATAGAGTTGAGGGTGACATGGTTTAGTGCAAGGTGTCCGTGTCCATGGCAGTGGCATTGGAACTAGATGATCTTAAGGTCCTTTTCAACCCTAACTATTCTATGATTCTATGATTCTATGATTCTAACTATTGGTGAAGGTCTGATCTTAAGCTGTTCAAATCAGTAGAAAGAATCACATTGTTTTCATCTGCATTTTAAGGTATAACTGCATCTATTGAAATCCCTTTTTTTACCTTATTTCATGCCTGGGTGATAGCTATAAAAGATTAATGACCTTAATAAACTGTGAAGTGTAAACACTGGATTTTGTACAAACAAATACAACACACAGAGCCTATGCAAGAACAAGCTTTTAATGACAGTTTTGGAAGCTAGTGCTCCAGAAATGGAGCAAAGGTCCCAAATAGAAAGAAATAAGGCAAGAAAACAGGAACTCAGTAATACTAAGCATCAGCCAATTGCAAGAAGCAACAGACGCCAACTTTTTCTCACCTGCCTGATACTTGCCTGGCTAGCAAATGTGCATCAGTGTTTTATTAAGAGTGATGACAATGTTAATGCTTAACCTAGTAGCTGATTATTCTTAGCTATTTATTGTTTGTATTAGCCAATAAATGATCATGTTATCCTTTTAAGTTATGCATGTCTGGCTTGTAGAGTTTGTCTATGGTGATGTGATCCGATGCAGTATGTGATGTGTGTTATGATGTGCCTGACTGAAGTGCCAGAGAGATGGAAAACAGCATACTGTTTTTTTCTTTATTGGTCCAGCCGGGTACATTGTGTTTATGGCTGGGAAGGCTCTCATATTTCCTTTCCAAGACTCTACCATTTGATAAACATTCCATTATGTCTCAAAGATTCTAAAAGACAAAGATTTCTGTATTGGCTTTTTAGTGCCATGAGTGCTACAAGAAACCCTGATAATCAGCAAATGTTCTTTGCCTAAGATGAGAAAAGCATTCAGTAATGTATTTATTCAACTCTATTTTCAAATTTTATATGCCTTCTTAGAGAAGTGATTTTTCCACTCTAAAATGCAATATGGTTACGAGACATCAGAATATTGTTTATTCTCACATCTACTTGAAAGTGGGAATATGCTATTATTAAAACTAAAAAAGCTCCATATAATTATATACAAAAATATACAAATTATATATATACACAAACACATATATTTTATAGAAGTATAAAAATCCATATGCATAAATAAACTAAATATAATAGTGGATATATTAATCTTTACTGTTAAAAATTGGTTTAGAATCTTTAACCTTGATATAATATTGGCAGGCTAAGTTGCTACTAGATTTCTTAAAAAATACTTAAAATATTTCTAAATTTACTCAGAAAATTAAATGCATAGTAATAAGGCAGTAAACACAATTGAAACATTAATGAATACCACATTGACTGTTTTTTCCTTATAGATGTATGAAACAAATAAAATAATCTCATAGAAACAAGTAAAGAAATGACACATTAAATATTTATTGGCATCAATTTAACTAAATTCAGTAACCTTGACAATGACTACAAGTTATAAGTTTACTCCCACATTTCAAATAACTAGCATTTCAGGCAAATTAGCTCATCAACAACTTCAAAAAATCAATACTCCAATGAAATATTTATTTTTTTAATCCCGAAAACTCTTGTTGCTATGAGATTAAATTTGTGTGGATGCTAGAAACAGCTACTTTTATGATTCTTACACATAGTACCCACCAGTCGACATTTATAAATCTTATTCTACATGCATGCAAGTGAGCACTGGCCCTACACGTTTGCAGCTCTTTGGCCAGCTAAATGTATAGACTGTTCTGATTCTCACCAAGGCGTAATCAAACTATTTTAGTGGAGCTAAGGGCATACTGTTTTTTTATCTAGTAAACAGCAATTGCTACAGGAGCCATGTTTTCTTGGTTCACAGGGTAAGAGGATTTTCTGCTGCTTATAGTCTCAGTACAGAAAACCATCACTCATTACTACAGTGACTGCATGTAGTGTAGTTACCATCAGTCATATGCTCCAAAATCGCTTCAACTCTAACCACTATTGTGTTAAATTATAAGTTTTATTTTAATGCTGTATCTCTGGTTTTCTGTGGTATGAAATGTTCCTTTCTGCTTCAGTGCTGGTTGTCGAAGAAAGATCCTGGATCCAAGCTTCATCTTCATGATGGTGATGAATGAGAGTTGTAAGAGATCAGCCATGTGGGGAGAAAGAATAGAGTGACTGCAGTAGCCACTTCTGCCTAAAATCACAGGAGTCACATTCCTCAATGTTTAGCAGAAATAGGCTAATGCACTTAGCTACATATATCTATCTGCCACAACCAACTAGTTACTTTAAAAATGCAGCTAAGAGAACAAGCACAGATCTTTACAAATACTTCCTCCATGTTTCATATTCAGAGCTAAATTATCCCCATTTTACTGCCAGCTCTGTATTTGTGCAACAGCCCTGCTTATCTCCCAGAGGAGCCAATAGAAGGAGCTGTAATCTGCTGGTGTTTTGGCACCTGGTAATAACAGCATGCTCAAACTGCAGTAATAAATTCCCATTCCTTATATAAAACCACTCTTCCAAGAGAACAATAGTGGGTACAATATTGCTGATTTGTGTAGGTGCATCATATTAATTTATTTTGTATTCTTGCTGTGTGGAATCAAGAAATTTCCATTGCCAGAGGCAATAAATCAGACATGACAGACCAGTGAGTTAAGCAAATCCTATGCTTACTTTTTAATATGCCTGCCAGATTCTAAGAATTGATCAGCCATCTGTGATTATAATAAATTTTTCTGTTAATAGGGAAACCGATCAACAGTTACATTCCTCTTGTCCCATAGCTTAGTAACCTAATGCTCAGTTACATTCCTTTGGACAATGCAGTACCTGTGAAAATGATAAGATATAGTCCAGAACACAAAGTGAACTTGAAAGGTTCTGTTGTTTGGGATATTTTTGTTGTGTTGATTTTTTTTGTTTGTGATTTTTTTTGTTTGTAATTTTTTTTAGGCAGGATGTGGTGGTTTGTTGTTCTGGTTGGTTGGTTGGTTGGTTGGTTGATTGATTTATTTATTTATTTATTTATAAGCAAAAAAACTTGCTGCCTTAGAACTCATTTTTTTATTATTTTTGTCCTCGGGTTCTGCATCATGGTGACCTTTCCTCTGAATAGATCAGTTAGTCATGAATCCAGGATCTTCTATTTGCTGAGGTTTGTAGAGCTCTGAAGACCACAGGCACAGTTTTCTCTCTGGAATCCTTTATGCTGGAAAGATATTTCTGATTTGTCAACAAAGCACAAGATGTAATTGATTAGTAGTGAGTACAAATGAATAATTAAAAATTGATTTTATTAATAAAATTTTGTCAGAAAAAATTTTATTAATATCTGTTGCTGATAGTGATTTTTTTTCCAACTACCTGTATCCCAATACATTTGGATTTGCTGTGAGATTTCCAAGGGACTAAGTAAGAAAAATCTTTCCCCAGCTAAAGCAAATGAGGAAAGAATTTGAACAATCTCTCTTACTCTCAGTCCTGTAACCCCCATTCAAACATCAGATGCTTAGTTGAGAATCATGAGACAATAGGTTCATTTTAAAGATAGGATTTTTTTTTTGTTTAGTTTTTCCTTAGTAATAATCTAGCCTGAACTTCTATACAAATTTGCTCAGAAACGGTGGGGGCTGATATGTCTGATTCTCGTACTTACAGGTGACATTTAACACAAATCGGACAAGATGGGTTTACACCATTTTAGATCTTCTTAAAGTACATTTGGTATAACAGCGTTAGCATAACTGATAATCATCTTTTCTTTTCCTGGTATATTCCACTAGCAGCTCCTACAAAAGGCCTACAGGGTAATAAATTAAAATATACATTTAGTATGTGGATTTGTATCTGTAACATGTTTGCAAATACATGCATATGTACTTTAAGGTGTATATAGACATGTAAAAATATTTTTCCATTCTTTTTGCCAGAAATTAATTTTAGCCATAGTATTAAAATTCAACTTCTTCCATTTCCAGACTTATTCTTATTTGGTTCCCAAAACTCTGGGTAAAAATTCTGTCCACAGTGGCAAAATAATAGGCAAGAACCTGGTAGTCGGGCTAAACACTAAATGACTGGAAAGAAAAGATGATAACTTTCTGATAAAAAAAATGCAATTCTGAATCTTTAAAAATATTGTTCCAATTGTTCAATCAGAAAAATCAATGTATTGAAAATAGGCTTCAAAGGAATAATTTAAACAATCACATTTTTTCAGTGAAATATATCTAGATAGATACTTAGATTCCTTAGTCTCTATTTACAATAAATAATTTTGAAATACTTCTCAGTTTGGAACTATTTAAACACTTTCATTTTGCTATAATGCTGGAAAATAGTTCACAGGATGACAAAAAGCAATTTGAATAGCAATTTTTGCTGTTGTTTTCTTGTTCGTTCTACTTTCCTTGCACTTAGCAGAAGAGTACCAGCAGCTTAAGGAGTGTCACACTTCTCTCTTTCAGAACCAGTTATAATACTTAAAACATAGCTGAGAACTAGAGTCCTACATGTTATTTACAGTGTCCTTGTACGCCTTGATATGCTGCTTTTAGCAGCAAGCACAAAGCAACTATACCACAGAGATTTACTTGTTTCTGCCAGATTTCTTTTTTTAAACATACTAAATTGTCAAGACTTGCTAAACTCTCCTTCAAGCTTTCTGACGCTTCAGTACTTAACAGAAGAAAAACACACCAAAGCCATTGTTATTTGTTACAGTCTTTTGTTATAGCAAGTGCAGCTGTTGGGAAGCTCCCAGTCTCTTGCAAAGAAAAGATTTCAGAATTTTTTCTCTTTTGACTATTTTTCATTTACTGCTGCTATTACATTATCCTTAACATATTTTTCTTAAAGCATAAAATAAGGGAACACAGTAGTGGGGCTTTTTTTTTCAGATTATATTTTGGTGTTTTTTTCCTGATATTTGCTGTTATATCCAAAAATTATCACGCCTAATAAGGAGAGGGGTATTTCTTTCAGGGATGCAACCTGCCTTTCTCTCAGTTATATCTTTTCACTTAAATTCATTTAAGGATGAGTGATGGGCATGGTGCTCTCCGTACAGATGGTCTGTTAAACTATTACTTTTAACAGTCCGCCAGAAGGTAGTGTGGCTGAAATACAGTTAGCAGTCTCTCCTATTCATCAAATATATGAATGTTTAAGTGATACAAAACATAAACATTTATATTATATAATAAGTGAATGAATGAATGGATGGATGGATGGATGGATGAATGAATGAATGAATGAATGAATGAATGAATGAATGAATGAATGAATGAAAAAAATGTTAGCAGCAAATCCAACTTTTGTTTAACTGGTCAGAAACCTCAAGTTCATCTTCTGTGTGTATCATCCAGTTCCCTCTTTTCTGTGTCTTATTTTTTAGTTGACTTTATAGAAATGCTCACATATTAAACAAAACCTGATTTTCCCAGCATGTGCTTTTACCCTCAAGATAGTATCTTAAGTACCAAAGAGTTCTGTTGTAATTCTTCTACACTTTTTATGAAGCATTTACTTGGTATGCATAATTGTCCTGGGTTCAGCAGTAGCAGTCATTTTTCTCCTTCTTAGTAGCTGGTGCAGTGCTGTGTTTTTGACTTTCAGCCTGGGAACAACGCTGATAACACCGATGTTTTTAGTTGGTGCTAAATAATATTTACTCTGACCAAGGACTTTCTTAGTCTCATGCTTTGCCAGGGAGGAGGGGAAGCCGGGAGGAAGCAGAGACAGGACACCTGACCCAAACTAGCCAAAGGGGTATTCCATACCACAGCACGTCGTGCCCAGTATTATATAAACCGGGGGGAGTTACCCGGAAGGCCCAGGTCGCTGCTCGGGTCAGGCTGGGTATCGGTCGGTGGGTGGTGAGCAATTGGATTCTCTCCCCTTGTTATTTCCCTGATCATTATTATTATTGGTGGTAGCAGCAGTAGTTTTGTATTATACCTTAGTTACGGGACTGCTCTTATCTCAACCTGTGGGAGTTACATTCTTCCAATTCTCCTCCTCATCCCTCCGGGAGCGGGGTAAGGAAGAAGCGGGGGAGTGAGTGGGCGGCTGCGTGGTTCCGACTTACTGACTGGGCTTAAACCGTGGCAGTTCTTTGGGAATAGTTGAAACATTGCCACAGAGGGTTAGCAAAGGTTTGTAGTTTTGTCTCTCTCTGGTATTACCAGGACGATAGCACACCTCATTTAAGTGTTTTACTAGTTTTTCTGGATTTTGCACTTGTTCAGTGGTGAAGTTCCAAAGCACTGGAGGGGCCCACTGGTCTAGATACTTGCCCATATGCATCACTTTCTGCTGAAGCCTAGTTTACAGGTAATTGGAATATGATAGCTCAATACTTAGAGAGTGTGCTGTTTTGTTGTCTCACTTTGCCATGTAATTGCACCTTAAGTTCAAAATATATACAGAAAAATTTGCTATGTGGATGTATAAGCCCATACTGTCCCGCACACCCTGCCACTTATGACTGCCCAGCCTCAGGGAAAATCTCTTGCTGGTCCTCCTATATCGTCGCCTAACCCTAGACCAGACTCGAACCCGACACTGCTTAACTTTCGAGATCAGACGAAATAGGGTGTTCTCCAACCGCGGGGCCTGGTGCTCATGAGCTGCCCGCGGCGGCGGCGGCTCTTCCTGCTGCTGCTGCCGCTGCTGTGGGACCGGCGGCGGCGCTACCCAGCTGCATCCCTGCCCTGCAACCCCAGTGCGGCAACCAGCCTGAACTGCATCAGTGGTAGTTTAAAAGTGGTCTTGATTGCTGAATTCCCCAGGATATTATCCGAAACAGATGATTTGATTAGTTGCATCTTATCTCTTTAAAATTATGTGCATATTAAAGAGATGAAAACATCCCAAACCCCCTAGTCATATGTTTTTTTCTGTTCCTTTAAGACAACTGAGTGCTTGATATAGAATCCAGACAAATTCTGGGCAAAGGAGTTTGCCCAACATCACTGTGAACCTCGTACACTGACCTCTCTCCTAGCTGGACTGCCTTATTCTTTTCCCGTTTTAGGGTGAGTGAGTAGAGTTGAGGAAGATGGACTATTCTCTCTTCCTAGCAGAGTCATATAAGGGGGTCGGACTTGCAATTTTTCAGGACTGAGACAACAATTTACGTACTTTATCAAAGATGTGAAAGCAGTGGGAATAATTTGATGGATTGGGAAAGATAGTTACGGATCTAAATTTTTGCTTTGCTTCACTGAACGCTACTGAGGCTGGCTTAAAACATAATAGGTGACGTCAGATAGAGCAGCTCTTAAAGAGAAGATCTTCTATCCTAGGCTGTTATTGAGACTATTCTTTACATAGGTCAGCTTTGTTTCCCCCCTTACCATACATGTACCTATACAAGAGGTTCAATAGGTTTACAAGGCAAATCTCAAAGACAGTTTTATTCCTAACATTTACTTAAACTTCGAGTTTCTATCATCTTATATAATACAAATTTGCCCTGTAATCTTCTGAATTTCTTAGCTTCACTGCAACAGTATCATCCTCCAGACTTTTATGTCTCAATAGCATATTATGGGATTTCAGGCTCCTAATTACATTAGACTTAATTTAGCCACTTATATCTAGGAAAGCTGAATGTGGGCTTTGAAAAACATACTGAAGTTACTCTAACCCATTAACCTGATGAAATATGAACAGCATATTGAAATTCTGGACATAATAGAGAACTAAAAATTGACATTATTTATGTCAGGCAGTGTGCAGGGTAAACACGTAGTGTATAACTAAAACTGACACTTCACAGACTAATCAATCAACTGAATTGTGGAGTTACATATCCTGGGGCTACCAAAAAAGGATAAGGAATATCTGTTATCCTAATAATAATTAAAAACCAAAACAAACAACACATCCCCCAAAGAAATCCCAAGAAACAAATGAAAGAAAAAATGCAACTCCCCAAATCCCCCCAAGCTAAACCACAAAAATTAGAAATAAACCATTCAGTTATAAAGCCAATACAAGGCATATAATAGCCATGTTCATACTGTTCCATTACATAGTGGAAAAAAATATTCCCGGAGACTGGAATTCAATCAGCTCTACTGCTAGTTGTTAAAATGGCCCCAGGTATGCTTTTGGTCTATGATGACTACCAGCCTCTCCCAAAACTTCCTGGGTATGGTCCATGAATTATGATCATGGCTCGGTATCATTCCCAGTAGACAATTTCCTTTTGCCCACCTGTTTTAGAAAGTAAAAAGAGTTTGCAATACTATGGATTTGGGCTGTTCAATGCCACCAATCGAGTCACACAATCTATTTTTAGAGACATAGTTAATGTGGAAAATAGGACTAAAACTATATATTTAGGTCATAGAAGATAAACCTCAATATAAAGTGCAGAAATTGCTGTAAAAAGATAAAGGGCATATACTCCCATTTCAAGCTGAACATAGACAAATAAGACACTGCAGTGGCAAAAAAAGATATACAAATACTGGATGAAATGCTACATAGATAGTACAGCTAAATGGATAGAACTTGGGGCTAAAAGTAATGAAAAAATACCTAGTTAGGGAGTATGTGAAGAAATTTCATAGGGAAATGAAAAAAATTGAAAACATACAATTTAAAAAAATACCACAGTTAAAAAAGCAATCAAAAATAGTCATAATAGGCATAAAAATTTGTCCACAGTTTCATGTAATCAGTGGAATGCACTAATTGGATATATGTAAAAAGAGATGCACGAGGTGGAGCAGATAGGAATAAAACAAAAAAGTCAGAAAGAATTTGAGAATCTCTCTGAGGCTGTAAGAAAACTCTCAAACAAAACTTAGCACTCTGAAAGTCCATTTATCCCGCAATTCTACAAGGCAAAACCTCTTTTACTAAGGGAGAAGTTACTTGAGGGGCAGAGTAGAATTATCATTTTTTAAATCTTTGACCAGGCAAAAGACTCCACCGAGGACAGACTTGCTGACACTTTTAGCAGAAAAGAGAAGAAAATAAACCCATGTACTCTCTCCTTACATAAAAAAAAAACCAAAGGGATAAAATGAACTTTCCATTACGGGAAGAGAAAGGAAGGGGAGGCATGGGGAGATATGTCTACAAGTTCAAATAGCTTTCAGGAGAAGAGGAGCTCTGGTTTGAGGCTAAAGAAGAAAATCAATGAACTAAAATCTGTCTAAAAATTAAGATGAAAGAGAAACAACATAGCTGACCAAAATGCTGACATAGAAAATGGTAGATCAAATTAATACAGAAAAAGGTAGGTCATACTAAAATTGAAGTTGGAATTCATATGTTCACTTGTCTGTCTAGACGATTTCTTTTCATATTGGAGAATTCATGCCTTACCCTGAAACTTGAATAAACAAGTTATAAAAACTATTCTGAAATTGATTAAGGTACATGGAATACTGTAAAGCACAGGGTTCTTAAACCCTGAAAACTAATATACATCTTTTTTTTTTCTTCTTTCATTCTGTCTTACACATGCAAATATAAAAAATATATTAAAATAGGGGGACGAAGATCACATGTAATTTTACGTATGTCAACTCAACAATAGAAACAAATATGACAAGCACATAAATATCAATGCCATAGCAGAGGAAAAAAAACCAAACCATAGACTCTCAGTTCTAGAGCCCAGCTAGAAGAAAATAATTAAAATTACTTACAAAGAGTGCCTTGGGTAGAATGGGTAGAATTGTCCCAGCTGTTGTTAGTAATTTAAATAGCTTTCAATAACAGTTGTATTTCCAATAAAAAACTTGTATAAATATTGTAATAAATTGCATCATACAAAATTTCATGTCTTATAAAAGAATAGATTTTAAAGACCTTAAGAAATAAGTTTAGAGTCTGTATAAACATGAACATGGGTGGTTTAAGCTCACCTCAGTGTGATATTAAGAAAGTGTTGACACATGCCAAATCAAAGGAGAAAAAAAATTCTCCCTCATTCTACTAAAGAGTAGACAAAGATTCCTATACACTGACTCCTATAAATTATGTATTTTTCATAAACTATTATTCACACATTCCTGAACTTGTTGCAAGAAGACAGCCAAGTTAGGGAAAAATAGCTGTACATTCGGTTTGCAAATTGTTCCTGATTTTTTTTTATGAATACCAAATTTCAGGACATGAGGATTTTGTACTATATGTATTTTCTTTGTCAGAAATGTAAGTGGCTATGAACTTCATCAGGACACCATTAAATCAAAGAGTTCATGGTCTAGTCTTTATCCCAGAGAGAAAGTAGCATGCTATAGCTCCCATTCACATGAATAAATTTTTCTTTCCTCCTCTAAGGCATTTGCATTCATGCTGCCTTCAGGAGCAGTCTCAGGCCTTTGCTAACATCATGTGAGCATTGCCTCAGGGACTGCCCATTATATGGATGAGAGCAAATTGTTGCCATTTGTTATCTGGTCTTTCATTGCTCATCTTATCTGCTGAAAGAACTAACCATCTACAGAAGTGGTCACTAGTTTCATGAAGGGTATTTCTATTTCTGGTACTTAGGTACACTATGCAGCACCTTCTTGAATAGATACTAGGTGGGACTGTACTTTTACTATCTCTAGTTTTCCTGAAGTTAGACTGGTAGAAGTTTTCCCTGATGTCCTGGGTTCAGCAGTAGCAGTCATTTTTCTCCTTCTTAGTAGCTGGTGCAGTGCTGCGTTTTTGACTTTCAGCCTGGGAACAACGCTGATAACACCGATGTTTTTAGTTGGTGCTAAATAATATTTACTCTGACCAAGGACTTTCTTAGTCTCATGCTTTGCCAGGGAGGAGGGGAAGCCTGGAGGAAGCAGAGACAGGACACCTGACCCAAACTAGCCAAAGGGGTATTCCATACCACAGCACGTCGTGCCCAGTATTATATAAACCGGGGGGAGTTACCCGGAAGGCCCAGGTCGCTGCTCGGGTCAGGCTGGGTATCGGTCGGTGGGTGGTGAGCAATTGGATTCTCTCCCCTTGTTATTTCCCTGATCATTATTATTATTGGTGGTAGCAGCAGTAGTTTTGTATTATACCTTAGTTACGGGACTGCTCTTATCTCAACCTGTGGGAGTTACATTCTTCCAATTCTCCTCCTCATCCCTTCAGGAGCGGAGGAAGGAAGAAGCGGGGGAGTGAGTGAGCGGCTGCATGGTTCTGAGTTACCGGCTGGGCTGAAACTGTGACACGTGAAAAACTACATATGCATGGTAAGTTTGTAGAGAAACACAGAATGTAAACCTCTCCAGTGTGTGTCAGTTTTCATATTATTATTTACTGAAGAAAAATTATTCTTACAAGTTTAGGATATGGTAGCAGGTATATGGGCTATGTTGCTTATAAAGTATTTTAGCAGTAGTACATATTTAAATCTGAAACAAACAAACAAAAATAATCATGAAGTAAGCAAATAAGACAATAAAAAAAAAGGACAAAGCTGTTAAAAACATACTTTTGCTTCTTTGCAAAATCTGTTCTATGTTATTTAAAGTCAAGAAGTAGAACTGTGCAACTGTTTACATAGATGTATACAGAAATGAACAAATGTACAGAAGAAGGATGAAAACATATTTGAAACTTTTGTAATAGAATAAAATACATAATGCATACAAAGATGCTGGTAGCACTATATAATCTGTTCATTAGCTAAAAAGTGAAAAAATAAAAATTGCGAAAGACAAGTAAGGGTAGTAGTCTCGTTAGATTTAAATGATTAGCTTTTGATTTTCTTTCGTTTAGTCTTGGCAGAGTTCCAGGTCAAATTGCTATCTACAGGAGAAGCAAGATTCAATATTCTTTCTCAACATTGTCTCTTGGATAGCAACTGCTTCAGCTCAAAGCCAGATTTCATAACTGAGAATTTTGTTCCAGGAGACAAACCATGAAGGACAAAAAAGACAGCAAATAGCTATGGATCACAGGCATATATAAGTAAAGGAAAAGTTACTGGTTTAAGATGTTTCCTTAAAAAAAACCCTACTTTTGAAGCAATCGTTTGGGAATGTTAGGAGGATTCCTAGACACAAACTGTGTAATAGTTTGATAAAAGTGGATAATTCAATGTATTACTGTAAAAAAATAAAACTTTGGAAAATATCCCTTTCCTTAATGTGTTATATCAGTTGTGAAGAGACAGTCCAAAAGTTTAAAAAAAACCCCAAACTTTTTATTTCCCCCTCCCACACTAAATGCATACCAACTATTTCAGAAACTAAAGATCAGCATAACTGAACATGCCTGGGAAGTTATGAAAGAAGACCTCAAGGTAATAGTTTAAGAGAATAAATGTCATCTTAACCACATATATGTATACACAATGCTAAAAATGCTAGCACTTACAGGTAAGCGGACCTTACAGTCGTTGTTGTCAGTCCTCCAAAATTATTGGCTCAATGTGCAAAATCTGCCCCGCCTCCCCCAAAAGCTAAAAAAATGCTTGACATCATCAGGAAAGGCAAAGAGAATACAATAGAGGTCATCATGTTGATGCTGTATAAAATCTTGTGTTGACACCTTAAGAACTACACAGTTCTGGTCTTTTGGATTTTAAGAAGGATGCAGTAGTCAGAAAAGGTACAGAAAATAGCAACTAAAATGATATAGGAGATGGAGAAGCTGCCTTTAGAATGAGACATTAAAACAATTAGGATTCACTTGAGAGAGGAGAAAGCTAAGGGATTTTTTCAAGCTTTAAAAACTCATGAATGTGGCAGATAAGTTGACAGCAGATTTTAAATATATAAAAGAAAAGACCTCTTTGCAGAACAGGTAATGAACTTCTGTGTTCCTGCTGTCACAGGAGACCATACCAGTAGGTTCAAAATGGGATTGGACAAATTAATTAACAGTAGGCTATCAGTAAGCTAACTCTAAATTAAGCTGGGCTATAAAATTCTGTGCTATGCTATTTATAAAATTGTGGTACACTGGTTTTGTGTGTAAAAACCCTGTGCTAGTCTGATAATAAAATTCGATGCTATGCTGATCTGAAAATTCTGTTTAAAAAGAAAGATTGTATTTATCTAATTGTAACCACAACTGGGTGCCGCCACCATTCTGCCAAGGATCCCCGTAAGAACTTGTTTGTCCCCATAGAGTTGAGTGACAAGTCTTTTTGTTTTTAACTCAAATGATGTTAATTTTGCCTTCAGGAACTACAGAAGCAATTGAAATGCAATCAAAGAAATGAGCAAAATCATGGACAACTGTTATACATTTCCTTTCAATCTTCCAGAGTTATTTGGATATGTCCTAAAAATTTTGGATGGAGAATAAACAGATGATAAAATACATCTGACCATTCAAAAGCCCTTTATTTGCAGGGTTGTGTTGATTAAAAAAAAAAAAAAACAAACAAAAAACAAGCTATGCAAAACAGATATAAAAAATACTGCCACAGATCAGAAAATAAGAGAAAAATATAAGCAAAGCAGGATGGCAAAAATCTAGCAATTAGACATACAGCATTCATTACAGTGGCCGCTATGATTTATAAAATGTAGTTTTGATTCGGAAAAGGAATTAATAATAATTCTGCAAAATTTGACTCACTATAAACGTTTTGTGTTATTTAAATCTACTGATAACTTTGGAAAACTTCAGGAAGTATAATTATACTACATTAATGCCTCAGAAACAGATAAATTTCAGTTACAGAGGAATACATAGTGAGGATGACACTAAGCTGAGTGGTGCGCCTGATCCACTTGAGGAAAGGGATTCCATCCAGAGGGACTTTGACAAGCTTGAGTATTCAGCCCATGCAAACCTTACAAAGTTCCCCAAAGTTCCAAAAAGCCAAATGAAAGGTCTTGCACCTACATTGGGGCAGTCACCAGTGCCAGTACAGGCTGGGGGATGAATGGGCTAAAAGCAGGCCTTTGGAGAAGAATGTAAGGGTGCTGTTGGATGAAAAGCTGGACATGAGCCACCGATGTGCAGTTGCAGCCCAGCAAGGCAGTGTTATCATGGGGTGTAAAAGAAGTGTGGACAGCAGGTTGATGGAGGTGATTCACTTCCTCTACTATGCTACCCTGAGACCCCTCCTCGAGTACTGCATCCAGCCTGGGGGTCCCCAGTACAAGAAAGACATGGGCCTATTGTAGCAGATCCAGAGGAGGGCCCCAAAAATGATCAGAGGGCAGGACACACTTCCCACATGAAGAAAGGCTGATAGACTTGGTTGCTCAGCATGGCAAAGAGAAGGTTCTAGGGAGACCTTGTTGTGGTCTTTCGGTACCTAAAGGGGACTTACAAGAAAGACATTTTTGCCAGTGTCTGTAGTGATAGGGCAAGGGGTAATGGTTTTAAACTGAAAGAAGGAAGGTTTAGGTTCAATATAAGGAAGAAATTTTTTATTAGGAGAGTGGTGAGGCACTGGAACAGGTTGCCCAGAGAAGTTGTGAATGTCCCATCCTTGGAAGTGTTCAAGGCCAGGTTGGACAGGGCTTTGAGCAACCTGTTCTAGGGGAAGATGTCCCTGCCCATGGTAGGGGGTTTGGAGCAGATGATCTTTAAATGTCCTGTTCATTCTATGAATGCAGTAAGATTCACAATATAGTCTTAAAAGATGGTCTGCAGGATTCATTAATCCAGCCACCACATTTTCCTGAAAGACTTAGGGAATGGTTACAGAGCAGTAAGCAAACTGACTGTCGGAAATCACATCCCTTGACTATTTTTATCTCAAATAGGCGGGACTGATTCTGCTGCTGTTGCTATAATAATGACCAACATATGAAGGAAAGGAGAATGAGGGAGTAAGCCATCTGAAAAGAATTTGTCATTTCTATTTATTTGCACCATTGTCAGAGGAACAAAAATCGCTTAGCTGAACACGTACATTGTTTCTTTGATCATCTATCTAATGGATCTATTGAAAATAATTAGCAAAATGCAAAACAAATAACAGTGTGGAATCTATGATCATAGAAGACCCCTTCTTCCAGTAATGTGTTTCTAAGGTCATGGGGAAAATAATTAAAAAAACCCTACGAAACTTTCTAAAGATGAAAGGAGCATATCTGCAGTCCTGGCAGTGTAATAACATACATACTGAATAAAATAATTAATTTTGTATTATGAATCATTCTAAGTTTGCATTCATTATTAATATTTTAGATTGATTTCTATTTTGCCTTGCTCTTGCTGAACTAGGACATGGATGCTATTAATGTTTCTCCAAATTCATCAAGGATAACAGGAAAATCTAAACAAATTATGTCCATGTAACCAGAAGGTTTTAGAAGAAACAAATTCAGTTTGACAATCATCTAGTTCAACTGCCTGACAGCTTCAGGATTGACCAAAAGTTAAAGTATGTTATTTAGAGCATTGTCCAAATGCTTCTTAAACACAGTCAGGCATGGAGCATAAACTACATCTTCTAGGACGCCTGTTCCAGCATTTGACAACCCTTTAAGTAAAGAAATATTTCCTAATATCAAGTTTCAACCTCCCCTGATGCAGCTTTGAGCTGTTCTCACACATCCTGCCACTGGATACCAGGGAGAAGAGATCAGCACCTCTCTCTCCACTTCCCCTCCTCTCCTGTAGAGAGCAATGAGGTTGCCCCTCAGTCTTTTCTCTGAACTAGAGAAAAAATGGTGTCCTGGGTTTGCTTTCTTCTCCAGGGCAGGACTTTGTCCTTTTTCGGCTTTCATGAAGTTTCAGCTGGCCCATTCCTCTAGCCTGTCAAGTTCACTTTGGATGGCTGCCCTGTGCTCCAGTGTATCTATCTGCTGCATCCCTCACAATTTGGTGCCACATGTGAACTTGCTAAAAGTGCACAGTGTCACCTCCTCCAGGCCACTGGTGAAGATGTTAAACTGGACACATCCCAGTACAGATCTCTGCAGTACTCTTGTGTTACCAGTCTCCTGGCAGAGCATGACACATTAGCCACAACAGTTTTTACCTGTTTAATCGTCTACCCATCCAGATTGTAATGGACCAACTTAAATAAAAGAAACATGGTGAAAAGGCTTATTAAAGATGAGATAAATAATGACATTCATTACTCTCCCTTTATACACAGATTATTTTGTGCCTGAAAGCAATCAGGCTGGATTTTTATATTCTAAAAATTGGTGCTATGGAAGTCCAGAGCAAAGTAATCAAGAGATGTTTTCAGAGTACATTTCAGTTTTTCATAATGTTTCATTTGAAAATGTGTAGAATTGGAACTTGCTAATTGCTTCTTGAAAGACAGTATAATAAAATGAAACGCTGACTACCCTTAGCAAAAGAGTCCAGAAGAATAAAAATTTTCTAATTCATAGTAATTTTTACAACACTCATCACAGACTACTGATTTTGGTTTGTTTTTTTTTTTTGCAAATAGCTAAGGACACAAATGCAATTAACCATTAAGGTTGCCTCCACACAAAATATACTGTGCTCATTTATTTTGACAAGCGACTTTTTACTGTAATTGCTTACAATATACTTGTAAATTGTGCTAATAAATCAGAGACGTGTATCTTACTAAAGCAAAACTTCAGAGTAGTATGAGGTCTCACTGCAGCTTTCTTCTATTAAATCTTCTCTGCAAAAAGAAGTAAACCAACTGGATTACAAATAAAATAAATGGGAGTTCCCAACTACTGTAGAGAAAGGTCACACTCAGAAGTTTTATGTGATTTCAGAGCAAGGGAAGCAAATGTCAATGTGCGGAATATGTACAAAGAAGGCTAAAGAGGCTAAACAACTGACAGATCCTGGAGTGCAGAGGGAATGGCAGTCTTTTGTCTCATGGAGTGAGGGGGTACACCTGCTGCCCTTCCCTATTGGACCCCAAGAAGGAATGGACAAGGCTGGGGGGACGGATGGCATTTTACCACATGACATATCATATTCCTCAGACTAGTAGCAAGTCAAAACATCCTGCTTGCACCTCTTTGCATACCTGGACTTCTGTTATGGAAAACAGAACTCATCAGAGGTCAAATTTGGGGCCTGCCAAATCTTGCCTAAAATATTTACCTGGATCCAGCCTGGCCATAGCACCAATGCCAGGGTCTGAGAAAGGGTTCTAGGTGTAGAATAAAAAATGTGGCCCAAGTCCACCTTTCCTTCTACAGTTCTCCATGTCCATGATATATTTTGAATGGGAGTTCCAATTACCTGACAATAATAAGAATGAAGATGTCTGGTGAAAACAAAGAAATCTTGCAGAAAGGCTACCAGCAATGTGACTGATAGAACCAGAATTATCCTGAAGAATAAGAAAAGCCATAACAAGTTCTGTTCCTTTGGGAATATTACTTTTGAGTAATATACCAAGACCTGATGACATCATTCCTTTATCTTTGAGCATGGCAACAGAAGAGTATAAAGCATCAGCATTGAAACAAGAAAGGTGGGGAAAAAAAGAAGACATCACAGCTTCAGCTCCAGCTCCAGCTTCCCTGTAGCATGATCACCTTGATCTTGGTAACTAAGACTACAGACACCAGTGCTAACTAAAAATATGAGTTGTAAAGTATTGTATACTTGCAGCTAGTTTAGGGCAAGCTTTTTAAGTACTGTTCTGTCTATGTGCTGATAATGCTTGATAGCGATTAAGTAACAAATGGTAATGTGTACTGGTAATGACTGTCAGTCCAGTGAAGGATTACTTTCAAGTCTGAAACAGCCTGATTTATCAATCTTCTAAACTCTGCCCTCAGAACAATCTTCAGTTCCCTAACTGGTGTATAAATCTATATACCGAGCAGCAATAAGCTCTATTGACCTTTGCCTTTAAGTGCTCCAGTGGTCAGTAGGAGAGAATTTATGGTTACTACACAACCTTTGCTAAAACAGCACATGACAATGTGGTTTCTAATCCATACATCTTCCATACACATGCTTATCTGATGAACAGCCTATAAATAACTTGCATGGCTATGCCTAGTTAACCATCCAATGTCATGCTAAACTTTTAAACATTTAGTACATTATACATTTTAAAAAACAATCCATAATCCATTAGCCTTGTCTAAAGGGTTACTTTAACATGGCATACAAAGGGTGGTACAGATGTACACTAAAAGCTGAACATTCTTCTATTTCTTGCTCTACCAGGAATATACTATAATACAAATATCTCAGTACTATTCAGTTTTTCTGCCATTGATTCTTAGATGTTTCAACCCAGAACACCTTTTTATTAGTCAGTTTCTACTCTGACCAGTATGCCCCTGCATAGTTTTTGCTCTCAAGTGTACCATTCTTATTTGGTATAGAAGAAATGGGAAGATTTGCTAAGATCATATTAGTCAGAATTCTTTAGTATCTACTGACCTTCATTGTTCCAATGTCCCTCTCCTTCATGTATGTTTGCTTAGAAAAGACACAGAAATATGAAACAAAACTGATAGGATAGTTTGATAACCAGATGGAATTTAATTGCAAGAAGAGCTTTCTTCTATTCAGAGAAATATTAAAGCAGAAGTGAATTCCTGTCAGAGCATTATATTCCTTCACTTGGAGCTGAAATGCTATTTTATCATTAGAAGTAGTGTGCAGTACATTTCATTTATGTGTTTGTTAATTATGGCACAAAAATAGAAACCATGACAGCAAAGGTACTAAATTTGTACTGAAATTTGAGAGGAAATATGAAGGGCTCCATAAGCTTTGTCAATGTAAAAATGATGATTCTGATGTAAAATACTTAAAAAAACCAAACCAGCCACATACCTCCTAAATTGATGTAATTTTAATAAAGATGATGTATTACTAGTGTATTCTTGTGTTTACTTGGGCTTTCTTTTGTGTTTACTCTGCTATAATATGACATCTGATTGAGCTGAACTGCAGTCTGTCTGTTAGGGAATTGTTGAATCAGAAGTATTGGCTGGCCGGAAGACCTGCCTGCTATGCAAAGCAGAAAAAGAGAACTCTGAAAGTAAAAGGTTAACTCTTGAAGACAACTGCCAACATCCTGCCTTTGCTGGGTATGTTGTGAAAAGCCAGACTGCCTGGATAACTTTGTAAAATTCTGCGCCTTTACTGTAGAGACACTTCAAACTTTGAAATTATTCATGATAGAAAGTGGTTTATGTATGCCAAAACTCACAATATTGCCAGACTATTTCAGAGCTGTTGTTCACCCTATTGATTTATTCATGTGATACTGGGATCCCAGATTCCTATGGGGAAAAAAAAAGAAAGAGAAAGCTATCTTATGTTTCCAAACCAGCAACTGCAGGCTATTGCCAATGCATAATAAATACAATAGGAATTAAATATTCATTATCAGGGTAGCCATGCCAATCATTTGTTTCTTTCATGATTTAAAAGTATTAGATAAACAAAAATCTTTAGCTGTTAAAACTTTTACAACTTTCACAACTGTCCGCTAAACAGCAGTTACAGTATCATATCAGATGTCATTGGAAGACATACATCTTTAATACCCACTTAATCTAAATAAATGCCTTCTAAAATGTTTTAACCTTTTTTTTTCACTCTTATATTAAGCTTTTTCATATGAGATATGAGCACAACATTAAGAGTGCATTGTGATTAAAATTTACATGGAGGATCAAGAGGGACTTAAAACCTACGTTTGCTTATGAGTGTCTTTAGCTCCCTGTATTAATTTGAAATACATATAACCAATTAAGAGGAGAATACTGAAATCCAGAGTTACACTGTTATTGGGGAAGAGTGGACTGCTGTGACTAAAGTATTCAAATAGATTTGACACACAAGTTAAACCTCAAAGCTTCAAGCAAGAGTTTATTTAGGTTCTTCTAGTAGTTGAACCTGTCTATTAATAACTACGAATCAAGCATTAATCAAATATATTAGTCAATCCTAGTATAGTTAGGTATATTTAGACATACCATGAGTAATTTTTGATTGTTAGAGTTTTTGAGGTTTCTTGGCTTCTGAGATTGAGATGGCCAAGCATGAGAAATCTTTGACAAGGGAAGCTGGAATTGAAGGGAGTTATCTTCTTTATCAGTTGCTCTTACATATGGCTAGTGTTAATACGCATTTTTTTGCACTAATCAAGACTAGTCTGGTACAGCAGATTAATTCCTCTTCTCATTGTCAGTATGAGCCTGTTCTGCATGCCAGATATGTGTTGTCTGCCATTCATTCTAATTTCTCTAAATGGCTGTTATCTGCTTGCATAATGCATACTTTGAAATCATATTCATATAAACATATTTTTTCTGTAAATCTGAAATGCATTTCATTTGAGAAATTCAGATTAAAAAAGACAATCATTTTCATACAAGAAAAGAACAGAAAGTTTATATTATTCTAATTTTTTTGTAGGTTGGATAAATAAAAGGCAGATTATAGCATAGGTTATTTTGGTATGCAAATTTCAGGTTTCAATACAGAGTAAGGAATATGTGCATGTTTATTCTCTATATAATATATATTTGTCACGTATGTTCATTTATTTTTGGTTTGATGTTATTTAATTCTTTTATTCTGATTAAGTCAGTGTATTAAATGAATAAAAATGTTTTAATAAACATTATTTTGAAAACATTCTAAAATTTGCAAAGCAAAAATACCTCAAAATTTTTTAAAAAGCCATTAAATATTTTCCATTATTTTCACATTCTATCATAGAATATGTAGAATCATAGAATAGTATGGGTTGGAAGGGACCTTCAAAGATCATCTAGTCCAACCTTTATCTATCACCCAGAGCATCATTTTTTCCAGTTGAAAATGTTTTCTAATTTTTTTCTGAATTTGCGAATTGGTTTGTGCACCATTTTGCTCTCCATTCTCACAAGAAATGTGCTTTATATAAAATAAAAAAAAAAGGATTTAGTATAATTGTAATATTTTTCTTTTGATTTTGTGCCCTGTGACAACTTTCCCTCCTATGTCTCTTTAAACATAACATGCTAAAATCCCATCTTGTCTTGCTCTCTCCTCTTCCCCTGTAACTTTTCACTTGGATAAACAAGATCAGTTCGATACCTCTGATGAATGCTTAGTAAATAAGTAAATAATTAAACAATCCTTACAGTCTTCTACAGACACTATGTAGTCTGGGGCATTTTTATACTGTCAAAACCAGGAAAACTGAAATCATACAAAGACTGGAAATGCTTAGCACTAAATGTGACACTCAACAATAGACATTTGTCAGTATTAGCAAATTATTGTTAAACTAGAGTGCTGCTAAAATAACGGAAATGGAATTTGATATTGATTTATACAGTTTTTAAAAAGAGGGAAAAATCTTGTGTTTCTATTATAAAATTACATTAGAGGCAGGAGGTGACCTGAAGAACTCATTTTATGGAAAAGTCATTAGCAAAAAATAAAGTACCATACTGAGTCTATTTAAAAAATTACGTGAACTTTAAAGCTGACATTGACATCTAGTTGCCATTAAAAAAAAATCCTGGATATTCACTCTAAAGAAAGGGATAGAGAGCAGTGGCTTTGGTAAAAGAAACAAATCTTTGACAATACAAGGGAAATTATGAAGTCTTTGTCCTGGGTTCAGTTATGACACTAAAAAGCAATTTTGGGAAAATTATCATATGCAAATGAGTCATATTTTCTCCCGAAGGCCAGATATTGTACCTTGCTTTTCAAACCTATAACTAATATATTTTTTCTTCTTGTCTCTCCTTGTGTATGACCAAAGCTAATTATTTTTAATGAATGAACTTCTCACAGGTCTTTGGTTTAAATGGGAAAAGCCAGGTGTCAATGTAGTGTCCTTTTTTACTGGGAGAGAAATTTTCTTCAGGGTCTAACAGCACCAAGCACCAAATTAACAACGAAATAAATTTTTTTCATTTTCTTCCCCCCCCCCCCGGGAGGTAATAAATGTTCCTGGTCTCATTTTATATCTAAAGAGAGGGCACAGACTAGAGACCAAAAACTACACCAGTTCTCATAGTATTTGGCATTTAAATTACATGGCTAATGTCTTTCCCTTCTTTTGTTTGGGGACTCTTAAATTGCTTTATTTTAGAGAAGTAAAGGCAAGACTATTTAAGATCACCTGTTTTATTTGGGGTTTTTTTTTTTGTTTGTTTGTTTGTTTGTTTTTTTCAGTTGCTTGTCAAAGTATAGAGTCTGCATTCTAGAAACCTCTAGGCATGTTTGATTAGTTATGTTGAAACTAACATTTAAAATATTAAATTAATACTGGCCTTGGCAAGTATATATTTTTTTATGTAAAATAAAATATTTTAATGATATATTACAACAAATAGTATGTAAATGACTGAAAATTATTTATAATAAGTAAGTTTTCATTTACATCCTTAAATCTTGGGGAAAAAAAAAATCAATTTTTTTGTTTCTCTTACCTTGACCCACAGAACTCTTTCCTCTCCAGAATTTAGTACTCTCAGAAATAGTAAAAAAAAAAAAAAAATCAAGAAAAATACCAAATGGAAACTAGGAAAAAGAAGAGTTTATGGCATACGGATTTCATGAGAAACAGAGAAGGAACACAAGGCGAAAGCTGCTGTAGCTAGCATTTCACAACAAGGATTTTTTAAAGGTAATTGCTGGAATAATATCCTATATCTAGCATTGATCCATGGCTAGACATATGACATAGCATAGTCAATAACAGTAATTACAAAAAAAGGGTTATTTGTGTTTAGGAAAAAAAAAATTAGTCATTTGACTAATAAAATGCAAAGCATTTTATTTTTCTAATGTAACTGGAGAATCTAAAAGCAGTTATGGAGTATAGATATATGTTCTAAGTTAATAGATGTTAGTACAGCTAATGAAAATCAAAATGAGACTAAGGAAAGAGGATCTACTGAAGTAATTTGCTACTCTTTCTTTTAAAATAACACATCTGGTTGCTAAGTTTAGTAATGTTGACATAACATATTTAGACTAATGTCAAACATTCTACTCCAAATTTCAGTTAAGAGACTACAATAATGCAAAATCAAATGGTAAGCATCAGACAGACTTAAAACTGTAAAGTCTGAAAATACAGCTGAAAACAGAACATTGCAAGTGAATTAATTTTAATTTAATTCTTCTGGAATTAGTTTTTTGTCACTTGGAGCTCATTTTACTTTGTTTTGTTTTCAAAATATCATTGACAGTGTCTGTAGACAACCCAGTTACTAAGGAAAGCAACAAATATCATGAAAACAACTGTCTGATTTTATGAGTATTATTTTTAAACAATCAAATGAAATGATATTTTCCTAAATGCAGAATATAGGTCACAGTTTCCTTGTGGAGGGGCATTATCTTCAGAACCAATGAAAGAACTTCTCAGTGTGATATTGTCACCTGAATCTGGTCTTAGCCAAGAGCAGTGTTCATGCAGGTTCATAGTGTCATCTTACACCTTGTGGTACCCCACCTAAATTTCAGCTGTAGCTGCGGAAAAGACTCCCATTAATTGTGTCTTATGTACCAGTACATCACAGATGTCTTGTATTTGTCATGGTCTCAAACAACTTTACATATTTCTGTTGAGACAACTAGTTCCTTCTCAGCCTCTTAAGGTAACTTTGTTTTGATAGGGTTTGCATGGAATCTGATGGGTGTTCAAACAATGTTCTGGACAATGCATATAATCCTGTAAGTAAAACAGTAGTTGGCTCATATATTCTAATACCTTAAATACCTTAACTCAGGCTGAGAAAGCATAGGGTGGCAAGTAGTCCAACCGAATTGAGAGGTGTTACTCAAGGATTGTCATGCGTAAGGTTTCAAGATTTCCTCCTTATAAAGGAAAATCTAAGTATTGTTGCTGCTTTGCTGGACAGAACATAAACTGAAAATAAATATTCTGGTAAATTGATGGGGCTATCTTTAGTACTTTTTGATGGGCTGAAGTTAATCAGGAGTGACTGTCAAAACAGAAGTTAATGTCAGAAGGACAAAATCTTGAATAAACTTCTTAGGAATCCAGTGGCAAAATATTTTCACCCAAGAAAAGGCTAAGCTGGATCATGATCACTGTTGACAAGTGTGAAATTCAAATTACACCTTTTTTAAAATGTTAGTTATAAAAGCATGAAATCGCATCCTTGTTTTGCAATCAGCTGGATGCTGTACAGGAAGAGTCTAATTCATCACACAATGCTTCTCTTACGTAACTGCCCTTTTATAGATTGTTCCAAATTTATCCAGTTGCAACTTGAACAGGCAGATAGAAACAAGATTGAGAAAATAATGACTAATTTATAATAGGTTCTGATTTTTACTTTGCCTTTGCTTTTGCAGTTTATGGTAGGAGTACACAGACTGATTTTGCCATCTGTCATTGCACTAGAACACTACAGTTTCTACTCAGTGGAGAAAAATATAAATCCTGTTTTAAATTTATTTTGAAAAGAAAGTACTTATTGTTGCTTGGAAATTAGAAATAGTCAAGTGGCTAATACATAGAATGAGGATCACGATGTTGTGGGCTCTGCCATAGGTAAATTTTTTGTTCCTTGGTTCAAAACAACCAAGAAATGATAGGAATAGGATGTGCCTTGTCTTTAATATGCTATTTTTATTGCTGCTAAGAGGTATTAGGAGGGAAATTCCTCTGCCCAGCTGCTGGAGCCCACTCCAATGTACCCAAGGACCCAGGATGTCTCAGGCTGAGACCTGGCTGCTGCTTCCCTATTTGCACTTTCAACCAGTAGCAAAGCTGAGCATGTCTCACAGAAACACATGCAAGCAAATATTTACACACAAACACACATATCTATATATCTAATCTATATATCTATAAACTTAATATAGATATTAAGTGGGTTTTGAAGGTTTTGAATAGAGTTTCTGTAGTTGGGTTGAAACATCTCACAACAGATGGCAGATAAGGACTTTAATGCTGCAATAGTAAATGGATTCTAGTTAATATAATTTGAATAGTTTATGGAATGTAATTTTGAATATCTAGACTAGTTTCCCCAGCACTGTTTCTTACTCTTGCTTGGATTAAGCCAATAATAACTATCAGTCATTTGTGACACAATTCTTATTTAATCAGAGGAAGAACTATGAAGTGAAAAGTTTCTTGTTCTGTTATCTTTTTTTGTTTTTTAATATTCATAAAACATTTTCAGGAAGGTCAGTGTCTAAATCTTGGACTATCTTTAAATAAATATAATAAATTTTATTTCTGTTAGTTGAATTGCAGGAACTATAACTGTCTCATTTGTTCAACTAAAGGAATATTCACTTAAGAACCTAAGTAGTTCAAACTGAACATTTACTTTTAATGTTAATTAGCTCTACATTTATAGTTCTTACAACTGTAAAATTTTTACACTTCTATATTACTAGATTATATGTAGAGTATATAGGTAGTAAATTTTACTATATCATTAACATGATTATCATACAAAGAAAAAACAAAGAAGCATGCTTATGAGAGTAGAGAAGATGGACTTTATATTTTTGTAAGATTATTCCATTTATTGTTGCTATTTGTTTCTAAAAATAAAGGAAAACATCATTATCGCATTTATATGCGAAATGCCAAAACATACTTAGAAAACAAGTCTATTCTAACTAGCCTCATACTGACATTAAAAACAAATTACATGACATACATTCATTTACTGTATAAAACGTGCTTTTTGCATATTCTTATCTGAGTTACAATAATAATAACTATTTGTCTATTATGTGGTAGATGTTTAAATTAGGTTTTCGAAGATATGACTTTAATGGTAAATTTCAGAAATTTGTCATGAGGGAATAAATGTAACTATCCAGGCATGAAGAGACTTCTTTTCTGTTAAAGAACCAGTTCCTGGGCAAGTTGGTAAGAACTGCAGGAATTGTGACACCTACGTTTATATCGTCTGCATTAGATCACAGTCCTCATGTCTACCCATTTTCTACATAGTTCCCCCTGATCAGGCCATCCAAAATTAAGCAGTAGTTTAACCTCACTTCAGATTTATTTAGGAAACAAAATTCAAAGTTTATATGATTAAGTAAGATGTTTTCAACATTTTTCAAGTTGCACTATGTTGGTAATAACAATCTTTTCCCCAAGAAGTGAAATTCTCATACTTCTTTAACAAGACATAACAGTTTTGACAAACTATAGTACAAAATCCAAACCCATATAGACATTCTTAGACATTCATTTTCCAGCAAGATAATTAGGGCTGTCAGTCTGGTGCCAAGGGACTCACGTCTAGAGGATTCTTGTGTCTGTGTTTCAGTCTTTCATCTTTTGCTGTCAATACACAGGACTCATCAATGTCAGTGTCAGAATCTACACCAGTATTTGTGGCAGACCAAACCTGTAGCTTAATATGCTTGTGTTATTGACTGTCACTCTTTTCGCAGTTTTGCAGTTTTGAGATTGCTTCTAAGTTCGTAATACTAAATACATGCTGAAAAGACATCCTTAATATGTATCATACTCAAAAGAAAATAGTTTTTGACATCCCATGTTACACAGGTTGTTTATTTTTTACATATTTCAGATATGGCTTGTACTTACCATATCTGGAGCATTTTTTTGCTATTAAAGTAATTCCCCAGAAGGGGCAGGGGGGAGGGGGGAGAATAAGAAAAAAAAAAAGCTGTCTTGAATTTTGTAAAACTTTTTGCATAACATTAAAACTTAGAACTGAAGGATGCTGAAGAAAGGGTATTCAGATAAAATGATGTGTAAAAAAATGACAGAATGTTTGCTGTAACATAATAAAATTTGGAGGTATGTCAGGAAGAACTCTACAGAGTATTATCAGCCTTGGTCAGCCTGTCATTCATATTAATATAAAAGTAAGTTCCAATCCCCTGCCATGGGCAGGAATGCCTCACACTAGACCATGTTACCCAAGGCCCTGTCCAGCCTGTCCATGAACACTGCCGGGGATAGAGCATTTACCACTTCTTTAGGCAACCTGTTCCAGTGCCTCACCACCGTACAGCAAAAACTTCTTCCTTCTATCTAACCTGAACTTCCCCTGTTTAAATTTAAACTCATTACCCCTTCTCCTATCACTACAGTCCCTGATGAAGTCAGGCTATTTCTGAAGTTAGTCATTGCAATGGAGAGTAGGGAAACAGTGTTCAGCATGAAAAGGGTAAAAGTGTTGACCTCAATAGAAATTGAATGAATTGGGGGGTGCATTTTCTTAAAGACTTCCATGTTTCTCTTCCCTTCCTGGAATTTTATGCTAGCAGCTGTTTTCTGAGGTTATAGAAAAAAGTGGACTTTATGCAGTTTTGTAATCCCAAGATCCCTTGACTACAATAGAGCCTACCAGAAACTAAAGATAGCAATAATACCTGCCCTTGCAAATTCTTTCTTCTGTATATTATTCTAAATAATACACAGAAATTGTTGGATTAAAAAAAAAAAAGTAAAATGCAACTGTATTTCAAGCTTCGCAGACAATTTATCATCAGGAAAAAAGGTAAGCCAACATGTTCTTCAAGATTAATTCAGTCAGTATAGTGGAGATGTTTACTTTATGATGGCTGAATCCTACTAATCACAAGATAGACCACATAGCAAAAGTATCTAATATGATTTTTCCTGCACAGAGTGCCCCCAAAACAATTCTAGACAAGCGTCATGTTTTGAAAAAATGAATTTTGTCAGAACTGATAGCTAATAATAACTTTTTTTGTGAATAACTGTTTACATAAAAGTTTGTGTGACAGATAATTGTATTATTCAATAAGTCTCAAGTGTCCTTCATATCTTTGGATATGCTTTCCAGGATTATTTGCTCCATCATTTTCCCAGAGATCCAGGTAAGGCTGACTGGCCTTAGTTCCTCAGATCCTTCTTCCTGCCAAAGTGACATTTGCTTTCTTCCAGTCCTCAGAAACCTCCATTGACTGCTATACGGGCTTTGGCATTCCCAACACCACACCTGTATATTCAGGCAATGTTTCTATATTACTTCAATGCTTAGGTCCTTCCCCAACTAGTCTCATTCAGTAAAGAATCTACACTGTTCAACATAATACTCTCTTTTTACTCTTTGCGCTTCAATATCTTACTTTTATGCTTCCTCTTTTCCCAGAACTCCATATGAGGATAACAATGGTAGACAGAAAAAAAACTAGAATATATTTTTATTATCCCAGAGAGCCTTGTTCAGAGCAGCTGAACAGTACAGCATTGAATGATCATGCCTGCATTTTTGTATAGATTAACATATCCAGAATTAAAATAGAGTAGTTAATTGTTCACAGGAAGCTACACTCACAAACACAGACTAGACATATATTCAATGAGATAATTTCTTTCACTCACATAGATAGGTGTCAATACTCTAGACCAGCAGCTCATTCTCTGCTCCATGTAAAGGAAAGGGCCTGAACATGCATGTTAAATGGATTGCCAATGTGTTTCAATTTGCAGGATTGAATGGCTGCTGGCAAAGAAAATGCAATGTTTACAGGCAACAAATAGGTGTGATCACTTGTGGGACATGAGAAGGAGAAAAAATAATTTTGCCATATATTACCAGTATTGTCTACCAAAAACTACAGACCATATCTTTAAAAAGCATAGACAGAGATTGTACTCATAGTCTATTTTAAATATTTAGAACTTTACAAATAATAATTTGCCCTTTCTGATTTCCTATTGCTAAAGATAAACATTCACATAAATCTGCACAGAATGACTCAGATGACATTTTTCTTCTTTTTTTTCTTAAGCCAAGGTGGAGCGTTAAATAGATTTCTAGGTCAAAAGCAAAGTATTTTCTAGTGATTAAGGAACTTAATCTAATATTTAGCAAAATTGGATTCAACTTCCAACTCTGCTGTAAACTTATATTACACTGGTCTAGGCATGTAAAGCCAAGTTTTCAAAGCTAATGGACCATGTAAAGACACAGGTAGACGTGATTGGGATTTCTATAAATGCCTGATATATTTAGTTACTTTGTGCTATAAGCTTACTTACTGTTTAGATAACAAGCTAGCTAAAAATCTGAGCCCTAACCACTTCCTCTCCCACTATGGCCTCAGTTTAACTGCCTGTCAATATGTATAATAAAATGTAGCTATTCCATGAAGAGGTAGGAAGAGAAATGCATCAAGAATTTGAAAGAGCCCAATATACAATATTGGGAGCTATATGTTACCTTACATAACTGATTTTAGTAATAACTCGCACCAGAAGTTTACATGCCAAATTTAGTGTTTCAGTTTATGGCCACAAAATGCTGTCAGTTAGGAGAAGGTACCCTGAGCAATATAATAGTTTTTCTGATACCAGCATGCTTGAGTGACTGTTGCTTTACTTCTCCCTGTTCTTCTAAGAGTTTTAAATATTTTCATTGTGCACACTCATAGCTAACTAAATTTATTTTGGTGAAGGAAAATATGTCTGTAGCGAACAAGAATGGGAAGTATTTGAACTTGTCTCCTATGTACCATGAAGGAATCTGTAAGTATCTAGAGAGGTGACATTGCCTGTTCTGCTCACTCCTTTTTTACGTATCCCGCCTCTATTTTTACCTTAGTTGCTCTAGGTACTCAGCCTTTTCCTCATGTCATTAAAAAAAACCAAACCCCACCTAGAAAGTATTCACTGTACCTAGGACCAAGTACAGCACATGGTCATATTTTGTCCTCTGATTTTTTTTTTAACAGTATTTCTGAGGCCTGTCACATAATAGAAATTGTAGAAGAAAGAATATTTGTAGTAGACAGACACTTGAGACTTACTGAATAATATAAAGGAAGACTAAGTGCCAGGTCCTGCATTTGGGTCACAACAACCCCATGCTATGCTACAGGCTTGGGGAAGAGTGGCTGGAAAGCTGCTTGGCAGTAAAGGACCTGGAGGTAGTGGTGGAATTACAGTCCCTGGCAGTGTTCAAAAAGCATGTAGATGAGGCCCTCAGTGACCTAGTTTAGAATCATAGAATCATAGAATAGTTGGGGTTGAGTGGTGGTATAGTTGAGTGGTGGTCTTGGCTGTCCTGGAGTAATGGTTGTACTCAGTGACCTTAAACATCTTTTACAACCTAGTTGGTTCTATGATTCTCTGATTCTCTGACAATGAACCAGATGTATACCAGCATATACACATGTATATAAAAAAATGCTTCTTATAATCTATGTATACTCTGTACAATATTTGCTCATATGAGAATCTCAACTTGTTAGAAGTTTTAAAACTTTTAAAAGTAGATTGATTCTAATTATTTACTATTTATTAAAATCATTCAACATGTAATATATATTATGCTATATCAGAAAAAACCAGCACCTCTTGTTTTCCTTCAGTAATGACAAAAATCACAGAGCATCTAACATTAACTGAATTAAACCAGATAAGAATGGAAGTCTAATTATATGATCTTTACACAGCTTAGAGACATACTGTGCATTCCATTTTTAAGCAGAATTCACCCTTGGCTTTAGAGACAAAAGTTGCTTAGAAATGGGTACCACAATAATCCCCTGAGATATCTGTCAGGCACCTTCACGTCAAAGCAGCAGTATCTTTTCTCTAATTGCATTGTGCTTAACTGGAGTTGGGAATTAGTATATCTACTTTTATGACAAAAGATAAATCATTATGTTATATATAAATACATTGTATTTTATATAATGAATTTATTATATTTTATATTTCTGCTATTCATACCATTTTTAGGCAAGGAAATAAAGAATAAGTAAAGTATTAAAAAGGTAAGGCTAGAGTATGATTGATGATTGTCAGGGGATTTTATCTTTTGTTGGCTAGTGGTGTAGTCCACTACTTAAACAGACCATGCAACTATTGTACCAATCAAGTTCACCTTTTCTTCACCTGGTTGCTTACTTCAGTTTTATACTTAGAATAATTGCTTTATCTCCCTGTCATGGTTTAAACCCAGACGGTAACTCAGAACATGCAGCTGCTCGCTCACTCTCCCTCTTCTTCCACCCTGCTCCTGGCGGGATGGGGGAAAATAGGAAGGTTGTACTATATGCAAATGTGATATATAAACTATCACTTGGTGTTAACTGTTTTATAAACATGTATCGCCTGAAATATACATTATTATGCCTCCTTACACTCAAGAACTTGAACAATCATCATGCTGGAATCAAAGCGTAATAATATCTCTACTTCTGCCTTTGCTTAGTCACTACTTGAAATGCAGAGTACAGATTTAGCTTTTGTTTGATTATCTATCTGAGATGGAATTCAGTTCAACACAGGCATGCCTAAATGTAGATGTCTTCTTGCAGGCACAGGATTCAGTTACTTCTAAATAGGCATCTAGTGTTATTCAAACTGTGAAATAGCTTTCTGTGGACTTCAGCTGATAATGTAAAGGAGTATTGTTCCCCTGTAAATCCTGTCTCATATCTGCCAACCATGTACAGATGCCTGGACACCAAAAACATGGACTGAAATGAACTAAATACCTTTAAGCAACTGTATTATGCTCTATGTGAGTATTTCTGTATGCAAATATCACCTATGGAGCGGTGTTCCTGAACTCTTGTGTACCTTTCTGGAAAAGCATAGGTCCACAACTTTTGTATTTGTCAACCAGATGGTCATATCTCAGATATCCTAGAGCAACTGCTATGACAATGCATGGTTTTGCACAGCCAATTCTTTTAAAGCCATTGTGTTTTATTGCTTACTAATTTTTGAAACACCCATTTAATCTATGTATAATAATATATATAATAATCATATATAGTTGTGGGCTCTTTCTAAAGTGGCTGATTTCTACCTGTCTCACTTCAAATCAAGAAGACTGCCTCAGATACTAAGGGCTGGAGGAGGGTGGGAATCCAACAACATTGACATTCTGTGTTGTAGCACTGGTTTCATTTAAATTAAAGCGTGTCTTCAATTTATGTGGGATAAGAATGCCTTCCTATAAGTTTTAATTTATAATGAACTTTGAAACCCAAGATAAAACCTCAGTTCTCAGCTGAGATTTGTTGGGTTTGATACAAAACACATCAATTGAGGAGAAGACTATTCTTCTCACCTATGTTCCATTCAGCCCCAAAGGAAAGAAAACAGCAGACTTCCTCATGAAAAGAACCAAAACCCAAAGAACCAAAACCAAAATCAAACCAAAACACACACACCAAAAAAAAAAAAAAAAAAAGGTAAAAGGTAGAGGCAAACAACCTCCTTCTCTACCCTGATAAACAGCAAGCTATATTGACAAGCTGGTGTGGAAAGTCTAAATGGGTATTTTTTCATTTATCTTATTAAGGGAAGTGTTTTCCATGACACCTACATAGTATAATATTTAAATAATTATAACACTTTTTCCCTAAATGTTTTTCGAGATATTATCCTGTGTCAAAAAGTTGTATTCATGTCTGACATTTAATATACTAAATTATGTCCCTATGCCCTTTCTTAACTTTTGCATTCCTCCCTAGAATACAATGTTTCTGATGAATAACTGGTTCAGAATTTCAGTAACATGCTGTCGTGGTTTGAGCCCAGCCGGTAACTTGGAACCACGCAGCTGCTCACTCACTCCCCGCCTTCTTCCTCCCCCCGCTCCTGGAGGGGTGGGGAGGAGAATCGGAAGAATGTAACTCCCACGGGTTGAGATAAGAACAGTCCTGCAACTAAGGTATAATATAAAACCACTACTGCTACCTCCAATGATAATAAGTGAAATAACAAGGGGAGAGGGTACAATTGCTCACCACCTGCCGACCGATACCCAGCCCGACACGAGCAGTGATCTTGGCCTTCTGGGTAACTCCCCCCGGTTTATATAATACTGGGCACGACGTACTGTGGTATGGAATACTCCTTTGGCTAGTTTGGGTCAGGTGTCCTGTCTCTGCTTCCTCCAGGCTTCCCCTCCTCCCTGGCAAAGCATGAGACTAAGAAAATCCTTGGTCGGAGCAAACATTAGTTAGCAACAACTAAAAACATCGGTATTATCAGCGTTGTTCCCAGGCTGAAAGTTAAAAAACACAGCACTGCACCAGCTACTAAGAAGGAGAAAAATGACTGCTATAGCTGAACCCAGGACACATGCATGTATGTGTATTTTAAAATATGGTTGCAGAATCTAATGTTTTCCTGAAATTACTGTATTATGCATATTGCATATTATTTTTATTAATTATTATCTGGTGGTTATTATTTAGCACACGATTGATTACATTGTATTTTTTTTAATGTTGTTTCCCTTTCCATTAAATTGCTGAACTTCATACTTTAACTCTTAAGTAGTCCTAGTTTGCAAAATTACCTTGATAGTTATTAATCAAGGATTACAGATTCTTTTTGTTTATCCAGTGTTTTCTTTTATTGAGGTTATTATGTACAGTAAGATTCTAAGCGCTACTTAGAAGAATACAAAACCAGAATGCTACAAGGATGGAGTTTAACATTACAGCAAGAATCTGTTCATGATTACATATTCACTAATACATTATAATTCATGTGCTCTATTTTTACTCAATTTATATGGGGCCTACAATTTATATGGGGTGGGACTCTTCGTTAGGGGCTGTAGTGACAGGGCAAGGGATAACAGGTTCAAACTTAAACAGGGGAAGTTTAGGTTAGATATAAGGAAAAAGATCTTTACTGTGAGGGTGGTGAGGCACTGGAATGGGTTGCCCAAGGAAATTGTGAATGTTCCATCCCTGGTGGTGTTCAAGGCCAGTTTGGACAGAGCTTTGGGTGACATGGTTTAGTGTGAGGTGTCCCTGCCCATGGCAGGGGGGTTGGAACTGGATGACCTTAAGGTCCTTTCCAACCCTGACTATTCTATGATTCTATGCCCAAACCCCTTAATGTGCTTACTTTTTATATAGTCTAATTATATCTTCATGACATTTATATCCAAAAAACCACGTTTTTAGCACAGTAAAACTAAACCAAGCCTTGAATTCTGAGTTGTGGAGTCATACATGACCGAGTTCAACCTTTCTACATACAAACAGAATAAATGAGCTAATACTTAATAGTCTACATTTTGATACTCACTTTGAGTTCCATCATTTCCATTCTAATTCTTTCTGAAGCCTTCAACTATAGCCTTTAAGAACGAATGTCTTCTTTGGAAGAGCCATCAAAGTTTATACTATAGGCTGTAATTTATTTTACAATTTCCATTGAGATATTGTATAAAATGATAAATTTGGACTTTCACTGTATTGTGTTGGGCCTACAGAGAAAATTTACCAGAGATATCCCATTGAAGGCGTGAAATCTATACACAGAAGTGACCATTTATGGCTGATTTATTAATATGTATGGCAAGAGAGTCTCGTGATTCAATGTTTGAACAAAAATATTTCAAATGGAGATGCAAATATTGATCAGTGGGCATAAGATTTCATGAAAATAGGATGGCTTTTTCTAAACTTCTTTCACTTAGGAATACGTATCTGAGTGCTACCTGCGGCCTTTAGGGTCTCAGTCCACTTATAGGTGTTATCGGAATAGCATTGAATAAAAAAGCCTGTTTCTTAATCAGGGGTTAGAATATCATCAGAATCAATATAATACTTGGAAACCTGTCTATAAGTGACATAACATCATAGCACTCAGGGAACAGGTATATGCCACAGGCAGGTGCATGTCATGCTGCTAGATTAAACCAAAGTAAAGAAAGCTTGTATTTTGGAGTTGCTGAAGCAATTATGAATGGATAATTTTAAATATTCAAAACTGACTGATTTTCCAGGAGGAAAAACATACTGAAGAGGCTATTACCTGTATGTGAGCTACTGTTGTATACCATTGAGAAAAGGTTTATTTTTCAGGTGAGTTAGAGATTTCTTGTAACATATGGAGCACCAAATTTCTTAATTTCCATATTTCTTAAATGGCTACACAGATTTGCTCATTTACATTTGACACAATGTTCTGATAATTTTGCTTCATTCTTAAGAAGTGATACTTGTTACAGTGCAAGAAAGAAAACTAGTTTCCCATCTAGTTTTCAGAGAGAGAGGAAAATAAGAACATTTTGGATGGGGAGATTTAATAGCTTAATAAACAAAAACTTTTACATTCATTTAAAACCATCATTGCAGCAGGCCAGAAGATGGTTTGAAATGGTTTTCACATTTTCTTCTCACCAGTGTGCTAATGAGCTTGGAGTTCTTTTTTCTTAGCACAAGCTCTTCTTAGCGCTGTCATGATGGTTTCAGTCCTACACTCTAGCCTTTTTTCCACTTGGAGCAGAAAGTGGCCAATGTTCTCTTTCAAATAATCTGGAACAGTGGTACACTTCATTTTCTTCTTAGGCTCAAGAAAAGCCCTCTGTTATTCCTTAAGAGACAGCACACATGAAGGCATACAGTAGTGATACCTGCTATTACGCTATGTATATGCCTGAGCAGGAGGTATTGGGAGCATTAAGATGCAAGACAATTAATTTCTGTCAATGCTGCCAGTGTGTTGTGGTTTAAACCCAGCTGGCAACTAGAGTACCACACAGCCGCTTGCTCATCCCTGCTTTTTCTCCCCCTGCCTGGGTGGGATTGGGAGGAGAATCTAACAAATGTAAAACCTGTGGGTTGAGATAAGAACAGTTTAATAATTAAAATAAAGTACAATATACTACTACTAATAATAATAAGGAAAAAACAAGGATAGAGATATAAAAATAGAAGAGAAAAGGAAAAAACAATAAGCAGCAGTGATGTACAATGCGATTGCTCACCACCTGCTGACCAACACCCAGCCTGATCTAAGCAGTGACTGGTCCCTTCTGGGTACCTCCCCCCTGTTTATATACTGGGCATGACTTGCTATGGTATGGAATACCCCTTTGGCTAGTTTGGGTCAGGTGTCCTGTCTCTGCTTCTTCCCGGCTTCCCGTGCCCCTCCTCACTGGCAGAGCATGAGAGACCGAAAAGTCTTTCATCAGGGTAAGTACTACTTAGCAACAACTGAAACATCGGTGTGTTATCAGCATTGTTCTCAGACTAAAGCCAAAGCACAGCACTGCACCAGATGCTAGGAAGAAAATTAACTCTATCCCAGCCAAAACCAGGACAGTATATTAAACATATATCCAGAATAAATGCTGAGGTAACAACATGCATCATATGACCCATGAAACTATAGGTTTGCTATCAACACATTTGGTTTATCCAAATCTGTTTCCTAAACTGAAAGGTAAAATGGGTAATTTTACATCTTCTGTAAAATGACTTATAAGCGTTGCAGATACTACAAGGCCTGGCACTAACCTTATGAAATATATTGGCTCTAAAAAGCCCTCAAAACAAGGTTTTCCACACAGAAGGAAATTTCATAAATGCTCTGTACAAAAATTAATTTCATTCAGTAACAGTGTTTTGTTTGTTAGTAATAGTTCTAGCAGGTTTTTGTACTTGAAAGTTCTTCAGTTAAGTTTCCTACTATTCAGATGTATGAAAAAGCCTACATTTTGTGGAAGAAATTTCTGGAAAGAATGCTTATGTGTCTTTGAAACAGCACATGCCATTCTATACCGTCTACTTCTAGAATAACAAAGTGTAGAGAATATTCTGAGAAGGAAGAAAAAATACAAAAAATACATAAATGCACTTTGTTTTACCAATCCCGACTGAGTATGAATGGATTCCAATTATTGGCAACAGAAATTAAGTGAATAAGTAATTTATGTACCATGTCACGTTCACATGGAGAATTTAAAACTTTGATCTGTTCTTTCTTTCATCAGCAGTCTCAAACTATATATAATTTAGACTTCATATTTTTTCTTAAATATCTTAAATATGTAGGCAACTGTTGTGGAGACGTGAATATTTGTGATATATGTTCAATATTCACCAAATAAATTAAAAGATAGAACATATTGTAATTGGCAGAACTAAAAAGTAATTTTAATGGTTATTAATCAGATTTGTTGCAATCAAATGTATTTATATATCAGTTAGGGACTTAGAAATCAGGGCGACGGGAGTAATTTGAGCACTGACAAATCAGTCTTAAACCTTGAAATAAAGCATCATAAAATTAACTTACGGCACACTCCTTTCCAAGAGTTCTTCCATATTACTAGCTGTTAACACCACACAGACAAAACCATTAATCCTTGACATTTGTATTCTGTATTAACTGTGAGTACACAATAACACACAGCTTATGCTTCCAACTTAGATGGCACTACTCCTGGGTGGTTCTTCTTTGTGAAAAACAAGGGGATCATCCTTGAGAGTTCTTTGATGAGGGAAGCCAGAACTGAAGTGAGGTGTCCTCTAACTTCTCCAGTTTGCCCCACTTACACCTAATGATTTTATTTTTCTTGTCCCTCTCCCAAAAGAATGATTCCATCTACTGCTAATGCTGCTTATCTCATTTGTTTCGAGTTTCCCGTTATATTATTTGAGTGCTTGACAGGACATTCTGTCTGTTTGCAGTCCCTTGTGTTTGTCTTGTCCTTGCACAACTCTTTTATTGCTCAGATCCCTGTTATGTGCAGCTACACATATCTTTGCTCCTTGGGTTGTAGCATTGAACAAATACTTGTCTAACATGCTTAGATGTTGTGACTGGCTAGGTTATCAGAATATTACACTGTGCTTATATACTGTTGTTGTGTACACATTTAGTCTACCTATACTTGGGTTCAAGGTTAACTCGTCCTAATATTTCCTGACAAATGCAGTTGCTATCGCAACTGTACTTTGGCTACAGAATGAAGGGTTTATTTTACTCAGATATTTCCCCCATTCTGACAATGAATTCTTCCTAAACTCTTCAAAACATGATGAAAACAATGTAGACTTCAATTCCTTTAAAAATATGCTAATCACGTCCACCCTAAGTCTTTTTCCATAGCTTATGTGTGCAGTGATGGTCCAGATTTGCTTGTGATAACAGAAAGTTTTATGGTGGCACTAATAATACCATTATTCTTACTTTTTTCCTCCCATACATTTATGTTTTCACAAAAGCAAGAAGCTGAACTCTTGGGCTGACAAAGTCCCATTGTAAATTAGGAATGACAAAAAGAACAGGAAGGAGCTAAAGGTTAGAATCAAAGCATAGCCTTAGAATACTTTTCTCTTTTTCAAATGCGACCATTTAAAAAGGAAATTCAGGTTTCAGATTATGTTAAAATCTAAAACCTTAAGCTGCCTTTGATCTGTTTGAATAAATTTTGAAATTAATTACTGCACATTGAACATGCTCAAAAATAATGTAACATTATTTCAAAAGAGATTGAGGAACTGATCCTACGAATATTTTTACGTGAACATTTTTAACTATTTCAAATAACATATATATGTTTCAAAGATGTAGATTTGGGCTATTTATATCAGTTAAATATGAAAGAACAACATAGTAAAGCTGTGACTAAACAGAAGGGCAAGTGAAAAACCCCTTCTTTTCTCTATGAAACCTGTAACTGAGATAACACTTGATGGAAATTGGAAGATTTTTAAGCTCATTAGAAACAATCTAATAAGATTAGCTTACTGGTTTCTAATCACCAGTTTCATCAAACCTAGTCCTCATATGTGAAATGATTACGAAAACATATTTCATTTGTTTCAGATTATTAAAAATGGAAGGAAGTTGCCATCAACCTCTTAAAAGGAGGTTAACTGTCTAGAAAACTTGTGGTTGTCAGTCTGGTGATCCCTTTATAGGAATTTTCCATTATCAAAGATTTTGGGGTTTTGGTTGCTGGGTTGGTTTTTTTGAGGGGTGGGGTTGGTTTTTTTAATGTTTTGATGCTTCAGTTTGAACAATACAAACATACATTTTGAGGTTCAGTGTAATTATTGCCTGTCAAGTCTGTCTTAGACTGATGTGTGCAGAAGCAACATGGAGAGTTGTTCCTTAAGCTTCAGAAATAACAAGATTGCTTGGAGGGAAATAAGATAGAGTAACTTAAAAATGGTCTGAATGTTCCAAGTTCAGAAATACTGTGAATGCAGTTAATGAATGCATGTTTCTTTTGACACTCACTTCAGTCATAGAGACAGAGGTGCAATTGAAGATGCCACAGAATCTTTCTGACAACACATCTACATCTGCATACATATTAAAGTAGGGTAATCTTTACTGAGTTATCAATGTCTTGCTCTGTGTTCATCTCACTTGACATCATCCACAAAATTTACAGGTCTATTATTATGGTTGTCTAGGCTTTGTAGTCTATTGTTGATGGAAAAAAGATAGGCACTTCTTGACTAATTTAGACATACATTGAATAAATTGCTTAGTGAAGGTGCCTACAAGTCATCATAAATGACAAATGAACTATAGATTCAAAAACTAGATTACAAAAACCTTTTAAGTAAATAAAGCTGAATGAGATTAGTCAAACCAATGATGCATTAAGCAAAAACTTTAAGAGAGAACAATAAGCATAGAAAGTGATATGAAAGACAAGAGTCATGCTTCCTTTTTTAATTTGCTCTAACTCTTCCTAAAAGTCTGACTTTTGGACACCTGTTTCCATGCATGTATTTCCAAATTTACATTACAGTTACACCAATAAATCAATGGATCAATAAAAAAGCTAAATTAGTCCTCTGCTCTGTAATTTATTATTTTTAGTGCAGAATGGTTTCACAGAATGACAAAATCATTGTTATTGGGAGGAAACTGTGGAAACTATCTAGACCAACCCCTCTGCTGAAAGCACAATGAACTAGGGCAAGTTGCCCCAACCTGTGTCCAGTCAGGGATTGAATATCTTCAGGGACAGAAACTCCACCACAAAACTCTCTGGTCAACATCCTCCAGTGCTTAGTCACCCTCACAGTAAAAAAGTTATTTTCTTATGTTGAAGTGGTATTTCCTGTATTTCAATTTGTTCCCATTTCCTCTTGTATCATAACTGGGCATCACTGAGAAGAGTCTGGCCCTGTCTTTTCCCCACCCCCAGGTATTTCTAAACACTGATACATTGCCAATGAATCTTCTCTTTTTCGGGCTGAACAATCACTGCTCTCTCAGCACTTCCTCGTATGACAGATATTTTAAGACCCAAATAATCTTCATAGCACTCTGCTGGACTCACTCCTGTACACCCAGGTCTCCCTTGCACTGGGGAGCCCAGATCTGCACCCAGGAGTCCAGATCTGGCATCACCAGTGCTGGGTAGAAGGGAAAAATCATCTCCCTTGACCTGCTGATGACATTTTTCCTAATGCAGCCCAGGATACTGTTGGCCACCTTTGACTGCAACTAGTCATTGCTACCTCATGGTCAATGTGTTGTCCACCAGAATCTCTAGATCCTTTTCTGCCAAGCTGCTTTCCTGATGGCTGGCCCCTGGTGTACTGGTGCCTGGGGTGCCAGCCTATTTCAAAAGAGTTTTTCTATATTCCTAGTTATTGTAAACTGATCTACCTAAGGGCAATGGGGAAATTTACTTGAAATATTTTACTTCACATACAGAGTAAAATAATGAGTTCTGTGGGTTTGTTTTTGTTTTGTTTTGGTTTTTTTTCTGTTTTACCAAAGTAGGTTTTATTATAAAACAAAATAAAGTATTTGCTTGAAAAGAAAATTTGAAATTATCAGTAAGGATAAATTATCCATAAGATTAGCAATTAATTGACCTAAAATAACTATTAATAATGCTTTCAAGAAGACACTGCAATTGGAACAGACAATACAAATAATTTAAGATTTCTTTGATTCAGCACAGAATGTAAATTAGCACAGAATTTAGTTCAGACAATTTACCTTACTTACACAGATTATTGGATCATTAGCATCAATATACTGTCTTTGGCAGTGTTACTGAATGATAATTCACAAAACTACTTCACCCAGCAAATTTGCTAATTTATTTAGGCAGCTGTGCTGTGCTTTTTGTGAACAGAAAAACACATTATGCTATATAGAGAGATGAGTTATTGCCTTGCCATACAATGTTTGAGCCTCACCTTTTAAAGCAAATTGCACCACAAATTACATTAGTTTATACAGCTGGCCAAAATGTCACTAGATTCCCATCTCCCAGTACTTTGATATATATGTAAAAATATATGAAGCAGATTCAGAAAAGAACAAAAAGCACGGCCGAATGTTAATAAGCAAGCTTTATAGTGAAAGATTCAAGGAATCTTCTATATCTTACTGTAGATAAGGATGATGAGGAAAGAACAGAGTGCCTCTAATACTTAATAGATAGGTTAGAACAGGATGCTCTTAATATTACTTTCCTAAATGGCATGAAAATCGAAGGCTTGAAGTTTAAGTTTAGGCTATGGAAAATTTTCTGCCGCTTTTAACAAGCGAAGCCATAACTCACAAAACATTTCATAATACATACTTATTATTGGATGTTATTGAAATAAAAAATCATTGACGGTTTTTAACAGATAATAGAATCATAGAATCATAGAATAGTTAGGGTTGGAAAGGACCTTAAAGGTCATCTAGTTCCCTGCCATGGGCAGGGACACCTCCCGCTAGACCATGTCACCCAAGCCTCTGTCCAACCTGGCCTTGAACACTGCCAGGGATGGAGCATCCACAACCTCCCTGGGCAACCTGTTTCAGTGCCTCACCACTGTCACAGTAAAGAACTTCTTCCTTATATCTAATCTAAACTTCCCCTGTTTAAGTTTGTTACCTCTTGCCCTATCACTACAGTCCCTAACGAAGAGTCCCACCCCAGCATCCTTGTAGGCCCCCTTCAGATACTGGAAGGCTGCTATGAGGTCTCCAAGCAGCCTTTTCTTACACATTAGTACAGGAAGCAAGAAAAGAGCACAAGAATATCCTGTTTTCTCATTTATGTAAAAAGCCAACACAAAACAAATTGAACAAAACCCCACAGAATGGAAGACCAAAGGGACTTAAGACTTTTTTTTCTTAAGACTTCGATCTCTTAAGCACTGCATGGTTTCTTTCCACCAAAACTGAGAAAAATCAAAACCTCCATGTGGAAAAATAAATTTTGTCCACACCTGATTCACAGTTGCAGGTTTATGTACAACACAAAGAGTACAAGTACCTCATAAAGAGTGAGGAAGTTGTTTTCTTACAACATAATTGAGAACATTATTGGCACTGATGTCAGAACTTAAAGGTGATGCCAGAACTTAAAGGTTAACATTAACTTTGCTGAATTGTTTGGTGGACTTGTTCCAATTTTAAAAATGGGTAGCAATTTATATCTGTCTTGGTGGCCATAGAAGGGAATAATGTTTTTTTGGGACAACAGTCCATGAAGTACTGTTTAGGGCTGCCAAAACCAGATGGAACTAGGGGGAAAGTAATTTCGGCAGGGCGAGATCATGACCACTAACTCATAGACCACCTACCTCAGGTATACCACCTCCTCAAAAGATTAAGGAACTGAAAAATCTTGAAAATTACAGTGAGCATATGTATTAACCTACATGCTAGGTAAGTAAGTTTTAGTCAATCATATAAGATAATAACCATACATATGTATTAGAAGATTGAATAAGTTAATGTTTGGTATGTAGATAATTGTGATTTGAGAAACATTATTGTGCTAGCACTGAGGAATTACCACCTATCTCTGCAGACGTGAAATAAATACCTTGACCCTGTGTGTTTATTGGCTTCTTGCATGTTGGGTGAAAGAACCCAGATTTAGGACAACAGCACTGGCAGTAAGCTTACGTTATAAAACAGTATTCAGATTTTCATTACATCAGGTTTTTTTCCATGCAAAATATTGTTTGCTGCTGCTGAATATCTCATTTTTACTATTTATGCATATTTGAATATAAAAGTATATTTGTAAATATAAAATTCAAATTTTAAAAATACAGAAATTAATTAGGAAATTCTATAATCCTTTATGAAGTTTATGTTCCTGAAATAATTGAGAAAATGCATGTTAGATATGTATAGTATGTTTGTGATGATTACCAAGGGCACGTTTTCTGAGTTAAAGTGGTGGAACTCAACCATTTTAGAAGATCTGTTTGTTTTCTATAACTTTAATCCTTTTCATTTAATTCATTTTCTGAAAGATTAGTGAGGTAATTAAATATAGTCACAGAGCTATGTATTTTTCATTTAGGTAGAACATATTTCTTAAACCTGTACAGTCAATTTGGATATCCTTAAGTGATGCAGTATAGTCTGAAAAGAGCTATTCTACCATGTAATTATGTCAATTTTATTTCAAATCTAACCTCTATTCTAAAACCTGGTTTGGTTTACTTTAACTGTTCCATACAGAATTGTTCAGGATTTTGAACTGTGAGGAACAGGAAAAGCAGACAAAGTGAAGATGAAACAAGGGCAACAATAACCTTCAGATTCCAATACTATGTGCTGTTAAAGATTAAGGGGTTAAAAGGTTTTCATTTCTGCAGTGACTGTACACACCAGGAGTGTCTCACCTATCCCCTTAATTTGTTGTGTTTTATTATGGTGGCTTTGCAGTAATGAAAAAATATAACACTTCAACAGCTAATTTAATGGGAAAATAAATGCATGTTTATGCACAGACCATTCAGTGTTTGGTAGGGTTTTTTTATCCAATCGAATAGATTATTTATTTGCCATAAAATTTAATTTCCACATTGTACTTTTTTTTTTTTTTTCCCCAGTAGTATGATTTGCTCTTTTATTAACAATGGGGAAAAAAAAACCACCCAAAAAAAATCCCAGGAAATGCCACATTTTTGAGACTGTGAACAAGGAGGAAATGTCTAGGCTGGGTATCTCTTAAAAAACTAAATACAGTTCATATCATACAGATATGGAATAAGTAATAATTAAAATAATTCAGCTTTCAACTTCTGCATTATGATTTATGAAAAAAATGTAATGGATTAAAATTCGGATAGAAGAAAAATAATCATTTAGAAGAATGTAATATTACAAAATTTAGAGATAAAAATAAAATCAGGAACAAGATTGAAAGAAGAAAAAATTAAACAGTAGCTAAAAAAAAAAAGTTCTAAAACATGAAGGAGAAAGAAGGAAAATTTAATGTACAAATGATAGTAGTTTTGTAATTAATTAGTAAGCAATGTTACATGAGAAGTTGTAATTGTGGACAGAAAAATACTCACTGACTTGAAGCTGGTGGTAAACAAGTTCACTTAAAGGTACAGTTTACAGATGGAAAGGCATACAAATGCAGAATAAACCTCAAATCATCTAGAGGCCACTATAATGTACCCAGAATTAATTCTATCACTTATAATTCAAAAAGAAATTTATTTAAAGGATTTATTATATTTTGTTTTTTTGTTTGTTATTGTTGGACTTACAGTCCACCACTAATTTACTAACACTAATGAATTTAGATTTGCAACATTCCTGTAAAATGGGAAAATATTGTCACTAAGGCCTTTACAGTGACAGTTCCACCAACCATATAACAGTATTCTCCATTTTCACATATTTTTGTGTTATTGAAAAAAATCCAACCCATATATCTCATGTTAGTATGTATAATGTTTTACAGAAGAGTCACTAATTCAAAACAGTATGTATTTTTCTTCTTATGTATTAGTGTTGTATCTCTTTGTTATTGCTATGGTATTTTAATTGGAAATTACAGAAATAGCCATGTTTTATATTTTATTCGTTGAACCTACTATAAATTTTACTTGACTAATGCATGAAAGATGTATACCTCGGGACTTTCTCCACTTGATTTGTCCTCAGTCTGCTCTAAACCAAGAAAAAGGTTCTCAATTTTTAGCTTGTGAAATGGAAGACAAAAGATGTAGTAGATACTGAGTGAGACAAAAACTAGTCCCTATATTTCTTAAAAGAAATCCAAGTATTACAACTTGTAAATTTATTAAATCCGAATAAATAATTTTTCTTATCAATAGTAAAAGACTGTGAACATTAAAATATCTCTCCTGTGGTACTGAAAAATTCTTGCTTATTAGTTTAGTGTTGTAAAATTTGCTGTTAGATTTAATTTTAAGTTTTTGGGGTTTTCTTTAAGTTAAAACTCATATCTTTCAAAATACAGTTCTGCAATACAATATTTGGTTTGTTTTGTTTTTTTTTTTTCCTTGATGCCTGAATGGGGATGTTTATGCTAGGGTTTCAAGCAAATGTCTGGGGAACTGACTAGGCACTCACCTGAGATTAAGCCAACTAAACAGGACATGAGAAACTGTAAGGCATAAGATGTAAAATTGCTGGATGTTGTAAATAAGAGAGTGAGACACTTACTTACAAATGTTACAGATAGCACTCTGAGGTACTGTGCAGAGGGCTAACAGAGAGATTTGAGATGAATGGCCAAACATCACAGGCAGCTGAATGGGAGCACTGCGGATGTTCAAGAGAGCAGAATCCTGCACAGCCAGTAGTGCCTCAGTAACCCCATCTGTGATACTACATAAGAAAGAGATGGTCCAGGGAACAGCATCAGAGGAACCAAATTTGGATATGGATGTAGCAAAGATGGAATCAGTGGGTCATTTATTTGGGAATAAAGGGCAGAGAATGGGAGATACGCAGCAATAGAAGGTAAGGTCAAGAGATGTGAAAAGGTGCAGTAAGGCATACATATCAGGTGACTGGGGCTGTATGGGGATCCCTGCAAGCCAGTCCTGTCTTGCAACTGATGACCACAATCTAAATCAGAAAAATAACCTAAACTTGTGGCTCTGACCATATGTGTCAAATTTGCTTCCAGGGCCAGGATGATCCAGGTTGCTTTCCCTAGCCAGAAAGAGAACTCTGAACAAACAGACTGAGCATCTTGATACTACCTTGTCAGTATCTTATTTGGGCCAGATACCATCAGCATCTGCCTATGGCTAATGGGTAGCTTATATGAAAGATGCTGGGAAATAAAATCAATATTGAGATGTTTACGCACAGTACTAACATAAGAATAGGCTGTGTGACCAGCATAGCTTTAACATTTTAATCTCCCAAAAGAAATGGTAATTCCAAATCCTATTTCAAATATTCACAGTGAGATCAAGTACTGCTTTCCTATTTTATTATCTTATTAAATTATTATCTCTGGCTTCATGCTGTAAAATATACATAATATACAGCAGCCCTAAATAGTGCTAAACTGCCCCATGTGTAAACTAATTCATTCCTTCTAAAAAGAAAGATAGCAAAGGATAGCTTCTTGCATAAGGAAATAGGTATTTGTAGAGCCATTAAAATTAAATAAAAGATCAGAAAAGTGTATCAGTGTAGCTAATAATATGGTGTGCTAGAATGACTGCACTATTTTTTGTCCACAAATATATGACATATTTCACCTGAAAGAGTTGAAATTGATAACTATCACTGTATGTCACATTACTGTTCCATTGCTGTGGAGATTTAAAGGAATTTCTGTGCCACAGCTGTTGTCCCAAGTAAGACTGCATTTATTTCAGTATATTGACCCTATGCAAGCTTATGTTAGAAATATTGCACTTAAAACATACCTTAATTTTTATTCAAAATTGCCATCCTAAACAAGGATTCATCTTGGGTGGGTTTTTTATTTGTATTTTGGTTGGTTGGTTTTGTTTGTTTGGTTGTTTTTTTTCCTTTTCTTCATGAGGTTTGGGAAAGATGATCCTATGGACCCTATTGTTTCCACTTTTAACTACTACTTATGAATAATTATCCCACCAGTAAAAAGACCTTAATCACAATTACTCTAGTACCTGTTCAGGAAACAGCAAATAGAAGCTTAAATTTAAAAACAGATATATTTTGCTAGCTTTATGAACTGGGGACAGGAACCAAATTTTGTCCTGAGGATAGAATATTTCCTGTTCCATGTAAGGAGGAAACCTTCAGAAATTTCTGAAGATCCTCAAAAATGAAAGCTGCATTTATTAAACCAAATATTTCTTTATATGATAAAAAAAGAGAAGAATTTACTATGTAGACACAGAAAACCCTGGTTTTGGTGTCACAAAGGAAAGAAGCTTTTCCCCTAATTTTTATGGTTAGCATATTTGAAATAAAGTACATAATATACTGATATCTCACAGAGATAATTTTCTGCATAAAGCATAGACCAGGTATGAAGACAAACAGAATTTTATAAGAAAACAAGGAATTAGAGAGATTGTCCAAACAGTATCTAAACCTCTGTCTATCTTTCTAAACAAACTTTCTCTGTATTTCCTTTGAAAAGCAGGAATTCTCATCAAAATCCTGTTGTGCAGCAGTTAATTATATCCTTATGTGAAGGGTAGCCTCATCCATATAACTTATTTAACTATAATGTATATTTTACTGTTTATCATTATGCTTGGAAAGTACACATTAACCCCATCCCTTTATATGATTTTGCTATTGTAAGCTAGCAAACAACTGTTGCTCTGTGTATACACAAAATCAAGAAAAAGTGGTAAGTTGACTGGATGTTGAATTCAAGCAGTAGTCACTCCTGAAATTCAGGGACTGCTAGTGAGCTAAGTTGTTGTGCTGCGTGATGTTTTAGATAAATTTCTTTTTTATTGTTACACAGCATTTTGACCATACTTATTAAGGGTAAAATACTTCTGAAATTATTTAAGACCTTGTGTGTAGCACGTAAGGATTATGTAGAACTTAACTTAGTATGCTTGTAGGTAAACAGCAGAAAGTATTTACTATATATTGTCAAGTACTAGTTCAAAAAGGAGATGGGAATGTGCCGATGATGCCAGATCTTCTAATCCCAACATTAGTCAGAAAAAAATGGCTGGCTCCATAAGACTATGTTGGCTGTTCTGAAAGCCTATCATGAATTCCCTTGCGCAGCAGCTCAACGGTTAGAAGCTCTTTCCGGAGTCGCATGTCAGTAGCTAAATGCCTCCTCCTCTCCCTTCTGGGGTGTTGTGCTCTGCACCAGCACTTGACAACAGTCTTTGCCTTAAAGCACAATAGACCTTGTTTCATATATATGTAGTTTGCCTATTACAAGTAGCTATTGTGACCACATGATGTTCCGAAAATCCTAAAGAAGAAAAATTGGTTGCAATGGTTATAAGAGTTACTGCCCAAAATAAATGATTTAACATTTGGAAATTTAAATACAGAGGTGTTCACCCGGGCAGTGTAGCTTACCATCCTTAGGCTAACATTTTAATATAAATGTCAAACTCTCCAGTTCTATGTGTTTGTGAAAGCAAAGTAAAGAGATAAGAGAGAAGCTAACTGATAAAAAGAGCATGGGAATGAGGAATGGATTTTGAGGGGTGGCAGGAAATAAAAGTGGTATTGAATTAATTATTCTTTTCCAAATAAGACCAAAGTGCAAAGACAGCCATCAAATGATGGGGACTTTCTGATAGCATATTTGTCTGTACCTTCAATTTCAAACCACCTTGCAAAAGATGGAAATAGAGTTTAAATGCACGTAAGAATTTATTTTTAGACTTTAAAGAATGGGACAAAAAAACTTAAAAGTTGGGAGGTGATTTAAATATGCTCAATAACAACAAAGGTTCTGAAGAACAATGAAACTTACTTAGAAATCACAGATGTTCCTATTCCTTTGAGTTGCTGTGGTGGGTTGACCCCAGCTGGACACCAGGGGCCCACCAAAGCTGTCCACCAAGCTCTATCACTCCCCCTTCTCAGCTAGACAGGGGAAAGAAAATATAACAGAAGGCTTGTGAATTGAGACAAGGACAGGGAAAGATAGCACACCAGTTGCCATCATGGGCAAATATGGTAATGATGGGACTTGGGAAAATTAGTTCAATTTATTACCAATCAAATCAGAGAAGGATAATGAGAAATGAAACCAAATCTTTAAAACATCTTTCTCCCACCCCTCCCTTCTTCCCAGGCTTAACTTAGAATCATAGAATCATAGAATAGTTAGAGTTGGAAAGGACCTTAAGATCATCCAGTTCCAACCCCCCCTGCCATGGGCAGGGACACCTCGCACTAAACCATGAGGCCCAAGGCTCTGTCAAACCTGGCCTTGAACACCGCCAGGGATGGAGCATTCACAACTTCCTTGGGCAACCCATTCCAGTGCCTCACCACCCTCACTGTAAAGAACTTCTTCCTTATAGCTAATCTAAACTTCCCCTGTTTAAGTTTGAAGCCATTACCCCTTGTCCTACCACTACAGTCCCTAAGGAAGAGTCCCTCCCCAGCCTATCCTTATAGGCCCCTTTCAGATACTGGAAGGCTGCTATGAGGTCTCCAAGCAGCCTTCTCTTCTCCAGGCTGAACAGCCCCAACTTTATCAGCCTGTCTTTGTATGGGAGGTGCTCTAGCCCTCTTATCATCCTCGTGGCCCTCCTCTGGACTTGCTCCAACAGCTCCATGTCCTTTTTATGTTGAGGACACCAGAACTGTACACAATACTCCAAGTGAGGTCTCACAAGAGCAGAGTAGAGGGGCAGGATCACCTCCTTCGACCTGCTGGTCATGCTTCTTTTGATGCAGCCCAGGATACGGTTGGCTTTCTGGGCTGCAAGTGCACACTGCTGACTCATGTTAAGTTTCTCATCAACCAACACCTCCAAGTCCTCTGCAGGGCTCCTCTGAATCTCTTCTCTGCCCATCATGTAGCTGTGCCTGGGATTGCCCTGACCCAGGTGTAGGACCTTACACTTGGCTTGGTTAAACTTCATGAGGTTGGCATCAGCCCACCTCACAAGCGTGTCAAGGTCCCTCTGGATGGCATCTCTTCCCTCCAGCATATCAACCGAACCACACAGCTTGGTGTCGTCAGCAAACTTGCTGAGAGCACACTCAATCCCACTGTCCATGTCACCGACAAAGATGTTGAACAGGACTGGTCCCAACACCGATCCCTGAGGGACACCACTCATTACAGTTTTCCACCTGGACATCGAGCTGTTTACCACAACTCTTTGTGTGCGGCCATCCAGCCAGTTCTTTATCCACTGAGTGGTCCATCTATCAAATTGATGTCTCTCCAATTTAGAGACAAGGATGTTGTGCGGGACAGTGTTGAACGCTTTGCAGAAGCCCAGGTAGATGACGTCAACTGCTCTGCTGTTGTCCATCAGTTCTGTAGCCCCATCATAGAAGGCCACCAAATTGTTCAGGCAGGGTTTCCCCTTAGTAAAACCATGTTGGCTGTCACCAACCACCTCATTGTTTTTCATGTGCCTTAGCATGCTTTCCAGGAGAATCTGTTCCAAGATTTTGCCAGGCACAGAGGTGAGACTGACTGAAACTTCACTCCCGATTCCTCTATATCGTCCCCTCCAAGATTGCAGGGGGAAGAGTTCTGTCAGTTTATCACATGTTGTCTCTGCTGTTCCTTCCTCCTCAGGCAGAGGACTCCTCACACTCTTCCCCTGCTCAAGTTGGGAGGGGATCCCTTCCACAGGAGTCAGTACTCCATGAACATCTCCTATGTAAGTCCTTCCCGTGAGATGCAGTTCTCACGAACTGCACCAATGTGGGTCCCTCCCACAGGGTGCAGTCCTTCAGGAGCAGACTGCTCTAGCGTGGGTCCTCTGTGGGGTCACAAGTCCTGCCAGCAAACCTGCTCCAGCATAGGCTCCTCTTTCTGTGGGTCCAGCATGTACTTCCCATGAGGTCAGAGCCTCCTTCAGGCATCCACCTGCTCTGGCGTGGGATCCTACATAGACTGCAGGTAGATATCTGACCACCACAGACCTCCATGCGCTGCAGGGGCACAGCCTGCATCACCATGGTCTGCACCACGGGCTGCAGGGGAGTCTCCACTCTGGAACCTGGAGCACCTTCTCCCCTTCCTTCTTCCTCTGACCTTTGTGTGTGCAGAGCTGTTTCTCTCACGTGTTCTAATTCCTCTCTCTGGCTGCAGTTGCTCCTGCACAGTAACATTTTCCCCTTCTGATACACTTTATCCCAGAGGCGCTACCACTATCACTTATGGTCTCAGCGTTGGCCAGCAGTGGGTCCATCTTGGAGCCAGCTGTCATTTGCTCTATCAGACATAGGGGAATCTTCTAGCAGCTTCTCACAGAAGCCCCCCTCTACCAAACCCACTTCTATGAAGAAAGACTGAAAGACTTGTAGTTGTTCAACCTGGAGAAGAGAAGACTCTGGGGACACCTGATTGCAGAAAGACAGAGAAGACTTTTTACCAAGGCCTGTAGTGATAGGTCAAGGGGTAATGGTTTTAAACTGACAGAGCACAGATTTAGATTAGACATAAGGAAGCAATTTTTTAGGATGAGGGTGGTGAGGCAGATTGCCCAGAGATGTTGTGGATACCTCATCCCAATAAGTGTTCAAGGCCAGGTTGGACGGGGCTTTGAGCAACCTGGTTTAGTGGAAGGTGTCCCTGCCCATGGCAGGGGGTTTGAAATTAGATGACCTTTAAGGTCCTTTCCACCCTAAACCATTCTATGATTCTATAAAGCACGCATATATTTAGACAGAAAATTAGGACTTTTTAACCATTAGTAGTCTAACATTTGTAATAATCTTGAGAGTTTCCTACATTTTTTTCAAAATATCTATGCTGTATCTATTCTGTACTTTGGGCCAGTGAAGCAAAAGCCATGTAAGGGCCCAAAAGGATTTTGCTTTTTCTATTAGTCCATAGAGAAAATTCTGGGAATGCTGGGCTGTTCACTGTGCTGAAGCATGCAGGGTTGGCCTCAGGAGTTAAAACAATGTTGGATAGATTGCATTCGTCATCATAACAGTTTTGTGAAATGTTTGTGAAACTTTAAGGTAGCTGGTGTTGCTTACATGTCTGACATCACTAGATTGTCATTTTTATTACTAGAACGAATTTCTCATAAAGTCAGACAGGCACAGAATTTTCTGTCTATTTTCACACAGTAAATTTCTTGACATCATTCCCCTCTCCCCTTCTCTTCCTGTGATAGACATTTTTAGGCTTCTGATCTTTTGTAAAAATCTTAAATAACTTGAAGTCACAAAATTTTGAAACAGAAAATAGACAACGGCTGTGCTTTGTAGCTTTTGATATCTCTGGCGCACATGATGCACAATATTTGGATGGTTCTGGGTTATGGCAGGAAACAAAACTCAGCGATCACTAAACATCCTTATAACAAGGACCTCTAACTCCTAAACACACACATGTGCTGGCTCAGGATAAAACTTCAATTTGACAGTCTAACTATACATATGTTTTAATTCTAGTCCAAATAAATGTTTCCTGACTGTTTAGCATTTTGAAACAGGCATATTCTTCTATTCTTAGGTTTACCGCACCCGACGGCTGCAAAGGTCTAGCCCAAGGACATTCCTTATAAAGATATATTTTATTCAACATTTCAATCATCAATAAAAGAGAATGAAAATAAAAATAAGTGCCTTTGTTGCAGGTGGAAAAATACCTTCAAAACCACCATCTACTAGTTCTCAAAGAGCTTGAAACAATAGGTTAATGTTAAAGTTAATTATCACATTAATTTCAAAAGATTATTGTAGGTATCTGGTGACTACAAATACTGTACTTATAAAGTAAAAATAATTATTTAACATATAAATGAACTATTATGCCACATGTGATGCAGAATTTTAGACAGCTATTTAGATTCAGGAAATTGAAGGCAAGATTATGCTTCAGAAACTGTTCTTATCTGAGAATGACAAGCCTATCAGAGAACAGTATTTTAAAAGTAACTTGTAATAAATGCAAATCACATGACATACTCCTGGGAGACCATTACATGGGGCATAATGTTAAAGAACCCAATTTCAATTTTTTTAGAGGAATTCTAGTTTAGAGGAATTCTACTGCTTTGTATCAACATATCTGTGAGTAAAGAACCTGTGTATTAGAAAGCTGTTCCAGCACAGAATTCATGTATTAAAGATGTGACCCAAATAAACATTTGAAATTTATAACAAAGAGATCAGTGGGTAAGGAGATATTTCCAAATTTTGGATGGTCTTTTTCCAATGGCAGCCACCTTACATTTCTTTGACTTTTATTATCAGCAGTGGCTGTTCTGCTATTGTCACGGTAAATTTCCTTTCAAAATATCATCCTTTCCTTTTTTGTTTTTGTTACTGTTATCTAAAGAATAGGTTGGACAATTCAGGATATACAGAATTTGCAGCTTATTTTTTTATAACCTTTTGTTTTTTTTTTATAAAATATATGTTTAAATGCTTGAAAAAAAAAATCCCTTTTCACTGGTGGTGAACAAGTAAATTCATTAGAACAATAAAATAACCCTAAACCAGGATGGTTTTCATTTCTTTTTATATCTGTCCGTAATTTTGATGAGTTCTTTTCACCACAATGGTTTGATGTTTTTTAATATGTATAACTTTTTAAGACCATTAGGCATTCTCCACTGAGCAAGTTCTCAGGATGTAGTTGGTTTCATGCCTGCGATCACATGGCTTAGTCCCATGCAGTGTGTTCTTGACAAACAGAAAATTCATTTCTAAAGGAAATTTATTGAGTAGATCAGCTTCAAATTAGCATATTCTGAACTTCTTGTAGGAGGTACCACCACTGCCCTTTGGCCTCAAGTATTCTATTTTGTGGTAATGGGTTTTTTCACTGCACTGGGTCAGGCTGGGTTGAAGTTAATTTTCTTTACAGCAGCTTGTATGGAGCTCTGTTTTAGATTTGTCACCAAAACAGTTCTGGCTATTGATGAGCAGTGCTTGAACAGCATCAAGACGTTTTCTGTTTCCCACTCTGCCCTGCCAGTGAGGAGGCTGAGGATGAGAAGAAGCCGGGAGGGGACACAGCTGGGACAGCTGACCCCAACTGACCAAAGGGACATCCCATATCCATACAACATCATGCTCAGCAATAAAAGCTGAAGGGGGGGAGTTTTTCCATAGTAGCAGTTGCTCAAGGCCTGGTTGGGTATCAGTCTGCTGGTGGGAGGTAGTGAGCTTTAGCATCACTTGGGGTTTTCTTCTGTTCTGTTTTTGGTTTGTTGTTGTTTGTTTGTTTGGTTGGGTTTTTTTTTTTTTTTTCCTTCACCTATTAAACTGTCTTTATCTCAACCCGTGCATTTTCTCATCTTTGCCTTTCCAATTCTCCATCCCACTGGGGCAGAGTGGGCAAGCAATTGGGTGAGGTCTTACCTCGCAGCTGGGATCAACCCACCACAGTCAAAAAAGGGTAACCATCTGATAGAAACTTCCTAGCAGCTATTTAAGAAAAATACAAGTACTTGCTCTTCTTAGATCACTTTAGAAGGGGTCACAGTCTGCATTTGCTGTTTTGGAAAAACACTACTCCTGTCTCAATGTTGGTACCACAAAGCCTTACAAAGCCCTACAAATCTAAAGTGAATGAGAAACCTGTCAGTGATCAGCATTTTGAGATGCTACTTATCTGTCTATGTGTCTCTGCTTCTGTCAGAAACAAAGTGAGATAAGCAAAAGACAGGTGTCTTGGAATACTTCAGAATAGATAATTTTCTCTTTGCATTGAGAGTGTCTTAGCTGTTTAGATTCTGCTTCCATTAAAGTCATGTTAGCTAAAATCTGGAACTGTCCGAAAATCTTGAGAGATTTATTCAGTCTTGTATGACTGAGTATAGCATACTTTACTAAAGATTGTGTCTTTAACTGCAGAAAATGCTACATAAATGTAGTCCTCTTCTTACTACAAAAAAAATCACCTCCCACATTGGCATGTAACAGATAAAGACAACCGCTTTTTGGCAACCAGTGTAACTCATGAGCAGTGTCCAGTATGTTTTCCACCTTTCCACCTTTACATACTGCAGTTAGCAAACTGATTCTGATTTCTGTTAACCATCAGACTACAAAAAGTTCTTAAGTGAAAATGATGGATTTGCTCTCTTATTCTTCTAGGATTCAGAATGTAAATCTAAGTATACACCACCTTTTTCTCATGGCTTTTTTTCCCTTTCTTGTTTATAGCCTGTCACCGATTTAGTCTTCTCTCCATTTTTGTTAGCTTGCACACCTTTTTCATTACTATCCAACTTCTTCATGGTTTTCCTCTCTCATTATTCTTCTGTTTCTTTTCCACTCTCTTTGTGTAAATGATCGGATAATAACAAAAATAAAGGTAATGGAACATAAAAAGCCTAACTGAATAATAATTTTTTAATTAAAAATACATATTTACTATGAGTATACAAGACTTTCAAAAACGTACCTCCCATAGAAAAAAAAATCTCCTTTCAAATGCAATAAATCTTACTGCTAAATCTCTTTGAGTGATGTACACACAACAGTCATAAGCATAGGTAAAATGTTTAAAATCCTGTTTTTAAAATCATGGTAAAGACATCAGAAAATAACATATATGCTTTTTTCTATCCAATAGCCCTTACTGAAACAGAAAGTGGAATAATATACAATAGATTAAACAGCACTTTAATAAGAAGCAAAAAGAGAATCAAGTCTTTTTTCTCTTTTTCCTTAATTAGCAACACTGTTTAAGAGGTGCAACAAACCTGTCAAGATGCAAATCAGTCCACATGAGTCAGTGAAAGACATTATCTGTAGTCTCATAATAACCTTGGAGGCAGTGGAGGTCTATAATATGATACAGAATAAACAAGGGAAAAAAAAAATTGCCAAACTAATAGACAAAAATTTAGAAGTGTGCTTCATTAGCAAGAATCCTCCTGGATTAGTTAGTCTGCAATTATAGGAGATTTTGCACCTTTTTATTGAAGCAGATGATAAAGTCAACTATCAGACAAAATTATATTAAATATCAGATGATTACTTCCACTCTGTTCATGTGTATTCATTCTACAAGTGCCCATTTGTAAATTGCTGTTCTAAATTTATATGCTGACTGGGAAATTTAGTAGAATAAACCTACTCCAGAACAAATTTATAGCCTTGTCACAATGAAGTAGCAAATTCAAAAGTATACAGCATTTGGTCTACGCAAATTCAATAATTTGTTACATAAATGTTACATAAATTTATTGTATTTTTTCTACAGAAAATTATTTAAAAAAAGTTCTAAATTGATTGTAAAACCTCTTGTTGAGATACATTAATTAATCCATGAAAAAAAAAGTTCCAAATGACTAAATTTTTTAAAGCCATTTAATTTCTTTTTAAGATATATCTGATCAAGCAGCAACTAATGTTAGCTGAAGGGGCAAAAGAAAAGAGGCAAATTATTTAATAAAAGCTTGTATTTTATTTTATTTACTGCCAACCATATTAACTGTGCAGTCCTGTATCACCCAGTCAGATATTCATTTAGTCACCTTTCCATGATTTTATTAAAGTATCATCAGTCTCCCGCAGCCCATGCCTTTCTGCTGGGAATTTCAGCCAGTCACCTTTTCATTGCAGTCAGTTTCTTTTTACAGCAAGCATATTAAGGGTAGAGTTTACAGGCTTTAGGTGTCAAAGGATGGGCAAGAAGTGGTGGAAAACACCATAATCTGAGTGAATATCTCTTTTCTTTCTCCTCCATGATAAACTCTGGCAAGCAACCCATGACTGCCTATTGACTGCTACACCACAATTGGTATAAGCTGCATCAGGTTGCACACCAAAAATGTGCATGGGGCTGGAGGGCGTCAGTAATACTCCAGCTGAAGGAGAAGATACCTGATTCATCAGCATTACAGAATCCTCTTCTGCAAGTTTAGGAAGGTTTCAAGAACCTGCCAACTGAAATCCAGAGTTCTCTTTGGACTGCACTGATGAAGTGGGAACACCAGTGTGTTTTATTTCCTCTGAAAAAAAGGAAGGGCAAATTCTCATCTGGGTTACTGCTCATCACATATACTAGAGCCCTCTAACAGCTTAGAAAAGAAATCCCATTTTGAACTAGCCAAGGCCTGGGAGAGATAATGAAAGTCTCTAATTGCTTTATGTCTTTATGAACGGGCTCCACACACCAAAGCTTATATATATATTGTTTCATATGCTGTTTATACTAAAGAGACCTTACACATCATGTTCAGTAGTCATCTTGATTCCACCAAGGTTATTCACCAAAAGTGACAGCCTAGGAGTATGAGAGACTTGTCATACTCCTAGTACGAGTAGTATGAAACCTGATTTAAAACCATAGCCTTTTAAAAGGCTACGAAACCTGATTTAAGAGGTCTTCATGCATTCATGCATTGAGGCCTCTCCAGTTATTGTACACTTCTGTTTAATAATCAGCTTTGTTTAGCTATGCACAAAGGTTCCATATTAAAGTGCAATTAGATGTTCACATTGGATTAATTATATTTTTATGTTTAATGAGTCAATCACAATTGCATTTGTGTAACTACAGTCTAAGTTACTTCACTTGTATTTTGACAGATATTCATGTAATCAGAAAAAATCCAAACCACAATGATAGAGAGTTTTGAAATAACATATGTAGTTTATCTATTTTTCTTTGAAGAATTTATCTCTGGAAGTTAAATAAAAGTAATTCTAAATTAAATATTTTTTAAAAAGAAAGGGTTTTTTTTTTTAAGCCTTCTTGTTTTTAGTACTAAATCTATATGCTTGTTTTTCACATAAGAAATTATAATTAGCATTGACTTTAAATTTAGTCTATTGAACTGATACTTAGTATCAGATATCTGCCACAGTTTAAAAATGTTTATAAATAAAACAACAACAACAAAAAAAAAACCCCCAAAACCCAACAAGAAGAGACTTAGATATGGAACTCACTTCCACGCATATGTAAAACAGGGAATGTTAAAATAAGCATTTTTAGAGTAAGGATGGGGTTGATTCTCAAGTCCAATGCTGTGTTATGATAGGGAGACAGAACAAAAACTGTTAAGATACATCTAAGGTGTATTTGGCAGGAACATCCATAGCTTGTACACTTTTAAATGTCTTACATAGTTGTAACATTCAGGAAAAAAAAAAAAGAAACAAAAAAAGAAACTAAGGGTGATAAGATTTCATTTCCAGTGAAAACTAGATTGTCTGTGGGCTACACGATAAAATACGCATTCTTAAATTTCCATAACTTTCTTTTGAGTTACATTATTTGTGTGTAAGCACTAGTGAGATATGACGTAATACCATGAAATATCATCTATTTTAGGCTTGGCTTCATCTGTGAAAATGAGTGCAAAACCCACTACTAGTGATGAGCCTACTTTTCTAATAAATCTACTGTTTTCCAAATGGTAAGCAGGAATGAAGAAAGGAGGAATGAAAAAAAACCCAAACAACCAAAAAACAACACACCTAGTAGAAAATGGCTACAATTACAGCAAAGAGCAGCTTTTCTTAAACAGTATGGTTAAAAACTTTGGTCTGGACAGGGGAGTGGAGAAGGGCAGTAGAAAAAGCAGAAAGGGTCCAACCTGAAGTGAGCATCCTAAGCAAAGACGGCTGCATTAACACCTAATTGCATATCTGCCTGAAGTGCTTTTAAGATTCTTCCTAAATTAAACTTTTCCACTAAGTAGGTTTTTGATTGGATCCACATATGTAAGTTCATTAAGAAAAAATAATTATAAGCAAAACCAATCTGGGAACAACTCCATAATGTTCATTAGAGTTCATAAAGTACGAGGTAATGCTAGCTAGTTCGTACAGTTACAGTAACTGCCATCATATCTAACCAACATGGAAAATATATTTGGCTGCACACCTAAATATGTAAGATGTATTCATTAGCTTTAAAGGGAAAATCTTTGACTCATTGCAAAACCTGATTTAACAAGCTTTGGGCGAAGATTATTTACAATAAATATTGAAGCTGTAACTCTAGCATCTTTTTTGTTACTTTAATGAGGGTGTTTTTCAGCAAAGATATATTCTGCTCATTATTGTTGCAGCTCAGGAAGGTAAATCTTGCACAGTGGACTGCTATAGAGCAAGATTTCCCCTGAAAAAGGTGTCTGGTTTTCTCTCTGTCCTGCACCTCTGTACCAGCATGACATCATGGAAGATAAATTTTGCTGAAGTCTTATAGGCATGGAGAGTTACTGGTATTTTTGAACGTGTTTCTTCTAAGAAATTGTCCATGAGTCCCGAACAAAAGCAGAGGAGCCCTTATATCTGAAATGAGCTTAAACAACTGTAAAGCAGACCAGCTATGCCCACGCTTCGTCTTTAATCCTTGCTGTCAACCATATAATGTCCCAGTAAACCTGAGACCTATATAACGTTTCATGAATAGGGTTTTTTATTCTCTCAGCTCAAGGTGTCTAAAATAATGAAAGGACTGTTATGCACTGTGCAGAGTGCATAACACACTGTGATTTTCATACCACAAAGTCTTCTGCAAGGCTGAAGTGCAGTTTGAGTGTATAAAGGATGTTAAAGTGCCTGGGAGAGGCAAAGAACCACATTTGGTGCAGTCTCATCCATAACACCTTCCCTACAGTGAAATAACCCCCGGGTCCATAAGTTGGACAAATGATTGTTGCAACAGCCTGAGACAGAGTCAGGGAGTGAGCAGGGAGTAAATGATAAAGAGTCCGTTACTTAAACGTACTGTCACAGCCTTATTTAGAAGAGGAAGCATGTTTACTATACATCCAGGAAAGTCATGTGAATAATTTTGTGGAGGAAACAAAACCAGAAGACATCCAATGAAAAAAAGAGAATTTAACTGAATTTGTTTGACAGCCACTGAGTCATTTCTTTCTACAGTGGCTAAAAAATTACAGCACAGAAGACTGTACATTTTGTTCTGGAATAGTTTTCTGTTATGTGTTCTGTATACACTGTTTTCCTTCTGGCAAATCCATTTTGTTTCCTTCAAAATAAACATCTCTAGATTTAGAAAACAAATTGATGCAATAATTATATTAATGAATTTAAGACTCCAATACAATTGTAATAAGAACAAATCAAAAGGCTACAATTACAAATAAAATATTTTGAGAACACCAAAATAAGATCAGGTATACAAACGAATCCTTCAGACTTAACCTGAAGTGAGATATTATTTGTGATCACATGTCAGTCTACATTTTTGTATTAGGGAGCTGTCAAATCTGGTAGCCCAATGGAGAAAAGACTGCTTCAGCTCCACATCCCCATATCAAACCAGGAGGGAAGCTGAGCATGTATTCCCAATTGGCGCACACAGAGGTAGACATATAAAACACATGCATACCAAAATACGCAGCTGGCCACACCAATCACAGACAGACACACAGAGAACTCACATGAAAACAGCACAAACAACTTCATCCTGGTCCTCTCCGTGGCTGGCCAGAATAAAGGCCAGCTAGTGGAAAATATGTATGTGTATGTATCACAACTGTGCATCATGGGTCCCTCTAGCTCAGACACTCATCAGCCCAGTAGTTGTCCCTGGATTCCAGTCTCCCTAGTTGCTGGCACCTGCTCTGAGCTCCTGTGTTGCAGTCCTGCTCCAGTGGGGCATGCAAACATGCACCAACACAGAGACACACAGACACTTTGGACCCCTCTGGGATTCCACGTACAGTCCATCCATCAGCTGGTCCAGGATCTTTGCTCTTCCTCTGTGTCCTGGGTTCAGTGCTGAACACCCTGTTGTCTCAGGTGCAGATGGGCAGACACCCAGACAGACACCCAGACACACATGTGCATCTCACCTGACCCCTGGGCCAGGCTGGTGCTTGCTTCTCCAACTGTTTTTGGAGTTCCCCTGCCTGCCCTGTGCCTCTGCACTCCTCTGTGAGTGGGGAGATGAGCTTTCTATCACATAAATAAACATTTTTCTTTAAGCCACATATCTACCTTTTCTTTTTTTTTTTTAATAACAATTTAGATATAAATGACATGTCAACATTTTGATGTATTTAAAATAGCAGCCAGTAATTTCTGGTAGGGCAAAGACTCTGTCTTACTGGATTATTTTGAACTTTACTGATACTGAAACGAATAATGTCGTGCTATATTTCAAATGCAAAAGGACAATAGTTCCTGCAACATTAAAATGGAGAATCTGGGTAATTATTACAAAAACTGTAATAGGGAGGTCCAGGTTATTACTGAAGTTAAAAAATTGCTGCGAACTGTTATAAGTGATCACGCAGTAGTTCTTGCAATAGTTGTACTTGGGAACCACTGTTTCTTTTGCACTTTTAATTATACCTTATTCCCTGTATCAGGTCATCAAAAGAAAGAAGATTCTGTATGCAAGGAAGTTAAAAAAAATAAAAAAAAAAATCCTGTGCTTTCAAAAGATTTTCTCAGTAAAACAGAAAAGTGTTTAAAAGAATATACAGATGATTCACTATGGAATACCATGGAAAATATCAGAAAACAACAGCCTAGTTAAGCATCTTTTGTGCTGATCCACAGGGTACTGTACAGATTTTGTTCCTGTGAAAAGGAAAAGAACAACCTACAGCTCTCAAATATAAAATCCTAGTAAATAAAGATAGTCTCTGAAGGAATAAAGAATACACAGGACACCACTGCATGACACTGGAACAGATGTTGATGAGGAGACTAACACATAACAGGTGTCTGTGATATGTATCATTTATAGTAACAAGAGCACTTGGATAATTCTGTCTTCTTAAATAGAAGCAGTATCACAACACTGATCTGAAATACATGTTATTGCTGTTCTATTATAAAGGGGAAGAGGTGACTAATGTGGCAGAGAGGACAGGCTGCGGAATACTCAAAAGGGCAAAGGGAACATCTCTAGGATATTGCTTATGTAAAGAGAAGCCAGCCTGCTGCTAGGAATTTTGCTCTTCTTGCTATGCTCAGTCTTAAGCAGCAACTCTCACAGCACAAAAATTTGTCTCAAACTGTAACACTGAACAAGTAGTCTGTGTCTCGTGAATTCTAACAGATATGCTTTTGTGAGTCTTAACATGTCTCCAGCCTATGAGAACACACATTTCTACCTAAGCAGCTGCTGGTTCACAGAAACTTCTGTAAAAACCCTCAGTCACTGCAAGCATAGGTGAGTATTCTCTTTTGTTTCCCATGAGGACAGATGGAGATAGCAAGTGCCTTTGACCTCAATAAACCATGGTTATGCTTCTGTGCAAGGAGCCATACACACAGAGGAAAGAATAAGGTAGATAACAGACCCTCATCCAAATGGCACTGAGGAACTCTGGTTTGCTTCATTGTCTCTTGCCTATTCACTCTCTCACTTCATTCTCCTAAGGAATTATATGAGCACCATCTGACCTATTGCAGAAGCACAGCTTCTTCAGTATCTTGCAGCACACTGAAAATGTGAAAAAAGAAGCAAGGATGATTGTGTAGAATATCTGGAAGACAGATCGAGGCAGCTCACCAAGGCTCACTAGACAGGAACTTTCTGTGGGACATAAATTATATCATGATGGACTTGAATTGGTAGTTGTGCTCTGGACAGTCTACTAAGGTGGAGAAGAAAAATCTTAATAGTAAGAATTTTGTACTGCAATTACTGCTTCAAGGGAGAAATCAGGAGAGCTGGCATATGCTCAGGACATTTTCATAAGCCTGCCTCTCTGAACATCAGGAGAAACATCCCACAGTCTATTTCACTGGGTATCGTTGTGGTTTTCAGTGGCACCAGGAAAAGAGGTGATACTGCAAAAGGCAGGCATGGGATGGCATCCACAGCAGCAGGCCCCCTAAAGCTAGAGCTCTTGAACAGCTAGGCAGAAAGGGAAGCACCTGCTCAGGGTATAGATAAGCAGAAGAGACCAGACCAGAGTTATAAAAGCTAGTATCTTTTACAATTAGATTTTAATTAGTAAATTAGAAATATATCTACCTGTTTGGGGGGTTTTGTTGTTCTTATTTCTCTTATTATTATTTGAAAGTAGTTTTAAATTTGGGAATTAAGTTCTCCATCTTGTGCTCACAGTTATGTAGGCCCCCGTTCACCTTTCCCTTTTGCACCTTTTAGGACCAGAGCAGAGGTGATTCTTTGCTTCTTACCTGTCTTTTTCTGGGAGCATTCTGCTCCTGTTCCACTTAGGCGTTGTTTGAACAGAAATGCTTTCTGGGGTTTCAGACTATTTTTAACTGTCTCCAGAAAGAGAACCCTGTAGCTTCAAAGTTCCCTCTATGACCAATAGACATCGCTAGGGAAGACAGGGCTTTTAGTGTGGGAGACTGAGCTCACTTGATCCTTACTAAAAAGGATCAGACCATAAAACATCTGAAGGATCTTGTAAATACATGTACCAGATACACAGTGATGCATATCCAAGGTGGCAGACTATTATATGTGACATGTTCTGTAGTGTTTACGTACCTGTTGTAAGTTATACTGAGTGACCAGCATTTCACAATGAATATCCAAATCCAGCATTTTGGAACATAATATTGATCTTATTTTGTGTTTTCATACAAATTCTGGAGTGATGCTGCATCTTGCTATAACCATTTTTACTGCTACCTTTATAATGGTTACATGTAATTTCTTTTCCCAACTAGTGTTCGTTGGAAACTTCAGACTGAGTCTTGTCATCAGTGTTGGTACTCATACTGCAACTTTTTGAGAAAAAGTTTCCAGAAAGGTCAAAAATTCTGCCTAACCCAGGCAAATCAGGTAGAGCAGAAATGCTGAAAGGGCATTTCTAGTGTGCTAGTAACAAGGTTTTACATGACTGCTGTCTACTACACGTTGTACTTGATGTGACATGTTACTCTGGGTTTACTTTCAGGGCACATTAAGATCTGACAATGAATTTTCAGACCCAACATCCAGCACAATGTTCCAGTGTAGAGATGGCTTAGGATAACCCTACAAGAATACCCAAAATACACACTAATCTTCCTGTGCCCAGGATTAAAACCAAAATGAAATCAGGTTTTCTTGATTGTAGGCAATTTTTTTTTTTCTTTCGTTACTAAACACAAAATCTGGTAACTGGCAAAGACTTGCCAGTTTTAAAGTCAAGGATCTCCTCAACTTCACCACAATCATATTCCTCTTGACTTTCCCAGGAGAAAGCCAGGACTAATCAGCTATACTTAGCAAGACACACTTCTCTTGAAAAGAAATTAAAAATCAGTCCATGGACCTTGGAGAGAACAGTGAATTATTGTATCTATACTCCTTCTGACAGTTTAGTTTTGGAGCTACTGGGCAGTACACTGTGAAGGACCATGAAGATGGTGAAGGGTCTGGCACATTGTCGTGGTTTGAGCCCAGCTGGTAACTCAGAACCACACAGCCGCTCGCTCACTCCCCCCCCGCTTCTTCCTCCCCCCGCTGCCGGAGGGATGGGGAGGAGAATGGGAAGAATGTAACTCCCACGGGTTGAGATAAGAGCAGTCCTGCAACTAAGGTATAATACAAAACCACTACTGCTACCACCAATGATAATAACGATTAGTGAAATAACAAGGGGAAAGGATACAATTGCTCACCACCCGCCGACCGATACCCAGCCCGACCCGAGCAGTGATCAGGCCTTCCGGGTAACTCCCCCCGGTTTATATACTGGGCATGACGTGCTGTGGTATGGAATACCCCTTTGGCTAGTTTGGGTCAGGTGTCCTGTCTCTGCTTCCGCCCGGCTTCCCCTCCTCCCTGGCAAAGCATGAGACTGAGAAAGTCCTTGGTTGGAATAAACATTACTTAGCAACAACTAAAAACATTGGTGTTATCAGCGTTGTTCCCAGGCTGAAAGTTAAAAAACACAGCACTGCACCAGCTACTAAGAAGGAGAAAAATGACTGCTATAGCTGAACCCAGGACAGTATCCACCCCTTATTCCATACCATTCATGTCATGCTCAGATCCCACATCTCTCAGCACACCATCACCCCTGTCCCATATATATACACATATATATATACACCCACACCCACACACAGAGAAAGATATCATTCCCTAGTCCATGGACCAATGCCTGTAAAATTGCTGAACTCATCCAGTCCATGATGTCAGGCTCCAACTCTTGTAATAGTCTTTCAGGGCAGGAGGGACGGTATGTAGTGTTGGGTTTTTGCCTGCTGATGATACCGCCAAACTCGTCTGGTCACTGCTGAGCTCGTCTGGTTTCCTCAAAATTCATTCTTTGTTGAGGTGATGATCGGAGGGAAGTCAGGGTCAATTGCTGGCGACCTGAAGATATCTAGCTGGTGGGCTATAAAAGTGTTATAGAGCAGGCAACAGCGTACAATTGAGTTCATTGGCTGTTTTCCCCCAAAATCAAATCCCCTTGAGGTACACATCGGACTTCCCCATCTTCCCGCCTTACCCGCCAAGTATATCCAGGTCCCTGAGCAAAAGCAACCCCACGAGTGGGTTTGCCTTTACCTGAAGCAGGAATAACCCAGACTCTCTTCCCCAACAAATTCTTTATGTGCACCACAGGAACTTTATCCCCCTCTACGGTACGTAAAAGTTCTGATTGGGCTGGGCCAGCCCTGTTGGCAGATCCCCTACTGTTGACCAACCAGGTGGCTTTTGGTAAATGTGTATCCCAGTGTTTGAAAGTCCCACCACCCATTGCTCTCAGTGTAGTTTTTAACAGCCCATTGTACCGTTCGATTTTCCCAGAGGCTGGTGCATGGTAGGGGATGTGATATACCCACTCAATGCCATGCTCTTTGGCCCAAGTGTCTATGAGGTTGTTCCGGAAATGAGTCCCATTGTCTGACTCAATTCTCTCTGGGGTGCCGTGTCGCCACAAGACTTGTTTCTCAAGGCCCAGGATAGTGTTCCGGGCAGTGGCGTGGGACACAGCGTATGTTTCCAGCCAGCCGGTGGTTGCTTCCACCATGGTAAGCACATAGCGCTTGCCCTGGCGGGTTGGTGGGAGTGTGATATAGTCAATCTGCCAGGCCTCCCCATACTTGTACTTCAGCCATCGTCCTCCATACCAGAGAGGCTTTAACCGCTTGGCTTGCTTAATTGCAGCACATGTTTCACATTCGTGAATAACCTGGGCAATAGTGTCCATCGTTAAGTCCACCCCTCGATCACGAGCCCATCTATATGTTGCATCTCTGCCTTGATGGCCTGAGGTGTCATGGGCCCACCAGGCTAAAAATAATTCACCCTTATGTTGCCAATCCAAGTCCATTTGAGCCACTTTAATCTTAGCAGCTTTATCCACTTGCTGGTTGTTCTGGTGTTCCTCAGTGGCCCGACTCTTGGGTACATGAGCATCTACGTGGCGTACCTTCACCACCAGGTTCTGCACCCGAGCAGCGATATCTTGCCACAATGCAGCAGCCCAGATGGGTTTACTTCTGCGTTGCCAGTTGCTCTGCTTCCATTGCTGCAACCACCCCCACAGGGCGTTTGCCACCATCCATGAGTCAGTGTAGAGATAAAGCACTGGCCATTTTTCTCGTTCAGCAATGTCCAAGGCCAGCTGGACGGCTTTCACCTCTGCAAACTGACTCGATTCACCCTCTCCCTCAGCAGTTTCTGCAACTTGTCTCAGGGGACTCCACACAGCTGCCTTCCATCTCCGATGCTTTCCCACAATACGGCAGGACCCATCAGTAAACAAGGCATATTGCTTTTCACTCTCTGACAGTTCATTATATGGTGGGGCCTCTTCAGCACGTGTCACCTCCTCTTCTGGTGACATCCCAAAATCTTTGCCCCCTGGCCAGTCCATGATGACTTCTAGAATTCCTGGACGACTGGGATTTCCTATTCGAGCTCGTTGTGTAATTAGTGCGGCCCACTTACTCCATGTAGCATCCATTGCATGATGTGTAGAGGAGACCCTGCCTTTGAACATCCAGCCCAGCACAGGCAACCGGGGTGCCAGGAGGAGCTGCGCTTCAGTTCCAATCACTTCTGAGGCAGCTCGAACCCCTTCATAGGCTGCCAGTATCTCTTTTTCAGTGGGAGTATAGCTGGCCTCGGATCCTTTATATCCCCGACTCCAAAAGCCAAGGGGTCGACCTCGAGTCTCCCCTGGAGCTTTCTGCCAGAGGCTCCAGGTAGGACCATTCTCCCCAGCTGCGGTATAGAGCACATTTTTCACATCTGGCCCGGCCCGGACTGGTCCAAGGGCTACTGCATGAACTATTTCTCGTTTAATTTGTTCAAAGGCTTGTTGTTGCTCAGGGCCCCATTTGAAATCATTCTTCTTCCGGGTCACGTGGTAGAGAGGGCTTACAATCAGACTGTAATTTGGGATGTGCATTCTCCAGAACCCCACAACACCTAAGAAAGCTTGTGTTTCTTTCTTGTTAGTTGGGGGAGACATTGCTGTTATCTTGTTGATCACGTCTGTGGGGATCTGGCGGCGTCCATCTTGCCATTTTATTCCCAAAAATTGAATCTCCTGTGCAGGTCCCTTGACCTTATTCCGTTTTATGGCAAAACCGGCCTTCAGCAGGATTTGGATTATCTTCCTCCCTTTCTCAAAAACTTCTTCTGCTGTATCACCCCACACGATGATGTCATCAATGTATTGCAGGTGTTCTGGAGCTTGCCCCTGTTCCAGTGCAGTCTGGACCAATCCATGGCAGATGGTAGGGCTGTGTTTCCACCCCTGGGGCAGTCGGTTCCAAGTGTACTGGATGACCCTCCAAGTGAAAGCAAACTGTGGCCTGCATTCTGCTGCCAAAGGGATTGAGAAAAATGCATTGGCAATGTCAATTGTGGCATACCACTTGGCTGCCTTTGACTCCAGTTCATACTGAAGTTCTAGCATGTCCGGTACGGCAGCGCTCAATGGTGGTGTGACTTCGTTCAGGCCACGATAGTCTACTGTTAATCTCCACTCTCCATTAGACTTTTGCACTGGCCATATGGGGCTATTAAAGGGTGAGCGGGTCCTGCTGATCACTCCTTGGCTCTCCAGTCTGCGGATCAGCTTATGGATGGGAATCAAGGAGTCTCAGTTGGTGCGATATTGCCGCCGGTGCACTGTTGTGGTTGCAATTGGCACTTGTTGTTCTTCGACCTTCAGCAACCCCACAACAGAAGGATCCTCTGAGAGACCGGGTAAGGTGGACAGCTGCTTAATTTCCTCTGTCTCCAAGGCAGCGATACCAAAAGCCCATCTATACCCTTTTGGGTCTTTGAAATACCCTCTCCTGAGATAGTCTATGCCAAGGATGCATGGAGCCCCTGGACTAGTTACAATGGGGTGCTTTTGCCACTTCCTCCCAGTCAGGCTGATTTCAGCTTCCAGCATAGTTAACGCTTGGGATCCTCCTGTCACTCCAGAAATAGAAATGGGTTTCACCCCTTGATACCTTGATGGCATCAGAGTACACTGTGCACCGGTATCTACTAGAGCCTTATACTTCTGTGGGACTGATGTGCCAGGCCATCTGATCCACACAGTCCAGTAAACCCGATTATCCCTCTCCTCCACCTGGCTGGAGGCAGGGCCCCTCTAATAGTGATCACAAAATTCTCCACTTCTGTATTGTAGAAAGGGATTAGTATTCCTTATCACAGGGGCTGGAGTAAAATCAGCTCTTTCGCTCCACCTGGGAAACTGCTCGCCAGAGACTGGAGCAGCAGCTTTCCTGGGAGGATCATCCTTGACCATTGTTCTCCTCTTCAGTTCACGCACCCGTTGCTCCAGAGCTGAAGTAGGTTTTCCATCCCACTTTCTCATGTCTTCTCCGTGATCCCGCAGGTAAAACTATAGGGTGGCCCGTGGCGTGTACCTCCTATATTTTCTTTCTCGAGCAGTAGGGCGCCTTCTGTTAATAGCTGAGACATGGGTTGGTACGCGTGGGGAGCTGGATAGATCGGATAAATCGTCTCTCAATTGTTTGAACTCCTGGGACAGTTTTTCCACAGCTGAAATGATGGAAGGGGTGAGATCGTCTTCGAACTCTCGGAGTTGACGAATCAGGCAATCCACTGTTGGTGATATTCCGTCATTCCAGGTCATTGATGCCAATGTGTGGGCATATGATGATGGCGCACTCCGTGTAAGTTTCCGCCACATGGGTCGTGTACATTCGACTTCATCTGGATCTACGGATGTGTTCCTGGCATCCGGCCTACGATAGATCATCTCTATAATGGCTGATTCCCTCAGGGACTGGATGCCTTTCTCTATCGTGGTCCAGTTGGCTGAGCGATTCGTAATATCGTCTTTGTAGGGAAACCTTTCCTTCACAGCTGCCAGGAGCCGCCTCCAAAGACTGAGGGCTCGCTTCTCTCTTGCAATCGCTTTGTCAATTCCTCCTTCCTTAGCAAGTGATCCCAGCTGCTTGGCTTCCCTACCTTCTAGTTCGTGACCGTCGGCCCCATTGTCCCAGCATCGGAGCAACCAGGTGACAATGTGCTCCCCTGGAAGACGGGTGAAATCTTTTCGCATATTCCGCAGTTCGGTTGAGGTCCGGGGTCGAGAAGTGACCTCTTCTTCTTCTTCCTCTTCCTCTGACCCACGTAGTAGTAACTCTTGTTCAGATGCTGTTGCATGTAGTAATGGCATTGGGTCTTCATCTTTCTTCGCTTCGCGGGTTGCTCTTTGTGCCTCTCGTCTGCTTTTGCTTACAGGAGCAACAGACATTGTCACAAACTGGCCATTTGGTTTAGCTGCAGTGTTTGTCACTGTGGTTGGAGTGGCTGCAGTGTCTGCCACTAGGATTGGAGTGGTTGCAATGTCTATTGCTGGGGTTGGTGCAGCTGTTGTGCTTGGGAGTTGAGTAACACCAACAGCTGCATTGTCTGTTGCTGTCGGGGTTTGAATAGCTACTGTGCATGTCACTGGGGTTGGTGTAGCTGCGGTGCTTGGAGTAGCTATATTGTCTGTTGCTGTCGGGGTTTGAGTAGCTACTGTGCTTGTCACTGGGGTTGGTGTGGCTGCGGTGCTTGGAGTAGCCACATTGTCTGTTGCTGTCGGGGTTTGAGTAGCTGTTGTGCTTGTCACTGGGGTTGGTGTAATTGCTGTATTTGAAGTTGGAGTAGTTGCGTTGTCTGTTGTGGTCAGGGTTTGAGTAGCTGTTGTGCTTGTCACTGGGGTTGGTGTAACTGCTGTATTTGAAGTTGGAGTAGTTGCGTTGTCTGTTGTGGTCAGGGTTTGAGTAGCTGTTGTGCTTGTCACTGGGGTTGATGTAGCTGCTGTACTTGGAGTAGCTGTGTTGACTGTTGTGGTCAGGGTCTGAGTAGCTGCTGTACTTGTAGTTGGCATAGCTGCGTTGTCTGTTGCTTTGCCATCAGATCCAGAGACATTTTTTTTTTCCCTTTGAAGGTGCTGGATAGTGTTGAGCAGGGCTCTGTAGGCATAGGCCAAGCCCCAGCACGTTGCCAAGATTTGTCCCTCTCTGGTATAACCAGGACGACAGCACACCTCGTTTAAGTGTTTTACTAGTTTTTTCCGGATGTTGCACTTGTTCAGTGGTGAAGTTCCAAAGCACTGGAGGGGCCCACTGGCCTAGGTACTTGCCCATACTATCCCACACACCCTGCCACTCATAACTGTCCAGCCTCAGGGAAAATCTCCTGGTGGTCCTCCTATATCGTCGTCTAACCCTAGACCAGATTCGAACCTGATACTGCTGAATTTTTGAGATTAAACGAAATAGGATGTTCCTACGACGGGATGGCCGTGGGTAAAACACACTCCGTATGTTTGCCAACATGCTGATCCCCAGCACAATCAGCAGGCAGGTTTCAAGGGTACTCAAAGGCCATCTAAAACCTTCAGAACTCTCAACTGCTGTTGCAAATAGGCTGGTGGGGGAACAGGGGGTGAAAGAGAATGCTTCCTTCGTAAGTTTACCCCCCGAGGAGAAAAAAAAAGATATGCAATTGCTAAAATATTTCATTATATACCTCCCAATGTATAGTGGTGATGGCCACGCTGGAAGCACAAACCAGACCAGTTTCATGATCAATGAGTCTATTGTATTACAAGTCATTACCATGAAGTACAGTGAAACAAGAACCTTAGCCCAGGCCCCCAGCCGATAAACACTAAAACAGCAAATAGTGGCTGTAAGTAAGGTACAACATGCTGAAACTCTGAGATCAAGCGCAACAAGTCTGAGAGCCAAATAATCACCATTGTGACGAGTAGTAAAAATGAATGCTTATCACAAATATGATTAAACACACTCTGGTCAGATCTGTCGTTATCTCAACCTTTCGTGCCCCACGTTGGGCGCCAAAAAGAACTGTCGTGGTTTGAGCCCAGCCGGTAACTCAGAACCACACAGCCGCTCGCTCACTCCCCCCCCCGCTTCTTCCTCCCCCCGCTGCCGGAGGGATGGGGAGGAGAATGGGAAGAATGTAACTCCCACAGGTTGAGATAAGAGCAGTCCCGCAACTAAAGTATAATACAAAACCACTACTGCTACCACCAATGATAATAACGATTAGTGAAATAACAAGGGGAGAGGATACAATTGCTCACCACCTGCCGACCGATACCCAGCCCGACACGAGCAGTGATCAGGCCTTCCGGGTAACTCCCCCCGGTTTATATACTGGGCATGACGTGCTGTGGTATGGAATACCCCTTTGGCTAGTTTGGGTCAGGTGTCCTGTCTCTGCTTCCTCCCGGCTTCCCCTCCTCCCTGGCAAAGCATGAGACTGAGAAAGTCCTTGGTTGGAATAAACATTACTTAGCAACAACTGAAAACATCAGTGTTATCAGCGTTGTTCCCAGGCTGAAAGTTAAAAAACACAGCACTGCACCAGCTACTAAGAAGGAGAAAAATGACTGCTATAGCTGAACCCAGGACACACATCTTTCCTATGAGGAAAGGCTAAGATATCTGGGACTATTCATCTTGGAGAAGAAAAACCTCAGGGATGGGTCTCATCAATGTATCTATTTGCCTGAAAGGAGCGTGCAAAGAGGATGGAGCCAGGCTCTTTTCAGTGGTGCCCAGTGGCAGGACAAGAGTCAATGGGCACAATGTGAAAATGCAGGAGGTTCAGTCTGTACATCACAAACATTTTTGATTGTGAGTGTAACTAAGCACTGGAACAGTTTGCCCAGGGAGGTGGGGATTCTCCGTCCTTGGGTATCTTCAAAAACCATCTGGGTATATTCTGGGCAACCTGCTCTAGGTATCTCTCCTTGAGAAGTGGGATTGGACCAGATGACTTCCAGAGATACCTTCCCTCTTCAGCCTTTGCATGATTCTTTGATTTCTATGGAGAATGAAGTTTACTTAATCTCATTTTTAGCTACCTAAAAGTAACAGCCAAAATGTGTGGTCTGAGTTCAGTGAATAAGCAGCAAAACCCCCCACCAAACATCAGTCACCCCAAATATCTTAGACAACTATCTCAGTGTGGATTTTGATCCCATGTGCCTTATGTATGCATGTCTAAGTTTAGATTTCTGTCTTTATTTTTGAAATCCCAGTCCCACATATCTCAATGAGAAGACATCAGGAGCTGCCCCTATCTCAGACACAGCTAGTTCTAGTCTTCTCCAAAACACTTGCACCACTGGCCAGAGCTGAGACCATCAGTGGCAACGGTGGTGCCACTGTGGTAACATATTTAAGAAAAGGTAATTTTTTTTTTTTTTTTTTCCCAGGAAAGGGGGGGAATGCGATAATGAGTTTTACTGAGCATCTCACAGGGCTACATTAATTTTTTTAATTTTATTGTGTTCCTACATGGTGTGATGATATAAATGTATTTGGCATAAAAATTTCAATGTATGCTCCTGGATGTGCGTAGATATACAGTCTATTTTTTATTTTATTTTTTTAAATACTAGTAAAACAATTCTTTTGTTCTCAAAAGAGAGTAGTCATGGGTAAAAATATTGGGAGATCAAAATTCACTTACTTTTTTTGTATCATAGTTTTGTTATTCTCATTTTTTTGTTTGTTTCTTCCTGGGAAAAATTAACAAGCAATACCAGCTCTGTTTTTTTATGCAAACCTTTTCAGGTTCTAAGTAATTTTGTGCTGAACAGTTGTTTCTGAGTAAGGGAAAATTCTAATAGTCTTCCAAGAGTTTTAAGGGAGAATTCTGATACTCTTCCAACAGTTTACCTTGCTAGAGATGGGCTTCTAAATCTCTGATTTTTCAGTTTACTATTTAAATAATATGAGAAAGGTTGCTTTAGAACTCCTTTTTTTATTGTTAAAACCAAGAAGCAGTAGGACACTCATCATCTATAAGTTATGATGATACAGAAAAATAAGTTCTGTAGCTGTTTTGTGCTGGTTTATTCATTGTCTTTTAAAAAAAAAAGTCCCAAACTGGGATGACTTGTAACTGATTTTCCTTTTGCCTAGTAGATCATATTCAGATTTTTCTAATTTGTTCTATGTCAGAAGGAATTTTTGCAGTATGTTATACAACAACATACTTTGTATTATTTAATTTGGTTACACCTCTATGTTGTAGATGCTATGAATATTATTTCAGTTCTATAAATTAATAAACACAATCTAGATAAAGATTTATAAACTGTGATTATAGATTCTGATTTATAAGTATTGTACACAATTTTTCTCTCATATGTATAAATGTAACCATGTCAAATTTCACTGTGGTCATTCAGTTAGTACTTAGACATATTCCTCATCTATTCCATTTGCTGTGAATTCTTAAGAACCACAGTTTCACAGGAATGGACTCCAGACTCTTCTCGTTCATATAGACGAATACTTACATTAAGATCTTCAAAGCACTTGAGATCTCAAAATTGGGAGTACTGTTGTTTTCTACTAAAAAAAGAGCTTGTAGGGTACAGACTTACATTATAAAGACTATAATTCATCTTTTTATTATTCTGTTTCTTCTGCAAAGACTGCATAATAATTTTTGAGACAAGCAAAATAAAAGTAGTTGTGAAGCTGTATGATTCTATAAAATTATTTCAGGGATATTCAGCTTGCTGTTTAGGTTTTAAATCTGCGATACTAATTTAAGTTTTTTGGAATTCTGCAATTTTATATATATACACATACATATACATACAAACATATTACTATAAGAATATCTGCTCTTATCAGTTCTGACAATTCAATATACTATGACTCATACTCGTGTGTGTGGACACAGGTATGTCAAGTGAAGCCCTATGCTGTAATACAGTTAGGTATTCTGATATATTTATTCACACATAGTCTCAAATTTCTAGCACTTTTCAGTAGTTCTGCATCAGCCTTGCAGGTTAGAGTTTCAAGCCTGTTCTCCCATATGTTAAATCACAAGGACTGTACCAGGATTTCCAGGATGCAATTTGTGGCATTATGGTCGAAAAGAGTTACCCAGCCTCACAGGATGTAGCCTAGAATCCCAGATTTTCCTTGTACAAAGACAGTGCTTTGTGGATATATTTTGTTTTTGTAAATTATTTTGATATATTTTAAGAAATATTGTTTTCTAACACATTTTACCAAAGAAAACTGCCTTTGCAGGAAACCCTCTACAGATTTCCGAAATAGCAGATTAATGTAATTAAGACTAAAGCAGTTTCTAAACTCTTCCTCTTAGAATTTTTGAAAGATGCTGCCTCTGCTTGCCCATTCAGCACAGGAAGAGAGGAGATCGCACCAAGTAGCTTGGTACCTGGCTGGCAGTAGCAGTGCTGCCCATTCAAAGAGAAGTCAATGCAGAGGGGTAGGAGTACCTAACAGCCTGCAGGCCGTAAGTTTTCAGGATGTTTTTCAGAGTTCTATTAGCCAGAGTGGGCAATACAGTTGTCTTTCTTGTAGTGAGTGGCCCAAACCTGAACATAGTATTCAAGGTGTGGTCACAGTACCTAGCATTAGGTACTGTGTGCTTAGTACAGGGGGACAATCACTTCCCTAGCCCTGCTGACCTTTTCTGAACTCCTTCTGGCAGGTAGGCATTATATTCTGTCCAACTATGGATTTTAAAGATAGTATTTTCTTTTTCAGATTTTGAATACTTAGCATAATTAAATACTTTAATACTTCAGATTTGACTTTTAAAACCTGACCTTTTTTTTTAGGTTAACGTCTCTTATGTGCAATGTCATGATTGCAACCTCCATGTTTTTCAATTGGATTGTCAGAACAGGCTAATTTTAGACACACAAATATTTCAGTGCTGCTTCCAGATGGAAATCGGTTCTCCCAAGTGACTTCTGCCAACCTTAGCTAAATATGTTGCAATGCTATTTTAATAAAGAGAGAGACCTTCAATTGAGCATCTGGTTCCCCAAATGTGTCAGATTTTCACAAAATGGTGTAATATTTTGGCTGGGTTTGAAGACTTTGTTCTTGAGTCAGGCATTTGTAAGAGAGGCTGTATAAAATACAGACTGAGCAATCTGCATATTTTTAATGATACAAGGTCATTTTAATAGCACTGAATTTGTTGTAGTTTCATGTTACTTAGACAAGCCAATCCAAAACCACATTGATCAACCACCTTCTCTGTGAAGGAATCTATCCCAGCTCAGGTTTGCGGTACGTTTTACAGTCTCAAAAAACTCTCCTGAAACTAAAAAACAAAACGAATCCGTACCAAGAGGGGAATTTTCCTTATGATAGATAAATTAATATGATTTCCTGGTGTTGTAACAGACTAGTAGATGGACTGGTACTGGATCTGCAGATCTTTTAATGTTTTTATTTATTTATTTATTTATTTATTTATTTATTTATTACCTCAGATGGTAACATAATGTCATTATTTGCCTATTGCCTGGATAAAAAGGATCAGAGCAAGCCTGTCCAAAAATGGTGATTCACAGACATATTTAAATCATCTTATGTCTACAAATTTTCAGGCTTCTTAAATATGACTTCTACAGTTTATACATGTGTGACTTTCATACTGCATACCTGTAAATTGCTTTTCATGGAATAATAGCATTGCTGTAGCTTTGATCTAAAGACATAACCAGATTGAGTTTGCACAGAGATGCAACAGCTTTATTAGACTAATTTGATTTAACAAACAGATGAGTTTTCAAGTAGATAAATCTTTTTTATACATGAAACAGAAGAACCTGCTTTCAAAACTAAGTATAAGTAATGCCAATAATAGTTTATGTTTAGATACATAGATTAGGAAAACCGGGCAAAAAAGGTGTGGAACACAGGAGGGGTTACCAAGTACAAAGATAATAAATTCCTTAGAGATGGTTGAGGTGGAAATCTCTTCCCTGTGAAGCACGCAATGACTAAAGGTTTTGGTGAAAATTGTTATATGCCTTGAAACTAATGCATGTGGTTTACTTTCTTGGTTCATCTCTCACAAAATTGGTTTGTAAGGTTTCTCTTGAGGAACAGCACTGAGATGTCAGAGACAGAAAGAATGTCATGAGCGTTGTTGTCCTCTGGTAACAGGGATGAATAATCTCAGCTGTCTTTAGGCACGCAATTTTGAAATCAGTTGTGTAAAAATAAGTTCCTAATGCTTTTGGAGATGCCTTGTGATATCCAAGACACTAACTTGGGGCTGGCAGATATGAAACAGAACTTATGCAAGCCAGTTAAGGATTTATGGCAAAGCTTTTGGAAGAGCAACTGTAGGCCACACAGAATATTTTATAAACCCCTAGCATACATAGGTATAATACAGTATCTACAGATGAGCTATGCAGGTAATGACTGTGTGGTTTCATCACAGAGTGTGTTTGGCATTTGGCATTCTACATAAAGTATGCTACATCTGAAGTATATAATTAGATAATTCCAGGATTTTGATACATCAGCCATGGAGACATTTATTGTGGTGTCAGGAAGATAGCTCAAGTGTGTACATTTTCATCTCTCAGAAGTTCCTTTCTGCTAAGGCTACTTAAAGCTAGAACAACTGGGAAAGAGAAGCTATGAGGAGACAAGGATATAGTCATGGTCATCTTCCACTGTGGATTGTCATTATTTAATGATTCTCCTTTTAAGCTTCAAGTTGAGGAGATATGCAACAACCAGTATTATATAATCAGAGGAGGTTTTTTTGTTGGGTTTTTTTTTTGGTTTTTTGGGTTTTTTTGGTATGGAAGTGGATTTGCCTGCAGTATTTGGGGGTTTCTTCAAAGAGGCATGTTTTTTTCTTAGATGTGTAAGTTTTTCTGCATAGACTACACTGTCTGAAAACTATTGTGCCCTTTGTTTTATTAACAAATTCAGTTTGGCTATGGGACGAAAAGCATGACATACTCATAATTTGGCTGATAATTATTTCATTATTAGCCTAATAGTGCTTTTGTCTGGCTTTTAAGAATATTAAAAAGACATATGTTTTCTGAATACCTTTTCTAAGAGGTTTTCATATACCTAAACAATAGATAAGGTGTTTTGAATTGTTCTCACAGATTTCTTTATTTGCTTTCCATGAGGGATTTATTCTGACTAAACACTGGCATATTTGTCTACACCTATCTACTAATACATATATATATATGTTTGCTAGTCAGGTGAAGTTTAAGACTGACAAAATCAGTCTTGAATGTATGTGAAAAGTTTAGAAAAAAAAACCTTAACTAATCTTCATGGAACTACCTGGAATATGAAATGGTGTGGTAACTACCGAAGCGATTTTGGAAAACTAATGAAAATAAGGGTTTGTCATTGTCTATGAAACAAAGGTGAAACAGAGTTAAGAAAAATGTGTAAGTGAACAAATCTGAAAATGGAAGTTAAGCCATTTTAAGAATTACCTTAAACCAATTAAATTTCCTCTTGGAGAAGTCAGGCATTTAAAATAGGTAAGTATTGTGGGTTTGGGCCTTTAAATTTTTAAACTCAATACATGCTTAGAAATTTGGGATACTGTAATGAATATGAATATATGAGAATATAACTATATTTTCATGTGTCCAATAAGTATGTTTTTAGTGTATCTATATGTACATTTTCTAAAACAAATAATGTATTAGGCATACTAGAAATCAGATATATATAAAATAACTTCTGTACATGTACTGGAAGTAAAAGCAAGACAATATTCCATTGCGAAAACAGAATCAAAATAATTGATAATTAATGAGCAAGTTCATGACATCACCATGCTATAAATAACTCTTCTGATTGATAGATATAATTTGTTTTATAGAGCAGTATGTCTGGTGTGCAAATGTGCAAAAGATTATGAACTATATTAAACTTTAGGGATTCTTACAAATCTTCTTCTCTGAGTAAAATGTGTTATTTCTAAATTTGTACTAACTCGAAGGAAAGTGCTTTAATTAAAAAATTGGAAAAACTGCAACCCCATGAATTTTAAAAGGCATGAACTATTGCTACAATATCTTACACATTCACAGAAAGATTAAAGAATATGAAATACTCATGTAGAGAATAGAAATGGGTGCAAATAATTTTCAAATAAACAATTAAATGATAGGAATCTGTTTAACTGCAGGTGACATGCAGCAGAAGATAACACGTATTAGTAACTTTCCATGCTAATGGTTTAATCAACTGCTTTGTTATGTTATAGCAAATAAGAAATTTCTAGGTGTGTAATTCCTAAGAAACAGATTAGGCAAAACTCCAGGAAGTGACTTCAGCAAATTTTAATGAGTTATAAAAAACGGACACCCTGCTGTAACTAATTTGTTTCTCCCATACAAAATTAAATTTCTGTTGCAAAATCATTAATAAAAGTATTTCACAATGTTTAGTGAAGGATTTGACATTGTATAGACTATACCTTTCAGTGAAGGATTTTTGGCATTGTAAACTTGATTTAATCTGAAAAGCAATGAAATATATATATGCTAGTAGATATGTATAAACAAAAAAAGCAGTATTCAGTCAGAATAAAGCCTTATGAAGAAGAAGGAAAGTATTTGTGGGAACAATTCAAAGCAATAATGCAGCTGAATTCATTAATTTTTTTTTTAAACTCTGTTCACTTTATGTGATAGTTAAGACAGGATATATCTGGAGAATTTAATGTCAGCATATGAGTAATTTTCCATGACATTAGAGGAACCTCTTAGACGAAAGCCTCCAAGGTGAAATGAGTCACCTTTGAATCAACATGTTATGTTATATGATACAAGCTCATCTACACACCCACAAAGGAGCTCAGAAAGACAATGGCAGGAGGGGGAGCGGAAATAATATTCTGCCAGGGTACTCCCAGTTCCCTCACCATGGGAGTCCTAGCTATGCATGTGACAGCATCTGTGTGTCTTTAAGGGTGAAAGCACAGTAGGGTTTGGCTATGAGGACCAATAAACGAGCAACATGAAGCTGTTGGTGCTGTCTGTGTTCACATGAGTGCTCTGTGTGTCTGCCTGTTATCTCTGTGTTGGCATGTATGTATGTGGTGTATACATGTGCTCTGTATGAATGTGCCTGCTTCAGTCTTGCTGCTGGTTGGACCTGGGGACATGGAGCTGTGGCAGCCTCATCTCTGTCAGGCATGATATATTTTCCTCTAGTAATATTCATATTTTCCTCAAACAATATCCACATACTATTTGCATAAGATGTCTTCTAACTTCCAGGTAATACCTTATTTGTGATGTATCATTTTAAAATTTCCTTTAAAATATTTTCAGTGTATTTGAGGAATGACAGAAATTAATTTTAAATGTAACATAACTTTCCAATAACTGAAAATACTTAATAAGTAACTAAGAGGATTGAAATTAAGTTATAAACAAAGCCAAACTAAAATTGGCTTGATTTGAATTTGAAGTTTGATTTGAAGTTTTGTTTATATGTGCCCTTTCTGCAGATTTAGTTCATCTTGGTTTGTATTCCATGAGTTTTTCTTTAAGCTTAAGGTTCAAATCTTCTCACTTCAAAGCAAGGTTCAGTCAATCCGGTCGAGTTGCTTAAGCTTTTGTGTCAACACCAAGTGAAACTACAAGCAGCTATTTGAAGCAACTCCATCATAGACCTATTTTGTTTCTTGAAAGCTTTGTGTGCATTAGGAAGTCTGCTGAAGAGTTTCAAGCCTACTGAAAAAATCAGAAGTCCCAGAAAATTAAAGCCAGGGTTATAATTGGTTCACTGGCAAGTCTGGAATATAGCATACGGGGTATGGAGAGCAAATAGCACGAGATGCTGAAGCATGGTTAATGTTGAAAAAAACAACAATCAAAGAAGAGAGGCTTGGCATTTGAAATAGCTCAATTAGTGTAATTTACTTTTCTGAAGAACTGTTTGTTGCTTAATTGTACAAGTATTTTTATATGTGGGGTTTTGATTTTTGTGGGGTTTTTTTTTGTTTGTTTGTTTGCTTTGTGTGGGTTTTTTTGTTTTGTTTTGTTTTGTTTTGGTGGTTTTTTTGTTTTGTTGTTTGGTTTGGGTTGGTTTTTTTTAATTTTTTCCAGCTAGCCATTGCTAGCTCTATGTTATATGTTATGTTATGCCTTTGATGTGCTCAGAATTTTACCAAACAAAATTATGAAAGTTACTTTGGCTTGAAGTGGAAAAACAAATATGCCAATCAGAATTCAAAACTGTTGTGGTTTAAGCCTAGCCAGCAACTAAGTATCATACAGCTACTGGTAAGCTGAAGAAAAGATGAAGAAAGTGTCATAAAAGTTCCGTATTTGTTCTAATTAACAACCTAGATTAGTTATTTAAATGCTGTATTACTTTTCATTAAGCATCTACCCATATAGTATCTGACACATCTTTGACAATTTTTCTGAAATTTATTAATAAATTTTGGTGGTGGTGGTGGGGTGTCAGAATAAATGCTGTCTCAAGAACTTGATAATTGGTATAACGTCCATATCAAAAACTCCAAAAAAATTGATACTTTATCTTATCTGAGTGAATTTATTAAGTGTGCTCTAAAGCCTGAAATGTCTTATGTAGTTACTTTTTGTATTTCCCTGATCTGCAACCTGCAATATCATCCACAATCCGTTCTCTGTTAGCTATAACGTAGCTTTACCTGCCTCTACTCTTGCAGCAATATCTTAGAGAAATATATTTGCCTTTGCTATCATAGAGACCAAAATTGTTGTTGGAATTTAAAATAATAATTAAAATGTTAATATTGAGGATTTCCAAATGCTCCTAAGATTTGCATCTGAAAACTTATTAAAAGGAATTAAGCCAGATGAAAGACTTACCAGCTTCTGGTAAATGTAATTTTGATTAAAATATTTAAGTCTTAATGTGACAAAGTAGTCTGTCCTATTCATTGTTGTAACACAGTACTATTACTGGGAGTTTACTCTTTAGCTTGTTGTTAGAAAACGTATACTTAGAAATCAAAAGGAGCACATTAAAAAAAAGAAGAATCCTAAAATTTGAACACTTATAATTTTTATTTTGGCTTTGTACTTATTTTTTATACAGTTAAAAAAATCTAGGTTTTATTGTCCTTTGTTATCATTGCTTAATCGTTAGTTTTACTTTGAAAAAAACCCCAAACCAACAGCAATCCCCACCCCCCACTCCAGCCAAAGAGAAAAACCCTTATAAAAACTCACAGATTCTCTGTCTATATACTGATATAGGGGTTTTATCCTTAGTGAGCTGGTATACCTAATTTAATTGGTGAGCTAGCATAATTCTATTTTTTTTTTTTTCAGTGCATGGCACAAAGCACGTGTATGACATTTATAGCTACATGTATGTAGCAATGTATGCCATAGAAAATGCTATTTTAGATTAACATAAGAATGAGCCCAAACTGCTAAGGCCTCTGCTGAAGATCACTCTTCAAAGTAAAGAAGAAGAAGAGACATTCGTTTTGTCTGAAAACAGAGCAGTATTCTCAAATTGAGTACTTTCAAATGATTTTTAATTACTATTTTTCATTCCCCCTTTTGTAACTAATGGCTAATTGTTATTCTGAACATTCCTCTATTTAAGAAAAACCGGGAAAAAATAAGGAAAGGAAGAAAATGCATGATCTAGACTTCCTGCTTTGCAACTAATATTCTTAATTTTGAAAGAGCATCTTTACCTCATTCCATTTCCTTTATGAATATAGTGAGTACATAACTACCTAGCATTTGGTTTGGGTCCTGTTTTGGATGATTGCATTATTTCTAGAATATTAGCATTCACATTCTTGCCTTTAGGACTTTATGCTGTTGACAGGTTTATGCTGATAGTTCCAAAATCTAAATTTCAAATTTTCCAAAGTCAGACCCAGAAGTCTGGCTATTCTTTTAACAGAAATGAAAACATTTGTATGTAGTTGACTTCACATGGTTCATGAATTAGATATGTGTCTTCAGATGTACTCATTTCTGGTTTTTACATCTAAGTGATTTTTCCATTAACAATAAACATTCATGCAACTGGTACAGCTGAACTTTTGATTTTGTCTTTGTGTCTTTTTTTCTTCTCAAAAAACTAATTTCACTATATTCAACAAGTGTTCCTGAGGTATTAAGTTCTGACAGCTCAATTTGCCAATTAAAAATGGCTTTGTAGATTGTTTTCCTCAATGGTCTATTAGGTAGTTTATATATATATACACAGATAGGAGTTGTCATAAACTACTTCTTAATTGCTTCCTCCTAAATGCATTCCTACTTCTTCACAATATTACAGTTTGCATGTCTACTTAAAATGCTACTTGGATCCTGTTCTCGCTTGCTCCTTTTATTGACTTTCAGGTGTTTACACAGTTCTGTCTCTACTATGTCACTCTGATCAACAGAATCAAGTTAAAAATCAATGTAATTGTTCTCCACTGTATTTGGCTTTTAATGTTGTATTTATTTTAAACCCAAAGCAGGCCTAGTGCTTGAAATTTGTCTTTTTGTTTTGCTCTGTTTCCACTTATGACAATTAAACCAATATTTTCTTTTACTGTTTTTTATTTATACTTTTGTCTTCTTAATACCTCAATCCCGTTAAACCCATACTTTTGTTACATTTCCTTCTTAATTTTACCACCTTTTTTTTTTTTTACCACCTTAGTAATATTCTAAACTTATTGTAGGAAAGTGTCTCTCTGTTTAGTTTATATTATGAATATATATGAAGAGCAGCAGTTGTTCAAAATTGAAGTGTAAAAGGGTAACATCATTCAACAAATAAGTACTAGACTGAGAGTCAAAACTCTTAAGTGATGGATAGGTATGTAACATCCTTTTTTCTGGAACAATGAGAGAGTACCATTACTTTCCAACTTTTTTTTTTTTTTTAATAATTGGAAATTGAGTCGTGTATAAAACTTTAGTTTTCTATACTCTAATGTCACAGGTCACTAGAAAAAAAACCTATATATTGCACATTTTCTGTACAGCTTACCATTTACCCCACTATTTTTCAGTCTTAGCTGAAAAAACCCTGCTATTTAAACTCTTAATATATAAAAGAAGCTTCACATATCCTTAAGAATTGGACCGTCAAAGTGTACAATTTATTAGATTTAAGATCTGTTGCAGTCTGGGAAGTGAATACAGCTTTGAAGACAAGCTGTATCCACAGATGCATATGCACGAGCTTTTTGACAAACAGAGTCCAAATTTGGATCAAAATATTTCAATATTCTTCTTAATATTCTGATTACAACACGAAATATTTCAAAGATTGTTATAATCAGGTTTCTAAAGAAGAGACCTTATGTGATTTGTGCAAATGATAAAAACTCACAGGTTAGTTTTATTCTTCTTTAGTAGTGCTGTTTATTTCTATTTTTCTAGAGAAGTTTCTGGTATTTTCTTATAAATTCAGCACAACACAGACAAGTAAACTTTTCTTTTACCATTTTATTTCATTCAGGATACCTTCATCTTTATCTGGGGAAAAAAGACATTTTTCAGGGTAATTTTCAGTGTTCCAAAATACTGGGTTTTTTAACATTATATCATATTGGATTAATAAATTTCACAAAATAATGGTGAGAGATGGCAAGTAGGGCAATATATAACATGAACAGAAAATGATAAGTTCATTGTTTCTTTCTGATTTTGTGAATACTGAAAAAAGTAAGTTACTAAATTTATTCTTGGTCTCCAAAAGAAAAAATCAGAAAGGAGAAAAGTTTGTAAATTATGAAGTCTTTTGAAGACAGTTCCTTTGTTCTTTTGGCTGAATTTCCAGAAATGTTAATCACAGTCCCAAAAAGCTTCTAAGAGATCAACCAGACTAGATTAGTGAGACAAACTGCAGAATTAATTGAATAAATTACGGGTATATTAAACAAAGTAACAACAGTAATCACAGTTGAGTTTGCCACCTGCCTAGTGATTAACTTTCTATGAGCCTCAACATAGTAATGTTTTAATGAGGGGTTTACATGAATGTGCGGTAGTGGCTTCACAGCTTTTTATGGGAATTCTTTTCCTACTGATCATGTGTAGCACTGAAGAAAATTAAATGCATGCAACGATATTCAAAAATTTTTTCCACTGTAATTGTCCTATGTGCTATTTTGCTTTAAAGCTTCTCCAGCCCTCACAGTCAAATGTTGAGCTTCCATAAAGAATCTAAAGTACAGTTACAAGTACTTTTACATAATGATAGACATTGTATTGCAATATGTGAAATACGTGAAAATTTTCAAAATCAGATACAGGGATAGAGACAGTTGACTCATTTTTGGTTTCCCTAAATAATGTCTCTAAATAGATTTTTTCCAAACCAGCAGTAAAACTGTTCAGTGTTGATGAATTTAATAGAAATAAATTAGCTCACTGTTTTGCAACTGGTATTTTGATGAACCACTTGTGTCTTAGCAACTTCAAATAAAATTCAGCTCCCATGAGAAGTTTTTCAGAATCTATATATACTCATTTAGCATGCTCCGGTTCAAAAGTTGAGAAACGTCATCTCTTGTGCTTACGGTCAGGCCTTTTTATATATTGTCTGAAAAAAAAAATTACATGAATTGTTGCTTTGGTTATTCATGACAACAGCATGTGTTTCCTGGCATTTGTTTATGTTTTGCTTGAGCATTTCAGTAGGAGCTACAAAAGGATTTATTTTCCCATTCATGAACAAACATATTCTACAGATAATAAGAGACAACCTCAGAAAAATAGTCAAGCAGTCAGGGAATTACAATACTACAAATGTTTTAATTGCTAACAGCATGTATATTTATGGCTTTAAGTCTTCAGGCAAAGCACAAAAAAATAAACATATTCCCCTAATCAAGAATCGGTTAATACTGTTGATTACATCTTTTATTGATAAAAGGCATGTAAAGACAAGAAGTCAGCTCCTTAAATAAACTGTACAAGCTTCAGTTGCACTTCATTGGTTTCAATTGTATTGTAATCATTTTACGTCAAATGAAAACGAGCATAAACTGATCTATTAGAACACATAAATACATTACTGAGTCCTGAGTAACAACCAAAAAGTACTTTCAGATGTGCCTTCATTATTGTTCAATACTCATTGCCATGAGGTATTAAAAAGCTGAAGTCCTTCGTAACCACAGTGAACAGTTTGTCAGTAGTTCATGAGTGCATATAGGAATTATGCTTTAGTGAGTCCTTAAAAATTTAACACTTAAGGAATGAAGAAGTGCTTCAAAATTTTCATCTATTTTTGGATCCCAGATTTTTCTGGTAGAGTGTTTAGTATGAAACAGTACATACTGTAAAAACACACAAAACACTTTAGGACCACATGACCAGTTTCTACCAGGATGTATCCCTGTGCACAAGGAATTTTCTTCAGGGACTGTAAACATCCTCATTGCTTACTTAAACTAGGAAAAAAAAAAGAGAAGATTTTATAATTTTTTTTTTATTTTTCAGAAAAAAGTCTGTAAAACTATGAGTCAGTAAAAAAAGCACTTGCAAAAGAAGTTGAATGAGAATAGATATTTCTAAAGCTTCAGTGAGATCTTAATAAAGTTGATTCAGTATTTCTGTATGAAGTCAAATGCTTTTGACATCACTATTGAGTTAATGAGTGACATTTATAACATCAGGAAACGTTTCATAGTGTATACTTTCTATGAATCTCTTATTAATCTAAAATATTTCAGCATCAAAAGTTTAGAATTTTGACTTGGAGAAAAGACTATCATACAAAGGAAAGGCTTACTGTGACACAAGGCTTACAAAGGAAGATTAGGATTCTGAAAAAATGCATTGGGCTAGGTAATCCTCCTGAGCTAGGGAGTGTAAATAGAAACTTGGCAGTATGATCACAGAAAACACAATAAAAATGTCAGGTTTGTATTACGATATGTCAAAATTTTCAGTAGGACAATATTAAGCTTTTTTTTTTTTTTTTCCTTATAGTTTCCTAGCTCTGCATCGGATACAAAAGTGAACAGCTGAGCTTCTTTGTGACATCACCATTAACAACCAGAAAAATAAAAGAATTATCACCAATTTAGTAATGCTGTCACTTCAGACAGGGTATGCCAAGATCTTCAACTTATCTCTTCACTTAAAAGGTAGAGGGAGTGTAGGGTTTTGGTTGGGGTTTTTTGGGGGTTTTATTTGTTTGGTTTTTTTAAATAAATTAGGTAGAAACTGATATATCTTTAAAGATTGATACAGTTGCTCACCAATTTCCTAATAAAAATTCCCATATTTTTTCATAAGGCATGAGGACATCTAATTTTTATAAATCCAGCTTTCATACTTAAGACCATTTCAAAGGTGTTTATAACAGTAACAGACTTCAGGTGCTGCAACAATCCTTTTTAAAATGTATCTCAGTTGCCACATTTCTTTTTAATGTTTACATTAATTGGCATCAGCGGCTGCTTTATCATGTATTATCCTCTGCAAGTGGAAGCAAAAGTAGCAGCTACTATTATGGTACCACATGTTTAGAAAGAATAATAGAAATACAAATTAAGAAAGATAATAAATTATCTCTTAAAGAAAATTACATTTTTCTCAACTTCTACAATTACTTAAATACAGAGAAGTAAACCTGCATTAATCAGAAGTAAAAACAAAAACAAACTAAAAATATAAGCATATAAGAAGAAGAGGGAAAACATTGTTTTCCTTTTCTCATGATGAATGCCTTCTCCCTGTCAGCTTTTGTGAAACATGATTAGTGCTGCTCAGCAAATGTGCTGCTACATCAAGCTTCAGCAGAATGTGGATTTAGTCACGGCCAAAGGAAAACAGAAGAGTAAGAAATTCTAGGAAAAGGACTGGAACAAATAAACAAAAAGAGCACATATACATCCATGTGACATACATCCTATATATGCTTGCATCTTGAAAACTAACTATAATCATGGTTACACCATCTCATCAAGGGTCTAGAACTAGAAAAGTTACCATAACACAATGAACATTATTGCTTCTAGAAAATAAATGTCACTAGGATGAGAGACTAAACAGATAAGGACTTTTCAGACTGAAATTAAGACAAATGAGGAGGAAGAGGATAAAGGACTATAAAAAGGTAAATCTATGGAGAATTCAGAACACTATGAAGGTCAGTGATGTAATGCATTCATAAAGTGATTTGACAGCTTTGTGGGACACATAACTGATTTTGAAGTGTACCTTATTATAAATAATTAAGCTCATATGAAATATATTTTAAATCCTCACAACTTTTTAGTCTGTAACCTCCAAATACCCATCAACTATTTTTTTCTTTTAGAGCATCCCGATACTTAAAAAACCAAAAATACTCATAATGTTTTAATAGTCACCCATAAATTGTAGCCACATCCTGTATCAACATGGCTGCAGTGACCAGGAGATGGTGGAGTTCAGGATCCTAAATTGAGGGAAACAGCAGACAAACAGTCAAAGCAAATAGCTGTATCACAACTTCGGACTTTGGGGGAGCATATCGCAGCCTATTTGGGAACGTGCTTGGAAGGACCAGAAGATAAAGGTCGGTTTTAGAAGATCACATCCTCTAAGCTCAAGAGGTTCATACCAACACGCACGAAGTTGAGCAAAGATTACACAAGACCTGTGTGGATGTACAGGTAGCTCCTGACTAAACTCAAACATAAAAAGAAAGCATTCAAGAGGTGGAAGCAGTTACGTCACCCAGGAGAAATATATAGACACTGTCTGAGTGTTCAGGGACGTATCAGGAAAGACAAAACCCACCAGGACCTGAATTGTATGAAGGATGTGAAGGGTGGCAAGAAAGTCTTCTACAAGTACATCAGGAGATAAATAGCAAAAAGAATAATGAAGAAAATATAAGCATGCTGCTAAGTGGGAATAGGGACATGCCAGTAAGGGACATAGAGAAGAATTAGATACTTACTGCCCTTTTCACCTTGGCCTTGACTAATCAACCCAGTACTCAACTTCAGAAATCCCAGGCCCTTGAAACCTGTGGGAAAGTCCAGCAAGTAATATTTACCATCAGTGAAAGAGATTCAGGTTAGGATCATTTAAAAAAAATTGTACATACACAAGTCCATGGGACCTGGTAGGATGTACCCACAATTGCTGAGAGGGTTGGCCAATGTTATTGCAAGGCCACTCTTGGTTATCTTTGAAAAGTCGTGGTGACTAGGAGAGACTCCTGAGGGCTAGAAGAAACAAAATGTCATTCCGATTTTCAATAAGGACAAGAAGGAGCCTTGAGGGAACTACATGTTGATCAGACTTGCCTCTATCCCTGTGAAGGTGAGGGAGCAAAGGCACTTCAAAGCAATTCCCCAAAGTATTAAGAACAAGAAGTTTATTGGAATAGTCAGCATGATTTGCAAAGGGGAGATCATCTTGACTAGGGTGATTGCTTTCTACGATGAGATGAGAGGCTCAGTGGATGAGGGGAAAGCAGTGGACGCTGTTCATCTTAAAACTTTTGACACTGTCTCCCACAACATTTACATAGAAAAAATGAAAACAGACTAGACAAGTAGGCAGTGAGGTGGATTAAAAAGTGGTTGAATTGCCAGTTTCAAACGGTTGTGATCAGTGGTATGAAGTCCAGCTGAAGGCCAGTTGCTAGTGATTTACCCTGGGGGTGTACCACTGGGGCCAGTTGTACTTAACATCTTCATTAATGACCTTGACAGCATGGTGGAGTGCAAGCTCTGCAAGTTTGCAAACAATACAGAACTGGGAGGACTGGTTGGTACATCAGCTGGGTGTGTTGCTCTTCAGAGTTACCTCAAGGGGCTGGAGAAATGGTAGGGAGCAATCACATGAACTTCAATGAAGTAAAAATGTCAAGTGCTGCACCTGATGCGTGTGAAGCAACAGTACAGGTTAGAGGGCAAATTTTCATACCAATTTTTAAAATACCCATCAGCCTTTTATTATGTGCACAGGTTTTTTCACAATTTTTCATTGATCGCACTGCCTTTTTCTTACATTAAGCAAAATACTATGCTTCTGAATTACTCAAATATGAAATTGCATCAGCACCTGACATTTGTTCTTCATAAATTGCATGCTGCTGATGTTTTCCCAATGCTCCAATCCATCCAGATGCCCCTGCAAAGGCATCTTGTCCATCAAGAGTCAACAGCACCTCCTGGTTTTGTATCAACAGCAAACTTATTAAAGGCGCATTTAACTCCTGCATCCAGATCATTGATAGAAATTTTTAACAGAACACTGAGCCCTAAGGAACACCTATGGTGACTGTCTACCTGCCAGATGTACCCACATTCACTACAACCCTTTGAGCTCTGCTGTTCATCCAGTTCTTCACCCAGCATGCTCTTCATCTCACAGCTGGACAGCTTGTCCAGAAGGATGCTGTGAGGAACAGTATTAAAAGCCTTTCTAAAATTCAGTGTCATGGTTTAACCCCAGTAGGCAGCTAAGCACCACATAGCTGATTGCTCACTCCTCCCTGGTGGGGTGGGAAGAGGATAGGAAGGGTGTGTCTTCAGAAAAACTACACCTGATTATACTCTGGGATGAATTTCATCAGGCCCCTTGGACTTGTGAACATTCAACTGATATAACTGGTTGCTTAGAATTTCAGTGTCTGCAAACGGAAAATCATGGCTCTCCCAGTCATGGTCCTCCAACTCAGGAGACCAGGCAGCCCAAGATCTATCCTTAATGTTAAAGACTGATGCAAAAAAACCCATTGAATGCCTCCAGCTTTTCTTCATCCCTACTAGTCAGGTGAACATCTCCATCCCTACTAGTCAGGTGAACATCTCCATCAAGTATCAGTCCAGTATTTCTCTTAAGCCTCTTACTATTAACATACTTTAATAAAGCTTTTTTTGGTTGACTGACACAACACTGGCCAGTTTCAACTCTCATTGAGCTTTGGCTTTTCATATTTTCTCCCTACACATGCAAACTTTTCCCACCTGAGTTGCAAGAGGAGTTCCTTGTTTAGCCAATCTGGTGTTCTGCCCTGCTGCTTGACTTTTGGTGTGATGAGATTGCCTGCTCATGTGTTTCTAAATGTAATTCTTAAAAACTGACCTACTTTCCTGGATGCCTAAGACCTCAAAAGCAGATTCCCAGGTGACACTGTGAATTCGCTCCCTGAGTAGCTTAAAGTTTGCTCTCTTGAAATTCAGGGTAGCAATTCTGCTGACCTTTATCTCATTACACTGAAAGTTATAAACTCCACCCTTTTTTCGATCACTGTGGCCAAGACAGCTACTTATCATCACATCTCCCATGAGTCCTTCTCTACTCACAAATAACAAATCTAGGAGGGCATCTTTCCTCGTTGGCTCATGGAGTATTTTTGACATGAAATTATCTTCATCATACTTCAGGAATTTCTCAAACTTACTTGTCGTAGCAGTGTGGTATTCCCAGTTGATAGCTGAGAAGTTAAATCTCTCATAATGACAAGACTATCAATCCAGAGATTTCTCCTAATTGCCTATGAAACAACACATCAGTGCTGTCATCCAATGAAATCTGCTTTGTTTTCTATCCACTGATCCTCAACCACATCATCCTGAAGCGTAAGGACTGTACGCTCAGTCCTCTTCCTTACATATTATGCAACTCCTCCACCTCACCTGCTCTGCTCATCCGTCCTATGGGCAACCTAATGTTGACTTTTTCCCCCCATGATATTGTAAATAGTTTATTATTTTATTTAATGATAATTTATTATTTACTTTGATAATTGCGAACTTAGGTCAAAGCAGTGTCATTTAAAAAAATCTACTCACTCCTGTGACCTCAGCTCAAACTGTAGCTAGATGAACAATTAAAATCACCAGATCCCCAAATTCTGTGTTTAGAGATTCTTACATCTTCCAAGGAATTAATATGGCAGACAAGAGATTTTTCAGGTTTCCTCATTTCTTCCTTTAACTTGTTTTTGACAATCATTATTAACAAACCCTACTATCAAAATATCCAGAACATTTTATATGCTAAATCTTCTATTTCTTGAAATGTACAGGACAATTTCTACTGATTAAACAGAAGACAAAAGTTTAAATAAATTCCATTGTTTATAGAAGGAATATTCAGATACTTAAATATTTGTATGTGTTAAAATATCTTCACAGATTTGTCCGCAAGAGGAATTTCCCAACCTTTAGGAGGAAGGGGATGACAAGTACTGAATGTTTTTTGTTTTCTTCACTTAGTATGACTGTAAAAAGAATGCTTGTCCATGTTAATATACATCCAAGAGGGTTTTTTCTGTTTCTTCTAATGTTTGTACAATATTTGGAGTTTATGAATAGTAAGGAATTAAATTTTACTGTGAAGCTAAAAATAAGATCAATTAAATAAAAGCACTAACCGCCAATTTCCTCTGCTCAGACTTTTTTGTCCTCTTAATTTACCTTTTTTCACTTAAATTATGATAATTAAATAAATCATACTTATATTACTATCATATAATGTGTCAGAATTTTCATCTCTAAGCAAGAATTTTAATCACTTTAGACGTCCACAGATGGAATAATTGTAATAATACTGTATGCTTTTAGTTGTACCTTTTCTCTTTCTGGTATATCCTGAGTTAATTACACATAATATTCCATGTGAGGATGTATCATAAAGTGAAATGGTAATATATTTTTAGCTTTTTTTATTTTAAAGTTCTTAGAGCCTAACTACCTACATAGATATATATGCTAAAGTAGTGCTTAGACCTATTACCTGAGTTCTTGCAGATAATTTAAAATCAGTGAATATCTGGACCCTTTCAACTTGCCTTTTATATGTCCTTCTGTGTGCCTGGAGATAATGAATATATGACTTTATCATTTTTCCTAATGTCTTGTTCATTGATTTTGATACTTTGAGAAGTCACCTAAGATTTGCAACATTTCTGGCTTCAGGAAGAATTGTTTGTTTAGAGGTTGGACAGAGTAGGCTGATACTGCTCTTAAGTTTACAGTTAACCTACTGTAGAACTATAGAACATTTGCTCAGATATAGCATGTTTTGTGGCAGTTTTGTGTTTGTTGGTCTGCTGCTCTTCATTTGATTTTTTTTTTTCCCCACATTCTGGCATTTTAGTCAAACAACAAGTAGACAAATCAAACAAGACATGAGATGAAAAACGTTGTACATAGAGTACCTTTTGTGTATGCCATACAAAACAGGAAATTGTAGCTATTATATAGTACAATATAGCTGACAACCTAGATAAGCCAAAATCTTTTGAAGTAATGTAGTACTAATTTTTAAGCCTGATTACACTAGGGCTTTTCACGTTTTTCTCAAAATAAATTTGCATTTTATGTTTAATTTGAGTTGCTGTCATTGCATTCATTGCGCTATTTTGTCTTACAAAGAACCAGTTACATCAGAGATTTTTTTTGCACTCAAATACATTTATGCTTTCATTTCTTTTTTATATTGCCTTTATATTTCTTTATGTTAAGTGAATTTTGAATGTTTAATATCTCCATTCAAGTTAGGAAAATAAAATCATAAAAAGCTAAGCAATCAAATAGCTCCTGAGCTACTTGTATCATCTTAGCAAAAAAGCTTCCATACATTTAGCAAACACTACAGTTTATTTTGAAACTATGAACATTCTTAAGGCACTGCATTAATCTAAGTAACTTTAGTTTCAGGTTCTTATCAAATAAAGAGTGGGAAAAGGTATTAAAGGAAAAAGTGAATATTTTTTTCTTTTCTCCTTGATGTGGACTTTTTCCTTTTTTTTGTTTTGGTTTAATATATCATGTTCATAAGACAGATACTAGATGATGTGATTAATGGGTGCTGTCTGGCTCATGCTTCACTGGGCACTACCATAACTGTACTGTAGCTAGTAGAATGAAAATGTGTACTTGAAACAGGAAACACAGAAAACATACGAAGAATAGTAAAAAAACCCCAAGGTTCCAGGTTTTTACTGAGTATTTCTCTCACACAAATTGCAGGTTACTTGTGATCCAAAATGTGGTTAAAGATTGAAAGGACATTTTATTAGTAATGAAGTAAAGCTGTTGCCAGGGATGTAATGTTGCCCACCAACTCCACCTGAGTGGGCTCCCCAGAAGGAAATATTTAAGAGTAGGAGAGAGACCTTGGTACACTGTACAGCAATGAGATCAAAGGATTTTGTCTTCTCATGCTTGCAGAGGGTACACTGCAGTCTTTAATAAGAACCAACTTTTCTAGGGAATCTCACAATTTAACATACCTTGAATTTTAAGATTTAACTGAAGATAGTAATTAAGTAGCTTAAATCAGAATATGTCTCAAAAATATATTTTAAATTGCTGTTAAAAAAACTTTTAGAATGAAATCTGACTGAGTTCAGACAACATTAAAGATAATACACTTTCAGGTAATATGCGAAATTACAAAAGTTGTGACATGCTCAGAATTGTTTAAAGTGAAAAGAACTGCCTGATTTCTACCATATTGAATCAAATACGCTTTTCATCATTTTAAGTGTGTATATTTGATTCAATATGGTAGAAACTTATCAGACTTATCTGATCATATGTAGATCTGTCGTTGTTTCAAAATTAGTAGAGATAAATGAACACTTTTATAATCTATCCCAGCTCATCTTAATATTATTGGCAGAATTCTCCTTCTTAGAAGAATTTTTTATTTCCACTGACTGCAGAGGAAATCTTTGCGCACCTACACTGTTGGTCGCTGAAGTTAGAAGGAAACAAATCACACAACATATATATATATCTCCTCATATGCACGTGTATTAAATAGATGGTAATACGTATGCACACATATATATTATTGCATATATATACACATATAAAAAATATAACATCACATGTATGATTACGTATATAATATGAAATGTGTATAATATGACATCTAAGTCTTGAAATGAAACCTTGATTCCAAATCAATATTCTTAAAATCAGAGTAATTACTTGAAGCCACGGAATTAGTTACAAAAAGGGCTTCGTCATTTCACAGCTTATCAACTCACAAAGAAAATTCTTTTGTGAGATACCATTTCTGTCAGCCTCAGAAACCAATGACTGAGCAATTTATTTATCCCTACAGATTGTTCTGGCAAACAAAGTTATAAGCAGAGAGACAGAAACAGTTTGAAAAAATGTTTTTTGTCACCTACAAAAGTAGTAACACAGATTTTCAGTTAATCGGGACTTCAGCATCCATATCAGTCAATCCAGAACTCAGCTTACCAGCTCTTCCCTGAACTAAATTTTTTGTCAATCAGAAGAAAACTTTTTCCCTTTTTTTTTTTTTTTCTCTTTTCTTTGAATAACAGCCTTTCAAAACCACAGAGCTGGAGTGGCCATGCAGTCCTGAATGGGAGAGAATTACTTCAAGTAAGAGTAGTCCTTATGCGCAGGGAAATAATAAATTTCCCTGAGGCTGAATCTTGGATTTAGAAGTATTTTAGTTTTATTGGAAAAAGGCAGTGCAGTGCACTCTCATAAAATCAGATATAGTCACACTTCTACATTTTGATGTACCCTTTGTAGTACAAAACACAATTTATTTTTTGAGCCTTTCTGGGATATGACACAAATCATGATGAAATTAAGTTTTGGATTGATGACAGTATATTGTTTCCTTCAACAGCAACCAATTCTAATGAGCTATGCACAAAGTATGAAGGAATATACTCAAATGCAAAAATCTGTGTGCTGTTACAGTTTCCATTAAGTAGAGTATGGGGATTTAGAGTCTATACAGTTAACTAAGCAAGTAGAACCAGGGGGAAAAAAAAAAAAAAGAAAGGAAAAAACCCCCCCAGATAATATTTAGAAAATAATGCATTTTGTTCTGTTATCCTTTCAGATTGTTCCAAGTAGGTGTAAAAGAAAAACTAAGCTGAATTATCCACTTACGTCAGAACTAACAAGTTCCACATACTCTTCACTCTAAACAATAGTTGCATTTTCTCCCTTTCTTGAGGAACACAAACACTTCATCACTGTCTATCATCATCATCAGTCCTCTGCATCGGTTTTCATTTTTCATGTGTAATTTTGTCAACATTTTATTCTGTGTTTACTTTATGTTTCTGTGGGATCTTCCATTAGTTCTCTCAAAAACTCTGCTTCAAGTTTCCTTACACTGAAGAAAAACCTGCTTAAAGAAGTTCAGGTATAAAAATTACAACATCCTACAATAAACAGGTTATGCATACATACAAACGTGTACATATTTATATGCATAAGCATAGATAGATATATTTTAAGGGCGAAGTTTCTGAATGCTCCTTTGATGACAATTTCTTCTTACTACTTTTCTGATGCCTCCTTAAAATTTGATATATTACATCAGGAATGATAAGAACAGAGGATTAGATTAGAGGAAAGACTATTTTGACAGTTAAGCAGTTTGTCATAGTTTGCCTTTTGACTCATGGCAAGACAAGACTCCTGGCCTGCAAGAGAGGAAGAAAATTTGCAAAGGTAGATTTCAGTTTATATCCACGTGAAAGGAACATGAGATTCATCTTCCTAGAAGCATCTGAGGATGCTCCTGCAGTCATATTCAGGTCTATATAGAAACGTGTACTTCCAGATGGAGATTTAATGCATCCCAAGGGGAGTGTTCATTTGTTCCAGAACTCTTAAAATTGCCTAAGACTTGGTTAGCAGCCTTCTGATTAATGAAATGCTAGATTAATTAATTAATCTAGCATTAATGAAATGCTAGATTTCATTAATCTAGCAGCCTTAGATTAATGAAAATCTAAGTTTTTTCAAATACATATAACACATGCCATTCTCTGAAGCATTTTACTGGAAAATACAGATAATATTGAAAATAAAGCTTAAGCAAGATTTCATTATAAGATCAAATTCTGAAGAGTTATTATGTTTTCTGATACTTCACAGCTTGCTTAATGCTGAAGTAAAATATGTTCTAAGTACACACTGGGAGACAATATAGATAAAACTATATATAAGAAATATAAATATAAGACTGTTGTTAATCAAATGTCAATTTAAATAGTTAAGAAAAAACTTAGTTATCAATATACAAGAAAAAAAGTGTTGTTTCCAACCTGCTGCATTAAAAATTTTATGCATTAATTGTATACAACAAAACAGAGGTCTTGAACACTTGTGGGGATTCAAGAGTTTAGTAACCTTGAAGTGTAAGAGATATTAATTTAAAAACTTCTTGAAATTCTCATAGAACAGGTAATTTCATTTCTGGAAATTCCTTAGTTTGATTGAACTTATGTATCCCAGTTATTATGCTATTATGGTTTTCTGGCACATGTAAGATTGAAGTAAGCTGTGACTGTGCATATTTTAGAAATAGCTGTAAATTATTAGAAGATTTGCTATATTTATAAAAATATATATTTAAAAAATTCTAACATTATAACATTGGAAATACAGGTAAAAATCACTTGGAGATGAAAAATCTTATTTGCTATTCATGTGGCAAATGAATTTCATCTTTGCTAAACCAATAGCAGCTGCAGAAGCTATGAAAAATAAATAAAGAGAATAGGCTGGAATTAGCAGTGATATTCTAGATGTGAGGAAGAAGTTTTTACAGTGATGGTGGTAAAATACTGGAATAGGTTGCTCAGAGAAGTGGTGGATGTGCCATCCTGGAGACATTCAAGGCCAAGCTAGACATGGTTCTGGGCAAACTGATCTAGTTGAAGATGTTACTAAATAGATACTAACTTATTTAGTCATAATTTGATTTATTTATCTCATTTGCTCTAAAAAAACCAGACTCTGTGGAGACAAATTTGAAGAGTAAGATACCATTGTACTTCTAGTCTGAACCAAAAATGAAGCATTGAAAAGCGTATGATTTCAGCCTCAGGGTATTTTTTTGTGTGTGATGACTTCTTTTATTTGCAATAATTTCACTGTAAGGGCTAAGCAATCAAGGCATATAAATCAAATGATACTCAAAACAATGCTCATATCAACACCAATAAAAATGTATGTCTATAGAATGAGAGACAGCAATGAAGTAAATATAAATCTTTAATATATTTGAGTGAGTCCAGCTGATGTAAAAGGTTGGGCAAAAAGAGTGTAATCCTGAGAAAAAATCCTTACGCAAACATTGTCTGTTAGGGCAACTATGTAAATATGTTGATGTTTGCCATGTCTTTTGCTGATTATATAATACTAATAATAATGATAATAAAATTACTATTCTTCAGGTTTGTTTTTCTAATGCTGAGGTTGGATAGTATTCTTATGACCAACATAAAATGCAGCAGTTATGTCAGGTCCCCATCTGAAACAACATTTTTAAGTGTAGCGAAAGATCCTTATGCCATAGGTTCTGCTTTATTTCACAGGTCAAATATGATTATTTAGTTTAATTCCTCTTTAGAATTCCAATTAAAGAAAAGGGAATATTTAACTCTTAATCCTTAGGGCAAAATATCCATATGCTTCAAAAAATAAGTTTCAATATGGTGAGTTCTCCTCGTTAAGAAAACATAACCAAGAGAAATCAAAGCGTTTTGAAAAGAAACAGCCAAGAATTTACCCTGGAGAACCAAACTGCAGGATCATAGTGAGAGTCCACATGAAAGAATACAGGCAAAATGTACTTTCCAGAGACCTAATACCAACATGGAAGAGTCTATAGAGATGAAGTTATTTGTGAAATAATTAAGAGAAAACGCTCCAAATACCATTAATGTAAGACATCCTGGCAACTTTTAATATAAACCAAAATTCTAATTTGCCCCACCATGGTAAAAATTGTTCTTATTAGATCATAAAAATGGATGTGGTGGATATAACAAGAATATCCTCTGCACTTTCTCTTACATGTAAATCATCAATCATCATATTAATGTCTTAAAATCTAGAAGTGTTATATAGTATATGGAGCAAATGGTAGAAAATAATAGGTATTTTTATGCCTACAAGAACACCCACTTTTTTACTCTTAATATAATTGCCTTTTTCATGGATGTTTTCAAATATGTTTGAATAAGAACTCTGAATGAACACTGTTTCTGAAATTGTTCAGCTTCATAGAAGCAGCATTGATGTGTGTATCTATCATCTCATGCATTTGTTTTACATCAGAGAAAACATGTAAGATTCTGTAATGTCAATTTATTCATATCTGGGAAAAAAAATCAAATTAATATTTTCAATTTCTGTTTCAACTTTGAATTTTTTGAAGTTTCAGCTAAAATGATGGTTCAGGTAATCTGATGCCGTCCAAAAATGATAAAAATTTGAAGACATGTTGGCACTTCATCAAAAAATACTGAAATAACTAGGATAAAAAGTGAGGGGTTTTCTGTTTGTTTTTGTTTGGGTGTTTTGTTTTTTTTTTTTTTGGTTTGTGTTTGGTTTAGTTTGATTTGTTTTGTTTGGATTTTTTGCCTTTTTTTTTTTTCGTTTTCTTTAGTTTGAGAGAGTATTCTAATGAAGGAAAAGCTTTACTTACTGATGATGATTGTGGAAGATACAGACATAGATTTGCACTGTTGTTTAGCATGTAATATTGGAAAAAGACATTTGAAATTAAGTGATGATGAAGAAGATGTACAAATGTTGGTACCTCCAGATAGTGGGACTAGTTATAAAAGGGAGTGATAATTTTAATCTTATAGCAAGGAGAACCTGAGTGCAACAAAATCCTGTACTAGTCACCCCTCTCTGGCAGGCTTTCGGTCTGAGAGGAGAGCCTTTTTTTTGTTAGAGTGCCCTTTTCCACTTCTGACTTAGTGAATTGGAAGGAGTCAGTTCAATCATATAGAGAAAACCCAAATAAGGTGGTTCTGCAACTCTACTCTGTTCTTGTGAGACCCCACCAGGAGTACTGTGTTCAACTCTGGGACTTCAGCACAAGAAAGCCATGGATGTGCTAGAGCAAGTCCAAAGTATGGCAATAAAAATGATCTGAAGGCTGGAACACCTCTACTGTGAAGAAGGGCTGAGAGAGTTGGGGTTGTTCAGTCTGGGGAAGAGAAGGTTCTGGAGGCACCTTATTATGGCTCTTCAGTACTTAAAGGGACTTAAAGGCAGGTGGAGATAAACTTTTTACCAGGGCCTGTAGCAATAGGACAAAGGCTAATGCTTTTAAACCGCAAGTGTGTAGATTTAAATTTGATATAAGGAAGAAGTTCTTGACTGTGAGGGTGGTGAGACACTGGAAAATGTTGTCCAGACAAGTTGTGCATACCCCATAATTGGAAGTGTGGGAAGGGGCTTTGAACCAGATCTAGTGAAAAATGTCCCTGCCTATGGCAAGGGGCTTCAACTACATGATCTTTAAAGCTCCCTTCCAACCTAAACCATTCTATGATTCTCAGATATTTGCTAAAGTAAGCAGGAGTTTAGGAAGAAACAAGGGAGTGAGCACAATAATGAAACCTAGGTCAGAATGAAGTTTCAGACATATCAATATGTCCTGTAATGAAGACAGCAGTCAGATCAAGGGCAATAGCAATAAAATGCTTATAGATGTTAAAGCATCTAGAAAGTGGTCATCAGGAACTATGGCAATAGAATTTTCAAGCATTTCTTCTTAATCTATAATGAAATTTATTCCTTCTTAGAAGAATACGATTAATTCAAGAATATGTACAAGTTATTTTATTAAGTGTTATTAATCCTTGAAGGATCTGGTCCAGTAGAATATTTTATGGAGGATGGAAATGTGTAGTTCTCCTATGTCCCTCACTTGTTACATCTCCCAAGGTGATGAGAAATGAAAAAGCACAGAGAAGTAAATAAAAACCACTGCAAGCAAAAAAATAAAGAACAGCAGTAAGTGTCTTTGTGCACGTATGTCTGTTTAAATAGTGTTACAAACAATTTGCAAATAGGGAATAGTTATTAAATTACCATTTTAAAACACATATGTTAAGATCGCGAGTATTCATCACTAAACATTGTTTTACATAAGTCTATTTCAAAATAACCTCTAAACACTATCAGTATTATATATTCAGATTTATCACAAAACTTGATGGGTTTATTGAAAAACATCTTTCACACTTACAAAATGCAATCAAAATATTACACAGTATAATATACTGGGTAGAAAATGACAAATGTATCAGTTTATCTTTATGGAAATATATCCAAAATTATTCTGTACAAAACAAAGTCCATACTGCTTTCATATGTATAAAAAGATGAAAAACATTCAGCACTGCTTTTCCTCTTGTTTAGATGATAATTTTTTGGGGGTTTTTTTAATTGTACTATTCTGAACACTTTTTCCTGTCCTTTCAATGCAGATGGTAAATCTGGCATCCACTTTCCTGCCAGATTTTTTTCCAACCTTACAACCATAGAAATCATCAAATAATATCAATTACTGTCTATAATTAGATGATTAATTGTATTTTATTAGGATTGACTGATACTGTAGAAACAATATTTATAGACTTTAGGACTGACTGCATCCCAGTAGCATGCAGATATGTATATACTGAAAACTATACATAATGTGCTTACTTCTGTGTGACTTTATATAATATGCACGTTTTTCTCATACACCTTTTTCTAAGAAAAGAATCTTGTATAATCATTTATATTAATAAAGGTGACGAAGGGAAAATTAAGAAGTATATTGATCACAAGCCTGTTTTGCTTGTTGTAGTTGACGAAGCAGCACTATTGATGCTTCTTTATCTCCTCCCCAATACCAGCTATATTAAAATAGTGAAAGATATTCAGAATTTTATTTTTTCATATGAGATGTTTTTAAATATTGCATTAAATTATGCTTGATGTTTTAGAATGAATATTCAACTAGCAAAGTGACCCTGAAAATTTGGTTTGTAAAATAATTTTTAAGCCACTGCAATCTCCTATCTAACCCTAAAATATATTGTCTGTACAGATACAAATTTGAACTTATTGATAGAAGAAAACCTCATTATATCTCAATTAAACTTCCCTTACTAGAATCTTTTCTGTTTTAATTTTCCCCCCCCCTTTTTTTTTTCCCAGTAGTGATTTTGTCTGTTTTAATGTAAATGGAATGTTTTGAAAGATTAAATTTTCATTAAATATATTTTAGTCCAGTTAGTTTCAGGAATACTTGCAATATTAAGAATATTAATCAATTTGAACAGTGTGGGATAATTACTGAATATGATTTAGAAATTAAACTTATATTTAAAAATGTAGCATTGCTTATACATAAAGGAAAAACGGACTTTCAGGGTAAGATGCAGCTGCACGTGGTATGCCAGGAATTCACTCCACAGCAGTTCCTGTGGCAACATTGCCTGACAGAGGATGGAGCAGAGTGGAGGTTCTGCAGCCAAACTCTGTCCCAACACCAGCAGAGATGGGAACTAGGTGGTACTTAAAACTGATAAGCTGCATACTTGCTGTCCTGAGCCAACGGTCTGTCATTTTTTGGCAAAATGCTGTCATTTGTGTGAACTTTGCTTCATTAGAATGCATTTTAATACGAAAACACACCTCCACCTCCAATGCTACCCACCTCCAAAGTGAGACCACCTCTCTTTGAGCATGCTCTTTGAATTTTTTGTGGCATATACCTTTAAAAGCGAAGCGAGGAAAATTTGCACCAATAACAATAAAGGTATGTATGACTAGAGTCACTCAAGCTCCACCTTGAAAGTCAAAAATACTATAAAAATGACCCAAAAAGTGGGGGGCTTTAGGGAAGACACCATCGTGGACGAACTGAGGAAGACCCCATCAGCTGACTACACTCGACTCCTAGGACCGGTCGACAGGCTGGACCTTTCTTCCCCCCCATAGGGACGCCTTTGGGTAAGACTTGCACTGTATCCAGTGCTTCCCTGGGAAAATTAGGAATCTCTATATAGAGTTACTTTTTACTTTTATACTTTAAAGCCAGGCTGTATTATTCATAACTTTGTCACGCGGTTGTATACCTTATTATTTGCACGTGCTTTTGCGGACAGTGTATTTATCACTGGCAATCCACAAGAACCTGTATCTGTTGCTTTAATAAACTGCACTGTTTAAGTAGCTAATCTTAAATCTCTCATTGAATGCGACCAGCTCCCCCAGTGTGGCCGTGCTAGTTCATGAGCACGATTAGACTGAAGGTGCAGTGCACTGTTAGTGCATCCGGAATCATGATTATTCAATATATTGCATGCGACCGGACTGATAGTGGCAAATTGGGCATCACTCAGAATCTAAGCCTAGCCGCACCCAGCCCCTCTAATATCTGAGGACCAGCTGGAAAGCAAGGGGGTTTATTTTCTGCCAAATTATTTTACCCTTTCACGCAACAAACAGGAAATAGGAAAAAGCTAATTGCCACTACCATTGATTCTGCTAGGAGAAAACATCTCTGAATGTTCTGTAGGGCATGTATTTCAACCAACAACATATTATATGTTTTTGATGATGAGTAATGTCTTCTAAGTGGTAGCTCAAAGATACTGAAGACAAAGACCAAAGACTGTCTATCAGTAAGCATTGCCCTGAAATAAATTAATTAAAAAGAATAAAATCTGAGAACCACTGTAACCCACATTTTAAGACCTGTATCTAGTCTATTAAGGAGTACAATCATGATTCAGCTAACATAGAGCAATGTGTGAGCTATTTGATATAACAGGAAGGAAATACTGTTACAAGTAAATATTCTGTCTTTTATAAAATGTAGTGATTTAGAAATCTTCACGGACAACAAAGAAACTTTCGTTCAGAATTTTTTGGGTTTTTTGGGGTTTTTTTTGAACCATAAATAGCTGGAAGTCATCTGGTTGAGTGATTCACACAAACTAACGCAAACATAAAACTTATATCAGGTTGCTCAGCACTTTGTCCACTCAAGTTCAGAATATATTCAAAGATACACATTCCACAGCTTCTCTGGGTTTCTAGTTCCAGGATATGTTCACTTCCCTTTTGAACAAATTTTCACTTATATGTGTTTAAAAATTCCCTCTCCACAACTTGTATCTGGTGCCTCTGATCTTTTCACTGCATCTCAGAGAAAATCTTTGCTCCATCTTCTCTATAGAAAAAATATACTTCTTTGTTCTCGTTGGATAATTCTTTCTAATACAACTAAGACCACTACGACAGCATGAATTTGGCCTTTACCATCTCAGGAGCATGCTGCTGCCTCAATTTCAGCTTGCTGTCTGCCAGGACTTTCAGATCCTCCTCTGCAAAGCTGCTTTCCATTCAGCTGACATCCATCCTGTGCTCTGTATGTGGTTACTCCAACCCTGGTGTATATTAATTTATGGTTTTCAGCATGACAGACTTAGTAAAAGTCAAATAAAAGCATTGCATTTCCTTTTATTAAACTTTCATTGAACTTCTCTGCCAGCCCATTTCTCCAGCTTTTCCATGTCCTTCTGAATGACAGCCCTGCACTCCAGTGTAACAACTATTCTCTTTAACTTAGCATTTTCGTGCAAACTTTGTATTTGACTTTCTCAGATTGTGACAATAGGTACTGCAACCGGGGAGACATGAAGGTAAATAGTATCAGTAAAAGTAGAAGCAAAAAAAGCCTGAAGTACCTTAGTCACTGCTGTGTTCTCTTCTCTCCTTTCCCTCTCTTTTCCCTAGCCCATGGTTTTTACTGCTTGTTCACTCTGTAGCACTGCACCTGATATTCTCACTCTTAGCAAGGGACTTTGAAACTAAGAATCCACAACAGATACTGACTAGTCTTCAAAAACCTTTGGAGAAAATGTCCAGGCCATATATATTATTAAGTGCTATTATCTGATAACAACTAAGGTTTCCAGATGGATCAAGTATTTAATCTATTTAAAGTTATTCGAAAAAGAAGGCCAAAAAATTTCATACCCAACTTACAAAATAAAATTGTAGGATACAACGTCATGTAACGAGGAACACATGTAAAGTACAAGGACAAAAGGGACATTTTTATGTCCAAAGTAGGGTTTTCCTATGCTATAAACATGATTGTTCATTAGGAAGAGAAGTTTAAAGTTCCTTCTGGTAGACATATTTTATTCGTATTGAGGGCATTTATTAATTGTTTTCTTGGGCCCTTTACTGCCTTTTTTTTTTTTCTCTTTCCCTACATTATTTTATATGCTTTTGAATGAGCTGGCCATATGAACAGTTATTATTATTATTCAAATTGCATACATACAAGTAAACATTTGTTTGGCTTTTATTTTGCTGCTCAATAAGCATAACAGAATGTTAAACTCAGTTATAGCATAAGAAAAACAAACAAACAAAACTCCAACAAAAGAATAGAATAAAGATTTTCAATATCTACCAGTTAAAAACTTTGACATTTTTCCAAAATCTTTTCTTTCTTGTAAGTAAGAATACTAGCATCAACCTGCTAATGTTACTTTCCATTTCAAAACTTTTACTAGTACTATTCTTCTACGATTTTGCTTGTACGTCATTAGGTTATTATTAATAAAACTGGAGTATCAAATGTTACACCTGAGAAAAATATCTTTCAGTTAGGGAGTTAGAGTTCCCTGTGATAGAAGTGTTTAAAAAAGCTGAAGACTAAGGCTAGCTTTGAGCCTTAAAATGAAATCTTAAACTTCAACACAATAACCATATCCTACTTTATCTCTGAGTATTTAATGCTGGGTAGTTGCTGCTGTATAGTTAGCACTGAGCCCTATGGTCTTTGATGTTTCTTAGGCATGGAGGTCAAGGTGATCAGGCTTGAAAGCTTCAAATTTCCAATAAAGGTATATTGGGGGGGAGGGGGGAACAAATAAAACCCAATCAAGCTGAACCAAAATTCGAAAAAACAGTAGAAGTGCCAATAAACTCTTGGACCAAAGCCTGGAAATTTCTTTCACCTATGATGGCATTACAGTCAATTACTTCAGGAGTAAAAGATCTATTTTACTTTTTCTCTTTTTTCTCATGTAATCTTGTTCCATTTTTCCCAGTTTTCACCAAGATGCTTTGAAAGATATCTATTTAAGCAGCTTGATATTTTGCAGAGGATTTTTTGTTGTTTGTTTTTTAAAGGTATTGGTATTTACATGCTGTCTTAAAGATGTTGTGCTTTGACAGCAAAGTAAGATTTAATGTTCCTATTCTGGTGAGAATGAAGCTCAGAAACATTAATCACATACTTTTCATGAAAAGATTCAATTTTCCCAAATAACAGTGTTAATGATTGTAGGACTTTTTGCTATTATTAAAGATATTTTGAATACTAAATGTTTATTTAAAATAAAAATAAAGATACACTCCAAATCCAGTATATACTCTACATCATTGTACTTCATGCAAAATTTGCTATTGACTTCACTAAACTTTGTCTCAAGTCTCATTAAACACAATAGGTAATATTGTAGTGGTTAATAACATTGCTTTAAAATAGTAAAAATTAATAGCCAATCTTTGTTAAGCGTGAACAGTTGCTTTGTATTGAACACAAATTGAGGTAAAATAATAACAAAAATTAAGTTTAAAATGTAGTGGTAAGGCACCGAGAAGGCAAAAAAAAAAAAAGGGCAGAAAATATGTTATATCAGCTTGGTCGCTCCTGAGATGTCATACTGGTAGTAGACAGCGTGCAGCCAAACGAAATAGAGCTCCTGGGATAATCCAGACTGCTGAAATAGCTTGGTGAAGATTATGACTCATTATAAAGAACTTTTCAGCCAGGCAGTGAACAGACAGCGTGAAGAGAAACTACACTGAATTGTGTAATGGAAAATGAAGTAACATGCTTATCCACATCCATCAAAGTCTGTAACTGGTAGAGGTTTGAAGTCTTTATTATATCTTGTGTTTTGTGTTTGGTTTTTTTTCTGTTTGTTTGAGGTTTTTTCGTTTGTCTGTTTTTCTTATGCTGCTTCTTTAGAAGAAGAAGAAGACCTGTGATTATGATGAAAACAGGAAAATGAATACATTTTGACAAGAGGAAAATGAATATATGTATGTATACACAATTAGAGAATATGAGATTGCTTTGGAGGGAATGTTTAGCACACTGAACAATCAGGCCTGTTGTAAAGTTTAAAAACCAATTTTAATTAATTGATCTACAGCACACTTGGTTCAAATGGTTAGCTCTTACAAATTGTTAGTCATCATTACCACATGTACAAAAGTGGTAAATTCTAACTATAATAGCCTCAATTAGAAGTGAGTATATAGTACCATGCCATAAAGTCAACACTGAGGGCTACTGTCTGTGGTAGTCCTCAGTTGCAAAGGTCATGATCACATTTGAGAGCTCTTTGGTGACAGAAGTCAGTACAGAAGTGAGCTCGTCTTGTTTCCTCTCCATCTTTGCTCTTTCATCCTTGGATTTGTTTCTACCCTCTTTCCCAGAGAGCTCATCTGCTCCTGGTGATACTTGTCTTGTTTTTAGTTTCCCCAGGCATGCTTCTTCTGTGCTTAGCCCAAGCCCTAAGCCCAAAGCCAGCCTTGTGCTTTTCTTGTTCTTTGCTCTTCCTCTAGCATCTTCTCCTACTTCAGTCTTTGTTTTCTCATGCTTCCTGAGTGCAACTACATGCTGTTATTTGCTCCTTTGTTGGTCACATTGCTCACATACTTATGCAAAATGCTTATGCACTCTGTCTGGCTATGCCATCACAGTAGTACAAAATATTTAAATACAGTTGTTGCTTACACCATTTTAGCAAGCTTACGTTTGATTTCAAAGTAAAGTAATCTCAATTATGTGTTGGTTAATGGAATTTTAATTTATATGTGTCACAAGCCACTATTTTGGCTAAATATTGAATGCTTCTAATTTTCAACTTATTAAAATTAGACTGTCTTAATGAGCCTATAGACTTCTAAGCATGTGATTCTTAGAATTTCCCCATTCTTTCCTGGAATTTCTGTGGTTCAGTATTTTTATAAACTCTTTTTAGAGCACATGTTGGACAGTCGTATATGTGTATATTATTCTATTATATATTATTCTATTATATAAATATATATTAGATTATTATTCTATTATATAAAATGTGTATATTATTCTATTATATAAAACAAACATATTGTCCTTATATTGTTAATTAAAACTTCACATATTCAGAAGTGACATTAGGTGTGATTGATTGCAACTTGTCAGACTATTTCCTATCCTTTGTGTTTGTATGTGTTCTAACAGAGTGCGTGTACATGAAATACATATTTTCAAGATCTCATAACTCATAGCAGCCAAATTTGCAGTTCTCAAAACTTGCAGCTCAACACTGCTTCGTTAGTCTTTCTTGTTCATCCCTGGCAGGAAGACCAATTATAACATATGGATTACCTTTTCTCTGTCTTCTGCCACAGGGTTGAATCCCAGAGGCTTTCTAATCTGTACTCTGCTATTCCTGTTATTGCCTTGTCATATTCGTGGGCACATCTGTATTTGCAGTTCAGGATACCTCTGCAGGATTCTCTAGTCCTGGTGTGTATTACCCAAATTCCACTCTCTTAAATACTGACATATAGAAAAACCTCTTTTGCATCTGTTGTAATTTCTGTCGTGACAACATATCACAATACATATGCCCTGACCTTATACACTTCGATAGGTATCTGCTAATCAGGTTAAATGTATGAATACATTCACTTAAATATTCCTAAAATATAAAGGACGAAGCTGTTTTCTTCTTACATATATAACAGCAAATATGGAGCAAACACAGCCTTTACAGCATACTGAATAAGGAGCAAAGAAAGAAGAGTAACAGACTTGAAACACTACACAACTTATTTAGATTGGGATTAATAAGAATCAGCAATTATGAGGGCCCTTTGAATCATCTCGAAGGAATGTAATTAATGCTTGACTTTAATTAAGCAATCCCTACCTAACAAGAGTGTACTCAATTATACACTTAAATCCCATGCTTACGTATTTTGCATAGCGTACATGTGTTTGGCACATTAGACAAGGATGTTTTTAACTAAACAGATTTACATCAGAAAATGCCAATTTATCTGAATCATTCATCTCCTTACCAAGAACAAAACTGTTCTGATGAAACAGAAATTGGAAAAAAAGGACAGTGAAACAGACCAAAACCACCTAGAGGTATCAATGCAGGCCATAATACAAGCATGAATGGAAACATCTTGTGGTGCATTGCTTTCCCCCCCAGCCCCCACTGGCTGTCTTGGGGGGTCTCAGCAGGGGAGGGCAATAGGTTCCTTCCCAAAATCCCTGCAAACCTGCTCCAACCATCCCCAACCAGACAAGGCTGCCTCGGCCACTGGAGGGACACCTGCCCTGCTCATGCCAGGCTGCGTGGCCACCACCAGAGTAACAGTGGGAGGAGGTGGACAAACTGCAGGATGGAAAGGTGATGAAGGGTATTTCTGATACACATTATTCTTAAAAAACAGACTGCATCTGCAGTAAATTTCTATATATGTGAGATTGCTGTAAGACTTTAAACAGGGGGGCTTTTTTTCAATCAAAATGCTAAAGCCTTTAACAAATGTGCTGGCTCTGAATTTCATATCCTTAGGAGCTCTTCTGACTTCATGAACCAATTTATTAGTGAAGAAAGTGAACATTTTACTCTCTGAAGTCTCACAAAATGAATTAGTGGTCTCATTACCGAAGTAAAATGCCTCGGGGAAACACAAAGACCAAATACTGGTATCCTCCAGTGATGAATTTTGCTTGTCCTGGATACCCTTTTGAATTTATTTTTTTTTTTATTTGGATGCCTAGAAGTGCCAAAACGCATTCTATATATTTGTTTTTGTTGTAAAATCCCCTTTCTAAACCACATAATTGGAGGCCTTATGAATATCCTCATGAAGTTAATTGGCAACATTAATGCTGATTAAGAGATTTTAGCTTTAGACTTGGTTAAAGTTTCCTTATTTTCAAGTAGGTATAATCAGTGATTATCAAACTCTTCCCCTCTGTGAAGTTTCCAAATAGGGCTTTTTTAAGGATGCAGAAAAAAATCTCTCTTATTTGTCTCTTAAAGTAGATGAAAATGTCTGTCAATGTTTATGTTAGAAGGCAGCTCTTATACAACAGGCATTTAGAAAATTCATGGGATTTCCCCTTGGATTTAAGCTCAGAGCACAATTTTACTGTTGAATTAAAATACTGTGTCATTACCTTTGTTTGAAAGTTCATATTAATTTTATACAAATACTGAAGAAATATTATGCTTAGTTACTATGGTAGTTGGTAGTTTATAACAGAGTTTGTTGGGTTTTGAAAACTTAATTTGATAAGACTAAAATGAAAGCTATTATGTCTGCCAGAAATAACACAGAACTGTATCACAGAACTGTATCACAGAACCAGAGAATGGCTGAGGCTGGAAGGGACCTCCAAGGATGGAGACTCCCTAGGTAACCTATTCCAGTGTTTAGTCACGCTCAGTAAGAAGTGTTTCCTAATGTTCAGAGGGAACCTCCTGTGCTTCAGTTTGCACCTATTACCTCTGATCCTGTCAGTGGGCACCACTGAAAATGACCTGGCTTCCTCTTAGACTAGATATTACGAAAGATTTCTTCACCAAAAGAGTAGTCAGGTATTGGACCAGGCTGTCCAGGGAAGTGGTGGAATCGTTGTTCCTGGAAGTATTCAAAAAACATGCAGATGAGGCCCTCAGTGACATGGTTTAGTGGTGGACTTGGCAGTCCTGGGATAAAGGTTGGACTTGATGATCTTAAAGGTCTTTTCCAACCTACCTGATTCTAGGAATCTACGATTCTTTTCATCCCTGTTTCCCTCCCCTCCCCCCCGCATCCCTTCACCAAAGGCATAGTATTATAATTAGGTATTTTAATTGAGAGATGTTTAGGTCTGTTACTAAAATGTGGGTAAGATTTGATTTACATTTTCTTTGCACAATTGAGATATTCTTTTTTTCCTCTTTGCTTGAATTTACTGTGATTGTCTCCATCTATACACACACACACTCACATGCAGGCACATATATACTTTTTGTGCTTCTGTTTCCTTTTTTTTTTCTTTCTGCATAAGATTATGTGAGGAGGTTTGATTTTTTCGATTAAAGAGTTTCAGAGGTAGCCACCCTGTTAGAGGGAACACTTCTGGAAGCCTCCAGGGGACCCTGCAGATAACAGCTTCTGTTAGTTTTTTCTTGACTGCAGGTTCATGTTTGTCAGCTGCTTCCTGATAGGCTGGTTCTTGAGGTCAGGAGGTTCTTTGGAGGACCAGATGACCTCTAAAGGTCTCTTCCAACCTCAACCTTCCAACCTTCTTTGGACCATGGGATCCAGGGAGGGCATCGGCCTCTCCCTGGGGTGGGGGACCAGAGTGGTGTCGCTTATAGGAGGCATACTTTGCTCAGGACATGAATTCATCGAGTGCTGGATGAAATCAGCATTATGTGTAATATCAGGAGGATAAAGAGATTAATGGTAGCCACAGTAACTCTACAGAGGTGAGAGTCACAGAATGTAGTGAAGGTGGGACAGCTAGAGACTGCACCTGAATGAGCAAGGGATGGGGACACACTCGCTCCAGCACCTGACATCACAAGCCAGGGACACTTAGACCACTGGTCTGACTCCAGTAGCTGGCACCAGATCCATGCACGCCAGTTGTCCCAGTAGCTGGCACTCAGGACACAAATTCTGTAGTACCCTTTCTAGGTCCAGAGAGCTATGGCCCCTCCCAGCTACTGGTGCTAGGACCCCCATCGCTCCAGTAGCTGTCACCACAGGCCACCAATGAATTCCACTTGTACACACAGAGGTCTTACCAGAAGCTGGCACTTAGTCCTTGCAGCACACGAATACATGGGATAAAGAGCAAGATTATACAGAAAGACAGTTAAGAAATATTTAATATCAAGATATAACAAGACAAGACAGACTGCAGTGATCAGGAGCACGGCTCAGCCAGACAAGCACACTGACCATCTCTGTTTATATGCAGCCAGCCCCTTTTATACACTTTCCTGTCTACTCACCCTCTTTGTTCTCCCTGCTTCCCCTTACCCTGCATGTCTCCTCAGAGGTTTGTCCAGCTCTATCAATCCTAAACCCTTCCCAGCCTGGGGTACCCCTTGTTTACAGTCTTTCCAGTTGCAAAGCCAGGTTGATCTCGACTGTGAAGGAAGTGGTGCTGGTAGATTCTTGATAGCCCATCAATTTACAGTGAGGTTCGTTTCTTGTCATTGTCACCATATTTGTTTTGTCACGTCTGTGTCTCTATATATTTTGTTTCTGCTACTCCACTTTTTCCTGAATTTTCAGATTGACAAGGTCCCCAGTCAGATAATCTTGCTGGAATAAACGTTCTCACACTCTCACATGCCCTTATAAATTACTGTGACTGGCCAGGTTTTTTTTTCATCATTGCCTCCTTTATCATTTGTCGGTTAGGTTTCTGTCCTTTATGACTTCCTCCTTTTTGTAATTATCCCTTTTTGCATTGAAAAACAGCCTTGACCAGATACCCTTGAAGAAGCAGGCACTCTCCTTCCACATACTCTCACATAATTCTTTAGAAAGATTGTTCATGAGAGAATATGAACATATTTGTGGAAAGATAATGCATAAGATCAGCTAAGAACATAAAGCAGTACTTGATCTCACAAGGCTTGAGCAGTCTCCAAAAAGAAACATTGTCAATCAAAGCCACATACATGTATGAAGGGAACAGGAAAATATCCTTATAATGACACCGTGATGAAACATAAACCTCCAACACAACTTTGTTAGGGAAATAACCATATCCTTATTCATCACATTGATGGAAACCTTCATGCAGTTACCTCATAATGTGTCCTCTGACCACATTAGTTCTAAAAATAAAGTACCTTAAAACCATTAACTAAAAATTTATTAAAGTTAAGTTTTGATTAAGAAAAAAAAATAGAAAAAAGAAAATTTCATTTAAATGTGACGTTACTGAAATTGATAGCAAAAGGTTGATCTTAAAGTAAGTTACTTGCATAAGCTGGTAAAAATTTAATATCAGCTTAATTCTGTTATTAGAAAGCAAATAAAACTTCACCTAGCTAAAGAACAGCAAAGGTATTATACTATGATGAAAAGACTTGGCAGAGGTAAATTAAAACTATAAGGAGTCTGGATTACCCAGAGAATTAACCACCTCCAGTTGAGGACTCCTCTATCATCTCCTACCTCCCCCCAAAGGAAAGCACAATCTCCTCACCACAAACACTCAGACAAATGTCTTACAGCATCAGGAGACCCAGAATAATTGGAGGACCACTTTTCCTAACTCGAATCACATTTTAATTTGCGCTCAAAACTGAATACAGCATAACATTCTACATTCATGATTCAAACACTATGAGTCTTGTGCTTACTAGAGGTGGCCAGTCATTGACACAAACTCTGTTTACGAATGTCAAGTATATATTTAGTCAAACAAAATTGTCAGTGTTTTACAACTGTTTAGCTTTCATTTTTCTGGATTTCCATGTATGTGTAAGATGTTCTTGAAATATCCGGTCACTGCTGGATATTTTATCAGAAACAAAACAGGTGAAAAGCAATTGAAAGTCACAGTCTTGTTTGTTATGTGCAAATCATTTATGAGCTCAGATGATTGATATAAACACTGATGTTCTTTCTGGGCTGAGGTAGTGTTTTCATCTTTGTGACTGTGAACAGCTTCATTATGAATATACATAATTACTGGTGTGATCAAATATTTATCTCTTTTCCTTCATGATAAGATCCCACCTTTTCCTTGTCTTTTATGATTTTTGTTTACATAAATATGACAGTATCAACATACCAGTAAAGGCTTGTAAGAGTTTGTGATTTAGTCTTTTTCTGTGGGAGAAGAAATGAGTGGATCTAATCAACACTTCTTAGACTTGAATTACTGCAGTTTAATAATTTAGGTTAAAATATCATACTCAGGGAGAGACTAGAGGAAGCAGAATATAATTGAGTCTCTATGCACCAAGTGAAAAACTAGGTTTAAATCCATAAATTAAATGAATTGTTGGGTCATACATGAATTTACATTTTGTTATCTCAACCATCTGGCATCTTAAATTTAGTAGGTACAGACTTTTGAGGACTATTTATGTCTTGCAGTTATTTTTACAAATAGAAAATGTTTCTAACGACACTAATTTTTTGCCCATTTAGAGTTGTTTCAGAAGGAAATAAAAATTGACATGTTTAGTTTAGATTTCTGGAATAAATACGAACAGATCTACTTATAAATAAATAAATAAAAAGACTGCTGTATTTTGCTTTGGTTTATTTTATGAAATGAAAATTATGTTCTAATCCAAAATACACAGTAGTTAAAGCAGCAGGAGGTCTTCAAATCTATAAGACTTAGAAATAATAAAGGTATCTTTAATGAATAATTATTGCACTTTTACCGTGTATATAGAAATTGGAGTAAAACCACAGCATAATACAAGTTCATATAAATTAATTGAGCCAGACATATTCATGGTTTATTGATTTACTTGCTTCTTTTTTAAAGTCTTAGTTTTGGAAAAGAAAAAAAAAATCCACTCCTTATGTAGTGGTTAATAATTTCCATGTAGTTTAGTTGCTGAGCTCTTACAAGAGCATGAATAGCAATGTTAGCTGAGCACAAGTCAAACATCACTTAAAATGGTTCTTAGATTGTTGGTCCAGACTCAAGAGAATTGCATCTTGTCCCCACTGCAGTGAATGAAAATTTACTTATGCCTGTAGTAAAGGTCAAACACGGTTCTGAAAACCTGGCTTGTGTGGTGAATGCATAACATTTTCTAAATGTCTGCATTTAGGCCTCATGAATGGGAGCCCAATATGCCTAACTTCAGTGCTGGTATATGAGAGGCAGTCTTCTGGAAAAGGCTAGGAATATTGAGAGCTAAGTTCTGTTGCCTTGGCCAGCTAGTGTCCTTTGAGATGTGTTGAGTAGATATTAGCTGTGTGAAGGTGGAAGACATGATAAAGGTCCCACAGGAGACCTTACCTTTCTGAAGTTGCAGCTGGAGTTCAACTAGGTCACGTCATGTGACTCCAGATTTCCATGTATGTTCAACTTGAAACAAGACCCACACCTTTCTGAAGCAAACCAGCCAGATGGTTCTGGAAATATTCAGGCTATACTAGCAAATAATACATTGCATGATTCACTTTTGCCTGAATTAAAAGCTTTGTTTTTCTATTTCCACTGTTTAATCCCTCCAGAAAAACAGAAAAATTTATTAATTTTAAAGGTAAATCATCCAGGTACCAAAGATGCTTAAGAAAGCTTATTTCGAGTCACCTTTTGTTACAAAAACTGCTGGATCTTTTAAGAACACTTTAAAAGGAAATAAAAAAACATTTGAAGCCTTGCAGCTTCAACTAAATCATGGATTTTGTTGCCTGAATATGAAATCTGTTTTAGTACAATGGCAATAAAGAAGATGATTTGACAAGATGAGAAGACTGTTTATTATGTCTAACGAAACATCAGACATTTCTTTTAAAACGTGTTACATGATACTGTCTGAATGATTCTACATGTATTTGTTGTTGTTATTTAACAATATTGTGGTGAAATAAAAAATGGAATAGGATTGTGATTAATGAAAAAGGGGAATATAAATACTGGGGAGATCACTCTGAGACCACTGGAGTCAATGATATCTTAAAGTTAATATCATCCCGAGACTGTGGCCATCAAGAGAAATGTTTTTGAAAACAAATACATTTCAAACTCTGCCATGAGCTGTCAGTTTCCATTTAAGATTTTCATAATTGCATGAAGATATACTGAAGATATACTGGTGAAGATATACTGGGACAAAGGCTGACATAGTCTACAAGCTAGTTGTATCATTTCATTATCCAAGGACAAAGTGATGTTAATATGATCTTGTCAAGGCTGGCCAGCAACCAGTGTTTTATATTAAGCATCAGAGGAGTCAGGTGCATAGGCCTCCTAAATGGAAATGGGGTGCTTTCCATTGAAGTAGCTTGAATAGCGAGAGGAGTCTTAGAATTAAGACAACTTTGTCGTACATAGATATGACTCATTTTCTTTCTGAAGCAATGCTGTCAGCATGAAAAGAAAATCAAATGAAGTAACAAAAACCTACATGGCTCATCACAAAGACAAGGATGAAAACAAGATCAATGAAAAGAAGATGCATGTGACAAGTACAGACTTCATAATAAACAAGTATTTAAGAAACAGCACATACATAGAAAGCTTAGTATGAATCAGAAATTGCAGAGCGTTGTGACTCCATAAGTATTTGTTTGTTCTGTAAGCAATAAAATTGACAGTCTCTTCAGACTAAGCAAATAACAGAAAGTAAATGTTTTCCTGAAGTTCACTTGGAGCCTAAAGGGATACAATATTAAAACAACCTACCTTCCATTCTTTTGAGCTCTCACTTGTATTCCACAGAGAATTTTTTCTCAGTTGTGAGTACAAAATAAAGTTTGAAGAGATCCCAACTTCTTCTCTAGTTTCTATTTATAATTACCAAGTGGAGGCATCCATTCGTAATATAGAACATGCCACTTGAGACTAGCATTTTCCTTAGAGTGAAAGGATTTCAAGAAAGTTTTTTTGTAGAATCCGAAAAAATATACTATTTTTTAAAATAAAAACTATTCTCTCAATTACACCATTTGCTTTAAAGAAACATCCAAGCTTCCCCGTATTTTTCAGCAACAGCGCTTGACATCTTTGTCTCCAGTGGAGACAGTTTTGATTTTTGTGTTATTTTTGTGATAACTTTGCAGAAAGATATTGTTTGGAAATTATTAGAAATGAGCTCAAATCAGAGAGAGCATTTGTTACTTTACATTATAGTAAATGAAGTAGTGCACTTTTGCCAGTTAATAATAAATATAAAACAATTCTCCTAAAGAAGCACCTTGATAAATACATAGGGAAAATAACCCATATTTAGAATAGTAGAATAGGACCCCACTGATAAAATCTAAATCTATCTTGTATTGCTTATCTGCTTTTTTTTTTTTTTTTGCCAAAATAATTAGCATAACAACATAATATTAACTTGCAAAAGACCCTATGTTTCAGGAAGTAATATGGGCTGGAAGTGGTAATGAATGTATCTTGCTAAATGTTTATCTATATCTGTCTTAGCTAGTCCAGAAAATGTTTTAGCTAATGATTTTGAATTACCAGAATGAAAACTCCTACAAGATTAAATTACTCTCATTCATAAAATCTGCTTGAAGAATACAGGCAGCTTAAAAAGAAAAAAAATTGCTAGAAATATCAGTCTGCCAAAATACCAGATTTTTTGATGTAAAACAGAATCATGTGGGTGAAGCATGATAATAATAATAACAAATTGTGCCTGTGAACCATGGCTTATAATTCTGGCATTTAAAAATTATTCTTCCAATGTATCCAAATTAGGAATAGTAAAAATGTCATGTACCACTTAATGACGTTTAATGTTGTACTCAAAAAAAAACAAACCTAAAATGAAACAATAAAACAGTGTGAACAAATTTAATACCTGTTTATTATACCTGATATTTAACAGACATTTGGACTGCAAGTCCAACTGTATTTGCATCTTGTTTTTGCATTACTGACTGCAATTCCAAAAAGTTGCTGAAGTATGTGACTACAATCCTACGTCCTCTTTTTTGTGTGTGTGCATGTGTGTGTTCTGAAGTGCCCAGTAAACTTATTTTTTGCCATCCTTGTCTTCTCATCAACAATATAAAGTAGGTAGTGTTTGCATTGCTTGAGAAAAAACCCAGCCATTACATTTGCAACATCCTGCACCTTTTTTCTTCTCTTTTCATAAGAGGCCTACTTCAGCCAGTGAATTGGGGCACTGAATAGATCCCCTTTTCCTGTTCGTTTCTACTGTTAGCTTAATGGTTAGTGCATTCATCTAGGAAATAGAAACTACAGCTTCTACTCCTTTCAGTCACAAAAGGATGAGAATCTATGTGTCCTACTCTGTGTGTGTTGTAAACTTGTGTTCGAAGGGGCTGGTAGAAACATCATTACTGTACTTTGTCAGTGCAAGTGTATGTTGCAGCTGTGTTCAACTCAATGCTTATAGTAAATATGCTTTTGTACCATGTCAGTGTAGTGTTAAGCTTGCTAACATGTTGATTAAATCACATCTTTCTGTGACTTTGGTATTTTCTTCTTGAGCTCCAATTATCACCGACATTTTGTTGCAGCTTTACTCCTAAACAGTTGAACTAAGCATTTTTGAGGGCTCAGACTGGACATGTAAAGTTATGTGCAAGGAAACATTCAGTCTAACCAGAAAAGAATTTATTAATTGCAGGCTTCCACAACTGAACGATGGATTTCTGTTTCTGCTGCATCAGATGTGGGGATCTAAATTATGCCTGAACTCCTTTTTACACGTATTAAAATGTAAGAATATCCTGATAGTGTAAATCTTTATGTATATCTGTAAAGGTAGATCAAGATCTTCTAATGTTAACAGATGCAATTAAGCAGAAATGCCAGTAAGAGTAATATCAACAAAAGTAATGTAAAAGCTAGTATTTAATTTCTGTTGTTTTTGTTATTAATAAATGGCAGTATCTACAATAGGTTTAAACTGCAGTGTAATAATGAGTAGATTTTATTCAATCTGGAGTTTACTTGATTTTTTCAAATTAAAAAATCTTACATGTGGTTGCTGGTTGAGCTGTCTTAGAAACAAGAACACATTTATTTTAAATTTGTATCACTGACTGTTCTGGGAGAACGGATATGTAATTTATGTGAAAATAGTGGATGCACAAATAGAATCATAGAATCGTAAGGGTTGGAAAGGACCTCAAGATCATCTAGTTCCAACCCCCCTGCCATGGGCAGGGACACCTTGCCCTAAACCACGTGGCTCAAGGCTCTGTCCAACCTGGCCTTGAACACCGCCAGGGATGGAGCATCCACAACCTCCCTGGGCAACCCATTCCAGTGCTTCACCACCCTCACTGTAAAGAACTTCTTCCTTATATCTAATCTAAACTTCCCCTGTTTAAGTTTGAACCCATTACCCCTTGTCCTACCACTACAGTCCCTAAGGAAGAGTCCCTCCCCAGCATCCTTGTAGACCCCCTTCAGATACTGGAAGGCTGCTATGAGGTCACCATGCAGCCTTCTCTTCTCCAGGCTGAACAGCCCCAACTCTCTCAGCCTGTCTTCATATGGGAGGTGCTCCAGCCCTCTTATCATCCTCGTGGCCCTCCTCTGGACTCGCTCCAACAGCTCCATGTCCTTTTTATGTTGAGGACACCAGAACTGTATGCATGTCGTGGTTTGAGCCCAGCCGGTAACTCAGAACCACGCAGCCGCTCGCTCACTCCCCCCCCCCCCGCTTCTTCCTCCCCCCGCTCCCGGAGGGATGGGGAGGAGAATGGGAAGAATGTAACTCCCACGGGTTGAGATAAGAGCAGTCCCGCAACTAAGGTATAACACAAAACCACTACTGCTACCACCAATGATAATAACAATTAGTGAAATAACAAGGGGAGAGGATACAATTGCTCACCACCCGCCGACCGATACCCAGCCCGACCCGAGCAGTGATCTGGGCCTTCCGGGTAACTCCCCCCGGTTTATATACTGGGCATGACGTGCTGTGGTATGGAATACCCCTTTGGCTAGTTTGGGTCAGGTGTCCTGTCTCTGCTTCCTCCCGGCTTCCCCTCCTCCCTGGCAAAGCATGAGACTGAGAAAGTCCTTGGTTGGAATAAACATTACTTAGCAACAACTAAAAACATCGGTGTTATCAGCGTTGTTCCCAGGCTGAAAGTTAAAAAACACAGCACTGCACCAGCTACTAAGCAGGAGAAAAATGACTGCTATAGCTGAACCCAGGACAACGCAGTACTCCAAGTGGGGTCTCACAAGAGCAGAGTAGAGGGGCAGGATCACCTCCTTCGACCTGCTGGTCACGCTTCTTTTGATGCAGCCCAGGATATGGTTGGCTTTCTGGGCCGCAAGCGCACACTGCCGGCTCATGTTAAGCTTCTCGTCAACCAACATCCCCAAGTCCTTTTCTGCAGGGCTGCTCTGAATCTCTTCTCTGCCCAGCCTGTAGCAGTGCCTGGGGTTGCCCCGACCCAGGTGTAGGACCTTACACTTGGCTTGGTTAAACTTCATAAGGTTGGCATCGGCCCACCTCACAAGTGTGTCAAGGTCCCTCTGGATGGCATCCCTTCCCTCCAGCATATCAACCGAACCACACAGCTTGGTGTCATCGGCAAACTTGCTGAGGGCGCACTCAATCCCACTGTCCATGTCACCGACAAAGATGTTGAACAGGACCGGTCCCAACACCGATCCCTGAGGGACACCACTCGTTAAAGGTTCCCAACTGGACATCGAGCCATTTACCACAACTCTTTGCGTGCGGCCATCGAGCCAGTTTTTTATCCACCGAGTGGTCCATCTATCAAATTGATGTCTCTCCAATTTAGAGACAAGGATGTCATGTGGGACAGTGTCGAATGCTTTGCACAAGTCCAGGTAGATGACATCAACTGCTCTGCCGCTGTCCATCAGTTCCGTGGCTCCATCATAGAAGGCCACCAAATTGGTCAGGCAGGATTTCCCCTTAGTGAAGCCATGTTGGCTGTCACCAACCACCTCATTGTTTTTCATGTGCCTTAGCATGTTTTCCAGGAGAAACTGTTCCAAGATTTTGCCAGGCACAGAGGTGAGACTGACTGGTCTGTAGTTCCCCGGGTCTTCCACCTTCCCCTTCTTGAAAATGGGGGTTATATTACCCTTCTTCCAGTCATCGGGAACTTCACCTGACTGCCAGGATTTTTCAAATACGATGGACAGTGGCTTAGCAACTTCATTCACCAGCTCCTTCAGGACCCGTCGATGGATTTCATCAGGTCCCATGGACTTGTGCACGTTCAGGTTCTTAAGATGGTCTCGAACCTGATCCTCTCCTACAGTGGGCCTAAGGTCTTCGTTCTCACAGTCCCTGCATTTGCTTTCCAAGACTTGGGTTGTGTGGTCAGAGCATTTGCTGGTGAAGACTGAGGCAAAGAAGTCATTAAGAACCTCAGCCTTCTCCAAATCCATGGTAGCCAGTTCTCCTGATAGCTTCTGGAGAGGGCCTACATTGACCCTAGTCTGTCTTTTATTTGCTACGTATCTATAGAATCCTTTCCTGTTATCTTTTACATCCCTTGCCAAACTTAATTCTAGCTGGGCCTTAGCTTTCCTAACCTGGTCCCTAGCTTCTCGGGCAATGCTCCTGTATTCTTCCCAGGCCGCCTGTCCTTGCTTCCACCTTCTATAAGCTTCTTTTTTCCCCTCTAAGTTTCCTCAGCAGCTCCTTGTCCATCCATGGAGGTCTCCTGGCCCTCCTGCTGCACTTTCTTCTAGTCGGGATGCAACACTCTTGAGCACATAGCAGGTGATCCTTGAATATCGACCAGCAGTCTTGGGCCCCCCTGCCCTCTAGGACTGTATCCCATGAAACCTTACTAAGGAGGTTCCTGAAGAGGCCAAAGTCTGCTTTCTTGAAGTCCAGGGCAGTGAGCTTGCTGCATGCTCTTCTCACCGTCCTGAGGATCTCAAACTCAACCATCTCGTGATCACTAGAGCCAAGGCTGCCCTGGAGCGTCACATTTCCAACCAGTCCCTCCCTGTTGGTGAGCACAAGGTCCAGCATGGCACCTCTCCTCGTCGGCTCCTCTACTGCTTGAAAGAGGAAGTTGTCTTCCACACAATCGAGGAACCTCCTGGATTGCTTGTGCCGGGCCGTACCGTCCCTCCAACAGATGTCAGGATAGTTGAAGTCCCCCATGAGGACCAGGGCCTGCAAGCATGAGGCTGCTCCTATCTGTCTGTAGAGCGCTTCATCCACAGAGTCCTCTTGATCAGGCGGCCTGTAACAGATCCCCACCATAATGTCCCCTGTTGCTGTTTTCCCTTTGATCCTGACCCACAAACACTCTGTTACCTCATCACCCGTCCCCAGACAGAGTTCCATACTCTCTAGCCTATCACTGACATAGATAGCAACACTCCCTCCCCGTCTGCCTGGCCTGTCTTTTCTAAACAGCCTGTAACCTTCCATTCCGACATTCCAGTCATAGAAGCCATCCCACCATGTTTCTGTGATACCAATGACATCATATTCCCGTAGCCTCGCACACATCTCTAATTCCTCTTGCTTGTTCCCCATACTACGGGCGTTTGTATAGAGGCACCTTAGCCGAGCTCCAAATGGAGCCGACTCAATGGCTGGGGCAGCTGGAACATCTCTACATCGCTCCAAGCACTTATTACAGGTGCTGGCAACTGACCAGGAATGTTGGGATGGATCAATGCTCCCCTCCCCCAACACATCTAGTTTAAAGCTGCCTTGACCAGCCTGGCAAGCCTCCTACCAAAACAGCTCTTCCCCTTCTTTGTCAGACCAGCTCCACCAGCCTCCAGGAGATCTGGCCTCCCAAATGGAGCCCCATGTTCTAAATAGCCAAACCCCTGACTATGGCACCAGCATTCTAACCATTTATTAACCTGCCAGACAAGCCTAGCTTTTTTAAGGTCCTCCCCTTTGTCCTGGAGAATTGATGAAAAAACTATCTGAGCTCCAGAGCCCCTAACCACCTCTCCCAGGGCTCTGTAGTCCTTCTTAATGTTCTCCAGGCTACTGCTATCTATATCTCTAGCACCCACATGGACCACTAGGAGGGGTAATAGTTAGCAGGACTTACTAGAGCAGGCAGCCTCTCAGCAACATCCCTGATCCGAGCCCCCGGCAGGCAGCACACTTCCCTCGAGACTGGATCAGGCCGGCAGATGAGCGCCTCTGTGCCTTTCAAAGTAGAGTCCCCTACTACTATGACCCTCCTCTTTTTCCTGGAGGCACCAGTAGCGATCCTCTTTACTGGTGCATCAGCAGGGTGCTCATTAGGTGTGGTGGGTGCTTTCTCATTAGCCCCCTGCAGAACCGCGAAGCAGTTCTGGGTGGGGACATTAGATTTAGGAGGAAGCCCCTTGTTGTTAATTGTCCTCTTCCTCCTTTTTTTGTTAGTTTTTCTCGTGACTAATTCCCAGCTTCCTGGGTTGCTGCCCTCCTTCTTTCCTATATGAGCAATGCTGGACGTTTGCAGCCCCTGCGCAGTTTGGGCCTGGAGCAAGCAGCCCAGCTTCCTCCCAGCTTCCCTGGCATCTTTTAGCTCACCAACAGCCTCCCGCAGCTCAGCCACCTGCTGCAGGAGGACCTCCACCAGGGCGCACCGAGTGCAGCCCTGCCCATTGTGCAGCCTCGCCTCAAGAGAGCAGTCGAGGCACTTTCTACACTCCGAGGTCTGCGCCGCAGCCTCCCCTCTCATCGGCTCTGTCTGGGTGCCTACGCTGGCCACCGCCGGGGCAGAGCTCCCAGAGCGGGCCCTGCTCCTGAGGCGAGTGCTCACCATCCCGCTCGCTGCCCGCTCGCCCTGCCTGCGCAAACTTCCGCTCCACGCCCTGTTCGCCGCGCTCCTGGTCGCTCGCGCTCCCTGGGATGGGTTTTACCCACTGAGGGCTGGTGCCGTCACTCCTGGCACCGCCCCCTGTGAGTCAGCTGCTCGCGTCAGCTGCGCTGCCGGCTCCTGGGCAAGTCCTGTCGAGGACTTGAGGCTCCCTCGGTCGCTCTTGCCGCTCCGAATTGAGGCTTCGGGACGCTGTGCGTCCCCCCGCTCCGGTGTTAAAGGCGTCCTCTCTGGAGATACTCACCTCGGCAATTCATATAAATATTTAGTTCTAAAATATACAAGATGTGATAAACTAGACATGATGATAAAAAAGGTTATTTTCAAATCGTTCGTGCATGTAAACATGCAATTTTGTTTCTGGTCTCATGCACTGTGGAAAAACTTGGTATACCTTTTTGTTTCATTTCAGTATTATGATTTTTCCAGAGTTTTATAGACTGGTCATTATATTGTTCCTTTATCATTATTATTATTATTAGTGGTAGTAGCAGTGGTTTTGTATGGTACCTTAGTTACTGGGCTGTTCTTATCTTGACTTGTGGGATTTATATTCTTTCAATTCTCCTATCTGTCCCTCCGGGAGTGGGGGGAGGAATAAAGGCGGCGTGAGCGAGAGGCTGCGTGGTTCTGAGTTACTGGCTGGGCTTAAACCATGACACTCTTTGATGATAGAAAGAACTTAACATACCTAAATCTTGCTTTATTTGACTCAGTATGGGCAAATACCACCCTTATTATGCTATGTTTTATCTTTTAAAATAAAAAAAAACATAACAGACATTCACCTCATTTTGTTTTATAATACATGTATTCAAAACATATGACATACTGGTAGTGAGAGATTCAAATATGTGGCTCTGCGCTGGAAAATATGTCTTCCAGAACAGGCAGTCTAAATGTTTCTGGAAAAATATCTTGATTCATAAAACAAAAGAAAGTTTTAGGGAAGAAGCTACCTTAGATTTTTTTTCTTTCTTTCTTTTTTTTTCTTTTTTTACCTTGCCTCTTCAGAGGCAAGTTATTGGACATTTAAAGTTGGAAGGCAACAGAAGGAAAAGTAATCATAAAAAAAAAGATAAAAAAGAAGTATTACTGTGCAGGAAAGGACAGGTGGGAGCAGCAAAATAAAATGAATTAACTAGTGGCAAAATATCCTACTGCTGAAAAAAGCTAGGAGGCATACCGAAATAGCATAATGGCTGTATAATGAGCTCTGTAATGACTTTAAAATGTATTAAAAAGGAATCATACAAAACTGGAAATAAGGACCATGACTGAAGATTACTATAAAGGAATAGGTCAAGCATATAAGGATTTTATCAGAAAGATATAACCATGAAATCAGTTACAGCTACACAGGGACAAAAAAAAAAAAAGGAAAAAAGGAAAATTCTTTTACGCACATTTCAGAGTCAAAATAAGACAGTGAAAGGAACAGATCCATTTACAGAAAATCAGAAAGGATAGAAGAGGAGGAGGGACGGTGTACTGTGTAAGACAGCAGTGAGTGGATGGTTTTTATCTACGAGATTTCTGGACTATGTCAAAGAATTTCTTAACACAGTTGCTGGGTATGGCAACAAGGATTGGTGCCCTTCTGGAGTTTCTGCGTGCAAATAGTCAAGAGTTGCTTGGAGATGTGGCTGTCAACAACAGCTTTGACTGCAGTGGTCCCAAACTCTTAGAGGCTAAGATCTTGAGGGACATGAGAAAGACAAGAAAAGGAATAAAGACAACAGACTTCAGAAGAGCAGATTTCAGCTTGTTCAGGGAACAATTAGGAGTAATACAAAGGGAGCGTGTCTTAGAGGACAAAAAGGACCTCAGGAGTGCTGTAAGATTTTCAGGAACAGCGTTCTCAAAGCACAAGTGTGATCCATCCCACTAAATGGAGAAAAGAAACAGGCATACTAATAAAATAACTGTATTGGGTTTGCATGGCAAGTTTCTGGTAGAGGGGGGAAGGGGAGGCTACAGTGGTGGCTTCTGTGAGAAGCTGCTAGAAGCTTCCCCTGTGTCTGACAGATCCATGGAAGGGACCCACACTGGATCAGTTCTCGAAGAACTGCAGCCCATGAGAAGGACTCATGTTGGAGAAGTTCATGGAGTTCTGTCTCACGTGGGAAGGACCCCATGCTGGAGCCAGGGAAATGTGTAAGAAGAAAGGAATGGCAGAGACGACGTGTAATGAACTGTCCACCATCCCCTTGTGCCACTTGGGGAGGGAGTAGATAGAGAAATCAGGACTGAAGCAGAGCCTGGGAAGAAAGGAGGGGTAGAGGGAAGGTGTTTTAAGATCTTTTATATATACATATAAAAAATGTTTTTATATCTCATCACACTACATTGATTTGATTAATAATAAGTTAATTTCCCTGAGTCTGTTTCACCCAGGATAGTAATTGGTGATTGATCTCTCCCTGCCCATATCTTGACTCATGAACCTTTGTTCTGTTTTCTCTCCCCAGCCCAGCTGAGGAGTTTGAGTGACAGAGTGGCTTGGTGGGCACCTGGCATCCTTCAAAGATCAACCCACCATACCAACCATGTTAAATAGCAAGCTAGTAGGAGATCAAAAATGCACAAGAAAAAAGAAGCATATGAAACTAGATGGACAAAAATATTCCTTGAGCATGCAATGATACAATTAGGAAAGCAAAAGCTCAGCTGAAGCTCAAACTGGCTCAAGACACTTCTGTCCTTTTTATACATATTTATATGGATACAATTAGAGGACATAAAGCCCATCTTTGAACATTGTGAACTGTAATAGTTAATGGAGTTAATAGATCAGTATTGAAGGATAGTATGAAGAACTAAATGGAAGAACACTATGCAAATTTATACGTATCTAAGTTGATTTGTTGTTTGCTCTAAAGTATTTAAGGAATTAATTGAAGCAGTACCTGAATCTTTAGTGCTTATCAAGGTCAAAGAGGCACAAAGGAATGAATAGCTATAGGGTTTGATAGGTTTTTTTGAGAAACATTAAGGGATAAAAATGGCCAATATAATACAACCAAGAAGAAAATGTGTTAAGTGAATTTCATTTATCTCTCTGGTAGGATAACACCTATCACCATTCCTCTGGGACTCTGTATTCCTTAACATAGACAAAAAATTACAAGATTAATAATAATCTTACTCATAACTTCTTTGTAACTAACAAAAACTGAGGGGAAATATGTGACTTATTCTAACAGCTCATGGTAAAAACAAGACAAGTCTTTTTGCGCTCTCTAGGGGACTCCACCTGTCCTGTCGAGATGGCACTCCAGAAAATTGTGGGCATGTTTCAGATATTCTGTGGCATCTTAGAGAGCACTAGAAGTCTACATAAAGGCTACTGAACTGAGACTTCAATTGTCACGTTCTAAAGCAGACACTACGTCTGGTCAGCTGAAAGGCTCTCTAGACTTTATTAACTGTACTGTAGCTACATTTGTAATAGTCATCTGAGTTTCCTTTATGATGAGATCCTGGTATTTCAAAGCTACTTAATTGAATCTGAAGGCACATATCTAAAGTGGGTCAAGTGAATTGCACTTCAGAAATTATTATTGTAAGCATCTAGGATGCGATACAGTTGCTTAAACATGAGCATCTATTCACACTTTACGTGCTCTAAGGCACTTTATAGATACAATACTGGGCCAATGGGACCCTCACATGCTTCTCGATCAACAGCTGGGAGACCATGCAGAACATGAGATATTATGCTCAAACTGTGCAAGTTGTCTGTTTTTTGGCAACTGGAATTTATCCATAATGTTAAATGATTATCAGCCAAGATGTTTTTATGTAACAGCTCAAAATTCATCAAATCCATACTTAAATTAATGTTTCACAAGGCTGCATACTAAATCAAAAAACAGTTTTTATTCATATTCGACATGTTTGAAAATGTCACAATAACACTCTGATAATCATACATTTGAAATGTGGTAGCTTTTTAAACCACTGTGGGCTATGATTGATGTATGTTCTTCAGTAACTTTATGGAGGTGGTTATGAATGTGATTGAAGCTCAGTCTTTTGACTTTGACCTGAAACAGAGGACATGCACTCAGATTATTGTCATGTGGCCTTTGCTGCTAGTTGGTAGCAAAAATCTGACAGAGGACACCTTCCCAAACCACTTTTCAGGTGTGTAAGCCACTGCTACAAGTAGGTGTCAGGAGAGTGATCTGAGGCAGCAAGAAGAGATACCACAACTTCCTCTGATACAGAAATGTAAGCGATCTCAGGGTGTAGCAGTCTGTCAAGACCAAATTACCTACTCTTAAAGTGTGTGTTACAGTGACATGCAGACAGTGTGGTGAATGGGAATGTATTCTAGGGGCATGTACATGCCTCTATGTGTAGAATAAGTGAATGCAAATTAAATCATCACTCAGTAATGCAGAAAGTACATTCTTCCCTTTCCCAGTAAACATGACTCCTTTCGTTCTAAGTTCAAAAAGCATATAGAACTTGTAGGAACTCATGCTGTTGAAAGGAGACCCTAGACTTCATGGCTGTTTTCCCCTTCTTTTTAAAAATAACAATACAGTAGTCAATATCTGTGATCAATTTTTGATATACCAAAAAGAAAACCCAATAAATTCTACACACATTTCTTACCAAAAAAGCAAGAGACCTGGCTCTTTACTGATCTTTACTAAAGAAAACTTTTTTCAACTTTCCCCAGCTTTTCAATGTTCCTATTTTTTAGAGTTCTTCCATTAAAGAGAAATAAGAAGTATTGACAGACAGTCATGTTAATAATGTATTATAGTGTTGATTTTGTTAACTATTTCTTGAGGTAAGCTCAATTCCTCCATGTGATCAGGGACTTTCATTATTAATTATGCCTTGTAAACCTGAAATAATTTCACGCATGTATGCATTGTCATGCTTTAAACCCAGCTGGCAACTAAGTACCACACAGCCACTGGCTCACTCCAATCAGGCGGGATGGGGAGAAAAATAGGAAGAATGTAAACCCCACAGGTTGAGATATGAACAGCTTAATAAGTGAAATGGAGTAAAATTTTGTGATAATAGAAATAAAACCAACAACAACACTGATAATAATAATAATAGAAACCAACAACAATATCCAGGAAATTCAGAAAACACAAGTGGTGCACAATACAACTGCCCGCCACCTGCTGACCAATACCCAGCCCGTCCATGAGCAGCAATTGGCCCCTTCTGGCCAACTCCAACATGTTTATATACCGGGCATAACGTGCTGCAGTATGGAATATCCTTTTTTTTAGTTCAGGTCAGGTGTCCTGTCTCTGCTCCCTTCTGGCTTCTTGTGCCCCTCCTCACCAGCAGAGCATGAGAGACTGAAAAGTCTTTGATTAGGGTAAGCGCTACTTAGCAACAACTAAAACATCGATGTGTCATCAGCATTGTTCTCAGACTAAAGCCAAAATATCGCACTGTACCAGCAACTAGGAAGAAAAATTATTCTGTTCCAGCTGAACCCAGGGTAACATCCATGTAAGTTCAACATGCCTATTTAGTACATACACTGTATTTAAGAACAGTTATATTTTATAGGGCAAATATGATTGTATTCTGCTTAGTTTAAAATGTTCAGAAGTAAAAAATGCTGTCTCTTATTTGTCTTTCTAATCTCTCTGTTAGAACTATTATAATGTTTTTCCCAAAGTATCTGTTTAGGTTTTGTAAGAACTTCCATAACTAATGTTGTTTGGGATTTGGGTTTTTTTTATTTTAGCTTTCTTAATATCCACAGTAAAATATTGTGGTTTCTGCTGCCAGTAGGATTTCATATTATGGCTGTTATTTCTTATGAGATGCTATATGAAGCCCCTTTTTGCACAGTAAAACAGCAAGATGGTCTCTTTTTAAGCTTTTCTTTTTGAATCAAGTAAGCAAATTCCAGTGAAATAAAGCTAATTCCTAATGTAATATCTGTTCAGTTTTACAGAGGGGAAGTCCTTGGAATGTAAGACAATGACTGCAGTTCAATCCTGAGCTGTATATGTGGCAAAACCCTCTGTTAATTTATTTGGGGTTTTTTTTCCTTTGTTTTTAATCTGTACACGAATTACATTCAGATGTGTCATCTATCACAAAATAACTTTTTCTGCTTTCTAGGCCCCATACCTATTTCATCCTTAGTCTTGTGAAATGCAAGTGTCAGTGGAAACAAACAACCAAAACTTCACAAAAAAATGTTTAGTATCTGATATGATCGGACCACTTCTTATCATAGCAAGAAAAAACATGAGCTCATCTATCAGGTTCTCCTCTCTCAATGGATGTGTCTAGGCTAGAGTTTTAAACCTTTTTGAGTTTAAGTTAATTGACTTACCTTAAATAACAAAGCTGTAAATGCTCATCTAGGCATTTTGCAAATTTTTTCTAGTGGTATTTTCGCGATCTTTTTCTCTAGATTGATAAAAATACCTGATTTTAACCATAAATAAAATTTTAAAAGTGGGACTGAAATTAATGGTTCAACTATTCAATATTTGGCATCTGTGCACTTGTCTTGATTGAATAATGTTTTTATGATTTTTAATATTAGTCATTTTAGTTTTGCATCTTTTGCAAACTTGAGTAAATTCAATCTCTGTTCCAAGCACACCATAGTCCCATGACAACACGGCTGACTTGGGCTGATCTCAGCAGGATTCCATTTAGCACATCTTTCCTAATGTCATTACTTTTTTTTTTTTTCCCAAGAATAGTATTGTCAAGGCCAAATTACATGCATAATGGTAACCTCTAATGTTTAGAGCTACGATTTTACATTGCTAACTTTAGCCTTTATTCTGAGAACTGTTTAATTAGAGGAAATATGAATGAGTCAGCACTTTTGTGTGTTTTATTGGCTCCGGTTCTAAGAGTGAGGTATTTCGGTACTAGAAATGTGACGAGTACTTTTCAATGAGACTTGCTCCAGGTGAGGAATTTAGGAAGCTGAGTTAGAGTTCTGAAAGGTCTATATAGTCCTCATTAAGAGATAGGTCCCTCAGAGTGTATATGATTTTGGTACTAAATATAGCCTGATACGGAGGATTTTGCTGGAGGCTTTTGTTTTTGGTGGAGCTTCTTGGTGGTTTTTTTTTTTTTTTGGGGTGGGGGGTTGTGTGTGTGGGGGGTGTTATTATTATTATTATCATCATTATTATTTGGGTTAGAGTTTCTTGGTTTTCTTTTTCTTTTATTGTTTTGTGAGGTTTGTTTTTGTTCGTTTTAGTTTGTTAGTTTGGGGCTTTTTGTTTTATTCGTTAGTGATTTTATTGTTTGGTTTTTTGGTTTTTTGGGTTTGGTGGTTTTTTTTCCAAAAGAAAGAGAGTGTGTGATTATGTGACAAAGGTCATTAAAATACAGTGTTGCATTCAGAATGTGCTTTCTAGAAAGGTTTTTTTAAGGCACCACAAGGCCCTTTCAGAAATCTCACAAATTCAGCAGGAAGTCAAGATGCACAGCAGAAATGTCTGAGAGATGGGCAATAAAAAAAGGGACCACAAGGTGAGGTCCATAAACAGCTTTCAATATTAAAACATAAAATAATACAGGAAGATTTGAACAGGCTTCTAACTGTTAGTCTTTGAAAGCAATGTAACAAATGGTAATTCAATAGCTCAAGGTTAGAGAGGGAATGAATAATCTAGAAAATGTATATTTTTTTAACTGCTGAGCAAAAAACATTCTCATTAATTTAAGTAATCACCTAGACTGTACAATTAGGTAGTTTTCAGAATAACATCTCATCCAACTGATAAACTTTAAATGCTCTGCTCTGTGACATAATTAAGTTGGGCAGCATTTTGAACCTTCTTATCATGAAGCTGACATCCTGAAACAAGCTGTTCCTGACTGCTAAGCAACTTACCGATTTAAGCAATTTTTAAGTTTTGGGTTTATAACAGATATGGCTTTTATGGGCAGCAGGTAGCATTACTGAAGACTTTCTTCCAGAACCATTCAAGTTTGTCTGGCAATTATATTAAGAAGGTATCAGCAGTGGGAAAGCCATAATAAAAACAATAGAGAAGACAGAAATTATATGCAATAATTGAAAATATTTTAGCAGCTGTTAAATTATTTTAACATGTAAAACTGCTAAATTTATTTAGTAAATATGTCATGTATTTTCATTCAAATGGAGATCTGTACAATAGGAGAGGATTTTTTTTCTGGTTTGTTATTATGATCCTCAGAAAATAAAATACTAAAAAAAAGTTCCCATTTATTAGTCATAGCAATATTTGTGAATGAGTGACTTTGAAAATACCAGAAGACTAGATTTCTGACTAGATCTCCATTTTGTTTCAAGGGCATACATAAAGATGGAGTCCCTGGCTCCATCAGAGTCCTTATTCTGCCTGCATATTCTTTAAAGCCGTTTCTCAAGCTTTGGTGCAGTCAGTAGATCTTCATATATATGTATTACATGTCTATTTTTACTTTATTTTACAGAATTGACATTTAACTTAAAGAATGTTAGGCGCATCAGCCACTTGATATACTAAAGGCTGTATATTAGCATTGCTGAGATAATTATTTTTTTCTAAATTCTGGAAGGTAGAATTTTCTGTAATTCTTTCAGCTTGATAGTAATATAGACGCTTATGTCAAACAGAGTTTTGGTTTTAACTTTGTTCAAAGAGCAGGATAAAAAAAAAGGACAACTTTTTTTTTTTTTTTTAACCTGTAGTTTATGAGCCAAGTAGAAAAAGTAGAAAAATGCACAAGATGTTATATACTCCACACAGATCTAGGCAAGCTAAAGCAAATTGTTGCAAGCATCAGATAATCCATTTATCATGTGAAAATCGAAACAAAATACAGCCTTTTCCTTTAATATAAGGCCATAGAAATACAAATCCTGTTTATTAAATAGTAGCTTCCGGGTGGTTTTGTCTTTTCTGAAAAATGTGCCATGACGTGTTTACTGAAAGAATACTTTTTTCAAAGTAGCATGTAAGGAAGGTGCAGTGACATCTGAGTGCTTTTAGTGAAATTAAATTATACCTTTGCGTATTAATTAATTCTTTGCAAACATTCTGACAGGATTCAGTAATGTCAATTCATCATGGATGAATAATTACAAACATCTTTGCAGTGTGACTTTTAATATGCTTTTTAGAAAATAAACCTTTTTTTAAGGTATGACATTTCTTCTCTGTGCAAGAAATCTAGCATGAGACCAATGACCTTGAGAGGGCAACTGCTTTAAAATAATTATTATGCTATGTTTGCAATGCAGTCCATGAATTTTAGATTTCGAAGAACGTTCATATTCCTACAGAACTGAAGAGAAGAGAAGAGAGAAGAGAAGAGAAGAGAAGAGAAGAGAAGAGAAGAGAAGAGAAGAGAAGAGAAGAGAAGAGAAGAGAAGAGAAGAGAAGAAAAAAGAAGAGAAAAGATAAGAGAAGAAAAAAGAGGAGACAAGACGAGACGCAATGAGATGAGATTAGTTGGAAGGGACCTACAATGATCATCTCATTCAACTGCCTGACCACTTCAGGATCGACCAAAATTTAAAGCAGGTCATTAAGGGCATTGTCCAAATGCGTTTTAAACACTGACAGGCCTGAGACATCAACCACTTCTCTAGGAAGCCTGTTCCAATGTGTGAGCACCCTCTCAGTGAAGAAATGGTTCCTAATGTCCAGTCTAAACCTCCCCTGATGCAGCTTTGAACCATTCCCACCCATCCTATCACTGGGTACCAGGGAGAAATAATCTGCATCTGCCTCTCCACTTCACCTCCTCAGGAAGCTGTAGAGAGCAACGAGGTTGCGCTGCAGCCTTATTTTCTCCAGATTAGACAAACCCAAAGTCCTTAGCTGCTCCTCACAGGACATTCCTTCCACCCTTTCCACCAGCTTTGTTGCTCTCTTCTGGATGGATTCAAAGACCTTAAGATCCTTCTCAAATTGTGGGCCTCAGAAGTGCACACAGTACTCGACATGAGGCTGCACCAACACTGAATACAGCAGGATAATTTTTATACCAGAGAATTTTTGTCATCTTCTAATTTTGAGGCTGTATCCAGAAGAAACACTAGGACTTAACATAATTATAGTTGCTGTCTTAATCTTCTATAGAAATTTCAGCTGTGTATTCTATTGCCTGCTGTTAAAACCCATTTTCCTTTATTTTTTCCTATTCTTTTGGTAACATGGGACAAACAACGTTAAGTATTATAAATAAAACCAGAGCCCATATGCCACTGCTAGCATCAAAAGCTCTCCTAAGTTTTTTACAATCTGGCCATAATTCTGAAGGAAAAATCTGATGTTTAGAAAATTAGCAATATTTACTTAATATTAAGATGCTTTCATTTGGAATATTGCAGTCTGCTGTTTATGGTGCACTTTTAAAGAAAATTATGTCCCATAGTGCATATTGTGTTTGTAATATGGACAACGCATGTAAATTTTACACTTTTAGTGGATGACAGAATTCAACAGGAAACCTTCTCTATAAGAATACTAACTTCTTAAAATATACAAACCTGCCAGAAACACTGGTTAGTTCAGAAATTTCATTATAGTAATAATTTTTTTACTTGCTTTTTTTGTCTTTATTTGTGAAATCTGTTTATTTGCTTTATTTTAAAACTAATTCTACTTTAAAATGTATATATATTCATAATTATAATAATTATTATTAAATCATGTTACTTTAAAATTTGTATTATTTATTTAAAAAAAGGCAAAGAACAGGTATTCACATTATGCATAGTAACCATAGTATACATAATAAAACTTGAATTTAACTTGGAATTTACAGACAATTAAAATAAAAGCAACCAAGTACTTCATTTTGAAATGTGCAATAATGACCCGATGTGGACCCAAAAGTGAAGAAGAAAACAGTCCATATCCAACATCAGATTCTTCCTACTCAGGAACCCCTGTTACACTCAGAAGCTTGTTGTAACAGAAAGGAGCATGCCCTTTCTTGTTAGTCTGATTAATATTTAACAGAATAACCACACAAATTACTTAATCAGTATTATAGTTAGAATCGTTACATATCATTTTCCTATCATCTACCCCTTCTCAGTGGTGTAATGCTCTCCCTTTAAATGGTCCTTTTAGTCCTACTGTTGACCCCCCACTTTACCTCGACAAGAAACAGAGACTGTAACAACAAGCTATTAGAACCCCATGGTCCCTGTGGGGAGGATCCCAAGGGTTTCTGGGTGCCCAAGGGTCCTTGAGGGGAAGTGGGCTGCTCCCCGGCCCATCAGTCCTCTGTTTGTATTGCTGCAGAAGGGTCTTCCTTCCCAGGGGCAGGACATTGCATTGATTTAGTTAGGTTCCTTTTGGCCTATTCCTCCAGCCTCTTTAGGTCTGTCTGAATTGCCAGCATGCACCCCGCCCAATTTGGTGTCATCTTCAAAATCCGTCATTTTCTCCAGGCCATTGCTAAAGGTGTTAAACAGGACAGGTTCCAGGATAGACTTAAGCAGTAGTCCTCCTTTTACTGTACTGTAGGTAGAGTACAGCTCGCTAACCACTATCATCTGAACCTTATCATTCAAGCCATTTTTCTACCCAGCGGGTTGTAAAACCATGCAGACCATAATGCCATAACTTGGATAGCAGAGTTTTGTGGGAGATAGATAGTATTGCAAAAGTAAAGGTGATATTTATTAATAACAATGGTATTCATTTTAACACATAATGAGGGCCTACTTAAAAATCTCTAAAAATGCCATGAGATCAATGCTTATGAAGAAGATATACCGGTGTTTTGTAAAATTGGGAAAAAAAAACAAAACAAAAGAAAGCCAAACCCAAATGATCTAGAAGAGATCAATTGCTTTAATGGGCAATATAGAATTTCTTTTGAGGTAAAGCTACAGACTCATATTTTTTCCAATAAAAAGGGTAGAGAAACAAATTAGATAAGATGTAACATAGTTAATTCAATGTAATGTATCTTACTGCTATTGTACAATGTATTTCATAGTTTTCCTTCAGCCAAGTCTTTGATTAGGTTTATTTTCCTACAAGAGAAAGAAATTTTTTAAATGGCATTCTGATAGAATGTGCAATATTTCTTTTATTTATTTATTTTTTTAATTTAGTAGCTCCCACTGAAAACTCATCTAGAAAGAATACACAGCAAGAGGTCTCATAGCAAAAGTTTCACAGCACATTTTGACATCTTTACATATATATTCTTAGCTATTTCAATATAATATTTTAGAAGCATTTAATTTAGGAAAAAATATACTATATCAGCTTACAAAGAAAGTTATTCTGATTAATTGAAGGGAAATTCAGCAGTTTACGTTATCCCTGTGCAAAAAAAAAAACCTAAAAAAGAAAAAACCACCACCTACATATAGTCTTTAGGTCAAAGAGAAAAGGCCTGAACAAAAATGTCAGTGCAACAGGTGAAGTGAGTTTTTTCCCCTATGCTCTAGCCTTGTGGATAAATCCATTTATAGCTTTCTCCTAGGATTTTTTTCGTCGGTCTTTGTTGCTTGGACAGGACCCTGCACTTTGTCTGTTTTTTATCAGTTTCTTAACCTTTAGGGTATACAGTCCTTAGGTGTTCTTTTTTCTTCTTTTTATTTCTCCCTAGCTTAGGAAGTTGTAGCAGTAGTAGTACACAATAATATAATTTCAAAGACACAGATGAAAAATTGCCATCTTTACACCACACCTTTCTCAAAATAGGGTACTTTGTAACCTAGCAGTTAAGGCACTGCACTTCTGACCTGCTGCATAAGAGGAAACTGAATCTATACCTCATATATTTTAAAAGTGCTTTAACCATAAGACTTACCTTCCAGAATGACACTGTAAGAAGACGGGGGTAATTGCAATGACATTTTTATGGAGAAATTAATCTTGTTAGGAGATTAAGACATAACTTGCACAAACAACTCTGTGCCTGCAGAAAACTCAACTGCAAAAGAAATTTCATGTGCAAGACTAGGGGTTTTTATTGTAGTATGGTGTCAAATCTATTATACAAGTGTAATGCTAATAAAAGATGCATATGCACTGCTCCCTGGCCTTGAAGCCAAATGGCACAGCTTCACGCCCTCTGTAAGCAGGGCTAACCCAATGTAAAAAGCCTGACTTGGGGAAAGCTACTTAGTAGCTAGGACAGATAGAGGGAGCACCCTAAGGATGAAGTTGCACACATGACGAGGATTCCAATGCTTGAATATTCTTTCTCCTTTCTTTCATTTAATGGTGTAGATATACCCATCAATAGCTAAATCATGGTTTAGTATGTATGTGTGTGTAGTTTTGTATATACCCTGAAGACCTATTTCTTCTTTGTCCTGTGTAACTCATGAGCCATGAGCTTTACCACAGAACTTGGTCTACTGCAACTTTCCCTGTAGAGCTTGATTACTCAGTGAACAGTGCAGGAGCTTATTCCTTCAGCTTTAAAAATCACTTTGTTCTGGTCTTGGTACACTGGGTACCATTACATAACGCACAGTTTCTTGGAAGTGCACGTCAAATTTCACCTGATTTAGACTCAGGAAGCGTGGGTGGATATGTAATTATTTAATATCACATCTTTAGTGTATTAGGCAAGTTAATCATCAAGTTCTTCTCATGCTGCGAAGTACTTCTATGAAAAACTGGGATGAAGTGCGGCCATTCCCATCCAGTCAAACTTTCTACAGTTTTAAGTGCCTATGTAGCATAAAATGTGGTGGAATTTTAGCCCCCAGATGTATAGTACAGAAAATAGATGGCTTTTTAGTCATTAGTTTTCCTTCCTTATGTTCTCTTTTAGTGATTCATATGCCCTCTAATGCTTGAAGCACTGGAATAAACAAATATCTTGCAGTTACTGTTTCTCTGTCAGAATCACAGTTTGTGTAGTTCTCTTTTCTTAGAGAACACATACAAAGAATATAAAATACACTTTTTTTTTTTTTAAACTGTGAGGGTGGTCAAACACTGGAATAGGTTGCGTAGGTTGTGCAGTCTTCATTCTGGGAGATGTTTGAAAGCCATCTGGACATAGCTCTAGGCAGCCCTGCTTAAGCAGTGGGGTTGGACCAGATGACTTCTGGAGGTCCCTTCCAAACTCAATCATTCTGTCATTCTGGGATTCTGTAAACTTAGGTGTTTTATCTATGTGCCTAGGATGTAACAGGTAGGTGTGTGTTTAATTTGGCTTGTTAAAATTTGGGGTTTAGAGGCTTCTGATCTTTCATAATATTACTTTGTATATATACACACCTGCAGATGTTTGTGTTTACATACGCAGATATGTTTATGCTTGAAATCCACCAGAATTGTAACATAATATGTTTTTCTGTGTTAAATAGGTTTCTTAGCAATTGACCTTCGTATGTATTCAAGCAGGAAGCAAAGAGCATGAAGACACTGGTGCATACGTAAGTGTCTAATGTTGTGTGGTAAGGATATTCTTCTGAAAGAAGCTGTGACACAGGACCGAAACCAAAGTACTATCTATAACTGAGAAAGGATACTAAAAGGTGTTCACATAGCATTAATTGCCTTTGTAAGGAAAACTACAAAGTCCACATTTTATAAATGAAAAACAATCAATAAAAATGTTGGTTCACTTTCCCTGGCTATTTAATTAAGAATAGCTCACATTTAGCAAGCTGTTAAGAACTCCTAGACAAGATTTCAAAAAAATATTTTGAAGCACAGATGAGCTTCCCTACTGGAGCATCTGCTCCTATGGTGAGAATTGTCAGGCAACTTTAGACATCTAAGGCACTCAGTTACTTAGAGTCTTATATTGTCATTGGAAAGGTCCTAATGTATCTAGCACATGGCTGGCTCGTAATAAAATAGTTCTATGTGGTCCCAGACCTTTCTGGAGTAGCATGTGGAAGCCAAGAGAAATATTCTTAGCTGCCTTTGATGATGTTGCACACCAATGTTTAAGGAAGCTCAGCTTTGTCCCTAGGAGGAATCTGTAACAGGTAGAGTACCTGTAGAGAATGATTCGATTCTCCTAAAGATGTTTTTCAGCATTTGAAATAAATAAAATGAATGCCATCTTGAATGCATTTCCCATTGAAATCTTTATGCTCCCAGGAAGAGTAGACTAAATTTTCTACAGTATTGTTTGCTTAAAATTTGAACTTATATGGAGGGATGAAGGTATCTATTATGGACTCTCTCATAAAAATGTGTAAGAGTGACATACATAAATTCTATTGCGTATGACAATAAATTAACTTTTTCATTTCCCTTTTTATTTTTTACTCTTCTTTGACAAAAGGAGACATTTCACCAATTTTTGCCTTATTTTCAAAGACAGACATCACAGAAGAAACTGTGTCTGCACAGACTTAGAAAGTATCTTGATTCTCAAATATTCCAGCAAAAACTTGTTTGTATCAAATTTTCAATGTCCTCAGAGAAGACATTCACATTTGAGCTTCCCACTTGAACAATTCCATAATTAGTTATAGAAATAGTCATTCCTAGGGTACAATTTAATTTCATATTAAGACAGGCATATGTAAAAGGACCATAGAAGACTTGTTTGGATGTGAATGTGTGCAATAAGCACATCTAAACCAAGTTATGTATGTTCTACCTGTTATGCTGTTATGCCTTTAAACACATCATAATGATTTTTTTCAGTATCCAAGCTACTCTCAAGTTTGTTTTCTGTGTGATTCAGTTGTTTGGGTTTTTATGCAGGTTGGGTTTGTTGTTTTGGGTTTTGGGGTTTTTTTTTAATAATTCCATAGGTGTTCAGATTTTAATTTTTTTTTTTTACAGTGTAGAATGATTGCAAGACATCACAGCACCACTATAGGTGCTGCTGGAATATTTCATAGAAAACTTGATTTTGACATCTTCCTTGTACATATATGAGTTATGTTAAGCCTGTTAGGACATTTATATATGCCTTTTTTTATTGTGACTTCACATTTTAAACAAAAATGGCAATTAAGATAAAAATGGCAATTAAGCTACCCATCTCCCTCAAAAGTAGAGCCTATCAGGAAAAAACATATGCATGTAATACATATATGCAGTTCATGTTCATATGCTTCCATATGGGTCCTTTCCACAGGGTAGAGTCCTTCAGTAATGACTGCTCCAGGGTACATCCCATGCATGGTCACAAGTCCTGCCAGAAAATATGCTCAAGTGTGGGCTCTCTACAGGCTCCACATGTCTTCAGGACATATCCACCTGATGCAGCTCAGTGTGGATGTCTGCTCCAGTGTAGTCCTCCATGGGATACAGAGGGACAACCTGTGGCTTTTTCCATGAGCTGCAGGGGAAACTCTGCTCCAGTGCCTGGAGCATCTCCTCCCTCTCCTTCGCTGAATTTGGTGTCTGTATAGTTGTGTCTCTCACATTTTCTTACTCCTTTATCTCCCAGATGCTGCACAGCCTATTTTCCCTCCCTTCTTAAAAATGTTATCACAGAGGTGCCATCAGCATCTCTGATGGGCTCAGCTTTGGCCAGCCCTGGGTCTGCTTTGGAGATGATTGAAACTGGCTCTGTCCTACATGGGGACAGCTTCTGGTGTCTTCTCACAGAAACCACCCCTGCAGCAAAAATGCCAGATGGGAGAAAAGTCTGTCTCAGTGGCCTGGCAGGAACATATTTATCTGAAATGGGAACTCCTTAGTTCTATTTCTAGAATTATTACGGGGTAAGGGTTGCTGTTTTTTGGTTTAGTATGCTGTAGTGTCTCTAATACAAAGAAAAGACTAGAGAATTCAGGTTTCTGTTAGACTGGATTCCTTCAGATTTGGGAACCAAATCCTTTATTAGAGTTGATATTTAACTTCTAAAGATATCTTAGGTCTTTTTCAGTCATTATTGCTATTTTCATTAGGGGTATTTACTCATACCATTAAGAAAAATCAATAAAATAATAACATGTCTGTGTGTAAAACAGGAAAACAATGCAATCATGTAAGACATTAATTGTCTCATGGCTTATCAAGAAAATCAAATTTAACAAGATGAATAATTCAGAATTAAATTTACATATTAATTACACTTGCAAATAACCATAGTAGCAATAACTATAATTGATTGCATCAATCATAAAAGTCATGAATATATGTTTAAATAAAATAAAGACTACAGCTTTAAAACACACCTGGGTAATTTTACATGAAAGAACAAATAAAAGAAATTACTTCAAAAAAAGTGGTAATGAAGAGAGTGTGCATTTCTGTCTCACATATTTGCTAATTGTTCTACCTAGTGATATACAACTTGTTTGTAAAATATCAAGAAAATAGATTGAATGCTCACGATTTGGTCTACTATTTGCATATATATTAATAGTCCAAGACATCTAAATATTTGATCTTTCATTTTTTTAGATATACTTTAATTTGAAAGTGTATAGGCCTGAGAATTCCTGGTAGTGTGCTATTTGTTTCTAAAAAAATGCAGTATTGTTGTCTTTGTGCCTTTTTTCCGTGAAATAATTTAGTCATGATCCTAGTAAATCTATAATAATTTTATAGCATATATAAGCTGTATTATTATTTGGAATTATAATTTATGAAATTATTATAAGGGGGAATCTCTGTCTGCTTTGTCAATGTCACTCTAATATGCATTTGATATATAGTGATTAACCCTAATCACTTTTTACAAGAAACTGTATATACTAGCTGTCTTGCAGGCCAGAGATTTTTTCCTAACCTTTTCTTATTTAGCCACAGAGACTTGCCAGGAGATGGCAAAGATCACTAAGCATGTATCTGGTCAGCTTCAAATTTACATAGAACCTCAAGGCTGCATCCTGATTGCCTGTTGGGATGAAACCTCTTAGATTGTTTCTTCTTTTAGGACAAATTGATGTATAGTCAGTGAGGGAAGTTTGATGCATTTGAAGAAATCTCAGTGAACAATGGAAGAACTGGACTGCCAGGCATTATGACTGCACCTGTCTTAAGATGGAACTTATAATTCCAAGCAGGCTCTATGTAGTCAGCCACACTGCATGCTACCTAGACATTACTGCAGCAACAAAACAAGGACAATGCAAAGGCACTGACAGCCTGATTTAGATAAAACTTCCATCTTAATATCAAACCTTGAATATGTGAGCAGAACATACAGCCAGTTACCTAAGAATTTCATTTCAGTTAAGTTTACAACTTTTGAAGAAACACAAATAGTAGTTTCCCCTTTTCTGTTCAAGCAGCATATGGATGACACGTTTAGCCACATAATTTAGTTTTAGGTAGTCCTGTGAGGAAGAGGGATATAATATAATGTCCTCAGATCTGTTAGAACTGACTGTAAAAGTATTTTAAAGTGTTCTGAAGTGATAGGATAATGCACACTGACAGAATAAGCACACGTACTGTAATAATGCTTAATAACAGAGATAATACTTTCCACAAACTAGATGAAAATATTTACTTTTCTAGTGCATACCTTTAAGGGGGATTGTAATTTTTGTTTGTTTGTTTTTTCATGTTTGAATGGCAGTGATGTCAAATACTTTTACTGCATAGAAATAGTTTTACTTTCAAGTAGGCCCAGATCCAGGTTCACAAACAACTGCATATAATGTCTGCAGTATAGGTGTCAAAGTTCCAGTTACTGTCAGTGGAGATGGAGGACTTTACTGCTGATGTGAGCTGCCATAAAAGTGGCCTAGTTAGAAGGGGAAAATTACTGAACAGAAGAAAATGTCTGCTGAAAAAAGTTGACAGAGAAATTGCCTTCCAGCCTAAGAGCTGTGAGCTTGCAAACCAGAAACATCCTTGATAAGTGTAGCTGGCATCTTTGAAGTACAGCTGGGTGCCTGGAAACTGGAGACATCCTGAGATACCATCAATAAGTGCAAAACCCAAGAAACTGTAATGGCAGCTCACCATCTGAAAAAGTGGAAATAGTCTGGGAAAATAAAATTGTTCTGAAAGAACCGAAAACATCATAATCTATTGGCTGTTACAGGTGAAAAACAGACATTAACAGCATCTATTGCCTGTTCAAAGTAGTGATGCCCTAAGCTTTTAAAGTCTCTATGATATAAAAAGGATTTCACTTTTAAGCAAAAACGTAGCCTCTCTCTCTGAGAACTCCCTGTGCTGCATGTACTTTTCCTTTCCTAAACAGGCTGAACTCTCTGCATGAACTTTCTACAAGATCTTGGACTCTCACCAGGGACACCTGGCTGACTCCAGACTCTGTGACATGGACCATCTTTGAAGTCAGACTCTGTTATTTTATTAGTCCCCACTCTGATCCCACTCCTGGGGTTGGTTCAGTTTGTTGTCCCACCTCTGGGATGGCTGGATCTACTTCTGTGATCAGTTTGTTCTCTGCTTCCAGATGTTTTGTCCCCTTCTGAAATCTGCCTAATTCTCTTGATACCGATATTAGGTACCCATACAAGTAATCTATTATATCTGGTGTTACATTTTCGATAAGTTGTTTCACTAATTTTAAGTTTGTAGTAACCTGCAATACTGTATGCCTATGTGATTGTTGCTATATGAATGAGTGCTGCTATTATCGACTGCTGCCATGTTATTGATTGATACTATATTGTCGATCATGGACAGTAATTTAGAATTGTGTACAGTTCTGGTGTCCTCAACATAAAAAGGACATGATGCTGTTGGAGCAAGTCCAGAGGAGGGCCACGAGGATGATAAGGGGGCTGGAGTACCTCTCATATGAAGACAGGCTGAGAGAGTTGGGGATGTTCAGCCTGGAGAAGAGAAGGCTGCGTGGTGACCTCATAGCAGCCTTCCAGTATCTGAAGGGGGTCTATAAGGATGCTGGGGAGGGACTCTTCCTTGGGGACTGTAGTGATAGGACAAGGGTGATAGGTTCAAACTTCAACAGGGGAAGTTTAGGTTACATATAAGAAAGAAGTTCTTTACAGTGGGAGTGGTGAGGCACTGGAATGGGTTGCCCAAAGAAGTTGTGAATGCTCCATCCCTGGCAGTGTTCAAGGCCAGGTTGGATGGAGTCTTGGGTGATATGGTTTAGTGTGTGGTGCCCCTGCCTATGGCAGGGGGGTTGGAACTAGATGATCTTAAGGTCCTTTCCAACCCTAACTATTCTATGATTCTATGATTCTGTGATACATATATATATATTTACTTCATTAATCGTAGGTATATCTTCCGGTCATGATTTTTGACATGGTATACTTGCTAGAAGTGATTTTCGTGGTATTTATGGTAATCTGTAAAGTAGAGAAATTTAGAGGATAAAAGCCTCCATATAGTTGTATATTATGGGATCCTACAGACCCATAATTTTTACCTTTACACACCTGCAGTCTGGGTAGCCTTTTGGATTGTGACATTTATTAGTGTCAGAAGTGGGATTCTGTAAAATACACAGTTCATAGATGCAGACACTTGGGAGAAGGTAGAAGAAAACATCAAAAGGTAGTAGAACATGGAAAATTGCAAGAAGCCCTGAAAGCAGAATTTCACGAGTAGCAGGAAAGTATTTAGCTTCCAACAGAGACATATGCAACTGCAAGCACTTTGCTAAGAGCTGTTAACCAGGAATCTCAAGACATTTTACAGTGACTTAGAGCAGCTAGAACAACTTCTCCTTGGATCTTACAGTCCTGATAAAAGCCAGATACTTCAGAAATTAGAAACTAGTCTTGGATCTTACAGTCCTGATAAAAGCCAGATACTTCAGAAATTAGAAACTAGTCTGAGACCTCTGGCTTTACAACAGCGCCAGCAAAAGCGTACACGCTCGGTATCAGAGAGTGAGCCCATTGAAAAGATACATATACTGAAAACTGACAGCGGGGAGGATAATTCTGGGCCTTTCACCCCTACCTCACGAGTCCAGTTCTGGCAACAGGCCTCATACCCCCATTTTGTTGCCTGACTGTTAGGACAACCACTTTGCACCCCATTGTTCAGACTTCCACTGTACAACTCCTGGCTCCTGCCAGAAATAGAGGCACTTCTGTGGTACCATAGGTCACAATGATCAATCTATACTGTAAAACAACTAGTGAAGAGGTCATTAACATATGGCAAAAGGCTGAGTGTCTAGGTGAGTGGCATAGTGTTACCAAATGGGAGCTTGAGCCATTATTCTTGATTGGAGCGAGCCCAAACAAATTTTACTTGGAGGAGGAATATTTCTTCAAAACTCTGATGCAGGGACTGGTCTCTACTTTAGGATTTTAGCAAGCACATATTCCAGGATTTGATATAATTGCTCAGCCCTTACATAATATGTTAAAGAAGTGTGTTACCTAGGAATGAACAATTATTCTTGAAGAAGCGTTTTGTTTATCAATACACATATCAGGCAATGTGCCCTGTGATACTGAGGCCCCCTTTTAGACTACATAATGGACTCACAGAAAACGGATACTGATGGAGATTGTGTCAACAAGTTTCCAGTAAAGCCCAATTATCTCCCATTTGATTTGGATGAAAAGTGTGGCAAGGTTCCCAAGTATGATATTCATCTTGGGAAAACTCATTACTGACTACTTATATAGTTCTGTTAGATACAGAAACCACCACATTAGATGTAACCTTAGAAATATTCCCTATTCTTCAAGGAATTAGAGAACCTACTCCTGTTCCACAGGGAACTGTGCTCCCCACTGTGACATCCACATAGGCCTGCCTTACATACACAGATAGAAGACCTAGAAGAAACTGTTGCATTTCTAGAGCTAAACATGGAGGCCAGAGGAGATATCTTAGAGTGTCAAGTAAAGCAATACTGAATACCTGTATTTAGGCAATATTTTTCAAGAATTTGGTTACTGAGAGGGAATGCAGGCTTCACTAAATTATAAGTATGTATTACCATATGTGATAACGCTTGCAGGCATGGTGCCCACCTTGAACTTTCTTAAGATTTATAGTTCTGTGAAGGTTTGGGGGTTTTGACTAAGACCAACTGAAAAAAGTTCAAACCAAAAGTCATAATTTAAAAACTGATTCATAACTGGTTTTGTCTATGTTATTAAATCCTGAAAAATTAATTTCACCCACAGTGACATATTGATTTTTTTGGTGTGTGTTATTGGTTTCAAAACAAACTAGTTAATTTCTGATTGTTTTAGATTCTCTAAGAAGCTATTTTTCAAAAATTTTAGTAAAAAAAATTTTTGTAATTGAATTCGCTGTCTTTTTGAATAAATGCAATTGTTTCATTTTCCACCCAGAAGAGTTAGCAATTATAGCAAAACTGTATTTTTTGTTCATGAAGAGGTTGATTTGAACCATAGGTGTCCTGTAATTCATAATATATGTCCTAATATGAATATCCTTTATTATTGCTGTAACATGCTACTTTTTGGTTAGGAGTTGCTTGATTTCTTTGGTTTCCAATCGGCCCTTATTAATTATTTGTGCAAAGATACATTTGGCATGTATACTATAAAGCCTGATGACTTGCTTATGAAAACATAGTTTAAGAAAAAAAAAGGTGTCAATCGTTTTACAAACATAAGAGGTCTTAGCTTGAACTGGCCAAATGGTATTGTTTGAAAAAATGACACGTGCAACAGCTAAGATCACAGTTTTAATGAAGAGTCCAACACTTAGAACATTCACACATGATTTAAGAAAACCTGATTCAATTTATTCTGCTGCCTCAGGAGACTTAAACCTGCACTTTGCTAGAGGTTTCTCTTAAATACGAAGCTGTGGAATACCTGGGAAAGATAAAACATTTTTCTGTGCCTTTTCTTTGCCTGTCTCAAGGCTTCCTCTGATATAGCTTTGTTTTTTTCTGCAACACTCAGCACTTTATTATTTAGAAATTCTATGCAAAGTTCAGCAGCCAAAAAAAGTAGACATTAAAACTCTAAATCTCCACTTCCCTCTATGAAGTTTTCAGGCAGTTTGGTCAAACTGTTGGGGAAAATAGGTTTATTCAATGTCACAGTATTTAACTGATACTGTTTCCCACAAACATAGTCCTCAGTTTGAAAGGGGTTAGTAATGTCCAGCATGAAATGTAACATTCCTCTTGGTGTAAAATATTGTAACTTGTGTTTTTTAAGCAGGTAGGACAAGAAAATGAAATACATATATTTTTGAGTGAGATAAATTACTGGATTATAGCAAAAGAACCTTCACCTTATGTTAAAAAATTATTTACTCACCTGGCTCACCTCTCATATTTGTTCATATGACAATTCTTGTTCCTTTAACAAGCTTCTATTTAGTTTTGATAGGAAGTTTTAAGAGGGTGGTAAAGCTCCTCTCCTAGACCACCACTCACCTCCCATCTGCTAAAACCCTGAAAGAGGAGGTAAATCAACTATTGGGGTATGTGTGGCTCATTGGACTGCAGCGAATGTGCTGTTCATGTGCTATTTTCATTGTGAAACTGACACTGGCAATTAATTTAAAAGAAGTATTTGTAATTTCAAATCTATATTGTTTTTAATTTTTTTATAGATTTTTCACAAGTGTCATGCAGTCTTTTGTAGGGATTCTTTACCCATGCCTCAGAGAGCTTGCTGAGTCCATTAGAATGACACAGATAAGGAGAAAAGATAAACAGATGGAGGCCTGGAGAAATAAAGATGATTAAATATTGCATTACTTTATCCAAAGAATGTCCTGATACTCTTATTTGGGGGATGATTGTAAGAAAATGAAGAAAAAAATAACAGAAGAACTGGTTTTGAAGAAGGACATTACAGTGCAGACGAATAATCCCGTGTGAAGGAGAGAGGGAAGGAAACACACAGAACTTGACGATATCGGTGGAAGGAGAAGACAAATAGACTAAAAGAGTGTGCAGAGTATTCAAGCCACAGAGACATGTAGTGAAAGATCAGATACAAGGGGAGAATTAGGAATTACTCATTCCACCAAGAAAACTGAAGTTGAAATTAAGGAAGAGAAGAGACACTGAAAAAGACTCAGGGAGAGAATTTGCAGGGAAGAGATGTGATCATAGAGATGGGAAGAGAAGAATTCTATGACTATAAATACTGTTGTCTTTCACATGAGGGTCAGACAAGAATTGTGGGACTATAGGTGAAAGACTGCTTTGAAAAGCAGTTTTAGAATGTGAAATGGAGTCGAAAAGTGTGATAATTGATAATAACTGAATGTAAGGATATTAAAAGTGTGACAAAATTGATTTTGACATTCTGATTTTTGGGAAGTAAAGAAAAAAGTGTTCAACATAAATCAACAAAAACTCAATGTGAAAGCTCAGGTACATTTTATGAAAGTATCCTATTACTTTGTTACCTTATGACCCTGTTGCCAGATTCTTTGGAATATTTGTTCATCTTTTTTAACCCTTACTCGTTCAGCCAGCTTCAGTAAAGTATGCAGAATAAATTTTGCTTTTTATTATTTAATATTAGGGCCAAATTCAGCTAGAGAAAAAGTACAGTATCCTTTTTTTTTTTTCACTTCCACTGTTATCAGTCAGTTTGGCATTCACATGTAGCAACACCTGACAGCTCAGACCAGCCTAAGATACTGGTACTATCTGATGAGTGGACAGAATTACTGACAGCTGTGGGGGAAAAAGGGGGTGTCAGTAGCCAGTGTGGTGCTGTTAGCTTTTAGGTCTGACACAGTCTGCCATCTCACATTTAGCAACACCTTATTCATGTACTCAAGCAAACTCAGTGTAAACAAATGTGAAGACTACCAGAAAAAGTCAGTAATCTGCAGTTTAGGAAGAAAATTAAGCTCACCTGGATCCCAAAGTGCCTGCAAGAGAAATTTCTGGTTTAAAAATTGTGGTAGAAGGATACATGTTTCTGAGGATCAGGGAAGAAAGAAGCCTGTTTGCCTTGTCTGTTTGTCAGCTCTATGCAGTAATTAGAGCCTTCTAGAAGAAATGTGTCTCCTTGGTGAGCACCAAGCAAAGGGCAGGTTAACACAATTCGGAGGGGTGTGTGTCTGTGTTTGTAGGGAGAGGGGAAGGATAGTGGCAGAAAGAGCAAACAAGAGGAAACTGAGAGAATGCTGAGAAAACCAGGGTGCAAACATAGGCAGGACTCAGTTATGACAGAGAAGGCCTAATATAAATATAGCCCCCAGAAAACCACTGAAATGCTGCTTGACTTAGAGTAAATAAGAACACCATTTATATCAGTCTTCTTGAAAAAGCTGAATGTCTGCCCTCTGAAAAAAAATAAACACAAAAATAGAGACTTCATTTGTATGTCACTTAAAATAAGATTTTTGTCTTGTTAGTGTTACTTTTTTCTTTTTTTTTTTTTTTTAATCTTCTCTGGGACACGAAGTCTTTTTTTCTACAAACTTAGGAACTTGAATTTTGGTGCTGTATTTAAATGATTACACAACTATACTCATACAAAAGAGCTCCAGGAAAAGACATGTATTAGCTATGCATTACTTGAAAGCTTAATTGATAGCCATAACTGATATTTTGAAGGGTGTACAAAATAAGGATGTGTCAACATCTTCTTTTTACTTCACTGTCCACTACAGGTCACTAACAAAAACAGTTACCTGACTAGATATATGTCTGATTTGACTAGTATATCTGTTCTTATGCCAAGGAACTCTTCATTCACTGCTGTCTCAGTAAAATGTGTACTGTTTTAAATCAAGGAGTTTCTTCTTTTAAATAGTGGCTCCTGCAGCAATACAGCTGACATGCCTTCCTCATTGATTAACAGTTCAGCTGATCAACCTAGGGAAAGAAAAGAATTTTAAGACTAGCAATAAAAGCAGTAAAGAAAGGCAAGAATTCATTTTTAACACTACCAACTTGTTTTGCCATCCATGCAAAACCATAAAAGATTGTTTAAATTATGTGATCTTAACTTGCTGTCAAGAAGAAAAGAGAGGGAATTAAAAAATAAATGCTTTTCTCTTTTTACTTATCAACCATCTTCACTAGGCCAAGCCCATGTCGTCTTGTTACCTGTTGAAAAGTTAAATTGCATTCTATTTGATTGCACACCCAATTAGATAAGCAATTGTCAGTGGCAGTTGTGACAATCTCATATTTCTGAAAGTGTAGTGCTAAGAATCAATATGAGACAAAGATAAAGCAGAACCAAGAAGTATGATTTAGCTATACATTTCCTTATGAGTTCATTCCTAGTTTATGCCCTTACAAAGCAGTATTTTCAAATGGCAGTAACAACATAGTGTGAGGAGATGTTTTTAAAAATGACTTAAAACTACATCTAAGTTACAGACCATTTTCCTTGAGAACTCTTACGATAAATGCATTGCAACCAAGTGGAAAACATATTCCTTTTCCTGCTGTGATTGCACATTTGTACTCTTGAGTGCAGGCACATGTATTTGCAATTTCTTCCTGACAGCTTGATTAACCTTGAAAAGTTGCAAAATGAAAAAAAAAAGAAGTCTCATAGTTAAATTTCCAAATACACTTTGGAAAAAAAAACCCAACAAAAAAGCAAATAACAGAGCCAAACCTAGTAGTCTATAAATAGCTGCTAGTAGCTTTATTAGTTTTTGTATTCTTGCTGTTATTTTATGTATAATATTTACCTTTTTAAAATTAATAGTGTCAAAAAAAGGGAGTTAGTGTGGGGCTTCTGTAAGGAGAGGCTGGAGCTGCGTTAATCTGGACACAGCTTGTTCCAGCCAGCTCCAATGGACCCACAGCAGGACATAGCTGAGCCCCTCAGCCATGGTGGCAGCACTTGAGGTGAAACACAAGAAAGGGCAAAATGCTGCCTGAGAGAGAGGAGGAAGAAAAGAAAGTGTTAGGAACAATCTGGCAATCACAAAGGTGAAAAAAGAGGAAAGTGGCAGTGGTGGTGCTGCTGCTCCAGGTACTTCAGATGCTGAAGCAAAGGCTCCTCTGCAGCACATGAAGAAGATGATGGTGGAGCAGATAGATATTTCCTAATGGAACTGCAGCCCATGGAGGACCCGTGTTGGAGCAGTGGCAAAGTGTGAAGAGGAAGGAGCATCAGAAAGGAACTGTTGTAGATGGACTACAACTGCCCCTGCCTTGTGCTACTCAGCAGGGTGGAGACGAGGTAGAGGAGTCAGGAATGGAGTGAAGTTGAGCCCAGGAAATGTCTTTATTTCTCAGTACTGAAATGTATTTTAATTTAAAAAAAAAAAAAAAAAGTCATTTTCCCTAAGTTGATTCTGTTTACCTGTGATGGTAATTGGTAAGTGGTCTCCCATGAGCTTTTTCATCTTCTTTCCTTCTCCTGCCCTTGTGAAAGAGCACCTGAGTTGGCATCTGGCAGTTGGCCAAGGTCAACCCAACATAGCTGTGAACCAAGATATCCTTGCTACTGATGCATACTATTCGTTAGGAGAAAAATAGTTTCAGTAAAAGTTTTAGTTATTGTTGCTTAGCATTTATTCTTACCATGTTAAACTGAGATACAGTAATACAGTGCATAGACAGAACAATACAGTATGTCATTAACCACTTAAACCATTAATAGAAAAATGTAATATTTTAAACTTCTGTATCTCTAGGGACTTTTATTTTAATAATGCATAAATGGGCTGTATTGTTGTGCCAGGGTTGAAAAGACTGTATCAAATCACACCATAATCTAAATATAAAAGGAACATGAGTGGGGAAAGATTAAGCAACATCAAGTAAACAAATTACTGTAATGAAGTGTTCAAATCAATGTAAATAATAACAGTTATGTTCCTTCTATGGTCAATTGCTTGGTTAGTTTTATTAATTACATATATATGAAATGAGAAGGACCATGTAGACTCCTGTGAAACCAGAGTATAAGTATTTAAATGTAAACAAAATGAGTTGGAGAGAGGTGCAAAATCTCAATGTTCAGAGCAGAAGATGAAGACTTAAGCTATTAATTTTGACTTCCGTTTTAAGGCAAATACATGGTTTATTGAAATTTTATAGAATAATATTTGAAAAAAAATTCCTAGAATTGGTGTCAGTTCTAGCCATTTCAGAAGATCTAACCAGCTGCAGGCAAATTCATGCTGTGACAAATTTAATTTCTCTTCTCTGAACTGTAATGTTGTCCATGACTAGATTGTCATTATTAAGATGCTTGATAGAGAGGTTCGGTCTTTTTTTTACACATGAACAGCTGAAAAATCTTGATCTTTTTCTTACGTTGGAAAAAGTCACAAGTAAAGTAGGATTTTATTATAATCACTGGCATAAACCAAAGTAAATTAGGCTCTAAATGATGCAAACATCTCTTTTCTGTCACCACTCTATGTATATATAAATTAATCTTCTGTTTACACAGAAATTGAACTACATTATTGAATTACACCTGTTCAGCTTTCTTCTTTGGAAAACAATGGCACTGCACCTAAACAAAACTCAGTCAGGCTTCTGTGTCCTATCTAGTCCAACTGTTTTTAAGAGGAAACATTAAGAAACATTACTGCATGAAAGGGTGTGGGACAAATTGTTACAGCAACAACATCTACAGTTTTCAATTTCGGCCTTAGCACAGTATAAAGAATGACTTCAGTCCATCTCCTTCACCTAACAAGCCCATGTAACAGATGTTCCCTGTGTTTTGTGGCAACAAAATAGTCCAGGTATTTATGGATTAAATTTATTCTGTGAACCATTAGCTCAATGTTACCCAAGGCACACTTGAGGAATGTAATCGTGGCGCACTGTAATTATCTAAACAGAGATGCTCAAAGGTATTTAAACACTTCACTGCTGTTAACTTCTAATCCAAATGAAATGAGAAACTGATAAAAGAATCAGGTGCCTAAAAAGCCACAGTTTCTTTTGTAGAGTGATCTGATGTTTTAACACCTGACTTTGGATGAATTGTGCCTACCTTCACACTAAGACTTTCCACAGATCTTCAGTCTCCATAAGAAATTAATTTAAGACTCAGGTTTCCTGATTGGTTTTTTTTGCTGTTTTCTTGATGTGATGGCTTTTTTGAGCTGTTCCTGAACACACAGTGCTTCCCAGCATGAAGTATGGATTCTATGTGACCTAAGAGTATGGATTTTCCTGCAGCTGTTGGAGGAGAAAATAGACACTGCAATACTCATCATAGTAGTTACTTATCACAGGGACTGTCTTTTCTTTATCATTTGCTGCTACTTTCCAAATTAAAACACTGTAAGTGTGCAGAAATTCTGAATAGAAATATATGCAGAGAGAAGCAGGAATAATGAATGGTGTATTCTGTTCGTTTAATTAGATTTCCCTACTGAGTTCATTTTGGAAGAGATTATGTTCTAGATAAGTGAAGGCTACCAACACTATGGAATTATAATATTTGACAAACTAAGTAGAACTTTCTGTCCCTTACTTCAGAAATCTTTGAAATACAAAATAATGAACCATTGCACTACATTCCTAATGTGCCTGTAAGTAGATAATATTCCTTACTATAGGTAGGTATTTTTTCATTAAACAAGTAATCCTTCATTATTTTACCAATAATAACAAATATCTACTGATTAGTAGAAACTTGTCCTCCTGAATGTCATTGTTGAAGTGAATTACAGCCTTAATGCTAGCATGCAGCTTCTATGAAAGAGTTTAAAACCTAAAAAGTAACATATTTCTTTAGCTGCCAGAAGTTTCCTGTGATACTGATTATCTTAATTGTGTGTAGCTTTACCAAATTAATCTGTTTTCAGTCACTGAAAACTTGTAAGAAAAAAGCTTTGTTAACTTGAATTTTATGCAAATAATATGTAATGTATTTGTAACTAATATGGTACATTGGTACATCTGATTCTCTCGTTATACTCAGTCTTTTGACATTGCCTTCAACTGAAACAGAGGTTGGTATTCAGCTGGAAGAAACCCTGTCTTAGATGTGCCTCAGTCCGGTAAAGTAATATTGAGCCTTCAACTTTCAATGAAGTTTCACAGAAACTTATCACAGAACCACAACTGTTAATGTGGGAAGGGACCTCTGGAGATCCTCTAGTCCAGCTGGCTTGCTCTGAGCAGGACCAGCTACAGCAGGTTCGTTCAGGTCTGTATCCAGTCAGGTTTTTAATAGTTCCCAACATGGAGACTTCCCAGCCTCTCTGACACGCCTGCTCCAGGTTTTGATCACCATCACAACTAAGAACAAATAATAAAATTATGCTTAAACATTGTGTATTTGGATTTAAGTAAGGCATTTGACGCTGTCGCCCACAGTGTTCTCCTGGAGAAATTGGCTGCTCATGGCCTGGATAGGAGGATTCTTTGCTGGGTAAAAAACTGGCTGGATGGCTGAATGGTGGTTAATGGCATTGCATCTAGGTGGCGACTGATCACTAGTGGTGTCCCTCAGGACTTGGTGTTAGGGCCAGTGCTGTTTAATATCTTCATTGATGATCTGGGTGAGGGGATTGAGTGCACCCTCAGTAAATTTGCAGTTGACACCAAGTTGGATGGGAGTGTTGAAGGACAGGAAGGCTCTGCAGAGGGATCTGGGCAGGGTGAATAGATGGGCTGTGGCCAAAGGTATGAGGTTCAGTACGTGCCAGGGGAGGTTTAGATTAGTTATTAGGAAAAGTTTCTTCACAGAGAGGGTAATCAGGCACTGGAACAGGCTGCCCAGGGATGTGGCGGAATCACTGTCCCTGGAAGTGTTCAGAACCTGCATAGATGAGGCCCTCAGTGACATGGTTTAGTGGCGATCTTGGCAGTCCTGGGGTAATGGTTGGACTTGACGATCTTAAAGGTCTATTTCCAACCTAGTTGATTCTATGATTCGCTTCTTCCTGGTGTTGCTGCAGGGTTCAGTCTCAGATAGATCATCTGCTTTGTTGCAGAGAGCTCCTAGCCCCTCATCTGCTATCAGGGCATTGAACCTCTTCTGTAGTTGCAGAACTGCAGGTACAATAGCAGCCATTCTGCCGGTGCCAGAGCTCACATGCTCCCAGCCTTCCCCAGCATAGGAGTTTCTACTTCCCAAGCTGGTAAGCACAGAGTCTGCCCACACCTCCTTCAGTATAGATGGAGATTAAGGCTTTTGTACCTGCACAGTCGCAAAGAAGATCCAGAGAGTCTTTCCCATCACTTCTGATGTTGCTCTGACCAACATCCAGGTCAGAGGTCCACTGAGCTCCTCCTGCCATACTCTACCACTTAAAGAGGAGTTCTGGAGAAGATGGAGCCAAGCTCTTTTCAGAGGTGCTGAAACACTTTCCACCATTCTTTTTAGCAAGAAAAAAGTAATAACACTATGTTTCTTTTCTGAAGAAAAGGTTGTCTACGCATGCTATCTTTCAAATGCAGTGAGGCTGTCTACAATGAACATCATTTTGTAGTATCTAGATTTTGCCATATCAGTTATTTACATGTAAATTTTCACATCCCAGTATACCTATGAGAAATCAAGAGAGTGAAGAAAGAAAAAGCCTGAGTAGTCTTACTAGTGTTATTCCTACTGAGGTGATATGAGGATCCATATTAGAGTGCTGCCCTGGAATTTAGAAGAATCTATAAATTGATAATTTACTTTAATCACTATATTAGTTTAAATGAATGTAGCTATTAAAAGCAATTAAAATTAGTGTAAAAATAAGAGAGAAAACAGTTCCAAATGAAAGAAGAATGTGTAATAGTGGTATGAAAAATGAATATATAAAGTTAACAAAACATAAGGAAGTGAAAAGAAAGCTATTGAAGAATTTTTCTTTGGGGTTTTTTAATACTTTTTTTCTCTCCTTTTTTTTTTTTTTTTTTCTATTTTAGAATAAAGTAATATAACTCTAAGAAAACACCCTGTCACAGATATTCTCAGTATTAATTAGATAACATAATGCTCAATTCACATAATAAATTATATTTATTCCATAGGTGTTAAAGTGAATCTCATAGACCTAATTATTTCATTGGATATGACTTCTGGAAACTGAATAGATACTTCTGAGAGATAAATATCCTTCACTGTTTTCAAAGACACTAGAAGAACTATGGCACTTCAGAAAAATATTCTCTTAAAATCTGGAATATGGATATTGGCATAAAAAAACCATAAAGATGGATATTGATCAGCACACAAATTTCTGGCAATGTGTAGCAGTCATGTTTAGTGAAGTGAAAATGGGAAGCGAAGGTGGAGAAACAGAAGGCTGTAGATTTTGTAGGGGTTTGGTGAGGGTTTGTTTGGTTGGTTGGTTTGGGTTGGGTTGGGTTTGCTTTTAGTTTTGGTATGGTTGGTTGGTTTGATTTTATTTTTTGTGTTTGGGTTTTTTTTTTTTCTTTCAAACAAAAGCATTACACCTGCACTTCCTGTTAACGAAATTCTGTAGACTTGCTTTCATACTTTTATCTTCAAACCATTCTTTCTTTTTTTTTTTTTTAATTCTATAGAAAGTAATTTTATGATGATTGGGTTAACATGTACCCGTTTACTTGTGTATTTTTTATTTTTAAGTAAAATAAAAAAAAATTGAAAAGACTAGGATATTCAAGATTTTGTTTTTCAAGCCAGCCATTGCTATGTCAATAAAATGTTCCCAAGTAGCCATTCCCTCAAAAATTTCAATGGAGGTGTTTTTTGGGTTTGGGGTTTTTTTGATTTTTGGTTGGTTTTTTTGTTTTTTTTTTCCCAAGTCTGAGCTATGAAATCCTTTACCTAAAAATGTAAAATTTTTACATTTTTGTTTCTTGCCTTTCATAAGGACATCACTTGAAACAGACAGACATTAAAATGTTGTGGGTTTTTTTCCTCCATTTTAATTAGAAAAATCATATCATTTTAATGCCTGTGACAAAGAAAGGTTTTCACTTGTTATTTCATACATCTTGCGGAACAGATAGAATTGTAACGTAAGTGATCATGCATAAAAATTACTTTCCAAAATTCTAAAGAAAAACATCAGACCTGCACTTAGAAGAAAAAAGAAAAACCAAGATAAACCTGTCAAATGTTAAAAAAAAAAGAAAAAAAGGCTAGTGGGGGAGGGAAGTATGTTATGCACTCTACTGCTAATATTGATCATATAGACACTTGCTAAGTAAATTCAGCTATCTGTCAAGCAATTGTCAGCCAAAGGAAGGAAGTAAGGTAGATATCATGAGACTTCAGCATCAAAATTTCCTGTTAGAAGATAGATGTCTAATACTTTAATGTTGAAATGAAGGAGCAAAAATAGTAAAGAGAGAAATTGTTTAGCACTAATCTACCCTGCAGTATGTCTTCTAGTGTGCTAATATGCTTCTATTTTATTCTGCCAACGTTTTCATATCACATTGAGACAATTAGCAGAGTTCTGAGAAAACTTCAAGGTCTTACAGCCATTTCTACTTTCCATAATAATGTATCATGTTCAAGAATAATTTCTGTTTGGAAAGGAAATTGAGTTGCAGACCTGGGCATAAGACCTCTTGCTCATAGAAAGTTCAATTTAATATCTGTAATTAAATGTTAAATCTATCTATCTCATTATGGAGATAAGAAATTAATAATAATATCTAGCCTTAAGTTTCTCTCACCTTTTGATATATAGAACTAAGGGGTAGTTCGAATTGCTTTTGTTGAAGTAATTCACATATTTGACTTCATATTCTAGATGTCTTCAGTGAATTAGAATACTTATTTAGATAGCATAAAAAAATATTTTTATATATATCTTATGGGTACAAATCACTATATTAAAAATAATGGGAACTGGGAGATGAATGTGTGATTTACTCTTTGTTTTTTACACCTTTTAGGAGAACAAGCTTAGATCTTCCTCAAGAAATAATTTTAAACGTACATCATTATAATTCATCAGTTCATTAGAAAAATCTTTGGTTATTTGAGTTTGCATTGTTTTAACGCAAATCTTTATTGTTGTTTTTAACTATTACAGAACTTGAAACTTATTTTAAAAGCAATGCCTTTCTACTGTGCAATACTTCATGGAAAACCTGAGGACTGAGTATGCATATGGTGCTCTGCAACATACTATGTAGCTCCCAACCACACAGGTTTGAGCCAGCAAGATACCTGAGTGTTCACTAAGCCATATTTCCCAACAATCTTCACAAATATTTACAGACTGCATCTGGTAATTCCATCTCTTCCCCACTTCTGGCAACAGACTCATACTGCTCTGTTCATGAAACACATGCATCCCTACTCTCCAGAAAACTGCAGAGCTTTAGTAGAACATAGCCAAAGACTTAAAACTACAGAGTACCATCAGAATAAAACTGTTGTCATCAATAATGGAGAATTTACTAAGTGAAAATGCCAGATAATCTTAGAAATGCTGCTAGGCTTCAAGCTCTAGGGAAAAAGACAGAAAAGTAATTAGTCTCTGCTAACCTGATTGAGAAAAGAATTGAATTTTATTTATTCTTCTTCCTCCTAGATCTGGTAAGCAACTTAACCCTGTTTACATGAAGAGTAATAAACACCTAAGAGTTTTCTGAAGAAAATTCCAGAAGTGGCAACATCACATTTTTGTTAGGAAAAGATGTTCATATTCTTAAAAGACTGATTCGGATTTTGTCCATTTGTTTACCAAATTAATATACCATGAAATTGTGAATTGTTATTATACAAGGTATAATTGTATAATTGTTATTATGCAATGTATTATAAAATAACCAGGAAATAGATAGGTAGAAAATTAAAATTCTGTTCATGATCAGTACTCCTTTAAAATTTGCCTGGATGAACACATTCTATAATTATAAAGATAATGCATTTTTCCCCAAACATGTCTTTGAAATGCATAAAAAGTTTAAGATACTTTGCAAAGCATATATCATACTGAAAGTCTGAGAAGCATTGAGCCATAAAAAATACGCAAAAATTAGAGTTACAAACAACGGAATTTATAATTTAACACGAAAGCTTCAAATCCTCAGTACAGTCCACTAGTAATTTATTTTAATGCCAGGTCTAAATGGTAATTTAATTTTGTTGTTTGTTTTTCAGTTTGTGTTGTTGTTATTTGGTTTGATGGGGCTTTTTTTTCCTTTTTCTTTTAAATTTGTATGTAAATTTTGTCAGGTTTTCCTTTCATCTTCCAGTAATCAAGAATCTTCTATGGTACTTAATCAAAAGTACTATAAATATATAACAATATATATCTACATAAATGCACACATAGACACACACAAATCATATGCATATCCTTGATCAGAATTATGAGCAATTGAATAATTGTATTTTATTTATTCAAGGAGATGTGGATAGAGCAAATAATAGGTTATTTCTTCTTCAACTACTCTTAATATTATGTTCAACTTACACTACACGTTTTGCTACCCAAAGATGAAATTGCGTTCTATAGGATTTTTTACTGCAGCACACACAGACACACTCACTCACACTCTCACACAGGTTTGAAATTACATATAACTGTATATGTGTTCCATTTTGGGGAAGGAATGTATTAAAGTTCTGAGATAACCATGTTTCTAAAAGTTCCATTTGATTGTACACTCAAAGAAGCAAATCTCAACTCCCTTTATCTATGACAAAAGAGAAAGGAAAAAAATCACAAAACAAATAAAAAGAAATAGAAAAGTATCTTCTTGAAATAATAGCGTTACTAGACAAAGAAAACAGCAGTATTACTTTCTGCTCATATTGATCAGTAAAACCTTAAAAATTAATTTTAAATTTATAGATGACTGGATGAAGTTTATATAAAGGTCAACATATTTTTTCGTTTTTAGGAAAGGATTTAAAATTTTTAGTTGACTGAATATTTGAGAGAGTTTTGAGTCAGTACAGGTTTACAGCACAAATAGAGTTTGAAACTCCAAAGGTGTTTGATCAACAGTATTTTAATACTGAATGGTAATCATTTGTTCTGCCTAATGGAAAAGAATGACATAGTTATTTCTGATGGAGTCTCTAAATTGAGTTCTTTTCCAAAACATTAATAACTAAGTGGAGTATAGGTTTTATAGCCACTTGGCTCTTATTGTATTTGGATGTAGACTATAGCAGTTTCCTACTTGTAGCTCCCAGCATTTTGCTAATCTTTTTTTAACTCTTTAAAAAAAAAAAATAAAATCATTAAGTGTGTTTATATTATATCATTAGTGGTAAAATTTAATTTTCCTTAGAGAAGACTGGTAAAAAAAAAACAGCATGTGAAAGTGTATTTATTTAATTCAGAAAATACCCACATAAGTGTGGTTATTAAAAAGAGAATTTATTTTTTTAACATACTGCAGGCATATGTAATAGAAAAAAAGGCACTTTTTAAAAAATTGTACATTGGTGTGATTTATATGCAGCTTTTCTGTATACACTATAACCTGTGCATCTATATATAAATGACTTCTTCCTATATAATATATACACACAAAACCCCCCTGCATCTATAGTGTATATACATATATTGTAACCCCTAAATTCAGCCCGTTCCAGTGCTCAGTCACCCTCATAGTAAATAACTTCAGGAAACGCTTTTTTACTTTGAGGGTGACTAAGCACTGGCACAGGTTGCCCAGATAGGCTGTGGAGTCTCCATCCTTGGAAATATTCAAAAGCCGTCTGGAGATGTTCCTGGGCAACTGACTCTATGTGGCCCTGCTTGAGCAGGGAGAGTTTGGACCAGATGACCCCTAAAGGTCCTTTCTAACCTCAACCATCCTGTGATTCTGTGATTCATGCTATAAATACAAAAATTTTACACAATTAGCTGATGCAGAAGCAACAGATTCTTTTCATATATACATTCTTACTTCTTTAACTAGACTTTCATATAAACAATTGAGCCCTTTTCAATGGGAAAAATTAGAACAATTATTTTCTGGACTGAAGAGACCTGAAGGGAAATTCTAGCACAGCTGAAGTTGAAAGGAGTTGCAGCTAACTTCAGCACTATCAGTACTCCATTGAGTCTGTCTATATGGAAAGAGCCCAGATATGATTAGGTAAGAACGTGATTTTCTTACTCAACAAAAGGCATTTAACCACTGGAAACCATTTCAATCCTTGCGAGACATTTATTTATTTTCTAGAGTAGAAAAATAGTCAGAATTTAAACTCAGACTTATTTTCCCAGTAAAAATTGCTAGGAAGTCAAATGAAAATATTTGTTTTCTACTGAACTGTACTTTTTTCTTTCCCATCTTTTTCTCCTATTACCTTGTGTGATCTTTGTTTCAAGTCCATGAAGATCACCATCTTAAAGTTCCCGAGTAGTTTCACAGAAATGCTTATATTGAGCATTGCATTTCTCAGTAGCTGGCACCCAGAGCACTTGTCCTGCTTATTGGCTGGTCCAACATGATGTTCACACACAGAGGCTCAAAGTAGGAAGGACATTCACATAGAAGACAGTTAGAAAGAGGATTTAGTAACACATATATGTCTCATGTATTTGCACTGGTAACAAAGGTTTACAGAGATGATTAGTGGTAATAACTGCCTGTAGCCTTTCATGACAGAAGTACAGTTCCTCAATGTTTAATATTGGTTCTGTGAAACATAAGGGATCCTGAGGAAAAAATGTGATCTTTCTTTTTTTCTTAGTGCCATTTCCATTTGTCCCTGACAAAGTATGTCTCTGGTTACAGAAAATCAGTACCGAACAAAAATAAAAAATTCTTTGTAATTACAGTCATTCTAAGAATACTGAAAGCTGAAAGAGGACGAATTTTTAGTTTTCTGTAATTATTTTTTTTTTTTTTTAAAGAAAATCTGGAATACCATTTTCTCTTTCTTCTTCTTGAATATGGGAAAAAACAAATCAAAATAAAGCATGCTATCAACCTGCTTAGCAACAGAGTGAAGTAATTAATGAAGACATGATGAGATGAAACAGAAATCTCTTATGATCTACTTCTTAAGTACTTGCATTTTTCATCTCTATAAAGCTATGTAATAGCCCTATGTAAAATCATATTAATAATTAAGTATAATTTTGTAAGAATGCATATGTCAGCACTGAGTCTCCTAGCAGTTAATTTCAGTCTTTTGTACTTCTATTTGGATTTGCAAATTTAACATGCATTTTATTTTTTTTCCCCCAGCCATTCTTCTGCAGTTATTTTTCAGCCAGACCAAGTGCAGAGACCTTAAACTTACATGTATGCATGCACATATAAGTACAGCACAGCCGATATTCAGCTGATTGGGCAAGGACACAATCCTATTAACACAGAAAATTCTAGACATGAGAATTCTACAGGCTGTAGCTATTACTTCTCTGTTTTTCTACCTTTTAGACACAAGGAATGTAGTAAAATCTTCATAAATATTGTGGGAATAGAAATCTAGATTTGCAGCTTCAAAACCTGGAAAAAATTCAGGGTTATATTCCTGAATTACAGGGATTTCCAGGTTATATTCAACCATCCACCTTTCAGTCTCTTCTTTCATTATTACCCTAATATTTTCTCCTGTATTTCTGAACAGTTTTACCTTGACCAAACTAAAAAATTCCATTTTCTATATATCACTCATCAGCTTCTGTTTGGAAAGAATCAATATCCTTCTCCCCATTGAAAGCAAGCTGTGCTTCCAAAATAGAAGTTGCAGTTTTGCCCCTATAGATTATTGTCTACTAGTTCCACCCCAGTTATACATCTTTCTGTAATGCTTTACATGTTCTAAACCAAAACACTTCAACAGATTTAAAATCATAACATAGATTTACGTATACATTTCTTCCTTATCCTAGAGATCTATATATGCAACATGACATTAGATGAAATAATTTATTCACTAAAGGTCTGTATGGAGTGCCTGATAAAAATGGAAGATCACTGCTTATTATTATTATTCAGAGGAAGCTCTGTCTACTATTTTTTACATTTGATAATATCAAAAATTAGTGTGAACAACCCAGAGAGAGAACATCTGGGCATGGAAATAATTCTCTCTGTGGCATTACATCAAAAAGTAGTTAACTTTTCTTCAGTGTAATTCCAATTTGCTATAGCAATTTAACCTGTTAAGCAACTTTGCCTGATCAGTGAGCTGTGCAAAAGTGTGGCTTTCTATTAGCTCAAAGTAAAATCAAGTACTGTGAAACATAAGTGTTTCTGTCATGAAGTATGTAATGTGAAATTCTTTGCAGGACTTCGATAACATAAAACTGCTAAAAATCTAGCCTTTTCAAGATGCCAGGGAAGCTGAGAGGAAGCTGGGCTGCTTGCTCCAGGCCCAAACTGTGCAGGGGCTGCAAACGTCCAGCACTGCTCATATAGGAAAGAAGGAGGGCAGCAACCCAGGAAGCTGGGAATTAGTCACGAGAAAAACTAACAAAAAAAGGAGGAAGAGGACAATTAACAGCAAGGGGCTTCCTCCTAAATCTGATGTCCCCACCCAGAACCGCTTTGCAGTTCTGCAGGGGGCTAATGAGAAAGCACCCACCACACCTAATGAGCATCCTGCTGATGCACCAGTAAAGAGGCTCACTACTGGCGCCTCCAGGAAAAAGTGGAGGGTCATAGTAGTAGGGGACTCTACTTTGAAAGGCACAGAGGCACTCATCTGCCGGCCTGATCCAGTCTCGGGGGAGGTGTGTTGCCTGCCAGGGGCTCAGATCAGGGATGTTGCTGAGAGGCTGCCTGGACTAGTAAGTCCTGCTGACTATTACCCCCTTCTAGTGGTCCATGTGGGTGCTAGAGATATAGATAGCAGTAGCCTGGAGAACATTAAAAAGGACTACAGAGCCTTGGGAGAGGTGGTTAGGGGCTCTGGAGCTCAGATAGTTTTTTCATCAATTCTCCAGGACAAAGGGGAGGACCTTAAAAAAGCTAGGCGTGTCTGGCAGGTTAATAAATGGTTAGAATGCTGGTGCCATAGTCAGGGGTTTGGCTATTTAGAACATGGGGCTCCATTTGGGAGGCCAGATCTCCTGGAGGCTGGTGGAGCTGGTCTGACAAAGAAGGGGAAGAGCTGTTTTGGTAGGAGGCTTGCCAGGCTGGTCAAGGCAGCTTTAAACTAGATGTGTTGGGGGAGAGGAGCATTGATCCATCCCAACATTCCTGGTCAGTTGCCAGCACCTGTAATAAGTGCTTGGAGAGATGTAGAGATGTTCCAGCTGCCCCAGCCATTGAGTCAGCTTCATTTGGAGCTCGGCTAAGGTGCCTCTATACAAACGCCTGTAGTATGGGGAACAAGCAAGAGGAATTAGAGATGTGTGCAAGGCTACGGGAATATGATGTCACTGGTATCACAGAAACATGGTGGGATGGCTCCTATGACTGGAATGTCGGAATGGAAGGTTACAGGCTGTTTAGAAAAGACAGGCCAGGCAGACGGGGAGGGGGCGTTGCTATCTATGTCAGTGATAGGCTAGAGAGTATGGAACTCTGTCTGGGGACGGGTGATGAGGTAACAGAGTGTTTGTGGGTCAGGATCAAAGGGAAAACAGCAATGGGGGACATTATGGTGGGGATCTGTTACAGGCTGCCTGATCAAGAGGACTCTGTGGATGAAGCGCTCTACAGACACATAGGAGCAGCCTCACGCTCGCAGGCTCTGGTCCTCATGGGGAACTTCAACCATCCTGACATCTGTTGGAGGGATGGTACGGCCCGGCACAAGCAATCCAGGAGGTTCCTTGGTTGTGTGCAAGACAACTTCCTCTTTCAAGCAATAGAGGAGCCAACAAGGAGAGGTGCCATGCTGGACCTTGTGCTCACCAACAGGGAGGGGCTGGTTGGAAATGTGACGCTCCAGGGCAGCCTTGGCTCTAGTGATCACGAGATGGTTGAGTTTGAGATCCTCAGGACAGTGAGAAAAGCATGCAGCAAGCTCGCTGCCCTGGACTTCAAGAAAGCAGACTTTGGCCTCTTCAGGAACCTCCTTAGTAAGGTTTCATGGGATATAGTCCTAGAGGGCAGGGGGGCCCAAGACTGCTGGTCGATATTCAAGGATCACCTGCTACGTGCTCAAGAGTGTTGCATCCCGACTAGAAGAAAGTGCAGCAGGAGGGCCAGGAGATGGACAAGGAGCTGCTGAGGAAACTTAGAGGGAAGAAAGAAGCTTATAGAAGGTGGAAGCGAGGACAGGCGGCCTGGGAAGAATATAGGAGCATTGCCCGAGAAGCTAGGGACCAGGTTAGGAAAGCTAAGGCCCAGCTAGAATTAAGTTTGGCAAGGGATGTAAAAGATGATAACAGGAAAGGATTCTATAGATACGTAGCAAATAAAAGACAGACTAGGGACAATGTGGGCCCTCTCCGGAAGCTATCAGGAGAACTGGCTACCATGGATTTGGAGAAGGCTGAGGTTTTTAATGACTTCTTTGCCTCAGTCTTCACCTGCAAATGCTCTGACCACACCATGAAAGTCTTGGAAAGCAAATGCAGAGACTGTGAGAATGAAGACCTTAGGCCCGCTGTAGGAGAACATCAGGTTCGAGACCATCTTAAGAACCTGAATGTGCACAAGTCCATGGGACCTGATGAAATCCATCCACGGGTCCTGAAGGAGCTGGCGACCGAAGTTGCTAAACCACTGTCCATCATATTCGAAAAATCCTGGCAGTCAGGTGAAGTTCCCGATGACTGGAAGAAGGGTAATATAACCCCCATTTTCAAGAAGGGGAAGGTGGAAGACCCAGGGAACTACAGACCAGTCAGTCTCACCTCTGTGCCTGGCAAAATCTTGGAACAGTTTCTCCTGGAAAACATGCTAAGGCACATGAAAAACAACGAGGTGGTTGGTGACAGCCAACATGGCTTCACTAAGAGGAAATCCTGCCTGACCAATTTGGTGGCCTTCTATGATGGAGCCACGGAACTGATGGACAGCGGCAGAGCAGTTGACGTCATCTACCCGGACTTGTGCAAAGCGTTCAACACTGTCCCACACGACGTCCTTGTCTCTAAATTGGAGAGACATCAATTTGATAGATGGACCAGTTGGTGGATAAAGAACAGGCTCGATGGCCGCAGGCAAAGACTTGTGGTAAATGGCTCGATGTCCAGTTGGAAACCTGTAACAAGTGGTGTCCCTCAGGGATCGGTGTTGGGACCGGTCCTGTTCAACATCTTTGTCGGCGACATGGACAGTGGGATTGAGTGCGCCCTCAGCAAGTTTGCCGACAACACCAAGCTGTGTGGTTCGGTTGATACGCTGGAGGGAAGGGATGCCATCCAGAGGGACCTTGACACGCTTGTGAGGTGGGCCGATGCCAACCTTATGAAGTTTAACCAAGCCAAGTGTAAGGTCCTACACCTGGGTCAGGGCAATCCCAGGCACTGCTAGAGGTTGGGTGGAGAAGAGATTTAGAGCAGCCCTGCAGCAAAGGACTTGGGGGTGTTGGTTGACGAAAAGCTTAACATGAGCTGGCAGTGTGCACTTGCAGCCCAGAAAGCCAAGTGTATCCTGGGCTGCATCAAAAGAAGCGTGACCAGCAGGTCGAAGGAGGTGATCCTGCCCCTCTACTCTGCTCTTGTGAGACCTCACTTGGAGTACTGTGTACAGTTCTGGTGTCCTCAACATAAAAAGGACATGATGCTCTTGGAGTGAGTCCAGAGGAGGGCCACGAGGATGATAAGAGGGCTGGAGCACCTCCCATATGAAGACAGGCTGAGAGAGTTGGGGCTGTTCAGCCTGGAGAAGAGAAGGCTGCGCGGCGACCTCATAGCAGCCTTCCAGTATCTGAAGGGGGTCTACAAGGATGCTGGGGAGGGACTCTTCCTTAGGGACTGTAGTGGTAGGACAAGGGCTAATGGCTTCAAACTTCAACAGGGGAAGTTTAGATTAGATATAAGGAAGAAGTCCTTTACAGTGAGGGTGGTGAGGCACTGGAATGGGTTGCCCAGGGAGGTTGTGGATGCTCCATCCCTGGCAGTGTTCAAGGCCAGGTTGGACAGAGCCTTGGACCACGTGGTTTAGGGCAAGGTGTCCCTGCCCATGGCAGGGGGGTTGGAACTAGATGATCTTAAGGTCCTTTCCAACCCTTACGATTCTATGATTCTATAATTCTAAATGGTTTGAGCTAGATCCGTAGCAAGTGTGTATCACTATAAATTTATTGAAGTAAGATATCCCTACCTGGTTCCATAAAAAGACTATATGACAGAAATACACTGCAGCAGTGCACATAGATAAATAAGGATTGAATACGATGATGCAGAAAGTCCATTCAAGTCAATGTCATGTATACTTATCCATAATTTGTATTTGTATCCATAATTTTTACGGATCTAATAAAATATTTTCAACACATATTCAATGCAGCAATGTTCAGTTGCAATTTTTCCCCCAAAGGAATGACTCAATATGAATGTTGTGTGCTGGTGCTGACTGCGTTGCTTTGATGGTTTACAGCTCTTTGGAAATGAAGATGGTGTCACAATTTCTGTTTTTCTAATCGCATTATGGAGTAAAGAAAAAAATAGAAAGAAACCTCTTTGTGCTTGAAAAAATTCCAATATTCCTTTAAAATATATATCTCAGATAAAATGAAACAAAAATAAGCAAAAGGAGATCCACATATTTTTTAATACTGAGGAAATACTGAGGTGCTGGAACACCTATCCTATGAAGACAGGTTGAGAAAGTCGGGCTTGTTCAGCCTTGGAGAAGAGAAGACTCAGGGGAGACCTTATAACAGTCTTCCAATACCTACAGGGGGCCTACAAGAAATCTGGAGAGGGACTTTTTGCAAGGGCATACAGTGACAGGAGAAAGTGGAATGGTTTTAATCCGAAAGAGTGTAGATTTAGATTCTATGAGGGTGATGAGGCACTGGAAAAGGTTGCCCAGAGAAGTTGTGGATGCCCCATCCCTGGCAGGGTTCAAGGCAAGGTTGGATGATGCTGTGAGCAACCTGGTCTAGTGGAAGGTGTCCCTGCCTGTAGCAGCGGGGTTGGAACTAGATGATCTTTAAGGCGCCTTCCAACCCAAACCAGTTAATGATTCTATAATTCTATGATTTTTATCTAGACTTTATGTAGGTGGGCACTGACACACAGAGCTTTTTTAGTATCTATCCTTTCTACCCTGTGTTGTGCACATTTTTCCTTTCCTCCTTGGCATACTACAGCTGATATTTCTAGTTTTGCTCAAGAAGAAGGGTGTCTTGACAAATCACCTGCCTTCCATTTTCTCATCAGATGAATTAAGATGGTAGTGTTTGTGGACATAGTTTCTTTCCACTCCTGCTAAGTTAAGCTAAAGTCAGATGTTTGTTACTAGCATTTATTTACTCTTTCTTCATTGTTTACCCCTAAAACTGCTTTTGTTGGGTTTATGAAATGATATCCCTTTAGTGTTCAATAAAAATGGAGTGCTTTTTCTTTCAAGGCCTCTGCTATAATCTTTTGATTTTATATTAGGGGACTGCTGTTGATATCTCTTGTTTTTTCTCAATAACCTCCAAGCTCTGGTAACTCCGTAACATAATTAATGGTTTAATAGCCCAACCTAGACACAAACACGGTCTTGTCAAAGGTCACTGCATACTTTAAAAGATTCTATGATTCTATGATTCTAATAAGGTTACGTTAAAAAAAAGATCTATACCTACAGACCAACAGATCTGATGCTTGGATAGCTACTTGTTCTTAATATCTTCTAGATACAATATCAGTGGTATATAAACAAAATTCCTTTACATCAGCTAATTTGTAACAGTGCTAGAAGAATAGGAAGTGGCCTTCTCTAAGAAAAATATCATGTGGTATTCAAAAATATCGTACGAAACAATTAATTATGTATTGAATGTATTTCCCCCCCCCGCCCCTGCAGTGAACAAGATACAGCCAACAACATTTTACTTAGTGGTCTAACATTCATTAGTTAGTCTGTTTTGGAGATGCAGGGCTGATGACGGGAAGGAAATTAAATTTAATATTACAAAGTGAAATGACATTCTTTCAGAAAATTATGTTTTTCCTGGCAAAACAAGAAATCATAATCTGAAATGTCACAGTAAGATAAAAATACATTTTTACCTCATTACTGAATGACCATATGCCACCAGCATGAAATGATGTATAAAGACTTAAGATGTATTAGTTGAAGCATTTCCAGTACAAACAGGGAAATATTTGCACCATTGTTCAAGATAATAAGAAGAGACCTTGTAGAATAGTACTGTTCAAGAAACAATAATATTGAACAATACAGTCTGGTTTCTGGAATAATCAAGAACACAAGGATCAAAACGGGAAGATTTAGAAGTAAGGATTTAGAACAGCTAGAACAGTTCATAAAATGAGAAGAATTTCTATTGTCCCATTGTGAATAATAATGCTTAGAGATCTGTTTGGTATTTTTCAGAACTGGGCCGTGATGCTATTTAAAAATATAATAACAAATTCTTCTGCCTTATGCTCAAAGAGACACAGAAACATTTTAGTATAAGTGCTTAGGGAAGGGTCTAGAGCACTAGTTTTGTTATAGGGGACATACAACCAAAGCAGGACAACAAAATCAAACCAAACAGGTGAAACAGGAAAAGTTAAATGACTAATTCTAAGTGTACAGCCTTAGATATACAAATAATATGTGCCTGCACATACATATAGAAGCAAACTGAAAACAATTTAAATTGAGGACTCAATTTTAGTACCTAACTTTCACCTATTTTGGGGTCCTATTTCACCTTGAAGCACCTAAGTTCTTCTGTCGAGGGAAATAAAGCTGCCAGAAGGAGGTCATCACCTCTTATCTATGATGTTTATACTCATCCCTAAATTTAGTTGAACCAGATCTCAGCTTTATGTTATAAATCAGATTAAGAAAGGACAGAGTAGTAACGTCAGATCAGCACAAAGGAAATGGACATAAAAAAGACAGGATTCATTTTTAAACTGAACTCTCACTAGAGTGTGTTGGTCCATGTTTTTCAATGTGATTATGTTTTCCAGAAGAAAAAGCTTTTTTACTTCCACTGATGTTACTTTAAACATATAAAGTCACACACTGAAATAAATGCTCTGACTTCTGTGTGTTCTAAAAGAGGCATACCATAAAATCTTAAAGTTTCATCTGCAAAGAATTAAATTGTTTATTTCTGTATATGAGACAGTAGTGCTGAAAGATACTTTTCACAGTTAGGATGTCCAAGATTCTTTTAAGTTATAAAGTTCTTAAAAGTTTGCAGGAATGTTTTTGTAAAGAAAAATTTCATAAAGTTTGTTTCTGCACCTTCCAGAATCTCACATATGATAGGATATGAGGTCACTTTGAGATATTTTGATACATGCTAATTTCATGAGAAAACAGAATTGACTGTAGAAATCAAGGATTTATTCATGCGCACACCTGTCTGTTCAAAACATTTCCTGGTTATCTATGAAAACTGAATCCTTCCAGGAGGAATTTCTCTCTACTAGCTGGAGCATTAATACATTGGACATATACATTTGAGTTACTTGTACTACGTAGTGCATATGAAGAGAAACATGGTTTCTTGATTCAGAAAATGCTAGTATTAACTTGTACACTTTACAAAGAAAAGGAAGGCTTGTAATTCTATTCTGAATATGAAACCCCAAAATTACAATCAGCACTCGATAATCTGAGGACAAATTGACCAGCTTTCAGATGGGACTTATTAATGTCACTGACTTGTAAATTCTTTCTTGCTTATTTTTTACATGTACTCCATGGTAGTGAGTATGTTCTTTGGGTTTGTTTGTTTGTGTGCTGATTTTGGCTGGGGTAGAGTTAATTTTCTTCATAGAAGCTAGTACGGGGCTACGTTTTGGATTTGTGCTGAAAACAGTGCTGATAACACATGGATGTTTTAGTTACTGCTGAACAGTGCTTAGACAGAGTAAAAGCCTTTTCTGCTCTTTACACCACCTCGCTAGCAAGTAGGCAAAAGAAGTTTGGAAGGGGACACAGCTGGGAGAGCTGACCCCAACTGACCCAAGGGATATCCCATACCATATGATGTCATGCTTAGCAATAAAAGCTGGGGGAAGAAGAAGGAAGGGGAGACATTTGGCATTTATCTTCTGAAGTAACTGTTGGGCATGATGAAGCCCTGCTTTCCTGGGGATAGCTAAACACCTCCCTGTTTTGCTTTGTTTGCATGTGCAGTTTCTGCTTTACCTATTAAACTCTTTATCTCAACCTGCAAGTTTTCTCACTTCTAATATTCCAGTTCTCTCACCCATTCCAGACTGAGTGGCTGTGTGGTGCTTGTAGTTGCTGGCTGGGGTTAAACCACGAGAGTCTGGTTTTTTTTCTTTCTCACCTAACCAACTTCTTCATTTTGTCAGATAATAAAGGGTTAACTGTAAAAAAATATAGCAATAAAGAAGATAGAAAAAGAAAGCAGAAAAATTGTTATCTGGTCATGTCCCAGTAGGATGAACATAATTTATAGGGTGTACATAGGATACACTTTCCCAAGCTAGCCTGCAGACATGCTGTTATGATCCAACTAGCTACTTATACTAGCCATTTTAAGGTAGACATGAAGTTTGAGTAATGATTAATTCTATAAGGGATTCATTTCAACTTTCCCTAACAATGTGTGTGCTTCTGAAATAACAACTACTGCAGTTAGTATTGAGTTATACTTTGTACGTGATAAGTCAGTTTCTCACTAGGAGATTTATCCAGCACCTACTGAAAAAAATGAAAATCCTTCCACTGAAACTGATAGACGTAGAACCAAGATTCATGGGGGTAGTCCCACTCAGTGCTTAAGGCAGTACACACATATACAAACACAGCACCATAATGTCTTTTTAGACGTAATGAACAAGAAAAAAAATTAGACTTCTTAAAAGATATATTTTTTTTTTTTTTTTTAGAAGAGAGCTTCTTTTCTGAAAAGAGCTTCTTATGACTGGGGGAAAAAAAAAAAAAATCACTTCTGTGGCCTTATAAGGGCCACGTTGGATGAGGCTTTAAAAAATCTGGAAGGTGTCCCTGCTTGTTACAAGGGAGTGGAATGAGATGATCTTTAAGGTTCCTTCTAGCCAAAACCATTCTGTAATTCTATGATTCTATGATCCTTGCTTCATGCTAGTATAGGAAGATACTTGTTCAAAATTACAGAAAGTAAAATTATAATTGGTCTGTATCCAGCTAGCAGTTTGCATCAATGGTTTCTCCATCACAAAGGTGGAGGATATATACAGAAAAAAATTAGTGTGAGATAGACTACATTCATACATCATATTGAAGATGGATTACAAATAATAATCAACAAAACCACCAGTAAAGACTACTCAGGTACCAGTATCATTCTATTGTGTGAATCCCTGATTTTTCTAACAAAGAAAATCCATTATGAAGAGTAGGCATTGTTTCTTATCTTTGTTTTGGGATAATAACTTCCTTTTCTTTATGGTTTTGGATTTTTTTTTTCAGTAACATTTCACAGTCAGATGTTAAAACATTTCATTTGCTGAATAAAGCATAAGGCAGCTTTAATGTTCAGCCATAATGGAGACAAATGACAGCTTCATTCCTAGCACAACTGGATGGAAGTAATTACTTCTACTGTCACAAGCCTGGCACAGACCACTGCCTGTAGAACAGCCCCATCCCTACAAAAAAAAAAAAAGAAACAGTCATCAGAATGAAGGGTTTCTTTCCTTCTGTAGCTGTCCAATATGATTAAAAGATTTTGTATTCTAAGCCCCTTTTTTCCATAATAGTATTAACACAGAAAAGAGCTAAATGAGCCATGACTATTTGTGCATCCTGTTAGCGGGATAACAAACTCATAGAAAACTTTTCTGAGGCTCTGATAATGTATAGCTTGTTGTTGTCACTGTAGTTTAGATTTCATTATGTGCCAACCATGCTAAAGGCAGATTAATAATTATAAGTAAACCTGAAGAACCGTGTTTTGACTCATTTGTATTATACCTTTTCTTCTTTTTTTTCAATGTAAATAAAATTCAGCCATAAGGCAGAACAAAAGTTGGCAGCAGGTGATCAGGAATCCATAAGCTAACGTACAGCTAACTGTTTACAAGTCTAAAGGTAGCACATCTCTTTTTAGAACAGAATCATAGAATAGTTAGATTTGGAAAGGACCTTAGCATCAACGAGTTCCAACCCCCCTGCCATGGGCAGGGGCACCACACACTAAACCATGTCGCCCAAGGCTCTGTCCAACCTGACCTTGAACACTGCCAGGGATGGAGCATTCACAACTTCCTTGGGCAACCCATTCCAGTGCCTCACCACCCTCGCAGTTAAGAACTGCTTCCTTATATCTAATCTAGATATATAATCTAGATATAATCTAGATATAATCTTCTTTATTAGAATCATGAAAGTCAGAAACGAAGCAAATAATAGGAAACAAGACTGCTGCTTGTTTAGCCTCTATTCTCCATTTATGAATGCACTAATATATACTTCGGAAGTGAAACTCATGAAGCTTTTAAGGTTAGTAAATGCCTTTTGTCCAGATTAATTGAAAGAAACAATAGATAGTCCCCAAACCAGAAGGGAAACATATAATTACCAAAACCAGATATGTAAGTCAATTCAGTAATTGAAGCCATACAGATTATTACTTTTTCCCCCACTGCATATTGTTGAGTAGCAATATGGGGTGTGTTTGTGCACGATGTAAGTGAAAATGGTGGTCAGAAATAGAACAAGACAGTCTGAACACAGCTAGAGGAAGGAGAGTATGCAGTGTCCTGAAAAGAACCCAGGGAGGAGGCTTTAGGTCAGCTTTTGCCTGAAAACCTCTTCAGAATGTGAGAAAGGAACTTGTCTCCTATAATTTGTTTACTCCTGTTATCAGAGAAACAGCACTTTATTTATCTTCAGTGAACAAAAATGACTATGTCAAATAAATACATGACCCCATCATTAATTTCTCCTAATTGGAACAATCCAAAAAAAATCCAAAGCCTGGCTATTTTCAAGGTAAAAAGTGGCAATACTTCCAAATTCTCAGGCAATTTTTATATTGATAACTAGTTTATAAAACTGGCATGTTGAAAGAAATTGAAGAGTTTGATTCAGGAAGATGCATAAATGCTTACCAGTTCAACTCTGAAACTTTTTTTTCTGCTCTCTAGAAATGTGATTCTGTGATTTTAAAGAAAGCTATTAATGTAGAATAAAAACAAATGTGTCTTGAGGTAGAAAAGCTTCACAAGATTTGGAAATAGAAGGTTTAAGACAGTTTGAGAAATTATTTCCAAGTACTTCAATATGCAATATCATTGTTTAGAATCTTAAGTAATTTTTAAAGAAAATATCATTAAGTCATCTTAAAGGTTAGCACACTTCACAGACATACCGGGGCAGCTTTGTAGCTTTTCCATACTGTGAAAACAGTGACAACCTGCAGGCGTTAACACTTAATATAATGATTTTGTATGTCACTATTATGTAGAAAATCACGTATCAGAGTTCAATGATATTTACCAAATCTTTAAATATAACTTTACAATTCGGTGTTAAAACTGACAATTTTAAAATTGCTATCAATCACCTCTTCAAACATCGTGATCACCTAAACAGCATTTGAGTTTGCTTAAAAGTGGGTTAAACTTTCAAAATCATGCTATCGTCTGATTGTTCTTATTTTCTCATTAATTTGCATTACCTAAAATCAATGATAATGGAATGTGAAGCATGTGAAATAGATAAAGGAAATATCACCAAAGAAATGCATATTTGCCAAAAATTTTAGTTCTATGAATATTCTGATTATTTGTTTGAATTAATAGTTATGCTGTCTCCACATCATCCTTTTTGGACCTAAATTGTCTATGTTGTTACCTGTTTTTTTCTTTTATATATACCTCAGTATCCATAGTTGAGCACACAAATATTGTGAACCTTGGGGTATAGAAAATCATACAGAATTATTATAATAAGAAATTTTAAAGAAGAAATGTTGAGAAATCCAGTATTTGCAAGAAAAGGAGCTGAAAAAAGTTGACTCATTTATGGTTTTTCCAATGTGGCATGAATTCCAAAAAAATATATCACCTCTAACTTTAACTTCCAATTTAGCTAATAAAAGGTTCCCTCCTGGTGGTATTTATTTATATTTCTCCTAGACTAAGTGGTTTCCTTATGAAATTAATATTAAAGACATAAGAATGCCAATGCATGAAAAATTACATTTTTTTAGAGAAAATCGGTATTGATTGTGTAAAAAAATGAAACTATGCTTTTATAAAGCAGATAACAATTAAAGAAATGCATTTTCATTCATGTCAATACCAGTAAAATCTATGCCTTTTAACATATTAAATTGAAAAGTTGAAGTATCAGACATCTGTTTACATTACACACACCTAATCAAGTGAGATTAATCCACTAACACTGTTTTAATTCTATTCCTCAGTACAAAGTTTGAATCTTACGCTCTAGTGGGGCCATAGAAATGGCCTTCAACAGGCCTTTAGTCAAGGACCCTCTAAAGCAGGTCAGATATTCAGGGTCTCCACATAAACCTGTACAGCTAATGAATGAAAACTGCTAACTACAGGAGCAAGTCTCACCTCTTGTTTAAGAGGAACTCTCAACATCTGAGTTAAATTAGAGGTACATTTTAGTCAGTTCTACCCACTATGCAATTCCACTTACAGGTATCCAGAGTCTCTGCAAGTCTTAAAATTATTTTTAGTTTCAAAATCCAGTTATTCTCCCACAAATGCAAGTGCCTATAACTTCTGTGCCATACATCCTGGACCTGATCATAATCTCACCTGAGTTCTGAAGCACGGATTTACTAGGACAAAGAGAACTAAAGAAACTCAAGTTTCCTTTCTAACTTATTACTGCATGAAGAACTTCAGGCGAAGGAGTCAATACCAGCCACATCATTATGATTGTGACTTTGAATCAGACATGGCCTGATAAGTATGCAAAGGTTCTTGTCCATTGATTTTTGTGGTCAAAATACAACCAAAAGATAATGACAGTTTTTAGCAGAATTCAGACATTTGTAAGAACAACCAAATTTCCTGTAATATACACTTCACCCAGAAGATTCCAGTTATTCAAATAAACCTTGTCAAGCATTGCTTTTCATTATTCTAATTCTTAATTACTAGTTAAATACCTATTTAAAGCTGTTGTGACTTCTTGCCTTTATCCTCAAATAACCATCTCCAATAATATGTAAATTACACTGCAAGCTCCTGCTTGACAAGACTCGTGAATTTAGAAACACAGTAATTTATCTATAGAATTGTGCCATTTAACAGATAATTGTGTGGTAAAAATATATCCATACTTGAGGGTTCTATAACTGCCTGGAAATGCACTTATGGCTCAAAGGACTGAAGACAAGATGATAAGAAGGGGATGTCTTGCTAAATTAAGATTTTTTAAAAATCCTGGCTGAGTAAGGGCCTCAACATGGTGCTTGTTCAATTGTCACTTTCTGCGATGGTAAATTTTTCAGCAAGCTCAATACATACACGTAAAACAACTTCAGTCTGTGTCTAGTTCCACTGATTTAAACAATCCTTATAAAAGCACTATGATCCTCAGATTGCAGGAGTGTACCAAATGGATTTTTAGAGCAACTATGAACAACATACATTTGAAATTATACTTTAAATTTAAATGTTAATAAATGACAGAAGCTACTCATAAGCCACAATATTTCTCTATATGTGTATGGTATGTTATTCTAACTTTTAGCACTGAATTAATAAGCTACTTACTTGGCTTATAACACTATACTCCATATAATCTTATGAAACAGTTAAACAGTATGCAGTTAAAAAGATGATTTTTTCTGGTAGTCAATCATAGTATAAGACCAGCCAAAGTTTTATAGAAAATACCTGTCTTCAGATGAAAAATCAAACAAATAATAAAACTCCTAAATCTTCATTTAAAATAGTTTTTCTCAGTTTATTCCTGAGATTCTTTGCCCATTATCTTTGATTTTGAGTATGCTTGTGAGTTTGAGTCATTTTTTTTCTCCTGTCTTCTCATCAGCTATCAAAATCAAAAAGATGCTAAACAACTTCTGACCTTGATTTGCCTTGTTTGATCAATGTGTTGCTTGCTCAGCATTTCAGTTCAGCAGAATCTAAACTTCTTCCTGTTTGATTTTTTTGGTAAACTTTTAAACAGTCATAAAAGTAAACATTGCTGTATTGTTTTGCTGATACTTATGTGTTCACAGACATTCTTATATAGTCTTAGAGTACAACACTTTACTGTTTTTCCCAGAAGTAAATTCCAATGTCCTTACCCTAAAGTAAAGAACTACTAATACTTCAGAAGCAATGCTATCATTAAAAGTGTGTATATATATAAAAGTTTTTTATATATATATGTATATATATAAAAATAGCAAACCTACATACTTTCTTTTAGCTTCATTCTCTAAAATTAGGGATTTATTTTTTGTGGAATATTTCCAAACTTGATGGTTCAGACCTAGCACATCATATGTAAGACCTCAATGTCCATGTTAAATATTAGTAAGGTAATAATCCAGAAGAAACAGGACTTTGCAAATGTGTAAAAAATGTCATGGAGATTAATTACAATCACTAGAGAAAGGTCTTGGTGGGCCTTCACTTATTAGTAGTAAAGATTGGGGTTTTACATTTGATTCTAAGGAACGCTTAGAAATACTAGTGTACATTTCTTACTGAAACTACAGACTTTCTAAATAGATGGTGGAATTTATTGTCTAACAAACAGGAAAATGTACACTAGACAAAATCTTCCACAGTACATCTGTCCGCTCATCCCTAATCAGAGCTGGTATGAACAAGAAACCTTGCTGTGTCATTTTCATATAAATCAAAGTATTTTTAAAAGTAATGTCTCTTGAATGTATTCCTTCCTCTCAAAAAAGAATAAATTGTTTCATACCAGAGGCAGACAAACACAGTGAAACACCCAAGAGAACAGCTATATATGTCTGTCCAGAATATCAATCAGATTTTACATTTTCCTCTCAGGAAATGTGAATAGTGAGAGAGGTGTGAAACCTGAGTTCCATTAGGAATGCGGTTTCAGAAATTTATGCCAATGAAAATTACATGATTCTTTGTCAACATACATCTTTGTTTCTGCTCCTAAGTCAATAGCCAAATTTTATCTGGACTTTGATAACATAAAAAAATTATATGATAAATCTCAGAATAGTCTCAGAAGAGTTTCAAGAATATATACTCAAAGGTGTAAAATATGTTTCCTATTTTGTGGTCATGTTAATGTAATACCATTTACATAATTTGTAAGTTTTCTATTCTTGCTTTGGGTAAGAACTAGAAGACTGTGGGTTTTCTTTAAAACTACAGTCCATGAAGTAAAATTGTACTTTAGAGAAGTTATGACATACATCATGTGTTGGCATGCCCTGAAGCCATTTTTCTTGAAAAGCAGTAATGTTTATAGGAAAGCTAATAAGCTAGTTATGCAAAAATCAGAATTTCACAGGAAAACATTTAGAATTCTAAGAAACCTATTTAGTTTTCTGTATATATCATTAATACTGGTTAAAGGTATCGTTCAGATTTAAAAGGCATTGCTTGATAAGATAGGATAGGGGAACAGCATTGAAAAATTGAATTCCACGAACATACACACTGCTTAATTTTTAGATTTCTCCATCTTCCAGTTTTGGCTCACTCTAGTTAGCTCTTTCTAAGACAATGTCCAGTTTGTATGATTCAGGGGATGAATTCAGAGATGTATGATTCACTGTTCCCAGAAGGCAGTGTTTCCGCTTTCTTTCCACAGTCCTCCAGCATTATTCCAGCAGACTTTGCAACCTTCTGCCCGCATGACACATCCAAGACATGAGCCACATACCCTCAATGTCATTTCATAAAAACAACACTGAGATAGGCTCTGACAGCTTCACGTTATTTAAATACTCCTAAAAGAACAACTCACAAAAGTAGTAATAAAGACACAGAAAGTCAGGAGCTGACTGCAGGACACAGGAACAACTGCAGTGATGAAGATTGTCTACTTTAGGACATCTGTCCACATGAGCAATATGGACATGTTTTAGTTTCCACAACTTAACAAGCCAATCAGGAACTCTCTGAACCTCATGTATTTAGCAATACCCATAGTATATAAAGCAGAATCTGGATCCAAGCTGAATGTTGTTGCATGCATGATGACCATTTTAATGTAGAGGTTAGGCCAATTCTTTCCATATACCAGCACCATTTATCAGAAGAGGAATGACTGTATGAGCAAGGTTTTTATTCCCTTTATTGCACATTTCTAATTAGTTCCTTAAGCTATTGTCCACTCTGTATATAAAAAAAAAAACACCTGTAAAGATGCCCTAAATCATAGCACGGAATTACTAATATCAAACCAGTGCCAGAGCCATGTTTAATTTAGTGTTACAACTGCAAAGTGGGTTCCTGTTTTTGAGAGAAGCCAAAGTTTAGATCATTACTTTAGGGGATCATCAGTCATTGTGGGCAGAGATATATTTCTTAATTGTGATCTGGAAAGTAATAAAATATAAATGAATTATGATGCATCTTATAAAACCCTTACATTACAAGATAACCAAATGCAGCACAGCTTTCTGCAAGCCACATTTTTATTTAGATTCATTACCAAAAGAGCTGAAAAATTACTGCCCCATTTCTCTTTATTGACTTTGAAACCTAAAATATATACACACATGTGTAACAGGGATGGGATGGACATGCATATTTGTTTAGCACTTTTTTTTCTTCTAATGTATTACTGCAGCAAATAAGAATAAAAATTATTTCAGATATTCAAAAGTGTTAGCATTAATATAACATGTAAATTTCACAGAAAGTGGAAAATACAAGTAATTCTTTTTAATCTGTGGATGAGATTTACCTTATTTGTTTGATATCTTGATTGTAGATAGCCATGTTTGAGATAGTCAATCCAAGTCCTTTTTATCACTTTATAGGAATAGGTACTTTCTGGACACAGTTCACCTGGCCCATTTTAGACCTTAATCTTAGGCTAATATGAGTCATCTAACAGCTAAAATAAAAGTAGCTTATCTTTTGAGGTATTCAGCACCTGTGTTTACATACAGGGCTCTTGTGTTATGTTGCTTGATCTTGGGTAAAGTCAGTACTGCTGAACTTCACCCGAGCTAATTTATTCAGTTAAAATAGAAATATTTGCACTTGGGATAGGTAAGAATTTTCCAGACAATCACATACTTTTGTTCAAACTGAAACAGGCTTCAATGTATCTGACTCAGAATGAAGATGGATGAATTATCTGAACCGGGCTACATGAACATCTCTCCTGGGGTCCACAAGTAACATAATTATGAGGTGAAAGCCACCAAAACAATTACAGAAGAAATAATAATTTTAGTCATCAATACTGAGAGTTGCATCTCTCTACTAAAAAAAAAATTGCTAGTCAACATTTTCTTTCAGTCAGTACCCCCTGCCCACTTTTTTTCAATATGTGTACGAGGAGAGCAGGTTTTCATAGTGGCTCTTACATAAAAGACTTCAAGAAATATTTCTCCAGGGTGTGCAGCTGTACATACATTCTTCCAGAGACCCCAATTTAGACAAAACTCAGCACATTGTTGTACTTGAATTTATTATTCCTGCTTAGAAATACCACTAATTGATTTGGGTCCTATGCTTTTTATGTCCTGGTTATATAACTTCTGGGTCCTGGATTATAATTATCTTGGTGTTTTATTTTGCTTATATGCTCATTCAAATCTACTCATACTCTATCTATTTAAGACCTGCAGTACACTGGGTAGGTTTCAGAGAATGTTAACTTTAAAGAAGCCCCAGAAACTGTTGTAAGAAAGTGCAACACGGAAATCTATACACCATATTTTTTAACTTTATGTACTCCTCTTGACTGAAGACAAATCAAATGTCTCAGTAAAATACATCTTTGCTATCTTTGTTTCTTAGTACTTTGCTACCATATATTCCTGGAATTGCAAAACCACAGATTTGTTCATTTCTGACGGTGGAATGGGATTAAGATACTGTATTATCCGAGGAATCAGCCTGATCCTGGAAGGGAGACTGGAAAAAGGGAAAAGAAGTTCAGTGCTGAGAAATTAATTGCAGCAATAAAGAAGAAAAAGGCATTCAAGGCAAATAGATTACCCGCTGAAGGATTAGCACTAATCTTCAACAGCAACTCCTATATTTCAAACACACCTTAAAGCATTGACTGAAGCATAGAAACAGTGCACCCTGAGGAGCATGTGTGGTCATGCAGACCAGAGGAGGACGAATGCATTAGCACATCTGATGGCAATCTCTAGGTAGAAAGATACAACACCATGTCAAACTTCAATTCCATATCCAAAATCTTAATTTTAATGCCTTCAGTCTTCTTATTTCAGTACTTGCATTACGACAAAGTTTTTTCCTATGCTTTCCTAGTCTCTAGACATCTCTACCCCAAGAATTGTAGAGAATGGATTCCTAGAAGTCTTTCCTGTAGAGTCACCTGAGTGTGCAGTATAAGCCTGTATGAGGCACATAAACACAATTCAACTCACAAGTAATTGCTGGCATCATCTCAGTACTCCCCTGCCCCAGTCCTTGGCTTGCTTTTTCTCTCCCAAGGCCCATAGTAGCCTGCCTGGGTAAAAGTGCTGGTGCTGGAATACCTGGTCCTGTATGTTGTCTGTGATTGCTGTGAAAAGACACTTGAGTAAGACTTCTTGCACTGATGTTTCATATTGGCTGGCTACTAGGAACAGGATAGTAGCATAATGAGAGATAAGGAAAAGGTTTTGAATGCTAATGGATGAGGTGAGAGGAGCAGGCAAGAATCATTGCTGAGTGACACACTCCTGTCTGACACTGCTCACCCGCTGCTTGGTGGTACAGTACAAAGGTGGTTATTGCTCCCTTTATCTCCCCATGCTTCTTAGACAGATGCAAACTACATGGAATGGACCTCTGGTGAAGTCCATATCTATACAATCTGTTTCAAATAAAAAGAAATCCTTGAAGCTTACGGATAAAATTCACTCAATTTAGAAGAAGCAAAGTTCAATATTTCAGTGTGGGATAGCTCTCCTGGTCTCTAGAGGACACAGACTTTAAAAAAAAAAATAAAGAAAGAAAAGAAAAAAAGATAGAAAAAGTAATCGACCTGAACAGGAGACAGTAAAAGAAAAAGAAATGAATATAAGGTCCTTGAAGATACTAACTACTTCCAAGCTTAGAAAAGATGAAATGAGCGTCTGACTTTAAAGCCGACTCAGTGGAAAAGTAAGTGATACTATAAACATGAATAGGAGTGAGGCACTCTGAGAGAACTGACATGTATCATGTGTAAGCTAGCGAGAAGGGGTTCAACTCCTTCAAATAAATTCGATCAGGTCAAAAAAAAAAAAAAAAGGAAAGAAAAAAAAGCAATCTTAAAAAAACCTTACTAGCTCTGGGGTAAGTAACTGACCAAGAAATCAATATCTATAGGCAATAGCCTAATACAGTCCTTGACTGAAAGGCTAATAGGGGGAAAAGACCCTCCTCTGTCAGATCTTAACATATAACTCTTAGTTTGAAAATAATCTATATGTTAATACTTATGTTGTGTTTCTGTTGCATTTTGATTATCACTGACACGTTCCAGGTTGAGCTTCTTGAGGGCAATGACTTAGAGATCACCCACAGTGTTCCTCAGGGCTCAATCCTATGGACAGTTCTGTTCAAGATATTTATTAATGCTTTAGATGTAGCAGTTGAATTCACCATTAGCAAGTTTGCTGACGGTACCAAACTGGGGATGCTGTTGATTCTCTTGGGGGCCCCGAGGCCTTCCAGAGGAATCTAGACTAATTGGAACGTTGGGATAAAATTTAACAAGCCCAAGAACCGGATTCTGCACCCAGGATGGAGTAACACCAGGCATTCCATCCTAATCTATCCTATCCTATCCTATCCTATCCTATCCTATCCTATCCTATCCTATCCTATCCTATCCTGCTTTATTCTATTCTCCTAGATAGACAGTGGCTGAGACAAACCAGACTGAACCAAAAAAGAGCAAAGGAAGTGAAAAGAACAAGTGCAGGAAACAAAATAACATACATATAGTATATACATTTAGCAGACAGGATGACATTGGCAGTAAGTCAACTACATCTTTTCTTCTCATTATGTGAAGCAAATGAAAGCCTTTATTTTCTTGGTATGAATACTGCAATAGATCATTATGACACTCATAACACTATTCAGTTCAGAGTTTTCTGACCCGACCATAGCACTGACTTTTGAGTTTCTACCACGCATCATACTTTTTTTGTTGAAAGATTATTCTCTACTAGCTTCTTTCTACACAAACTGTTTCTCTTCCTTAATCAACTCGTCTATCACCCTTTCTTGTATGCATTCCTTTCTTAGTGGAGAGAAAAGGAACTTCCAGAGCATGTCATGTCATCATGATGTAGGTAACCATAAAAAGTCAAATGAAATGCACTTCAAAATAGTCTGTTTATCTCATAGACAATGAAATGAGTGCAGGATTACTAGATTTTTCTGTAGTTGATACAATTTGAATCAGTTAAGCATTGCTACTTGTGTGCTCTGATGTGGCAAGCTGACATCCAGATAAGGTTTTACAGTAGTGATAGCTTAATTTTCTTCCTCTGCACCTTGCCAATCCTTCCATAAAGTTGCGGGCACTATGCTGAACCACTCCACAAACTGTGTGAATTGAAGAAGTGTAAGCACAAATATTTAGCAAGCATTCTATTGCCCCTAAAGCTTTCTGTTCATTTCATTGGCCATCAGGATTTTGGATCCTTAATTTTGGAAGACTGATTCCTATGCACCAGATGAACATTATTATTTAATTATATTGCGACTGGAATAAATTTTGAAACCAATACATTTGATGCATAGAATAAAGTAAAACGTTTTAATATGTTTTCCTGAAATTAGAATCACAGACTGATAGAACTATTTGGGATGAAAGGTATCTTTAAAGATCCTGTGGGCAGGGACATCTAGATGAAATCGTTCAAAGCCCTATCCAGCCTGAAAACATCCAACAATAGAGCATTCACCTCTGAGAAACTTGTTTCAGTGTCTAACAACGCCCATCATAAAAATTTTCTTCCATATGTCCAATCTAAATCTAGCTTCTTTCAGTTTAAAAACGTTGCCCCTTGTCCTGTCACTACAGGCCCTGTTAAAAAGTCTGTCTCCGCCTTTTTCATAAGCCTCCTTTAAGTACTGAAAGGCCACAATAAGGTCTCCCCAGAGCCTTCTCTTCTTTAGGCTAAGACCCAGCTTTCTCACATTTTCTTCACAGGAGAGGTGTTCTAGCCTTTTGATAATTTCCGTGGCCCTCTTCTGGACCCACTGTAACAGGTCCATGTCTGTCTTGTGCTGTAGACCCCAAAGCTGGATGCAGTTCTTCAGATAGGGTCTCATCAGAGTGGAATAGAGGGGCAGAATCACCTCTCTACACCCGTTTGCTATGCTGCTTTTTATGCAGCTAGGAATACAATTGGCTTTCTGGGCTGCGTGAACACGTTGCTGGCTCATGTCCAGTTTTTCATCCTCCAGTATCCCCACTTCATTCTCCCCAAGGCTGTTCTTGATCCATTCATCCCCCAGTACTGATATTAAGGGATTGCTCTGACCCATATATAGAACCTGGTATCACTGGTAGTAAAACCCATTTCTATACATCCTGGTATAATTTATGAATTTACATAGAGGCATAGTGACGTTTGACCTGAAAGACATGACATATGATAAGATTCAAAGTAGTGATCTCTGGTCATGGTGGTATTAAAATGACAGTATAGATGAACTACAGCAATTAAAATGGCCAACGCAGCAAAACAGACATGCAAGAAAAGCCCTGGGCAATTTTCTCAGTAGTGTCTTATATATATAGACTTGGAGATGTTTGCTTCTGGGTATTTAAAACTAACACATTTCTTTGTTATTCCCACTGTCAACACTGATGAGAACTGTTCAAGTATACTGAAGAAAAATAGATCTTTAAAGGATTCCATTTATTTTTAAAGAATCACTTAAATCTAAATTACTAGTAAAAGGAAAGGAGTGCTAAAGTAGTATTGCATTAAAATGACATTAATTCTATCTCCCAAATGGCTGCTATGAAAGTATCAATAACGTGTTAAAGGGAAGGGAAAGAAAAGGGAGAAAGGCAAAAAACCAAAATGCTTGCATTCTGAAATAAAGTTTTACCTAAGGATTTTAATACTTCCAAAATGTTACCTCTTTTTTTCTCTTATTAATCAGTAATTTGTATGTAAAAGACATTGTTTTTAGTTTTTAATTTGATCACTATAATACATTTATTTTAAATATAGGTATTTTTAATTTTTGAATTTTTTTTTCCCTGTATTTCAAATACACACTATTTATTGTGAATAACTTTGTTCATAGTAGAGCATAAATTTGTTTTCTGTTTATATAATGTACTTATATTTTACTTAGTATGACTATTTCTTGTTAAGTTTTATTGGGTTGATCATATCCAATATGATATTCTTCTAATGCTTATAGCCTAGAATTTCTGTTCTACAGTGAGGTTCTGGCCACCTAAACTATGTCTAAATATTAGGTATTTTGTGAAATTGTACAATGAAAAAAACCACCAAATTCCAGAAATTCAGTGATAAGAAGTGGATCTCATATTCCAGTTCCCCAAAAGATTTTAGAAAAATGTTTTCTAAATTGTGTAATCACTTTTATTTACAGTGTTAAAAAAATCTTACCTAAACTTCTTCGTATTTGCTTTATGAGACATTTCTAGCATTAAAAAAATATATATATATATATATTTACACCCTGGGTTGGATTTGAAAGTGGTAGAGCTAGAATGATTTATACCAGCTGAGAGATAGGACCTTATGTTTTTAAAAAATGTGTAACTGAAAGTGATATAGTACAATATAGCTCTTACATGTCAGCACATGATTTAAACAGGAAAAAAATCTAAAAATGCTATATAAAGCAAGAAAATAATATGAAAGAGACAGCAAGTATGGAAAATTCTACATAAGCTATTTATAAGTTGAAAGAATTGTTAATGCTGATTTCTTTTTAGTGTTAGAAAGTGTACTAGAAGCAATACGATGGTATATGTTTAGCCATCAAAAAAACAGTCTATTAATGTGTCTGAACATTTTGCTACGGTTCCTTGTCGTGTTACATTTTGCCACAAAAACTTATCTTTTCAATAGTTCAGATGCCAACTTGTGATATGAATTGTGGGGCAGGAGATGGAAAAAAGGCATTTTTTAATGGTTCTTAACATTTTTCTTCTAAAACTGATTCACAGTGGTTTTCACAGAACTTTCAAAGTTCTGCTGAACCTTTTCCTTATACATGAACATCTGTGAATGGGTGCCAACCAACTGTAAAGATACATTTATCAAAACATGTTCAAAACTATATGATCACAGATTATTTTTTGTATATCATCCACTAATTGTGATTTTTACTTGTCCTTTCTATAGTCAGCTTTTTGGTTGCGCTGATTTATATCAATGGACCACCTCTGATAGGGGCTGCCACCGTGTCTTCGAGCATAAGCATGATACTTCCTCTTGCTTTGAATTCTCACAACGAAGTATTTTTTCTGAACTGGAAGTCTTATGAGGCAGAAGATCATATTACACAGACATTTGGTGGTAGAGCACTCATTCAGGAAAAGAAAAAACCTGAGTGTTGCGTTGTACTTCAGCTATGGTAGTACACAGACATGATCAACAAGTGTCCTTCAGACATAAGGGCAAAATTCATGGCACAGCTGGAATCCATATAGTACATACGGGTTCTCATCTAGAACAGGGTGCCCACTTTCTTATTGGGAAAGTCTCCAGTCCATGTTATTCTCTGGACAGTGCCCAGTTTTTTTCTTCGAGTTAACTGGAATGGGTTAAAACCAAGCTAAGGGTTGGTATGACTACTATTGAAGAGTTTGTATGATTGCAGATGAATTCATGAATCCATGTCTTTGTCTTGTGTAGGTTACTAGTTTGGATGTAACCTAAGAATTCAACCACATAGTTCTCACTGCCAGAAGAATCTCACAGCCAGGAGAGCATTACAAATACCAGAAAAATTTGTTATCCTGTAATTTAGATTGTAGACATTTGCAATGTAAGTAATTAAATAGGTATGAACAGAGACTGACAGACTACATGGATGTGGGGGCAACAAAAAGAACAGCAGAAGAAGAAAGATAAACTGGCACATAACAATGGCCTTGAAGTTGTCAGGTCATCAATATCTCAACATATATACTCACAGCTTTTAAGGACATCTCTCATAAGGAAAACAATTGATAGCCTATATTCTTGCTGTCAGGAAAAGAGTAAATAAAATCATAGCCGTGGAGACTCCTTTATCCACCAGTCACAAAGCGCCAAAGCTCTTTGGCTTTGAAGCATCTGGGAAAGAAAGCAGCAGTAATACATAGATTCCCTCTATCTTTTCAATAAATCTTTTAAAGTGTTCCTGTTCCATCAGTGTACAACTGGACAACTGCTCGTAATGTGTCCTTAGTATGTACATATATGAGAAAGGAATTATTTAATCCTAAACTTCCCATTGCCATTAATTAAATTGGATAAAAATAGCTGAGTTAAATTAGAAAAGCTGCACAATCTATCCCATGATCTTGCATTCTTACAATTCTAGATTAATTATTTCAGCAGTACAGTTACTCAGAAATGCTGAGTTAAGGAGTTCTTTGAATTTTTTGCCTTTGATTAATGTGGATTCATATCTGTATTCTTTTAATAGAATATTTCAATATGTCATCAAAAAATCCAAATAAATGATAACAAAGTTAAGCTAGAATCCACTAATGTATTATGGGACTCTTACTAGTAATACTTTGTACTGATACCAAATATCTAGTATTGTAACATTATATCCTGTTATCTCACTTGGGTTATCTACAGAGATATGGTTCCTTTTTCAGTAAGTAGTTTTTCCCTATTTTGTTTTCTTTCCCCTTGATGAATCTTTGAGCTACTGTTGTCTGTTGAGGATGAACTAGCCTTATTCATGACCAGCTTTACCTTGTTTGTGACTGCAGAAGTAAAAGAGACCTCTGCAGGAGGCCTCTAGCAAGGTCAGTATATGGCTTCCAGAGAAGAGCTGACTTCGAGTTACAAAGGTGTGCACCACATTTGCACTGACAGTTCATTCTGTGGATGGGGAGAGATCAGGATGTAAGGTATGTTACATTTACAGCTTCTATTTCATTATAAACAGAGATAATGAAACCAATATGTTTACTTTTTTTGTGTGTGTGTTTGTGTGTTTGTGTGTGTGTATGTGTGTTTTCCCCTCTTTTGGAATATTGAGGGGAAACCAACCAACCAATCAAAAACAATCAATCAAACAAAAAATGCTCAGGTGAGGAAAGGTTTCCTCTCTTTCTTCTCTTTCTTACTCACCAATGTTGTCTTTCAGTCAAAATTATTGATTGCTGAGATTTATTTCTTACTTAAGTACAAAGAGCAAAGAGAGAAAGCTTTCTTGAGACCACTTGTAATTAAATACACCAAACTAAATCATATCCTGTCATTTATTTTGTTATGAGAAAACCTATTACCTCATTCTTGACTTTCCAAACTACTATGTCATCCCCATATTTAAAGCATAAACTGAATACAGGGAAAGGCTCAATGACTTCAGTTTGATTACTGGATTAAGAAAAGGTCAGTGGATAACTTTTAACAGTTGTAAGTGCCTACATAGAGAACTGAACTCTTAACAGCAAAGATTTCTTCAGCCGGTCAGGTAAAGGTATTAAAAAAATCAGACAGAAGTAAACCTAACCTTAAACAGATCCAGATTAATAGTAATCCTAGAACATCCTGAGTTGGAAGGCACCCACAAGGATCATCAAGTTCAACTCTTAGCTCCACACACGGTAACCTAAAGTTAACCCGTGTATTGTGTTGTCCAAATGCTTTTTGAACACTGACCAGCAGGCTTGGGACCCTGATCACTTTCTTGGGGAGCTTGTTCCAGTGCTTGATCACCCTCTCAGTGAAGAACTTTTTCCTAATATCCAATCTGAACCTCCCCTGACACAACTTTAAGCCATTCCCTTGTGTCCTATGAGTGGACACCAGAGAGAAGAGATCACCTCCCTCCCCACTCCCCCTAATGAGGAAGCTGTAGACAGCAATAAGGTCACCCCTTAGCCACCTTTACACTGAACAAAGGTATCCTAGTATCCTCAGCTGCTCCTTATAAGTCATGTCCTCTAGTTCTTTAACCATCTTTGTTGGCCCCCTTTGGACACATTCTACTAGTTTTAAATAGAATCATAGAATCATAGAATCATAGAATCAATAGTTAGGGTTGGAAAGGACCTTAGCATTAATGAGTTCCAGCCCCCCTGCCATGGACAGGGACACGTCACACTAGACCATGTCACCCAAGACTCCATCCAACCTGGCCTTGAACGCTGCCAGAGATGAAGTATTTACCACTTCTTTGGGCAACCCATTCCAGTGCCTCACCACCCTCACTGTAAAGAATTTCTTCCTTTTATCTAACCTGAACTTCCCCTGTTTAAGTTTGAAGCCATTACCCCTTGTCATATCACTATAGTCTCCGATGAAGAGTCCCTCTCTGTCATCCTTGTGGGCCCCCTTCAGGTATTGGAAGGCTGCTATGAGGTCTCCACGCAGCCTTCTCTTCTCCAGTCTGATCAGCTTCAACCTTCTCAGTCTGTCTTCATACGGGAGGTTCTCCAGCCCCCTTATCATACTCGTGGTCCTCCTCTGGACTTGCTCCAACAGTTCCATGTCCTTTTTATGTTGAGGACACCAGAACTGTACACAGTACTCCAAGTGAGGTCTCACGAGAGCAGAGTAGAGGGGCAGGATCACCTCTTTTGGCCTGCTGGTCACGCTTGCAGCTGAGGATACGGTTGGCTTTCTGGGCTGCGAGCGCACACTGCCGGCTCATATTGAGTTTCTCATCAACCATCACCCCCAAGTCCTTCTCTGCAGGGCTGCTCTGAAAATCTTCTCCGCCCAACCTGCAGCTGTGCCTGGGATTACTCCAACCCAGGTGTAGGACCTTACTTGGCTTGGTTAAACTTCATAAGGTTGGCACCAGTCCACCTCACAAGCGTGTCAAGGTCCCCCTGGATGGCATCCCTTCCCTCCAGTGTGTCAACCGAACCACACAGCTTGGTGTCGTCGGCAAACTTGCTGAGGGCGCACTCCATCCCACTGTCCATGTCGCCGACAAAGATGTTGAACAGGACCGGTCTCAACACCGATCCCTGAGGGACACCACTCATTACAGGTTTCCAACTGGACATCGAGCCATTTACCACAAGTCTGTGCCTGCGGCCATCGAGCCAGTTCTTTATCCACCAACTGGTCCATCTATCAAATTGATGTCTCTCCAATTTAGAGACAAGGATGTCACGCGGGACAGTGTCGAACGCTTTGCACAAGTCCAGGTAGATGACGTCAACTGCTCTGCCCCTATCTATCAGTTCCGTGGCCCCATCATAGAAGATCACCACATTGGTCATGCAGGATTTCCCCTTACTGAAGCCATGTTGGCTGTCACCAACCACCTTTTTGATTTTCATGTGCCCTAGTATGCTTTCCAGGAGAATCTGCTCCAAGATCCTGCCAGGCACAGACATGAGACTGACTGGTCTGTTGTTCCCTGGATCTTCCACTTTTCTCTTCTTGAAAATGGAGGTTTTATTTCCCTTATTCCGGTCATCAGGAACTTCACCTGACTGCCAAGATTTTTCAAATGTGATAAGCATATTTGAAAAATATGTCAGCAGCCAGCACAAGATTGGCCAGAATAACATGCTGAAGAATTATTAATGCTTTAAGTCCCAACTCTCTGAATTTCCCAGGTTTATGTGTATATTTGGGGGGGGTGGGGGCGGGGAATTTGTTAAGAATTATGTGCAAACAAGTAAAATACTATAAAACTCTCCTGAACAGGTTGTAATGAAAAGCAGGAGGTAGGGGAAGGAGAATCTTCTCTTCCAGAATTAATGACAAATGTTAGTTACATACTGCTGAATACTTCCTGAGATGTTTCTACCGGGAACAAAAAGACAGACGTTTCTGACATAAATGTGCTTTATTTGATAAGTTCAATATTCTTCAGGATAAATGACATGGGAGTAATTTCTAAAAATACGTAAGAGTTGAACATGTGGTTCCTAGAAAAAGATAGTAGCAAGAGGTTGATGCTTTTGTAGGCAAAATTGATTTATTGTCTTTCTAGACAATTTGTCTCTGACACTAAAAATATTGAAGTAAATAATAAATGTTTTACAGATGTAAAAAAAGACTGAGAAGTGAATTAGTCTTTTATTATTTAACATATCACGCTTTTTTTCCATTGTGAAACAAAAAAATGCAACAGCACAGAACTAGTTCAGGATTATTAACACTTTTTTAACACTGCCTAGAAGAATAGCAAAGCCAGAAGCCTGTGGAAAAAGTTTTTAGGAACAATATCCTCAAAAATTTTGATACACTTTTTAGATAATCTTATTTTCCACATTATTTGTGCTCTGTATCTCTATCTGATATCATTAAGACATAAGATATATTTTTACAAGTTACCTTAAACCTCCACTGGAACATGCTATTATTAAATCGGGTGTCTTTACTCTCAAACAATCCAGTAAACAACCCTTAACCAGAAAGGAAAAAAAAAAAAAGAAGAAAAAAAGTATATGACACTGATCTTGTTTCTTCTTCTCTGATTAACAAGCCACTACCATAACCTCTCCTGGGTCAAATGCTAGTAGTGTGATTTAACATCAGCCAGCTGCTCAATCCTGCACAACCTCTCACTCACTCTGTGCCACAGTGGAAGAAGAGAGAGAATCAAAAGGGCAAAACTAAGAAAACTCATGGGTTGAGATAGTGACAGTTTAATAGGCAAAGCAAAACCCATGCACGCAAGCAAAGTTAACCAATGATTTCATTCACCACTTCCCATCGATAGGCAAGTGTTCAGCCATTCCCAGGTAAGCAGGGCTCCATCACACGTAATGGTTACTTGGGAAGACACATGCCATCACCTCAGAAGTTCCTCCCTTCCTTCTTCTTTCCCCCAGCTTTATACGCCAAGCATGACATCATATGCTATGGGATATCTCTTTGATCAGTAAGTGTCAGCTGTCTTGGTTGTGTCCCCTCCTAGCTTCTTGTGCACGCCCAGCCTGCTCACTGGTGGGGTGAGGTGAGGAGCAGAAAAGGCCTTGACTCTGTGTAAGCACTCCTCAGCAAAAACATCCCATGTTATCAATACTGTTTTCAACACAAATGCAAAGCATAGCACCATAAAAGCTATGAAGAAATTTAACACTATCCCAGCTGAAACCAGTACAGCTAGCCACTCATGCTAGTATGACTGCAAATCTTTCATGTATGCTAAGTTACTCCCAATAAATACATTTATAGGATCTGATAACTACATTTACTAAACACAATTCTTTCCTTGTATTTCTAGCTATTTTTTTTCGCTGTATTTCCTAGGCTGTCTCAGGTCAGGAAGATTCCAGAAGACATGTTGATGATAATTTTATGAGCTTATCAATGGTGCTTTAACAAGTAAAACACATCCAAGACCCTTCAGCAGCAGCTGATTTAAGTTGTCATTTCCTCCTGGTGCAGCTGGGGTGAGATAACTGCTGATGCCATTGTGAAAACAGCTGCACAAACTATTCAACCAACTGGACCTGGTTGGCAGCAAGCTGCTAAATACAAGCTGCTGCTTATTTGCAACAGCATTCTACTGGGGAGCACTGCTATTTGTTGCTATAGCGGGTTGAAAGTGGTGCCGTGCCAGGTAGAAATATCTGAGGGTTTAATCCTAGGTCTCATTTCCAGCTAGTATTCTATTACATCCACCAGATTATTAAAGGCCAAAAGACTAGCTAAGGAGTTTGAGATATGATCCCACAATGATGAACGCAAAATGAAGAAGCTTTTCTTCTGGGTATGTAAGGGTAAGAGCCAGCTGGCTGTGTAGACATAACTACTGAGTAATATGCAATCGTTAATGTGTTCAGCTTTTTTCAGTAGGGTGTTCTGTGCAGATAAATACAAACTTTTACGAGATTCGACATCCATAAATCATAGAGAATTGAGACAGATAATTTTGTTTTGGAGACGCTTCCTAGACTGAAAATATGCCCTTGCAGTTCTCTTGTTTATCTTGCGTGAAGGAATAAACCTTGAAATATTGATAGAAACTATTCACATTATCAGTAAAAATAAACTATTCACATTATTAGTAAAAATAAAGAATGGAGTCTCATACATGGGATGGATCATAGGGACAAGTAATTCCTTAAGCAGAGATATTAATTTTATATTAAAAATACATTTAATTTATGATATAAATATTTTATTTTCTAAAATATGAGGTGTTTTTTTGTCTGTGCTCTAAAATACCTCCTTACCCGCAGGACTCAGATAATTGATCAAATTTCTTAGCAATTTAATGAGTCTGCATTCTTTAAATGAGCCTTTGTGCTTAGAATGTTGATAGCCCATGGCAAATGTAAGACAATTCAATCTAGCACTCATATTTTTTTGTGAGTGAAACTAAATTTAATTGAGCTCATACATCTCTTAAACCAAATAGAGTTATACAACTTCTAAAACTTACCGGAAGTATGAAAGCTGATCTCAAAATAATTCTTCTAGATACCCTTGTAAAAATTTTAACTTTACCCACTGTCTCAAAAATAGATGTTTTAATGAGAGATTTTAATGAGACAAATGAAAATTCAAACAAGGTTTTCCCTCTTTTTCTGGCTGTTTATTCTCTGGAATAAATATTGTCAGTAGACAAAGTTGAAACTTAGGTTTTGTGATTCTTTTATGATTTCAAAACTTGGATTTGAATATGTAATTTTAATTCAGACCAGTGCTCTTTGCTCCTGAAACCACATGAACCAAAAAGCCTGCTTTGTTGAAAATATTGATGCACATTATTTCTGGAATGAAATACACTATGTGTGTCTTGCAATAGCTGAATGAATTTAAAGCATTTTATATCAGTTTTAATACTGCTATTCGCTGACACAGAACAAGAAAACTCATAAATTCATACAATGGTTTTGGGATTTTCAAAACCTGATTGGACTGATTTCTTCACATAGGGATACCTCAGGGGTTTCACCTCCTGAAGCTACTGACTGTCCTACAATGAAGTTGTTGATACCTTCTGAAACTGGGTTCATAATTCCCTAACCATACTGAACCTATGGCTTTTGCAGTTCACACCAGAAACTCCAGATCTCTTATGACATTCACATACCAGGCACCTGTGTAACTGTAGGAGCTGAGAGGGACAAGTAAGTTATATTTCCATCACAGTTACCTCTTCATTCTGTAATTACAATGATATGTCAAGAAATGTTTTTTTTCGACAACATATGCAGGCAAAAAAATTTATTAACATTTTAGCATCTTTCATTGTAATTCCTTTCCAGACATGGAATAGTTTTAGGTGGCAAGTAAAGAGAACTATAGACTGTTATTTATAACTGTGATAAGTCTTTATTATACAAAAGAAAAACCAAACAGTATAACAGGAAAATCTAGAGAAGGACAGGGATATCAGATTCATGTTAGATATTAGATTTCTTGTCAAACTGTTTATCAGCTAATTTTAACAGCAGATTTAAACCTCTCTGTTCCACAGGCAGTTAAATTTCAATCTTTTAAAATAAATTTGAAAAGTTTGAAAGTTAGTACACTGGCATAGGAAGGTTTAGTGTGCATTTGGTCCCATTTTACCCTTTGTCAATTTTCCTTATTATGTTATATTTGAAAGATAACAAGAATTTTCCTATACTCCAGCTTTCTTTTGAATTCAGAATAAATAATTATAAGGTCAGTTGTGTCTTACCTTCTTTATTTTTTAAGGACAAGGTTGTCAAAGGACTAGATGTCTTCTGTTTTGAAAACTTTAAGTACTTAGCTTACAGCTAAGAATGAGAGTACGTAACAGTCCTTTCCAGAACAAAAATGAGTTCCTCATGAGGATCGTTTTTTATTGATGTGACACTTTAATGACAAGAAATGGAGTAACATAAAATGTTTATTTATATCATATGCTATTTCATCTGTATGAAGCAAAAATATCTTGACAAGCATGGAGTGTTTCAAAGGCAGTGTTTAACATGACTTGGAAATCTGTACATGAAACTATTCAGAGGATGGGAAATAGATCCAGCATGTTACCTTTGGGAGTAATTTTCAAAGGACAGAAAAGGGAGCTCCTGCCTCCTTACGAGGCTACTGCAGAATACAGCCAAAGCCTTACTGGAACATTTGAATTTTTTTTTATAACTCCATCTATTTCCATCTCAAAACCTTAAAACTCCCAAGGGAGCTTTGCAGGACTGATGGTAAGAGGTTAAGGAGAAGGAAAGAGAAATTTCTGTGATATAAATCTCTATGAAAACAGACCTTCTTTTTTTTCTTTAGGGAGATAGATGTGATCTTGAATAAGGAAAAGGTTTTTTAAAAGCTCCCACTAAGCAAATTCAGCTATCGGAAGAATAGGAGATGTGAAGAAGCTAGAGGATACAATAGCAGGACTGAAGTTTGGATTCGCATTTTCAGAACTATTTGCAAAGAACCATAGATTATATTTACGACATTTACAAACATTCTGAATATTTTTCCCCACTACTTTCAAGTGTTTTGCTTTTGCAAGATGAATCATATATTTTGGAATTTTTTTTTGTGTGAAATATTAAACCATGCTCTGGATGTCTTAGAGAAAGGTGAAAGAACTCCTGCTATATAATACATTATTTCAAGCACTTTCTCCAGACTTAAGGCAGTTGTACAGAAGAAATGTCGTAGTAAGGTTGATGAAGTATGTATAAAAGTGACAAAAACCATAGCTTTTGAATATTACTTTATAACTGCTGTGAAGTTATTTCCGAAATATTTTTCTTGAACACTTGTTTCCTCTTTACCACTATATACCACTCTTTCTACCACTCCTCTTTACCACTATATACTTAGTGGAAGCATGCTAAGAAGAAATGAGAATGTATATTTTTGCAAGATACAGTACTACTAGCAAGATTACTGAGAGAATGTAGCATGGGGTGAAGATGACCCTTTTTTTGTTTTTATTATTATTATTTTTTCATTGGATGATTTTGGATTTCCAGGTAAAGCTTCCTTAAAAACAGATACTTAGATTTAAAAGCTGTCCTTGTAACTATTTCACCATCTTGACTTTATCTGTAGCTGTTTAGTTTAATTGGAGCAATTTCACTTTACATATAAATCTCTTGTAAATAATTCTCTTCTTAGAACAATGCACGTAGCTGGAAAATGCAGACATTTCACCTTCCACCTCTTTTAATTATTTGTTTTTTACGCTCACAATAGTTCAATTCTAGATGGAGTCTATGAAGGTCAATACCTTTATTAAAAAAAAAAAAAAAAAGAGGCTCAGTGGACTCAGACGTCTGTGCTGAAGTATTTAACGTAAAAATTGAAAACTCTTAAAAAATATCTGACAGCCTCTCACTTGGGCCATTTTTGTTCTCAGGAACAAAAGCTTTTGATAATTCTCAGTGTTTGTTCAAAGAGATAAAAATTGTTTGTTAAATTGCCTTCTGGAAGCTGAAGGCAGACTTCAGACCTATTTTTCTTCATGAGGTTGAAAAACTCTGGCACTACTTTAAAAAAAGTCACAGAAGTGAAATTGAAAATTCAGAATTTGTTTGATACCATACTATTTGGATAAGTTACCACAAGACAATGTGCATCTAAAACATGAACTGCTTTGTTTTGCATTTAAAACAAAAATTCTCTGCAAAACTAGACTACAGGTGGTATAGCAGAAATTTAGACTGCTTTTTCCAAAGATCATCTCTGCAGCTCCAAAGTGTAATTGGGAAATGTTCTGTTGCACGCTACATTCTGTTATCAGAACATCCCTATGGGAAGAATGATTTTCAGCTTCTGAGAAAAAATTTGATTTATAAATGCTTACCTGAGCCACAATGTGCACAAAGAGGCCTTTATAACTTGCTTTGCAAATGTCTGTGTGGGGTTCCACAGAGGTTTTTAAATTCCTTAAAGGTCAGGACTTGAAAACATACCAAAAAACTTTTAAAAATAGCAGAACTAGAAAAGACATTTAGTAGCATTTGAAAGCTTCCAAAATTCTAACTTAATTAAGGTAATGAAAGATTTTCCCCACTATATTTTTATTCTCTTTTGTTTTCGCAGTTCTACGATTTCCATAATCATCTCTCTGACCTTTAGAAACTGTCAATGCTGAATGTCAAATATATATCTACATTGTCTTAATGTAGGACTTCATTCAGAATGAATAAAATCTTAATCTTTTATAAACTTCTACCTCCACATATACACATGTAATGGTCTTGCTTACATTGTCACCAGTATTATACAAAATATGTAGAAACATATTTATCTTTGTGATATCACATCCACTATGAGATCATCAACATTCCATCATTGAAACCTGAATTCAAGATTCAAGAAAATGGGATAGAAGGAAGGAATTAAAATGGCACACTCAGAGTAAGCCTAGGAAACAAAGCTTAAATTGCTGTAGTTTTGCCAGTGTTTTTATACAACTTTAATTCCTATAAATTGCACTATTTTATGTACAAAATTCAGTGTTTGGTGCTTACCCTACCACAAAAAAAAAATTTATGTGCAGTACGTATCACACCACTGGTAAGCTATTCTTATTTAAAGTACAGTAAATAGAACTCAAAACCATAATGCAATGGAGTGGTAGGTTGGCTTAATGTCAATTCAATCTACCTGCTTTAATTTCAACTTCATTATTATGTGCATTTTTCTCATTCAAGAATCTCAATTATGGATCGAAAACATGAAAGAACACACAGTAAATCTATGGTTAGGAGATTGTTGGCCAGGTTTAGTCTCAAATGGCTTTATGTACAACAGATATGAGTTTTGAAACTTTACTTTGACCATCGAATAGAGAGATATGTGTGTAGTCCAGCTGGAGCCTAAACTAGGTCACTGTCTAGTGGTTGTTGAGTCACTTTCACCTCTGCTTCCCTCCCTGCTTGACACCTGCATCCTACTCGATATCCTGTGCCAGTGCTAACTCTTGGCACTAAATGGAAAAAGATCCCTCCAAATCCACTGCCTGCCTCTTTACATCGCTAGTCACAGGGTCAGATGGTCAGCAGCAAATGAAGAAATAAGACAGGAGACCTTATGCAGATCCTACTTGTAGCATCTATTAAATCGGTCTACCTGTAATGTGTAACTGCACCTCAAAATGAAATGAGCTGATGATAACCCTCCCAACATGGGGTTATTTTTAATCTGTCCCTTCAGAAATCAAATCTATACTACATTCCTGCAAAGAGTTACACTGAGATAATGGTAAGAAAAATGTGAGGACAAAAAAAACCAGTAGTGGTAGAGTTAAAATGGATGAGGAGAGCCAGGAACCTCTTTGCAATGTTCAAAGTCATTAAAACTTATGAAATTACAGCATTGGTCACTGAGATATAGCAATTACTATTTTGACTTCATCTGCCCCCCTTTGCCCCCCCCCCCAAAAAAGAAAGCCAAAACAAACCAAAACGAAGCCAAACCAAACAAAAAAACCCGTAAAACCACCAGACTTGGATCCTCTTGCATATTTTAAAAACATGACTATTTCTTGTAGCCTACAAGTACTGCCCCTGTTTGAGTCACTTTGTTCAGGTATGTTTGTGCACAGAGACTCTCCAAAAATATACACAACCTAAAAAACATAAAGCAAATAATTATTTCTTTTCCAACACATGTGAAAACCAGAATTTCATGAGGTGTTAGGGTAAGCAGTCATGCTCCAAGCACATCCAAGACAATACTGGAAGGTTTATTGCTGGCAAGGCGGATGCCAGTCAGGAGAGAAGAGTCAGCTTCTGCTGCTCCCTGGAAACATCCTCATCGTTGCCAAATCACCATTATCCATTAAATATAGAATCATAGAATGTCCAGGGTTGGAAAATGCTTGAGCTGTTGCAATGAACAATGAAGTCACCCCTCAGCCTCTTTTTTTCCAAGCTAGACAAGCCCAAAGTCCTTAACTACTCCACACAGGACATGCCTTCCAGCCGTTTCACCAGCTTTATTGCCCTCTTTTGGACACATTTGAGCACCTTAATATCCTTTTTAAGCTGTGGGGACCAGAACTGCACACAGTATTCAAGATGAGGCAACACCAGTGCTGCATACAGCAAATCGATCACATTTTTTGACTGGCTGGTTATACAGTGTTTGATGCATGTTTCCTCCAGAATTCTACGTTCATCTGTACTTTTACATTTCTTATGTCTCTACAGACATTTTCATAGCTTTTTCTCACAACTTAGCATTTTTATTGGAGGTTTGGGCCAAGATTGCACAGATGTGCCATATTAGTGCAAGATTTTGGATCTTTACAACTGAAATAGCCAAATTTCTAAGGAACAAAAAAAGTTACAGTCGAGATTAGGGAGAAAAAGGATTGCATATATAACATAACTTTGAACAGGGAAATCACACCAAGAACCATTCAAATTTCATTAAATATGTAATGGATGAAAAAAGCATAGCTGAGCCTCTCACTATCTTACATATCTGTTGACTAAATACACTTCCTGCAAAGACAATCTTGAGAAGATAATTAAAATATATAGATGTCTATTTTAGATTTGTTTTTATATATGAAGATAGTGTATCTTTTTTCAACTTCAACATCACTGAGGTAACTCAACAAAATAACTTCAATTTTGTATGTGTCTTAATAATGTAAGACAAACACAAAATGTCATTGTTGTGATGGCTTCAGATATATATGTAATTTAAAAAAACAAGCCATCCAAAAAAAAAAAAAATTAGAACTTTCCTCTGAGTAAGATATTCTCCTGGAAAGCAGAACATTCATCAGGTCGAGGACAAGGCGAGTCAAAAAAGAAGAAAAAAAGAAAGCAAAGTTAACATTATCAGAAAACCATTATCACGATAACTTGAGTAATTTTCATAATTATGTCATTTCTTGCCTGGGAAGACCAATTTTCATAACTTTTTTCAAAACTATTGGAAAAGGATTGTGATAAATTTTAAGCTTTTGTGCATAAAATTACCCTTCACAATGGAAACATTCTTTTTATTTTCTTATCTAGCTTATGTACGATAGCTTAGCTGAATTAATATTTTAAGACTACAGAATAACTGCCTATCAAGGGTATTATGAATTCTGTACCTTTGGGCAGTTTCTCAGCCTGAGATAATTTGGGGGTCTTGGTGTTTGCATTAGAAAGGTTAGAGAGACATGATATATAATATAATTGCTCAAATATGTAATTTGGTTTCTGTGGCTGAATGCCATGTATCTACTTGACTTTGAAAAAAATCACTTGGAGCTCAGCTATCCCTTTTGCAAAATTGTAGCTGGGATGAATGTGTAAAGGTGAACACCCACTGGATATACCTAAAGCATTGTTTCTAAAGCTGAGTCTACGTAATACAAATGTGAGATTATAGCATGGATCAACATAAAGTTGTTAAGGCAAAGATGTACCTACATGGGCGACAAATAAAGCAGGTACCCATGTATCCTGGGTAGCTTATATTTCAGCTTCTAGCCTCTGAGGAAGCCCTCTATTTCACATATTTATAGAGCAGCATTTCATCATTTCCCAGGACTAATTTAATGACTGTGCCTTCAATATTGAAACAGAAAGAATGACAATAACTGTAGAAGAATCCACAGGAATTTTGTGGTTGAAAAGACAGCAGAGGGTTGAATTAATGTGTCATCAGGTTGAATGAAAGTAGCTGAGTAAAATTTGCTTGTAATCTTACTGCTCTTTCATTTCTGTATAATTGTACCTTAAAGGGGTTTAATTTTGTTGTTTCACCCTCATCTATCTGTTTCTGTGCTTTCAGATCATCTAATTCCTTCAATCCCCTGTCAATGCTTTCAAACTTATCTTGAGCTGTTCTCGTCCTGTATTGATTACCACTGAACTACATGAGATCTTCTATCAGCTTGCCTTCTTTACTGAAACATTACTACAGGAGGTAAACAGTTCAGAAAGAACTTCCAGCTTCAGTTCACTCTGTTCCTTAATCAAATTTTCATGAAAGAGCTATATACTCTACAAATTGCCATCCATAATGTCATCTATCCCATAAATTTCCATCTCAGCCATCACTGCAATGACATCTGTGAAGTCTGCTACAAACTGTTTAAGGTAGACATTAAGAATTTACATCCACAATGACAATCTTTACACTAAGCTAAAGATTAGCTAGCTGGGAAAAGCTTTCAAAGTAAATTTTGTTTGATGATAATGCCAGTGTATTAGCACAGTCATTGTTTTATCTGATATCAGAACTGGTAACCTCAAACACAATGTGTAGTTAAATAACAATTGCAGGGAGATTAAAAATAAATGTGCTTTTAGGATCAACATCATTATAGCGTAAGGTATATTAATGATGAAAAATGGAAGACTTGTCAAATGTAATAACAATAATGGTATCTGATCTACATAATGGGATGCTCTTAGAAAAAATTATACCTGAAGATGACACAGGCTTTTTCAGGTAGACCCACAATTTTCCTTTCATAATTATCAGGAATCAGACAATAAGACACTAAAATTCAAAGGCAGAATGATAAAAGGGGCAGGGTATAAGTCGTTCCTTCCTTCCTTCCTTCCTTCCTTCCTTCCTCCTTCCTTCCTTCCTTCCTTCCTTCCTTCCTTCCTTCCTTCCTTCCTTCCTTCCTTCCTTCCTTCCTTCCTTCCTTCCTTCCTTCCTTCCTTCCTTCCTTCCTTCCTTCCTTCCTTCCTTCCTTCCTTCCTTCCTTCCTTCCTTCCTTCCTTCCTTCCTTCCTTCCTCCTTCCTTCCTTCCTTCCTTCCTTCCTTCCTTCCTTCCTTCCTTCCTTCCTTCCTTCCTTCCTTCCTTCCTTCCTTCCTTCCTTCCTTCCTTCCTTCCTTCCTTCCTTCCTTCCTTCCTTCCTTCCTTCCTTCCTTCCTTCCTTCCTTCCTTCCTTCCTTCCTTCCTTCCTTCCTTCCTTCCTTCCTTCCTTCCTTCCTTCCTTCCTTCCTTCCTTCCTTCCTTCCTTCCTTCCTTCCTTCCTTCCTTCCTTCCTTCCTTCCTTCCTTCCTTCCTTCCTTCCTTCCTTCCTTCCTTCCTTCCTTCCTTCCTTCCTTCCTTCCTTCCTTCCTTCCTTCCTTCCTTCCTTCCTTCCTTCCTTCCTTCCTTCCTTCCTTCCTTCCTTCCTTCCTTCCTTCCTTCCTTCCTTCCTTCCTTCCTTCCTTCCTTCCTTCCTTCCTTCCTTCCTTCCTTCCTTCCTTCCTTCCTTCCTTCCTTCCTTCCTTCCTTCCTTCCTTCCTTCCTTCCTTCCTTCCTTCCTTCCTTCCTTCCTTCCTTCCTTCCTTCCTTCCTTCCTTCCTTCCTTCCTTCCTTCCTTCCTTCCTTCCTTCCTTCCTTCCTTCCTTCCTTCCTTCCTTCCTTCCTTCCTTCCTTCCTTCCTTCCTTCCTTCCTTCCTTCCTTCCCCTCCCCTCCCCCTCCCCCTCCCCCTTTTCTTTTTTTTTCTCCTTTCTTTCTTTCCCTTCTTTCTGAGGTTCCTTACAGCTATATTTTTAATAAATTGTTTTGCATATGACTATGGAAACATACATGTGTGGGAGAAAAACCTTATGCATTTTACTTAATTTATTTGTCTAATGGGGAAAAATACTTGCTAAGAAATAAATTCTAGTAAAATAAATTATTATTTCATAGAACCATTTATTTTGCAAAAGACCTTTAAGATCATTATGTCCAACTATAAACTTAATACTGCCACTGCCAAGTCCAATTATTTATGGCTTTCAGTGTTATTATAGTAAATATTATGTAATTCTTACATTATCCTTCATATATTGCTACTTCTTAAATTCATGAATGAATTTGCCATTTTCTGGTCTAAAAGAACAACTAGAAACCTTTGAACACATCAGCAATGTCTTTTTATCTTTCATGCTTCTTTAATCCTAATCAATCTCTAGAAACTTATGGTCCTTTAACACAGAGACTGAAATTACTAGCTTCCTTTAAATAAACAAGTCGTTTATAATTGTTTGTGGTTAATAACCAGAGGTCTAAAAATTTGATATAGTAGAAAGCTCATACAAGGCTATTTATTTAAGGGTAATATGAATAGTGTTTATTATCCGATGCAATGCGGTGTGTTTGTCAAAATATTAATCAGTTTGGAGACCAGAACTACCATGTACTTACCTCTTTGAACTTTCTGAGAGTAAATGTTATATTAAAATCTATTTAGGATATGAAAAAAAAAAAATATAAAAAGCGGCAATTCCTCTGTTTTGGGTTAAAAATATTTAAATTATGGTATTTACATATATTTTAAAAAGCACATTAAAAAAATGATAATGATAGAAATAAGGGAATAAAGGGAATAAGGAAAGAGCATTTTTACATACCTACATACCAGGTTATTATTTTCTGGCAAATGAAAAAGAAGAATAGAAACTTTCACTTAAATCTGGAATATGACATTTTATATTGATTTTGTCATTATAATTTCAATGAAAGTAAAAGAAAAAGTGGAGCTAAAAGTGTCTGACATTTTCATGTCTCACAAAAGCTTCCCTGAATCTGAATTTCTATGCAAAAAACTATCATTTAAATATTAGCAAAAATTACACGTTTTCCAGTCTTACTAAGCAGAATGAACAGAAATACATGATACATGTGCTTGAATGTGGTGTTGGTTGATGGTTGTGAAGAAGGATAAGTCTTTGATACAGCAGAACAAAATGATTTACTGTTAGATATTGCCTGAGCAACTTTGGGAGATGAATAATGTGACATCTGCTCTTGGCAAAGGCGGCTCTGGTCTCTTCTGCCCTTCAATTCCACTTTGAATGCAAATTATAAAGTGAAGTAAAGTCTTTACTGATGTCTCTTCCAAAAATACTAAATTAAATTCTGGCAGTAAAAAGCCTTATAGAAATGGCTGACAAAGATTTGTTATTGGCTTTATTTCTGAGTGTTGCTAAATTCTGATATTGGAAGTTTTCCAATCAAAGCAGATAAACCCCAATAAAGGATAAACCCCGGAAGAGTCAATGAAGAGGAGCAAAACTATAGGGTTTTTTGTGGGGTTTTTTTGTTTACTACATGACTAAAAATAAATATAAACAAATAATTGTCCCATATCATTGGCTTGCTTTTTTAGAGACTAGGGAAGAGGATTGGATTGTAATATATGAAGAATTAGATTATTTGATGGCCAAATACTGTCCTGAAATTAAATGTTTCAAAATTCTGAATCTTTAACAAAGGGTTAGATTGAGGCAAACACCTGCCCATGGCAAGGTGTTTGGAACTACATGATCGCAAGGTCCTTTCCAACCGTAACCATTCTACGATTCTATGATTAAGAGAAGTTAGGAACCCACTTACAGGTTCTGATTAGACATCATGAATTCTGGACTAGAAACTAATAACAATGTTAGAAGAAAACTGGTGGTGATAGAAGAACTGGCTGATGATACCCATTACTTGTAGTTTGGCAATGAATTGCTAGCATGATTTGGGGAGGGGGGTGGGCAGGCAGGGAAGGCTATTTCAGTTCCAAAATAAGTTAGATACAGGGTTGAAAAAGTAAAAAGTAAGAACTAATAGTAAGCTAATGGTAAGCTAATCAAAAGCTAAAACCAAGATAAATCATGTGAGAATATAGCCAGCACTATTTTTATTATGTTTATTACTGCTGGCATCATTTATATTCCATCTTGTAAAACTTTGAAGTAACTATGAAAATGATAATCAAGTAGAGACGTAATTTCAGTAAATCCAAAAAAAAAAGAAGGTTTTGGCAGATATTAAAAGATTTAGGTATACTTTTTTTTTTTCCTCCCTGAAAAATATTCTCTTCTTCTACCAGACTGTCTGACAAATCTTAGTTTAACATTGCCTCATGAATGGTAAAAGCAGTTTGGAGCTGATTTTCAAGTAATGTCTCAGTGGATATGCCACTTCCCCCACATAGTGAGATTTACTACCTGTTCAAAGAATGTGAAGAGCAGAAGAGAGTAGAGGTTTCCATAGGAACCTTTAGTAGTTTAAAGTAAAATTGCATAAATGAAATCATTATCACTCAGGAACTAATGATGACAGCTCAGCTGATGAAGATGCCACGCTGTAAATGACTGATGGTACAATTTTTTTTCTACATTTAGTATTACTATGTTTTTGGTTTTTTTTTTTTTTTTTGAGGGAAAAAAATCTAAACAAACCAACAACCAATCAAACCAAACCAACCAAACAACCAAACAAAAGAAAAAAAAATCCAGAAAAAAACCCAAAACAAATCTTAAAATCTCATTGTGTTCAACAATTCTGAAAACTGATTTTTAATTCAGAAACAGTGTAAGTACATCTTGTGACTTACTGTTAGACAGAATACATGTTGGTAACCATGGTAACCCAGGAGATCTTAAAGATCACACTGTTCATTTATTGGGAATATGAGCAGATTGTTTGTCTCCCAGTAGACTGCAAAATGTCCTGTTACTATATGGCTGGAAAGCAAACTCAAAATGGCTAACAGAGGTTTCATTTCACTTGTATTGCAATAAACTTAGTTAGATTGGTAGATCTTTATTCACACCAGATAATGGTAGTATAAAATAAATTGAAAAGTCTTTTAGGTAATTAAATCTTGAAACGCTCCTGAAAGAACTGACATATTGAACAAAAATGTCTTCTCAAAATCAATACAAGAAAGCAAATCCTTGAAAAAACACCCAGTCCTTTTGAGACTTTTTCTTCCCTCTCAACAAGTAGCTGAAGCGAGACAAATCACTACAATGCTGTTGATCCCTAAGGGGTTTTAGTCAGTTAGTCACTGTGGGTGAAAAATGTATCAGAACATACTGTAATTCAGTTATTTCTTCATACAGATAATCCAATACAAGGAAATGTGCAAGAAACACATTTCAAGTACGTGGAGGAGGGGGTTTGGTGTTTTTGGTTTTCTCTGGATAAATATTTTTTGAGAATGAAAAATTCTGTGTACTTTACATTTTAAACTCCTATTATTAAAACATCCTTATGCAATTTACTGTACTTCTGTCAAAGAGATAGAGCTCTTCAGTCAATGGAAAACTAAGAAAACATGAGCATATACCAAGTGCCCATTTTCTAATGCCCTTTGGGCTACTCAGTGAATAACCAGAATACTAAGAAAACAATACCAAGAAATAAAAAAATAGCAGGTAACAAATAACTTTGGTATTGTTAGGCTGACTCTGCTGTAGCCTCTATTGGGATAGAAACTGGTGTCCAAGCTGGTGTCTCTGAGAAAAATGTGGAGAGTACCAGATTTGAATTAATTAATTTCTGTGCACCATAGCATGGCATTGCATTGCAGTAGCACTGTGCCCACCCTGCATCATCTCAAGCTCAGTACCTCACTCATGCAGTGACTTGATTTGCTTGGACTGAAACTGAAGCTGAAAGCTTAAAAGTAACATCTATGATATTCTGCATAGAATTCCTGAATAATTTGGTAACAGTGCGTAGTTTTGGAATGACTGAAGGATGACTTTGAATGATGCATGTATATTTTTGAAATGTCATTGTCTACCTATACACTTTAGATTTCTAAGTAGATTAGTTCATGTACAGAAAACATATCTATTGTTTCACATATCAGTTGTTTTGGTTTGTGTGTGAATTCAACAGAAAAGTAAAACAAAAATAAAGAAAACAAAACAAAAAAAAAAAAGAAGAAAAAAGAAAAACGGAAACTTTTCTTCTTCTCAATACTGGTTCCTTGATAATTTCAAGGAATAGCCAAACCTTTTCTTCTGTTGATTTCTACTACTCAAAACATATTTTTGCTCCATGAGATTCTTAAAAACTTCTCAAAAAATGATCCACCTGAATTCCCCATACACCATCACAAAGTTCAGAAAAAGATCAAGAGATTCTTTCAAAATGTTTTTCAAAATATTTTTGAAAGAAGAACAGTTTATTGAAGACATTCAAGTGCAACTTTGTAACAATTTCTTATAAATTTTCTGAAGAAAAAGTCCAGAAGTATAGTTGAAGTAACTGGAGCCAACTAATGTTTAACTTTAGTCAGCATTTTCTATAAGAACTTTTATTGAAATAGTATTAAAAAAACCCCAAACCCAGGCAAATTCACAAGGAGAACTGAAATTATAAAAGCAATGTAAATTGAGAAGGGAAATTTTGTATTGATGCAGAAGATCATTAAAGATTGAAAAGTCTACTATTTTATGAATAAGTTGCATGAAGCCTCTATAACAAACGACAAACTGAAAAAAAAAACCCAAGCCATCCATACAGTCCATTAACACTTGTTCCTACTACTAAATCTTCAACGCCTCCTCTTTAGCTACTGAGTTGTTCTCCTCAAATACAGCTTTTAATATCTTGACTCAGATATGGCAATATCCCATCCATGCTGCTTGTCATTCTGCACTGATTCCCTTGTGTTTCTATGCATTTCTTATTATTTTATAACTTCCCCCTCCACTTGTTTAAAATTATCAGTCACCATGATTCTTTTTTCTCCTAAATATCTCTTTCTGTTGCCCTTCTCAGAAGATGTTTCCTTCTTTCCTTAAAATCTTCAAGGCCTGTTTTTTCACTCATGTCTTTTGTCTTAAAGGCACTCAGATTAAAAATAAAATCACATTTCTTGCAATAGCATAGCAAGAACATAGCTAACACAGACAGCTAGACTTACTTCTTAATATAAGTTTTATTTACGGTTAATTTGTCTCGGTATTGTTTACTTACCCTGAGCTACTAGTGCAAATAATAACCACAAGAATGGAAACAAATCTTTATCTGTACTGTGGAATCATTTCTGCAAATGATGTCTCAATCACTGTGAAAACAAGATTAATCTCACCCATCTTTACACGTCCACATGTAAACTAATGAACTTTGGCTCCCTTAAATGAAAAGAGAGAACAAGGCTCACAAAAGTGTAATTCAACTAATTTATTGGAAATATAATTTAGATGGCCACATGTACTTATAACAAATGTACAATAATAATTCAAATATAGAAATCTGTGATTTGATTCCTTTTTCCACATGTAGACACCTAGTGTTCTTTGAGATGTCCTGGGCTATCATGCATGGACTTGATACAGTCTTCTTGAAAAGCATGGATCTCTATAGTTCCTCTGTAATATCTGCTAGTCCTCGGAGGATGTTCCTTATGCTTTGGAATGCCTCAGGTGATTGTAATTGATTTGAACTTTAGGATATATAAATTTTAATTTTAATGTCAGTATGTGAGATGGGGCCAAATTTAGTTGTCCAAACATAAGCACTGGGTCTTAAAAGTAGGCTTATGATATCCTGCCTGGCTACCAGGAAGGCATAGGTCCTCCATATATTTATAATACCTTTCAGCACAATGCAGATATTTTAGCTATCTTTAAGTTTTCTTAAATAAAATCAGATGCCTCTGTATAGGAAATTGAAGAGATGTCTAGCTGTAGAAGTTGCTATTATATCTAAAAGAGAACTAGCATTTAGTTCTGTTGTCTAAATGTGACTATCACGGTTTGAAATTTTCCAGGTTATCTTAGCTTGTCTCCAGTTGTCACCCTGAAACAGCACACATCTCCCTTATGTCCCGTGTAGTGCAAGACAGCCTCATGTAGGTCTCTTTGCCATTTCAGGACAATTCAGTAACATACTCCACAAGCTTTGAAATTTCGCTCTGATTCAAAGCAAAAGGGTGTTTCTGTTACCCAGACATGGGCAACCATTGCCATGCATGACAGCCTAGGGCATCTAGGAATAAAACTGAATGGAAACCTGCACTGTTTTGGACCAGCTACTGGAAACCAGGCCTTGCAGCAAGAAAAATAACTGCACATACCTACATTTTGGCAGCTGAATTGCGCTCTAAACATCCAAGTTATGGTGCTCTGTATCACACTATAGGCTCCCTTGAATCTATTGCCCAATTCTCCACTGAGTGTAATGAGAACATAAATGTCTCTTTCACAGGAGTACACCTTCATTTAGAAGTCTTAATCTGCAGCTGATTTCATATTTGATCAGATGATAAACTTATGTGCTGATTAGACCATAATCATGAAGTGCTTTTTTAAACAACAATTACATCTGTCAGTTCTGAAATGATACTGTGATGAATAAACTAAGTCACAGAAATAGTGTGAGAACGCACTGACCTTAATAGGGGAAATACTCAGGTCTTTACACTGACCTTAGTAGGGAAAATGTTCAGGCCTAAGTTAAGTATAGCAAAACTTAGAACAGACACTGGAGAAATAGAACAAAGATAATTCTTTTTCTCTTAAACATTCATTTTTCTGTCTTACAAAATAAAATTTTAACACTTTTGTAGTAATGTAAGAATTAACTATAATTAACATTTGAAGGTAGTATGCCAGATTATTCTTTTGCCATTAATAGCAGTGATTGATGAGAGCGATCTACTGATTTTAATTTAATCAACAGTGTGACTTTGAGGGTCCATAAAGTAGAAGCTTTACTAGTAAGTTTTTCGGCCTAAAGATAAGTTCTGAATGTAAAATTTCCCTATTACTCTTTAACATTTCCATGCAAAACTTGCTTTCTTTTCCTTTTGTTTCTTAATTACAGTGAATAATTTAAATTATCACGCAATAACATCTAAGACAACATCTAAGCTGCTTTTGGAATAAGCTTAATTATAAAAATATTACTTTTCACTCTGCTTTCACTATATTAATGATTCAGCAGCTGTCTTCATTATCACTCTGTAGATTCCACTTGTAACAGGGCAGCATGCTTTTTATTACACTATGTGTATAGAGGCTCTTTGAGGTTCATAACTCTAGAAAAGAACTGTGAGATTGCAGATGGAAAAAAAAGAGAAAAAGTACTTGCTTTTTAGAATGCTTTCAGGGTTGAATTAATTATAGGTTATTCAGAGTGTCCAGGTGTCACTTTTGTAAAATAAAGAAAGAAATACTGTACTGCCTCTACAACTTGGTACTGTTTTTTAATAGCTCATACATATATTCTGTGTATTCAGATGTTGATAAGAGAGCAGCTTGATGAATCTGACAAGAATTCATGTCAGACAAGAATTTAAGCTGTATAAAACTTGTTTGTTCCTTCTATTGATATATGAGTTGTATGTCACGAAGCCAGATGTGGGTTTAGGGAAACATACATTCCTACATAACAGGAGATTACAAAGGTACATTATTTCCTTATACGATGAGGTGTTCATTATGTAATAAAGTAAGTGTGAACAAAATGGAAGACTGGGATCATTTCACTATTGTATTCTTAAAAATACTATACAAATGTTACATGGTAGCTGTGCTGGTTTTGGCTGGGATAGAGTTAATTTTCTTCATAGCAGCTAGTATGGGGTTATGATTTTGATTTTTGCTGAAAAGAGTGTTGACAACATAGGGATGTTTTAGCTGCTGATGATCAGTGCTTACACAGAGTCAAAGCCTTTTCTGCCTTTTCTCACCGCACCAGGGAGTAGGTTAAACCATGACAGTAACTTATTTTTAAACCCTTAAATGCCATGCAGAGTAGCATGTTGGTTGCACAGTGTCTGGAAGCTGAAGACAGGTGAATTCAAAGAGGTGGGAGCAAGTGAAAAGTTAGAAACAATTGGTACAACTTAAAAAGTCGTGCCATCAGGTGCCACACAGGCTGGCAGGTGGCTGTGGACACAACCGCAGGACGGCCGGCAGGGCCATGGGGACTGGGACAGGCTGATGGGCCAGGACATGGACCCATCTGTGAGCCCAGCTCATTAGGGCCCATGGCTAGGCAGGGCTGTGGAAACTGGAGGCCAGCCCTGCTGCAGCATTGCTGGGGCAGGGACTGATGGCCCCAGGAGGGAGCCCAGGAGGGGGCAGACAAGCTCTATGAGGTCTGTAGTGGCAACGCAACCCCAAAACTTTCTGTAACTGGAATCTTTATTGTGATATTGGATTTTCTTTTTTTTTATTCTTTTTTTAAGGACCGTTTAATTAAAATTTAAACAGGATTATTAAGCAAAGTTAGGTTTAAATATACTCTTTTTAATGGATTAGATATGATTAAATTAAAATATTCTAGTATTCTGGTCTGATCTTAGATCTATAGATGTGTATGTGGCATCTGAACTGAATTCTTCTAAGAAAATATAAATAAACTGGTACATACATTCAACTATTAGTACCATAATTGTTGCACTGCCATCAAGCACTGGAGATTTCATAATTGCTTTTAGCACAGATATTGTCCTTCTATAAAGTGAGTATATGATAGATTTTCATCACAGTGACTGATGTATGACACAGTATCAGATTTCCACATGGAAGTGTTTGTTCCTTTCAAAGCAATCCTGAAGACTCATGGTATATATTTAGTACATTAACATGTATTTGCCAGCATTCTTTGGCATGGATTTGCTAGTTCTTGACTAACTCTTGCCAGAATTTTGCAGAGCTAAGAAGACTGACATAATTCTTCCTTCTCCATTAGCACCTGTCACTGTAGTTGTCATACTCCCACAAACATTACTGGTCACAGCTAAGCACCTTCCTTGGCAATTCCTTCTGTCCTTTTTCCTCTCCATTCACATAATATCTGTGTCTGGCCTTGTCCATAAGGTGCAGACTTTTAATAGCAGCAGGAAATGTCAAGGAAATGACTGTACAGCAGAAACATTCAAGATCTAAACAAAATTATTTTACTGTGCAACTGACTGTCACACTCAAATCCATGCTGAATCCTTTTGAACATTCAGAAAATAGTGAGTGAACACAATGTCTAAAAATGTTTGTTCATATTAAGGTGTTTTATTAAAGATGTTTCCATTGGCTACTTTTCCACTCTCCACTTCCCCTTCAAATTTGTTTAGGATGATAAACTAAGGTATAAGCTTGGTTTCAGGTCCCATCTTCAAGATAAACAAATTAATTTGAATAAGGTTCCAGTTCTGATAACTGAGTAGTTAATTTCAACTCCCCTTATTTTTTCCTGAATAGCAAAGTGGATACCCTTATTATCATTTTCTTACTACTGACATCAAAATTTTATAGAAATTAAAATTGAATAGTAGCTGATCTTCATTAGAAACTTTTAAAGTATATGTGTGTATTTTTATTACTTTCCTACATAACCTTGTCAGCATTGTATAATCATATATCATTATATAGCATCAACAATTAATACTAAATAATTGGTGAAAATTTCAGTAATCATTAAAACCAACACTATTTGTTTATACAGAAAATTAAAATAAGTCCTGTAAATATTAAAAGCAAACAGACCAATTAACCAACAAATGAACACACAAGAAGAATTCAGAAGCATCTTTAATCCTTTGGATCAAACTCAGCAGACAAGACCCAAACTCAGAATTGCTGTCTCTTTCTTCTGATGGAAAACCGCCTCTTTCTATTTTTTTTTACCTGAAAAATAAGTTATTTTCTTTTTTTTTCTTTTAATGTGTTGAGTAAATCACCTATATGACATAATGTAGCCACAATAACTACATGCATCAGTATTAATGTTCCTCCTGGAAAGGATGGCTTAGTTGTTTTGTATGATAAAGATATTTGTGTAAAATGAATGCATCTTTGCCTGGACAAATTGCACTTCAGAATTTAATTTTCTATTTATTTTCCCCACTATAAAAATACATGTTAAGCTGTGAATATTACAACTGATATTCCTGCCACCCCAGCATTTTCTTTCTATAACTGAGGTAACTCCTTGGCTTGAATTTCATATCTGCTTTACAACTGTATGCATGTCAACTTATTTTTGTATGTTTAATGCCACATTCATGGGTAGAGATGCAGTTCCTTGTCCTGAGTTGGTGTAAGTTACCCCTTCCAAGCCTCTATAGGAGTGAACTTCTCTACTAAAATCTTAAAGCAAGACAAAAGCCTTAAAAATGTTATCCCTTCATCGTCTGATTGCAACAATAACCATAGCTGCAGAGTAGAACCTTATACTTGGGAAATATTAAGCTATGTCATAATGAATATCATAGAATCATAGAATAAAGATTGGAAAGGACCTGAAGATCATTATCCATGTTTTCAAAATGGAGATTTCCAAAACACACAGAGGCATATTAGCTGAACTGAACATTAGAAATTAAGTCTTTCAGCACCTCCAAGAAAAAAAATAATTAAAGTTGATTATTCACAAAACTAGTATGTCATGCAAAAATCTACAAGCAATATCTTAAATTGGAGAAATACAAATAAAAGCTCCATAACTTTTTTTCCTTCTTTTGTGTAATACATCCTGTACTGACATCTGTTGGAGGGACGGTACGGCCCGGCACAAGCAATCCAGGAGGTTCCTTGATTGTGTGGAAGACAACTTCCTCTTTCAAGCAATAGAGGAGCCGACAAGGAGAGGTGCCATGCTGGACCTTGTGCTCACCAACAGGGAGGGACTGGTTGGAAATGTGACGCTCCAGGGCAGCCTTGGCTCTAGTGATCACGAGATGGTTGAGTTTGAGATCCTCAGGACAGTGAGAAAAGCATGCAGCAAGCTCGCTGCCCTGGACTTCAAGAAAGCAGACTTTGGCCTCTTCAGGAACCTCCTTAGTAAAGTTTCATGGGATATAGTCCTAGAGGGCAGGGGGGCCCAAGACTGCTGGTCGGTATTCAAGGATCACCTGCTACGTGCTCAAGAGTGTTGCATCCCGACTAGAAGAAAGTGCAGCAGGAGGGCCAGGAGACCTCCATGGATGGACAAGGAGCTGCTGAGGAAACTTAGAGGGAAGAAAGAAGCGTATAGAAGGTGGAAGCGAGGACAGGCGGCCTGGGAAGAATATAGGAGCATTGCCCGAGAAGCTAGGGACCAGGTTAGGAAAGCTAAGGCCCAGCTAGAATTAAGTTTGGCAAGGGATGTAAAAGATAACAGGAAAGGATTCTATAGATACGTAGCAAATAAAAGACAGACTAGGGACAATGTGGGTCCTCTCCGGAAGCTATCAGGAGAACTGGCTACCATGGATTTGGAGAAGGCTGAGGTTCTTAATGACTTTTTTGCCTCAGTCTTCACCAGCAAATGCTCTGACCACACCATGAAAGTCTTGGAAAGCAAATGCAGAGACTGTGAGAATGAAGACCTTAGGCCCGCTGTAGGAGAAGATCAGGTTCGAGACCACCTTAAGAACCTGAACGTGCATAAGTCCATGGGACCTGATGAAATCCATCCACGGGTCCTGAAGGAGCTGGCGACTGAAGTTGCTAAACCACTGTCCATCATATTTGAAAAATCCTGGCAGTCAGGTGAAGTTCCCGATGACTGGAAGAAGGGTAATATAACCCCCATTTTCAAGAAGGGGAAGGTGGAAGACCCAGGGAACTACAGACCAGTCAGTCTCACCTCTGTGCCTGGCAAAATCTTGGAACAGTTTCTCCTGGAAAACATGCTAAGGCACATGAAAAACAACGAGGTGGTTGGTGACAGCCAACATGGCTTCACTAAGGGGAAATCCTGCCTGACCAATTTGGTGGCCTTCTATGATGGAGCCACGGAACTGATGGACAGGGGCAGAGCAGTTGACGTCATCTACCTGGACTTGTGCAAAGCATTCGACACTGTCCCACATGACATCCTTGTCTCTAAATTGGAGAGACATCAATTTGATAGATGGACCACTCGGTGGATAAAGAACTGGCTCGATGGCCGCAGGCAAAGACTTGCGGTAAATGGCTCGATGTCCAGTTGGAAACCTGTAACGAGTGGTGTCCCTCAGGGATCAGTGTTGGGACTGGTCTTGTTCAACATCTTTGTCGGCGACATGGACAGTGGGATTGAGTGCGCCCTCAGCAAGTTTGCCGACAACACCAAGCTGTGTGGTTCGGTTGATACGCTGGAGGGAAGGGATGCCATCCAGGGGGACCTTGACACGCTTGTGATGTGGGCCGATGCCAACCTTATGAAGTTTAACCAAGCCAAGTGTAAGGTCCTACACCTGGGTCTGGGCAATCCCAGGCACTGCTAGAGGTTGGGTGGAGAAGAGATTTAGAGCAGCCCTGCAGCAAAGGACTTGGGGGTGTTGGTTGACGAAAAGCTTAACATGAGCTGGCAGTGTGAGCTTGCAGCCCAGAAAGCCAAGTGTATCCTGGGCTGCATCAAAAGAAGCGTGAACAGAAGGTCGAAGGAGGTGATCCTGCCCCTCTACTCTGCTCTTGTGAGACCTCACTTGGAGTACTGTGTACAGTTCTGGTGTCCTCAACGTAAAAAGGACATGATGCTCTTGGAGTGAGTCCAGAGGAGGGCCACAAGGATGATAAGAGGGCTCGAGCACCTCCCATATGAAGACAGGCTGAGAGAGTTGGGGCTGTTCAGCCTGCAGAAGAGAAGGCTGCGTGGAGACCTCATAGCAGCCTTCCAGTATCTGAAGGGGGTCTACAAGGATGCTGGGGAGGGAGTCTTCCTTAGGGACTGTAGTGGTAGGACAAGGGCTAATGGCTTCAAACTTCAAGAGGGGAAGTTTAGGTTAGATATAAGGAAGAAGTTCTTTACAGTGAGGGTGGTGAAGCGCTGGAATGGGTTGCCCAGGGAGATTGCGGATGCTCCATCCCTGGTGGTGTTCAAGGCCAGGTCGGACAAAGCCTTGGACCATGTGGTTTAGGGTAAGGTGTCCCTGCCCATGGCAAGGGGGTTGGAACTAGATGATCTTAAGGTCCTTTCCAACCCTTACTATTCTATGATTCTATGATTCTATATACCCCATTAAATCTTGTGTGATAATCAGCAGCTCATTAACTCAACAAACTGTTATACTCCTCTACTTTAAAAAATATTAGCTTTTAAAATATCTCCATTTTAACAAAAGGACAAAGGTTTTTTTTTTTTTAAATAAGTTTGGTTTAATATTCGTAAGTTGAAACTTACCTCCTCTCTCCACTGTAATTTTCCACACTGTGTTCTGTGATTTCATTTCTTCTTTGTTCAATAGTTGGTTTTGGGTTTGCTTTTTTAATGGAAGTCTGTACATATATGTGTTTATGCTTGTACACTTATATAGCTTTTTCAACTGCGTGTGCCTATGTGTTCATGTGTGTATACCTAAGGCGAACATACGTATTTGATTGGACTTGGGTTGAAACCTATGTTACCAAGTTTGGAAAGCTCCATTAATATTTGATGCAGTTTCAGTACATTGTTTCATGATGTATAGGGAACATTTAACATTTATTTGAAGCCATCATGCTGACATACAGTCCCATTACTGCTGATGGTAATTCTTTAAATGTGATCTCGCTTTTTGATTATTCTGGAAATCTATTAAGGAGCAATCTGCAGGCAACCAGTCCAGTCTGTTCACCTGAATACGATTTATTTAGTACTTTCCTGCATGCCTTGTCCACCATTTTATCTTGGTTATAAGGGAATTAGACTTGAGTCTAGTAGGATGACAGTTTCTTAGATTAAAGTAAATACAGGAAAGAGTGAAAAGGGAGAAGAAACAGCCATAGGAATCTTTCTTCCTTTTTGTTCTTCAGGGAAAGGTACAGTCAGTGCAATGAATACTATCTTTCATGTAGAAATACTGCTTAATAGGCAATGCAGAGTGCTTTATTTGTGAAGATGGGTAAATTAATGCTCATTAAGATAAAATTTAATGAAAGCGTAGGGGTTTTTTTAAGTCTTAGAATTTTATAAAGGCATCTGGGATTTGAAATATGATGAACTATAAAGCACAATACAAAATAAAAAGAAACTTTCATTACCAGAACAACCTATAAAACTAAGTGAATATTTAAAATCAATTATAGGTTGAGATACTAAAAGACTAATGTTACCCTCAACCCCAACTGTCCACAGGCAAAAGTGATATTGACCAGTAGTGCAGTCCAGTCTAAGATATAGTGTGTAGAAAAGTGGTCTGAACCAACTAGGAGGAGAAAAAAGAAAGATAAATAATTTATATACCATATTTTCCAAGGTAACACATACCCCTTTGTTGTGGTTTCAGCTGGGATAGAGGGAGGGGATGCTCCCTGTGCCAGAGGAGAGATTTCCCTGCAGCTCCTGGAGACCACAGTGGAGCAATCTTCCCAGTCTGTCCTGTCTGTTCCTGAGTAAGCAACTGTCTTTTTGGTGTGTGCATGGGTATGTGTGCGGGTCTGGGTGGACACTTAGGGACATAGCTTAGTGGTGGACTTGGCAGTGTTAGGTTTACAGTTGGACTCTGTATCTTAAAGGTCTTTGCCAACCTAAATGATTCTGTGATTCTGAGTATAGATGTATATATGTGTGCATGCGTGTGTGTGCATGTATCTGTGTGTTTGTATATGTGTGCCTGTTGGGAGCACATTCTGAGCCTCACTATCAGTTGGATCTGGCAACATGGAGCTGTACCAGTCTTGCCTCCATTGGGCTACTGGATTCAGCAAGCCTTAACAATCCTGATGTGTATTTAAATTCTATTTTCTCATAATTACTCTTGTCTTTATTTTCATGTAATGAAAGAAAAGAAAAACAAAAAAAAGGAGAAAGTTCTTCTAGGGTGTCTTATTTCACAGTTGTAAGCAGTGCAGCAGAACTCAGTTCTCAGAATTGCTGAGCAGCAGGGGGTGTAGACCTGGGAAACATCACAGCTGTAGGGGAAGACACATATCCAAACATATCTCATAATCCAGGTGCAGTGCAAACAGATACGTTTCAATCAAGCAGATAACTCAATCTTTATTCTATTCCAGTTTTGCTTAACTTCCACATTGTTTGTAAGCAAAGAGGGAAGCATAACTAAGATGAAAACTCAGACCCTAATATGGTATTCTAACATGAGCGCATTGAAGCTGTCTTGATGACTGGGCATCAGTAGACTTGTCACAGTAAACTTTACCTGTTTCCAGGTTTGATCTTTTCAAAACAGATTAGGAACACAAAAGGATTAGCCAGAGTTACACCCAGGAATAAAATGAAAATGTATGATAGTTAAGAAAGTTTATTGTCAGACTTGAATTGGGAATATGTAACTGTGCATACGGTACTTCTAAATTCAAACTTGTTCTTGTTTAGACAGCCACTTCCCACAATGAGGCCTCATTTTATAGGAGATTTTTTTGTTATTAAACTCCAATTACTCCTACTCATATTTTGTATTATTGATTTTTAATTCATATTTACTAGTCTGTTCCTCAAGGTAAATTTACTCTTTCTAGCCAGTCTTCTGATTCTCTTTGATACTGTCAATTTTCTTCAGCTTTGCATCACAAATAAATTTCCTTTGTACACCCTTTTTTTCCCCTGCAAAAAAAAAAATATTTATGAAACTATAAAACAGAATCATTTTGGGGACTGATCTTGCTTGAATACTCCAAATAACCTCCATCTGCAACACACCCTCCATCTCATAAACCTTGCATCACATATTTTTTTTGCCAGTTCTCACCTTCTTTTTAACAGCTAGTGCGATATCCTATGCTTTGCTACAGTAAATGATTTAATAAAGCCAGGTCATCATCTTTTCTGTGTTCTCAATTACTGTAAAATTTCTTATCAAGAAAACCATCAAGCTTATGATTATATACTTGCAAGAAATTCAAATGCATTGTTATGTTTTCCCTTTGTAGTGTAGACATTATAGAAGATTTGGCCATGCATAATGATCTTGAATTAAAGAACTGGTTGTTGAAGTGTGGAGTGCAAGAAAATGAGTCTGATTTTAGAAGATATGTATCAATTAGGGAAGAAATTTAATTCATTAAAGTACCATATGTTAAAGACAATCACTACTGGAAAATGCAACACAATCTAACATACCATATTTCAATCACAGTACTATATAACATTTTGGCTAAAACAAAGAGAATAGGAGAGTAACTTAATTATAAACATTACTACATACAGGTCTCTTACACAATTCATAGGAAATGAATAGAAGCAGTAAAATATAAAACTAAACATCAGTAGAACAGAATATAAGGAGATGGAGGCTGAGGATAAGACATTCATTTTGCCAAATTAATTATACTCTGTGCAGAGCAATCTTTCTTCCACCCTAGAAAATATTTAACACATCAAAAGCAAACCAGAAGCAGCCCATTGTCCTGCAAGTAACATAATGCATTAATGTATTCTGCTGGAAAATGTCTCAGGCTACTTAGAAACTTACGAGGACTGAAGTAAAGGATTTCAATGATAAAACAAAAAGTTATACAGGCTTATGACCACAACTACACTGTGTGGCTGATACAGAATCTATCTTTATTTATTGAATATAGACACACAATGATGCCCTTTGCTAAGCTGTGTATCCTGACAGCTCATTAAGAATAGAAACCATAATAAACAATTTGATGAAGTATTTTTTTGTAGTCTATGAAAGGGTAATAGCTTTGAGGAATGAAATTAAAAAGGTAATTCCCCCCAGTTTATATACTGGGCATGACATGCTGTGGCATGGAATACCCCTTTGGCTAATGTGGGTCAGGTGTCCTGTCTCTGCTTCTTCTTAGCTTCTTGTGCCCCTTCTCACTGGCAGAACACAAGAGACTGAAAAGTCCTTGATCAGGGTAAGCACTACTGAGCAACAACTAAACCGTTGGTGTGTTATCAGCATTATTCTCAGGCTAAAGCCAAAACACAGAAGCAGTAAAATGTAAAACTAAACATCAGTAGAACAGAATATCAGGAGATGGAGACTAAGTATGAGACCAGCTACAGCAGCAGCTATTGGGAAGAAAATTAAGTCTACCCCAGACAAAATCAGGGCCATTCTCAATATATTAAATCAAACTACAGACTAAGTCTGCTTGTTTGATGTTTATGAACCATACTTCAAAGCACAACAAAACTTTTGAAGAAAAGTTTTAGTTGTCTACACCACAGCTGATAAATATGTGAGGAATGAAAACACAGAAAACTATAATTACACTGACACACATTTAGATTTAGAGATAAGGAGCCTAATACAAAAGTCTAACTTTTACATTTATCAGACATAAACTATTATTGAATTCAAATACAAACCCTTCCAGAGAATGGGAAGCAAACAAAAAAACTCAAGGCAGAATGAATCCTTAGGCAAAATCTTATTGGCACAGAAAAGATGTCTTGAAATTTCAGACAATCCACAACAAAGGAGGGACATTGAGCTTCTAAGATTTCCAGAGGGAACATAAAGTCTTGACACCATCTTTTTCATGGAAAATTTTATCTGTAGTTCAATCACACAACTTCAAAGACTATCTAATATGGATCATAAATGCCACAGGATTCCCACGTTAAGGCCATCTGTGAGTAACAGTGTAGGAGGGACCATGATTTTGACCTTGTTGTACACCTGGGACAAGGATAGAATGCTACAGGCAGTAGGGAAAAATGAAGAGGTTATGTTTGAGGGCATGAAGGTGTTATTCTTTCTTGATGTAGGTCCAATCTCAGTTAAAAGATGAGAACTGAACGAGAATTAAAAGGATTCCTTGAAAGGAGAGGTTATGGTCACAGTGCTCTGCCTTGCAAACTGAGAGTAACCTTTAGTAACTGAACACTGGCTGAGTAAAATGGCAGCAAATAAGCTTTCATACAAAGTCTGAAAAGAAAGCACCTAGGAAGACCCTGAAAGTAAAGACTGTGGAGAATGAATACATTGCTATTTGGGCCTGCTTGCATCTCTAGTTCTACATGGTCTTCAAAATTCCCACTGTCTGTTGTAACCTTTATTCAGAATGTCCTGCCAAGCCTAAAACCACTCCAGTCTTAAACAAGAAGGTAAAGGTCATATGTTAAATATATAGCAGGTACTTTGGTAGATGCCATTCTTTAAAGATGGTATTAGTACTGGAATTCGGAGTGCCTCCTTGCTCTATGTATCTGTATAGGAAATAAGGATGGAGGGAAATTGTTTTGCTACTTTTGTCTTCTCTTTAATGAAATAATTGAATAGAAATCTACTATATTTATAAATACTTTTTCTTTTGCTGCCAAGCTGACAAAAAAACCCACCTCTCCACACAGTGACCTTGATTCCCCCCCCCAATGACAAGCAAGTATTGGCTTTAGGCTAACTTCAAGTGTTCATAAGATTCCTTTTACTGCCCTTAAGAGCAGCTCTTGAAGAGTAACATATAAATGAATATTTAATCTTCTATATTGGTTGTTTTTCTCTAAGTTATTCATAACGTTTCTATTATTCTAGTATACATATATATAGTAACATTTGTAGTAGTTGATAAGTAATGCCCATTTAAGCATTTTAGACCTTTCTTTTCTTGATAGAATTACACATGCATTCCAAAATCTATAGGGTTCTTTTCTGCCACAAAGGCATAATAAACTCATGTTTACTTTGCTACTTACAGTTACATCTACATCTTTCAGAATTGTACCTTTTTGCCAGTTTTTTTATTCTTCCAAATTAATATCCAAGTTTTGCATTGTTTTTTTCAAATGGAAACCCATTTTTATATTTATATATATATTTGATTTTAGTTATATTTTAATCACTTCAGATAAAGTTTTCATGTTTTACCTTCAGAAGACCTTGTAACTTCCAATCTACTTGACATTTTGACATTTAGCAATATACATTCTTATTCTCTCCCAAAGGTTCACACTGTTTTTAACATCAAAGATTAATTTAATTAAATTTGAGGGCTAGATATGAAATATGTCAAGCTATTTAAATACAAATATGCTGTAATTACAGAGAATCATATTTTGTCCTGAGGATAGAGGACAAAAAAACCCCAAAGAAAATGTTTTACATGTTTTCTAGCATTCAAGATCCTTTTCTTTATAAGCAATAAAAAGAAACAAGCAATAGACAAAAAATAAAATTAAAAAGTTCTTTATTCCTTTTTACAAGTATTCTTTTTTTAATCATAAAGAAAAGTTATAAAGGCCTGAATTAAATACATTAGTTGCATACATTAACAGGCGTTGTAGGTAGTTAAGGTATGGCGGCCGGAAGATATCGCGATGTACGGAAAGAGAGAGCCCCTCCCTAGGTACTCTCACAAGCCCCATAGCATGAAGAGGGGAATTGTGGGGCTAGGCTGGACAATACCATAAAAGGTAAAAATTGTTAACCTGCCCTTCTGATTGGGTCAGCACAGGTACTTCCGTGTGGCCGAAAGGTATAAAACACCTGCTGTTGTTTAATAAAACGCTATTTGGTCATCCTCCATATTGGTGTCTGTGATCTTCTAGCCCTAAGCCAGGGGTTGGCTTAGTTCTGCAAGTCTTGGCTGAAGCAACGCAGCAACAAGTGGTGACCCCGACGTGATTCATTCGGAGGGCAGAGGCGTAGCTCGCGAGCATGGGGGTGACGGTTAAGGTACTAAAAACGTTGGCAAAGGATTTCAAGATTTGTATCAAATCTGGCAGCATTAAGGCGTGCCTGGAATCTTTGATTCACAGTGGGGTGCTTGGTCACCCTGCTCAGATATTTAATTCCAAAAATTGGCCACAACTTAAACAGACACTGATTGAGCAGGCACTGGCGGGAAAGCCAGACGCCCTCATCACTTTGGGAAAGTTGTTGGCTTTATTACAACTGGCTCGGCAAGATCGGGAGGCATGGGAGGCGGCGCAGTCATACTTATGGGGAGCCGCGCTTGAAACTGCGCCTCCCACTACAACAGCGGCAGTGCAGACTGGCGAGCCTGGTGATGGTGGGGAGGACGAGGTGGAGGATAAATCTATAGAGCAGCTGCCTGAGCCGCAGGCATTTCTTGTTACTGAGTCTGAAGAGGAGCCCTCTGCGACCGGTGCGCAGGGAGGGGCCGCGCGGAAGGAGCCCCCCGCGCCACCGGCATATCCGTGGGGGGAGTTAAAGGATACTGTAGCTCATTATAACGAGGAATGTCTTAAAGGGGACGCTGCAGTCAGGGGCGGCAAGTCTGCAGCCCGTCTGAACAAGGAATGTCTTAAAGGGGACGCTGCACTCAGGGGCGGCGAGTCTGGGCCGGGTGAATCAAAAAATCAGAATGTGGACCCCCTAGATGCGCTCCCAGGCATGGTACTGAGGCAGCTAGACGACGAGGAATTATTAGACCTGGGATTGAAACGTGTGGGTGGCGGTGACGCAGGGCCCTTTGGGGCACGGAAGAAGGAACGCAGTACCCCGAAGGAACAAACGGCATGGCGGGAATGGCGGGGAGGTGGATGTGAAATGCGTTCTGATTCTGAGTCAGAAAATGAGGAGGCTGCGGCGAGTGGCGCTGGACCCCCTCGGGGCTCGGGTGCCGGGGAGGAGGGGCGTGGGACACCGGGGGACCTTGTGGAGGAACTTGGCAGGGCGATGGATGTGCTGGAGGCGCAGGCGGGGATGCGGGGACGCGCCTTGGAGCGGCTGGGCGAAACCCCGCCCCCTGTGGCGCAGCCAAATTGGAACTTGATTGCGAAAGACTGTGTGCTAAGTGGCGTAACCCTAGAAGCTGTACCTGCGGCCGCGCCTCCACAGGCGTTCCCTGTTCAGGTTGGGCCACAAGGAGGAGCTATGTGGACGCCCCTAGACGCTAAGTTGGTTCAGGCCCTTCACAAGGCAATAAAAGAGGAAGGTTTGTCGAGCGAAACCACACCTATGCTGCTCGACTCCGCCCACGTCCAGCCACTAGCCCCTGCCGACGCTAGGCATCTGGCAAGGGCGGTACTAACTGGCCTGCTATTCCTTCTTTTGAAGGAGGCATGGTATCTCGAACTGCAAGGCCGCATACAAGCTGCAACGACAGATCCCACCCATCCCCTCCGACAGTCCACTTTTGATAGGTCACCGGGGCGGGAGGGGATACTAACATTCTTGTAAGCTCGCAGCCAATGATGTTTATAATAGAAGATGAAGAGCAGGGAAAACAGTTGGTTGCCACAGTGACTCCTGTTATTGCTAGGATAGACCAAGCCCTGTTAGGCCGAGATGCACTCCGTCAAATGGGAATTACTATGAAGGATTTTTAGTGGGGGCCACTGCTCAACCTGACCCACAACAAGGTAGAATTACTTGGCTGACGAATGATCCGGTTTGGGTGGAACAGTGGCCCCTCACTCAAGAAAAATTACAAGCAGCCAAGGAAATTGTGAAGGTAGAAGCTCAAAGTGGTCATCTTGAGCCTTCTACTAGTCCATGGAACACCCCGATATTCGTAATTCGAAAGAAAAACAAAAACAAATGGAGATTACTCCATGACCTGAGAGCTGTGAATGCGCAGATGGAAGCGATGGGACCTTTGCAAACTGGTCTGCCGCTTGTTTCTGCTATCCCACAGGATTGGTACATCATAATAATTGATATTCGAGATTGTTTTTTCAGCATCCCTCTTGCCCTGGAAGACCAGAAAAGGTTTGCCTTTACCCTACCTGCAATCAATTTGGAGGAGCCAGCAACACGCTGGCAATGGACAGTCCTGCCACAAGGTATGAAAAACTCACCCACAATGTGCCAGCGTTACGTGGCTAAGGCGCTGGAGGGTATCAGGGAAAAGTGGAGTTCAACAAAGGTTTTGCATTACATGGATGATATCCTGATGGCTGCAGAGGACAGAGCCATCCTGGATTCCTTGTTCCAACAGGTGCAGACCAATTTACAGCAATTCGGGTTAAACATAGCAGAGGAGAAGATTCAAAAGGGTAGTACACTCAAATACTTGGGAACAGAAATTAAGGGAGAGCAGGTCACTGCCCAACCTATCCAAATAAATCCAGAAATTAAGACACTTAACGATGTTCAAAAGCTAGTGGGGGCCATTCAATGGTTGAGAACTTTTGTTCCGATCCCCAATGACCTAATGGAACCTTTTTATGACCTGCTAAAGGGTAACCAAATTTGGGAACCACGCACTCTTACAGAGGAGGCGTGAAAGGCGTTGGTAGAAATCCAACGCAGAACAGAGAAATTTGCCCTTATTCGCATACAACCAGGCAAGGACATCATTTTAGCCTGGGCCTTTACCAAAGGAGGCTGTTTTGGAATGCTAGGACAAGACAGAAAGAAGGAATTGTGTCCCCTGTTGTGGGCATACTCTTCAAAGGGAAATGACAGCTTTGTGAGGTGGAGCAAGATTGCAGTTTTGGTAATGGAATCTTTAAGAAAATCAAGCAGAAAAACATTTGGCAAGGAACCAGATGTCATCTGGCTGCCCTGGACTAAAAAACAGGTGACAGAACTGATGGAGAACGAAGTAGAGCTGCAATTATCTCTAAGTACATACCATGGGAAGGTTGAGACAGGAAAGGTAGAGCTCTGGAAAAGATACATGGATGCATTACAGCCCTCACTGCAGTTGAGAGTGCTCGATAATCCCCAGCCTGGGCTGACATATTTTACCGATGCATCCTCTGTCACAGACACAGCAGTGGTGGTCTGGAAGGAAGCCAATAAATGGGAAAAACTAATCTGGGTAGAAGCAGGGAAGAGTGTTCAATGGCTAGAGGCAAAAGCTATGTGTCTAGCGCTTGAACAAACTCCTGAAAAACATATTAATGTCTGTACAGACTCTATGTACGTGTACAAATTGGTTCAATCAATGAAGAGAGGAGGATACGCTAACGGGGACATTTCAAATGCATTACAAGAAGCATTAGGAAAGCGAACTGGTACAGTCACAGTGATTCACATCAATAGCCACCAAAATTGCCCTGGTCCACTGGTGGAAGGTAACACAAAAGCAGATTCTGCTGCAAAAAGGTTGTGGACGTTACAACAGGCTAGTGAACTACACCGGAAGCTACACATTGGTGCAAAAGCATTGGCAAAAGAATGTAATATTCCTATTAGAGAAGCTCGGGAAGTTGTCGCTACTTGTCCCTATTGCCAGCATTCCCCATTATGGGAGGCTGGAGTGAATCCTAGAGGGCTGCAAGCACAAGAGTTATGGCAGACAGACTTTACGGAATGTTCACTCACTAGGAAACACCTTGCGGTTACAGTTGATACTTATAGCGGTGCAATAATGGCCACACCACACATCAAGCAGACGGGAAAGACAGTCATACAACACTGGGTCACCGTCATGGCCTGGCTGGGAACCCCAAAAACGATTAAAACAGATAATGGGCCTTGTTTTAGAAGCACATTAGTTGAAGATTGGTGCAAGAAGTGGGACATTGAATTAAAACACGGGATCCCATACAACTGTCAGGGCCAGGGGATTGTGGAGCGCGGTCACTGTGCGCTCAAGGAAAAAATTAAGATCCTTGGAGAAGAAGAAGGGTATTCGGGAAAAAATACCGACAGATCAACAAACTAATATCCTAAATCGAGCCCTGTTAGCTTTAAATCACTATATTAGAGGACACGAACAGTATTCGCCAATAGAAAAACAGTATTTAAAACAACAAGTAGCTACCTTTCCCCAGGTGCGAGTTAAATTTCCAGGGGAACTACAGTGGGAATCCGGGTGGAGGCTGCGTACAATTGGAAGAGGGTATGCAGCAGTAGAAAAGGACGGATTGCTGAGATGGGTACCTAGCAGATGTATTAAGGCGGAATTAAAGGAGGATCAGAATAAAACTAATGAAAATTGTGAGTTCTTGTCCACAGAACTGGATTGTCGGACACCCTCGCAACCGGTACATCTCAGTGACGAATGAAGATGACAAGGAAGAGGATCAGACCTGATGCTTCTACAGCAAGGGGGAGTGTGCGCTGCACTAGAGGAAGAGTGTTGTGTATATGCAGACCACACCAGAATAGTAAAAGACACTATGACCAAATTGCAGAAAGGTCTGGAAAAAACAAAGGAGGGAACGAGAGGCACAGCAAAGTTGGTTTACGTCATGGTTCAACCATTCACCATGGCTGACCACCCTGATATCTACCTAATGGGACCAATCACAATGATTGTAATAGCAGTGATTTTGGGACCCTGTCAAGCTCGTTTCATTTGTTAAGAGTCAATTAGAGAGTGTTAGCATTAGATTAATGGCATTTTAGCGATTGCTCTAAGACTGTTTTTGTTTAAAACTCCCTTTAGCTATCCCTAGTTATACACCATTACTCTCAGTTGTTCTCCAGTTATCCTGTTTGGTGTGCCTTATATTTTCTATCTAAACTTATAATGTATATTTTTAGAATTTTTATAAGAAATAATGTAGAAACAGCACACATTTGCTAGGTTTGCACACAAGTTTTATGACACGTATTTTTAGGATTGTTTTATCTTAATCACCTTATTGGTGCATAGGGAGGGGGGATATGTAGGTAGTTAAGGTATGGCGGCCGGAAGATATCGCGATGTACGGAAAGAGAGAGCCCCTCCCTAGGTACTCTCACAAGCCCCATAGCATGAAGAGGGGAATTGTGGGGCTAGGCTGGACAATACCATAAAAGGTAAAAATTGTTAACCTGCCCTTCTGATTGGGTCAGCACAGGTACTTCCGTGTGGCCGAAAGGTATAAAACACCTGCTGTTGTTTAATAAAACGCTATTTGGTCATCCTCCATATTGGTGTCTGTGATCTTCTAGCCCTAAGCCAGGGGTTGGCTTAGTTCTGCAAGTCTTGGCTGAAGCAACGCAGCAACAGGCGTGTTCAAAGTTGACTGTTCTTTCTTATTTAACCAAAGAATGTCAGAAATAATCTTCTCTTTCAAATTAAAAAAAGAAATAAATGAAGTAGATGTGATTATTTGTTGTCACTGAATATAAAAATTATTTTTTATAAATCTGTATTATAGATTATATTAAAAGCGTAATTAAAAGCATAGATGTGTAAGAATAAGACTACATATACTAAGTGTAAGACTGAGTAACAATCTGTATGAAACTGTAAAGAATGTATACTTGTACTACCCTTGAATTTTAATTAAAATACGTGTGATGGAAGAAACTTTACAGAAAACAATAACCCGGTATGTTCACTAATAAGTTCGAAGCTAGGGAAAATCCACTGAGAAATTACAACATGGCAAAATACTTCAAACTTGGAAATGATGCTGAATATTTCAAGAGAGTGTTCACGTTATTGTTATCCCTGGAACAATTACTTTGTTCCCTGGCTGATGGTTCAAACATATGGCCATTTCAGCTGTTTGTAATCAAGTAAATATGTCTTTTATACTAGGAATTCATCAAGTAGACCTGATCTGAGATTTAAAATTTTTTCTTTGAACAGAACTCTTTTATTTCCTTTTATTCTACGAAAGCTAGAGCAGACCATATATCCTCAGAAAAGACAGTACTAGCCCATAGAATCACTCAGTATTTGTGAAGATCAGCTCCTGAAAAATACGTAGGGAGAAGTCTTTTTTAAAATCTGTTATAAAAAAAAAAACCTCGTTAAAATGAAAAGACTGAATTCATTACTTGAAATTCATTTCTTCAGGCCAATATCATAATAATTCCAGTCATTAAGGCGAATTTTATAAGGGAGAGAGATTATTAGAAAGGTAAAATTCTAATTTCATTAAACAAACATTAAACTAATTTCAAACCCAAGAGACGGTCTTTTCTTTTTCTCCTCTATGGGTTCTTTCATTAATTTTGAATCAAAAACATTCTATGAGTGAGCATTATAATAACTCATACTTTAATAAGAAAGTTTCCATTTAGACAATTTTGTGTCTAAATTTGCTGGGCAATGAACCTGCTTACTGATAACAGACTAATTTCAAACCTTATTGTCCTTAATGGAAAAATTAGTCTGTGGCAGTACCTAGACTGAATTCCGTTTGCTTTGACCTTTAATTTGTACATGCTGGTAAAACAACAAAGAGTGTATCTTTGAAAATTTAGTTCATAAATATTAATTCTAATTTTTTCAAAGAAAATTAAATAATTATAGGTGATCTTTTAAAGTTTTTCTCACATATTAATATAATTTACCAACATATACTTATATCCTGTTAACCATTATTAATTTTGAAATTTGTCTTTGAAATCTGTACTTTATAAAAGATATTTTCTTTTCAGGAAGATTATTTTTCTAAAAAATTAAATATATTGTGCGCTTGTTTGTTAGTCCTGTAAGACATGACATACTGACCAATTTTGACTGTTTCAGAACAACTACACATAAATAAATCACTAAAAAAAACCATCATCAATTGCTTACAGTCTGTGGAGAGAGCAACAGTTTATGCTGGCTTGTGATAACCTTTGTACTAATGGCACAGGAACATAAAAAAAATCCTATAATGAAAGACTGAGGATTTCAGCTATCTTAAAGGATTACCTGATGATCTGCATTGTTCTTTCTCTATAATTTCTGGAGACGTTATGACACCAGAGATTCTAAAAGATGATGAACTACTTGTTCTGCACTGCAAATGTATAGCACCTCTGATAAAGGTTCTCCCTTTGCATCTCATACTACAATTAGTTCAAGGAAATGCTAGTATTTGATTTCTAGCTCTATTTTGATCGAATTAGAAGAAAAAGGTAATATTACAGACATAATTACAATATCTTTACATCACTGGAACATGAATTCTTTTTTACTATATAGGTCAATAAGTATGGAATACGGAAATAGTAACATGAAGAATTGAATACAAATTTCTAATATGAGAAGCTCTTAACTGAGTAAAAACTGTAGCAATATGTTGATAACATCCTATTTTGAAATATATCAGTGACTAAATTAGATTCTGTTGGGGATTTTTCATTGTACCCCTTGAGGTAAATGAAACACACATTTATGCATAAAGAAATTTAATGAGCAGTCGTAGAATCATAGAATTGTCTGGGTTCAAAGGAACCTTGAAGGATCATCCAGTCCAAACACCCTGTCGTGGGCAGGAACATTGTTCGCTAGGTCAGGTTTCTCTAAGCCCTGTCCAACTTGACCTTGAACACTTCCAGTGATGGGGCATGTACAACTTCTCTGGGTAACCTCTTCCAGTGTTCCACCACCCTCAACATAAAAAAAAATATTCCTTATATCCAATCTAAATCTAACCACTTTCAGTCTAAAACCGGTCACTATAGGCCCTATTAAAAAGTTTGTCCCAATCCTTGTTATAAGCACCCTTTAAGTACTGAAAGGCCATAGTCAGGTCTCCTTGCAGCCTTCTGTTTTGCAGGCTGAATAATCCCAACTTTCTTAGCCTTTCTTCATAGGAGAGGTGTCCCAGCCCTCTGATCACTTTTGTGGCCTTCCTCTGGACCCACTCTAACAGGTCTATGTCTTTCCTATACTGAAGACTCCAGAGCTGGATACAGTACTCCAGGTGATGTCTCACAAGAACAGAGTAAAAGGGGAGAATCACTTCCCTCGACCTGATGTCCATGCTTCTTTTTGTGCACCCCAGGGTATGGTTTGCTTTCTGGACTGTGAGTGCATGTTGCTGGTTCATGTCCAATTTTTCATCTATCAATGTAAACACAGGTCATTCTCTGCACGGCTGGTCTCAATCGCTTAATTCCCTAGTCTTTGGATTTGGTCACCTTCTATCACCATGGGTTTGCCCTGAACGAGGTGCAGGACCTTGCACTTGCGTTTGTTGAACTTTGTATGGGCTTTGGGTAGAGTCCTGCCTACGTAAGTGGTTCTTCAAATTGAGTTCAAAGGTACATCACGAGCCAATTCCTTATACACACTTGCACCAAACACCAACCCTGTGAGCATCAGCATCAGGCATCTTAACTGGTATTGATTTCATCCCCCAGCATCACTTCTGTTTTTACCAGAAGGGGGACCTGAGCACTCATATTCTGTGTTTGTTAAAAGAAAATACTGCAGCATTTCTAATCTCATCAGCAAATTTTACTCTTATATGGAATCATTCTCTCTGTCCTTCTGTAGTTGAGCCTTCTTACCCTTCATGCCAGATCATTCCTTGGTCACAAATCACTGCTGCTGAGCAGTTACAATGAGAATTTTGCCTGTAACTCCGAAGAATACATACAGCTGTTCTGAACACATATGAAAGTATTTCTTAGCTAGCCCATTTCTGAATGAAATAAGCACAATATTAAAAACACTTTCACACACATATTGAAAAAGAAATCATGGTGCTATTTTAAAAAAATCCATAAATAAACATATGCATAAACATACAATTTCCAGTTTTCTTTGGAGCTCTTCTCTATGCAGTATAACTTCAAACTGTCTGGTTTAATCTCAAATTTTTTGTCAAAACTGAAGTGGAAATGAAATCCCGTTCTCCCATTTTTTTTTTATTTTTAATTTAAGATCTTTTGGTTACTGTTTAGACAAAAATGAGACCTTTCAATGTCTGTCCATGAAAAATTATAGAAGAGAGAAAGTTGAAACTGTATCTCACATTTTGGATATAAGACATAATCAGGCAGGGCAAAGAACTTCAGGTAACTGGCACCACTTACTAGATCAATCTTTACTTATTGAGGGATTACACGGCTTTCAAAATGGGTACTTTTGAAGAGGACTGATCAGAATAAAAGATGGATCACAGTGAAGAATAGATTAGAAACATAGATTCACCCCCCTAAAATTATTTCTAAAAATCAGGTGTCCTCTAAACTCCATGGTAAATGGAGGGGAACACATTTCCAGAGTATGATTAATCTACTATTTTTTGATATCCAATTCATATTAACATAAATCACTTTTCTAAATGCAAATTTCTCCATATTGGTTACAAAGGAAGCCTTTGCTGACTAGCTCAGTCTTTGATATTTGTTATTTCAAGCTCAAATTCAGTTCTTAGTCATCAGTCTGAGACATCAACAGAGGAGCCCCAGTCTAATGAGTACTCTAACAGTTGATTATTCACTGGTAACCTTTATTCTTTTCATAAGCTATTTCATCCTAGATTTGAGAAAATTCAGCTGATGTGATCAATACATTCTTATGAAAATTTCAGCACATTGATGCTTACTGAAAAATCCCTCATTAATTCTAACAGTCCCCATTATTAACTGCTGTATGAAGAGTAGAAACTCTGTCTAATCAGCTAATCCTCTCAACCCTTATTCTCAGCCAACTTTTCATTTGTGAATTAATTAAAATTCTCTTGGGCATCGAGAAGAACTCAAGACATGTACCTACTATGAAGCATGTTTCCATACATAAACACAAAACCATGGAGTTCTTTTTGTTCTTCCATGTTCCAGGAGACAGACTCCTAGTTTTTTTCTCATCTGCAAGAAAATTAAATGAGTAGGATTAGAAAATAATGCATCAATACTTCAGTTAGGAAGAAACCCCACATAACATTGTTTATTTCTTCTTCATTCTGACTTCATCTCTTTGAAATAGTTCATGTTATAACACTCAGAATGACCAATGTGGAGCATGGTAGCTTAGCACATTTTTCATGATGTCCTAAGATACTAAGTAGCGAAGAGATGTCACTGTAACCTCTGTGGGTTTTGAAGGTTTTTTGGTTTTGGTTTGGTTTGGGGTTTTTTTCTGTTTTGTTTATTTATTCAATTGAATGAGACTTCGGAATGAGCTGTAACTTTGCCTGGGTGCTTATAACTACATGTTAGTTTTTCACACTTCCCCCAACTCCCTCCTCCTCCTCACATGAATATTTTCTGTACCTGAACAATTTCTGCAAAGTTTCACAAGGGTCTCTCAAGCAGCTGAGACAAAATAGGTTAGTTGCTGAACACTGCAGGAGTCATATAACTGAAATTCTTAAGAAACCTACTTGTAGTTCTCCTGTTCATAGAATGGCAAGTTTTAAGATTAAAATTCAAAAGCTTTATTATGGCTTATTTACTCAATTTGAATTCTAATGATAGAAAGAAGCTTACAATTGTTTGGTCTTTTTAATTTTGTCTACCAAAAAAAAAAAAGCCAATAAGAAAATACGATTTCTTTACAATGCCTAATAATCAGCTATGTACTTACCAGTTTTTAAAGAATAGGAATACTTTCTTTTATTTATTTGTTTGTTCCGTTAAAGCTAGCTAATTTTGAAGTTTGCATCTGCCTTTTTTGTTCCCTGTCTGTCTACTATTGTGAATTTTTTTGAAATGTCCTCTAATATACAGAACATCTGAACAGGTCTGAAAGTTACGAGTGCGCCAACAGGAGACTCACATTTTGACACATCAGCTAGACAGCAATGAGAGATACCTTAAGGCATCTCAAACTGCAATAATAGCTGTGGAATTAAATAATTAGTATGATATAAAGAAGACATTTGAGATTGTCCTAAAGTTAGCACTTGTGGTGTACCTAGTATCATGCTTCAACATTAATTCTTTGGATGTTTGAGGAATTCGCTGGCTAGTCATCTGTATAGATGAGAAAATGGAGCGACCTGAGACAAAGTGATTGACTGAATTCCTAGCTGCCTTCACAACAAAAGAGTTGACTCATTGGTACAGGTGCTCTTTGTATGCCAGTTTTGTATAATCCAAATGATTCTGTCAAATGAATCTCTGTCTGAGATTCAGCAGCTGAACTTCCCCTCAATCACTCAATATGCTACTTTATCCCTTCAGTCTGTGTTTCCTCTTCCTATTACATGCTCTACTCCAGAAAGGTTCCTTAGCTGCACATGCCAGTTACTTTCTTTCGAGTTGGACAGAAACCTCCCACTCTTCATCCCTCCCACTAGAGGATTTTGTCAAAGCACAAAAAATAGAACCTACTTCAGTTTTGTCCTGCTACAGTTTTTCAAGAAAACCAAGGATATATATGTACAGCTTTATGTTTATATAATTCAGTGTGTCTCTCTGCACCTATATACCTGTGCATGTGTTTATATAGATTTATAGAAGAGTGTATTGCTTATATATTGGTGTATATATATAAAACCCACGTTATGTATTTTCTCATTTCCAACAACCTACCACATTAGTCCAGGTACTATTATTTATGTGTGTGGTAACATGTTTAATAGTTGATTTGTTTTCAGTAAGACTACAGATTTCTAGACAGCATATCCATAGTTCTGAAGAAAAGATAGAAGAAGGAAAATTTTGAACGCTCTTTGAGAACTACGTATTTTCTACCTCTACTTCCCAGCTCTGAGTTGAGCCATTTCAACTATGTGTGTAGTGTAAATGTGCCATTGAAGTTACTACCCAAAATAATAGGAATGAAAGTGAATCTCTATCACCTCAGATTTTAGAGTCAGGTACTTCCTATTTTTTCTTTTTTTTTTTAATTTATTTATCATACTAGACAAAGCCAGGCTGTCCGATTCCCCCTGGACTTCAGGAGCATGTCAGACTACATATATTTTTGGCACAGAAGCCAGCTTTTCAGCAACTGCCAAATCAGCTGTGACTCTGAAATAGATCTCATGGGATATGAAAAAAACCTAAGTAAGCAAGGAAACAGATGCTTCTTGTACAGGTGAGAGAGTACGTTGTTTTTCTCCATCTGCCCAAAATTTCATAGTGTTAAGGTTTCAGCACAGAAGCTTAGGCTCAGATACATGTATACATGTTTACACATACACCCATCTATATTTAATCTGCCTCTTGAACAGGTTTTCTTCTCCCAGTTTGCTGTGAACTAGTAGTACAAGTATTCACACACCAAAAGAATGAGCTGGAGAGCTTCAGTATTGATCAGTTGATGCTATTCAGGGGTTTTTTTTAGTGGTGGTGGTCTGTTATTTTTTCATAGATGTTTGGTTTTGTCTGTTTAGTTTCACCCCTCCCACTGCCCCTGTCTCTGTTTTGGTTTTTCAGTTTACAGTGAAACTACATAGGTGACATATTTTGTTCATTGTATATTGTCATCCCCAAACACTAGCATTTCAGCTTCCTTTACATGATTTTTTTTTTCTGGTTTAGTTGGTGGTATGTATAGTTGATTTCTGTCAGCATTTTGTTCTCAATTATGCCTTCTTAGATCAAACACAGACATCTGTCCAGTCTTAAGCATTATGTGAAGAACTATTTCTGGCATAGATTCCCTTATGCATAGCTTAAAACTAAGAGCTATTACACTAGTGGTGTTCTATACTAGAGCAATTTTGATCAACTCTCACTGCAGTTAGAAACTCTGTAAATGTCGGAGAGAAATTGGATATTATACAAAGATTTGAAAGACAACAGCTGTGGACAAGCTGTACAGCTGGCACATTTTAACTTGTCATAGCTGTAGAATGCAATTGACAAGTGTAGTTCATTCCCAGCTCTTGATTGCTTTCCTTAAAAATACAATTACACACTGCAAGTGAGGTTTCTGTCTTTTGGATAGAGACAGGGAAAGAGGAAATAAAAAGAGGAAAAGGAAATGAGAGATGGAGAGAGAAGTGAGGAAGAAAATATCTGTCTTTACATATGAAAGAGAGAGGGAGAAGTGAGATATTAAGTAAAGATTTTTCAAACATTTAATGGTTTACCTTGGAAACAATGATTGATCTGGGGGGAAAAATCTGCTGCTCTATCAAGACAAAAGGCTATAATTGGCCCGAAGATATTTTAAGTCGTACATATTACAGAATCACAGAATCATTAGGGTTGGAAGGGACCTGTGGAGATCATCTAGTCCAACCTCCCTGCTAAGGCAGGGCCATCTAGAGCAGATTGCACAGGAATGTGTCCTGCTGGGTTTTGAATGTCTACAGAGAGGGAGACTCCGCAACCTCCCTGGGCAGCCTGTTCCAGTGCTCTGCCACCCTGCTTCTCATGTTGAAGTGAAACTTCTTGTGGTTTAGTTTCTGGCCATTGCTCCTTGTCCTGTTGCTGGGCACCGCTGAAAAGAGTCTGGCACCACCCTCTTGGCACCTGCCTTTGGGATATTTATATGAATTAGTGACATTCACCCTCAGTCTTCTCTAAATAGGCCCAGCTCCCATAATCTCCCCTCGTAAAAATGCTCTAGACCCCTGATCATTCTTGCGGCCCTCCGCTGGACCCTCTCCAGTAGCTCCTTATCTTTCTTGTACTGAGGAGCCCAGAACTGGACCCAAGGAGCCCATAACTGGGCTCTCCACTGAGGATATATAAAATTTTAATCTTTAAAGTTTTCATATAAAAAACTTCTATAAATACATTTACTAAGCATGTTTAAAGCAAATTAGATAGCTTGAATAATCTAATAATTTAAGCAATGGTTGTTTCAGCAAACTGATATAGTGATTGAAGTACTTTTTTTTACATGTTTTACATTAGCTACACCAATTTTTAATGTGCAGAAACATTATGGGGGGGAGAAAAATCATTATGATTAATAAAAAGTGGGCTGTAAATAAACCAGAATTCATTACTCAAAGACACCTGAAGAGTCAGAAATATGCGTCAACTCTAGATTACACATATGTACAAGTCAATTTCTGAATTTTGGTGTTTGCCTGCAAGCTGGGGGTCAAAAGTTCCCACTCTAGTTAATGAAATTTAGAAGTCTATTCAGTTTACCTTAAAAATATTCATCTGTGTTTAGTCAGCTGAAAAATTGCCCAAACTCAATGAATGTACGGATAAAATCTTCACTGGATATAGCAGGATTAAGGCATCTAGCACACCTTTTAAATAACCATGGTGGAAGTTACTTGCCTACCCATGGTATGTCATAACACACAGTCTTATGAACCTTTCTGTACCCTGCTTAGGTTCCAGCTAGCATTCCAGGATTGTGCAGGCCTCCCATAAATTCTGTGTCACCTCTACCAGTTCTGAAAAGAAGTCTGGGATATCTATAGCCGTCTGCTGGAAGGTAGTCAGTAGTTTTCAGGAGTCTAAACAATGACCAGTCAACCTCACCTCTTTAGCCAGTAAGATCATGGAACAAATCCTCCTGGAAGCTATGTCAAGGCGTATGGATGACAGGTTTCATCAAGGGCAAATCACACCTGAGAAATATGGTGGCCTTCTACAATGGAGTGACTGCATCACTGGAGAACGAAAGAACAAGTCGTCATTGACACTGGAAAAGGTTTCTGTGGAATTTCCCTGGAAATGTTCAAAGTCAGGTTGGACAGGACTTTGAGCAATCTGATCTAGTGAAAAAATGTCCCTGCCCATGGCAGGTGAGTTTGGAATGATTGATCTTTAAAGGTTCCTTCCAATGCAAATCATTCTGTAATTCTATGGTTCCAATGCAAGATCAAAATTAACCTTTTTGGGTAATTTGGGTCATCTGTCCAGTCGTGCCCATTTCCAGCCTACTCTGCAGCTCCTAATCTGTGCACTGGGGGGCAGAGTAAGAAGCAAAGGAAGTCTTGATGCTGTGCAAACACTTCAACAAAAGCTAGGACATTAGCGTGTTATCAGTGCTCCTTTGCTCAAAAGTCTAAAACATTACCATATGAGCTGCTATGAAGAAAATTAACTTGATCTTAGCCAGGCCCAGTACAATGTTTTACTCGCAGTTTGACATCTAAAATAAAAGATGTATGATGAAGAAATAATCAATGCAGGACAAATGCACAAGTGTTTGGGAAAATCATGCTTCCAATAGTTTTCAGTAACATGCTCTCAAGCTTGAAGGTTATTCACTGCCATCTCTCAGAAGGATCTGTTTTTTTTTTTTTCAGTGCTCTTCAGTAATCTATAATTTTTTAAAAATGAAAAGGAAAATCGTAAGAACTTTGAGTGGCTAGACCACAATTCAAAATTTTCTGACTAAATTTATACATTGGTCTATAATTTCAATACTTAAACTAAAAAGAATACATTTGGAAAAAAAAGAAACTTTTCTGATATTGTCTTATAAGCTATATTCTATCAATAGAATCATAGAATCATAGAATCATAAAATAGTTAGGGTTGGAAAGGACCTTAAGATCATCTAGTTCCAACCCCCCTGCCATGGGCAGGGACACCTTACCCTAAACCATGTGGTCCAAGGCTCTGTCCTACCTGGCCTTGAACGCTGCCAGGGATGGAGAATCCACAACCTCCCTGGGCAACCCATTCCAGTGCTTCACCACCCTCACTGTAAAGAACTTCTTCCTATATCTAATCTAAACTTCCCCTGTTGAAGTTTGAAGCCATTAGCCCTTGTCCTATCACTACAGTCCCTAAGGAAGAGTCCCTCCCTAGCCTATCCTTATAGGCCCCCTTCAGATACTGGAAGGCTGCTCTGGGGTCTCCATGCAGCCTTCTCTTCTCCAGGCTGAACAGCTTCAACCTTCTCAGCCTGTCTTCATACGGGAGGTTCTCCAGCCCCCTTATCATACTCGTGGTCCTCTTCTGGACTTGCTCCAACAGCTCCATGTCCTTTTTATGTTGAGGACACCAGAACTGTACACAATACTTCAAGTGAGGTCTCACAAGAGCAGAGTAGAGGGGCAGGATCACCTCCTTCGACCTGCTAGTCACGCTTCTTTTGATGCAGCCCAGGATACACTTGGCTTTCTGGGCTGCAAGCTCACACTGCCAGCTCATGTTAAGCTTCTCATCAACCACCACCCCCAAGTCCTTCTCTGCAGGGCTGCTCTGAATCTCTTCTCCACCCAATCTGCAGCTGTGCCTGGGATTGCCCCAACCTAGGTGGAGGACCTTACACTTGGCTTGGTTAAACTTTATAAGGTTGGCATCGGCCCACCTCACAAGCGTGTCAAGGTCCCTCTGGATGGCATCCCTTCCCTCCAGTGTGTCAACCGAACCACACAGCTTGGTGTTGTCGGCAAACTTGCTGAGGGCGCACTCAATCCCACTGTCCATGTCGCTGACAAAGATTTTGAACATGACAGGTCCCAACACTGATCCTTGAGGCACACCACTCGTTACTGTTTTACTCGTTACTGGACATCGAGCCATTTACCACAACCCTTTGCGTGCGGCCATCCGGCCAGTTCTTTATCCACTGAGTGGTCCATCTATCAAATTGATGTCTCTCCAATTTAGAACAAGGATGTTGTGCGGGACAGTGTTGAACACTTTGCAGAAGTCCAGGTAGATGACCTCAACTGCTCTGCTGTTGTCCATCAGTTCTGTAGTCCCATCATAGAAGGCCATCAAATTGGTCAGGCAGGATAAAATGCCCTGAGGACCAAGCCATGCACATGTAGGCCTATACATGTCAAGAGCTACCTAAGAAAAGTGATGTTGCTTCCTAAAACCAAATAATTGCATCAGTAAGATGAGGAATCCAGCCTGCAGAGAAGGAGTTATGTATTATATCATTCACTTAGTTGAAGGAGAATGAGAAACATAAAGTAATGAACTTTGTGAAAATCTAAGAAACAATAAAAAATAGTTTAACTTTAAAATACAAACATTCAAAAAGTAAGCTTTCAGAAAGTCACCTGAGAACTCCTCAAACATTTCAACATGCTTAAAATTGTGCTGTTGTTGCAAAAAAGAGAAGTGTCATTCTGGGAATACTAGTGAGTGTGTTGCCTGGGAGGCATGGGAAATGTTATAGCTCTTTTCTGGAATGGTGTGGTCAGATTCTGGCATTCACCCTTCAAAGACAAAAGTACACTAAAGAGTGATATCTTTATTTCATTATGCCTGTATGGATTTTGCAAAGAGTCCTAAACACACAGTGCTCATGTTCCAAAATGACATGGTGCAATCCAGCTCTACTCAAAAAACTATGTTACTGCACTTGGACTTCAGTATGATTGAGCTAATTAGTCTAGTTTCTCAAGTGTATCACTGTGCTCGCAGCAAAAGAGGCTTTGAATCAAAGCTGGGTCATGTTGCGCTAGTTTGGACAGTCAGTGCACGCTTGAGTCTATTTTCATGACACAATACAGATACATTTCCAGATAGACTGAAAGTAAAATATAGTAAATATACTGAAGTTACCTCAGTAAATTTCCTTTCAAAATGTCAGTAATCCTGTCTCTCAAAATAGCTTCTTTAGATGAAGAAAAGTAGGAAGTGTTGCTAGCAACGTTAGTTACAAATATTAAGGTTCATTTCATTATTTTTTTAATATGTAGTGTAAACTGTACTGTAAGCTTGTGTCAATGTGCTTCTTTTCTACCTGCAATTTTTCTGAGGGAATTAATATGTGATTCACTGATGTATCCCAAGCAGCATTGTTAAACATTTGTTAACAAAATCCATGTAAAAAACATCAGCTAAGTACAGCATGATGGCAGCTGCTACTCTTGCATTCAGTTTCAAATCAAAGGAAGAATGTCATAGTTTTCTTCCTAAAAACACCAGGTGTAAACCTTTTCAACATCTTGACTTTTCCCTGAAATAGAGCCACAGAGATGTTATGATCTCCACCTTTGTTCTTTTAAAAATATTGATTTTCTTCTGTAGTTTCTACAGCTCTATGTTTTCTTCTACTCTGTCTATGAGAGGGTTTCAGCATTGGTAGATAAAGAAAGAGCAACTGACATCATCTTCCTGGACTTGTGCAAAGCATTTAACACTGACCCACATGGCGTCTTTGTCTCTAAATTGGAGAGGCATGGATCTGACGGATGGACCTCAGGGGTTGGTGTTGGGGCTGGTGCTGTTTAACATCTTTGTCCGCAATATGGACAGTGGGATTGTGTTCACTCTCAGCAAGTTTGATGTCAACACCAAGCTGTGTGGTGCAGTCAGCACGCTGGAGGGAAGGGATGCCATCCAGAGGGACCTTGACACATTTGAGAGATGGACCAACTCAAGCCTCATGAAGTTCAACAAGGCCAAGTTCAAGGCCTTGCATGTGGATTGGGGCAATCCCAAGCACAACTACATGCTGGGCAGAGAACAGATTGAGAGCAGCCCTGAGGAGAAGGACTTGTGGATGTCAGTTGATGAGAAGCTCAACATGACCCAGCAATGTGCGTTGGCAGCCCCAAAAAACAACTGTTTCTTGGTCTGCACCAAGAGAAGTGTGACCAACAGGTCAAGGGAGGTGATTCTCCCTCTCTCCTCTGCTTTCATGAGACCTCACCTGAAGTACTGCCTTCAGCTCTGGGCCACCCAACGTAAGAAGGACGTGGACCTGTTGGAGCAAGTCCAGAAGAGGCCACAAAGATGATCAGAGTGCTGGAGCACCTCTGTGGATAGGCCAGTAACGGAGGTGAGCAGAGGCCACAGATCAATGGGCAGAACTATTGCCTGAAGCAGAGCTTAGGCCTTTTGGCAACTATAGGGTTACTTAGCAAGAGCAGCTAAGGCTATGCATAAGGAAGTGTGAGCAGAAACCGCAAAGACTTAGCAAGAGCAGCTAGAGCTATGTATAAGGAACTAATGCCATGTATAAGGAACTAAAACTATGTGTAAAGAAGTAATGGTTGTGTTGAAACTTTCCACTGAAAGAAAGAACAGGAGATGAAATTACAAAAAGCAGAAGGTTTTAAGGATGGAGACAGATATGCAGTATTTAGCAAGTAAACCGCGATATTTAGCAAAGTAAGCATGTTGGACTTTTTGGGAGGACCAATGAAATCGTTGTATCTGGGTGTATGATGCTTAGCTAGCAGAACAATGTAACTATATCGTCAGATGTATCGGCAATAAATTTTGGCAATCACTTGATCACATTGGTCGTCTCAGCGTTGTCCATGACTCCAGCGTCAACACACCTCTCCTATGAAGACAGACTGAGAGAGTTGGGCTTGTTCAGCCTGGAGAAGAGAAGGCTCTGGAGAGATATTAGAACTGCCTTTCAGTACCTAAAGGGGATTTAATAGAAAGCCAGAGACATTTTACAAGGACATGTTGTGATAGGACAAGGAATAATGGCTTTAAACAGAAAGAGATTAGTTTTAGATTAGATATTAGAAGGAAATTATTTTCTGTGAAGGTGGTGAGGCACTGGAACAGGTTGCCCAGAGAGGTGGATTCTCCATCTTTGGAAGTGTTCAAGGCCAGGTTAGATGGGGCTTTGAGCAACCTGGTCTAGTGGGAAATGTCCCTGCTCATTGCAGGCGGTTGGAGCTAGATGACTTTTAAGGTTCCTTCCCATACAAACAATTCTATGATTCTTCTAGCTACATTAGTTAATAATGAATTATTAGATTACCTCCAAATTCTTGTCTATTCACAAGATGTTACTTCCTCTGCCTCACAGTTCCAACTTTTTAGTCCCAAAGCATCGCCTCCTGTTGTTACTCAGGATATTTTTTTCCTGTATGATTCAATATAGCAATATGAGGCCAGTTTCACTAACATATTTTCTAAGAATTAGTTCAGTGAAAGAGTAATTATTTTAGGCTTTTCAGTTACCTAAAGTTCTATTATTTTTCATATGAATATACCACTTTTTTAAGATTTATTCGAAAAAAAACCCTTGAAACCCTGGAATAATTTCTGGGCTGAATCAGAGTGCAAACCAGAACAGTCAGTACCTCAGTGGTTAGATCATTAATTCTGTAGATGTCTGTTAACCTGAAGACATATTTGATGAATGAATTAAATATATGGGTGTGAATTTGTTCCCATTTATAGACAGATAAATTTTAAATCTATTCATTAATATACTTCTCTAGCAGAATTTTAATGTGTTCTATGAAAGTTTGTGCAGAACATGTCTGACATCTCTAGCACCCAAAATCAAGAAGGGATTAGAAAACATATATTTGACTCCTAAAAGGCATTAGTGAATGTAATACTTCTTTAGCTCAGTAATTTTGGAAGTTTGAGCTATGTGAATTTTACTTAGGATAACAATATTTATTTTTTTTTTTAATTATTGCACATCCTCAAAAAAAAAATTTTTGAAGTGCATGTGTTTAAAATTAATTATTTTTAAATCCACTTAATTTTCATTCCTTTTTGACTTAATCCATAGGTTTTATGTAATGTCAGCATGGCCACAGAAAATTGTACTTTTATCATTTCACCTCTCCTAACAATGAAACTTCAATCCTTTAATCAATTCCTTTAAATGTCCTGTCACTTCAAGGACTGAAATTTAGTGTTTATAAATTAGTTCCAGACTTCCACAAAGGCATATTTTCATTCATCTGTTATGTTGGGCTCAGCTGTTTAGGGCAGAGTGGGATATACTGAAACTAATATTCTGTTTCCTTCTTAGTGCTAAACATATGACTTCGGAGCAAAGTCACTTTCTACGCATATAAGTTGATCTTCAGCATAATGACTTCTTCCAAAAACTGGATTTCCACAAGAGCCAAATGCTTAGAACAATATCTGTATACAAAAGAAATTATATTGTTCTGCTTTCAGAGATACTGTTATAAAGCTGAAGCCAATTTTCTTACACAAATGTAAAATTTGAGTAAGAAAAGAGGTACTTAAGGAGAAGTAGTGTAACTGATCTTATAATAATAGAGGAGTCATATGGAAAAAAAATCAGAAATGCTTCAGTTTATTTAGAAAATATAGAAAATCTAGAGAAATAATCGATTCAAAATTTAAGATTTTTATTGTTATAATAGCAAGAGTTATTAAATATAAAGATGAACTCCACATTGTAGGGGAAAATTTGCATGTAACATTAGATGCCTAATGCAGCAGTTGTATTCTGTACCTGGAAATCAGCTCAGTGTCCTAAATAGACCAATCTGGTGCTTCTTTTGATGATTTAAAGTATTCCATATATTCTTCAGGTACCATTTCAAAATGGTGTTCTTCTGTAGGCACTGCCATATATGCCACCTTCATGGAGACATCTTAATCTTCATAGGGCTTCTTGGATACTATTAAACTCCTCTATCTAGACAACAAAACCAAGGCCATGCAAGTATGTACATGTGATCAAAGAAAGGGATTCAGCTACCTATCCTTAGTATCTTCTGTCATTTTATGTGCTCTGAAATAACTTACCATCGCCTTCCTAACAAGATGACCATCTCTTACTGTCCAGGGTTATATCAGCCAGGCCTATGCAGGAGATACTGCTGACTCAAATATCTCAGTGTCATTAACCAGCCTAAATGTAATCAGTGAAGCCCATTTCAAGGTCTCTAAGTTACTGTTTTAGCAGAAGGATGAGACTAGCAGGATTTTCACTAATTAATACATTGGGATTTATTTCCAGATATTTGTACTATCTAGGGATGTCATCCAGAGAGGAAGTACTTTCAAAGAAACAGGTAATTTTTAATGAATCAGTTAAAAGTATAGTATTTAGCTGGGAATGTTCTTGGCTCCTATTTCCATATATGTCCTTCCTCAGTACCCACTTTCTTAAGCTAGTAGGTGTAGTGCTTAGTGGGGTTTTTACACAGTGGAAACAAAATTGAATTTGTTAATGGAGTTGATTTACTATAAAACAAGTTTTTACTGTGTATTAAAGAAATGAAGGAAAGGGATTCACATTTATTTTTCAGATCTATTTTAGTGCACAACACTAGTAATTACTTGATTAAAATCAAATCTGACATTTTGATAATATTTTAATTAGTAATACTTCTATGACTTGCTGGGAGGTGACATGCTAATTTTAGCATGCAGCTTGAGGCACTGGCTGGGAAGCAGATGGAGCTAACTCGTCGAGTAGTCTCCCTCCTGTCTTCCATTTTTATGGTCTGTGGTAAAATGAACCTTCTTAGTAAGGCAGGAAAAAGTGCCATGAATTCTCTTTTCATTCATAATTTCAGCTTGCTGGTTTATCTTAACATTTACCATCACCGCACATGCATATGTAACAGCTGTTCTATTTAACAGATATATTACTAAGAATGATTATAGAATCAATAGTTTATGTTGAAAGGAATCTTTTAATGTCATCTAGTCCAATCACCCCCATAATGAGCAGGGATATCTTCAAATAAACCAGGTTACTCAGAGCACTGTCCAACATGACCTTCAATGTTTCCAGGGATGGGGCATCTACAGCCTCTCTGGGCAACCTCTTCTAGATTCATTGCCCCTCTCTGGTTACACTGTTCCACACTCATTGTAAAAAAATTCTTTCTTATGTCTAGTCTAAATCTACCTTCTTAGTTTAAAACCATTGTTTCTTGCCTTATGGCAACAGACCCTGTTAAAATGTTTGTCCCCATCTTCCTTATAAACCCCCTTTAAGTAATGAAAGGATGCTCTAAGGAGTCCTGGAGCCTTCGCTTCTCCAGGGTAAACAAGGAGATGTGTTCCAGCCTTATGATCATTTTCATGGCCCTCCTCTGGGCCCACTCCAACAGGTCCATATCTTTCTTGTACTGAGGATTTCAGAGCTGGATACAGTACTTCAGGTGGGGTCTTATGAGGGTGGAGAGGGGCAGAATGACCTCCCTCAACCTCCTGATCATGCTTATTTTGATGCAGGTCAAAATATCGTTGGCTTTCAGAGCTGCAAGTGCACATTGTTGGGTCATGTCCAGCTTTTCATCTACCAGTACATCCTAGTCCTTGTCTGCAGGGCTGCTTTCAATTTCTTCATCCCCCAGTCTGTTCTGATATCAGGGGTTGCCATGACCCAGACGTAGGACCTTGCACTTGGAATTGGTGAACCTTATGTGGTTCACATGAGCCCACTTCTCAAGCTTGTCCAGCTCTCTCTCAATGGCATTCCATCCCTCAAACGTGTCAACCACACCACTCCGCTTGGTGTCGTCTGCAAACTTGCTGAGGATGCACTCGATCTTACTGTCTATGCCATTGATAAAGATACTAAATAGTACTGGTTCCAGTACAGACCCCTGTGGGCCACCGCTCATCACTGATCTAGACATTGTGCCATTGGCCACTATGCTTAGATGTGACCATCCAACCAGCTCTGGAGGAAGGAGACTTTATCAGTAGGCTTCCCTTGACTGGATGGCTTGTAGTAGACACCAACTACAAGGTTTCCTTTGTTTCCTCAGTCTCTAATTCTTACCCATAAGCTTTCAACCTGCTTGTGGCTATTCTTCAGAGACAGATATTCGCACTCTACCCATTTCTCGACATAGAGGGCAACCCCTCCATCCCTCATTTTGTGCCTGTCCCTTCTAAAGAGCCTGTAGCTACACAGAGCCACACTCCAGTCATGGGATTCATTCCACCAAGTTTCAGTGGACTTCTAGTTCTGCTTTAGACAATCTTTCCATCCAACGTAACCTCCTATTTAATCTGACATAATTCTGGAGTTTTTGTCTTGCCACTGGAAAGGACAAAGCTTCTCACTGGTTCTAGCAAAGCAAAAAGGAGTCAAAAAGATGGCATTATCGCCTTTCCACTCTGACCTAATGCAGACTACTGACAATGACACCTCTGTATTTTTATAACAACAGATAACTCTAACTAATGAGTATTATCTCTCTCTCTGCCCCAAAACCACAACAACAGTTTTCTAGGCCTGACTGCTGACTTGTGTTCATTGTAAATACCATTCCAGGTTCAAAATTAATGCAGAATTGCTGTTGATACACATTCTATCATGCTCCTTTAGTAGGAAACTTTCTCTTTCAGTATTTGAAGCAACAAAGATCATTTCTTCTGTCCTTGTTTTCAAGATCACTTACAGGGATATGTTTATAAAGCCCTTTGCAAGAAGTCATAGGTTTTCTCTGTCTCTGCTGAGGTATTAGACTCATTCATCTTGGTTCAGGGACGAGATCTTTTAATATGAAGCTTACATTCAGCTTGCAAGCTCAGGACTATATTATGAAATGATCCTCTTATGACACGACTTTTTTTTTCTTTTTTTTTTTTTGTTTTTTTTGGTTGGAATTTTTCCCACTTATTTTAGGCATGTAGATTGTTTTCCTTTAAACCACTTTTTCTCCATGGTCTATTGTTATCTTTACCATTTTCCCAATATACCCTCTACATTTACAGTCCTGTTTGTAATAGTTCATACATTCATGAGCTGGCTCTTGCCTGTATTTCTGTTAGAGATAAATGGCACAGTGGAAATATCTTTGATAAGATAAACTACTCTGACTCCAAAAAAGGGTATTAGAAAATTACAGGTATTTGAATGTAAGCCAGTCTGGCTGAGAATAACTAGATAGGAAGGCTGAATTAAAACTAACAATTGCATGAAGATAAAGCAATATCTAAGGTTTTAACTAACTAAAGAAAACAAACAAACAGGCACATTTTGTGAGACTTAAAATAATTGGTAACTCTGGGGGCAAGCATAACAAAGAAATTGAGGTAACTTAGTGATTCTCATTAGACTTTGCCTCAATTATAGATCCACCGCAGTATGAGTTTTCAAGAACAAACCTTAAATCATTGTTTTGCTGTTATCAACCTTATATGTCAAAAGCAGGTACAGCAGAGTCTTCCCAGTGGCCATCAGCATGCCCACCTGGAAAAAAGAATTGTGCTGAAGCTAATGCTCTGATGCCAACACATGAAAGTTGTAGAGGTAAGCAAGACAATACTGCTGGAAGATGCTGCTCTAAAACTGTATATTATGGACCGTGTGCTGTGTTCTGTAAAGTTGAGCAACTTGAGTGAACAGACATGATATAATCTAATAAAAACAATCATCGAACAGGTAGAAAATTGAGTCTTCTTTGGTTAATTTCAGTAGAAACTATTTGAAGAAAACAATGAACCATAGACAGAAAAGTAGTTTTCTGCTATGTCAAAACAGTGCAGAAAAAAGAAATGTACTACAGTGGAACTATTTTCTGTTAGAGGTGTAATATGCAAACACACAAGAAAACCTAAAATGTAATATTTTTGTAGCTGATTTACTTCATTATGAGGAGTCTAATAATACACAACAGGATAAAATATGCCAAATATATTCTTAAAATGATGACTATGACAAAAAATTTCAAACCTGAAGATACTGTAAAACTTGATTTAAAAGTCAATGCATCTGGAATATAGAATTATATAAAATTTTCACCAACATCCTCAAAAAAGAGAAAAGCTTGCTCATAATGCAGAGATTTCATTAAATAAGACAAGTGTTACACAGCGAAACAGAGTTCCGCCTTCTATTAATAAAATCTCTGACTTGGCTGACCTGTTAAAACAATTCCAGTAATAGGCATCACATAATATGAATATTAATATAAAATAATTTTGACTATCTACTGTATGACACAGTGGAGATGTGTTTGCAGCTTCTCAGCTTATTGTGGTTTATCCCCAGCCAGCAACTAAGCACCATGCAGCCACTTGCTCATTCCCCCTGCCCATAGTGAGGTGGAGAGGAGAATCAGCAAAAAAAGTAAATCCTGTGGGTTGAGATAAAAATAATTTAATAATTAAAATAAGGTATAACATACTACTACTACTAATAATAATAATGAAAAGCAAAAGAACAAAAAAAGAGAGAGAGAGAGAAGACAAAAAAAACCCAACAGCCAACGATGGAGCACAATACAATTGCAATATACAGGAAACTGAATAACTAGCTATCGTGATTTACAAAATGTCAGTCTGAGGTCAAACAATAGAAGAGGGATGAAGATAACAAAGTAGCCTATAGATTCTTATAATCTCTGTGTAGTTACATATTTGACTATCTGGATTTTGCTCCATATAGATGGTTTTTTCAGTAATGGTGAGACTCTGGTGCTTGGGGATAACTCACTTAGCAATAGCTCATAATAGGTTTACCCTATTACATTGCCATGTTGCTATGACAATGCATCTAAAATAAAGTTGGGTCAGATGAGTGGACAGTGAGGTAGACTGCAAATTGGTTGAACTGCTGGACTGAAAAGCTTATGATCAATGGCACAAAGTCGAGTTGGAGGCCAGTCACCAGAACATGCACCAGGGTTGATACTGGTATCAACACTGTTTAACTTTTTCATTAATGACCTGGATGTTTGGACAGAGTGTGCTCTCAGAAAGTTTGAAAGTGATACAAATGTGGCAGGAGTGATCTGAGAAACCCAATGATTGTTGTGCTGTTCAGAGAAACCTGGATATGCTAGAGAAATGGCCCAATAGCAATCTCAAATAGTTCATCAAAGGGAAATGCAAAGTCCTGCACCTGGGAAGGAATAAATCTGTGCATGTGTACATGCTGGGGCTGAACAGCTGGAAAGCAACTTTGCACAGAAAAATCTGTGGGTCCTGATCAACAGCAAATTGAACATAAGCCAGCAGTGCTCCGTTGCAGCAAACTTCACAGGCTCCATTAGGAAGAACATTGGCAGGAGCCTGTGGGAGGTGATTTATCCACTGAACTCAGAATCTGTGAGGCTACATCTGAAGTGGTGGGTCTAAGACTGAGCTCCTCAGTAGAAAAGAGACATAGACATACTGGAGTAATTCTTGCAAAGGGTCATGAAGATCACTAAGGACTTGAATAATCCAACATGAGAGGCTGAGAAAGCAGGGACTGTTCAGCCTGGAGAAGGCCCAGGAGAATTTTGTCAATGTGTATAAATACTCCTTATGGTGGGGAGTAAAGAAGACAGAGCTGGAGTTCTTTCAGTGATGTTTAGAGAATGGACAAGAAGGCAAAAATTGATATACAAGAAATTCCGTTTAAGCATAACAAAACACTTCCATACTGTTGGTGGTCAAACAGTAAAACACTGGACAAGGTTTCCCAGAGAAGCGGTGAAGGCTCCCTCTTTAGAGATACTGATAGCTCAACTTGGACACAGCCCTTAGTAACTCACTGTAACTGACCCTGCTTTTAGCAGAAAGATCTTCAGAGGTTCCTTCTGTCCTCAACAATTCTGTGATACTGTGATATGCAACCACATTATACTGTCAGGAAAAGTTATTTGCATTGGTTTTATCAACTTCTCTAGCTATACCTTCATACAGCGTTCAACCAGGTTGAGATGAGATTTGATGGTCTCCAAAGATTCCTTTTAGCTTTTGTTTCCTTCATTTTACAGATTACCTGTGTGTAGAGACAACCAGAATGAAAATACTGTAATGTATTTTGGTTGAGTTCTTTGAACTACTGGGAACATTAACACCATTTGTTTGTTTTTTTCAAAAGGGCTTAGTACCTAATGGCAAGTCATGCTGTGATTTTGTACTTAAGCGAAATTCATGCCAGGCATCCCCAGTTTGCCAAGACACTCAAGAACTTTCACAGCAAATGCAATGTATGCTAAAACTGAAAGACCTGTGACTGTGTTGTCAGTTTGATGAAATAAAAACAGTGGTAACGCTCAGCGTTTCTAACTGCCCATTGTGTCTATGTTTTAGAACTTTTGTTCAAACTGCAGTACAATCTTTCTCTTTCTTATGCATTAATTTAAGGCCATATGACTTTGCTGCCACAGCAACACGAAAGAAATTAAATTGCTGATATGGCCTTCTCTGCTTAAACTAGACAATAGAGAAGTTTAATCTTTCTTTTCTACTTCATATGAAATGAAAAATACAATTTATGTATTTCACATTTTGTAGTCTAAGTAAACTGACTGTTATGTACTGTTGGAATAGTATGATACATGAGTTAAAAAATAGCTCTTTTAATCAGATACATCCAAGGGAAGGGAAGGGGAAATGGAGAGGAAAAGGAAGAGGGAAATGGAGAGGAAAAGGAAGAGGGAAAGGGAGAGGGGAAGGGGAAGGGAGAGGGGATGGGAAGAGAAAGGGAAAGGGAAGGGGAAGAGAAAGGGAAGGCGAAGAGAAAGGGAAGGGAAGGGTAAGGGAAAAGAAAGGGAAGGGAAGGGAAGGGAAGGGAAGGGAAGGGAAGGGAAGGGAAGGGAAGGGAAGGGAAGGGAAGGGAAGGGAAGGGAAGGGAAGGGAAGGGAAGGGAAGGGAAGGGAAGGGAAGGGAAGGGAAGGGAAGGGAAGGGAAGGGAAGGGAAGGGAAGGGAAGGGAAGGGAAGGGAAGGGAAGGGAAGGGAAGGGAAGGGGTCAACCTTGTTCAGGAATTGTATCAAGCCCTTTATTAGAAGAAAATAAAGCCAGAAAACTAAGAAGCTAAGAAATTTCAAAAGGACCTTTTGAACAGGGAGCCCTGAAGTTCACCAGATTCAGTGGTTTTTGGACCTACTGAAGATGAAGGAAACTCTTCAGAACTTTACTATAAGAACCTCCAAATGGAAGGTGGACGGCAAAATTCTGGGTCTTGAGTGTTTTAGGCAAAATCAGAAATACCAATAGTATAAAAAAGCAAACTGAAAGCATAAAGTTATCATGTGATGTCAAAACAATATGTCAGCAAACATGCAGGCTGCTGTGTTCTTTCTTAGCTTCAGTTACCAGGCTGATTTAAGTTTAACCCCCTGAAGAGCTCATTACCATAGTCTAGTCTGGAGTATTTCAATGACCATTACATAATTACATACTACGAAAAATAGACACATACTAACAAATTCTAGTAAACACAGGAATTTCATAATTTCCTAAGAACTAAAAAAATAGGTGACCTAATGAATATACCCTTAATATTTCAAAGGCAAGCTCTAAAGTTATTCAGATTGCTTGCTTAGCATTTCAAATACCAGGCATAATGCCTTAATTTATAATAGTTTTGGCAAGTATTTCTAGTCAGTTAGGAATTATTCAAAGTGTCCTCATTAAATGCTTCCCCATCATCTCTGTTAATATGCTTCCTTTTGCCCATATTAATAGAAGTGTTTGACTTCATCTCGGTATTGTAAGAAATGCAAAGCGATTTGCAATGAGAGCAAAAATATTGATGAGAGATAACACAATTTTTATTTTAAAACTTTAATTATTATTTTTCCATCCTGTAAATGTCCTAGAAGCAGATAAGGTTAGTCAACCAAGACCTGCCTTTCATAAATACCCTGCATAACCTCATGACATCCTTGTACTCGTCCTCAGTTGCCTGCCCCCTCTTCCAAAGGTCATAAAGTCCCTCTTTTAAAGAGTTCCAGCCAGAGCTCTCTGTTCAGTCTGGCCTGCCTTCTTCCCCACTGGCTCATCTTTACAGGTCGGGATCAGCCTGCTCCTGCGCCTTTAGGATTTCCTTCTTGAAGAATGTCCAGCCTTCCTGGAGTCATCTGCCTTTCAGTACTGCTTTTCAAGGGACTCTGTCAACCAGGCCCCTACACTGGCCAAATCTGCCCTCTGGAAGTCAGAGGTAGCAGTTCTGTTGTGCCCCACTCCCCCCCCCCACTTCTTACTTCACTGAGAATAGAAAACTCCAGGTCTCATCGCGTCATCATGTGAGCTGTGGGCTCCTGGCAGCTCTCTCGGCTCCCCCTGAGGTCCTGTCAGTTCGGGAAACCCCCCTCTGCAGCTAGAGCACTTCACTGCAGATTGTGCCGGCACTGGAGCTGCTCGCCTTGGTGACTGAGTAACTAATGTTACAAAGGAAGATTAACTGCACTTTTATACTTTTACTAAATAAAATAGGAGGTGATACTTAAAAAGAGGATCCAGGAAATTACAGGCCCATCAGTCTTACTTGAGTCCCTGGGAAAGTTGTGGAGCCCTCCTGGGGGTTATCACAAATCGAATGAAGCATGTGATTGGGGAAAGCCAGCAGGGATTCACCAGGGGCAAATTGTGCTTGACAAAACTGATCACCTTCTACAATAAAGTAACCTGATTAGCTGATATGGGGTGAGGGGTAAACATTGTTTTGCTGGATTTCTCCAAGGCTTTTAATGCAGTTTCCCACAGGCTCCTCCTAGAGATACTGATGTATTACGTTCTACACAAGACCATACCTGTGGTGGGTGGGGAATTGGCTGACCAGATGCACCCAGAGGGTGGTAGTAAATAGCTGCTTTTCAAACTGGTGACCTGTCACTAGCGAGGTCCCCAAGGGATCAGGATTGGGCCCAATGTTGTTTCATATCTTCATAAGTGATATGGAAGATGGGATCAAGTGTACCCTCAGCAAGTTTGCTGATGACACCAAATTGAACGGGGAAGTTGGCGCTTTTGAAGGAAGAACCACCCTGCAGGATGACCTGGACAGGCTGGAAGTGGGCTAACAAGAACCTTATGAAGTTCAACAAGGACAAGTGTAATTTCTTGTACCTGGGTAAACACAATCCAAGAGTGAAGTGTAGGCTGCAGCTGTGGATCCAGCTGGGGAGCAGCTCTGTGGATAGGGACCTGGGGGACAAAATGTCAATGTCAGGGAACAGTGTGCAGCTGCAGCAAAGAAAGCAAACAAGTTGCTGAGTTACATCAACAAGGACATTACCAGCGGAGATAAAGATGTCATCATCCCACTCCACTCAGCACTTGTGAGGCCATACTTGCAATACTGTGTTCAGTTTTGGTCTCTGCTCTACAAAAAAGATGTGGACAGGCTGGAAAGGGTCCAGTGAAGGGCCACAAATATGATCAAAGGTCTGGGAAGCCTGCCATATGAGGAAAGGCTGAGAGAACTGAGTTTGTTCAGCCTAGAGGAAAGAAGACTCAGGGGAGACCTTATGACCATGTTCCAGTACTTAAAGAGTGGCTACAAAGAAGAAGGAGCCTCCTTTTTTACAAGGAGTCATATAGAAAAGATGAGGCATAATGGGTACAAGTTATTCCTGGGAGATTCTGACTGGACACAAAAGGAAACATTTTCACAATGAGAACAATTAGCCATTGAAATAATCTCTCAGAGAAGTGGTGGATGCCCCATTGTTGGACACTTTTACGATTAGCTGGACAGGATACTGAGACATTTTGTCTAGACCATGCATTTGCCAAGAAAGGTTGGACCAAATGATCCTTGAGCTCCCTTCCAACCTGGTATTCTATCATTCTATGAAATGTAGGAAATCTGGCATATACGTGAAGTAACATTTAGACACTTCTTTGTATTTTTTTTTTCTTATTGAACAGAAATCTGTTAATATAGAACTAAACCACTCTTAACAGAGAAATTCTAGCAAAACCAAATCACCAGTTGAACTGTATATCTAGTGCCAGCAATGTATACTTTTCTTTCAGTAGATTATTGTAATATTTTTCATTTCATGTGTTGTCATAATTAAAACCCCTACTTAGATGTATTTTTAGAAAATACAGTCAGATTAAGCATACTTTGAAAAAGAATAAAACTATATGTATGGAACAGATTAAAAGAAAATGAAAACAAATCTTCCATTTTTGTTTCTTTGTCCTTCCTGGATAAGGCTCTTCTTTTCTGCACAAGCCAAAGTCCAGCAACTCAGGATCTTGCTATACTACAACAAAGTCCCTCCTCATCCCATAGGAAGATTTCTTTTTTTTTAATCACACGAAAGAACTGACTGCTATATGCTCTCTGCTCCGCTCAGCAGCCTCTCAGTCTTATTTGTCTGATTTCACAATAACTTCATTCCATTTGACTTTCCAGAGGATTTCTCCAAACTATTCATTTGGCTGCAGAAAAGTAGCAATCCTTTGTTCCTGCCATGCAGTTTAACTTAATTCTGAAAGTAGTATCCAAGAGTAAGGTAAACAGGTGGTTACCTTTTTTGTTGCCCAGCCACATGCTTTGAACAGATCACAACATAAAAAGCACACACAGTAAACAGTGAAGAAATGAAACAGTTACATCACCCACCTCACCTAGGGAATATTTACCTGAATATGTGGGGGAATATGAATTAAATTTTTCATTAAAATAGATGCAGTAACATTCCCTCTTCCCTCCCAAAAAATCCAACCAACTAACCAAACAAACTAACTAGCTAACTAACTAAAAAAACCCTAACAAATTCCCAGAACAAAAAAGAATAGTCACTTGGTCTCAGCCCTTTCCAAACCCTCTAGTAAAATCTCTGGTGAAAAAACAACAGTATTTAAAAAAAAACAACCAACAACAACCAACCAACCAACCAAACAAACAAACCACCCCACCAAACTAAAACAAAACAAGCAATCAAGCACAAAAAGAACCCTAAGCAGACCAACCAAACAGTAAAATAAATAAGTGTGACAGATGAAGTTTTAATCCACTTAAATATTTATAATTTCTTTTCAAGATTTTAACTTACTTGAAACCTGATCATGCCATTAACTAGTTCATCAGGGTGTAAATCACTCCATCATTCCTACAAAAAAACTTTAAGCCTAACAAATGTGCAGATGGTAAGGTGATTTCCCTCTGTAGACATGTTATTCAGAATCTAATGCATGACAGTAAGATGACAGCTTGGTGGTGTTCACAGTTTTTCCTATTATTTTTAAGATGTCTGATGCACTTTTACTTTATGTTGGAATCAGATATAACATACGATGTAGTGTCTTGTATTAGAATATTGTATTATTTTTAACAGTCACAAAACTGTCTTTGAAATGTTTCCTGTCATTCAATTACTGCAGCTGCAAAGAGTGATGTTCCATAAGAATTTTGTCTGGATATCGTGGCTGATGCAGTTAGTGAATCAATTCAGTAGTGAATCAATTTACAAAAATGAAGTAGCAAGAGCAGTTATTTTTTCATTTATTTATTTATTTATTTATATATTTATTTTCCTGTTAAAGCCTGAGTGTGTGTACGGATTTAAGGACCTTGTAAAATATTTATGTAGTGATGAACTTTTCAAAAACTTGCTCAGCTCTTTCTAAACCTGAAAGACTCCTATGTAGAAATATGCTTCTATAAATGTTCCAGAAATTCAAAACTGCATATGAGCCAAGCTGAACCCAAGATGAGTCTCAGACCAGCGATTTCCACAGATAACCTGTCTCATGCATGTAATTGGAAGACTTATTTTCTATAATAAATTTGCTTGACTGTATAAAGATTTGCTAGATCAGGGACACATCCCATCCCTTCTGCCATCCATATTGGTCTCCAAATAATAATCTTGATTTTTAATGTTTTCTCTGTTGTCATGAATACTTTTACAAATATATACAAGTACTCAAATATTAAACCGGAAAGGTGTAAGACTTGTATTAGTGCATCTGCAGTCTTGATAACTGAGGCTTTCTCTGAATGCTTTAGAAGAATTTTGTTTATCCTTTTCATATCAGATTGGCAGTAGGTGTCACTTTTGGGAGGGGTTGGCAGAAGATGAGATATTTGTGCTCTCTCTGTCCCATTCCACACCAGGCAGCTGAGAAAGGATTCACTTCTTATTGCTACTTAAGGAGAAGATTTTTGTAAAATTACTGAACAGGAACAGATTTCTGCTTCTGACTTCAAATGATCCATTTCCATCTGTTTCCCAGACTACCACAACTGCGATGACAGTAACTCACATGGACTCAATGTACAAATAATCTCAAAACTGACCAGCCTACCCTGGTCTTCAATTATTTTTGTTCTTTTCAGCATAGTTGATGATATAGGAAAATTACTTGACTGAAGAGCCATTATCACCTGAATTGTAGCAAGTGGAGTGGAATGAAAAATTAGTAGGATCTTTCCCCCTTATCCATCAACATTCCTCTTCATGGAAAAATCCTTTGAACATAATCTGAGGATAAAGTCTCTGAGGGAATTTCTTTCTGTTATTTCTTTGTTATTTTTGATGACTGTCTCAAGATAGCCAAATGTTCAGCTGAGAAAAGAACAAGTAATATGCACATAAACCACAGAATTTCACTGTTCATCTGACATAATCAGATGGTAGGAGCAATAGTAACCTCCTCATCTTGATTGTGATGATCACTAAAATTACAAAAAAATCCTCTTTTTTTTTTCCCACAAACATTTTTGAGCTTTAAACCAGATTGCTATTTTTTATTCTTATTATTTTATTATTATTAGTAGTAGTAACAATAATAGTAATAATAATAACAATAATAATGATCTATTCTGACCCACGGAGAAAAGGCAGTAGTGGTAGTAAAACAGCCACGCCACAACTCCAGCAATGTCATTTGAGATTATTTTGAAGGTATTATCTTTTCTTGACACTTCTCAGAGAACTGCTGAGGAGAACTGCTAATTTACTAATGCGACTGAAAAGCGCTGTCACCCCAAATCAACATAGTCATTTAATGAAAATGGGCTTTTTTAGCAATACAATAGATACTACCAAGGCAGTGATCAGAAAGAGAAGAAAGTGAGTGAGCTAGGTAACCTGAGCTGTTTGAAACTTCAGCTATGTTTTGCTAAGCTGCCTGACACAAGATGAGATCTGCCCTGATTAATAACTTCCTTCACCAGCTTCAGCTACCTGAAAATGTCTTTACCTTTTTTCATGGGTCACATACTGGCTAATAAGGTGACAGGTTTCCTTCTTGTCGTGTTAAACTGAGTCATTAATACAGAAGTATTTTTAGAGGTGCTGACACTGCAACTGGTGTTCAGATGATGTCCAAGGAATAGCTTCTTGCTTTTGTCTCATAACTCTTCTCTCCTGAAACCAGTGCTCTTACCTTCCAGGTTCCCTGAGAGTTACTGTGATGTTTATCTTTATATTTTTGTATCATAAATAACCACTTCCAAATCCAAACTTCTTTTCTTCCACAGTCATGCACTATAAGGACCAATATTTCAAAATTGGTTTTCATCCTGATCGAGAATGAAAATCTGTACTATAGATTTATTTGAGTAAACAGAAAATAATGAAATGAGCTAAAACATACAGATTTATCAGGTGGTACTGTTCACTTTTTTTCATTTTTGTGGTATCACTTAGTTGTCCAGTTACAGATATCAAATACTAGTTGAGTGGTACCCTGCACGTCTCCAGATCCTGACACAGAGGACACAGCTTACTCACAGATCCTAAAACATATCTGTCAACCCATACTTTGGTTATGCTAGGGTACCTTATTTGGCTTTAGGTGCCTATGAGAACCGAATAGATCAAGCTGCTATACGTAGATGTGTTAAATTACATACACTGAGACATACTGACATATGATGGATGGACATAGTTCAGCACACATTCTTTTCAGCTATATCCTAACTTCATATCCTACCATACAATATATCTACAACAGATCATGGTCATCCTTTGAGATAAGACCAGAGTTAGTTTTGGAGATGCCAGGCAAGGACATAGTTTTAGCTAACTAGCTAATGAAAAATGTTTTACATGAAAATCAAAATGTAACATTTTTTTCTTTTAATCTTGCATTTCTGTCAGCTACTGCTTTCTGCTCTTTCACTTTAATAAAATCCAAATTCAGGAACAGTTCTGGCTGATAAATATTGCATATTACAGTGCATGTTCACTCATCAAAATGTCATTTGGCCAAAATAAGTAACACTAATATACTTCTAAAAGAAGTTTTATATTCTAAGGCTGAAGAAATTTCTCTTCAAAACAATTGTTTCTCTTCAAAACAATGAGCATAGAAACAAAGTACTCCAAATCTGTTTACTAAAACATTATTTCATCTTTTGAAAAATCTAGTTATAACCTCTGTGTATTTAAATACTGGCAGCAAGCTTGATTTCACTCAAATTGCCATAATTATATTTGTGACTCTATTTTTATTACAGTAATGATGTGAGCCCAATTTCCTTTTAATAAATAGCAACTATATTAGGGGGAAAAAGCTTTGAAAAAGGGCCTGCTTTTCTCTGCATTTTCTTCCAGTTACACAAGTGATTTCATTAGCTTCAAGGGACACTATTGTGAAACCTAAATAAAATAATTTTTATTCATTCTGCTTTAAATTCAAGCAGGCTGTTTAGAAGTTTAAAATAATAAAATACTTGACATTTCAGGGCTGGTTTATTAATTTATCTATTTATTTATTTAGCCAAAAATACACAAAGCATTTATTTGTACCAGTATTACAACTAAATTCATGATCAATACCAATGATCAATTGATATCTGCTAGTAAAAGCTCAGGGGAGAGAGGATGAGGAAAAGGTTTGAACACAGTATTTTCCAACTTGTTCTTGAATCTAACTTCCTAGAAAATCTGGCTCACACATACATAATTGATGCCCATCTTTGCAGGTGATAAAAAGTCTTCTAACCTCTCCAAGGTTATATGCATAATTGAAATTGAAGACTCTACTTAGCCAGCTTCATGGCAATCTTATCAGGAGGAAGAAGAAGAGGCAGCTCTGAACTGTAAGAAGGAGAGGGGAAAAAAAAAAAAAAAGAAGAAAAGCATGGTTCTCAAGTCCTTAAAGCATGTATTTTCCCTTTGTGTCAGAAAATGTAATACTTCAGGCAGCATTAGTATTCCTACTTTTAAATTTTCTGGGTTTCCTGAATGGAATTCTTTCCCCTGTCCCAAATATATTTGTATTCATGTCAACATCTTAAAAAGCCTCAGTATGAATTTATGAAGAATATAGCAGATCTTTTATAGATGCAGTTCAATCTACAGATCCTGACATCACAAACGTATTGTTTCTTTCATTTGTATTGCTGTACCTTTTTCACTATTTTCCAGCTATGATTCATAAAGATACTATTGTTTCTTCATTTAAATCCCTATTTCCTCATCTCACTTCTGCTACAACATCTACAAGTTTTGAATCTTTAAAAAATGTTAAAAGTAATAAAACTGAAATGACTTCTCTGCAATATATATATTAGCTTTTTATCTGGTTTACGGCTTGTAATTTTCAGTGTGTTTGGATGAAACTCATCCTCATTCATTATTTTCACAGCAGGATGTTCTGAATAAGTAGGTTTGATTTTTGGCTGGTTCTCTTTAATCTGTCTCCTGTTGGCCCTCATGTCTTTCACCCTCTGATATACTGTATACTGATAATCCTTAAGAGTGAACATATGCCTTTTACATTCTATAATACCCCAGAGACATTGATCTTATGTATTATTCAACAGTGTAAGAGGGCACACAGAGAAGTAACTATCAATTTCTGTCAAAAAAAGTGCTTTTTTCTAAATATCTGATACTGTAGGAAGCAGATGTTAGAAAAGTCCTTGAAATTAGTAGCCTGATACTTAGTAAGTAGAAAAGGGGAAATAAATAGGAAATAGCTTTTTTTCCTAAACCTCCTTAAACCATTAATGAAAAAGATGGTAACTTTTGAAAATTAACTTTAAAAGGAATGGTGCTGGCAAAGTCTTAGATGTCTGGTGCAGCTAAAGGTATAACATTGAATGGCCCCATAGATGCATGGCAACGGCACTCAGCCTTCAATCACACTGCAATAGTAAGGTCTTAATAGGTACTGAATTTTCTCATCCCTTTCCTCATCAGAGCTGAATGTGATAGCAGTTTTATGCTGGAATAATCTTGTGATATCTTGCTGGACAAAGATTTTTCAGTCTCTGAGCTGAATTGTAATAAAACCAGGCTATCCATTTGTTTCTATGTCAGTAATACTCTAGGACATTAGTCAAATACTTACAGTCCAACTGCACCTTTTACCACTACTGCTTGGAACGGTAATTATGATCTCATAAAAACACCCTCTTGAATTCCTAGAATTTTTATTTTCACCCACAGGCAGCAATGCATTTTTCTCATGAGTTACAGAGACACTGATTTGAACTGATGTAGCATGAAGACAAAAAGTATGCATATTGCCGTAAATAAAACAATTAAAAAAGATTCTCATAAATACTCTGATCCATTCTTTCTGCTTGCCACCTTGATCAGTGCGTCATATCCACTTTTCCTCGCCTTTTGGTAAATAATTCTTGCTCTGGAGTTTGTGTCTACTCTCTGTAGACTCTCAGTTTGCAATAAGCTTCAGTGGAGTTGAATCCATCATCAGTTGCCAGCTTTTACTTGCTACAATGGAGCTTTCTCCTCTGCATTGTGGCAGAAGTCTTTTCATGTTAGAGCATTATGGCTCAGCTACAAAAGGAAAGCTGGGGTGCACTACCGTAAAACCAAAAGTGAGGTATCTGTGAGGTATCTGCTCTGGGAGTGTGCATCCTCTTGAAGAAGGTGTGTGTGAATAAAATGAAAGGGAATCAGAATCCTAAGTGAGGATCTTTCATATCCAGAATTACAAGCACTGGGATACTTAAACAAGAGAAAAACCAAAAGAACAGAGGCTTAAGTCAGAGAATCTATGAGCTAAGATATCAAAAAGTCAAAACTGAAAACAGAGAGTGCCATGAGGATAGAACTTACGTTGCACTACAAAACATAGGAACATATCAGAATCAGCAGTATCTAGTAGCAGGGTCACAATTTCTCTTTTGTAGTTTCACCTAGATTTTTAATTGATTCTAAATTAGATTAGCTTTTTGCTATATTCTGTAAATTTATAGACTACAGATTTTCACATTAAAATCTGTATATAAGAGTTCAAAGGTTAAATCTGTCATTAAAGAACTGTTGTAAGACTCAATTTGAAGAAGTATTGAAAATAAAATCCTTAATAAAAATACCTGAGATGAAAATAATTTTCCACGCTTAAAATTTTCCAGGTTTACTCTGTGGGGAGGTTGCATAAGGAAAGAGAGTTGGTGTTTAAATAAACACTTGGTTTGCTTTGTAATTTTTTTATGGTACAGTCACTACGCAGTAAGGCTTTCTTCAGCAGTGAATATTAAAAAAACCCCAAACAACAAAACTTCGGAAATTTCAGTTCTAATTTCCTAAAACTCCTGTAAACATATTTAAAGAAATATAAGGTCAGTTATTTATTTTTCTTTAATAGTATACCACACCATCTTCTATAGTTTTAAAGTCAAGGACATGAAAAACAAAAAGTGAGCCTTCTTCAAGAAAGCCAAACTGCTTCTCATCTGCAGTAAAGCCAAGCTGAAATGAATACATTCCAATAAGCTTTGGAACAATAAAGATGATTATTTCCTCTTTCAAACTTACAAGCATTGCATTTATTTTTTAAGATAAGCCACACTGTTGCAGTTGGGAACACCTGAGTATGCAAAGGAAATTTTATATAAACTAATAGTACATATTTAAATTTAAATTTCTAGAAAAGGAGTTACGAAAAACTTTTCATAAATACCATAAATTATCTTTATCTAGTAAAGATATTGCCTAGTATAAGGCAATAAGTTTACATTAGTTTAGTTTGTGGACATAGGTGAAGAAAAACAACCCTTCAAAATCTCTTCAGCCATGTATAAATTGCTATGTTATGCAGTTAAGATACAGAATCTTACTTTTACCATTTGAAATTTGTTGCTATATTTGGAAATACAAAAAATCATGGCCCAAGATTGAAAGGAGTATTTTTCCTGGAGTTAACTGATCTTTGAATATGTCTCAAAATTAAAATAAATAACTAAATTAATAAATAATCTTACTCTTGTGTTTAAGGATGTCTTTTCCCCTTTTTTTGTTTAAATATGTCCAGCTACTGAATGCCACAACTTAAATTTTACAAGTCACATACCTCATTTTGAAGCACCAAGTAAATACCTGTAGTAATAAACAGTTACTAAGCTCCTGAAAAAAACAGATTTTTCAATTAATTGACAAAATGCTTAGAAGCAGGCTAAAAAGATCGGTGAATAAATTAGTCTATTTAAACGTTAAATAGGGCTTGTAGAGAATTTTTGGTTGAATATATTATGTAAATATACATCTATGATTTGTGTGATTTTTGCTTACTTTTCAGTGTCGTAACAACTACTTTTGCTGCCAAATATGTCAACACTGAATTTTTGAGATCTTTTTTTAAGTCATTCACAAACAGTAGCAGAAGGAAAGTGACAGTTTCCTAACATCCCCAGGTGCTCATAAGGGAGGGTTTCATGGAAAGAGTTGTTTGTTTATTTGTGTGAGTGGTTTAGTGGATCAAGGGAGAATCAAAAATAGGGAGTCTCTGTATATTCCTTTTATATTGCAATTCAAAATTAATAGCACCTACAGATATTAAGGAGAAGGCTTAATGAAATTCATCAAAGCAGAACAATACATCTACAAACACATGCATGTTTAAAATTGCATATGTATAAACACACTTGCATATATATGAACAGACATTTCTAGATTAAGTAAACTTGCTCTTCTGTTGCCTGAGCTTGCTTGACAGCCATCAATCAATTTAGAAGAATTTTCAATCACAGTTATAAGTAAAAATGTCTCTGATCTGTTAGAAAGTGTACAATCATATAATTGTACACATAAGAAAGCGTTTAGAAATTTATGAGACCTTTAATGACATCTTTATCAAGACAGGTAGATATACACTATACACTTCAATCCTGCACATATTATGCACCTGGATTTGGAATACCATGTTTCTCTTCAAATTCATAATGTTAGCAAAAGCATTGTGAAGCTTCAAAGAAATGATGATACAGTCCTACAGCGACAGAAGGCATAATTGTCGCATGTAATGTAAGTGTCGTGGTTTAACCCCAGTTGGCAACTAAGCACCACACAGCTGCTTTCTTTCCCTACATTGGGATGGGGGAGAGAATCAGAAAACTAAAAATTAGAAAACTTGTGGGTTGAGATAAAGACAGTTTAACAGGTGAAACAAAAGCTGTGTGTACAGAGCAAAACAAGGAATTCATTCACCACTTCCCATGGGCAGGCAAGTGTTCAGCCATCTCCAGGAAAGCAGGGCTCCATCACATGTAACAGTTATTTGGGAAGACAAATGCCATCACTCTGAATGTTCCCCCTTTCCTCCTTCTTCCCCCAGTTTTATATCACTGAACATGATGTCATATGGAATAGAATATTCCTTGGGTCAGATGGGATCAGCTATCCCAGCTGTGTCTCCTTCCAACTTCTTGTGCACCCCCAGGCTTCTTGCCAGTGGGGTGGCCTTGACTCTGTGTGAGCACTGCGCAGTAGTAACTAAAACATCTCTGCATTATCAACACTGTTTTCTGCACAAATCTAGAGCATAGACCCATACCAGCTACTATAAAGAAAAACAACTCTATCACAGCCAAAGCCAACACACTCTCCACCATTTATTCCATACCATAGAACATCATGCTCAGATTATAAACTAGGGCGGAGCTGGCAGAGAGCCACCGATCACTGCTCAGGCATTGCCAGGGCATCAGCCAGCAGGCGGTGAGCAATTGGATTATGCATCACCTGTCTGTCTTGGTGTTTATTTCTCTCTCTCTTAAAAAAAATTACATAATTATTATTGTTATTGCTATTATTATAGTTATTGTATTTTGCTTTATTGCTATAATAAAACTGTTATTATCTCAACCAGTGGGTTTTACCTTTCTCTGATTCTCCTCCCCATGCCACTGGCAGGGGGGAAGGAAAAAGGGAGTGAGCAGCTGCATGGTACTTAGTTGCCAGCTGGGGTTAAACCACAACAGTAGGATAAATATTTTCATAACTTTTTTTTCCTCTTTTTTTTTTCCTGTTTATTTCTATTTATTATTTACTTTTTTTTTTTTTTTTGCTTTGCTTTATAGGAGAGGAAAAGAATATCTTTCAAACTAATATGCTCAGGATTTCTCAGCACTTTCAAGGTCTTTTTAATTCTGGCAAAGTTATTTTGTTTTGTGTACTTTTGCTTTTAAGAACAAGAAAATCTTTTTAGATAAGGTTTAATTCCACATGCTTTTAAATACTATATCTAAAATTTAATATTTTTTTTTTCTCTTATACTCAGGAAACTTCATTTCACTGAAATCGTGAACTTCAGCCCAAAAACACTAATTTCCCTCTTATCACTTTATAATTATATGTAAGAGAGCAGCAACTCCAGAAGTTAATTAAGAGCCTAGCTTTATTTTCTTTTTTTTATATATATTACCTGTGAAACAGCCTCTTTCCAAATACTGTTCAAGCAGTTCTATGAAATCAGCTTCTAGATCATAAAATTAGCTTTTGTGAATTCAACTTTTCTCTGCTCCCCTGGTTTCACCTGTGGTTTTGTCTCCTCTCAGTTCCTTTTTACTGTGAGTTCTCTTCTACAGTAGGTCAGGTTAAATTCCACCTGTCCCTTAAAAGCCATCTGAAACTTTCAGTATCCTCCTCTGCTACTCATAAAACTTTAAATCAAGGAAGGACAAAAAAAAGTTCTTCAAACAGCCCTCTTTTTCTGTTTCCACTTGCTGAGATAAGGGAGAACTGAAGTTGCTTCCTACTCCTCTCATATCTGATAACCAAAGAAGGGAACATAGTGAATTTTTTTTTTTTTAATTTCCCTTAAAAAAAAAAGTCAAATCATTCTCTGGGAACATAGAAGGTCATTGTCTGTAAGCCTAATTTTCAGTGATGTGGTGAGAAATAGTGGATTTCTAGATTATTTGGACAATATTATATTCTTAGCAGGTAATTTGGTTTGAACCTGTCTCCTTTGGTTTTGGGCCTCCTAAATCATTAACCTTTGCTAATTGTCCTCTGGGGTTCTCTGCGGAGTCCTTGACTCTATTCACTGTTTCCCATAGTTTTTTGCTTCTGTCGCAAAAGGAGTGATTTAGATTACTTAAAGAATCACTGTTAGAGGTATTAGCAAAAGAGGTTTTAATATTATGTTGTAAAAAGAAGACTTAACAAACTTCAATGGCAAGGTTCACTGTGTTACTTGCTACATGGATAAAACATATAAAGGAAAATTAAATTAGAATTGAATTATAATGATCTACCCTGAGACCAGAGATGCAAAAGTGTAAAGGAGACCCTCTTGTACAGTCATGAGGTTCAGAGAGGAGCGCCTTGCTTTCTAAACTCATGATGGAGTTTAGATGAGGGTAGGTCCAATCTTAGTCTTAGATATGGACAATGGTTTGTGTCTAATGGATTTACCTACACAAATTTTATAGAATCATAGAATAGTTTGGGTTGGAAGAGACTTTCCAATGTCATCTCGCCCAACCCCCCTGCAATAAGCAGGGACATCTTCAACTAGATCAGGTTGCTCAGAACTGCATCCAGCCTGGCCTTGGATGTCTCTGGGGATGGTGAATCTACCACCATTCTGGGCAACCTGTTCCATTTTTATACCAGCTTCATTGTAAAAATTTTCTTCCTCATGTCTCACCTGAATCTCCCCTCTTTCAGTTTAAAACCATTAGCTCTTGTCCTATCACAACAGGCCCCGCTAAAAAGTCTTTCCCCATCTTTCGCATAGGCCCCTTGCGAGAACTGAAAGGCTGCAATAAGGTCTCCCTTAGATACCATGAGACTCCCCTGGAGTCTTCTCCAGGCTGAACAACCCCAACTCTTTCCATCTTTCCTCACAGGAGAAGTCTTCAGTCACAGAGGATCTGTTACAGGTAAGTGGTCCCTTTGCCTTGGATAAGAAAAGGTCTCAGGTCTCAGATAAGGAAAGTCAGACTTTGAGAGGCATCCCTGATAAAAAGGAGAGTCACCTGGTGTGCAGTCCAGTTGCAACTCAAATTGGACTCATCCAAAGATCTGTCATTAGTAGAAAGGTCTCTCTGTGTCAAGGAGCAACCTCGAGAGGTGTCCCAGCTCAAGAAGTGATCAGCACCATGTAGTCACGCTGCCTATCAAGGAGAGCTCAAAGAAGGTTCGCTCAGGCTGTCATATTTATGGAATAAAGTGGTTGGCTTATAGGCGAATTGCATATGATGGGAAAGGTATGCATGAGACTCCTCGTACCCAAAACTTTCTTTGCTCCTTGATAAATGAGTTGTGGAAAAGCTACCTGTTATTCATGTGTTAATCACATGATTGGTGTTCCAAGCTGATATGCATCAATGCTTACTCTGCTTCCTTCTGGGTTCCCTGGAGTTCTTGGCCCAGCTACAGCTCAGCTCTTGCCTCCTTTGCAGCCTGTACCAAACGACTGGTAGTTTGGCTAAGGGGTCAAGTTCACCCATCAAAACTTTTAACAAGTATCGTAGAAAAATACTCCATGTTTGAGTAGGAAGAAAAAAGGGAAACTGAAAACATAAATGTGTTTCTGGGATACTTTCATTATTTTTCTAACTTTGAGTTTATATTCCACTGGTAGCTGACCACTAATCTGGAGGCCAGCCTGTGCAGACTGACTGGGCTGGTCAACTGCTGGTCAACACCAAGACTGCTTAACACTTAACCACTTCTCGAGTAGCCTGGCCATGTTCATAACATTTGGTTCTATTTGAGTCCTTCATGACTCCAGAAATGTGCTTATTTTCCTGTTTCATGGTATCTAAAATAATAGGGTTGTGTCACCAGAGTGATGACCGTAAGAGCAGTGTTCTCTAACTCAAAAAGCACAGTGTGACAGCATAGGGGAGATTTTGGGGTTTTAAAATCTGCTATACCTGTGCATGACAGCTGAGAATGTTGGATGGACCCAGCTAAGGCCCATCCATATTTCACAATGGGATCTGCAGCTGGAGTAGACCGTTAGCAGAACCAGTAATATGTTTCAGAGGAAAAATGCTGACTGACTTCAAAGGAGTGAACTCACATTTATGCAGTACAGATGGTGAGGCTACCAAGACCCAGGGATAAAATAACTAGGAAGCTGTTAATTAGCAGTGTGAAATACCTACTGAGAATAAAGGAAAGTAAACACTTGTATACAATAAGAAAGATAAAAGGTACAAATAGAGCAAGAGATCTTGACTTCTGAAGAGTTTTGAAAACAATGGGGAATTTTAAAGAAATTAGAGAAAACTAACTGTGGAGTAGTTGAGGGTATCCTTTCAAATGCTTTATTTTATTCCATGTCATCTATCTCACTCTAGACTGAAAAGCTTTGAGAAATCTTTTTCTTTTTATTTTAAGAAACATTTTTGGAAAAGAAACCTAGGGAGACATGTTTAGCTCTAAACCCAGAGGAATGCTACAGGAATTTCATTCTGAGACTTCTATTTATGGAAAATTCAGGTTGTAAATAAATAGTTTATTTCTGCATAAAAATGAAATGTAGTACAAATCTTTTATTTGATCCAGAAGGTTTGTATAAAGTAACTGTAGTTAATCTTATTAACTTTAGTTCATTATTCTTGCCAGAAACTAATGTTTTATTTTTACTGCAAAAGAATGAAGGTATGTTTTATAAATTCTAAAGTTCAGTTTGATTTATTAAAAGGCAGTTAAAAAAAAAAAAAAAGGACAAAAAACCCCCACCCAAACATAGATTGACTGTTCCAAGTCTAAATAATTTTCTTAGGACAATGTTTCCACTCAGAATTGTTAAATCTTCTGAGATAGGGGGAATTTCAGTCATCCAGTTTTACTTAATTTTCCTGAAGATGATTTGTATTTGACTTTTATCCATTTATTCCACTTTTTCATGATATATATCATCTTTCTGTCTTTATACTCTGAGTTTAGAAGATTTAATGCAAGTGGGAAGTCATGTCTGTAACATGAAAGAAAAAAGGAATTTTCTGCTTCTTGTTCTTCATACATATTCAAAACCAACAGTGAGACAGTATAAACACACATAAACATTTATATCACAATTGATATATAAATGTGTATGTAAGATTCCTAACAGCAGTATAATCTGATACAGACCCAATGTTTACTGGATGCAGTACTGCCACCTTTTGGTTGCATTCCTTGCTGCTACATGTAAGTAAGTGCATTACAAACATTTTGTCTTAGAAACTTTATTTCATTCCAAATTTAAACATGCTATATAAAATCTAGGATTTTGGGAGAGCGTGTTCAGTTCAGTGAAAGTCTTTCAGGATTTTTAGAGTAATAGGTTCTAGCTTATCTGAATGTTGCTTGTGCTATTTATCATTAAAATTCCAAGTTAACCAAAGCCTTCATATGAGGTCTGGGTCTACAAATCTGATGTTTTATTTTCCAATAAAGCTGACCTACTCAACACATATTTCAAAAGTGGTGACATCAGCTGATGTATTTTCACAGTTTCTTCATTTGAACATCTAGACCTTATGGGATGGAGATCTTGTGAACCACCTTGACCATAGCTGCTGCTTGTGTAGTTCCCTAGAACCATAGAGCAATTGCACATCTTTCAGACTCCTGATTAATGGTCACAACACTTTACATTTAATCCTCTATCTGCTCACTTTATATTAAAACCTCTATCTGATAGTTTGGGGCCCATTATCTTCAAAGTTGTGTATAGGTAGAAATATTCACCCAAAAGAAATCTGTCTGAAGGAAGCAAAAGATAAAGTGAAAATTATGGGGTTTAATGTTATGTGAATTTTATCATCTGCAGTCGGTGTAATCCTAAAATAAGGTCAATGTGTAGTGCCATGTAAAATCTTAAAAGCTCCTGCAATTATGTAGTAGGTGCACATCTAAATGTATATGTCTATGTGTGAACTGCATATCTAAGCTCCTGCTATAGCCAGTGAAACTCTTGAACTTGATTCAGTTGCCCAAACAGTGATATCTATTGCATGATATGGCGCAAAGATATTTACATGGAACTAGCATATACAACACAAGATTTTGGAAACACTCATGCTTTCCTAATGCCAGTTGAAGGTTAAAGGGTATATGTATGCCAGGACATCCCAAATGCCACTGGGTGTTTATGTACACGCTTGTCCTTAGACATTACAGATAATGTAAATGCCTGAGTGTAGGTGTCTACTTCCATATCTTGTTCCACCCCATATTTCCTGTTGAATTTAAAGTCTGCCCTTACCACTGATTTTTATACATGTATGCAGATCCAAGTATTATTCAAAAGGTTGTTTGGGGCAAAAAAAGTACATACTTTACCTTCTTACAATCTTAGCAGTCTAATCAAGATACAACAAATAGTTGTTGCTAATTAAATTACAGCAATGCAAGGGTGTGTGGAAGGAGGAGTGGCTGGAGGAGTTGGCCACACTCTTAACAAACTTTAACAAACAATACTAACATTAACTGCCCAGAGTAATAGAAGAAAGGCTCACTAATACATTTACAACTGTCACAGACAAAATCCTTTCTATTTCTAACACTTTTCTTTGGTATTCATCCAATGTTCCTCTGGGTCCAGAAGGCAACAGCTTCCAAGGTCAAGCAAAATAAAGTTGTGTGGGGTTACAGTGGAATCACACCAGCACTGCACAGTCATTGCCAGGAGAAGTGAGGTACCAATGGTCCCTGCAGGCCAGGAGATCACTTCGAGCTCCCTGTGTGCATTCAAAGAAAGAGGAAGATTCTGTATTGCCACAAGGTAACATTGAAATAGGGACTGAAATGGCAAAAGCAGCATCTTCAGCAACATTCAAACTTAATATTTCTCAGACTGGAAGTCCATTATAACCATCGTGAGATAAGACATATAAAAGAGCTACAATCCAACAAAACAATGTAACAGAAGGAAATAATGATTCAGGATAATTGTCTCTCCAGAGTAAGAAATGCACTATCTGCAATACAAAGTACTAGAAATTAATACCAAAGTCACCAAAAATACAGCATGTTATTCAAATTAGAGAAACTATTTTCAGGTAAGAATCTGGCAGCATCACAGACAGACTATATATTTTAAATAAACATGTTTCAGTCAGACACGTCAATTGCATAGTGTTTTTAATAACATTAATGATTTTTACTGTATTTTCATTTAATTTCTTCAGTATTGGTTTTCTTCAGATTATTTTCCCCCTATATCCAAGTTACTCTGTAAACTGTGTGTTAAAATCCTTAAGGATCATATAGGAAAGATCAGCAGTTTAAACACAGTCTTTCTACAAAAGATATTTTGCTCTTTTCAATAAAACTGTAGAGAATGCTACTTACAACATGACCTTTACCATGTGAAGAAATTAAAGTTATAATGAGGTTTCCCCTGCTATTCGCAGGAAGTGTTATGAACTTGATGTAGTATATATACCTGAATTTTACTGACATCATATTAATTGGTATTCTAAGATGTCATTTTAAGACAACTCTTTTCTGATGACCTGCTTAGCTACTAAAACTTTAATTCTGGTTTTATTTCTGTATATAAAATGCAGCAAGTGATACTTAGTAATTAAGAACCAACTTGACTCAAACCTGGGTGTCGAAACCTATAAGGTCTTTTGAATTTCTTTCTTTGCTTGAACTGGTCTTTTCCACAGATAGGACTGAGTTGCTCTACTCCAGAATTCTGGTCAAGAAAGGGAAAACTAAGTTTTGTGTCAAGGTTATGGCCTTAAAAACATTTTAAACAGCCTGTTTTGCTACTGCAAGGAGTGAAAGCCCTTAACACCTTTTGGGCCCCCAGGGGACTGTCACATTAGGACCTGTTGTTCTGTCTCCCTGCCAATCGAAGAACCAAATCTTGAAGTCATGACAGGTTCTTCTAACTGTCACTTACAGAAACTGTCCTTCGACACAGGAAGATATTTTGGTATTTTTTTATGATTGTATAATCATTCCTGCTATGATGCCTGTGCAAAAAAAGTGTCTTCAAAAGATGCATCCCATTATACTTTCCTCACAGAACATCAATCAGCTATGAACAAATCAGCACAGAAAAATAATAAAGCGCAGCGATATAAATCCCCAAGAAAAGCTTCCTGGTTTAATTGGTCATCTTATTATAAAATTCTGTGTGATCTGTTTCAAGTCTGTGAACTTCCACTGCTAGATATGCAACCTGTACAGAGACTCATTGGTGGATTATTCTAAAATTAATAAATAATATCAATAAATTGTGTATTTGTTAATTGGTTTTTTTTTAACATAAATTTTTTAAAAATAACTGAGAAAGAGACCAGTGGAAAGAGGAACTAATATCTTTTATCTGTATTATTTAGGCATCCCAATAGCATTTAACATTAATACTTAATAGAATGTACTTAATATGGTAATGATATGGCTGTAATTTCTTGGTTCAATCAGCAAATAGTGGTAAAATTTTTACACGAAAACTAATCACAACAGAAACAAGAATGGGCTTTTGGTTTTGCAGAAGATAAACTGTTGTGAATTTTGTTTAGAAACTTCTGCTTTGGAGAGGTTTCAAGGCAAAGGAGTTTTTGTGCATGACCTACTGCTGGTTACCTATACACAGGTACTGCATGACTGTCAGGTCACACAACCTTTTTAGAAAAGAGCATGTGCATCAGTTTCAAGTAAAAATGAATAAATATGATACCAAGAAATAAGAGAAAGTAAGACTGAAGATATTTTTTCCAAATTATTTAAAGTTTATTAGCTATCAAAAAGTTCTGTTGTAGATTTAATACTTTGGTAAATAGAAAGAGATGCAATCTTTGGAACAATGGATATAAAATATTCTCTACTTAAAATATTATTCAATGGTAAACTAATGTAATTAGTAGATCACAATTTAATTTTAGGATTAAATCCCCTGTTAAAAAAATCTAGCCACTTGTTTTTGTTTTGTTTTTTTTTTTTAAGTGTGTGTGTGTGAGAGAAAGTACTCATGATTAGATAAAGAGCAGGGATGAAGGTACTGGAAGATTTGATGGATACTGCTCTAAAAAAGTCTTACTAATATGAACCCCTCTTTCTGCTGCCCCTTCCACTCCCAGTTGTTAGCTTAACGAAAAATTATCTTGTCTACCTGCTTCCCTTTGTAGGCTGCTGGCTGTTGTATTCCTGCTCAGTGTCCCACTTTCTATTTATAGGCTTGGCTATTCTCCTTTCTCTTTCATTCTATCCCAGTTTAGCCCACCCTTTTTCTCTGTGGAAGTAGACTCCCATGCATGTGCTTAGGAGGGCATATATACATTATCCTACAGGCTGGAACTTAGATCTGTGCAAATCTGGGGATCACACAAAGAAGTAAACTGAACTGAAGTTGAATATCTGCAGGTGAATAATGAAATGACTGACTTTTGTGCAGAGAGAAGGATCTTTCCCTTTCTTGTCTGTATTTTTTTGATTTATTGCCTTCACTGTATATTAGGTTTTCCCATAGGAAATAATAATTAAAAAAAACCCCAAAACAAACCACATCTAATCTTCTAATTTTTTACCAAGGTAAGGTGTAAGTTGCATCCCTCTTGTCAGGTTTGTGAAAAAGCTTGAGTGTAATTAGAAGATCTACTGATCTGATGCTGAAGGCTGTAGCCCTGTTCTTCTTCCCCTGACATCCAGCCACACATTCTTGTTCCGCTGTCAATTTTCCAACCTGAACTGTCTCCTTGTGTGATTAGATGTGCCAGTTCAATATGTGGAGAACACAGTGTCCAAAAGTTTGGGAAAGGGAGACCAGGACAATCTCTGTGATTGGCAGCTAGCCACGAGTCATTACTTGTACTGTTAACCCTGAGCCACATTTTAGGGACAGGTAAGATTGTGATGTCAGTTGCAGATGTCCCATCTTACATAAGCTAACAAAAGTCATTGGCCAACTCTACAGTTACTGTGATTCCTTAGCCCAAAACGAGGAAGAGTATCCTGCTTGGATCCTGCTTTCAGGACTACTTAAACTTTTACTACTTAGATTTCTATGGATACCTGATCCTGTAGTGAAGCAATGATTTTATTTTATTTTTCCTCCACAAGTTTTATGGTGATGTTCATGACCTACTGAGTATATTGGAGCTTTTATAGCATGTTTAAGACATATTTTCACCCAATATATGCATCAATAATTTAGCTCTGTTTTCTCTGTGTTGTCACTTTTAAATCTCTATTCTTATTTGTTAGCTTTAAAGAAATTTGGGATCATTATGACAATAACAGAAACTTTAGTTCTTTAGAATTCATAATAGCAACAAGCTAATTTACGATAAACACAAAGATCTTCAATAAGGAAATCTACAGTGTTGCTGTTGATTTTGGTACGAAACAGCTCAAGATGTTAGATTCTCACTAATTTATAAGTATTTCCAAGGACTAAGTTAGAAAAGCCTAAGGGGTAGCTCTTCTGTTTCTTTTGGAATTGTCTCTGAGTTTGATAATATTTACAACAGACTTGCACATTTGGCTTACCAGATGTTCATTCTTGATTGAGCCACAAAAGAGTATGCACAGGTAGTACCTGCTGGTGTTTTTGTATCCATTGTCTGGTCATATAATTAGGATTAAACAAAGATTCAATCAATTATTCACAGGGAATTCATAAAACCAGAGATGCAATTGGGAATTATTTCTGGGGATTTTCCATATGTACTATACTGCTAGTACACTAGGACTTTAAATACCTTTGTTCCACAAATGAAATGCTATTGGCAATATTTTTTACAATGAAATACAGCTTTCCACCTCAAATGAAATACAGCTTTCCACCTCAATTAAAAAAAAAAAAAAAAAGGATGGAAAGGAAGTCCTTTTTACCTAATCATATTTCAGAAAAACTTGAAGGAAATTGTTAGAAAAAAACTCTAACATTATCACAAACTCTCTTGGATTCACTGATTTCCTCCCCAAAATCATTCTTTCTTTCATAAGTTATCAGCCCAGTACTGTTTGCATCCATTTAGATATATATACATCACAAATCTTTGTTTGCTGCTGGGTTTAAAAAAATAAAACAAAACAATTTATGCTATCAGAAATAAGAAAAGTTATTAAACTTTACAAAATGATTATTTCTATGTAATCTTTTTTTCCTATAATTTCGCAATGGGTATATTTTCTGATTATTCCCCTAGTTCCTACAAAATCAGATAAAAAAATAAATACCACATAGCCAATATGTATTTATAAAAAACACAGAAAAACAAAGTCATTCAAAAGGTAGCAACATTTTGTTATGGATCACTGTGGACATTTTGACATCTAGCTCTGAGGAGAAAAAAACCCAAAACAAAACTCAAAAAACAGTGTCATTAAGATGTATTTTTCAGAAAATGCTGATTTTTAAAAGGATTTCCAGTTATTTTGTAGAAGGAAAAAAACAAAAAAAAAGGTAATTAAGTATTTCAAGCTGAATTACCAAATGGGTATCATTTGTACAATTTCTTCTCTTACAATAAAGTCAGCATTGTTTTAGACATGAGAGTTAGGACTTATCTAACTTCAGATATTTAAAACATAGAAAAAGATTAGGTCTGAATTAGAGGCTCAATAACCCTTTCTGCTATGGGCAGAAAAAGAGCTGCTATTTGGTCATGATTCACCTGACCTGTTTTAGACACCTCCATCTTTAAAACTACATGAACCATATCCTGAAAGACAAATATTCAACTGCCCCTGTGTGTCTAGAGAGCTCAGAAATCCTTGCTTGTCTGTGCATGGACACTTAACTGAATCAGAAGTCTACATAAGAGCAGGAAAAAGTCTCCAAGATAATTTGATCTTGATTGTTTTCAACGTCAAGTAAAATAAATGACATATCCATTAATTTATCCTTATTGTCCATGTCCAAACATAGAGTCAAAAGGACAGATATTAATATTTACAAACTTGTTTTATTATTAGTGCAAAGCATCTTCTGGTTTCTCTTAGGAGCAACAGAATTTGGAGCAAAATTCAAAAAGGGAGAGGGAAAGTAAAGAAGACATAGTTAAGGAATTCAGGGAAGAATAAAGGAGCATTGCCCGGGAAGCTAGGGACCAGGTTAGGAAAGCTAAGGCCCAGCTAGAATTAAGTTTGGCCAGGGATGTAAAAGATAACAGGAAAGGTTTCTATAGATACATAGCAAATAAAAGACAGACTAAGGACAACGTGGGCCCTCTCCAGAAGCTATCAGGAGAACTGGCTACCATGGATTTGGAGAAGGCTGAGGTTCTTAATGACTTCTTTGCCTCCATCTTCACTAGCAAATGCTCTGACCACACCACCCAAGTCTTGGAAAGCAAATGCAGGGACTGTGAGAATGAAGACCTTAGGCCTGCTGTAGGAGAGGATCAGGTTCGAGACCACCTTAAGAACCTGAACATGCACAAGTCCATGGGACCTGATGAAATCCATCTACGGGTCCTGAAGGAGCTGGCGAATGAAGTTGCTAAACCACTGTCCATCATATCTGAAAAATCCTGGCAGTCAGGTGAAGTTCCCGATGACTGGAAGAAGGGTAACATAACCCCCATTTTCAAGAAGGGGAAGGTGGAAGACCCAGGGAACTACAGACCAGTCAGTCTCACCTCTGTGCCTGGCAAAATCTTGGAACAGTTTCTCCTGGAAAACATGCTAAGGCACATGAAAAACAACGAGGTGGTTGATGACAGCCAACATGGCTTCACTAAGAGGAAATCCTGCCTGACCAATTTGGTGGCCTTCTATGATGGAGCCACGGAACTGATGGACAGCGGCAGAGCAGTTGATGTCATCTACCTGGACTTGTGCAAAGCGTTCGACACGGTCCTGCATGACATCCTTGTCTCTAAATTGGAGAGACATCAATTTGATAGATGGACAACTCAGTAGATAAAAAACTGGCTCGATGGCCGCAGGCAAAGACTTGTGGTAAATGGCTCGATGTCCAGTTGGGAACCTTTAACGAGTGGTGTCCCTCACGGATCGGTGTTGGAACCGGTCCTATTCAACATCTTTGTCGGCGACATGGACAGTGGGATTGAGTGTGCCCTCAGCAAGTTTGCCGACAACACCAAGCTGTGTGGTTCGGTTGATACGCTGGAGGGAAGGGATGCCATCCAGAGGGACCTTGACACGCTTGTGAGGTGGGCCAATGCCAACCTTATGAAGTTTAACCAAGCCAAGTGCAGGGTCCTACACCTGGGTAGGGGCAGTCCCAGGCACTGCTACAGGTTGGGTGGAGAAGAGATTCAGAGCAGCCCTGCAGAGAAGGACTTGGGGGTGTTGGTTGATGAGAAGCTTAACATGAGCCGGCAGTGTGAGCTTGCAGCCCAGAAAGCCAACCGTATCCTGGGCTGCATCAAAAGAAGCGTGACCAGCAGGTCGAAGGAGGTGATCCTGCCCCTCTACTCTGCTCTCGTGAGACCTCACTTGGAGTACTGCGTACAGTTCTGCTGTCCTCAACGTAAAATGGACATGGAGCTGTTGGAGCGAGTCTAGAGGAGGGCCACGAGGATGATAAGAGGGCTGGAGCACCTCCCGTATGAAGACAGGCTGAGAGAGTTGGGGCTGTTCAGCCTGGAGAAGAGAAGGCTGCGTGGAGACCTCATAGCAGCCTTCCAGTATCTGAAGGGGGCCTATAAGGATGCTGGGGAGGGACTCTTCCTTAGGGACTGTAGTGGTAGGACAAGGGCTAATGGCTTCAAACTTCAACAGGGGAAGTTTAGATTAGATATAAGGAAGAAGTTCTTCACAGTGAGGATGGTGAAGCACTGGAATGGGTTGCCCAGGGAGGTTGTGGATGCTCCATCCCTGGCGGTGTTCAAGGCCAGGTTGGACAGAGCCTTGGACCACATGGTTTAGTGCGAGGTGCCCCTGCCCATGGCAGGGGGGTTGGAACTAGATGATCTTAAGGTCCTTTCCAACCCTTACGATTCTATGATTCTATGATTCTATAAGGCTTATCTTTTTAATGGCTCTTACAGACTGCTTTAGTAGTGGCATAAGTTCAACCAGTATTTACAAATATTTTTCAAGCACCATGTACAATGTCTTTATCTTTTTCATGCTCTAATCCTGATTATTACTGAGGATTATCAGTTAACACTATTGATCCTTATCTACTTTTTATAGATGGTGTTGTGGTTTAAGCCCAGCCGGTAACTCAGAACCACTCAGCCACTTGCTCAGCTCTCCGTTTCTTCCTCCCCCAGCTCCCAAAGAGGTGGGGAGGAGAATTGAAAGAATGTAACTAATTCCCACAGGTTCAAACAAGTAACTAAGTTAAAACTAAGCTAAAACAAGTCCAGTAACTAAGGTATAATACAAAACTACTACTTTTACCACCAATAATAACAGTGATAAGGGGAATAACAAGGGGAGAGGATACAATTGCTCACCACCTGCCAACCAATACCCAGCCCAAACCAAGGAGTGATCTGGGCCTTCAGGGTAACTTCCCCCAGTTTATACTGGGCATGACGTGCTGTGGTATGGAATACCACTCCGTCCAGTTTGGGTTAGGTGTCCTGTCTCTGCTCCCTCCCGGCTTCATTCACCATTAGTGTGGTTTATATGAAGATTTCTTTGCTTGGCGGGAAATTTTCAGCCTTTCCTTTTTTCATCTTTTGTCTCCAAAAGAATACCAGAGAAAAGATAGTTAAACACAGATGATGCAGTCAGAAAAGTGTCTTTCAAAAATAGAAGAAGCTGTATTTCTCCTGGATGGCTAGACATTTTTGGCAGTCGCGTGCCCATTTCACCCTTATTTAGATTCAGCCCTACCTTACCACTGAAAGCTTTAGAAAGGAAATAAAATATATTTGCCAAAAGCATGTGGTAAGCTAGAAGATAACAGCCCACTTAGTGGCCACCGTGGTTTTATTTTCAAGAACATGGAAGAAGGGATATAAATTCACCAGACGGGACACTTACATTTAAGCAAAATCTTTCCTTTGGATATTTCCAGACAACTGAGATGAGTTTTGCATTCATAAATGAAGCACGACACAATCTTGTTTTGCATGGGCTTGCTTTCTACAATGAAAGTTTTACATAGCTTGGCTTCATGAAGTAAAATATTGATTGAAAATATTTGTGACAGTTGTGGGTAGTTAACAAAGTTGTTATTACAGTACTTCAATAAAATGTTGCTACTTTAAATGCTAGGTACTAAATTGGTTGGAGTATACAGCGGGATTTGCTGGTATTATACTGTCTATGTGTGAGCTCACGTACTTTTAAGTGGGTCACTTTTCCCAGTTGACACCCCATTTTTTTTAAGTGTAAAGAGTGGAGTTACTTACTGGATGAAAAATAAAGACAAATGTGAATTATATTCCTATATTCCAGGATGGTAAAAAATCTGTTTTGCCTGTCAAAATTTGCAGAATATGAAAAAGTCATTTAAAATTTGCTAGCCCTTGTGAAAATTAGTCAGTAAGAAGAGAATCTATCTTTTGAATGAAGTATTGATTTATCTTTTGTGAATTTTATAGGCTGTGGATAAGCCGGTAATGGAGGTGAGCAGAGGCCACAGATCAATGGGCAGAACTATTGCTTGAAGCAGAGCTTAGGCCTTTTGGCACTATAGGGTTATTTAGCAAGAGCATCTAAAACTATGCATAAGGGAGTAACTTTGTTATGTTGGGACTTTCCATTGAGAGGAAAAACAAGATGTGAAACCACAAAAGCAGAATATCTTCAGGGTGGTGACAGATATGCAATATTTGGCAAGTAAACCACAACATTTAGCAAGTAAGCATGTTGGACTTTTAGGGAGGACCAATGAAATCATTGTATCTGGGTGTACGACGCACAGCTAACAGAGCAATGTAACTATATAACCAGATGTATCAGCAATAAACTTTGGCAATCGCTTGATCACATTGGTTGTCTCAGCGTTGTCCGTGACTCCCGCATCTACAATAGGCATGTCAATAAGTATTAAAACTGTAGATTGTGAGAGACACTGTTCCTTATACCACAGCCATGTGAGGGTTTTTTCTTTGTTTTATTTGTTTTCTCTTGGTATTTGAACTTGTGCTTACAATGGGTCAAGTCAAATTTAAAAAAAAAATCAATACAAGAAATTAATATTTATAATATTGTTTTCAGAGGCTTTACTATAGCTTTCTCCTGCATTAAATGAAGAACTTCACACATTTGCTTGCATTTAGACATACTAGAGCTTTAATCCTCTCCAGCTAAACATACTATATTTATTTAATTATCATTGGATATTTTCTAAGCTCTTCTACACTAAACAAGCATTAAGAAAGCATCCCTAATTCAATCACACACATTGTGTAGGAGCAGAAAAATTAAATAAGAGAGTCTGATCTATTACATGAACCCTGTATCTCCAACAGTCAGGAATTCTATAAGAAACAAAACTTGTTTCTATTACTCTGTCTTCCTCCATTTCCTGTTTTCCTTATCGGCTGAAAGAACTATGTAAGTTCTTAAAGGAAACTAAAGAATAAAGAATACAGGTGTGTACTGGACAAGGTTAAAAGTATGCCTGAGCAGCAGTTAAAAGAAGTTTAATATCCTTGTACGTTAAATGTGCGTAACTAATCTGACATTTTTACAGACTGTGACATAAAGTACGTATACTAGATGTAGACCGGGAGATAGTGCTTTGGAGTCTGTGCCTACCTGCCATGGAGCACATACTCATTCTAGGAAACTGCTTACAAAATGCACAGAAAGTTATAAACTGTGTTAGCTGCAAAATTTGGATAAAAAAATGGGAGTGCAAGAAGACTTCTTTTTTTCCCCTTCCCACAATCAAAATTTCACTGAAAACAAATAAATAAATAAATAAATAAATAGGCAAATAAATACATAAAATGCAGTTAAACGCTACTTACTCTGAAATCAGAAGGTATTTTGTATTTCATACAACTGGAAAATGAAAGTCGAAGTTCTGATTTATATCAATTTTACAGATCTGATAAGTCAAAGTGAAGATTCAGAGGCACTTGGACTCTGAGGTATGGAGTCAGAGCCATATTAAAGCTTCCTTTCAAGTTAATGGAAGGCATTTCCATCTAGTGATTCATTCAGTTTTAAAGTAGATAAATCATGTGAATTGCCCTCAGGGTATAGTTGCACTGATTATAGACAATTACTAGAAGGTGAGCTTTGCCTAGATACTTATTTTCTAGATACTGGAGTTAAATGAGGTGAACCCTACTTTTAAACTCTTTCCTTCCCACATTCTCCTATAAATATATGGGTTTATAAAGACAATTGTGGTGGGTTGATCTCAGCTGGACGCCAGGTGCTCACCAAACCCATTTTGTCACTCCCCCTCCTCAACTGGACAGGGGAGAGGAAATATAAGAAAAGGCTAGTGGATTGAGATAAGGATAGGGAGATCACTCCGCAATTACCATCCTGGGCAAAACAGACTTGACTTGGGGAAATAAGTTTAATTTATTACTAGTCAAAGCAGAGTAGGATAACGAGAAATAGAACCAAATCTTAAAACACCTTCCCTCACCCCTCCCTTCTTCCAGAGCTTAACTTTACTCCCAATTTCTCTACCTCCTCCCCTCCAGGGAATGGAGATTTGAGGTTGTGGTCAGTTCATCACACTTTGTTTCTGCCACTCCTTCCTCTCCAGGAGAGCACTCTTCACACTCTTCCACTGCCCTGGCATGGGGACCTTAACATGGGAGACAGTTCTCCATGAACTTCCCAGCATGAGTCTTTCCCACAGGCTGCAGTTCTTCACAAATTGCTCCAGTGTGGGCACCTCCACTGGGTGCAATCCTTCAGGAACAGACTGCTCCAGCGTGGATCACCTGCAGGGTCACAAGTCCTGCCAGCAAACCTACACCAGCATGGGCTCCTCTCTCCATGGGGCCACAGGTCCTGCCAGGAGCCTGTTCCAGCACAGGCTTCCCATGGGGTCACAGCCTCCTTTGGGCAACCCCCTGCTCTGGTGTTGGATCCTCCACGTGCTGCAGGTGGAGATCTGCTCCGCCATTAAAATCCACGGGCTGCAGGGGGCCAATTTGCCTCACCATGATCTGCACTACAGGTTGCAGGAGAATCTCTGTTCTGGCATCTGGAGCACCTCCTCCCCCTCCTTCTGCACAGACCCTGGTGCCTGCAGAGTTGTTTTTCTCACGTGTTCTCACTCCTTTCTCCGTTTGCAGTTGCTCTTGCACAGTAACTTTTTGCCTTTTTGTCATGTTGCCTATTCTGTATTATGCCATAGGCGCTACCACCACCACTCATGGGCTCAGCCTTGGCCAGCAGTGGGTCCATCTTGGAGCCAACTGGCATTTGCTTTATCAGATGCAGAAGAAGCTTCTAGTAGCTTCTCATTGTAGTCCTGTAGCCCTTCCACTACCAAAACCTTGCCATGCAAGCTCAATTCATCAAACATAAGATTTAATTTTTTATCTTTTTATAGCAAATAACATGAATTTCTAAGTCTAACACTGGAAATACCCAAACATTTCTATACTGCTAAAAATTGAGTATCATTTTGCAAGCATTTATTACATTTATTCTGTTTTGGTAGTATTTCTTTCTGGCTGACTTGCACCAAAGAAAGTATACATGGAGAATTCCTCACAAAAAACATTGTAGATGAAAAATCAAACAAGCAACCAAAAAATAATAATAAAAAAAACTTCACTGAAAAAAGAATATGAATAAAAGATTTTAATATTGAAAAAGAAAACATCAGGTGACAAGTCATGAAACCAGATCATATATCATGTCTGTGTTATATTTAATAAATTTTATCAACCATATCCATATTTTTAGTAAAGCTCATTTTATAAGCTTGGCAATAAAATTCTTTAAGTTAGGTATCAAATGCAACTGGAGTTCAAAACACATTATATATTCCAACTGTTTGAAATAAACATACAATTTCATGAAATCTGTGTTCCACATGAAAAAAAAAGAACATAACAGAAGAAGTATTGTCATTGTACGGCTGGGCTACAGGATTATGATGACTGCAGCATGTGCATAAAAGCATCCAGTTGTGAAATTGAATGTTTTGTTATACTTCATTTCATCATTAAATAACACTTTGCAGTGGCTGCCTGAGTCAAGCAGAACAAAATTTGTGACATCTCAAAAAAAGATGAGATTTTGAGAAGATGAGACTGAACAATACTGTGACTGGTGTGTATAAAACCATGTTTCTACAGAGTAGGCACTTTGTTTCCAGCTTCTTCATTATTTCTCTTAGACCTGTGAATTAAAATTAATGTACGAACCAACATTCTCCAAAGCACTGTTTATTTTTGAAAATCTACTGATGTTATCATGTTTTTATGTAAACTTTTGATTTGGCTAAAATACTGCAATATTAAAAGAATATGTTGGTGAACCACAGTCATACTGGCAGTTAACCCTGTGGATTAACTTTAATAGGCTCTGTTTTTGCATTTCACTTGTTTCACTTGTTTCACATGTTTCACTTGCCTTTCCAAGCCTTTTCTCTTTATGACTTAATTACTGTAAAATCCCATTTGTATTAATAAACCTTTCCTCTTGATCAGCAATATTTTGTTTTGCTATCTAGTTTTCAACTTTTTACGTGTAAGTAGCTATGTGTTCATTAGTTCTACATTTTTCAATATTCATAATATAGATTCCATGAATTGTAAGGTGGTTAGATAGAGCTAGTCCGTCTGATTCTGATGGCTAATTTAAGAAGGCAGACTCTGCTTCTCCAGCATCTTCAGAGCAACCTGCCTACTCTCCATTGCTCATACTAAGAATTTAGGTACCCTCTGTGCAAGTGCTAGTTCAGCTATGTTGCATCTATGCCAGCAAAACAAACACTGCCTGCAAATGTTCTTGTGCACTGGATCTCACTTATCTGTAACACTAAGCCACTTAAATGATCCCCAGGCAGAGCTCTGGACCATGCCTGCCAGTGCTTATCCAAGCAGTTCCTAGATGGAACAGCTCAGGTACCATTTCCAGTGTAGACTGGTAGACTTAACTGTCTCAGTGCTAATACCTGTTTACCAGTTTAATACCCAGATATGTCAACTTGAATTTTATTTTACATCTCCTGATTTAAAAATTATTTAAAATAATTCCTTTTCTAGTTGTCAGTTAAATATTGTGGAAAAGAATAACTAGATAAATTTGTATTGATAGGTTTATAGCTAAGAAGTGACTTCTACTTGATGGAGACATCTACAAACATAGATTATAAGTCAAAATTTAAAAGTGGTTACACTACTGCAAGTAGTCCAGTATGATAAAATCTGTTTCTGAAGCTTAAAAATATTTCTCTGAATCAGCAAATACCTCTTTCACATAGTGTTTATTTTAAATAGTCATAATTTTTCTCTACTTATAGTTCTATAAAGATTTATATATTTATATTGCTGTAAAAGTTGTTATTACAGATTTTATTAATATTACTATTCAGGTTATCAAATCAAGTATCAGTATAAAATATTTTGAGTATTTGGATTTTTGATGGGAAAGTGTATTGAATGTATAAAGGAAGTATTTTATGTAGGTCTATAGGTAGCAAATGAACAGCAAATGCAAAAGAAACTTATGTTGGAAAGAATAAAAATTTTCTACAAAATAAAAGTAAGGAGAAAGGCTATTTACTCTGACATTCAGGTATGTGTACCATAAATGCTAGACGTTTCTTTTGGAAGGGGCAAGAGGGAGCATTCCTTATAATTCTTTCTAGAAGCTAGTTTATATGGATGATTTTACATGGGGCAGAACACATTTGGCTAAAGAGGACTAAGTATTAAGATTTGGCATACACAGTGTTGTAAATCAAATTTACTCTGTAGCTTTGAAGTAAATTTTCAAAATATGCTTTACTTCTCCCACTTCTACTAAAACAGATCTTGACTAAACAGATTCTTTTCTGCCACAATTTTTCCCATATTTGAAAGTACAAGACTTCTATTTTAAAATGTAACCAAAACAAACAAGGGAAGGCTGGATCTTCAGTAACCTAAATACTGCAAAACCTCTGAATGTATTGCTGAGCTGAAGAAAGATATTCAAGATAATGCACAATTTTTGCATACATTTATATCACAAAATAAGAATAAGGTTTAAAGGCACAGACCCTTGGAAATTAGTCTCATTCTAAACTCTGAGAAATAGGGTAAATTAAAAGTCTGATATAGGGTTGTTTTAAAAGAAAGTTTTGTAGCATTATGCTTCTGACTCATAATACTTTTCTGGTTTATTATCTTTACAATAGTTCCTGCAAAACAGGAACAGTTCTTTGTATTTTTCTTTTTTCTTGTGTTCTTTCTATATCACAATATTATGATGCTTTTATTATACTAACAGATACAGTAGTAAGCAATTAAGGTAAGAACTTTTTATAGCTGGTGATTGAATCCATACACTTGTGAAAATGTGTAAACTCTATCAAGAAGAAATATTTGAATTTAAATTTTAAATGTCTGGTACTATTGGAAAATGAAATTGGCTATTTATGTATATATATTCAGAAAGCAATATACTGTCTGAGTAATTTTTTAGTCAAGAGCTTGAATTTAAACAAAAGTGGCAGTCTTTAACTGTATGGATACCAGAGACCTCCGAAAGTAACAAAGTTGTGATTCCATCACACTGGCGCTATTGCTGCAGTGTAGGGTGGGAGTCCAGAGGCATGCCTGGCACACTGACTTGCCTCTGCGTCTCATTCCATAGCTGATATATAAGGTAGGATCCAGTGCCTGAGTTATTCAAAGTTGTTTGAATGTCATTGCTTTGTGCTTGACGGAAACTTTCTGCCTTTGTGCTTTCTTTTGAGAGCTAATACAGGAAATCATCCTTACTACAGGCAATGCAGAAAAGCTCCTGCTGCCTTTTCACAGACTTTAACAAATATAGTACTTATGAAATGCTGAAATGAAATCAGGATATCATCAAGACATGCTTGCAATAGCTGAAGAAACCTTCAGGGAATGTTACTGGTTATAGCACCTTCAAAATGGCAACTTCTAAATTAAATTTTTCCTACAGGAGGCATCTTCATCGCAGTATTCTGGCATTCTTACTTTGTTTCTTGACTGCACAGTCACTGACATTCTAGGCTTTTTGAGGGAGTGTTGTGTTGTGGTTTTGTTTTGTGGGTTTTTGGGGTTTGGGTGTTGTTTGGAATTTTTGAGTTGGGTTTTTTTTGGTGTTTGGTTTTTTTTTTTTTTTAACTGTGCACACCACTATACTGTTAAGAATTTTCTTCAAATAGGTCACAAACACATGTATGGGAAATAAGTATTTTACAAGAATTAACTAGGATTAAAAGGATGCCTGTAATTCACACATCACTATCTCTAATACCACTCAAAAGAAAATAACACATTAATAAACAAAATACTGTATTACTCTAATGACAGTAATAGCTCAAAAGAGATGCAAGCTTCTATACATGCATACGTATTCACTGGTCTTGAAAAATGCTGATCTCTTGCATCAAGCAGGAGAAGCACAGAGCACAAGCCATAGAATCTAAAATCAATAACAAAGAAAATCATTCCCAGCTCATTTTAGCAGGAAAGTGATTTGCACCATAATGTTAAAGTCAGAAGTGTGCTGATGCAAAAGAATTTTCCTTTTTCTAATTTAGTTCAGAGAAACTAGGACTCATAAAAATTGTTCATGTACAAATTTTTCAAAATAATTAAATAAAATCTATTGGTCAGCACTGCTAGAACAATAAAAAAGAAAACAGAGTTTGTGGCTCACCCTGGCTCTGAATTAAATTTATAGTGCTTTGTTGCAGAGCTTGCCTTCTTTGTGATGATTCTTTTTTCCCCCTCTGGTGATGAACTAGAATTGGCAGCATTTTCTGTCACCTGCTTGGAATTTTACATCTCTAGAAGTGTCTTTTTCAGATAGCTCAAATGTTTGAGGATACATCCCTCTGTGAATGTGGTATAAAATTCAGGAATTCTTCCAATTCATTCTTTTTATTCCCATGGAAAAATAGTTAACTGCTTTATAGTGGTGTAAAATGGCTTAATACAGTTATAAGAAGTATCTTGCAATGAGTGAATTCTTTCAGTATACTAACCTTGTATGAACTTGTATGAACATTTGGATCCAGGGAAACAGTAACTTTTACTCTCAATGAAATAATACTTTGCTCTAGGTGTTTTCAAGCCATGTTTAAAAAACTTGTGAAAAAAACTTGGGATAAAAGGGACTCTTGCTTTGGGATTGTCTTATAAATACATCATTTCCCTGAGTGGTGAATGTTTCAAAGTGGGTTTGAAAACACTGCTTTTCCTGGAAGAAAGAATTTTTGTTTCTTATTAAAATCTGTGCCTTTCCTCAGAATTTTTCTCTTCCTTCCTGCCATCAAAACCTCAATAATTTGGATCTTGTAATGTTTTAGGGAAATGTCAGTCCATCTTATTATAAAAAACATTTTGAATGCTACTGTTTCAAATAGTTTATTTCATTAAGATTTCTTTCCATTTCTCAGTAAGGTATAGAGGAAGATTTGGGATAAGTAATGAATGACAAATACAGCATCTTACTAAGGTGAAACTGTGGTTAATTGAGAAACATAACATTTGCAATATAGCACAGTAACTGTGTATTAGATAAATTTTGTTGCCAGGCATTTTGTCCTGGGTTCAGCTGTTGCAGTCATTTTTCTGCTTCTTAGTAGCTGGTGAAGTGCTGTGTTTTCGACTTTCAGCATGGGAACAATGCTGATAACACACCAATGTTTTAGTTGTTGCTAAGTAATATTTACTTTGATCAAGGACTTTTCAGTCTCATGCTCTGCCAGGGAAGAGGGGCACAGGAAGTCAAGAGGGAGCAAAGACAGGATACCTGACTCAAACTTGCCAAAGGGGTATTCCATACCACAGCATGTCAAGCCCAATATATAAACTGGGGGGAGTTACCCCGAAGGCCCAAATCACTGCTCGGGTCTGGCTCGGTATTGGTCAGTGCGTGGTGAGCAGTTGTACCCTCTCCCCTTGTTATTTCCCTTATCATTATTGTTACTGGTGGTAGCAGTAGTGGTTTTGTATTGTACTTTAGTCACTGGACTGTTCTTATCTCAACCCGTGGGAATTAGTTGCATTCTTTCAATTCTCCGCCCCATCTCCCTGGGAGCAGGGGGAGGAAGAAGGAAAGGAGTGAGCAAGCAGCTGCATGGTTCTGAGTTACCGGTTGAGCTTAAACCAGGGCACATTTTGTCAATTCACTTGTAAGGTTGATATCTTCCAATAATAATGGATCAGTAATCATATACGGTTAATATGACAGTAAAGAATTTCCTTGAAGAATCTCTAAGAATTAAATATTCAGATGATTTAAATATGTGTAGACTTGGAAAATGTGTGTGAAAAGATACTGTATGAATGTGTATGAAAAGGTATGACAGGATAATGATAAGCATGCTCGCTTGGGATTTTTCTGGGATGGAATTAGTATGCTTTGCTATACCTTTCTACTGTATGGTGACACAAGTCACAGCTGATCTTCCCTATTCTATTCTGAATCTACATAGAAATGCATTGCTTTTATTTTGGCAATACAGGAGTGTTAACTTAATCTCCGCTTGTTTTTTCACTGAGTAGGAATACAGTTTTATGACAATTTTAGGAGTACTTTTTGGTGAGCTAAACTTAACAATACACCATGAATTTAACTGAATTCACCTAAACTAATTCTACACTGTAATTAAAAAAAATATTATGATACATTAGCAAAGAAAGCTGTTGATTTAATTAAATTTTAAATCTGAACACAACTCCAGCTTGGTCTGTCAGAAGGTCAGTTTTCACCATTTGACTGGTGATGTTACTCATTTACTTTCATATGTTCTAGTTGATTTAAAGTTCCTTCTCAATATTCTTTTTCCCAAATATCAGAAAGTACCATTCCCATTAGAACTGGGGTAGCCAAATCCTTAAACCCAGAACTACACACACAAATTAAAAATTGCTTGTTAAGAAAAAGGTTCAAGTGCTAGAGGGAATACATCCTCTCCATTTTAAACATTTTAATTTCTGTTAATTAAAAACATTCTCACTATTAAACAAACAAACAAACAAAAGATATTTTTAACAATAGTTGTTGTCACTGTGAAACACACCAAAGAACTTGACAGTGAGAAGATGTGTCAAATATGAAGAAGCACTTAAAATATTTCGCCTTATAATTTTTTTTCAGGATTACAAGTTGTGTTACATAGGGCTTTTTCCTTCATAACTTCCCAGAATAAATTTGAAATTATGAGTACTTCAGTATATAAGTACTTTCTCTTGGGATTCTTTTTCATTAGTGAAGGAAGAACTGCAGGATGATGACACGAAAATTTATATAAAAGAAAATAAACATACCAAACTCTACAGACTGAGAGAAAACATGAAAAGTTTTATTAAGCTTAGAAACAATACTAATTTTTTGCGTCATGCCCGTACATTGACAGCGTGAGAACGCAGACATATTCAGGAAAGATTGAATCTGTTGTTGATCTAATCTGATATTTGGAAGCATATAAACCACAATTTTTAAAGATACTATGAGCCAGCTGACTATAATAATCTTTTATGTGCATTTTCTTGCCCAATACAACCACAGAATTCAACAATTTACACAGAAATTAAACAAAGAAGGACTCAAGCATGATATCACTTACGGCAGTTAGTACTGGAAAGAAGAAATACTACAGAACTAATACGCAAATTAACCAATAAATAGTAAATAATCACAGAATCATAGAATGGTTTGGGTTGGAAGGAACCTTAAATATCAAATTCCAAGCCCCCTGCCATGGGCAGGGACATCTTTCACTAGAGCAGGTTGCTCAGGGCCCCATCCAACTTGGCCACACTTCCAGGGATGGGGCAAACACACCTTCTCTGGACAACCTATTCCTGTGCCTCACCACCCTCAGAGTAAATAACTTCTGTCTAATACCTTACCTAAATCTACACAGGGTTACATAAAGAGAAAAAAAGAGAAACTTCCATGAAAATGAATGGGTAGTCATAAAGTGTTTGAAGGACAAGTGACAGTTTCTTCCAGTGCTTAATGGTGAGCATGTTTTGATGTTTCTGAGTGAAATCAGTGGTTTTCTAGTTAATGTGTATTGTAGGAAATTAGGAGATGCAATCAGAAATTGTGAGGGTTATATCCAACAGGAAAGGCCATGTGTTTAGAGATAGATAGAAAAACAGTTTATTTATTGTTGGTTTCCATGTATGTGGGAACACAAAATAGTTCATAAAGATACAACAGATTGTGAACCTTGCAGAGAGATGGCTCCTAACATTCATTGCTTTGTATGTTGTACTGCCAACAGAATGAAATAAATGCTAGCTGTAGCGTTACAAACTTTTATTAGAAAATCTGTGAAAGCTTAACTGAGAAGTTAATTTTTTGGTAGAGTGTATAACCTTGAGATTCTTCCTGTAAGTTTTCACACTTCTGTTCTTATTCTTGAACAGATAATGGAATTTCCCTCTGGATATATTTTAAAGACCAGTTATGGACAGAGAAACATATTTGTAAAACTGAAATCTTCTTAGTCAACATTACTGCATTCTGTGAAATTTAGATCTCATATGCTTTCTGTGATGGCAAAGATGAATTTTCATTACTCTTTTTTTGTTTCTATTGGCATTGTAGAAAGAATATATAAGTGACTGAGAGCAGGGGTTCTTTTTTCATTCATGTATCATCAACACAATTATAACCTTTCCAAATGTGAAATCTTTATTGCAGTGGTAATGCTTGAACCAGAAAGAGCAGGGTTTAACTTTTACATTCAAGCTCTATTTTGCATTTTAAAAGATCTATCATTTCATGTTGTGTTAGAAAGGAATATGATATTGTCACTGCGAAACAAGAAAATTCTATCAAATTTTGTATTAAAAGACATCAGAAAGGACATTTAGTATTAAAAGTAAAGTATTAAAGGACATCTAGCATTAGGCAATTTACATGAGACATGGAAGCAAAGGTTCAAACCTTTGTTCTGAATAGTCAGTGCAAAACCTGAAACCTTTATCTTCAAATTCTCATATTTGGATCTACATTTTTCATTGATTTTAATACATAAATCAGCAACAAATACTGAAGCAAAGTGTTAATTCTTTCTCAGATAAAAGAAGAAAATTCTAAATCTCAGAATTTTACAGGGAAGACCTTTTCTCTAACTGGAAACATTGCTGAATAATGTCACACAGCATTCCTTTAAACTTATTACTCTGTCTTTGTATTTAAATACATACTGCTTTATCTGACCAAATATTGGGTTTTCTATCGTATTAATTGACAAACAAGTCCTGACGGGTAGAAAACTGCAGATAGAATGAATATAACAAGAAATCATAATCAAACAACAGAAAAATATTAACAATTTTCTGATCAAATCTCTTTGTCATTTTAGTATGTTTTTTCAGATACTGCCAGAAAGACAACAAAGACAAAAGCATTTTATGCCTATCTCAGCTAGGAATAAGGGGAATAGAACCTTACCCTATTAGCAGCAATTTGGTTTCTGTATTAAGAGAACATATTCTAGGAGTAAATTAAATGTAATGAACTGTACACATTTTTTATTTTTGAAAAATCCTATGTTCTCTATCTTGTGAAGTCCAGTTTATAACAAAGATTTTTATATTTTTGTGTCCTAATTAAATAAATTGCTTTTGTATTTTAGGATTAAAAAAACTGAAGAGTGCTCACTGTTCTCACTAGGAAAAGTTTTGTCTTTGAGACTGAACAGCCCGAGATTTCTTAGCCTGTCTTCATATGGGAGGTGCTCCATCCCTCTTATCAGCCTCATGGCCCTCCTCTGGGCTTGCTCCGGCAGCTCCATGTCCTTCTTATGTTGAGGACACCAGAACTGTATACAGTACTCCAAGTGACTTTTGCTAGAAACATACCTATAGAAGCCTTTCCTGTTATCTCTGACATCCCTGGCCAGACTCAATTCTAATTGGGCCTTAGCTTTCCTGACCTGATCCCTAGCTACCCAGACAATACCCTTGTATTCTTCCCAGGCTGCCTGTCCTTGCTTCCACCTTCTATAAGCTTCTTTTTTCCTTCTAAATTTCCTCAGCACTTCCTTATCCAACCATGGAGGCCTCCTAGCCTTCTTGCCCCATTTCCTTGTTGTCTTCTCAATCTCTGAAAAACTGATGTATTTCATAATAATGGTTACTCCATCTCACTGTATCATGCTTTCCAATATTTTCTTACAAAGCAAAAGAAGATGATAGTATTTCTTTTCCTTTCTCCCTTTCTCCCTTCCTCCTTTAAATTAAGGTTTTTAATTATTAATTGGAAGTATTTCCTCTGAAATTTTAGCTTATCAGTTGAAAATCTGTTGGAAGGATGTGGAGTATGCTTTAGACTTATTGACTGGGGGGGGGAGATTAAAAATATTTGCTAAAATATGTGATTTCTTACAGCTTTTTACGTAATATTTTGAAACTGATAGTTTTGTGTAAAGTAGCCTTTGCACTACCATTTTTAAAACTTTTACATGAATAAACAAATCAATTAATTACAGACACAAAGTCCAAAAACCCTGCTATCTTGAATTCATGAGATTTTTGTGTTGAATCAGAATATCTAAAATAAAGTGTAGGGAGAAAAGGACTCTCTACTGCCAGCTTTTTCTTGTCATATCTATTTTAACTTCCAAGGTCAGTACTCTTGATGTTTTGTTTTATATGTAAAAAACTGTCTTTCAGTACTCATGTATTTGTTAGTACTTCACGAGGAAATCTAATTAAAAAAATCTCTTTTGAATATCAGCATTAATGAGAAGATAAATTGTTATGCTAAATGTGGTACACTCCAAAATTATATGCATCTTTGTCTGCTTTTCTTTTATCAGAATGTTTTGATGGTGTAGATAGATTGTGTATCAAAACAAATCAAAAGACAGAAGGAACTGAGGGAATTTGAATGTCTGTCTATGGTGAGCACTGAGTTGTGGCTTACACAAATGTCAGGGGGGCAGGAGAGCAGAGGAGGGGATTGTGCTCCACGTCGAGGGTGGCTTTCTTGTTTTGTCTGCCCTGAGGCCATGAAGATAACTGCCCAGGCAACAAACTGTCCAGAGATGGCACCAAACTGCTCAGAGATAGCACTGCAGGACACTGGCCTGCAGTACCTGCTCTCATCAGGACACAAAGTTAACTGTGTCTGGGGGCTCACCAGAACCCCCTGGCACCATCTGGAACATTCCAGAACAGTTTGCGATGCATGTGCAAACATGTAAATGAGTCTCCACCTGTAGGAGGCTTCCAAGAGAACCTGACCCTATGGAAAAGTCCAACATCCTTCAGCCATGTGGTGTATGCCCCTCCACACTTGACCCCAGCAAACTCACTGATTGAAAGGATTACAAGGACTACAAGGATTACAACTGAAAGGACTATAACTGAAAGGACTATAACTGAAAGGACTGTAACTAAAAGGACTACAACTAAAAAGATTTCAGCTCACTGACTGAGAAGATTACACTGGATTCAAAATTCCTTCTTTCTTTCCTTTCTTATTTCTCGCTCTACTTTGGATCTCTTATAAGAGTAAGAATTTGCCAAGACTTTAATTCCTCCTGACACAGTTTTAGGGAAGTTTACAATAAAACTAATTGTTTCATTTTTCAGCCTCTGAAGGGCCTCTCATTTTTCCTGTAACCCACACAGAGCATTGTAAAAGATCAGCTTCCCCCACACCCACCAAGCAGGACGGCACATATGTAAGCCACGTTTTTTTTTTCTTTCTCAGTGCATAAAATATTTTAATTAATTTTAAAAAAGTTCTCTAGCTGTGTTACTGAGGAAAGTATGAAATGAAAAATTATCTTTTGTAAATAAGTAAAGTCAGTTTTGTTTCGTGGTTAGGGGATATTGATCTTGGTGGTTTTGAACAATAGAAAGGAGTAAGTAGCAGAAATGAGGTACACAATAACCAGCCAGAACTGGACTGGTGGTGATTGGCTTGACAACAGGACTTTCCAAACTTGAAGTTCAGCCAAAGGACAAGGTGATGAGGAGGAAGATGATGAAGAAACGACCACCAGGGGTCTCAAAGACCACTACCATAATAGAGTGCACATGTGGGAAGAATAATCTAGAAATATGATGTCATGTATAAGTAACTTCATAAATATGCATGTAATGTAATGAATATGTATGATTAACAACGTTACAATCATGGTTTGTTTGACGCTCAGATGGGACATGCTAAGAGGAGCTATCCCCCATGTTCCCTGGCGCTGCAATAAATACCTGCTTGTCAAATTAAAACTTTGTTGGCGAGTTCTTAATGAGATCTACGAATCAGTTACTTTCTTTAAAATAAAAATGAATTTGAGTTCTATATTCCTTCAATATTTTGGATGAAAAGGTACGAAACCACTGGGGTTCTGTTCCAATGGATGTTGCATGGCTTTCCTATATTCTGGCTACACTCTAACCCAACAGATTCAGGGCAGGCACTCTGCAAGGAGAAAACCAATTTAAAACTCAGTTCCACAAGAGGTATAATGAGTTTCCTGATCTGAGAAAAATCAAAGCTAGTAACTGCAAATGCATGAAGGCAATAATCCTGATGTAGTCTTCCAATAAGCAGTCTGTCTTCCTAGAGAAAAAAAAAAAAATCCTGTTATGAGTGTCATCTATTGATTCCTTCTGAGGTAAACCAGAAATTGCTGGTAATCTGAAACTCTTAACTGTTTTAAAGTTTCCATGAAATGATGCGTGTTTACTTTTCTGTTAAGTGCTCGAAGTTCTAGATACTTTTCATGTGGGATCATTAAGAAAAGTACACTTATTTATATATACATATATATATGTTATTTATTTGAGGTGTAAAGGATGCAGAAATTTATAACTGTTGGCTGACGTAATCTTTAAATGGATTGATATTTCAAATCATGTTCTGATCCCCAAAAGGTGACAAAGTGATAAGAAAATGCTACATGTAACAAAAACCCCCAAACCAAACCAAAACAACCCCCAAAACTTAATTGGTACTGGTTGCTTTTTCCAGTGTCTGCTTTTCTATTTTTCCCTGGGTGGTATTTCATCGTGTACCATAATCAGAAGCCAGGAATTGCATGGATCCTGACTCCTTACAGGATGTGGGAGTATAGCAGCTCATCTATCTGCAGAGGATTGACACAAAGCCTCTCTCTAATTTTACCTCTTCCCACGAGCAGAGCTACCCAACTCTGTTCAGCCACAGCGACTGGCTTAACAGTGATTTGCCATCTAGATTATTTTTTCCAAGGTAGTATAGTAGACAGCAAATGAAATGGATAGCGGAGGTCAGATAGAACCTACTGTGACTGGGTACACAGGACACTGTATTCACAGAATCCAAGATGAAACTCACTTTTTAAATACTATACCTATTTCATGAATTCTTTTACTGCATCTGCCCTGCATCTTCTAACCAAATATTGTGTGTTGACCTCAGCTGGCAGCTAAGCTGCTATCCCATCATTTGCTCACTCCCCCTCAGCAGGACTGGGGAGAGAATTGGAAGCACAAAACCAAGAAAAACTTGTGAGTTGAAATTTCGAAAGTTTAGGGGAAGCAAAGATGCATGCACAAGCACAGCAAAACAAGGAATTCATGTACTACTTCCCATTGGCAAGCAAATGTCCAGACAATTCCTGGAAAGCCAGACATCAGCATGTGCAGTGGTCACCCGAGAAAACAAAGTTCATCACCATGAACGTCCCAACATACTCCTCCTTTCCCTGATCTTTTATTACTGAGTGTGATGTCATACAGGAAGGAGTATCCCTTTGGTCAGTTGGGGTCAGCTGTCACAATTGTGTTCCCTCCCAGTTTCTCATCACAGCAGAGTAGCAGACTGAGAAGACCCAGGTGCTATGCCAACATTCTTCATCAGTTCCAGGAACATTGGTGTGCTATCAACACTCATAGTTGCAAATCCAAAACACAGTACCACACAGGCTGCTATGATGGAAATTAACTCCATCCCAGCCAGACTCACTAGACCAAGTATATAATCTAAACACTAAAAATGCAGTGAAACTTCAATCATAGGAATCATTAGTTCAATATAGACTTTGTATTTCAATCTCAGAATTCTATATTTGGGAATTTCACATTCTTCATATCATTCTCTGCATAATACCCCCTGTGTAGCTGCCAGCAGTCTTCTGATGGACTCTAGACATCTTAGCCTAAATTTAGTTCTTTAGCAGTGATGGTCTCAAGCGCCACATTGTTTTAATCAGTCAGCTGTAATAAATAGATTTTATCTTTTCAAAAGCTTTAAAATCAATGCATCAGCCTAAAATTGCTGTAGAAAACATGCATGCTTTTAAAGACATTAAACTTGAAACTATAATTTTGGAACTATTTTAGCAAACTTACCTGTTAAAATTGTGCTGGCCTGATTTCTTCCTGGAGATTCTTGAATACATATAGTCATAAAATATAAAGTCAGCAGTTATTATACAATTGAACGTATGGTACGAGTTTAAAGAACGACCTAATTTTTAGGGGGTCTGTTTTGGGGGTTTTTGGAGGTTTTTTTCCGAATATGAGAGTTGCCCTGTATAAAAAATACTGACTCTCCATTTTATCTTACTCTGAGAATGCAGATGTGGTATTGTGACCATTTTTTCACTGAGAAAGGATTGACTAGGCACAGTCTTATTCTTTAACAATCCTCTTAACTTCTGGGTCACAACATAAGGCAGTCAAGTCAGAATCTGTTAATGTTTAAAATTTCTATTGACAAAGTAAAAGATGTCTTTTTTAACAATCATCAACTTTGAAGAAATTAAGTTATCTTCAATAAAGAAAATGAATTCACTTATAGACGAGTAATACTTTCAGTATATTAATTAATTGAATGTTGCTCTCTGGGTGCAAAACTAACCATTTTTGTACTTTCTTTTATGTGATTAATACAAAAATGCAGGTATGCATTCATCATTCAGATTGTAATTTGCATTATGATTGGTAGAAATCTAATTAATTTAAAATAAAAACAGATTACAGTCATATAATCCACAATTAATTTTTTAATTTAAAGCTGTTTTATGAGAAAAAAAATTAAATTGGGGGGGAGTTTAGTGAAAAAATATTAAGGATATTTGTGCTTTTTAGCAAAAAGAATTATGTTTATGTATTTTTTATGGGAGATGAACTGTTGAAAAGCACTGTTTCTTTACATGTAATCCTGTAATTAAAAAAAAAAGTCACAATATTAACTCAATGACAGTAGTTATGTGTCATCTTTTTTGTTATTAAAAAAATAAAATATTGTTGTTTAATTGATTTGGTTACTAGCATGGTGACATGCCTAATGGTAAGAGAAAATATGGATACAGTAAGTGACATGTGAGTCAGTGGAGTAAAGAGAAACTTGCTTGCAAGGCTGCAGGATCCAAGTGGACACTGAAAATGCAGTGAATATGAGGGAAAAAAACTTTACTATTTCTAAATTTACCTAAAAAAAGAATGAGAATTTAAAAGGGCAAAGTGGCCTTGAAGAGAGTAGAAAATTGAAATGAGCAAGCAGATCACTGCAAAGCTATAAAATTTTATTGGACAAGAAAGGAAACCTGTACTTTTATGACAGCCTAGAACTTCTATTCAGCCAGATAAAACAGGAGTATGAGCATGAGCCCTTTGGTCTGAGGATAGTTATAGTAATGAGCTGATATAATTTTCCTATTGATGAGCAGTTTAAAGAATGGCCGCTCCCACTTTGTTTGCTTAGATTTTCTTCCTAGAAATCCTCCATATCACAATTTGAAAAACTGCTCAAACTGCACAGGAACTCCAAAAGTGTATTCAGAAATGAGAACCACAGACAGGTGAAAGAATATTCTTCTATAGGATCATTCTACTCATAACTTGAAATTCTCTGGAATAAATTTCAGAAGACTTTTAGTGAGGTAGGCTATGGATCAGAACATAATAAACTATCATTTTCCGTAAGGCCTAAAGAAAGATAAAGCAAGCAAGAAATATAATTATTTTAAACTTATTTTATATTCCAGAACACAGGGGCTTTTTGATAGCCTGTTAGGCTTTATTAGACAGTTACACAGTCCCAGGATAGATTTTGAGAGCTCTGAAGTACTTCATTTTTTATTCCATTTATTTGTTTATAACATACATGATACAAGTTGAAGTCCCTGCTTCTAGCAATGCTTCTTTGGCCTGCGTATCTCAGAACATTTTAAATAATGGAAGTGAATGTTTTCCTCTTTCAAATGAGAGAGAAGGAATCATAGATTTGAGATCTATTACAGTCAGCTATAGACACTTTGCAGTTTATTTATTTTTAAGCCAGTCTTTATTTTTTTTCTGAAGTGTTTATTTTTCGAATTGATTTAATATCACTGATGTTCTAGTTTCAGCTGGGATAGAGTTAATTTTCTTCCTAGTAGCTGGTGCAGCACAGTGTTTTGGCTTTAGTCTGAGAACAATGCTGATAACACACTGACGTTTTAGTTGTTGCAAAGTAATGCTTACCCTGATCAAGGACTTTTCATTCTCTCATGCTCTGCCACTGAGGAGGGGCACAAGAAGCCGGGAGGAAGCAGAGACAGGACACCTGACCCAAACTAGCCAAAGGGGTATTCCATACCACAGCACGTCATGCCCAGTATATAAATGGGAGGGAGTTACCAGGAAGGGATTGATTGCTGCTCAGGAATGGTCTGGGTATCGGTCAGCAGGTAGTGAGCAATTGTAGTGTGTATCACTTGTGTTTGTTGGTTTGGGGTTTTTTGTTTTGTTTTGGTTTTTAGTTTTTTATCTTTCTCCTTGTTATTTCCCTTTTCATTATTATTATTAGTAGTAGCATTATATTGTACTTTATTTTAAATATTAAATTGTTCTTATCTCAACCCATGGGTTTTACCTTCTTTTCCAATCCTCTTCCCTAACCCGCTGAGGGGGAAGGGAGTGAGCAAGTGGCTGCATAGTATTTAGTTGCCAGCTGGGGTTAAACCATGACAACTGATCATGTTAGAAATCTAGTATTTACCCAGCTCCGATAAAAACCAGGGAGCATATGTATGAGAAGATGTGGGTAGTTCTTTCTATTCTATGTGTAGTCTACTTGTACTGAATATTAAGAGCTTCCTCTGAAAGAAAAAAAAAAAAAGGCAAAACAACCTACTCCAAATAAGCACATTTTTAACCTCTGAATTTACAAAAAAATCAGGTAGATATTTTGCCAAGCACAGTGTGTAAAGCCAAAGCAAATTAATCCTAATCCTTATGTAGATATATTTATATGTACCTTTGAGACATATGTTTCTGTGATGATAGCATAGAAAAGTTGCATAAAGCATGAGGAACACTTCTACCTTAAGCATCATAACATTTTAATGAATTGATTCTATTTACAGTCATTTGTATACAGGAAATTTTTGGAGTGACACCTAATAATTTTGAGGTGTGCTATATTTCTATGTCTAGTAAAATATTAGTATTTGAAAGTGAATAAGTTTTAAAATGTCTGTCAAAAAAGAGTTCTAGGATCTTTGATACACAAATTAACATCTTTGATTCCAACAGCAATTCAAATGGGAATGTGATTGTAAAATGCCAATCCAAACCCTTGATCTTGAATTAGCCCTACACACATGTCAATAACCACTACCAAATGTAGAATCAACTACAAGACCGTGAAAGAGATCAGCCAGGAAATCATAAAACCACATGACATTGATGGGAAATGCATTCCAGATTTGGCATCTGGTTTCATTGTTGAAGTAGATAAGGAAAGATCCCTTTTCAGAAGCAAAAAGCATAAATCCTTGCAGGGTTGAAGTCACACAATAATGACACACAACGGTTTATTTAGTATATAATTTCTCAAATTAACTGCCTTTGAACTTTATAAACCCAGTTCTGCTTTTTTTAGGAAAGCTGCTGTCTTCATTTATTTAGAGCAGACTATGATTGACACCCAGCACAGCAGAAACAAGCACAATCTATTTGTTTTATTCATTATAAAAAAATGGATGGTGGAAGGGAAGAATTTCAGTGTCCTACCCTTCATTATTATAGTTATTACTATTTCTGTTATTCAAATCCCTTGTCATAGATTTTTGATTATGTAAAATTGGATCATGAACTACAAAAAAACCCTTCCAATCCCCCCCACAAAAAAAATAGTATTATACATATATATGTGAAATACATAATGCATATATATTTGTAGTTCATATATGCATATCTATGGTTCTTATATATATACAGACACATTTCCTAGAAACATTTGATAGACATATGTCTTCAAAAATAAAATAAAAATAAAATTATTATTTTTAAACCCAAAGTATATAAATTCTACATTAATTGACAGAATCGGTTTTTCAAGTCAAACAACTGAAATATTGATGTTATATTTTTTCAGAAATCTGAACTATCTATGTGACCTCAAACAAACACTAAATGAGGAAACATAACTGTCCAAGAGTTTTACTAGACATTCTGAAGGAGATTTTAGGCTGGGTCACTGTTAATACAGTCTAACAATTGTATTCTATAAAGTCCTATTACATATTTAGGAGATAAACATGCTCAACTAAATCTTATTTTAAAGTTCGTCCTAGTATATAAAAAGCATATAAAAAGTATATTAAAAAGTACATAAAAAGCTTAGTTTTGTGGCAGTTTGGGGAGTGGCACAATTTTAGCTCTCTGATGCATGTTTGAATTCTGACTTCACTGCTGATGCATATTCTGAACATCTTCAGGACCAAAAAGATGGTGAAGACAATCAAGCACCTTGATATTTTGCTCACCTCAGTTAGTAGTATCAGCGCTTAAGACACTAAATATTGATTACTGAATTTTGAAACTGAAAAGCAATCCACTACGAAAAAACTAACCTCTACAATGTATGCCAAATAAGACAGACCAAAATAGAATCACTGCCTGATGTTATTACTTACTTCTGAAAATCTTACTTATGGGTTAATCTTGGCCTTTTTTTCATTCAGGCACCAAAGTATTAAAAGTATAAGAGAGAAAATCTGATAAGAGCAAAAAAGGACTGGTGGGAAGCTCCTAGCAGTCTTCTCTTGCTGTCACAACAGCTACCTCTAGCCAAACCCAACAGCAGCTTGAAGGTGACATTCTAAATGTGTTAAACTTGACATCTGCATCAATAAATAATGTATGATGATTAAAATACATATTAATTTAGAAATATGATGATGATAACTTTTACAAATATGAGTAAAGTCAGAAAAAATAGCGTAGCAAAATATGTCTTTTTGAATCACATTCTAATTTCTTTTCAGTGTCTACAACAGTGTTACAGTTAGCACTTGTCAATCACACTACATTAAACCGAACATTTCCAATGAAATGCAATAACATCTTCTAACATTTAACAGCAATAATAACAACAATAAGATTTTAATTGATATTTGTGGTGGTTTAAGCCCAGCCCTTCAGCAGATACAGCTAGAAAACAATGAAGATTTTAAAAAATAAATAAATTACCAGATGCTAAAAGAGGGTGCAGATAGTGAAAGATGTAAGAAAACTAAGCTATTTCTGAAAAGCATAAATATTATATTAAATTTATTTTAATTATTATTTATTACAGTGTGGTAATAACTTAGCTGGCTGAGAGACCCTAACCCAGCTCCTCTCTCACTTCCCCTCCTCAAGAGAGGGGTGGGGGGAAAAGTCAAAATAAAGGCAGCATGATTACTTACCAATTATCATTATGGGCAAAACAGAGTAAACTTTTGAAAAATTAGTTTTTTATTGGCAGTTAATAATAGAGTTGGATGGTTGTTCTGCTGACAGGCAGAATACACAACAAAATGGCCACACATCAGCTGTATAACATACACAGTTTATTAAACCAAAACGAATAAGCACACTAAGGAAACAAGCACACTAACGCAAATTGGATATATATCTCTCTATATGATAATTAAGTACAATAAAGCAAATCATATATACATATATAAATCTATAAGTAAAGTACAGAGGAAAATTAGCAATGTATGAAATCATTACTGCATAGAGAGAAGACAGATTAAGAAGAAATGCATCACTAATTACCACTAAATCATTGTCCAGGCCCACACTTACAGCTGGGAAGCCCTGTTGCAACTGGTGCCAGGAGTCTCAGGTAATTGGGAAATTCCTTCGTCCTGCGACCACCCATAGGTGGGGCTTTGGATTCAGCTACAAGAGGGTCTCGTTTTTACACCCTTAGAAAAACAAACAGCTTTATGCCAGATCTGTAATTGTTTACTCATGGGGCCATGCAGTTTCTCATGATCTCACTGTTGTACGTGCCAGGAGCATTGACCAGGTGTGCAGCCAAGTATGAAAGTCCTAGAACATCTGCACACGTATGTTTTCCTGTCTCTTTCTGACAAACAGTCACGATGAACATAAACATACATACTCTACCAAATAAACACACTTTGACAGAAAATATACTTTGTTATGTCTGTCAGTCACGAGTGGGAATCAGCTCTCAGCTAGGTTCCCATCCATTATAATGGTGTGGCAGGTGCACCTGTCCTGGCCAGAATCAAGGCCCTCCAGCCACAGCCTCACAATGCTGGCCTTGGTTGAGCAACACTAACTGCCTCTGTGCAGGCCGACCCCATCACATTTACACAGCAGCTGTTGTGCGGCAGGTGAAGACCCCTGGCCATTGAGGATTAATGTGACCATATTTGACCACAGATCAGATTAGACCAAGGGTATAAATGGAGCCCTGCCAGGGGGGTCAGTTGAGTCAGTCCGTCTTGGACCAGTGGGTCTGCAGTCGGGACAATCTCCTGGGGTCAGGACGTCACCCAAGGTAACTCTTCAAGGTTTAGAGCCCTCGCCTTTCTGGGTGAGGGATTGTGCATTCTGGGTTATCCATGTGAAAACTTTATGAATTCTTAAGTCAGTTGTGTAGTATCAATTCCATTTAACATTCTGAATCTGTTATCCAACAAATGTTGATGGAGATGTAATTGGTTTTGTAAAATAAATTTTATCATTGGTCTCAATTCATAAGTCTCTGTGACAGATGGTGAGAAACAAAGCCAAAAATTGAAAACGTTCTCCTTTCTTTCCAGGCTCAACTTTACTCTTTCCCTCCCGACTCCTCCGCCTCACTACCCTTACCTCCAGCAGCACAAGGGAGGATGGAGAATGGGTAGTTTTGATCAGTCCATAAGAGCATCTCTGCTGCTCCTTCCTCCTTACATTTCTAGATCCATTGCTGAGCTTGCTAAAATCAGCTGTACCTCTTCTGTCAGCCCCTTCTCACAGAGGCCACCCCTGCAACCCCTCAGCACTCAGAACATTGCTACACAAACTGAATACGTAGTCAAATGTGGCAGTATCATATCAGGAACAAACGGCTGTGAAAAAGTAGAGGGCATCCTCACTGTCTGGAACACATAGGACTGTGCCAAGTAACATCAATTTTAGCATGTGTTAGAATCGCCTTTATTTTTTTTTAACAACTAAATACATCCAAATTTAGCTGAACAGTAGACAGTTTGGACATGTATATGAACATACCATGCAATTTATCACCTTTTCAGTGAGTGAACCAGCTTACTGCTACTATTGCATAATTTGCTATTGTAGTTACTATTACAATTTCTCTTACTGTTACATATATCCTCAGTGTTAACAGAAAATGGTAACTGGCAGGTTACATAATGGCTTCATTTGCTAGGAAAGCATGTAAAGGGTGCTAATTGCCTCCCACCACACCATTTTCATCACTCATGGTGTCTCTTTCACTTGAAAATAGGACAGCAGCATAGAATAACATGCACTGGGCATATCAGGCTACTTTCATGTCTTTCAGCATACACCAAAAAGCCAAACTCTCATGTCCATTTTCTGGTTTATCTTACACACGTTCCTGGCTGTAAAACCCTATCATAATGACTTTAAGACATTCCTGCTAAAAGAGAGCTGCAGAATGAATTTTACATCTTCACAGTTTCTATGAAATCTATATAAATACAATTAAACTGTCAAAACTGTCTTAAAAATTAATTTTTAAAACATTTTAACTTCATAATTTCCTCTACCTCAATGCTTGAGATGGATCAGAAAAATAAAAATGCTCTTCTTTGGAAAGCTTCAAATATTCATAGATCCTTGTCATCTTCCCTGCTGCTGAATATTGCCTTGCCCAGATTCTCACAGCGATTGGTGCAACTGTGTTCAACTAAGTATAGCCTATGTTAAGCCACAAAAAACAAGGTCTACCACTCCATGAGTAACGTTACAGTTTCTTTCACACAAATATGAGACAGTTCCTTGACTTCTGCACTACTATATACTGTCAAGTAATGAGTAGATTTTCTTTGAAGTGCAACATTTATAAGCCAAAATAAACCGTAAAAAAGCAATGAAGAGCTCTGCCAAACTGAATATTGGACTGCCAAGCAACAGTCATAACTTCCCTCCTCTTTATTTATTCACTTAATTTGTGTTTTACTTTTTTTGCTGTAAAGATTGTCAGTAGCAGGAAAAACTGAAGTTGAAGTGGCATGTAAAGAAGAAGAAAATGAGTAATTAGGGGTGAAAAAAAAAAGTTCATAGAAGTTCCTGACATTTCCAGAACCTGGTATATTGAAGAACTAGAAAGGAATATCATCTCTTTCAGAGAGTATGGGATAATAATGTAATAAAACAATATGCAGAAAGATTGAAACATTGTATCTGCTTATTCCACAAAGGAGAATAATTATGATAATAGTCTTCAAATATATGAAAGGTTGTTGGGAAGGTGAGGGGGGATAAATTGTTTTCTAAGTATCTTCTAAGTAACCCATAAAAGTAATGGGCTTAAGCTACAGCAAGGAGAATTCAGAAAAGTAAAAAAAAAAAAAAAAAACCCGAAAAACCAAACCAACCAACCAGAACAAAACAAAACCCCCACAAAATGAAACAAACAAACAAACAAAAAAAAAAAAAAAAACCAAAACAAAACAAGAAAATACATAGCAAACTTCTTAAGTCTAACTGATAAGTACTTCCTAACTGATATTTAACATGGGAGTTAACTGCCTAAAAATTCTGTAGAATAAAACCTACTGAAAATATAAGTAAAATGAAAGTTAAATATTATTCTTGTTTCAACAAAACTTTGAAAGTCTTTTAGTAGATGAATACTCTGCACTAGATAAACACCTACAGAGTTCCTAAAGCTCCAAATAAGAATGCTTTTTGACAAACATCATACACACACACAAAGAAGACTGTGTAGCAGAGTACCAGATGTATGTTAGTTTGATTCAATGGCTATGGCAGCCTTGCAGTAGCATCTCTGTCCTCTGCCAAGATGTATTAACCTGAGTAACCAGATAATGGAGGGACATAGGTCTAAAAAAAGTCTTTCAGATTTTTGCTGAAATGTCTTTGTGTGTGTGTGTGTGTATGTGTTTGCATTTATGCATCTGTTATAGCTTGATACAATAGCTGGACTGAAAAGTGAACACTTTATTGAATGTTAAGATAAATGTGTTTTACATAAAGCAGGTGCAGTTTCATTAACTGTAAACCCTTTTTCTCCCATCATATCTCTACTTTACACATTCCTTACAGCGAAAGAATGCCAGTGCCACGCTATTGAAATAACTGACTTTTTCTTACAGGTAATAAACATATTTTTGAATCATGTAATGGCTGATATAAACTGACTGTTGTCAATGACAGGTATTTCACAGCCCTTTTTGTATTTCAGCACATAGTTGAATTCATAATTTACAAATATTTTTTGCATTTAATAGCACATTTTCCGCTGTGGATTCATACAATTTCCAAGTGAGTCTTTGTTAAGATTGCTAAAAATGGGGGTTATCTTTTTTTGTAGTCTTACTAGACTACAGTCATTGAGACTCACTAGTACAGTCAGTGAGACCAACAGATGTAGCCAAAGTTGCAACCAAAGCCTGTTGTTTTTCCAATCCTCATTGTGAGCTGCACAAGAAAAGTTTCATCATTAAGATGTGAAAATGTGGCCTGATATTTATCAGTTAGTAGCCGTTAAATGAGATAGTCAATGAAATTTAGGAAAAGGCCTCTCATTTGTAGTAGAAGTAGCAAAGATTTCTTTCCTTCTACCATGTTCTCAAAGAAGATATATTACACTTCCTATTTTAGAAGAGAGGATAAAAGCTGAGTTACTGGGATCATGCATTTAGTATAGTATTGCATTAAAGTCTACTGTTGCTGTAGCAGGTAACTGCTTCCATAAAAGTTATGTATTATAATCCATGAATTTACCAAACTAAGGTCAGGTTCAATTGCTGTTGATTTTAAATGTTCCTATCATTACCTTCCTAGAAATGCTAACACAATTTGTTTACTTATGACTGAGATATAAAGGCTTTTATAACAGATAATTGTTATTTTACATGTTTTCCAATAAGTGGGGACTATTTTTTTACATGCTGTCTTGAAATTATATCCTGAAAATGTTTCAGCTTAACCAACTACATAAAGATTTTGTCTCTTTGTTTTTCTTCATTTTCTTGTTGTCATGACCACCTGAAATTGTTATGTGAAAAAAAACAAACCAAACCAAAAAATCAACAGTTTTTCTTTCCCATATGTTACATCTTGCATATCATTAAAATTGTTTCTACCCCTTGCTTTTTTTGTTCTCTGGAATTTTAGGCATAAATTCCAAGTCATTAATTTTTTAAAGTAATTTATCTGTCAAATTAAGCATAGGTAAATCTGAACTTCAGCTTCAACTATAAAAACTCTCTCCGTGAAATCTGGTTTTGGACAGAGTATGAGTGGTGATATTTAATAAAACACTAAAAAAAAGCTGTAATTTAAAAAAAGCAGCCTGTCTTTTTTGTAAAATATATAACCCCTAACAACAACCCCCAGGAAATCAACCGAGTGAAAAAGGTAAAAACCAACAAGCATGAAAATAAAAATGAAATTCTATAGTTTTATCCATGTATTTCTTCATGGGCTAGTTCATGTGAGCTGATGTAACACTTACGAAATATCACCTTATTCCCTAACAGCATCGAAGCTTTCTTTAAGATTCTCTAATAGCATTGGGGACTTTTACCTGACTTTCTAGAGTCTCCAAGGACACAGGTTCCACGCCTTCCCTGGCAACTTGTTCCAGTGCTTGATCGCCCTCATAGTAAAAAAAGATTTTCTGTGAGTCAGAATTTCCCAGAATTTTTCAATATGTGTCCATTGCCTCTCATTCACCTTGGAGAAAAGCCTGGATCTGTCATCACTGTGCTCTTCCATCAGGTAGCTGCAGAAAGAAGAATAAAAAAAGTCTCTCTTGGTCTTCTAAAGGTAGAAAAATCCTAGTTCTCTCATCTTCTCCTTTTATGTCATAAGCTCCAGCTATCTACCAACCTTGGCGGCCTTCTGCCAAATCCCAGTATGCCAGTGTCTTTTCTGTACTGGGGGACCTCAAAATTATACACAGTACTCCAGATGTAGTGTCACAAGTGCCAAATAGAGGAGAATAATCACTTCCCTTTACACGCTGTTTACATACTTGCCAATATGGCTCTTGGTGTGATATATAACAATATACCATACTGTAGCTGGATGTAAGAATATGTGCGGTTAGAAATAAAGATATAACTCAGGCAATCAGACTTGCTTTAAAACTACTGATATGTTTATCTGGAAAGCTATGACATTAGTTTAGATAGGAATGGTCTGACATAAAGATGTAGATTAAACTAGAACACTGGATAGAAGATACAGCCTAAACTAGGAAGAGATTGCATGCTAGACAGGGAGAAGCTTGGACTAAGAAATAAGAAGACATAGGGAATAACATGGAGTAGAAAATCTGAATTGATGAAAGCTGGGGAGAGGAGGTTCCTCTCCTAAATTGTTCCAGAATAGTTTTTCTTGAATCTTCTACAGGTATGTACTCCTTTTGGGAACTCAAAGAGAAAGATCTAATATATTTCTAGCAGTTTGTTTTGTTAAGATGTTATGCAACATTCTAAATGAACTGCAGTTTCATAAACTCAGAGATTCATGTTTAGGTAAATTGATTTATAAGATATAATGTAGGTGTGAATAGCAATTATCATCTGCCAAAATTAAACACAGCTGTCTTTCAAGAGCTTGCGAAGATGTCACTCAGCAGCACAGTTATATGAGGTCCTAGGCCTGAACTCCTTCCTTTCAAATTTTAGATATATAATCAGGATTTTAGATATATAAGAACAGGAAATGTGAGGAAGTAGGAAGGGTGGGTCTACCCTGCAAGAGAAGACAAGCCAGGAGCCAAAGGTGACAACAATACAGGCACAGATCATCACCTCAACAGCAAGAAAACAGTCCCATAGTATCCAAACCAGAGAAGCAGAGCAGATCCTGTGGCAGCAGCAGGTTCAGTCACCAGCCTAGTGATCATCAGACAAGACCCATGTGATGAGGCAAGTCCAAGATCAATCCACAAACCTGTTTAGCAATGAAGGCCTGTAAAGGAATAGGGCTGGACATGTGCTAGTCTGCATGTCTCAGGCAAGGACCAGGATCCTGGGCCTGAGCTCAGATGATGTTCCTGAGCTCAATGCCAGAGGGAGCATGGTGGACGTCCCAGGTGAGGATAGCATAGGCAATTCAGGCTTATTGATGGTCTCAGGGCCCTGACAATAAACACCTCCAGAACATGCTTCAGCCCATCTAAGGTCTAAATCCATACCCAGATTCATAGCATAATTCTTTTTACTGAATGTGGAGATGGTAAAGTTAATTCTTTCCTTAGGAATCTCATCTTAGTTCAGGAAGTAAACGTGAACATATGAATGTGCTTAACATCATGTAAATAAGTTCAAGAAACAAAGTGAAGGAAGAACATGGGCCTGAAGATATTAAGTTAAATCATAAAAATAGGTTTTTCAATGACCATGTAAAATGCAAAACTGCCTCCAAGAGAATGACGGATTGTGGCTTCATTCTCTTCTGAGAGATACTTCATTCTTAAGTGTCATCAGAGATGAATTTATAGATTTTGGTGTTTGGAATTCTAGCTTTTGCCTAATGCTTAGGTCTTGTGGTTATGAAAGCTTATCAAATGAGAAATCATCTGCAAAGCAGAGAACAATTACTATGATTGCTGCTGTTAGGTACATTAACTTTCTTCCTGTTTACGCAATTATCTTAGTTCATGGGTTATTTGCCATAATAATAACCTGAAAATGAGGTAGATTGGTAAACCAGAATCTGAAATCAAGCAAACCAAATTTCTGAACTCTCAAACATGTAAGTTACATTGAGCAAAGCTGAGATGGCTTGCCTACCTAATTATTGTCAGGGCAGGCCCAAACTGAGTTAAAGACAATGTACACATATATATGTTTGATAACCAACTAAAAATTAAATGGAAAAATAAAAAGCTTTCTCTAATTAAAGGACATTTTGCAGTATGGCTCATCTGCTTTCAGCGTATGTTTTAGAAAACTCAGATTTACCTGGAAAATTATCTACATAGAAGCCCTAGATTTGGTCAATAAGTTTTAAAAAGTAAATACCTTTATAAATTAGTCTTCATGACAGCATATTTTTTTAAATTCTGGAAATACTGATGATTTAAATCACAATAATAAAAGCTAATGCAATACTCCATTTCGTATAATATTATGGAATACTTGAAGAATGAGAATAGTTGAATAATTAGAACTGCATTCTAATAACTGGTATGTTCTTCCATTATGTACAATTGAAAACATAAACTCTAACAGTTTTTCTGAGTTGCTATCTCTTTGTTGCCTCCTTGTTTCCTGAGAACATTTAACTACTATTTTACTGTCCTTGTCAAGTCACTTTAAACAGATAGCCATAGATCCTTTTAGTCCTTTTGATATAGGAAGATAACAAATACATGACCAAGCATTCTTATTACAAGGATCCATGAGTTCATGCATGTGTTGTCTGGGGAAGAACAAGGTGAAAACAAAGAACCTTTCTGTAAGTCATGTATCATAATATAGAGGGAGTCATAATTGGCTCTAAATAGTTGGTTTTCGTTATGCATTGATATATTAATACATGAATACATGTAGGAAATCCAGAACTGATTTTATGCTAAAACAATTTATTTATATTATCAAATAGTGCTGTCTTTGAATTTTTATAGTTCATTTTTAATTATTGCTTTGACCATGGTCATAAGGTCACAGTAGTTAACTGAATATTACTTTTTTCTGTCCGAGACAGTGGCACGAAGGCGAGAACTAGTTTGCTTCATTCTTTAATTTTTCTAGAAGTTTTAAAAGGGCCATATTCTCCCTCTGGGTACATGTCTATTATAGAGCTCAGCATAGGTATTCAAGGGCAGTGGTTTGATAGAAAAAAGCCAAACAAAACAAACCACACAAAAAAAAAACCCAAACAGAATTATTGAATATATAGCACTATTTCTGCCACCATGTAACAAGTATCACAAATAAATGTAAGAGGTATACTGTATGTGCCTAGTTATACCACAATAGAAGGCTATAATCTATTTTCAGATTCCTAGTTACGTCAAAGGAATATAAAATTAATTCTTTGATGGGCGAAGTGGTTGGGGTTTTTTTCTGTTTCTGGTAACACATTAATTCTGTGGTTGCTGCTTCGGTCCATGAAGTCTGAAATGACCTTTTTTAGTCCTAGTTTGAATTAGTACATCAACAGCAGTAATACTGCGGTCCCAAGACTGATGATGCAGTAATTTTCCAGCCTAATCATACTAAACTTCAAATGTATTCATATCAATTCTACTGAAGTTACTGTCTCAGAAGTATTTTTGCAATGTGTGTGAATTGCACATGACAGTAGAACCATTAGACAAGTGGTTGTACAGCTCACTGGAAGTGAAACAGAGGAAGGTACTTCCCTAAGGCAAAGGCTTGTGTGAATCTTGTTACTGTCTTTGATCTTATTTAGACCTCACAAGAGTATAAACTGAAAAAAATATAAAATATAGACAAAATCTAACTTTTCCAGCCATCACTTGCAGCTCGTGCTATTTAAATTGTTGAAATAACTGTCTCCACACATCCGCATGACCCACACACATCCACGGACAACTGACAACATGCTAAAGGCTGAGCTGGCAGTGAAACTGCTGCATGTCACTCAGTATGACCAGATGAGTGAGTGTCCTGATTTACTAAGACCCTGGTGCCTGTCACAGCTGGACCAGACATTTTTACTGTTGTGTGTTACCAAGACCAACTGTATGTGCATGAGGCAAAGAACAAAAATTGTTAGGGAGCTGCTATACCCATCTCACTCAGACTTTAGATTTTATATCACAGGACCCCTGGAGCCCTTTTAGGTAGTCCTGCAATGAGCAGGGAGTTGGACTTGATGATCCTTGTGGTCCTCTCCCAAACTTCTTGGGGCAACCTGTTCCAGTGTCTCACCATCCTCACAGTAAAGAACTTCTCCCTAATATCTAATCTAAATATACCCTCTTTGAGCTTAAAGCAATTTTGCCTTGTCCCATCACTACATGCCCTTGTAAAAAGTCCTCGAGATTTCTTGTATCCTCCTTTAGGTACTGGGAGGCTGCTCTAAGATCTCCCCAGAGACTTCTCTTCTTCAGACTGAACAAGTCCAACTCTCTCAACCTGTCTTCATAGAACAGATGCTCCAGACCTGTGATCATCTTTATGGCCCTCCTCTGGACTCACTCCAACAGGTCCATGTCCTTCTATGTTGGGGGCTCCAGAGCTGGACGCAGTACTCCTGGTGGGTCTCATGAGAGCAGAGTAGAGGGGCAGAATCACCTCTCTTGAGCTGCTGGTCACCCTTTTTTTGATGCAGCCCAGGATACTGTTGGTGTTTTGGGCTGCAAACACACGCTGCTGGGTCATGTTGAGCTTCGTGTTAACCAACACCCCCAAGTCCTTCTCCACAGGGCTGCTTTCAGTTCATTCTCTGCCCAGGCTGTAGGTGTGTCTGCGATTACCCCGACCCAGGTGCAGGACCTTGAACATGGCCTTGTTGAACTTCATGAGGCTGGCACTGGCCCACCTCTCTCAGGCGTGTCAAAGTCCCTCTGGATCACATGTCTTCCTTCCAGCGTGTTCACTGCACCACACAGCTTGGTGTTGTCAGCAAACTTGCTGAGAGCACACTCGCTGAGAGCACACTCAGTCCCACTGTCCATGTTGCTGACAAAGGTGTTACACAGCACTGGTCCCAATACTGATCCCTGAAAATTGCCACTCATCGCTGGTCTCCACTTGCACATTGAGCAATTGACCACAACTCTTCGAATGTGACCATCCAGCCAACTCCTTATCCACCACGTGGTCCATCTGCCAAATCCATGCCTCCAATTTAAAGACAAGGATGTTGTGGGGGACAGTGCCAAATGCTTTGCGCAATCCCATGTAGATGACGTCAGTTGCTCTTCCCTTACCCACCAATGCCCTCACCCTATCATAGAAGGCCATCAAATTTGTCAGGCACAATTTGCCCCTAGTTAAGTCCTGTTGGTTAGAATCATAGAATCATAGAATAGAATCATAGAATCGTAAGGGTTGGAAAGGACCTTAAGATCATCTAGTTCCAACCCCCCTGCCATGGGCAGGGACACCTTGCCCTAAACCATGTGGCTCAAGGCTCTGTCCAACCTGGCCTTGAACACCGCCAGGGATGGAGCATCCACAACCTCCCTGGGCAACCCATTCCAGTGCTTCACCACCCTTACTGTAAAGAACTTCTTCCTTATATCTAATCTAAACTTCCTCTGTTTAAGTTTGAACCCATTACCCCTTGTCCTACCACTACAGTCCCTAAGGAAGAGTCCCTCCCCAGCATCCTTGTAGACCCCCTTCAGATACTGGAAGGCTGCTATGAGGTCACCACGCAGCCTTCTCTTCTCCAGGCTGAACAGCCCCAACTTTCTCAGCCTGTCTTCATATGGGAGGTGCTCCAGCCCTCTTATCATCCTCGTGGCCCTCCTCTGAACTCGCTCCAACAGCTCCATGTCCTTTTTATGTTGAGGACACCAGAACTGTATGCAGTACTCCAAGTGAGGTCTCACGAGAGCAGAGTAGAGGGGCAGGATCACCTCCTTCGACCTGCTGGTCACGCTTCTTTTGATGCAGCCCAGGATACGGTTGGCTTTCTGGGCTGCAAGTGCACACTGCCGGCTCATGTTAAGCTTTTCGTCAACCAACACCCCCAAGTCCTTTTCTGCAGGGCTGCTCTGAATCTCTTCTCTGCCCAGCCTGTAGCAGTGCCTGGGGTTGCCCCGACACAGGTGTAGGACCTTGCACTTGGCTTGGTTAAACTTCATAAGGTTGGCATTGGCCCACCTCACAAGCGTGTCAAGGTCCCTCTGGATGGCATCCCTTCCCTCCAGCGTATCAACCGAACCACACAGCTTGGTGTCGTCGGTAAACTTGCTGAGGGCGCACTCAATCCCACTGTCCATGTCGCCGACAAAGATGTTGAACAGGACCGGTCCCAACACCGATCCCTGAGGGACACCACTCGTTACAGGTTTCCAACTGGACATCGAGCCATTTACCACAACTCTTTGCGTGCGGCCATCGAGCCAGTTTTTTATCCACCGAGTGGTCCATCTATCAAATTGATGTCTCTCCAATTTAGAGACAAGGATGTCATGTGGGACAGTGTCGAATGCTTTGCACAAGTCCAGGTAGATGACATCAACTGCTCTGCCGCTGTCCATCAGTTCCGTGGCTCCATCATAGAAGGCCACCAAATTGGTCAGGCAGGATTTCCCCTTAGTGAAGCCATGTTGGCTGTCACCAACCACCTCATTGTTTTTCATGTGCCTTAGCATGTTTTCCAGGAGAAAATGTTCCAAGATTTTGCCAGGCACAGAGGTGAGACTGACTGGTCTGTAGTTCCCCGGGTCTTCCACCTTCCCCTTCTTGAAAATGGGGGTTACATTACCCTTCTTCCAGTCATCGGGAACTTCACCTGACTGCCAGGATTTTTCGAATATGATGGACAGTGGCTTAGCAACTTCATTCGCCAGCTCCTTCAGGACCCGTGGATGGATTTCATCAGGTCCCATGGACTTGTGCACGTTCAGGTTCTTAAGATGGTCTCGAACCAATCACCTTATTTTCCATGTCCCTTAGCATTTTTTCCAGGAGGATCTGCTCCATCATCTTGCTGGTCACTGAGATATTATATTTATAATCCTAGCACAGCGATGGAGTCTAGAGAAAGACAGTCCTGATATGACACGTAGGCCTTCAGGATGTAGTATAGTGTACCTTCAGGATGTGGTGTAGAGGAGCATAGGCATAGGGTGACAAGAGATAGGACACAGGCTTGGCACTGGAGATGCCACAGCTATAAACAAGTCATCCATAATTAAAGATAGACTTGGAGATGAATGACAGTGGGTTTGGTGGTAACAAACTAAAAAAACCCAAACCAAACCAAAACAAACAACTAGTACCTAATATATGTAAAAGGCACCATACACAGTAAATTTAGATGTAAAATGGACCTGCAGACCAATGAGGTGTAAAAGGATGTTAGCAAACATGTCACAATGATCCCAACTTGCCCCTGTATCAAGGAAGAAGAAACCATCAAACTGAAGAAAATATTCCTCCTGGCAAAGGAATTTAGATGCTGACAACTCACTGTACACCCACAAGACAAGAAATATTTTTTCTTTCTGTTTTAAGTGGATCTCTCAACTGATTTAATGAGTGATTGCTATTTCTAGTATAGTGAAATTTGGTGAATAACAATTCTGTGATCACCATGCCCACTGCTTTCATGACTTCATAACTCTCAGCTATGTCTTACTTCAGACAACTAAATGAAAGCATTTTTAATGTAAGGAATTTTCGTGAATCATCTTCCCCCATCTGTATCTTTCCCCCTAGCTGGCCCTATTCAAAGAAGGTTGCTTACAGCTGAATTTGGTCAAGTTTTGACTGTCTCCAAGGATGACAATCCCACAATCTCTCCAGGTAATCTCTGCCAGGGTTTAAGTATCCTAGGGGTAATTTATTTTCCTATAATCTTTATTGGCTATTTCATACATTTTCTTTCAACTTCTGACTGTTGCCTTTCATCCTTTTGCTGTGTATCTCTGAGATAATAGTACTGATTTTTCTCTCCTGAGTTTTATCTGTCAGTTCTGTGCTCAGCAAACTATTTTCCCAGCATTTACCTTACATTTTTTACACAGCATCTCTTTTTTTAACCTCAGACACAGTTTTATAAGGTCTTTTCAGACCTCTTAGCCATCAAAAAAGTATTTAAATGAACTTCGTATCTTTTCCAAACCCACAGGCATTATGCACATGCTTTTTTCTAGGCTGTTAATGAAGATACTGAATAAAATTCGTCATATCAGCCATCCTGAGGGACATCTCTGTTGACTTTTCTTTATTATGAAAGTGGCCATGAAATCCTACATTTTTTCCAACTCCTTAATCAATTCTTCTAGTGAGTCTGACTTTCATCCCGCCATGCTCAGAGGCAACACCCACTTGCCCTGCACTGAGGCATCAGAGACTGTTGGCCCAAGGGCCCTAGGGACACAGTCAGGGCTAATAGAGTTGTTCTGTATAAACGATTCCTTTTTGCCTGTAAAAAAAAATTCGACTACATCAAATCCAAGTACTCTTTCATGTCTCTTGGCTTGCCTTCTGATTTTACTGAAAATAATTCTCCATGAGATTTCTTCTCTGATTACCAGCAGATTGTCTCCATTTTAGTTAATGTGAAACTCGTCTTTCCTATAGTTTCTTTGGGTATGGCATATGTAGCTGGCAATGTTACACAAGCTGTTGCCATGAGACCTGGACTCCCTGCTGGGCAAAACTCTAGCAACATGAATTTCACCCCTAAAATGTTCCTTCTGTGTTTTCTTACTTTATTGTTGCCAGCATGGGTTAGGAGAATTAATTCTGCTCTTCAACATCAAGTAGTCCTATTTGGTCACCTTTAGTATCACAAACTCAGCAGTCACTTAGAAAAATAACCAAATTTACTGCTACCAGCGCCTCCTTCTTCTGCCCCTGAAGATTCCCTGTTCTCTTACTCTACAGTACCTCTTCAATAACAACAAAGTGAGGCCTGGTCTTCCTGTATAGTTATACTTCAGGTTCAGACATACCTAAAAGTGCAGAGAAGAGTGCAGGGAGAAGTGAATGTTATATTCTTAGAAATTCCCACTCCCAGGGCAAGCTAAAAAAATTACTACATTCTTTCTCATGGTTGCTCATTAGCTGCCTTTCTATCCTCTCGGGCCAAAGAAAGCTCTGCTTCATTGGGATCCCCTTGACAGGCCAATCCTCTTCACATCCAGAAGCAATCACTTAACATGTCTCGGCTGACTCCAGCATTGACCCAAAATGCAATACAACAACCAAAATAACATCCGGTGACTGTCCAAATTCAAAATTTATCCAGCTTACTAGGAAGTCCTCCTCCGATCTCCGTGCTGGGGAGGGACTCTTCCTTAGGGACTGTAGTGGTAGGACAAGGGGTAATGGGTTCAAACTTAAACAGAGGAAGTTTAGATTAGATATAAGGAAGAAGTTCTTTACAGTGAGGGTGGTGAAGCACTGGAATGGGTTGCCCAGGGAGGTTGTGGATGCTCCATCCCTGGCGGCGTTCAAGGCCAGGTTGGACAGAGCCTTGAGCCACGTGGTTTAGGGCAAGGTGTCCCTGCCCATGGCAGGGGGGTTGGAACTAGATGATCTTAAGGTCCTTTCCAACCCTTACAATTCTATGATTCTATGATTCTATGATCTTCTTCTTCTGGTTCTTCCCACATAAAATTGCCATGAAGACTTTATTGTGTTCTATTTGTAATTCACTGCTTCCTTCAAAGTGATGAGGAAAACTGTAAAAAAATGGAGCACCTGTAATTTTAAAAGGTATTCAGTTGCAACTTAGATTATTAGCCTTTTGCTCCCATTGCCAAGACAATAAGATCTACCTAAGTCCCATTTTTTATTATTATCAGCTCTGACTTAAATCATATTTGTAGAAGAAATTAGTGAGAACTGACATAAATAAGTTAGATTTTCCAGTACAGAACAGGACTGCAGTTGATGGTAGCTGTAAAGGGTTTTAAGCAAGTATATGTAGGTATAATGCAAATTTTTGTACGAAGAACTCTGAATTCAGATAAGTGCTTTGTTTCCTCTTTTTTCTCAGTTTAGCCAGTTTCACTCTTGATTAGATATCTCGTCTACAGCTCATCTCAGACACAATGCTCACAATATTTCTACTTACATCATCCCACTCAAGCCATTCTGTTACTGAATTTGTAGGCCATGTTATTTACTATTGTCTGTTCAGTAGTGCTAAAGGGTTATTCTATCAAAAGTTCAGGTCATCAGCTATGCAGAAGAGAATGTGTGTATGAATCCTGATGATTCTAATAGAAAAAAAGCCAGATGCTGTGCCGGAGATATTAAATTCCCAGTTAAATCTTGAAGAATAATAATAACAATTAACTTGAAAACAGCAAATTGAGTGCTAGAACAGATGAACCTGGGAGAAAGAAAGAAATTTGTTCACAGGGAGGTGAGAAGGTAGCCAGAAGTCTGAAATATAACAGAAGAACTTATTTCAAGAGAATTGGAATGCTGAAGGAAATCAGTTTGTGATGTGTGTAACTATGTTGTCCATGACTGCTAATTAAAAAAAATGAAAAAAAGTAAACTACACGAGTAGATTGAATTTAATATGCATGTTCATTGAAAATTTTAGTAGGGTCACCAATAAAAAATACTTGAAATCCATAAGGTTGATCAGCCTCTGCTCGGGAATCCAAATGTCACATCTCAGTATTCTACTGAGACATATTTTATTCATAAAATCATTAATGTCAAACTATCTGAATATAAATATTCAAGAAGTCCACTTCATTCTGATACTCTGAAGTCAAACTAGTGCTAACTAGTCCAATTTCATCATTCTGTGTTAAATACAACTAAATGTCAGCTGGGGATACTCAGCACCTCTTAAGATGTTCTCATCTATGATTATTTTCCTTTTTCATGTTATTTCCTTATAGCATTACTTCTTAATCTTAATGCTAATTTATGCTAATTTATGCTAACTAATACAGATTAAGACTTGTGCAAAAGTCCAAATGTTTGAGAACAAGAGTATCAAAAATGTGCCAGTATCTCAGCTGAAACAAAGTAGTTCAGCATTCTGCTGATCTGTACCAGGATACTTCATATTTGATTGCAGTATATCTGTGAAAGTACCCTGAAATGTAATTCAATCCAAGAACGTGGCTAAAACTCTCAATATATTTAAGTTTGCATTTTATTTTGAAGCATGGTTCTTAAAATAAAAGTAAGCTGGGTAGCTGTGGAAGTGGAGCAGGGTCGTGTAATATATGTCTGAAAGTGTATGCTGACTCAGAATCAGTATGTAAGTCATGAATCTGTAAGGATCATTGATTGCATGACTCATGTATATAGATAAACTCCTACATCAAAATTATTCTTGGTCACTGTTTTTTTTTTTAATTTTGAATTTATTTTTTTCTTTGTTTGTACTTCAGGTGCAATTCAGTATCATCTATCACCTAGTAAAATTATAGATATCTCCAACTTAGTCCTCGAAGGAACTTTAAGACTGTAGTACAAACATCAATTGACATTTTTAAGGTCATGACCATTACACTTAGAAGTAAGATTAAATAAAAGTCAGTCAGTAACCAAAACCCCCCAAAGTGCAGAATTTCCCAAAAGGCTATTAACAACTATATTGTAGACACTATAAGATACACTATACCATCATAGTGTATGAATCTGGGGCCAAAGCCTATCTTAAAAGACCTTTGTCTTATCAGCATTTATGAATCAAGAATACAAGTCCTAACTCAGAAGAAAATAGTGTTTTCAGTTGATGTCAGTTTTTGTTCCTTTCTATCAGAAATACCTAGCATCAACTTCTTTTTAAAGTCTTGTCATAGTGGACTCTGTATGAGAAGTATATGCTGTCCTGTACTGTTTATTTCTGTAAACACTCTGTAATTTCCAACTACAATTGTCATCATGATACATATGAAGTAGCTAATGGTAAAGTTAAAGAAATTTTAATAAGTATGGACATATAACTGCACACTTAAATCATTTTTTTTAGTTTGTATGTATTCTACTATAGGTTGCCCCAGCTTATCAAGTTAAATTTCAATCCCTGTTGTGGTACTTTAAAAAGAATACTGTGTAATCTTGAACAGAAATGAAATAAGAATTGGGTTCAGTGGTGCTCAAACAGTACTATTGCAGTATTGGGAAAAAAAAACCCCCAAATTATATAAGACATTTGGTACTATTCACAAAATGAAATGGAAGGAAATTAATCTGTGTGGTTTAGATTCTAACAACACGTCTTTTGCCTTGCTGCTCCTCATTATGGATTACATTTATTAATGTCCACAAACAAGAGACAAAAAGCACATAGTACCAATGGAAATATAAGAAAGAAGCTTGGCAGGGATATACTGTATTTTGGAGGGCGTTTCAGTTTTCCTTAAAATACTTTATATCTCATCCAGGAGCTGATGAGAAGCAAGAGTTCTGCAATTCTAAAGTTTATGTGCAGATCTCATCTGCACCAAACATAGCTCTTACAGAGCAGAAGGGTTTTACTATCTCTCCCACTAACAAGTATCATTGTTTTCTAAGGTATTGTTTCAGTCCAGTGCTGTTATAAGGTAACAAAAGAACAGTACGACTTAAGTTTGCTGTTATTCTGACATTATTCCATCTTTATCTTTCCTTATGTATTGTCTTAACTGTGATCTTGACAGGTTAGAGATTTGACATATGTTCCCAGTCTCATTTTCTGCTCATCTACAAGATACCTCAGTTTGTTACCTTTGCTATCTTTGCTCCTGAGATCTTGACACTGTTCAGTCATTTCTGACGCATGATTCTACTTGTAGTGCCACTAGACTCTTTCTGAAAATATTCTGTATCTTCCTGGTTATGTTAAAAGATGTGACTGATCCAGTCCTGAAATTTTATCTGGTATCAAATCCTGCTTCAAATATAAAGATCTTGCACACCTTTTTACTTAGCTTTACAACTATAATACATCTATTTATAAGTACATAAATAAGAAAACTATAGCAATAATTCAGGAGATATTAATTTGTGTTTCACATATTAATAAATTTTGGGTTGGAGGATTAAAGGTATAAAGAATAATAATAAAAGAATGAATTAAAATAAGCATTTAAGACCTGAAGATGTAGGTGCAGATTTCATTTTCAGAAAATTAGGCTCAGTTGTTGGGTACTGGTAACAATGATGTATGAAGCACTGTATAATCAACTTCAAATGAAAATAGTGCAGGAGAGAGAAATGTCCTATTCTAATGTATGGAGTTCAATTATGGCCAGATAAAAAACCAAAACCAACCAACCAAACAAACAAAACACACACACACACAAAAAAAAAAAAGCCCAGAAAAAACAAAACCAACAAACAGCTGTCTTCCTACAACACAGAAAGGAATTTAATGTTTGGAATTAAGCATTGATTTTACTAGCAGTACAGATGCTGTAATACAAAAAGCAGCTTAGGTTCCAAAAAGGAGGCCTTCTCTTAAAAACAACCTGGTAAGAATGGACTTCGTACTTCATGTATGGTTTATGTCTGCTCAAAGTAGACACACTTGTTAGAAAGGTCTCTTTAATGACTTTTTCCAGCACTTTTTGAAGTTTCATAGATTTTGAAATCAAAAAAGATACCACAAAGAGACTGCTTGGACAGGAAAGTACTAAGAATGAAAAGAAAACCCACAGAATTTAAAGTTAATAGACAATTTGGCAGAAGAAATGGGATGATGTATCTTTATTTTAATCTTTTTTTTTTTTTAATACAAAGTTATGGCTGTAAAAACTTTGCTAAATTTTGATGTGAGTGTAGGCTAAATGCCTGCAGAAGATTTTTTGTAGATCCTTCAATTTAGTTTTGGATCTGGTTCCTTAGTACCTAAACACTAATTGTAAAGAAAGATTCCCAAAAGTGTTTGCAGACACATAAAATTACAAATGCTTTAATAGAATCAGTAGAGTATTGTCACTCAGTGGTTTTGAAGGCCTTGTAAAGCCATCTGGGCAGATAAAATTACAAGGGAGGAACTGATGAATAGCTGGCCCTTTAACCATAAATGTGCTATTTATCTCTAACCCAGTTAGCAATAGCTTAAGTTAGATTTAGTAACGTTCTGAAATTATACGAGTGAAAGACTGTGAAGTAAGGGCTGACTTCTATCTGTAGTGGACAACATGACATCTGTGATTAAAAGTAACTACTTTTGTACAGCCCTGGCGGTTCAGAAAGAATGACTTGCTGTGGTAAGAGAGTGTAGGGAAGAAATTAACAAACTAAGCTGTCCTGGCCTAACATCATCCAAGAACAGTACCAGGATCCAGGAAGAAGCCTTACTTTTGGGATGTGGAAAACATCCAAGCCCTCTTAGCCATGACATCACATGTTTCTATAGAAATGGAGTTAATTGAACATACCCTGTAGTAGTTTATAAAATCATCCCACAGGTGACAGTTTCTACTGGAATGTCTGTGATTGGTAAGTGTGTTATGGTAAGTCAGAATACCTATTAGTTGTTACCGTAGGATTCCTTTGCCCAGTTTCTGAAGGAACTAACTAGTTCCACCCAAATATTTCCTTAGTCTACTAACTCTGCACTTCTACTAGCACTTCTTATGTAGTTTGAGCAGGAAAACAATCTATGTTTAAGCAGAATTAATAAAAGGAGGTCTTTGGAGAGACTTGAGGAATAGGCAGGCTTCGTACCATTTCCAGAAAGTGTGACCCTGCGTAGGTAGCATGCTGAAGAATGATTAGAGTATATTGTACACAGTTTCTGATGAAATGCAGAAAGTAGTCCTATCTTGATCCTCTTCATTTTCAAGTTTAGTATTGACAAGAGACTAAATAGGCATGATCAGAGGCAAATGAGGTAAAAAACTCAAAACTTCAAAGGTTAAATTTGCCGTATTCCAAAGCTATTTACGGTATGGAGAAAAAAATAATGAAACAAATCTGTAAAATCAAGATGAGCAAATAATTTTAACTGTGATATACAGTTATATTATCTCAAAAAAGTCAATTTCATGCAGTACAGGATGTTAAGAAAAAGTTCGAACACATGATACACAGAAGTTATTAACATGCTGGCCCAAACTGGATGCCATCTCACAAAGTGATTGCTGAGTTAAATTCCTGTGAATCTCCATTCTTGGGGACAGTCAAAATATTACTGGACAAGACCTAGAGTAACCTCATCTAGCTTTGAAGGTGTAAGCAAGAAGCTGGAAGAACTCCTAGAGGTTTCTTGCAAATTTATTTTTTTTTTATACTGTTTCTACATGTCTTCAGAACACACCCTCACTCCAATACAGTGGATATGAGGAACCATGTGTAAGAAAGTTATCAGTAAGATCAAAGGAGTTGCCTGATCTTTGTTTTCTTTGCATCTGTTGTATGGGATGCAGAATGTGGTTTTGTCAGAAACAGAAAAGGATTATGAAATCTGAAGTACATGTAATTTGTTATACCAAGAGCTGTTTGAGAATAAAAGAAAAAAGAATGGAACAGAATAAGAAGCATAAAAATAAAAGGCAAACACTAACAACCAGTGGGCATGTGAATTCTTTTGTAGTTTTATTTCAGGGCTAAGTATATGAGCTAGGAACACGCTATTAGTATTCTTCTACAAACATCTTGACTTCTTATTGCTGTTGTGTAGAATGTCCAGATTTACATTGTGAAGTACTCATTTACAATCCTTTCTACCCACACTAAGTACCTTTAAAAATACATCATCTGAGACAAATACATGGTCCAGAGCTCGTTGAAAAATTGGTCCACATTTACAACTGACTATGACTTTATTACAAGTCACAGATAACACATTATTTGAAATCTGGCCAGTACAGCAACATGCCAAGGAAAACAGTGTATATATATATATATGTGTATATACACACGTATCCTGCTGCAAGCACATTTTTTTTGTTTGTTTTTTTTGTTTTTTGTTTTGCTACAAGACAGATTGTTTGGAAGGATGATCTTCTGAGAATCTCCATTGCTACAATTCTCCAGGGGCTGCTTAAGGAACATTGCAATACCAGAAAACCATGACTTTCCATACTATACAGTCTAGGACCAGAACTTTTATATCAACTTACACAGTTTACTAGGTTTTACTCAATATGTAAACTCTCTTTGTGTATCAGTGGCAACATGTAGAAGCTGTCTGCTTCACCTTAGTAGTACATATCTCATTACTATTCATTCTGTGCCGGCTTGAATAACTTTTCTTCAACCATGTTCTCCATAACACAAGAGTCTTGTGTCACTACAAGAGCTTCTTACCACAAAAGCAATGGCTGTGGTAGTGTTAATGGAAGAACATGTAAAACAGATTCAAGACTTGCAGTGCTAAGTCCATTCTCATTAATAACTGTACTTTGCTAGAAATAGAAGGTGAATTTTTGGAATAGCAAGACAAAAATCGTGACAGGCATCCAAGGGTATGAAAATATTCTTATCTCTAATTAAAATTACTGACATGTACACTCACGGACTAGTCACAGTAATTCATGTTTTGGACTGATCACACATTATAAATTCACCATATGGGCTGTTCTGTAGAATGCTTTTATTTCCACACCCTCCAACTCTCAGAGCTAAGAAAATAACACAAACATTGAACAAGACTCAAACAGTGCATTAATATTGGTTCTCTGTTTTGTTCTACTTACTGTGGCATCATCTTCAAAAACCGACAGTCCATGTTTTTTTTATCATGAACTAAACCAGGAGGTTTAGATGTTTAGAAAACTTTCCCAGACCCCAGATGTAGAAATTCACATGTATTTTATTTCCATGTTCAGTTTGTATTTTTAAAATGTGGTAACAGATTTTATATACACTTTAGCCATAGGGCCCTCTTCTTCACTGAGAAGTTGCTGCTTTTTACTTCCCTTTGGGCTCACTGAAGGAGCTCTTGACCCCATGCAGCTGGCTAGTTGAGAGCTGAATAAACCTACACTGCAGGGCATAGAATCATGTTGGTAGTTTTTATTTAAACAGAAGAATCATTATAGTGTTCTTATAGTTATTCCCTGAGGATGATTCCATGTGTGAGTCTTGTTATTTCGTTTACTGCATATGGCTAGACTGTGTTCAGTTACACAAGGATTGAAGTATTTTACATTATTCTAGTTTTAGTTCAATAAGATCATTCTATCTTTAGAAAAGCCTAATTTTTGTTAAACAAAAATGAATATTAGGCATAGAATTGCAAATGTGAAACCAGATCCTTGGTTACCATAAATCAGCATTGCTCCACAGAATTAAATTGTCATACAAATTAACCCCACCTGAGGGTTGTCCAATCTTCTGTTATAATTAGGATTGTAATCTCAAACCACTAGCAAAATATTGTTCAAACAATGGGGAACAGTAAGAAAGAAGTGATGTGTTTACTTACTTTGGGAAACTGTACGCAGGCTTCCAGAGACATTCACATTTCTTTTAACAAAGTATAGAACTGTAAAACAGAATTTAAAATAAATGTGAAAATATTTAATTAGTCTGCACATTCAATTATATTTAGGAGAGTATCCGTATAAGCGATAACAACAAAGTTATATCTTTCTATTAGAATACTCTATTGTTGAGGCATTGACAGGAAAGTTGTCTTTCGAAGATAGTCACACTGGGATGCATATTGAACACAATGACAGTAAGAAATATGCTTTTTTTACTTGAAGTTATATGAATAAAATTCGATGAAATGCTGACAGGAAAAACATTCTTTGGTGCTGGAGGAAAAGTGGTTTTCCTGGGTTTAGTTATAAAAATATATTGTGGTTCTTATTTGCTTTCCAGGTTATAGTAAAAATAAACAACCCTTCATTAACTATTCCTTTTCACTCTTCTCCTGTCAGTAATTTAGGGACTTTCCATTACTGAAGCTGATTAATAACCATGCCTATTGTTAATTTGTCCGACAACTCTTAAAACCTATCATATTTTTTTACCTTCACAACATCCTTTTGCACAAAAATTTCCAGAATTCAATTAGGCCATTAATAAGTCCGTATAAGGCAGGTATCTCTCAAAAGAGGCAAGCATTATGCAGAGAATAGATTCTCATTTAAAAAAAAATAATTCCTTTTTGTAATTTCTCTCAAATCTTTTTATTATTATTCCCTTCTCTATCAATGATAACTTCCTCATGGCAGGCATCTGACTGAAAACGAATATTCTGCGTTTGTTGTTGTCTGTTCTCAATCTGCCGAAGACTCATAGAAGCCAGAAGACAAAACACCCACCAAGACCTGCTAATAAAGGCTACTCCTGTGGTTTGCTACAAAGAGATTTGACATACATTTTTGAAAACCTGAAAAGAATGAGACAAGAACAAAGAAAATATAGTGTTGGCGTGCAGTCTGCAAACAGCTATACAGATACAGAAACTCCTGCTCAGAAGTGACAATGCAGTGCAGTAAAACCCGAAGTTCACATCATCCTATAAGTCTCTAGACTGTTTTGAAGTGTTGTTTTTAGCCATACACTAACACCATTTTACGGCTGATACTATTCATATGTACCCATACATGACAGTTGTATACAGGGATCACAATAGCTTCATTTGAGGGACAACTGAAGTTTATATTTAATGCCATATATCCAAACATATTTCTCTGAGATAAATCCTACATGCCACCTGAAAACAATGCCATTACTCGCTGTGAAACTCAATGTATATTATGAACATCAGTTTTGAGTAACATCCTACTGTATCTGAGTATCCTACATCCAAAACCAGTTATTAATACAGAAATCTGAATTTCAATGCCCCCTCAAAAAAAAACCAAAACCCAAACAAAAAACCAATAACTCTCTTGAAAGTTTCAGTATTTGAAATTTTCAGTATTTCCAGCTTTTTCTTATTTCTAATTCTTTCCCTGAATTCTTTAAGCCTTTCCAAAACACATATACTATGTATACAGACCCATTCTGTATTCTCCTAGCCAGAAAAATATAACATCTGGTAGGAACCTGGATCATATTACTCTTTGGATACAGAGCTACATCCAGAAATCAGAATTTAAATTAAGTTAAGGCTATTATATACCATTGCCTTTTTACTTCTTGCAATAAGATCGAATCAAAACCTTAATACAGCAATTTTTTCTATTTATTAGAGCTGGTAAAAAAATGAAACAGATCATTACCTCTTTTCCTGCTTTTCAGTATGAAACTCAGAGTTTAGTTTCTGTATCAATAAGCTTTCACATTCTTTTTAATTTCTGAAATTAATTTGCTGTAATTTTAAAATGTTATAAGTTTTGGAAATGTTAAACATGTTATTTATGTTTGCTTTAAATTACTCAACCCATTATGTTTGCTGCCTAAGGCTATAATCAAACAAAAGCTGAGCCAGGTCCTTAAGTCTTTATTAACTTATCTTCAGATAACCATGGCAATGCTTGGCTCTTGTGGGGAATTTTGTTACTTATTTCAAAAGCATACAGTTCAGTTAATACACATGAGTTCAAGAGAATAATAAAGACAAATTATATGAAAAAATGAAAGCACTGCACTCTACCGTGCATCATTTAAATGCAAACATGTAAGTTCACTCCTCTAAAAGAAAAAACATACAGACTTATAGACTGGATTTGAGGTGGAAACAAATGTTTTGATTTTTTAATAACTTCTTAGAGTCTGTTGTTGGGTTCATCTTCTCTCTTTACCTTTCCTATATGTTGTTCTGTCCTGTTGACCTTCTGTTTGATACCTGCAAAATCCTTCTCTCTCTCTCCTCCACTCTTTCCACACTTGAGAAGAATTTTGATTCCATCTCCTTCATACTTTCCTACTTGGTAGCTGTAGACCACAGTAGGTCCTCTGTAACCTTCTCTTCTTCAGACTGAACAAACCCAGTTGTCTCAGCCTCTTCTCACATTCCATGGGCTCCTGTGGTAAATGGCGTGGGTTAGGAGTGACTGAAAATCAATTATAAGGGAGTATACAGGAACCAGGTAGTAATTTATGGGCAAGACACATGTAAGTCTCTATGAGATGTACAGAGAACCTTTGAGAAGGGCAGACTGCAAGCATCTGCAATAGTGACAGCCTGTTTAGGTGCTTCAGAAATCTGAATGGGAGGTTCAAAACTAGGTATTCTCTACCCAACCCTATAACTAACAGGATCTGGGGTAACCCAGGGAAAGACATGGAAGAAACCCTGAGAGACCTTGGAGACAGGACAGAGGAGATACAGGGCCCGGCCCCAGGTTCACACAGCCAGGATCCCTGCACTTGACACCTGATATTTCTCTAGGACTACCTTGTCTTCCCCATGGGACAGGGAGGACTTATCACTTGTTAACATTAAATACACCCGTAACCATATGTACACTGGTATCCAAGTCCATTAAATCTCTGCACCATCAATTTTGTATTAAACCACAAGAATGACTGTTGTCAGAAGTGGGATACCACTAGACTACTCAGATATCTGTAACATAGGGATGGATGACGTTAGGATCTGCAAACTGAGGCTGTGCAGAAGCTGCCTCTGGGTAAAGGACTGCCATGATAGAAGGGTGCATGCACCTGCTTAATTCCCAAGTTTGGTCAGTGAGCTGGAGGATTGTTCATGCCTGATGGTGTATGAGATGGCAGACCAGAGATAGAGATGATACTCATTGGTGAACCAGAGAATGAAACATAGATCTCTCACTAGAGACTTACTGAGGACATTTATGAATGTGAATTATGTGCCATGGTAAAGAAAACTCAACAGAGAAACTATTTACCATATATTTCCTACATAATTTTTATCTGTCTTTTGAGCTCATTTAGAAATCCTAGTCTACTCTTTGGTAGTTCAAAATTATAAATGTTAGTAAGTGAATACAAAACCTTCCTCTCAGAATTTCTGTGAGTAGGCAACTGACATGAAAAATAATATTTCTGGAATTTTCACAGAAGAAATTTTATTTTCGCCCAACAAATTAAATATGTCCTCTTCTCCAGGCTGAACAGCCCCAACTCTCTCAGCCTGTCTTCATATGGGAGGTGCTCCAGCCCTCTTATCATTTTCATGGCCCTCCTCTGGACTCACTCCAACAGCTCCATGTCCTTTTTATGTTGAGGACACCAGAACTGTACACAATACTTCAAGTGAGTCTCACAAGAGCAGAGTAGAGGGCAGGATCACCTCCTTTGACCTCTTGGTCACGCTTCTTTTGATGCAGCCCAGGATACACTGGCTTTCTGGCTGCAAGTGCACACTGACGGCCCATGTTATGCTTCTCATCAACCAACACCCTCAAGTCCTTCTCTGCAGGGCTGCTCTGAATCTCTTCTCCACCCAACCTGTAGCAGTGCCTGGGATTGCCCCGACCCAGGTGTAGACCTTACACTTGGCTTGGTTAAACTTCATAAGGTTGGCATGGCCCACCTCACAAGCGTGTCAAGGTCCCTCGGATGGCATCCTTTCCCTCCAGCATATCAACCGAACCACACAGCTTGGTGTCGTCGGCAAACTTGCTGAGGGCGCACTCAATCCCACTGTCCATGTCGCCGACAAAGGTGTTGAACAGGACTGGTCCCAACACCGATCCGTGAGGACACCACTCATACAGGTTTCCAACTGACATCGAGCCATTTACCACAAGTCTTGCCTGCGGCCATCGAGCCAGTTCTTATCCACCAAGTATTCTTAGGAATATTAAAATATTGTTAATTTATAGCCTTTTAGAGAAACTATACCCCAGCGACAATTTGGACAAACATGCTCTCATTGGAAATATTTTCTGAAACTCTGTTTTAATTAAAACATTAAATAGCACAAATCTTTTTAATAAAAACAATTAGTTTTGATACCTCTTTATATTAATTTGAGAACATTAAATTTAATTTTTTTTTTTTTCTGGCTAATTATGCAAAATGAAATGTTCACGTAGCAGACCAATGTTGTTTGTATTACTAGGTCCAGTGATCCTAGTACAGGTCTGTGGCAGAGGTTCATACTGACTTCATGGTAGAGAAGAGACCAAGATATAATCACCTTGTCTCCTCTTCCAGAGGGAAGAAACCTGGGTTCTAAGGTCAGTTAAGAAATTTGACATAGGCCAAATTTGCTAACACATTTTTGGGAACAGGAAGCTAGGACATGCATAGGGTTTTATTCTCAGACGTTAATCTAATGTGGGCCTTTAAAGAAAATTTGGGTTATTTCTTTTCCTAAGATCACAAGATCTGTAGCGTAACAATCAGATAATGTGTTAAGGTGTATGTAAGAGCAGACGTTACAGTTGCTTTGCTATTGTGTTTGGAAAAAATGTCATTGAAAATTTGGGACCACCTGAGTATGTTACCTTATCTTCTGCTGCCATGTCAGAAAGCGCAGAGATGTTAAAAAGTCCTATGCAACCTGCTGGTCACGTGTGAGTATTGTGCAGCATCTCAATAACACTAGACATATGCTTAAGCAATTAACTTGGTCCTGGGGCTTCCAAAGTTGCATCTGTTTCTTCGAAAATGCATGTTAGCAAGTGAAGAAAACTGCATTCCTTCTCTGAGGTTAGAAGGATAGAATGGCATTAGTCCTGAGATGTATGGATATAAAATCTGATGCTTTGAGTAGTCACCTCTGATATAGGATACCGCTTTCCAGTGCTGATGTAGCATACGTATTTCAGGCAAAGAAGAAAAGCAATGGAAAGAATACTTTTAACACAGTGTTAAGAAAAATCCTGATTTTAATTAGGCATATTCCAGATGAATAGAAAAGATTTATATTACTGTTTTCCAGCTGTAAATGCAAGGAAAGGTAGAAGAGTTGGAAAAGAGAGTGAGTTGAAAGAGGAAAGACGGAGAGGATGGAAGACAAAAAAATGCTGTGCTGCTCACGCACCCATTAAACTCTAGCATCTGGGATTTTACTTCACAGGATCTACATAACTGTCATTATTAAAAGCCTATCAGCTATAACAATGGATGGGTCAGGCTAAAGACCCACTTACATTTGTTCTCCATTTCACAATAGCCAAGACTAGGTACTAAAGAAACACTCTAGGAGGTTAAAAAGAGTTTTCGGTAGCTCTTCTCCTAACTTACTCTTCCACTGTTTAATCATCAGGGATTCAATGAACTGAATGCTATAGCAATTATATATTTCTGTATTATTACAGAAATATATTTTACTATGTATTTTAATTATAGGAATTTATAGAAATTACAAACAATGCTTTCCAATATGAACACTTTAGGATCTGGTTATTTTTATTTTTCTACATATAGAATATATAGAATAAAAATACAGTGATTTATAGCAGTTAAAAACAATAGTTTCCAACAGGAATGCTTTCTGTGGATCTCATTATTACAGTTACAATTATTTTGGTTTGATAAAACTGCAAAATATTATGCAATGATCTCAAAATAATTACACTTTAACCACTTCATGGAAAAACTTTTGTCTCTGTAGAGGGTTAAAGAGTGACTTGCATTTCTTTAAGAGTATAAGTCTTCTTATTTGCATAAATGGAGAAAGCCCTGAAAGATCTATTTCACTTGCACAGTCCAAGAGATGACTCATATATAGGTTTGCAAAATTCAGTTTCTACAAGGGCACCTCCATACTACCCTGTGGAAGTAGGATTAATCTAAACTAGGTAAAATGTTGGTGACAGTCAACAAATGTGCTGAAGCATGGGGCAATTCACCTATAGTTCAGCTCCTGCTTTAATATTGTTATGACCTTCTACAAGGCTCATAACTCCACATACTAAGATTAAACAACTGGTACGTTTGTTCAGGACAGTATATTTATAGTGAGATTTCATAAACATAAACCCTAATGATTCGTCAGCCTTCATAATTACAAACAGTTTAAACCTACACATGCTTTAGATGTATAAAAATGAAATATCAGTGCATTTTATGAAAGAATCATAGAATCATAGAATCGTAAGGGTTGGAAAGGACCTTAAGATCATCTAGTTCCAACCTCCCTGCCTTGGGCAGGGACACCTTGCACTAAACCATGTGGTCCAAGGCTCTGTCAACCTGGTCTTGAACACCGCCAGGGATGGAGCACCCACAACCTCCCTGGGCAACCCATTCCAGTGCTTTCACCACCCTCACTGTAAAGAACTTCTTCTTATATCTAATCTAAACTTCCCCTCTTGAAGTTTGAAGCCATTAGCCCTTGTCTACCACTACAGTTCCTAAGGAAGAGTCCGCTCCCAGCATCCATATAGGCCCCCCTTCAGATACTGGAAGGCTGCTATGAGGTCTCCACACATCTTCTCTTCTCCAGGCTGAACAGCCCCCACTCTCTCAGCCTGTCTTCATATGGGAGGTGCTCCAGCCCTCTTATCATCCTCGTGGCCCTCCTCTGGACTCGCTCCAACAGCTCTATGTCCTTTTACGTTGAGGACACCAGAACTGTATGCAGTACTCCAAGTGAGGTCTCACAAGAGCAGAGTAGAGGGGCAGACTTTAATTTCTGCTAATGGCATCCTCCTTTTGATCCCTTCTGCCATTATCTCTGATTTTACAAGAGTGATATGAGTGTACTGGTTATATGAGAATGTAATTTCAAATATTGGTTCTTTTAAAATAGAGTGTATTCATCAAGTAGTGGTTTATGCATGTGAAAGTATACTAATTATATACTAATTGATACTGGGTTTTTGAATTATTTCTCCTTATTTTGTCATGTCTTTCAAAGCTCTTTATCTCTGAAAAACTGCATAAACATTATTTCTAAAGAACAGATTATGTTAAAAAAACCAACATAAACTATTTCTTATGTTAGATCTATATTAGAATCACTGTTTCAGTTTCACTTGAACAAAAATTGCTTCATAATATTTTGTTGTATTAAGTATATTAATAAAATTATATATGACATACATTCTTTATTTCATTAATAACGAAAACTGTGGAAATTACACAACACAAGATTCTCTGAAGTTCTGTTTCATTTGTTAGTAAAAGGTTTCACTAGAACAGTTTTAACATTTTTTCTAACATTGTTATGTTACTGAGATGGCTTTTTTTGTAATGCTGACGTTACATCTGCTAAGCATATAAAACATAATTCTCAATCACAGTAATGCCTGAAGTGACCAGTGTGTATTGTTGAGACTTTGACTGGTAATAAAGAACAGCGCAACAGCATACCATGAAACCAAGTATCACAGAATGGTTTAGGTTGGAACAGACCTTAAAGATATCTAGTTCTTGACCCCCCTCCCATGGGCAGGGACGTCTTCCACCAATCTTCCATCTTTAGACCAGGTTGCTCAAAACCCCATCCGATCTGGCCTTGAACATTTCCAGGGATGGTCCACCCACAACTTCTCTGGGCAACCTGTTCCCGTGCCTCACCACCCTCACAGTGAAGAACTTCTTCCTAACATCTAAATCTCCCCTCTTCCAGCTTAAAGCCATTCCCCCTTGTCATATCCCTACCACGGCTTGTCAAATTCCTTCCCTAGAAACCACACAGCCTTCCAGCTTCCAGCAATCATGGATTAGAAACTTCCTAACCATGAAGATAACACAGACACCTGAATTTTATTTTGGATCACTTACTTTATTCTCTCTCTCCCTTACATTCTCTCAAAAGCTTTCATTATTTTAGTTCAGTAAATGCAAAGATCAGTGATATAAAAACAATTGTATCTATAGTGAAACCTGTGAGGTAAAATAAAGCTGATTCAAAAAAAGAATCCTGCCCTTTTTTTATGTTTATAAATACATATTTTGCAGATTTATGTTGAGTTCTTTTCACAAGGCCTCTGCCTAACAGTGTAGTTTCCAAATTAACCCACCTACTCTGGACCTCAGATATACTTTTGCATAATTTCTTCAGGGTCTAGATGTAATCTATCATTTCAAGCCTTAGAGAACAGAACTTAGCAGATGATAAGATTTGGTGGTGAAATAGCAATGGATCTTATTAAAACTATCCCTAAAAACAATGAAGTGAATGCTGATCTTCTATAACTGCAAAGTTCTCTGTTGAAAACAGCATTAAGAAGAGATTTTCTTGCCTAAATATAAGCTTATTGTGTCATTTCAGGTATTCTAAGGTATCTATCTGAGAAATATGCAAGGAATTAACTTTCTTTTGTACCGAAATTAGTGAATCTTACTCATCCAGGTTGCATCCTAATATGAATTCAGCACTACCAATCAGAGGGAAAAATACCCCCCCTTTCACATACTCTAAGACAAAATAGAATCAATACAGTTTATTAATTCATTAACAATACAATAATTAGCCCAGCAAACCAGGGATAAACTCAGGAGCAGTATCAACAGTAGGAGATAAAGCATGGTGCTAGGCACTTACAAAATGCGAATGAACACCTAGATATATCCTATATGCCATTCTCTCTTTCCCCCTACGTGAACATGTGGTTATGTGCATACCACCTTCCACAGGAACTGTGGATTACAAGTGCAGATCCCCTCTTCTGGGAGCGGGTTCTCCTATTTGCATGACTGTCTTGTAGAAGACATGGATATTCAAGCTTTATATGCACTTGCCACTTTCTGTAGCTTGCTGATGCACTCACAGTTGAGAAAATGCCCCGTAAGGTCCCACATGCACACTCACAGTGGGTGTCCCTAGTTGCACTACATAATGACAACCCACCAGCTTGGTGCAAGGCTGCTCCTGATGTCCCATGAGGCCTATTTTATCAGATCTGGGTGCCATGACTTCCACCAGTAATCAGAACCAGGTTTTGACTGCTATTCTTTTCTTTTCCAAAGTCTCTCCCAACCTATTGCATATTTTACTGCTTCTTCTAGATTTATTTTCAGGCTAACTCCTTCTTTGTTTCAAAAAAACTGCTTGTAATCTCCGGATTTCTGCTCAATTCAGCTGATGGATGTCTTCCTCTTTAACCACAAGAAAGAACAAATACTAAATCTAACTGTTCTAACAGACACACCTTTGAAGTCTTTTTCCTCAACCGGCACGAAATTTTGTGTCTCATTCCTACATACCGAACTCTTCCCAAGCCCTGTACAGGGAGGGTAAGTAACATAGTTAACTGGCTCAATGGTCAAGAAACCCATCTCTCTCACCTTACTAACTCTAGCCTTAGAAATCACCATATTACTGAACTCAAGCATAAGGCTCATTTTCTCTGGTGTTCTCACTCTGGCAGAACAGACATTCTCACTTCGGCAGAACAGACCCAGCTGTTCTATGGTGAAAGAAGATGGCAGAATACTCTAGAAGTTGGTAGGAGGGAAAGTCTAAAACATGGGTTTTTAACTCAGAACTCTAAAAATTAGAGGGATTTAAGGCCTGAGAGTAATGTTCTTGCCTTAGACTATTTTCTAGCTCATAACAATAAAATAAACCTAAGACCAAGTATTATTTTTCTTGAAATGTAAAGTTTCAATCCTTTTAGATTTCTGTGGCAAGGCATTCCAAAATAAACTCTTCAGAACTAACTTTTTATTTGCTTAAAATCCTCTGTCTTCAGTTTTCGTGAATGTTCCCTTGTTTATATGTTAGAAGACAAGAAGTTCATGATCGATTTTCTCTGAATCATTCATTGATTTGCAGGCTTGTCATATCTTTTCTGGTTTTGGTTTTTGGGGTTTTTTTTTTGTAACACAAACACTTCTTCAGTTTTTTTCTTAATGTAGGAGTTTCTCTGTGCCTTTGATTGTTCCCACTACTCATACATAAGCCTCGTCAACTTCTGCAGTATTCTTTTTGAGATTGGTGACTAACAGTGCTCAGCTGATACTTCATTATTATTGGCTAAATAATAAATAGTAATAAAATATATATTTATAGTTAGAAACATATACAGCCTAAGTAATATCAATTTACAAACCAGTATCATACACAGTATAAATACGCATTAAATGTAATTAAAGACAAATAATTGCAATAAGCACAATGTGCTCTACAAAATAATATTGCATGTATTATTTACTATTTATTTTCTGTGACAATATCTCACTCAGTTTAGCAGTTGAAAGATTTTCCTTTATATTTGGTTTTCTTTCTCTGTTTCTGGGGGTTTTATTGTTTGGTGGTTTTCATTTGCAATAAGATTTTGATGCATATTTGGAAGAAACAGAAACACATGAGACAAAATCATAAGCATCAAGAACATATGAAGGACTTCGGGACTGCCTAAGTAAGGAGGACAGACTAATTAAATAGGTGATCTAAAGACAGTGTAGAAAATTAGCACTGCCACAGTTAGGAGACTGAGACAAGAAGTTCATTCTGTGTAAACAGTAATCCTGAGGGACTGAAGGACTGAAGGAGTTGATGTAAAGTTAGGGGATAACAAGCATTAAATTACTGGAATCTAGCTCCTTCATGATAACTAGGAAAATTTCTTGTTTTTCAGATACTGAAGTAGAATCTAAGATCATTTTTACGTAGTCAGTAAATATATATAAAGCTATCAAGAAAATTAACCTAATTGTTCATAAGTTTTAGCTACATGTATAAAATAATAAACTTTCATGTCTATCAAATGTTGGAGCTGATAACAGTTTAAAAACCTTCAAACAAAGATGAGAGAAGTTCATGGAAGTCAACAGCCCCCTGGACTATTAGATACATATTAGAACCATATATTCTGGCTCTGCACCAGAAATTTTTCTAAGTAAGACAGCTTATTGGGGGACGTATTGACATCTTTGTACCTTCACTTTACCTTAGACACCTGCAGAAGCATCAAACACACAGAGCGTATGAACTGGAAAGTTCTTTGATCTGATTTATATACTCATTCTTACGTTCTTATATTTATTTCTTCTGCTATCTGAAGAAGTCTGTCCACTGAACCTTAAATTTTCTAGTCATCTGTACTGGGTCTCACTAGGATGGGGTTAATTTTCTTAATGTTTGTATGGTGATGTGATTTGGGTTTGAGATTAGAACAGTGTTGATAACACACCAATGTTCTATCACTAAATAATGTCAAGGCTTTTCATTTTTTTATACTCTGTCCCTGATGGTAAGTATCTAGGTATGAGCAAGAGGTTTGCAGGGTGCACAGCCAGGTCAGCTGAACCAAATTGACCAAAGACACATTTCATTACACATGAAATCGTTCTCAGCAGTTGAAACTGGGGGTTTAGTCTATCCAAAGCAGTTGTCGCTTGGATACTGGCTAGGTATCAGCCTGCTTGTGGGAGGTGGTGAACGATTGCCTTGACATCACTTTTTTTTTTCCTCTCTCCTTCTTTCACTTATTAAACTGTCTTTATATTGACCCATGAGGTAAAGAATGCTTTTGTTCTTCCAATTCCGTCCCCTGTCCTGCCAGGGAGAGGGAAGAAAGAGAGGAGGTGAGTAGCTGGGTGGGTGATTAGTTGCTGGCCAGGATCCACCCACCACATACTCCTTAACATTAATTGCTGATGCCATTATGATTTTGTGGTGGTTAAAAATTCAACTTTTCAAAAGGAAGAATAATGAAAATAAGGTTATCTGAAGAATTGTAAGTGAATGTACAAAGTTCTTGCTCCTAACTGCATAAACACATGAGTTCCAATGCACCTGTTCTTTAATCCATGCACAGTTTACAGTACTCCTCTCTACCGTATTTTATATTTATTGTTCATTAAGAAGCAATTGCATTTAATAAGCACATACTTTTCAAAATCCTACTTTGAAAAGAGAATTATTAGTTACTTCACAAACATTTGTGCAGCACTCAGGCATCTGGTACCCAAGTGTCATATTGGTTATTTTTGCTGAAACCCTACAATAATAATGTCATAAATGGAAAAAATCAAAATGAAATCCATATTTAACTTTCAGACTCTCAGAGAGTGATTTGGATACCAAAGCATGGACATTCAATGCTACTTAGAACAGCCTAGAGCATCCAACACAGTCAGGTGAGGTCCACAGAACTGACAAAGGATTTGTGAAAGACTTGCATCTTCATGAAACAGTAGGTGAATGCTGTGAGGAATAATTTAGCATTGAAATGGTACTGCATGCCTATGTGTGGGCAACCCAATCAAGCTGCAGTGTCTCAGGTTAGTTAAATTAGCCAAAAACTAGGAAGAATTAAACTGCCCTAGAAATAGTCATAAGGATATATTTACAAGAAAGGAATGTATTTACAAGGAGAATACAGATAGACCAAAGTTTGGGTGAACTTCAGTCAGAAAGAGTTAAGTTCAGTCATGTTAGTAGTATAACTTTCAGTATTTCCTACCACCAAGAATAACTTATTGGCTTAGGCAATATGAAACAGTGTCTTTGTTTCTGTCCACTGGCTTAGTGTGTCTGGTTAGCTGAAACACAGAGTGGGAATTTTCTCTGTGCTTTCTTAAATAAGCCCAACTTATGCCAGATAAGGAATGGCTTAAAATCCTTTCTTACAACTAAAGCTACCTAACTCATATCTTTGGGTACGGATGACTGCCTCTCTCTCTTATTTTAAACACTCACAGAACCTGTCACATTAGGTAAGTGTAACAGTTGTCCAGGAACTGAGATACTAAGGTTTACTTTTCTGCTTAGCTTTGAACTCATACCTATTAGACAAGGTAGAGGTGAAGCCACATTGGAAGACAAATATACAATGATCTTTCTATTAAATATGATCATAACTCACAGAAAACCATCAGGAAGAAACAGTGGAATCTAGATTCTAAAACCTAGGAAGGTCCATTTTACATGTGAATAGTACAGTGTTTCAGTTCCTGTTTCCAGGACCATGTATGCACTACTGTAAAAAGTCATGCAAAGAAAGGAATTACCCGATCTACTTTATAAATCCTTAAAGGACAATAGTATAAGATAAATGCCAATGTGTCTAATTCACTCTGAGGATGTCTCCTGCATTGCAATAGCCGCTAAATTGCTTGCTTATGGAGATTGGTATGCAACTTTCTAGCATTATAAGGATAACAATGTTGCTTCAGATAAGCAAAGAGGGATTCTAGAAAACCCTCTTCATCTACAGATTCCCAGGGTGCATTATGCTTGCACTTTGAGTGGTTTACAGAGCTGCATCAAGTAACAACATCAGCCTTACATCTGTTCTTCCTGTCTCCCAGTAACACATGCTGTGGGAAACAGTTTGGCAGAAACAGAACGTGCTTGAAAAGATATCAAAGGTATAGGCCATAAGATAGATCTGAAAAAAATTATGCCTACTTGTCCTGAAGGTTACTTTCATGAGTTCAGACACACAATGTTGAATGTAATTTCTTAATATTGTAGAAACCCCCCAATATTTTGTTTTTGTTACAAATATGACCATTTCCGCTATTTCATCCACTTTATTGTTTTTTGAATAAAACTCAATATACTAGTTTACATTATAAAACTTCCTTTATTTAGACTCTAAATAAAAAATGCTATTTCCTAATTTGTTCACTTAAACATGCCTGATCAGTTTTGCTGCTATGGTTACTGCCAAATATATTCTCCCAGAGGCTGGAACAGAACATATGTGAAGCAGGTATCAAATCCTCTATCTGTCAACATTACATGCAAAAGATGCGAAGGCAGTATTTCTGAACTGCCAGTTTCTGAATCCCTGCATAATCTTTTACTTAACTACAAACTAGACCCAGGTGGGATATTTCCTCATCCCAGGAATCACTACTAATCTCCCAGTCAGACACAGTGTGACCACTCACGTTCCCATTATCCAATTTGCAACTTAAAAGGTAGTGATGAGGAAATTATTCCATTGATTCCATTGGTTGCAAATAAACACACAAGTTGAAATAAACAAAGATATTTGCAAGTCCCTGTGTGCACTAATAGGCTCTAATGATCTTGATCAGCTTCACCTAGGGCTTTCACCCACATCAGTGGGCCCAGGTTGAGCTATTAAAAGCTCAACCAAAGGGGTTCAGTTCCTGTCTGAGCTATGTTGACGAAGTATTATTTTCTAGCTGTAACCACAGCCACGAAGTCTCCTGATCTGGACCTCCACTTACAGACTGACTTGGACCTGACAGAATGTATGTTTTTTTCAATCAATAGAATAGCTAGGAGTGACATTATTGAGGCCTTTAAATGCTTAAAAGGGGCCAATAAGAAAGACGGGGAGAAACTTTTTAGCAGGGCCTGTTGCTATAGGATGAGGGGTGATGGCTTTAAGCTAAAAGAGGGGAGACTCAAGCAATGTAAGGAAAAAATTTTTTTACAAGGAGGGTGGTAATCTTGCAGGGGATTGGACTAGATGACATTTGAAGGTTCCTGCCAATCCCAGTGATTTTATGATTGATAGAGCTTGGTTTTAACCCTGTCTCATGACTACAGAATTGCCTAGTGGTCATTGGACCTGAGCCTAACTGTGATATACAGACTGTGTAGCACAGCAGCTTGAGCAGACAGGTGAGTGGGATGGTAAGCACTCACCTCAGGGCTAAGGCCCAGGCTGCGAGGTCTGCACTGGTTTCTCTTGTGGTGGCCAGCGTCAGCACCCAGATGGAGATGATGAAAGGGGAGGCTGCAGAGCAGACCTCAGATTGTAGAAAGTGCCTTGACTTGTCTCTTGAGGCAAGGGGGAACAGAGAACTGGGATGTATACAGGGTGCCCTGGTGAGGGAATTTCTGCAGTAAATGAGAGCTGTGGGAGATTGTCAAGAGACAAAGAGACATCAGGGAAGCTAAAAGGAAGCTGGACTAGTGGCTTCAAGACCAAACTGCAGGGGCCACAATCATTCTCCCAGCACAAACAGAAAAGGGGGGGGGGGGAGGGTGTGGAAATAAGAGGAAGAAGACAAATAAAAGCAAGGAGCTTTCTCCAAAACCCAATGTCTCCACCCAGAACTGCTTCACAGCTCTGCAGGGGGGCTAACAAGGCAACACCCACCATAAGGGAGCAACAATCAGTTGCTGCACCAGTAAATAGGATTCCTACTAGTGCAGCCAGGAAAAAGTGGTGAGTGATAGTAGTAGGTGACTCTGAAAGGTACAGAGGCACCCATCTGTTGGCCTGACCCAAACTCAAGTGAGGTGTTGCCTACCGGGGGCTTGGATCAGAGTTGTTGATGAGAGGTTGCCTCATCTAGTAAGTCCTACTCACCATTAGGCACTCCTAGTGGTTGATATGGGTGCCAGTGATATTGACAGCAGCAGTCTTGGAAGTGTTAAGAAGGACTACAGAGCCCTGCTAAAGGCAGTTAGGGACTCAGTTTTTTCATCAATCCTCCAGGTCAAAGGGGAGGACCTTGAAAAGGCCAGGTGAATCTGACTATGGCTTTAAAAACAAAGAATGGACTTGTCAACCGAAGGGAAGGATTCCGTAGGTCTGTTCACTATCTAGTTAGTCTACCATACTGAGTTTACTTATTTTGCTCTATAAAAACACAATGATTTGAGAAAGTATTTTTGACAAACTTCTAGCTATGTATTTTCTAGACTCTCAAATGTAAGAAAACAGGAAGATACTCTTAAAATATTAATTTTAATGCTATAGACCATTTCTGCTGCATTTATTCCACAAAGCATAACTTGGTGAACTTCCCAACAAAACCTCAGTAAAATTGTGCTTGAGTACAATTGAGAAAATCATACTCAACTGAGGCATATATCTTAAGTGATTTCTTTCCAAGAGTCCAGGAAGAGTCTAAAGCAGAGCAAAAAATGAGAAGTTTCAGGTGCATTAAAGGAAAAAGTTACTCTGCAGTTGAGCTGTTATAAAAATGGCACCAAGTAAGAAATTACTGATCTCCTGTTTACTGCAGTTTAGGTCTTTCTTTGTAATTATATGCCCTCTCTACTCCACAAGTGTGATTCATAGCCTGTAATTACAATAAGCTCCTTCCTTTAAGAAAAGGAGCTTCAAAAATAGGAGCTCTGGGGATAAAAAAAAAAAAAAAAAAAAAAAAAAGAGTGGATAGCAAGGGAAAAGTACTGAAACAACAACTTCTAAGATGGTTATGCTACAGATCTATGAATCTTGCTGATTTTTCAAAAGGTACTCCTCAAAACAGATCTTTGAGATACTTGTTGGTAGGATAATCTTGGGTAAGAGGTGACTACACTCTTAAACAACAAAAGCCTAGCAGAACCATAGGCCAATTCATTTAAGGGTGCATTGTGAACAAGCCTATGCATCTTTTCAAATTCTCATAATTTCTAAACAACTTGAAGGCAAAAATATGTTTTTCAGACTAGCCTCCTATGGTGTGTTGGTTTTTTGTTGTGTTTTGTTTTCTATTTTTTGTTTGGGTTTTTTTTTTTAATTGGGTGTTTTTTCACCTAGACTGAAATTACAGCATACCTTAGAGAACAATTTATAAAATTAAAGCAACTGGGATTATAAACTCAAAAACCTGAGGGACCAAGGTCACTCTGTAATGTCAATGTCAAGCACAATAATAACCCCCTTACATCCTAGAATACTCAGATGGATATGCCTTTTAACAGATGACAAAAGCTTTGCACCTGTATTAACCGCAAGAAATGTAGAGGAGGGCAGTAGAAAATCATCTAATTGGGCTGCAGGGTAGTGCTTTCTTTCCGCTTGTGACGTTTTTTAAACCAGAGGCCTTGAGAGACCCTGACTGATCACATGTACTCAATGAAGTACACAGTGTTTGTTACTTGTTCATTAAATCTTTTTACAATAAAGTTAATGATCAAAAATGATATGTGAAAAATGTTTTCTTCCTGTTCATTTTCTTATTACAGTGTTGGAATTATAAGACTATACACAAAAGCAGCAAAGAGCACATTTTTAATAACTTGATCTTTTTTTATTTATTTCTGGTATAAGTAATTAATATTAGAGGAAGAAAAATCCCAGCTCTGTATCAGAACAATATAACTTTGCTTCTATTTGAACTTTTGCTTCTTTGTAAATATATTATACACTTGAGTGTGGTTGATACTTTTCACTATGTTTTAAAGTTATTGAAAAGATCACTACTGTTGTGGATTAGTTGTGCTTATTTCATGAACCTGAATCCAGACTCCATTGCATGGCTGAAGTAGCATTTATTGCAGTAATGTTACACTTCTGCATACAACTTAAAGTTCAGAACTGGGTTTTTTAGTTTTCAGTGCTTTTTTCTGATGACTGTCAATTTTTGCAAACTAGCTAAAATATGACCGTGAATTCCAAAAACAGTCTCTGGTATTAGGATCCTTAGCAAAAAATTGGACTGTCAAAATTGCCAGTATCATCTCTGGACCAGACTGGATTTCTTTGAAGCACTTGACAGCCAAATAGAGTATCATTATTCTCCAGTGACTTTCACCAACTGGAGCAAACCTTGTAATGAGCACATAACAAATCCAAGTCAGATTTTGAATATACATAATTTCCCCCTCTAACTTTTCACATAAATTATTACTCAGTTATTAGTCTCAGTGGGTAAAAAGTTACAAGATTATCCAAATGTTTCAACAGCTGTTTGTCCTAAGTTGGAATAATATCTGTTCAGTATCCAGAGACAAAACCTTCTCAGTGGCTCACAGTTGAAAGGACAAGGAGCAATGGGCACAAATTAAAATACAAGAAATTCTATTTAAACATCAGAAAACATTTTTACTCTGATGGCGATTGAACACTGGCACAGGTCTCCCAGAGAGGCTGTGGCTTCTCCATCCTTGGAGGTATTTAAAATATTATTGGAGGAGATACTGATCAGCTTACTGGAGCTGGACCATACATTGCACGGGGTGGGGGCGTGTAAAAAAGGTGATCTCCAGAGGTATCTCCTGATCTCAGGTGTTCTGTGACTCTGAGATCCTATATTAATTAGACTGCATAAAATGAGACAGCAAACTGCTAACAATTAGAAAGCATAGCTAGTAAAATGGATAAAAACTGACAGGTATGTACTGTGAAATCCCAATATCCTACTGCTTATGCAGTTTTATGAACTGTATACATATGAACATTTTTATATATAAGGAATAACTGATTTGATTCTTTTAATAATCTGTTCCATCTCCCTGCTTATGTATTTTGAATTCTGGTTCTCTCCATATCCATATGCTAAAAACAAAAACATAACAATGTCGGCTTTGCTGAAGATTCCCCTGATTCAGGGAAAAAAATTAATTTATTTCTCCACCAAATGAGAAAAACAGGAGGACTCAGTAACATGGTCTGCAGCACTAACCATAAGAAAAAGGAAAGATTTCCAGACACAGATAAATGGCACAGGCTGTGCTTAAAGAGAATTTTCTATAGCAGTTTCAAAGGCCCACCAAAGTACATTCATCACCTCACAGACTCCAGGAGAATGGGCACTGTAGTTTTGTGAAGTGTTCCGAATAATTGAGTGTAACATTCTAGCTGAGCTAGTATTCTATCTATCAGGTAGTGAGAAAGTGAATCCAAATTACCACATGTGAAAATGATTGATAACAAAGCCACAGGAGATTTTAATCTTTTTGCAGGCCTTACTACATATAGGTACGTGGGATAGTGTCCTCACAACTCACGTAACAACCCGTCAGTACTGTTTGAACTCTTGCATCTAGCATAGGTTTTTTCTCACAGTAGCTTGTGTGAAATTGAAGGCATTATCTTGGGGATGATCTGTCTGCGGTGGACCTCATGAAGTCTGTGATTAGAAAGAAGTGATAAATTCTGTGCAGCCCCTAACACATTACGCAGAGCTTGCAAAGAGTCACTGCTGTAATAGAAGAATGAAAAGGAGATATCGATAGGCTCAGTGGTCCCAGCCTGACTGTATCCAGGAACATTACCATGACCCAAGAAGAAATATTAAATTCCAGACACCCTGTGGGGACATAGAAGATGTGATCAACAGTTTCTTTATGTAAAATCTAAACATAACATAGCTTATTATTAATAGACCCAGAGTTAAACTAAGGTGATGATATGTGTACCTATGTGCTTCCAGCTGAATCAGTGCTTTAAATATGGTAGGATAGAAAAACTGTATCCTTACTGCAGTGATTCCCTTGATAACCGTGCAAAGGAACCAATAGTGAGTTAACTGAGAGCATGCCCTCAGTCTAGTAGTGCAGTTGGTGTGTGGTAGAGATTCTTGGATGTTATGTAACAGCTATGATTCAAGTGCAAAGACAAGTTGCACAATTATGTAGTTAGTCGTATCATTTAACATGGCACAGTGGGAAAGGAGGAAATGGCCACTGCGATCTCCTAGTATGTCCCTGATGTAGTCCAGCATGAAAGTGGTGGTTCTTTTCTGGTTAATGCAACCAGAAAAAAAAAAAAAGTATGTATATGCCTATTAATAAATGGGAAGGTCAAGGCAGTGAATAAATTAAGTGCAAGCATACAAGGACTGCTTCTACAATGACGCATACAAATGGCAGAAAACGTATTTAAAAATTGTTTCTATTTGCTCTGTAGGAAGGAGGTGCACTTGGTGGGATTAAAAATCTCAACATCACAAAAAAACCAAACAGTTGATATGCTCAAAATCTTGTTACCAGCAAAATGAACGCACTACATATATGGAGCTAAGACTCCAATGTTAGCCCACTTAATGTGCTACTAGTCCGAAATATCTAATGAATACAGAAGAGATTTTGTAGTAATACAGATAAAACTTACATAGCCTCCCCCACTAACGCTTCTGAGTATCTGCCACTTTGCTTTAGTACTGAAATCACCCTTCTGCTCTCTCACTGGACCTGAAGATTGACAGTGTCAGTCATCCTCAGGGTTGCTGGGTTTGGGGGTGTGATCACACCTTACCAGTACTCTGAACACTGTGCTGGATGAGTGGGGTGCCTGTAGGTACTGCACCTTTGGCATGGGTCCTCCCTCTTTTGGGGTGTATTGGGGTGACATTTCTGCACCGTATCAGCTGGCAGTCAGTGTCGTTGGGGATACATCTAGACTTCCAAGCATTTAACAAAGATTACAATAATTATAGTTTAGCTTTAAATATGCCCATGATATAAATCCATCTAATGAAGTTAGAAGAAAATTTTCCTGCTATAAACTAATGTATAAATTCATATTGCAGCTATAAATACTAAAGTCAGTGACCAGATACTAGACTAGATGGATCACTTTTTCAATTCATTATGATGGTTTTTATATTTTTATATTCTGGAGGTTTTACTCCAGGGGTAAACTGATAACTCAGACTCTGATTTTGGTGTTTTGAGGAGTTTTTTATTTTAAATGCACTTCCTATGTATCTATTCAGGCTCCCAGTATATTTAAAAGAAGGATTTAAAGATAAAGTAAATGTGGTATTCATTTTATGAACACAAGAAATGAAACAATGCCTGTTCATGAAAACAAATTTTGCCACAATAGTATGAATATATTCTTACTGTATATGAATCCACAAATTTTATTTACGTGTTGTTATTTCAACAAGCACTTTAAATCTGGATAGCTATTTTATAATTTTAGCAAGCAGATTAGAGAGGTAATTGTAACCAAATATTTTGTTGCTTAAACTGAATATCTTTGCACTAATATAAATATTGACTTTAGTCAGTACTTGGAGTTCAGGTTAATTTTTTCCCTTGACATTTTTTCTTGGCTGTTTTGGCCTCTCCCAAAATGCATTAATTATAATTTTCTTAGGGGGAAATAACCCTCACAAAATAATTCCCTCTCCCTCTTAGTTTGTATGCATGCATATAACATACAATATTCTATGATTCTATCTCAACTCATTTCAGTTCTTCTTCTGGAACAATATAGCAACTTTCTATTAAAAAGCTTTGGATGTTTGCCACTAAATTATGCTTAGTGGCACAGAGTAATTCACTAGCTCAACCACCCTTACTTGTTCCTGTTGTATGTAATTTTAATCCAGAAAAAAATGTTGTTGTTCAAAAGGCACCATCAGTACTTATCAAGAAAATCAATCAACAGGAGTAAGAGAGCAAGAAAGGGAGCTTTAATTTAAGTACAAATTAGTGAACTGCAGCTAATGTCAAATGGGCTGCTGACCTTCCTTAACAGAGGCATTAATTAGATGAAAAAAAATGAGTAAATAAAGTGCATGATTTTACATTCCATATGAGGTGCAATGGTCTTACAAAAGAAACCAAAATATTAATCAGAATGCTAAACTAAGAGAATTTTCCTTGCAGGTGAGAATTGGTACAGTAAACATTCATCAGACGAAAGGAGATAGACTGAACTCTCCTAGAGTTACGGTATGTATTTAAATGCACACCAAATATATGGAAAACAAAGGAAAATAGAGCTGGAGTCAAAGTTAATTTTATTTGTGTATATATATGTATAAATGGCAAAATATTCAGTTCCATGAACTCATACTAGAAAAGAATCCATACTTCCATGCTTCTCTTTCATTCTTGTTGTACTTGTGACTCCCAGTTATTTTTAATGATTTAATAAGTATGTATTCGAGGAAGAGTTTAAGTTCCTCATAAGCTTTTCTGTGGTGCTTCTTATCACAGAAAAGTCTTTCATAAATATCAAGGAGTGGTAGATATATTGTATTTACCCATATTATTGCATTGGGTTTACGTGGCAAGGTTTTGGTATGCAGGGATGCAGAAGATGACTTCTGTGATGTCAGCAGAAGCTTTTCCCTTGTTCAACAAAGCCAGTTCCATCTGGCTCAAAGACAGACCCACTGCAGGCCAAAGCTGAGCAAATCAATAATATTGGCAGCAACTCTGTGATAGCATGTTTAAGAAAGAATAAAAACTGCTGCACAATAGCAGTCAAGGGAGAGGAGTGAGAATATGAGAGAGAAATTACACTAAAGACAACAAGGTCAGTGAAGAAGGAGGGGAGAAGGTGCTCCAGGTGCCAGAGCAGAGATTTCCCTGTAGCCCGTGGTCAAGGCCATGGTGAGGTAGGCTGTGCCCCTGCAGCCTATGAAGGGCCATGGTGGAGCAGATATCCACCTGCAGCCCATCATGGACCCCATGCCAGAACAGGTGAAAGTGCGCTGAAGGAAGCTGTGGCCCCGTGGAGAGCCCGTGCTGGAGCAGGCTTGTGGCAGGAACTGTGGCACAGGGAGAGTAGCCAATGCTGGAGCAGATTTTCTAGTAGGATCTGTGACCCCACAGGGGATACACGCTGGAGCAGTCTGTTCCTGAAGGACAGGAAAGGAACCATGCTGGAGCAGTTTGTGAAGAATTGCAGCCCATGGAAAGGACTTATGTTGAAGTTTATGAACTGTTGGTGGGAACCCACAATGAATCTGGGAAAGAGCATTAGGAGGAAAGAAGAGCAGAGAAAATACGTGATGAACTGACCGGAACTCCCATTCCTCACACCCCTGCTATTCTCAGAGGGAGGATATAGAGAACTTAGGACTGAAGTTGAGCCCAAGAAAGGAGTGGTGGAGGAAAGGTGTTTTTTAGATTTATCTTTATTTCTCATTACCCTACTCTGGTTTGATTGGTAGTGAATTAAATTAAATTCCCCAAGACAAGTCTGTTTTGCCCATGATGACAATTGGTAATTGATCTCTCTGTCCTTATCTCAGCCTGCAGGCCTTTCATCATATTTTCTCTCCCCTGTCCAGTTGACAAAGAGAAGTGATAGAATGGCTTGGAGAGCACTTGGTGGCTAGCCAAGGTCAACCCACCACAATTATACCTGGAGAAAGAGAATGATCTACATGTTAAAAACAAAATGTTGGAGTGATAAAGACAAAATTCTAGGGTTTTGATAAGTGACAGCCTAGCCCCTGATTTACTGAGGGGGATGTGTATTTTGATTGTTCGGGGGGTGTGTTTATTTGTTTCTGAGCATCAGCATTCTAACACTATGCAATATTTTCCAATCACACTTCTCATTCAAAGTTGCAAATGCTTAGTGGTTTTGCTAGTGGGAACCCTGATTTTTAGTATAAGCACCAGGGAATGAGAAATGCACAGTTAATGATCACCTGTAAACAGTTGCATTGAAGTAATTTGCTCAGCATCACATTAAAAATCTACAAAGGAATCAAGGAAATAATGCATTCAGATGCCTCAGCTGTTTCTTAGTTGTTGTATTCATTCACCAGGTACTTTCCAATTTGAACAAGAAAGGAGGCTGGGGCTGAGAACACTTACAGCTGTCTCCTTCAACAGTCCAAAATGGATATTTACTTGTGTTGCCCCAGTTTCTAATGTTTCTTTTGCAAGATTAACAATATTTGTTTTTCTAAGAGATTTTAAATATATGCCTACCAAAGAATTAAAATACCGTTATTTGAAACCACTTAGGCCTTCTACACTGGTTACTTACAGGTCTGAAACTTTAAAAATACTACAAACACCAGCTGTAGTAAGTAAGGCAAATGGAAGCAGCAAAAGGCTGTAACTGCAGAGTGATCACTTTGTTAGTAGGATAACAAAATGGGGCAGAGAATGAATATTTTTCACCTGTAACTGTGTTTTGGTTTTGTTTATTTTGTGTTTCTGTTTTGTTTCATTTTTACAGATATCAATCACTTGGTATCTGTATCTCAATCACTAAAATTTGATACATTCAGAAATAAAGTTGATCTAATACTTGCCCCCATGAAAGAATCATGCAATATGAGGGACCTCTTTATTTAAACCTGTATTCAAAGCACAACCAACATCGGTGTTATATAATTTTGCTCAGGAATTTGTCCAGAAATTATCAAAAGACAAACTCATTATCACTGTTCTGAGTAACCTGTTCCAATGCTTATTTATTGTGATAATGAATCTTTTATTCACTTTCAGTCAGAACCTCCCTTTTTGATATATGACTGTTGTACCTCATTCTCCTGCTCTATACCTCTATAAAGAGGCTAATTTCTTGTTCTCAGTAACCTCCTCCTATGTACTAGAAGGCAGCTATTTCTCCCTCCACTTTGCTTCTCAAATACAGAGTATACAAAGGAGTCCACTTCACTCAGCCTCTGTCAGAGGCTTCAGACAACCTTCTGGCTCTCCCAATCTTCTGGCCCTCCCTTAAACGTGTTGTCTTTATTAATATATTTCTCTTACTGAGGGCCTCAAACTCAACACTGAGTTCCAGATGTTGTCTAACAAGTGCAGGATAAAGAGAAACAATTACTTTCCTTTTACTGGTTATGCTTTTGTTGAATCAGTAGAGTACGTGAATACCATTCTCAAGACCTTCATTGCATCTGATACCATGGACTTGTATGGGTAGAGATTTCTCAAGAGATTCCTGGTGCTCACGTTACTGGTTGTTCCTCTCTTCCTTATATACTGCTTGTGGGCGCAAAGGTCTATGACACCTTTGGCAAAGAACATGTCGAATACTGCAACTTTGTTTGTATTTTCCATCACTAAATTACTTGTCTCGTTCAGCAGGTGGTCCACATTTTCTTTGCATACTCTTCTACTTTTCATGTAGTAGCAGACACTCTTCTTGTTGCCCTTTAAATGACTTACCAGTTTCAATTGGTTTAAATATTTAGCCAACAACAACCCTGCCTGACCAGGCAGAATTTTAAAATTTCTCCTCTAACCTGTCCTTGCCTCCACCACCCTGATTACTTTTTTTGTGCTACAGTTTTTTCAGGAGTTCCCTGTTTAGCCAAGTCAGTCTCCTGATATATCTGTTTGTTATCCTATCAGTTTTTCTTCCTGAAAGAGTTTGTCCTTAAAGACCTGGCTTTTGCAAGCTCCTTTTGCCCTTCACAGCTGCCTTCCTACACAGGATCCCATGTATCAGTTCCCATACAAAGCCAAAGTCTACTTTCCACGTCAATAAAGCCCAGGGTCTAGACCCTTCTTCTCTCCCTTTAGTGTCTGGGTTACCACTGTTTCATGGACAGTACAATCAAGACCTCCCTCTTATTGCATTTCTTACCAGTTCTTCCATGTTCATGATCAGCAAATTTGGGAAATTTCACAATCTCTGATTAGCTTATCTTGTATCTCTGTTAAGGTTTTTTCATGACGCCCTCCATAGCCCTCCTGGTTTCTTGTTACCTGCTCTGTCATCATGCCAGCAAATGTTAAGAAGGCTGAAGACTTTGTGTTTGTGATTTGGAGACTGCTTTGAGTTGTGTAGAGAAGACTTTGTCCATTTCTTTACAGTGTTAAGGTGGTCTGTAACAATGCTAGTAATTGTTTATACTTATCACTGCACAATTATCCTTATTATTGTATATTCATCTCCTAGCTCAAACCTGAATAAAGCTGCCTCTCTTTTTTTTTTTCCCCTCATGCTGCTGACCTATAAGGAGGCAGTACTGTAATCACACAGAATGATCTTCGTTTTGTTATTATATTCACCCTCAGAAGTAGACAAATTTGGAGAATAAGTGACAGTAGAATTCCTGCTCATGCCCCACAACTCCATACAGAATCACATTCACTCTAGAAATAATTGCTAGAGTTTTTTGCTGTTAATATCTGACAGTTTTATAATCATCATATGTGCACAATGGATTTCAAGATTAAAATAGTGCTAGCAGACATGGTTTATTTTTTTGAGAATATTGGGAAGTGTATTTCTGATGTCAGTGTTAAACGCTACTTATCAAAAGGGTTTGGTCCAAAGAATAATGACAGTATTTTCTTCTTTTTCTTTGTTTGTTTTGGTGGGTTTTGGTTTTTTTTTTTTTTGGCAAAAAGACTGTTCCAAGAACTTATTAACACACAAAAAGTAACACTTTCTTAAACCTTTCTCACATACACTTTTTTTGTTGACACTTCTCCCAATTAGAAGTTCCAAATACAAATGCGATATGCAAAAGTGAAACCAGTTTGACTGGAAAGTCTTACAGAAATTGTCAGCCAACCTTGACTGTAAAGGTTACTCAGCTTTTGAAAGTAATAATATAGAGAAAGGTGACACAATTCATTCATATGACTTCAGAGTCAACAGAAGGCTGTCAAAAGGAACAAAGATTCTCTCCAATGTCTTTTGTTACTTCTGTTTAAAACAACACTTTTCTGAAAGGTATTCTGGAGGAAATGACAGTTTCAGCCTCTGTCATGAAGTTAGGAAGATATGTTGGGTTTTTATCTGGTATTATTAGGTACATTAATATAACATCCTTTTTGTCTTCACAAGATAATCCAAAAATATATCACATTTATTTGAATGGCAAAGAGCCATTCAGCCATTCATTTACTCCTATAGTATTTATCCATTGTTTCAGCTGAACTAGGGTTGCACATAAAAACAATAATAAGGCATTTCCCAAAACTACATTTCTCCTTTCCACTCAGATTTCTGTTGATTTCATACAATGCGCAGTTGCATGGAAATAACTCTGTATTAATGACCTTTGCAAACACAATATTCTTGCATAGAAGTGTAAAGTGGTTTAGGTGCTCATTATATTACGTACTCAGAAACAGACGAACCAAAATATACATAATCTTTCTTTTTTTTGGATTTTCTTTTTTTTCATTAGTAGGATGCTGAGGATAATACTCTGACACATAATATATACTCTAAATTATCTTTCTCTTTGTAATTGTGGTGGTGTTTTACAGTGGATGTCAAGCATTGTTAACCTGTCAGGAAAAAGTCAAATAAATTGCTCTATATCCCCCACTAAACATCCTAACAACGATGATAAATGCCTGTGTTTCCTCTATTCCTGATTCCTCTCCCCAGCCCCACCACAACTGGTGCAGGGGGATGGGGCACAGGCTTGTTGTCAGTCCATAATAGCTCCTATCTGATACTTCTTTCTCCTCTCACTTTTCCCCTGCCACAGCGTGGATCCTCCCATGGGCTGCAGTTCCTGTCAGGGAAAATCCATTCCTATATGTTCTCCCCTGCAGGCTGCAGTTCCTTCAGGAGCTCCTGCAGCATGGAATCCTCCACAGGCTTCAGCATGGATATCTGCTCTGGTGTTGCCCTCTCCAGGGGCTGTAGGGAAATCTCTGATTCAGCACCTGGAGCATCTCCTCCCCTTTCTTCTCACACTTGGTGCTCGCAGATCTGTTTCTCACAATTTTTTCTCTTGCTCCTCACTGCTTGTGCAGCATTTTGCCCTTTCTTAAACATGTTTTTCCAGAGGTGACACCATCTTATACAAGGGACTCAGCCATGCCCTGTAGTGGGTCCATTGGAGCCAGCTGGGACCAGCTGTGTCTTGCATGGGGCAGCCCTGGTCTCTCCTCACAGAGGCTACCACTGAACGCCCTCTGCTACCAACACCTGGACACCTGCACTCAGTTCAGGCACATAACACAGATATGGCCACACTGATGAACAAACCTGGTATGGCTGAGAATCTGCCAAAAGATGAATAGTATCAGTAAGGAAACAGAAATGGCATTCATGCAGTTACTTATTCTTTCATACATTTAAAATTTCACAGAAATCAGAAATATATGCAAGTTGAAGGTGAAGAAACATTTTGAATGCTTTGTAGATAAAGTGACTGGCAGTATAATGTCACTTAAAATGTAGAACAAAAATACATCCACATAAAATATTGTTTGTTTGGTTTTGGGTGGGGTTTTTTTTTTTTTTATTTAGTGTCATTTAAGACAGTTACTTCAGGTAAAAGTTACAAGTTAAACGTACTACTATAAATGTGCAACAATCTTCTGAGGTATTTTGTTACTTGGTAGTTCATATAGATTGCTATATTTTAAATTTTTTTTATTTTATATGATGTTTTCTCCAGTCCTGAAGTGTAGGTTATCAAATTACTCCAGTTCCCACTTCAAAAGAAATGTCTCTACAACTTCAATTTTCTTTGTTTTCTTTGTTAAGATTTTTTTTGTTCTAGAACAGAGTGATGTCTGCAGAATATATTTATTCTGGGTATTGCACTTAGTTGGAGGTCTGTCTTTTTCCTTAGTAATGACGTGTGTATAAAATGCATTCCCTCAGCTACATATAATTTAGGGAAAAATACATATATATGTTTAAAACAGGCCTTAAGTCACTTGTGTCCAGAATTGGTGATATTTCAGAGGTTGATACAGCAAGCATTTCTGTAAGAATGATACTGCTTGTTTTATCATGAAGCCATGTTAATCATCACCTTTTATAAATGTTGAAATGGATCAAAGTAGTTGACATCTGACCTTTCAAAAAATTGTTTAAACTTAAAAGGCTGCATACAAAATTACATGTTAGAAGAAATACATAGAAGTTTCAGGACAGTCATCTGAACAAAACCAGAAATTTTACATGTTATTATGGAATCAATAGCAGCATATAAGCTGTTCTGAGTTGAACTCATCTAGTCAAACGTGGACAGCCATGATTTACATTTATCCAGCTGAGCTAATCCTGTAGACTTCCTGCATAGTAAATGGAGAACATTAGATGACATCTATACTGCTGACTTAACGTAACACAGGAAGTGACTCGTGCCTCCCTGGTCACTTACACCAGAGTGATTCATGGTAACTATTTTTCAGGCCAGACCCTCTAAAGCTGACTGGCAGCATCCATGATTTCTGGGCTGTCATTCAGCTCCAGATTCAACACATCTAGATTTAGGTGTCTAAACAAACAGGGCCAATGCAGTTGTTACCATCTAGACAGCTTGTGCAGTTCGAGATTCCTTAAAGCATTTCTCCTGACATCCAACTGGCAACCTGGACACAGATCTTCTATTGGTCCTCTGTTAGATCTACTACCCTTGTATATAACTTGAATACCAATCAGAGATCTATGCCTTTTCTGAGCAGCAACTGAAGACCAGCAGAATATCAAATGATATAGCTACCCATACATGGGCGGCCAAATTAGGCCTATGTCCAGAAATATATGGGACTATTGTACATCCTGTGCCATATTTTCTCATCCTAAACAGACTTCCTGGATTCCACAGAATGGCTTCAATAGCACTAAGTATATATGTTTAGATAAATGAACCCCATACTGAACCTCCACTGGCTGAAGAGATAACCTAGCTCATATGTAGAAACTTGTGTTACACACCTGCATATTTTTGTATTTATAATCTATAGCTTATTTCCACACATGCATTGTAAATATGGAAATTCAAGTGAGATTAATATCATTGTTTTTGCATGGTTATTGCATTTATAGCTTTCATATTTATTAACATCCTTGTCTGATCACCGTATTGTATTATTGGCCCTAAATATTTGCAAAGGGTTGAAAGAGAGAGTGAAATAATATTTTCAGGACTCATTTGTACATTGTGCAACAAGCTTTAAAATGATATATTCATGAATCACAATTCTAATAGGAAAAGAAAAACCAACAAAACCCAAAACCACCTCCCACCTTCCCCCCCTTCTTCTCTCCCCCCCTCCACCTAAAAAGTGTGGTCTCAGACTAACAAAAAAGCTAAATGAAGCTAAATGAGTATTTCTGTATATTGGATGTCCTTCGTAAGTAACAACTTCTATCAATACAGTAAAGGGTTAACTGCTTAATGTTTAAAAGGTAGTTGGAGGAGAATAGTTGGAATAGTTGGCAACTGCTACTGGGAAAGTAGTAACTCAGACAACAGTGTTTTTAAAAGCTTGTTACACTAACTGGTACAGCTGTGTGTTGGGTCCTAATTATTTGTGATTCCAATCTTGTCAATGATAAACTATATGATACTGAATATAAACTTTTATTAAAAATTAACACATACTTTAAAAAGCATTATCGGCGTTATCCTATAATTGCTGTCTATTTAACGCCTCTATGAGAGTCTTTGTTTCCTCCAGTATTGAGCCCCCTAGAACAAGGCTTTTGCTGACACCACTTTAAATAGTTACTATTGTTACTAT